>NC_056686.1:86793750-88146875 GCF_018350215.1 Panthera leo | reverse complement strand
ATGTTGGCAAGGATGCGGAGAAATAGGATCTCTTTTACATTGTTGGTGGGAATGCAAGCTGGTGCAGCCACTCTGGAAAACAGTATGGAGGTTCCTCAAAAAACTTAAAATAGAACTACCCTACGACCCAGCAATGGTACTACTAGGCATTTATCCAAGGGATACAGGTGTGCTGTTTCAAAGGGAAACGTGCACCCCATGTTTATAGCAGCACTATCAACAATAGCCAAAGTATGGAAAGAGCCCAAATGTCCATCGATGGATGAATGGATAAAGAATATGTGGTATAAAAATACAATGGAGTATTACTCAGCAATCAAAAAGAATGAAATCTTGCCATTTGCAACTATGTGGATGGAACTGGAGGGTATTATGCTAAGTGAAATTAGTCAGAGAAAGACAAATATCATATGACTTCACTCATATGAGGACTTTAAGAGATAAAACAGATGAACATAAGGGAAGGGAAACAAAAATAATATAAAAACAGGGAGGGGGACAAAACAGAAGAGACTCAAATGTGGAGAACAAACTGAGGGTTATGGGAGGGGTTGTGGGAGGGGGAATGGGCTAAATGGGTAAGGGGCACTAGGGAATCTACTCTTGAAATCATTGATGCACTATATGCTAACTAATTTGGATGTAAATGTAAAAAAATTAAAATTAAATTAAAACAATAATAAAAAAATGAGATTTATCAAAAAAATAAAAAATAAATAAAATGATATATTTAATGACTGACTTGTCATCAGGAACAAATGGAAGCAGAAAGACTTTGAAAAAACATATTTAAAATGTTTAGGGGAAAAAACTACCAAATAAGATTCAATATATACTGAAATTATGTTTTAAAAATGGATATAAAATAAAGGTATTTCCAATTAACAAAAATTGAAAAAATCAATAATAAAACAAGTGCACTATAAGAAATATTAAAAGAAGTCCATTAGATTGAAAGAAAATCTTATCAAATTGTAATTAAAATCCAAAGGAAGGGGTGATGAAGGCACTAGAAATATAAGGTAAATATAAGATAAATGAAAGATTTGTGTGTTTTTACTCTTAATTTTTTAATGGCATTTATTGCTAAAGTTATAACACCCTATTGTTATAACACCCTATTGTCAAAAATTATAACACCCTATTGTTGAGTTTGTAACATATGGATTTAATGCGTATGACAAAAATAGCATAACGGAGTAGGATAGAATACAAAATTTCTATATTTTACAAAGAGCAAGTCAGTACAAGCTTGAAGTGGTATTGATATACACTAAAATAATATTGTAAAGAAATTGATTGTGGTGGTAGTTAGATGACTGCATACATTTGCTAAAACTCAACTAACTGTACACTTCAACAAGGTAGATTGTATTGTATGTAAACTAACTCAGTGAAGCTTACTTAAAAAAAAAATAAAATCAAAACAAGCTTTCCCAGACGTTTCTACAAAACAGGTAGTCTTATTTAATTTATTTATTATTTATTTAGAGAGAGAGAGAGAATGGGTGGGGGAGAGGGGCAGAGAAAGAGGAACAGAGAATCCCAAGCAGCCTCTGTGCCACCAGTACAGAGCCAGACATGGGGCTCAGTCTCAGTAACTGTGAGATCATGACCTGAGTTGAAATCAAGAGTCTGACACTTAATCGACTGAGACACCCTGGTGCCCAGAAAGTCTTATTTGAATAAAAATAATCATAGGAACAACTAAAAACTTCCTACAGTCTGGAAATTTTTAGAAAGCTGTGAGTTAAACAATTTCAGAGCAGAAAAAAGAAAATGTCTTCTTTCCATACTGAACTGCATGCATACCAAGAAAGAGCAAGATGAAGAAAGAGCATTTTTAAAAAAATAATGGGTGGAATTTGATAATTCAATCTAGGCAAATAAAATATAACTTTAATTTTAATCAAAATAGCAGAATTCCTATTTATTCCTGAACACATGGTTTATGTGAAATATGATGGCAAAAGATTGTCAAAAGGCATCAAAAAAGTGACAATGTTAACGTTTTGACCTCTGCAATGGCACTAAAGATTTTAATTTGAAACTACAGCTTTCACTTCTAAATCTGAATTTAGCAACAGGACAAATTAAATAATTTAGCAAATGTGATTCTTTTTAAGTCAGCATTTCCCCAAAGCAGCACCCACAGCTTTGTTACAAGGAACCACCAAATGGTAAAAACGTCAAGTACTTTTTCCGTGAGTGCATCTTTCTTCAACCCAGTAGGTATTCATAGCACAAATTTTTTTTTCCAGAGGTATTTTATTGTTTTTCTACTTTTCATCAGGGTTAGGTTGCCATGGCAATAAAGTAGGCTTTCTTGCTAGATTTCACCTTTGCTGTCTTGCTTTATATGGTTCTCTCTCCTCAGAGCAAACATGGTGGATGCTGCACACATACAGATGTCTGATTTTGTATTTCCTTCTTGAGTGTGCTTGGCAGTTACTCTCCTGAGACAGCTGAAGCAGCACTTCACAAAATGGCATTCATCTTTCTCTCTAATGGCCACCATCATATGTCTCACTTGCTTTGTGATCTCTCTTTTAAGAAGGACACAGCACCTTTTAAAAGATTTTTTTTTCCCATTGAAAACATTGGACTTTTAACATTTCAATTAACTTGGTTGTCAGACCAACTCTAAATGCATGCCCTGTTTAAAGTTACCTATCATCAAGGTGTAAAAGAAAAAAAAACAGAAGAGCATATAGATTTACAATTATAGGTAAATTGATTTACTTGGTACATAAACACTTTAGCTTACAGTCTCCTCTTACTTATGTTTAGCAGTTATCAATCCTTCCAACTGTCTAAATGTAATTATTCCTGACAAAGGATGGATTAGTTTTTTAACTGAACTTGCCTGCCAAAAACAAATATTTTTTTTCTTTTCATATTACCTACACCTATTTATGATTTCTCAAGTTCCATTCTATCATATTTATTTGCATCTGATAGCCAGTGGTGCCCAATAGTATTTGTTCATCAGATTATTTTGGTTTGGAATTCCATTTAAAGGAAATATGTTAATTCTATTGCTTATAGTTCAAAAAATGACTTTTGCACATAATTTACAATAGATATTCCATGCATTTAAGCAAAGTTTGCAAGGCAAAGCTTGGCAATATTTTTTAAGATTTAATAATACTATTTTCTGATTATATTTAATTACAAGACTATAGTCAGCATTGTCTAGTTAGTAATTTCTACCACATTATTGCCATAGGTCTCACACATTAAATTTTTGTTTTTAAAAAGGTAGACATTTTCCCCCATCCAGGTGCATAGAACATATAACATTCTTTTGATATTTATAGATAATCAATATTATGCATTGTGGGACCACAGGGTTTTCTCTGCCTGTTATGATTTCCTTACCCTCCTTTATCTAGTTGCTCTGTGGAATCCCTCTATTTCTATTCCTGAAGCATCTCTCCATTATGATGCTCTAGGAAGAGTCCTCCAACCCAGCTCTAGGAAGAGTCCTCCAACCCAGGTTGGCCAAAAGTACTATCCCTCTGACCCCAATGATTGCTTCAGGGTTGACCATATTATCCCTTCAGAGGTAGGAAATTCTTAGGGGGAAAATCTCTTTCTGCAAAGAGAATATAGATATGAAGTACATGCAGTCTCAGCTTCCTCGCATGGAGTGCTTGTCTATAGGATGGTGCCAGATAGAGATGAACTGAACCACAAGGGCTAAAGACATAAAGACAGCTTTATGTATATCTGAAAGCAACGTCATACATGAGTATTTAAGTGACATGTCCTAATATAAGCCATTCTTCTCAAGTTCAGCTCAAATATCAGTTTTGCAGAGAGGACTTACTTTCTCACAGTAACTAAAGTACCATCTTCTTTAACAACCCACCAGTTAGTCTTTCACTGCCCACTTTCATAATAAAAATAACAATCTGTATTCTCTCATTTATGGTTTACAGTCTTTTTCTCTCATAATAATATAAGATCCATTATGGCAGAATCTTTGTGTTGTTCACTATAATAGCCCCAGAGCCTGGAACCATGACTGGCTTTCAATAAATAGTTGTTGAGTGGATGAATAAATGAATGAATGAATGAATGAATGAACCAATGAATGAATGTAGTTTGAGGAGAGTTTCTGTCACTAGAAACTGAAAGAACCTGAGTAATACATACATTATTTTTCCACTTTATGGAAATAACATAAAAATCTAGTATTAATGATTCTATTTTCTCAACTTTTTTTATAACTATCTTTTTTTTCACATTATGGTGACTTCTGTCTTATTTTAGTTTCTCAGATGGGTTTTCAAAATAGCCTATGAATACAATTTCTTGCTCCTTAGCCTAACCCTTTGTTTCAATCTAATGTCATCAGAGTGATATTGAGGAGAAAAAGATTATATTAAAGTACATTCTCTGAGTGTCAGCAAAGACCATCTAGTGTCAAGATGCCTCAGACAAGACCACCTTTCCCTAGCTTCGCATATCCATGGGGAGAAATTAAGAGGAATCCAAGAACTCCATGTACTCTAAATAAAACCTTCTTTCCTACAAATTCCACATACCCACTGGCAAGAGTGAACAAGAGACCATGGAACTCTATGATCCTTGCAAGATTCACTCCCTCCCAGCCAAAACACAGCTTCACTCCCTGCCCACCACCCCCCCCCCCCGCTTATTTGAGGCCACCATTTCATTTTGTAATTTATCCATTTCAAGTCAAGCATGACAAGATTTCCAGAACTCTTCATTTGTATTTCACTCTCTGGATTCTAAACAACATGATATCTATGTAGGCAGAGGGGCAACTCTCTCATCCCAATTCCACCCTCAACATTCTTGATTTCCTGATTTATTTTACTTAACATCTATATTATATATTCTCTTTCTCTATGAAAATGAATATAAAGTTATTTTTAATCTCTTCTCAATTTCTGTAATCCTGCTACTACCCTTCTATAGCAGGTATAGACACTGGTCTGAGACTTGGCCCGACAAGGTACTTCATCCTTCTTTGCATAAGAGATGGCCATGTGTGGCGTGTAGTATGATGGCCTCCAAAAAATGCCCATTTCCTAATTCCTGGAACCTGTGGATATATTATATAATGTAGCAAAGGGGAATTAAGGTAGCAGATATAGAGAGATTATCCTGGATTATCCAGGTGAGGCCAATGTAATCACAAGGGTCCTTAAATATGGAAGGAGACAGAAGCGTCAGTGATGCAATATGAGTAATACTCAACTAGCCATTACAAGCTTTGAAGATGAATAAAGGGGCCATGAGCCAAGAAATGCAGGTAGCCTCTGGAAGCTGGAAAAGTCAAGGGGATAGATTCTTCCCTAGAGCTTCCAGAAAGGAATGCAGCCCTGCTGACAGAGTAATCCTAGGCCACCACATGAAGAGAATTACAGTGGCGATGGAATTCAGTATTCCAAGAATCTAATCAATACAAGAAGGCACATCCAAGGGAGAAAGCTCTGGTGGCATTATTTCAATCCTGGACTTTTCAGTTATGTGAGTCAGAGCATTCTTTTTATCTTCAGCTGGTCTGAGTTAGATTTTTGTCACCGTTAGCAGAGAGAATCCTTAATTACCACCTTCCTTGACTGTGCCTTTACCTCCTGAAAAAGGTCTATACATATTTCAAAATTTAGTTCAACTCCCCTCACTTGGTAAGCATTCCCTGACTCTCACAAGTAGAATTTTTGCTACTTCTGTGCCTACTATAAAGTTACATTGCTAAACTTAATATATCTTATCATTATTTGACTGACATGGTGAACTAAGATTTTCCTTATGCCTTCCATGTCCTCACCCTGAGTCAGGAGAAAAGACTTGAAATTATTCTTAATCATAAAAATGTTTTCTAATAGGATAAATGCTGCTTTAACAATATAAGGCCAAAATAATGGTTCATATAAAGCCAAAGTCACATTAATCAGAGAAATATAAATTTTTTAGGGAAACAAAATGAGATATATGGGAAGGAATTCCATTCATCCTTAATTAGATATGTCTGATTTTTGATGGACCAGAGTGGAAGAAACTTTGATATAAAATCAAATAACTCATCTAGTCTTTCTTGTCCCCTCTACAAATCTCTCCACCCATGACATCATAGCTTAAAGCATGTCCATACACATGTACATGTACACACACACACACACACACACACACACACACATACACACACACATTACTGGATAAGCCAGTAGACTGAAGTAATCCCTCTCTGGAAGAATGTGGAAAAACATTGAGGTATTTCTTCCTTCAAGAGATTCCAGGGGGTGCCTCACTGGCTCAGCTGATAAAGCATGTGACTCTTGATCTCAGGGTCATGAGTTCAAGCCCTACATTGGTCATGGAGCCTACCTAAGGAAAAAAGGGAAAAAAAATATCTCAGTATATGACAGAGGGGCATGTATGCTAAGAGGGTAGTGATAGAGAAGGAAAGATTCAGTTTCCTGAGTGGTCTCTATATCAAGCCTTCTGTTGTCACCAGGGATAAGCGGTGATGCTTTGTGCCTTCTGCATTAAGAGAAAATAGAGAGTCTTGGGTATATGACACTCAATTCCCTACCACCTCTCATATATCCATTCTATATGTCATCACTCAATTCCCTACCACCTCTCATATATCCATTCTATATGTCATATATCTCATATATCCATAGTTTTTAAAAAATCATCCAAAATCCTAAATTCCTTTAATTAATAACTACTTAAGCCTTCAAAAATATCAGGAGCATATTAATTTCAGAAAAAATGAGCTTAAAACAATGTTAAATCAAGAGTGTTAAGTATATTCCCATGGTTATGCAACAGATCTCCAGAACTTTTCATCTTGCAAAACTGAAACCCTATATCCATTGAACAACAATTTCCATTTCCCCCTCCCTCCAGCCCCTGGAAATTACCATTCTACTTTCTCTTTCTCTCAGTCTGAGTACTTTAGATACCTTATATTTACGAATAAAAAATATATAATCTAATTTACATATGGAATCTAAAATAGTCAAACTCATAGAAACATAGAGTAGAATGGTGATTTCCAGGAGTTGGGGGAAAGGGGAAATGGAGAAGTTGGTCAAGGGGTGCAAAGTTTCAGTTATGCAAGATGAATAAGTTATGGAGACCTAATGTACAATAGTATGACTATAATTAGCAATACAATTTGCTGAGAGGGTAAATCTTAAGTATGCACATGCACACACATACACAAATGAAAAAGGTAATTATGTAAGATGATATATTAATTACCTTGATTGTGATTATTTCACGATGTATACATATATCAAATTATCCAGTTGTATACTTACTTATATGGAATTTTATTTTTAATTGTCAATTAAGCCTCAATAAAGCTGGAGGAGTAAAGGAGAGTAGTGGAAGAGACCAGAGCTCTTTTTCTCTTCACAATGTGAGGATGCAGCTGTCTATAAGCCAGGAAAAGAGCCATCACCAGGGAACTAAACAGACTGGTGTATTGATATTGAACTTTCAGCCTCTAAGACTATGAGAAATACATGTCTATTATAAATAAATAAACACACAAATAAATAAATTTTAAACACTGAAGTATGTTAGAAGGAGTAGAAGCCCTCGACCCTTGTAAAATCCATGAGTAGCAGCAGTACCACCATCACTGTAGAGTACAGGGTTTCAGCAGTGTCTGTACTTAGCTGACTGGAGAAAAAAGGTGCAGTGCATCTAACCTACTAATCAAGCTGGAGAAACATTCAGTTAAATGGGTCTTCCAACTCTTTTCCTGTCTATTCACAAAGAGTATTTATAGGTAGATGACAAGTTATGGAAAGGAAGACTCCTAACACCCAGGGACATTGGTTTACATCTATAACTCTCTTAAAGACTATAACCTCCTAGAGAGAGAGAGAGACAGAGACAGAGACAGAGACAGAGACAGAGAGTAAAAAGACTGTGCTTATTTATCTGAGGCTTAAGCATTTAGTACAGAATCATAAAACAATTAAAATTATTAAGTAAATGAATAAAAAACTCATTGATCCTTATTATTCTCTAAAATTTACCAAGCAATTTAGCATACATTATTATCTCATTTCAATCTCCTGCAATCCTGAAAGATAGACGGGAATTATAAAGAGAAACAAGAGAGAAAACTCCAAAGATGTTTAAGGATTCACCTTCCATTCTTCAAGTTAGCAAAGAGCATAGCCAGGACTAGAACTCTAGTTTATAGGTTCTTTGTCATAGCCTTCCACTGTGGATGGCCTCTTTCCAAAATTTCATTTGCAAGTCACTGAAAGATCTTCCTAACTCTTTTATTTACTTTGAATTGAGACTCGAAATTTTAAGTATTCTTATTTCCTTTCACTTTTCTAGTGAACTCATATTTAATCTATGAAAGGTTTTATTCATATATCTGAAGGTAAGCCACATCTCCTATGTTCTTCCTGTGCAATATTTAAATCTCTATTTCATTCTTATAGTTTCTACTTAAGATAATCTGTATATTCTGCAAAATTAATTTAATAAAATTACTAAATCTATATTTTAAAAATATCAATGCAACATTTATTGTATAACCTATTTATTGTTTAATTATATTTCAAGTTTTATTGCTATTTATTCTATAAATATTCAAAGTAATTTGAATGAATTCATTCTTTTTTTAAAGTTTATGTATTTATTTTGAGAGATAGAGAGCATGAACAGGGGAGGGACAGAAAGAGGGGGAGAGAGAGAATCCCAAGCAGGTTCTATGCTGTCAGTGCAGAACCCAATGTGGGGCTCAACCTCACAAATTGTGATTCTGACCTGAGCCAAAATCAAGAGTCAGCTGCTTAACTGACTGAGCCACCCAGGTGCCCCTTAATGAATTTATTCTTATCTTAAGAATATTTACCTTACATTTTACTCAACATACCCAAAATTCCTTGCATAATTTTCTACTAAGACACTAAATTTCATTAGGGAAAGGAGTAGTGATTATCTTACTAATCGTGACAAAACACTTGTGTATAGAAAATTTATCTTGATGAAACAAAATATCGATATCCTTTCTTTAAAAGATACATATATTGAAAATAAACTTAGAAAAACAAATACGATTTCAGAATAAAAATTAGAAGTATTTAGTCAGAAAATAAGATCGTTTCTATAATTAAATAGCTCATCATAAAACACAAATAAATAAGTACAAAAAGCAAGAAAAATATAAACATATTCCAAAATAATAGAGATTGAATCAAGGTGATAGGCTTAGAAAATGCTACAACATCCCCACTCATCCAAGATTTCATGAAAGAAGAGGAAAATATTTTATATGAGATCATATACATGTAATTTTCTAAACATATATATATATATATATATATATATATATATATGCATATGCATAATGGAGAATAAACCCAAAGTGGACAAGAACAAAATTAAAAGTGCCATGATAGTCCAGTTTTGTGAGGAATACCTAAAAGATAGAAAGTAAATAACATCAGATCCAAAGGGAAGAACATAAGAGAAAAATTTACTCTAAAATAGATGCAAAAGCACACTGTTGCAAAGGTGAGCACATCTGAGTTTCTAAAGGTTGAAGTAAAATTAATGAAGCATGATAGGTATTAAGGAGGGCACTTCTGATGATCTCTGAGTGTTATATGTAATTGATCAATCACTAAATCCTCCACATGAAACTAATATTACACTGTATGTTAACTAACTGGAATCTAAACAAAAACGTGAAAAAAAAAAAGTGAAACAATCATGAAATCTCAGAACACTAAATGTTATTACCTGAACTGTGTCTCCTCACCAAAAAAATTTATATCTCAAAAGCTTATTCCCCAATACCTCAAAATAAAACTATATTTGGATATAGGGCTTTTAAAGCATTAAGTTACAATGAAGTTGTTGGGGATGGGTTCTGATCCATAGGGCTGGTGTCCTTGTAGGAAAGAGACATCAGGACTGCATGTGCAGAGAGGAAAGACCATGTGAACACACAGCAAGAAGGTAACCATCTGCAAGACAAGGAGACAGGCCTCAGAAGAAACCAGATTTGCTGAGACCTTGATCTTGGACCTCTTTCCTCCAAAACCATGAGAAAAAAAATTCTGTTGTTTAAACCAGTCAGTCTGTGGTATATTCTTGTGGCAGTCCTAGCAAATTAACAAACCAAAGATGGAAAAAAAATTTATTCTAAAAATTTCTTGTAGGGAAACACAGATCACATAACAAAAGAATAACTGTCAACTTAATATCAGATTTCATTTGAACTTCACTTCTACCTTTATTATGATCACTTAAGGATAATTATTGTAATAGCATCCAGATTTGATTCCCACTTTCCACACTTCTCAACCCCCCCTTTAATCAGTTCTTGACTCTGCAGATGAAGTTATCTTTTCCAAAAAAGACGATGTAATGACCCCTGCTCAAAACCTTGATAACATTCAAAATAAAATCCAAAGAATGCATCATGACCTGTAATCTACCGTTTATTTTTCTTTCTTTCCCTGTCATCTTTTATCCACTCTAGCCTCATTGACTTTCTTTCAACTTCTGGAATACAAGTTCATCGTCATCTGATGCAGTGTTTCTCAACCTTGCTGGGCACTGGAAGCAACTACACGGCTATTAAAATACTGATGCCTGGGTTCTACTTAGGGCTTTGGATGTAATCAGTCAGACATGCAGCATAGGTATCAGGATCTTTCTTTTTTCCCCTTCCTTCCTTCTGTCCTTCCTCTCTCCCTCCCTCCTTCTTTCTTTGTCTTTCTTTCTTTTCTTTATTCTCCAGGGGATTGTAATGGGCTTAACAAGTTTGAAAAACACCACTCTACAGAATGTTCTCTTGTCTCAGTTTAGAATCAATTTGCCCACATCTTCACCTGGCTCTCCTCTTCTTTTCATTCAAGGAAGGCCAAATATCTGATGTCCTGTAGTCAAATGTCATCTCCTGAAAGAGTCTTTCTGACCTTCATATATAAATCACCCCATGTCACCCCTCCAGTATATACCTTCACTCAATTGTTAAGAAAGTGGACCTTTGTTTTCTGAGCAAAATTTTTTTTTAATGTTTATTCATTTTTGAGAGACAGTGCGAGTGGGAGAGGGGCAGAGAGAGGGGGCACAGAGCATCCAAAGTGGGTTCTGTGCTGACAGCAGATAACACGATGCAGGGCTCAAACTCATGAACTGTGAGATCATGACTTGAGCTGAAGTCTGCTGCTTAACCAATGAGCCACCTAGGTGCCCCCTGGGCAAAATGTTTTTTAATGTAAAATTCTAAACCAGAAAAATAATATTAACATGAGCAGAGATAATTATACAGACACATCAAAATTACAAAACACGTGAATGATGAAAACATTTAAATCAGGAGAGAAAGATGAGGAAGCAGCATGTCTATAGTAGTAAAACCTCCTAACATAGCATCAGAAGACCAGGGTTCATATAATGTCTCTGAGCCTTGGTGTCCTCATTGGTAAACTGGAGATAATAATAACATTTTAGTATTTTCATGCCCCCTCCTCCCTGGTTACATCAGATCAGTGTAGAGAAAATTTCTGGCACTTGAAGAACCATATAATGCGGTTCTTAAGTAAATGTAAAATAAGAAATTCATACCAGTCTTCTTGGGCTGCCATAACAAAATAGCACAGACTGAGTGGTTTATACAATAAAAATTTTCTCAGTTCTGGAGGCTCGAAGCAATATAAAGGTGATAGCAGGTCTGGTGGACCTTACCTCCTGGTTTGCAGAAAGCTACCTTTGCACTATGTCTTCACAATAACTTTCCTCTGTGCACACATATTCCAGATGTCTCTTGTTATAAGAACACCAGTCCTGTTGGATTAGAGATTCACCTTTATGACCTGACTCAATCTTAATCACATCTTTAAAGGCCCTATTTACAGATAGAGTCATATTAAATGTTAAGGCTTCAACATATAAATTGGGGGGTGGGACATGACACAATTCAGTCCATAGCAAACTTCAATTAAAAGATAAGTTGAGGGGCGCCTGGGTGGCTCAGTCAGTTGAGCGGCCGACTTCAGCTCAGGTCATGATCTTACGGTCAGTGAGTTCGAGCCCTGCATAGGGCTCTGTGCTGACAGCTCAGAGCCTGTTTCAGATTCTATGTCTCCCTCTCTCTGACCCTCCCCCGTTCATGCTCTGTCTCTCTCTGTCTCAAAAATAAATAAACATTAAAAAAAAAAAGATAAGTTGAAAGCTTAAAAGCTACCTTTGACTATGAGGCTTGAACATGGTCAATAATGTCTGTTTTAGATTGACATTCAACAAATGTCTTTATTTTTTTTATAATACCTAATTTACTTTATTTTATTTTTTTAAACAAAAACATTGTTATACTTGAAGCATACTTCAGAATACGAGGCTCTAAAAGATATATATATATATATATATATATATATATATATATATATATATATATAAAAAACATTCCATCCAAGAAAAATAGAATACACATTTTCCTCAAGTACACAGAAAAATCCCCTGGTTAAATCACATAAAAAGAGACATAACAAATATTACAAATTTAAGAAGACTGATATATCAAGTATATTTTCCAATCACAATAGTACAAAACTAAAGATCAACAATAAAACAAAGCTGGAAAATCTACACTATAAATATTTAATATGTAAATGTTAAATAACACAGTACTGTACAAACAATGGACCAAGTAAGAAATCAAATGGTAAATCAAAATATGTCTCAAAGCCAAAGAAAAATAAAACACAATATTCAAAACCCATGAGATGCAGCAAAAGCAGATATTAGAATGAAATTTATGCTATAAATGCTTGTATTAGGAAAAACTTCAAATAAAAACCTTAAAATTACACCAAAAGAAACTAGAAAAAGAAGAAACTTACCCGAAATTCAGTAAAAGAAGTAACAGAGAAAAATTTAAAAATACACAAAATAGATACCATAACAAATAATAACATAACATTGAAAGTAATGGCCAGTTTTCCCCTCAAAAAATAAACAAAATTGACAATGCTTTAATTACATTAACTAAGAAAAAAAAAGAGAAAAGACTCAAAAACCAAAATGAGAAATGGAAGAGAAAACAATACAACAGATAACCACAGAAATACACAGGGTGATAACAGATTAATATTAACAATTATATACTAACAAATCAGATAACTTATAGAAAAACAAACAGGTAATTCCTACAAACATACAAGTTACCAAGATTGAATCATGAATCTTGAATCTAAGTAATGGGAAACCTTAGACCAAGAATTCTTTAAAAAGAATTAAAGTTGAATTAGGAATCAAAAATCTTCCAGCACCGAAAAGCCTAAGAATACATGGTTTCATTGGTTAATACTATCAAACATTTAAAAACAATATTTAATGAAAATCTTTACCAAAATCTCAAAAATAACACAATAGAAGGAACACACTCAAAATCATTCTATGAGAGGAGCCAAGATGGAGGAACAGCATGGAAGTTATTTGTGTGTCTCGCATCCATGAAATATATCCAGACCAACACTAAACCATCCTGCATACCTAGAAAACTGACTGGAGGATTAACACAACAGTATGCACAACCTGAACCGTAGAATTCAGCAGGTACGCGACGCAGAGAAGTGAACTTGGGGAGCGAGAAGGTGCAGGAAGGGAGGTGCGTTTGTGACCAGAGAGAGGACTGAGACTGAGAGGAGGGGGAGAATACAGGAAAAGCACCCCTCCCCAAAAGCAGCTGGAGAGGAAGTGGAAAACTGGAAACAGCTACAGGAACTAAACTAAAAAGGGAGAAAGGAGAAAGGAGAGGGTTTAAATTCCATTAAGATTGTAAACAAGGGAGCACAATCTGCAACTCTGCAGCTTGATACCTGACGGTGCTCTGGTGGGAAGGGCGAATCCCCAGGAACTCAGTGGGGTCCAGAAGGTTCTCAGGCCACACAGGGAAAAGCGGTTCCACTGCTGGAAGAACCTTTGGTAGAGACTGTTGAAGCCACCTGGTCCCAGCAGACCCCAGAAAACGGCCACATTCGCTGGTGCTGGAACAAGGTACTTAAGGGTGAAGCCTGGTGCCAGATATGTGTTGTGATTTTCCATAGTCCCTGCAATGCTGCTGCTACACTATCTCGCGAGCTTTTTCTGGGGCGGGCTGGCACCTGGCTATAGTCTCAGGGCTCCGGCAGCAGCAAGGTCCAGCAAGCGTTCCTGGGTGCAGCCGACATTCGGCCATTGCTCGTTAAGACCCTTCAGCAGAGGTGCGAAACAGGTCAAAGCCACAGTCCTTCAGAAGTAAAGGGCTGGGGAAAACAGCTGCATCTGAGACAAAACTCGGGAAAGAGGTACAGCCTGGGGCCTGGTCACGGAGAGTGAAAAAGCAGAGAGTGGACGAAAGCTGAAGCACCACTCCAGCGCAGGCACAGACGCATCTACCAGCTCTGCAACGATCCACCCCAATAGGCTAGTAGAGCCATCTGGTGGAGAACGGAGCCATTACACTGAGCCCCGCCAAACTAGGCCAACTTCGCTCTCAAAACCACAAGTCTCACCGATAGCTTAGTTTATGGACTATAAAGTGCTACATAGACTGACTTCCAGGGGAAAACAAAGTAATTTCAGTCCTACTTCAATCTGTTAGCAGGTCCATCTATTCAATTTCCTTACTTTCTTTTTTTTTTCTCTTTTACACTTCTTTTTCTTGAATACAAAAAGAGAAAAAACTCATTGTTATTTTCAATTTATATTAAAATATTTTTCTTTAATTTTTACTACTATATTTTTTACTTTTGTGTAATTTGTTTTCAAATTCTATTTTACTTCCATCATTTTATTTGAATCTACTTGAATGTATTCACCTTTTCAAATTTTCAAACGAGTTCCTTTTTTTCTTTCTTTTTCTTTTTTTCTCTTTTTCATTTCTTTTCTTTTTCTTGAATGCAGAAATATAAAAACTTTATTTTTAATTTCAGTTTCTATTAAAAATATTTTTCTTTAATTTTTTTACTATACTTTTTGCTTTTATGTAAATTTTTTCAACTTCTATTTACTTCCATTATTTTATTTTAGCCTACTACAGTGTATTCACTTTTTCAAATTTTCTAATGATTTCCTTTTTTTCTCTTTTTTAATTATTTTTTCTTTTTTTCTTGAATACAGAAAAAGAAAAGAATCATTATTATTTTTAATTTTTATTAATTTTCTTTAATTTTTTTCTACTTTATTCTTTACTTTTGTGTATATTTTTTCAAATTCTATTTTACTCCCATCATCTCATTTTAGTCTACTTCAATGTATTCATTTTTTTTAAATTCTCAAATGATTTCCCTTTTTCTTCTCCCCTCACCCCTTTTTTTCCCCTCTATTCAGTCAAACCACTTTCAACACCAAGACCAAAACACACCTAGGATCTAGCATCATTGATCCAATTTGTGTGTGTGTGTGTGTGTGTGTGTGTGTGTGTGTGTCTGTGTGTTTAATTTTTTAATTTTAATAGTTTTTTAATTTTAATTTTTCTACCTCATTAATTCCTTTTCTCCCTTCAAAATGACAAAACGAAGGAATTCACCCCAAAAGAAAGATCACGAAGAAACGACAGCCAGAGATTGAACCAACACAGATACAAGCAAGATGTCTGAACCAGAATCATAGAATCACGATAATAAGAGTACTAGCTGGAGTTGAAAATAGATTAGAGTCCCTTTCTGCAGAGATAAAAGAAGTAAAATATACCCACAATGAAATTAAAACTGCTATAACTGAGCTGCAATCACGGATGGATGCAGCGGCAGCAAAGATGGATGAGGCAGATCAGAGAATCAGCGATATAGAGGACAAACTTATAGAGAATAATGAAGCAAAAAAGAGACAGATTGAGGCAAAAGAGCATGATTTAAGAATCAGAGAAATCAGTGACTCATTAAAAAGGAAAGACATCAGAATCATAGGGGTCCCAGGAGAGGAAGAGAGAGAAATAGGGGTAGAAGGGTTATGTGAGCAAATCATAGTCGAAAACTTTCCTAACCTGGGGAAAGATACAGACATCAAAATCCAGGAAGCACAGAGAACCCCCATTAGATTCAACAAAAACTGACCATCAGCAAGGCACATCATAGTCAAATTCACAAAACACTCAGGCAAGGAGAGAATCATGAAAGCAGCAAGGGAAAAAAAGTCCCTACCCTACAAGGGAAGACAGATCAAGTTTGCAGCAGACCTATCCACAGAAACTTGGCAGGCCAGAAAGGAGTGGCAGGATATATTCAGTGTGCTGAATCAGAAAAAATATGCAGCCAAGAATTCTTTATCCAGCAAGGCTGTCATTCAAAATAGAAGGAGAGATAAAAAGTTTCCCAGACAAACAAAAATTAAAGGAGTTTGTGACCACTAAACCAGCCCTGCAAGAAATTTTAAGGGGGACTCACTGAGGGGAGAAAAGATGAATGAATATATATATACCAAAAGCAACAAAGATTAGAAAGGACCAGAGAACACCACCAGAAACTCCAACACTACAAACATCATAATGGCAATAAATTCATAACTTTCACTACTCACTCTAAACGTCAATGGACCCAATGCTCCAATGAAAGACATAGGGTAACAGAATGGATAAGAAAACAAGACCCATCTATATGCTGTTTACAAGAGACCCACTTTAGACCTAAAACACCTTCAGATTGAAAATAAGGGGATGGAGAACCATCTATCATGCTAATGGTCAACTAAAGAAAGCTGGAGTAGACATACTTATGTCAGACAATCTAGACTTTAAAAGAAAGACTGTATCAAGAGATCCAGATGGGCATTATATCATAATCAAGGGGTCTATCCACCAAGAAGACCTAACAATTGTAAACATTTATGTGCCAAATGTGGCAGCATCCAAATATGTAAATCAACTAATCACAAACATAAAGAAAATCATTGCTAGTAATACCATAATAGTAGGAGACTTCAACACCCCACTCACAGCAAGGGACAGATCATCTAATCAAAAAATCAACAAAGAAACAATGGCTTTGAATGACACACGGAACCAGATGGACTTAACAGATACATTCAGAACATTTCATCCTAAAGCAGCAGAACATACATTCTTCTCCAGTGCACATGGAACATTCTCCAGAATAGATCATATACTAGGACACAAATCATCCCCAAGTACAAAAAGATCAAGATCATACCATGCATATTTTTAGACGACAATGCTATGAAACTCGAAATCAACCACAAGAAAAAATTTGGAAAGGTAGCAAATACTTGGAGACTGAAGAACATCCTACTAAAGAATGAATGGGCGAACAAGAAAGTTAAAGAGGAAATTAAAAAGTATATGGAAGAATGAAAATGATAACACCATAACCCACAACCTCTGGGACGCAGCAAAGGTGGTCATAAGAGGAAAGTATATAGCAATCCAGGCCTTCCTAAAGAAGTAAGAAAGACCTCAGATACACAACCTAATTACGCCTTAAGGAGCTGGAAAAGAACTGCAAATAAAAACCAAAACCAGTAGAAGACAGGAAATAACAAAGATTAGAGCAGATATTAATGCTATCAAAACAACAACAACAACAACAACAAAACAACAACAACAACAAAAAACAGTAGAACAGATCAATGAAACCAGAAGCTGGTTCTTTGAAAGAATTAACAAAATTGATAAACCACTAACCAGTTTGATCAAAAAGAAAAAGGAAAGGACCCAAACAAATAAAATCAAGAATGAAAGAGGAGAGATCACAACCAACACAACAGAAATAAAAACAATAATAAGAGAATATTATGAGCAATTATATGCCAATAGAATGGGCAATCTGGAAGAAATGGACAAATCCCCAGAAACATATACACTACCACAACTGAAACAGGAAGAAATAGAAGATTTGAACAGACCCATAACCAGCAAGGAAATCAAATTAGTAATCAAAAATATGCCTAAAAACAAGAGTCCAGGGTCAGATGGCTTTCCAGGGTAATTCTACCAAATATTTAAGGAAGAGTTAACAGCTATTCTCTTGAAACTGTTCCAAAAAATAGAAACGAAAGGAAAACTTCCAAACTCTTTCTATGAAGCCAACATTACCTTGATTCGAAAACCAGACAGAGACCCCACAAAAAAGGAGAACTATAGGCCAATTTCCCTGATGAACATGGATGCAAAAATCCTCAACAAGAAAGTAGCCAACCGGATCCAACAATAGATTAAAAAATTATTCACCACAACCAAGTGGGATTTATACCTGGGATGCAAGGCTGGTTCAATATCCGCAAAACAATTAACGTGATTCATCACATCAATACAAGATAGGACAAGAACCATATGATCCTCTCAATAGATTCAGAGAAAGCATTTGACAAAATACAACATCCTTTCTTGATAAAAACTCTCAAGAAAGTAGGGATAGAAGGATCATACCTCGAGATCATAAAAGCCATATATGAACGACCCAATGCTAATATCATCCTCAATGGGGAAAAACTGAGAACTTCCCCCCTAAGGTCAGGAACAAGACAGGGATATCCCCTCTCGCCACTGTTATTCAACATAGTATTGGATGTCTTAGTCTCTGCAATGAGACAACACAGAGAAATAAAAGGCGTCCAAATCGGCCAGGAGGAGATCAAACTTTCACCCTTCGCAGATGACATGATACTCTATATGGAAAACCCAAAAGATTCCACCAAAAAACTACTAGAACTGATTCATGAATTCAGCAAAGTTGCAGGATATAAAATCAACACACAGAAATCAGTTGCATTTCTATACACCAACAATGAAGTGACAGAAAGAGAAATCGAGGAATTGATCCCATTTACAGCTCCACCAAAAACCATAAAACACCTAGGAATAAATCTAACCAAAGAGGTGAAAAATCTATACACTGAAAATTATAGAAAGCTTAGGAAAGAAATTGAAGAAGACACAAAAATGGAGAAATATTCCATGCTCCTGGATAGGAAGAACAAATATTGTTAAAATGTCAATACTACCCAAAGCAATCTACATATTCAATGCAATCCTTATCAAAATAACACCAGCATTCTTCACAGAGCTAGAACAAATAATCCTAAATTTTGTATGGAACCAGAAAAGACCCCAAATAGCCAAAGCAATCTTGAAAAAGAAAACCAAAGTAGGAGGCATCACAATCCCAGACTTCAAGCTATACTACAAGGTTGTAATCATCAAGACAGTATGGTACTGGCACAAGAATAGACTCTCAGATTAATGGAACAGAATAGGGAACCCAGAAATGGACCCACAAACGTATGGCCAACTAATCGTTGACAAAGCAGGAAAGAATATCCAATGGTATAAAGACAGTCTCTTCAGCAAGTGGTGCTGGGAAAACTGGACAGTGACATGCAGAAGAATGAAGCCGGACCACTTTCTTACACCATACACAAAAATAAACTCAAAATGGATAAAAGACCTCAATGTAAGACAGGAAGCCATCAAAATCCTCGAGGAGAAAGCAGGCAAAAACCTCTTTGATCTTGCCCACAGCAACTTCTTATTCAACACGTCTCTGGGGGCAAGGGAAACAAAAGCAAAAATGAACTACTGGGACCTCATCAAAATAAAAAACTTCTGCACAGCGAAGTAAACAATCAGCAAAACTAAAAGGCAACCAACAGAATGGGAGAAGATATTTGCAAATGACATATCAGATAAAGGGTTAGTATCCAAAATCTATAAAGAACTTATCAATCTCAACACCCAAAAAACAAAGAATCCAGTGAAGAAATGAGGAAAAGACATCAATAGACACTTCTCCAAAGAAGACATCCAGATGGCCAACTGACACATGAAAAAATGCTCAACATCACTCATCATCAGGGAAATACAAATCAAAACCACAATGAGATATCACCTCACACCTGTCAGAATGGCAACAACAGATGTTGGTGAGGATGCGGAGAAAGAGGATCTCTTTTGCATTGTTGGTGGGAATGCAAGCTGGTGAGCCACTCTGGAAAACACTATGGAGTTTCCTCAAAAAATTAAAAATAGATCTACCCTATGACCCAGCAATAGCACTGCTAGGAATTTACCCAAGGAATACAGGAGTGCTGATGCATAGGGGCACTTGTACCCCAATGTTTATAGCAGCACTTTCAATAATAGCCAAATTATAGAAAGAGCCGAAATGTCCATCAAGTGATGAATGGATAAAGAAATTGTGGTTTATATACACAATGGAATACTACGTGACAACGAGAAAGCATGAAATATGGCCTTTTGTAGCAACGTGGATGGAACTGGAGAGTGTTATACTAAGTGGAATAAGTCATACAGAGAAAGACAGATACCATAGGTTTTCACTCCTATGTGGATTCTGAGAAACTTAACAGAAGACCATAGGGGAGGGGAAGGGAAAAAAGGTTAGAGAGGGAGGGAGCCAAAACATAAGAGACTCTTAAAAAATGAGAACAAAGTGAGGGTTGATGGGGGTGGGAGGGAGGGGAGGGTGGGTGATGGGCATTGAGGAGGGCACCTATTGGGATGAGCACTGGGTGTTGTATGGAAAGCATTTTGACAATAAATTTCATATTAATAAATAAATAAATATAAAATTAAAAAATAAAAAAATTAAATTAAAAAAAATCATTCTATGAGGCCAGTATTACCTAATACCAAAGCAGGATAAAAACAATACAAGAGCAAAAATGTCTAGTCTGTCCAATATAAGTATTGTTACTCCAACTTTCTTTTGATGCCAACTTGCATGATAAATGTTTCTCCCGACCCTCACTTTCAATCTCCATGTGTCTTTAGGTCTAAAATGAGACTCCTGTAGGCAGCTTATAGATGGAACTAATTTTTTTAATCCATTCTGACACCCTTTCTTTCAATTGGAACATTCAGCCCATTTACTTTCAAAGTAATTATTGATAGATACGTCCTTATTACCATTTTATTACTTGTTTTTCATTGTTTCTAGAGATTTTCTCTGATTCTTCTTTGTTACTTTTGATCTCTCCTTTGCACTTAAAGAGTCCCTGTCAATATTTCTGTCAGGGCTGGTTTAGTGGTAATGAACTCCTTTAGTTTTTGTCTGGGAAACTCTCCTACTATTCTGAATGATAGCTCTACTGGAAAGAGTATTCTTGGCTGCAGTTTTTTCCCATTCAATCTGTAGCCAAGAATACTCTATCCAGTAAAACTACTTGATTTGAATATGCCATGCCACTCCCTTGCTAAGTTTCTGTTGAGAAATCCCCAGCTAGCCTTACAGCTTTTCCTTTGTTAGTTAAAGACTTCTTTTGATGCTTTTATGATTTTTTCTTTACCACTACATTATGCAAATTTAATTACAATATGTCTTGTTATTGGCTTGCTTTTGTTGATTTTGATGCGAGTTCTCTATGCCTCCTGGATCTGGATGTCTGTATCCTTCCCCAGATTAGGAAAGTTTTCTGCTATTATTTCTTGAAATACATTTCTGCCTCAGTCTTTCTTTCTTCTTCTGGGACTCCTATAATATGAATGTTATTACATTTGATAGAGGCAACTGAGGCACCTTCGTATATTCTTATGTTGCATAATACTCTCTTTCTCTTTTACTCAGCTTCATTCTTTTCCATTATTTTGTTTTCTAGATCACTAATTCATTCCTTTGCTTCTTCCAGCCTGTTATTCATTGTAACAAACCTATTTCCAATCTTGTTTATTGCATTCTTCATCTCTGATTGATTCTTTTTTTAACTCTTTTATCTCTGTGGTAAGGGTCTCACTGAGATGGCAGTGGAGTAGAAAAACCTTTGGCCCATCTCATACGATGAACACAACTAGATAACCATAAAATCATCCTAAATAGCCCAAAAATTGACCTGAAGACTGACAGAACAAACTCCACAACTAAAGGGAGAGAAGAGGTGACATTGAAGAAGGTAGGAAGTGTAGAAACATGGTTTAGGGGATAAATGGATCACGGGTGCAGTGGAGGGGAGGGAGCCATGGGCATGGAGTAGGGTGCGAGAGGGAGGAGCACACAGGAAAATTCACAAGAAGAATGTTTCTCCAAAACCATTGGCTTGGAAAATGAAAGAGGCTTGGAAAACAAATTTTGTGAATTCTTGCAACCAGTTGGGCTCAAAGCCTGGAGTTGTTAAGGTCATCAGGCTTTGCTGGTATAGAACCTGGAGGGCACTGCCCTGCTCTTAGAGAGAAAGCAGGCAAACAATCTGGGGATAGAAAGTGTGGTAACAGCGATATGAAAAATGCCTGGTGCACACAGGGGAAGATAATTCGGTATTCTAGGAGGGCTTCCCTGAGAGGCAGCATTTATGGAGACACCTCTCCAGCAACAAAGGAGCTGGCTAGCACCATTTCCTTCCCCTGCCCCTAGCTATAAACACAGAGACACCTGCAAGAAGTCGCCCAGTGCTGACACTGGCTGCCTAACTTGCTTACATCAATCACCATCCCCCTGTTCTCCAGAGAAACTGCCCTTCTCAGTCACACTTGCCTTAGTCCCAGCATGGTGGTCCTTTCCCAGAAAGCCAGCACAAGCCCCTGCCCATACCACATCTACCAAACAGAGAGTTGTACAGGGCCTAATTTCTACAGGGCCCCTAGTGGAGGTGGTGTCAGGTCTCATTTCACAAGCAGACCGGAGAACACCTAGTTAAAACTCACCATATTCAGGCCAGGGATGAAGCACTTCACAGAGCAGGCAAGGAGAGCATCTTTGGACAACTGGCCAGAAGGATAGAGCTGCCAAAACACAACAGCAGAGCATATACAGTACATACTGGAGACATTTCCTGAAGCACCAGGCTATGGGCACTACATAACTTCTTCATAAGACCATTACTTTTAGGAGCAGGAGACATAACTGGCTTTTCTAACACAAAGAAGAAGGTAGAGACTTAGACAAAAATGCCAAGATAGAGGAATTTATCCCAAATTGAAGAACAAGATAAGGCCATGTCCAGAGAGCTAAGTGAAATAGGTATAAGTAACATGCCTAATGGAAAATTCAAAGCAACAATCATAAGAATACTCACTGGGCTTGAGAAAAGAATAGACAACAAATGTCTTTAAATGCCAAATATTTTCTTGTTCGCTAATTTTTCACTGTAAGCGATATGCTAGCCACTTTTGCTTAAAGCCTGGAAATTAAACTAGAAAATTAAATGTACAAAGAAGATTTTCAAAAACTGAAATGTTTCACAAACAGGACCAGGTGATAGGAATTAGTAAATGTAAGCACACACTAATACTTTGATGTGTGAAAACACTCAGAAGAAAAGGGGAGATTTTGAGGTTTAGGAAAAGGCAAGTTAAGTACCTTTTTCTGATGAATAGGCAAAGACAACTCTGCTGAGTTCACTTTTTTAATACCAATTGACAAATTATGATAGATTCTTACTCACATATATATCATAGTGGGTGATAATCAAAAAACCCTATGAAGAAAGAATCATAAATAATTGTGTTCTCATCTACAAAAATGACAAGCTATGATCTTGTGAGTAGTTGCTCTAAAAGTTTTTTTGTATATCACTTTCTACTAAATTGAAACTAAATTATGTTGATTTATGTTAATCAATATATTCATGTAATGTTTTTAATGCAAGATTATATTGGTTACTTCAGTTGCATATTGATAGATACAGACTGAATTTTGCTTGCTAGAATGTAAACACCAAGAGAACAACATTTGTCTGTTTTTATTTTATTTTATTTGTTTCATTGCTATAGCTATGGCACCTAAATTAGCATCTGACACATTTAAGCTCTTAGTGAATATCTGTTCAATGGAATATTTATTTAATTCATGCATAAGTACTATCAGTACTAAGATTTTATCATGTTGTAAAGCATCATGCCAAAGGAAATTAGTTGGACACCAAACAATGGTAGAGTAGGTAATTTGGCACATGTCAATTAAAAAAAAAAAGGATGGGTGGAAAGAAGGAAAGGCAAATGATAATGATAAAATTGAGGGAAAGTGAAAAAATTCTCAGTGGCATTGAATAACAAAATGGAAAATTTCTTGTAAAAATTAAAATGTGTGAAAGGTAAGGAAGAGACAGGGATTGGGAAAATCTGAGGCTGTGACAGATCTCTTTCTAGGATGGGCCTGCTTTAGTTATGTTTCCTTCTTGAAATTTTTATAATATTTTACTCTGCTCTAAAACAAATAGAAAATTAACATGATTCATGTACAGTCATATATGGTATGTAATGTCCAGAGGGAAAGTAGTAAGAAGTGTCATTGAAGACATGAGGGAAAAGCCAAGCTTCTTTTGACAAGATTCAACTAAATAGTCAATGCAAGCTACAGGGATACCTCAAAATTGTTGTGGGTTCAGTTCCAGACGATCACAATAAAGCAAATATTGCAATGAAGTGAGTCAAACGAATTCTTTGGTTTCCCAGTGCATACAAAGTTATACTTACATTACACTGTAGTTTATAAGGTACGAAAATAGCATTATATCTAAAAGAATATACATACCTTTATTAGAAAATACTATATTGCTAAAAAATGCTAACCATCATCTGAACTTTCAGTGAGTTATAGTCACTGATCACAGATCATCATAACAAATATGATAATAATGAAGAAGTTTGCAATATTACCAGAATTACCCAAATGTGACATAGAGACATGAAGTGAGCAAATGCTATTAGAAAAATGGCAGTGACAGATTTGCTTCACAGAGTTGCCCCAAACCTTGAATTTATAAAATTTAAATTTAAATTTAATGTTACAGATACATGTTGCTATTTTACATTTTATTATCTAGGGCAATAAGCATATTTGTCTAATGCTGGTATTATGATTATTACTAATAATCAAAATATTCCACACTGCCACACTGAAGATAAAGAGCAGACTTACTGTCTAGTAATTCCCATATTTCTCCATGATTCATCTTGCACCATGCATTATGCCTCATAATAATGTCACCCTGTTTAGCTGCCTGTTGGAACTAGAATATTCCATCAGGTGGTAATCCCGTCTATTTGTCCCCACTAAGAAATCTCCTTCTGAAAAAGTGATTGACACAAATTAGCTTAATAACTATGCAAAAAGGAATTGACTGACCATTTGAGAATTCTGCTTAATGGGCATGCTATAGTGACTGTCAATGGCCAAACCTATCATATCTTTTTGGGGGATATTTGTGAGTCACAGAGACTCAGTTGTGTGGTTTAAAGAATGAAAAAAAAAATCAGGATATTAGAATATGAAACATGGATGCCATTGTCTTCACAGAAGGACAAAAGCATGAGTTGATGTCAGGTTATTAGAAGTACTAATGCATGGTAAGTAGTGTTCTGCTCTTCTTGCTGTGCAGCTACAGAGATAAAAGGGTATCTTACTTCCCTTTGTATTCTGAAATAATTCACCATTTGCTGAGATAATATGAGTGTGCTTCTGGTCCTTATAACTTGAAAGACCCTAACTAGCAATTAAGATTAATAAATATGCATAAAATGTTTTATTCAGTTTATTTTATTATAATGTATTTTATTTGATGCCCTCCTAAGCTATGTGTTTCTGCTCTGGACTTAGATGCTTATTCTGTCAAATATACATAATATTTACCTTACAACTGATTTATACTGTAATAAAATAGTTCCTGTACTCTTGGCAAACTACGTGTATGTGATTCTTTTGTAACTAATCATAGCGGAGTGCTCCTGATAGGACATGAAGATATTAGAAATGCTTTCATATAAACAACATGATAGATTTCTATTGGTGGACTTTAGATATTGAACTTTATTATAATGCCTTTAACCATAAGGATTGTGCTTTAGGATTGACCAATGGATGAGTCATTTTCATCTCAAGATTATTGTTGGTACTCCAGTAACTTACCCAGCCAGTGGCTTGGAGCAGAGGCTTCCTAAATTTTGCAATATAGTAAACAATATAACAGAGAAAGTTTTGAGTAATTTCAGACTATGCAGTTCTTTCAGACTGGCTTTTAATTGGCAGTGGCTAACACTTATTAAGTTTATATATGCCACATCTTGACTTCTTAAATATAATAATAAATTCAATATAAGAATAACAGCTCATTTTCACTAGTTACAGTATATAGTATTAATATATGCATATCTCATTTTCTCTGCACATGTCCTAAAGGGAGTTGTTGTTAGCCCCATTTTAGAGACATAGTAATAAATTCTTGGATAATTTATTCTTAGTTAGTGATAAACCTGGAATTCAGATGCATCTGACTCCAAAGCCTGGTTCTTAATCATTGTTATATACTATCCATCTTAAAGCTTTTAAAAATACTTGAGGGCTCATAAAAAGAAGAGCTCTGATTAAACCCCTTAAAAAGTTATTTCTCAGGCACCTGGGTGGTTCAGTTGGTTGGGCTCTTGATTTTGGCTCAGGTCATCATCTCATGGTTCATGAGTTGGAACCCTGTGTGAGGCTCTGTGCTGGCAACATGGAGCCTGCTTAGGGTTCTCTCTCTCTCTCTCTCTCTCTCTCTCTCTCTCTATCTCCCTCTCTCTCTCCAAATAAATAAACATTAAAAATTGTTAATAAAAAAATAGAAGTAAAATAAAAAATATTTCCACTTGGGATTGCTCTATTTGAAGGTTTCATAAAGCAGAGATTACTTCCATAACCATTTAGATGTTAGCTTCTAACTACTTTTTTCCTAATGTAATAGATTCAGTTTTATATTCTGTAGAGCACTGGATTTTTAAGAATCTTCTCAAAAAAAATCTGAAAACTAGAAGTTTGAAAAATATTTTGATAATATACCACTTCTTAAAGATTCACAGTGCACACTAACATTTTTTTTTAATCAAAGGATCCTACACTAAAAATACATTTAATTTTGTTTATCACAGCACTTCCAATTTTACCTGAGTGTTCATTAAAAACATTTATTAAAACTCTTAGGTAATATTTTCTCACAAAACAATAGTGAATGTATACATTTATTTAAGGATAAAAAGGAAGAGGAAGAAAGGCCCCAAGTAATTTCCCACTTAAAATGTAGTTCTCTAAAACCACATAGTTTTACTTCTAATTAGATACACTGAACAGAAAAAAAAAGATGTCCTTTAAAATATTTTTTTGTTGAAAATATCAAAACAGGAAAAATAATAAGAAATGAAACACATACACCAAAACCCCCCACTCAGATTCTATATAAGAGAAATTTCCATTTGTAGGGTCAGCTTTAAGTTTCTTTTAAAAAGTACAGCTACCTATTTTCAAATAGCAACATATATAACTTTTCTATTAAAGTATCATGGGGTGAATGATTTATAGATATAAAGTAGTCATTTCTCCCCCTTCTAAAATCATATTTTCTCTGCCTTACTTAAAATGACATTGAAGTGAGGTGGCTACATGAGTTAAATTACCAAAGGCACTAACTATGTACAATAAGTGGAATAGAGTGTTATTAAACAAATCCATGGGATATTTTCCTCTGCAATCTCTTGCCAGCTCTAACATCTCTCTTTGTTTCTCCCCCTACCCAATTTCTCAAATCAATTCATTTCTATGCAAATGCTGGCGTCTCTGTAAGGAGGATATGTGGTAAGAAACCAGACTTTTCTATAGACAGGCTGTTTATTGAGTAATTCATCTATCATTTACTCAAAGAGAAAATCTATGACTACCATTATTTATTCATTCACAAGGGTGTTTTCCCATCTGAGGCAAAGACTCTACTTTAATTTTGCTTTACAGTGGTGGACACATCTCTGCTTTATTACGATCAGCACCCCCACTTTGCACGTTACGTTCCTTTGGTGCCTTCTAAATATTCTTCCATCACAGAGTGTCATTCATCTTCCATGTTCTCTGATTTATCCAATCCTAGCCATCTTTTTGAAGATGCTGCCTCCTTGGCTATTGGAGCCCACTTCTATTCTTTTCATTTATAAAATATAACATATAAGCTATCACTTAAAAGGTTCACCTTTTTCTTGTAATCCCTCTGAAACAGAGGCTACAACATTGAACACAAATACTACTTCCAACGTATATTCTGTTTTCGACCCTGCAATATTCCAACCCATAATAGATGCCTATTAAAGATTTGCTGAAATGGAATTGGCGGAATTATTAAGAGGGACATATTACAGTGGGGGAGGGTTACTTTAGTGAGAGGAAAGAGCCAAAGTAAAACAGTGAACACCTGTCAAGTTTATGAAGTTCCATTATCACATAAATGTATGTCTTCAAAGGGTGTCAGAGTTTCTGGTTGCACATTCTATTAGGAGCCTAGAAAGTTGCTAAATAAGACGTTCAGATGAGTTAGCAAGACATGGTACATTGGAAGCACAGAATTCTGTGCTTTACATGAACAAACTTGATTTAGGTTTGTTTTGCTTTTGTTACTTTTGTTTTTGTTTTGTATCTCAAATTCCACTATAGTTAATGCTGCTTTCAAATCAACTATTTTTTTAAATGTTCCCAACCTAATTCCTCAAATATCCAAAAGAGAGTATCATATAGTTTTATCATGTGGTTAAATGACATATTTAAAAAATCGTTTCTTTGTTGTGTACCCTCAAGCTCTGTCTATAGAAATAAATGAATTACTTACCAATGCAGTTAAGCAACTGTTATTTTTTTTCCTTCTACACATATTGAGGTAGGCATTGGGTATGAAGAAGTAAACACAGAGATATGATCCCTTCCTTCTATATACTATAATTCTGTGGAGAATGTGTATGATAAATAACCAAAGAAAAAGAAAAAGAAAAGCAAAAAAAAAAGAAAGAAATAAATAAACTGTTACATACTTATAACAAGAAAAATGAACAAGAAAAAAATAATAACCAATCAACAACATAATTACAAACTGTAATAAATTCAGTGAAAGGAGAGTGAGGTGCTGAGAGATTAAATAGGGGGAGCCTATTTTGGATTATGCTGTTTTTTGAAAATTATTTTAGGAAGTGACTTTTAAGCTGAGACTTAAAAGATGAGAAAGAACCACTATGTGAATCAAAGAACATTCCAAGTAGAAAGGAAAAAGAATGTGAAAGAGAACCTAAGTCAGGAAAGGATTTTTAGTATAAAAAGCAAAGGGGAATAACGAAAAAGATGAGGATGGAGAAACTGGCAGGGGCCAAATTATAAGAAGATAATAGGCTAGGATAAGTTCAATGGAAGCCATTGAAGACTTTCAAGAATGAAAGGAACAATATGAGTTTTTTTTAAAAAGATAAGCTCCTACGTGGAAAATACTACAAGGGAACAAGTGTGGAGCATACTTCATTATCTTGAAGGTTGTCTCTACATGATGGGGAAGGTGACCCGTGACAGTCATAAACCTACATACTTCGGATTCCATATTAATAAGTCAAATTTCAGAGAAGAACCAATTAACCATTTCCAGTTCAACGTCTGCTGCAGCAGACAGTTGATACTTCCATCAATGCCATATGAATTGGAGCAACAGAGGATTGAACTATTTACGTTCTCCCTTAATTTTATTCTTCATTTATTTTTATATTACCCTTTAGTCAATTCTCTTCATACCTCTATATACCTATTCTTTATCTTCTGAGTGTCCTTTGCTGATACCTTCCTTAAATATTGATGTTCTTCCACTTCAACCCACTCTGTCATGCTCATTTTTGGTGTCTTTCTCTGAGTATGCACAACTATTCTCACAACATTACATTCTCTTAAATTTAGTCAACAAATGTTCATTGGGTACTACCAAGTACCAGGCACAATTCTAGGCACTATGAAAATAGTTAACAAAACATTCATTTAAATCTATTATCTATCAGGGTGCCTGGGTGGCTTAGTTGGTTAAGCATCCAACTCGATTTCAGCTCAGGTCATGATCTCATGGTTTGTGAGTTGGAGCCCCATGTGATGAGGCTCTATGCTGACAGTGTGGAGCCTGCTTAGGATTATCTCTTTCTCCCTCTCTCTATCTCTGCCCTTCCCCTGGTCATGCTCACTCTCTCTCTCTCAAAATAAACACTTTTAAAAAGATAAATCTATCATCTATCTATCTATCTATCTATCTATCTATCATCTATCATCTATCTACCTATCATCTTTCTATTATTATCTGTCTTATCTTTTTATCTGTTGGTGCTTCTCAAATCTAGATTTCAAGCCCATAACTCTCTCATAAGAGGTTCTGTCTACTAGGCTTGAGATTCATATATCCAACTTCTTGCCATCATCTCTGCCAAAGCATCATGCAGACACTGCTTACTCAAAATAGCCAAACAAAAATTCTCTTTTCTCTTAAGCTTGTTCTTCCTCATCATTTTCCATCTCAGCAGTTACTACAACCATCCATTCAGATACTAGGGAGACATTTTTCTTTCCTCCCCCTCTTTCACTTTCCACCTTTCAATGAGTGACTAATATTTGAAATTCAAATTAATTTTTTAGTTAATTCAAGCCCCCATCATCTATTGCTGGTCTATTGCTATGAATTCCAGACTTGTATCCCTGATTCTAATTTCCTTTTCTTCAAATCAAACTTCCACACCACTTCAAGAGGGCTCCACCTGAAAGGCAAATCTGATCACCCTATCCCCTCTCTTAAAACCATTATCTCATCATAATAATTAAAGCAACTTAGCATGGCATAGGTCATCTGATCACCATCTTCCCCCTCCTCTCTATCTTTGACCTCATTTCTTGCCAATTCCTCTCAAGAATTTTATGTTCAAAATTTTCTCTTGACATTGCCTGGGTTTGGGATTTCTTAGTTTCCATCACTCCTTCTTTATCTGAAGAACAACTTATTATGCTTTAAGACACATCCTTCCAAGAAGGCTTTTTTTTTGGAACTTTGATTTTGGATTAGAGGCTTCTCTTCTACGCATTCATTCATTCACTTAAATGAATGCTTACTCCTCTATCTGCTTGTATTTGCCACGTGCCTATGTATTATTTGCCTTAATAAGACCTGTGAGCCATGATAGGAAAGAAACCTTACTAATTTTCCTCTCTCCAGAACTAATTTAGTGCCTTACACAACAGATGTTTATTCAGTGAGTGAATATTTTTACTTCTTCTCTTTCAAGTCTAAATATTTCAATATATACTATCCATACACAGTCTTTATTATAATGATAATATGTATTTGAATAGCACCTTTAAATTTTTGAAATGCTTTCACATTTTTACCATGTTTGATCCAAATCATTCTTTAAAAGAATATCAATAAGTTTGGGTTTTTTCCATTTTTAGTAATAGGAAAAGTTGAGATTCAGAGATTTATTCAAGGTCAAACAGCTAGTGATAGAACTGTAACTCTGGACATATTTTTTTCATAGACCACACTGCCTACTACTCACTGGAGTGGGGATTCAGCCTCTTTGACCCGCTCTTTCTTAAACATGCTGGACACATCTCCTAACCTAGGAGAGCCTAACGTAGGGAAGCATACACCTCTGCTCAAGTGAGCCTGATCTTTTCTCGCTGAGTTCCAACCTGTATTTCTAGCAAGCTGCTTAATATATCTCTCCCTGAATATGCCACACTACTTCAAAAGCAACATATCTAAAATAAAATGTATCTTTGCTCTCCTTCCATACATACCCTCTGCCTCCCACCCAAACCAGTTTGTCCTCCAAATTTTATGATTTCTGCTAATGTTATTTTGTCTTGGAATTTTTAGAAATTAATGTTATAGCTGTATCTAGCTATTCATCTCTTGAAAATAAACCTCGTTACTGATAAATCGTCATTATTTATTGAAAACCTGCCAGACTGTCATTCATCCCTTCAGGGCCTTATTGAACAAAGACATTTTAGAGAATTCAATATGGCATACTGAAAATACTACTCCCCCCTTGCATAATTAGATTCAGGCATTAAAATATTTCAGTAACAACCTAAAGTGATAAAAGGTAAAAATCTCTAACAATGAAGGTATTACTTTCATTACTTCAATGAGTTTTGTGAGTGTAATATATGTTATTATTACCTTTCAATTTATTTCAGTTATTTTTTTTTACAATGAGGATGGCGATGATGACATCTGTTTTAATTCTATTTATTTCTGTTTCTGCACCATGCCAGTCATTTAACTGTACTAATGAAATATGGCAAAAGAGATTCCCTTTCAGATTCACCAAGTTTTATAGTGGTAGGGTGAGCTTTTCCTTCATTCTAACAACTTTCTTGTTATTTTAATATCTGCCTGAAACCATTCATTGGATTAAGTGTAATTGTTGAAATAAAATTATTGTTAAAAGACCAGAAAGTTCAAAATAAGTTCAAAATATAAATTATGTAACCTACTTAGTACACCACACCTAAAATATCTTATTGTATAAGTAAGGCAGAAACTATCTTGATCAAATTGCTGTTCTTAATTGGTCTTTGACTTGGACTTTAGAAATGATATCATAAAAGTACTTCAGTGGCTAAAATTAAAGGGAGAAACCTGAAGATTTCAGGGCTTGGTTTCTCATAACCTGGTGTGATGGCATTGTAATGTTGTTGCCCCAGCTTCTGGGAGTGCTGTCGTCAACAGGCTTTAGACATCAGTCATCAGTCTTTTCAGAGATTTCCTCAGCTGCTTCGTGGTCTCATCCACTGCTTCTTGGGCAACTCACATTTAATGACAGATCAATACAGGAAGGCCCAACTGGTGACAAGCTCCTGGGTATGATTGCTCCCCTATGATTGTGATTGCCTAAAGCTGTTTTGGTTCTGTATCAGCTCAGCTTCTCACTCTGCCCAATCTTGCATCCTCATTTTCCTTTCCATAGGTATTGCTACCTAACAAATATCCTGCCTGCTAAGGTGTCTTAGAGTTGGGTTCTTCCACCCTAATCCGACCTGGAACACGGGGCTTCAAAGAACTTGTGAATCCTCTAAATTTACTAGCATGTGTTTATCTTATAAGTATACATAAACTTTCCTGGTAGAGGTTTTTCCTAGGTGGCCTTTGTATCAAAAACTACAAGTTTCATTGTCCTAGTATGTTGAAGATCATCCCATTACCAAGAAAAGATGAAGTGTGGATAATTTTAGCCTTTGAATTAATTGTAACAAATTCTGCACAATGACTAATGCGTACATATTAACCATTCAATATCTATCCCATTATGAATAGGCAAAAATGAAACCAAATAAATGAATGTTTAAAAAGCAAAGAATACCCTGCTAAAGTAAAAAGAGAAATGATAATCCTTAAAAAAAAAAAAAAAAGGATGACTATTCTTTATAGCCAAGAGACTATTTCAGGCTATCCTTTTCATTTTTAAAAAATTTTTAAAAGGACACATGAAAATACACCAAGGTAATGATACCCCCTGAAAAATTTTAAAATGATTGTGATGCACTTTTGAAATTGTGTGCATGAGTTCTTGGCTAGAGCCCTGCTGAATCTTTTTTCAAATTCATAAAAAGAGTCCCTCAGGATATTTCTCAGTGTGAGGATACACAGCCTCCTTTCCTGACAGGTCATTATTGCATATCATGCTGGGATTGAGTACAGGACTGGAGAGTGGCTTCTCTCTGCTTCTTCTGTAAATGTATGTGGGACTCAAGCTTTGGAATCTTAAATGTCCATGAGAGCTCAAAGTGTACCTGATGATTGATTTGCACTACAGGACAGGGCTGACACAAGAATTGCAGTTGAGTTCAGCAGGATTGCAATCAGAGTCCTTGGCAAAAGTCACATTGCATGAGGTTGACTATCATGTGGCTATGACCACCTGCTGCAGGATTTTTTCTTTATCAGTGCTAGATAAGGGTTTTTTTTTTGTTTCCTTTTTTAAATGTTGTAATTAAAAGCAGTTTCTTCAAAAGGAAAAGTTTAACAGAAAAAGAACATGTCTACCAAGTTCTGACTGAAGAATGAAAAGTAATATAGGGAAGTGAAACCATAGGGAGGCATAAGCTGTGTCTAATTAGTCTATGGCCTTCGAAGTTGAGATACATCACAGGAGAGACTGAGCTTGGAGCAAAGTTCCTTACTTTCTTTAAAAATGATATACTTTACACTCATTAAAACATTAAAGTCCTAGAAAATGTTACACCACATGATGTTATACCAATTCATGGCTTTACTTTATATAGTTAAGAAGTCTAGGTGGGAGAGCATATTTAATTTTTTTATAATGTTTATATTTATTTTTGAGACAGAGAGAGACAGAGCATGAGCGGGGTGGAGGGGAGGGGCGGGGAGCGAGACATGGAATTTGAAGCAGGCTCCAGGCTCTGAACTGTCAGCACAGAGCCAACATAGGGCTCAAACCCACGAACCACAAAATCATGACCTGAGCTGAAGTCCGACAGTCAACCGACTGAGCCACCCAGGTGCCCCAGGGAGGGGAGCATATTTTAAAATTCACATTCTGCTCTAATAATCTTTTCCTCCTATTATGCTCATTGTAAGAAAAATTAAAAATACGTAAAAATATTTTAAAAATGAATGAAAATCAGTTAGAACTGTACTACATAAGAGATCACCACCCGGATTCTACTAAAAATGTACCACCAAACCCCAAGGGAGACTAAATCCACTAAAAATATTATAAAATGTCAGAGAAATTTTCAATTGTTGAAAGGTAACAAAATTTAGGTTGACTAATCGTTCAAGTAAATTAACCATTTTTTTTCAAAGTTATTTCAAATTAATTTTGTTTGTTTAATATGCAAAAGCACATGTAAACAGATAGTTGTTTTGGAGAATTGATTTGAACAGAAGTAAAAAGCTAACATTAACCAGGTAACTCAAATGATTAAAGGCTTTGATGTACACATTCAAATTCAAAATCAAACTCTATGATATCTGATCTCCATGGAACATCTTTACCTATTCCAGTAATATTTCTTGCCACATTTTGATTCCTAATACTGGTCTGGACAAGGAGAAATATGAGGACTCTGACCGCATGCTCAAAACTCTTAAGTGTTGAAAAGTGATATCCACATCCTCACTCTATTCCAGATGGCTATGTACTTTATTCTTAATATTAAAAGGGGGGTTGTGGGATTTTTGTTTCGTTATTGCTTTTTACCCTCAAGGTGGTTTTTATTTATAGAAATGGGTATTCAGAGGTTTACTTTAATGTTTAAAAAATCAACTAGTTAAATTTACAATTATTAAAACTTGGCTCATTCTTAAGCTTTTAAGCTTAAAGTTCACTTTAAGCTCAGTTTACTTATCTTATTCTATTATAGGTCTCACAGATTCTCAAATTAAGGAACTTTCAGTAATTTATAGTCCCATTTATAAGCATAGTTATAAATATTTAAACATTATTTTTTCTGTTTAAAAGTTTATTTGTTTTGAGAGAGACACAGATAGCATGAGTGGGGGAGGGGCAGAGAGAGGGAGACAGAGAATCCCAAGCAGGCTCAGCACTATCAGCATGGAGCCCGATGTGGGGCTCAAACTCATGAAGTAAGATCATGACCTGAGCTGAAACCAGGAGCCAGATGCTCAACTGACCCAGCCACCCAGGTGACTATAAAATTTTAAACATTTTAAACCACAATTTTACATTGTTAAAGTTTATTTTCTTATATTTTTCAATTTATGACTACAATTTCCCAACTGCTAAATACTTCCCATAAAGCTATTAAGTCAGATTTATAAAAGAAAACTGGAATTACATTAAATGTTATTTAATAACTAGTTAGATGTCAACAACAAAAAGTATAAGCCTAAAATGGTTGCATAATTAAGTGTCTTAATTTGGAATTACAGGAATTTAAAAATGGAGTCACATAGTTGACTCCTGTTATACAAGTTGTCCAAATATCTTCAACATTAATGGCACCAATAGTAAATATGCACCCATTCTTTTAAAGAATATTAATGCTATGAATTTTAATCTCTTAAGTAGTTCTATATTCAATTTTAAATCTTTCTGGGATTGAAAAATTATTTGTCTTCCTCTCCCACTAAGGAAGTATTATATTATTCCTCAAATTTAGAGGGTTAACCTTCCAAATCTACCATGTTTACAAATTAGCTATGTTTTATCCATGTCCCTGGATTTATCTACATCTACTCATAGAGGTCTACAGCTCCCACTCAGTTCAATTGGATTTTGTATTTCTTTTGCTTCTGAAGAGTGGCTTGCAGACCTTGGTTTGTGTGGTCATGGGACACTAAAGCTGACCATCCGGGCCTGTTCCTGGGTCCTCACCAAACTGGAGAAATGAACCTGTGGGCCTATCAGGGTCTTGCCAGATCCAGGATATGGAGCCCAGCCTTGCATGTGGTAGGCCAGCTCTTAGCCCTACCCTCTCCACAGTTAACCACTGCTGGGACAACTTCCTGTTGAAATCCCACACAGGGAGGAAAACAAACAAAAAACTTACTTTTGCAGATAAGTAAACACAATTGCGGTCCAAGTGAAAAGATTTTTCTATGTGAATGGAAACTGCATTATTTCATATACTTCCTAAGACTATACAACACTTTGGGATATTAAAAGTATATTAGGCTCAGTTTGAAATTTTTCTTTGTACTCTATTAGGCCCAATGTAGAATGCATTTCCTCAGAAACCGCTATTTCCTATTTCTCTGGTATTGATGCTGTAGGAAGAGGGATAACAAAAGATGACTATCAGGATAGCCTTGCCCAGAACAGTCCATGCTGTTTCTCTCCAGTTTGAACAGACTAAAAATTCAACTCAGGTAGCTTCTAGTAGAAAGGTGAACTCAAAGAGGATAACAAATATGGCTTTTTAAATTAGGATTTGAGTTTCTCAAAATTTTGGGTGACTAATTTCTGGGAACTTTTTGATCCTGCATTTCTATAAATTGTCCTGAGGATTGGATACAGTATTGTCTGCAGCAGCAGCAGCAGCAGGAGCAGTAAGCAAAAATTAGGGCTGTAGGTTGCCTTTCCACTTTGTTGATTGTTTCCTTTGCTGTGCAGGAGCGTTTTTTGTTCATTTGTTTTTGTTTTTGTTTCTTGTTGTTTTTGTTGTTGGTGGTGGTAGTTTGTTTCTATGTTTTTAATGAGAAAGGTACTGAGATTTCTGTATATTCCCTCCCTGCCAAAAAAATATTCCTTAGGATCAAGTTGGGGAAAGAATGACAGACTGATCTAATTCTAATTCAGCATAGGAGGTCCCTTGTATGGGACTGACAGCAGCTCTCTTTATCAAGGCACTGTATAATATTTCTCTGACCTTGTCTAAAGCAATTAAGAAACCTAGAATCAATGGAGCACCTCTCATTCAGCTTACTATCAGATCAGTGAGGACTGTGCAGAAGCGTTTTAGTTTGACGTAGTCCCACTTTTCTATTTTTGATTTGTTGTTTGTGCTTATGGTGTCATATTTATGAAGTCATTGTAAAGACCAATGTCATGAAATTTTTGCCTGTGTTTTCTTCTAGAAATTTGACAGCTTCAAATTTTACATTTAAATCTTTAATCAATTTTGAGTTAATTTTTCTGTAGAGTGTAAGATAAGGGTCAAATATCATACTTTTGCATGTGAATATTCAATTTTCCCAGTACTATTTTTGCTGAAAATACTATCCTTTACCTACTGTGTATTTTGGCACTCTTGTCAAGATCGGTTGATCTTACACTCATGGATTGATTTCTATTCCACTGGTTTATATGTCTCTCTCTATGCAAGCACCATACTACTTGTTAGTGTAGCTTTTTGATATAGTTTGAAACTAAGAAGTGTGATGCCTCAAGCTTTGTTCTTCTTCTTCAAAATATTTTTGCTCTTAAAAGTCTTTTGTGCTTCCATATGAATTTTATTTTACTTTATTTTATTTTTTAATTTTGAGACAGAGAGAGAGAGAGAGAACATGAGCAGGGGAGGGGCAGAGAGAGAGAGGGAGAGAGAGAATCCCAAGCAGGCTCTGTGCTGACAACGCAAATCCCGATGCGGAGCTCAATCTCATGAAACATGAGACCATGACTTGAGCTGAGGTTGAGAGTAGGAAGCTTATTGGATTAAGCCACCCAGACACCCCTGTGCTTCCATATGAATTTTAGAATTGTTTTTTCTTTAAAAAAATTTTTTTTAATGTTTATTCCTTTTGAGAGAGAGAGAGAGCAAGTGCGGGAGAGGCAGAAAGAGAGGGAGACAGAAACCGAAGCAGGCTCCAGGCTCTGAGCTGTCAGCACAGAACCTGATGCAGGGCTCCAACTCACAGACTATGAGATCATGACCAGAGCTGAAGCTGGACGCTCAACTGACTGAGCCACCCAGGCTCCCCTGGAATTGTTTTTTCTATTTCAGTAAAAACAAAAAATTCCATTGAGGTTTTGGTAGGGATTGCATTATTATGGACATGTTTAACAATAATAAGTCTTATAATCCACGAATACAGGATCTCTTTCTATTTGCATTTGTCTTCAATTTCTTTCATCAGTGTTTTAGTTTTCATTGTATAAGTCTTTCACCTTGTTAGTTTATTCTAGAGTATTTTATTATTTTTGGTGCTTTATAAATGATATAGTTTTCCTACTTTCATTTTCAGATCATTGATTTGAAATCAGATTATATGTAGAAATACAGCTGATTTTTGTGTGTTAATTTTGTATCCTGCAACTTTACTGAATTAGGTTACTAGTTCTTACAATTTGTTATACAGTCTTTAGGTTTTCTATGCATAAGATTGTGTCATCTGCAGACAGGGACAATTTTATTTCTTCCTTTCCAACTTTGATGCCCCCTATTTCTTTCTCTTGCCTAATTGATCCGGCTAGGACTTCTAGAACTACATTGAAAGGAAGTGTCAAACGTGGTTATCCTTACCTTGTTCCTGATCTTAGAGGAAAATCTTTCAATTTTTCACAATTGAGTGTAAAATTAGCTGTGGGTTTTTCATATATGGACTTTATTGACAGAACATTTTTAAAGCAGATTTAGGTAATACTTAGAACAAAGAAAAAACTTGAGATTCTACTAAATTACTTTCTGATTATTACTCTTATAAACAACTTCTATACATTTTTAACGTAAAAATGGACTCAGTCATTTTACTGATTTTTTCCCAAAGTTAAAGCAAGGTTTTAATATGCAGAGAGGAGAGGCTTCAGCCCCAACTTAAGTAGAGATGGAAATGAAAGATGTACCCTGGGAAAGAGCTTAGATTTTAAAGTTAATTACAGGTGAGCAGATATGAGAGCAAGCAGACAGTTTTCTGACATCATTCATTTCAATTCAATACTGTATTAGATAAATATCTCTCTAATTTTAAGTAGCATTTTCTAATTTAAGCATGAATGCCTGTACTAGATTTCCACAGCTGTGTAACAAATTACCGCAGACTTAAAAGCTTTAAGAAATCACACATTTATTATTTTACAGTTACCACAGGCAGGAGTCTGGGCATAGCTCAAATGGGTCCTCTGCTCAGGCCCCCTAACAAGCTGCAATCTAAGTATTAGTAGGGGCTGCAGTCTCATCAGAGGTTCAACTATAAGTCTTAGTTTTCCAATATACCTACAAAGATTAAATCATATTTTTTTATTGGCTCTGGTTTTCAAGAATTTATAAAAAAATTTTCATAAATTAAAAATATTACAATTATTATTATTTGTTAAGGAGAAAAACGTAACAAAACTATCATGTTCAAAGTCACCTAGCTCTGAGTTTGTGTTTCTTTATTTTATCATCTTGTTCTTTGGTCACTAAAATAAATTTTTGCCACCACTTTATATTCTCAGTCTGATTTCCTACGCTACTTTGAGATTTGATTAGTAGTGGAAACTTCTTGGGAAGCTATTTGGCACTGTTATCGACCTCACACAGGATTCCCCCCCACCACCCCCTTTATTCTGTCTTTTTTCCCTTTATTCTGTCTCATCTCATTACTTCTCCATTTCTTCCTGCAATATCACATTGAAGGCTTTCATCTAATTTTCAATACACTGTCACCTGCTCATCTTTTTTTAGTTCTCCTGCTTATCAAGCAGTTCTTTCTTATAGAGTCACTTTGCTTTGGAAACTGTGCCAGGTATATGATACTAACTTGTAGTGCTGCCAGATGAATCTTGTTTAATTTTCTTTTTAACCTTGCTTTAAATTTATAGAACAGCACATGTTCCAAATGCATTGAACATCAGGAGTAAAAAAAAAACAAAAAAAAACCCACTTTTTTTTGTAGAGAAAAATGGAAAAGCATGTATATATAGCCTGTTTTATCTATATATAAACACAGTGCTGCTCTTCTACCGGTGGTTGTACACAGGTGATTACCAACAGGAAGCCACTAGAAGGTAGTGGAAATTAGTGCACTCAGCATAGCAGTAAACATTTAGCCTTTTAGATATACTTTAGAAAGAATTTCTCAATGGATGGACTTGCAAAGTGTGACTCTGAAGAGCAAAGCAAAAGCTAGCATTATTGGTATTGAGTCACTGTCCCACTTCAGGCATCCAAATGCTCAAATCTAACAGACAAAACCTTAGCTCTTAAAATCACAAAATTCCTTTTACAAATTTGTAAAAGTAGGGAAGAGGATCCTCTGGAAGAATGAGAAAGTTTTCTTTGCTTTCATCTGAAACCTATTTTATCCAGTATTAGCCTTACACAATATCATGCATACACATTCTAAACAATTTTTTAATTAACTTAATAAATAGCTGATATAATTCCTTTTTTTGTGTACAACTTGAATTTTTTTAAAGTTTACAATAATAACAAAAACTAAATCATATCTTATTTGTTATAAAGGCTAGAGTTTAAATATAATGCATTGTGCTAAAAATCAGGTAAAATGTCAAAAATATGTATAGTGCATGTTTTCTTCAGTGCAAGGTACTAATTAAAATTTTTTTTAATGTTTATTTATTTTTGAGAGAGAAGGAGACAGATTGTGAGTGGGGGAGGGGCAGAGAGAGAAACACACAGAATCCAAAGCAGGCTTCAGGCTCCCAGCTATCAGCATAGAGCCTGACATGGGGCTCAAACTCACAGACTGTGAGATCATGACCTAAACCAAAGTCAGATGCTTAACCACTTAACCAGGTGCCCCAAGGTACTAATTTTATACTCAAGAACAGTATAACCAAATTAACTAAGGATATGTTATAATGAAATGGAATCTAATAAATTTTCATCAAGGAAGTAAATGTTCTCTGTCATGACTTTGGCAAGTTTATTCCAATCTGCTTATATACTACCAGTAATACAGATTCCCTTATTTCACAAGACTGTTCCCTATAGTGTTGAGTTCTATTTTTATGTCTTATAAAATTTTTACTTTCATAGAAAATAAATCTGCTTCTATAGGACATCCATTCATTGACCTTAGTTTCACCTTGGAACTATCCATTATAAATCTGTTTCTTACACATTACCTTCCTGCAAATATTTAACAAAATTTTTTTTACCGTGAGACATGTTCGGGTATGTCTAGAGTTTTTTTTTTCAGTAATTTCCAATATTCTTTTCTGCACACAATCTACTTGGCCATTACCATGATTATATGAATGAACTTAAAATTATTCACAGTAGCATAGGCTAAGGCTACAATAGATTTTTTCTTTAATGTTTTCGTTGTTCTGTCAACTAACACTCTATTTTATTTTCTAATATAAAGTTCTCAAGATAGGTCTCTTGAGTTGTGAAATTTATATTTGATGTTTTTTATAACCTTTGTGCTGAATTTGTTTAGTTTTTTGACACATAACTACTAGTGCCAAGTACTACCCCAGGTGCTGGAGATGGATTGCTGAGCACAGTTTGATCACAACGGCCATAGAGTCTTAAAAAAGAATCAGACAGCCAAATAATCACAACAATAAATATATAATTATAAACTGAGATAATGTTCAAAAGAGAAAACTTCAGTTTATTACATACATTTGTAGTTATTTTAATTTAATTTTCTTTTGTTAGATTTGTCCTATGCATCTATACTCTGGGGATGTTTTTGAACCTGTATTATTTTAATCAACATGTTAGTTATTCCTTTTAGGTTTGTTATCATTTGAAATATTAATAAGTGTAAGCATTCCCATATGTTCTTACCCTTTTAAAAATAATTTTCCATATCTAGTTAAATAAAGATAATTACATTGTCCCAGCCTTCAGCATAAGGCTATGATTAGGATAAAATGAGATATTTTACCTGAAAGCTCTGTGAACTATCAAATGCTATACACTGTCAGGCATTATTATTCTTCTGAGTTAATACATCAAAAACCAGAGTCTTTTGTGTAATTAAAGCTTTCATCAATACATTAATCAACAATGTTTAGGTATATTTATCTAACCAGTTAAAATGTATGTACTCAATTGTGTACTTGTATTTCACCCACGTTTCTCTATTTTCTTCATAAAGATATTGCAGCAGAGAGTCAAAGCACTTGCTAAAATCAAGTATCTATATTTTCCTGAATTTTCCATTTTATTATTTTATAATTTACTGAATTATTTGGTAATCAAAACAAATAAACATCATTTTGGTCCTCTTCTTTCTCACTCTCCTCAACAATATCACAACTTGTCAAAGAAATGAAGGGAAATTGCCTGCCAGCTTTTTACTTATGTAATGTTTTTTAATTTGTTATGCAAATGGGTATGCACAGTACATATTTCTCCTTTTCCACTCTTTGAATTTTGTTTCCAATTTCAAAGATCACTCTTCTTTTTTCTTTCATTTATTACTGACTGCAGGTGGATTCTTCTTAACAAGCAAGAGGTGTGGTATCACACTGAGAAGATATGAGGATTGAACACAGCTTTCAAATAAACTTTTATCCATCTAGTTGTTTTTTCTTTTGGAAGAGATGAGGTATAAAAGGTGATTTTTATCAATTCTAATAACAATTTATAATTTCTGATATATCCTGGAGCACATATCACAATAATTAACTCTCAAAAATTTACTTTCTTTGTTAATTACCATCCCTTGAACATATACAAAAGAAAAAGTGACATGTTTCAATAAATGCAAAAGTTCTGCTTTTCATTGTTTCACTCAAAACTAAACCAAAACACAGCAGTAATTAGAATGCATGTGCTCTTTTAGCTGGAGGGTACCAAATTGGTCTAGATGGTAGACAAACCAATCAAGACTTTGTAAACTAACAACGAACTCATAATTCTGTATTTTATTGAAATCAATGTTCACTTAATTTTTATTGTAGTGTAGATTATTTAGACACTCTCATAGTTAATGCTTTCAAATGTAATTTTACTGCTAGTTTACTAACATTATTATTATTATTTTAAAGTTTATTTATTTTGAGAGAGAGAGCACTAATGGGGGAGAGGCAGAGAAGGAGGGAGAGAGAATCCCAAGCAGTCTCAGAGCTATCAGCTCAGAGCCAGAGGTGAGGCCCAATCTTATAAACCATGAGATCGTGACCTGAGCCAAAACTAAGAGTCAAACACTTAACCAACTGAGCCACCCAGGTGCCCCAGTTTTACCACTAGTTTGAAAATTCATTCCTTTACTATCAAGAAACATTTACTGATTGCCTGTGATGCTTCAAGTACTATTTTAGGTACTTGAGATTGGGCACTAAACAAACTAGCAAACAAATAGACAAATCTCCCTGCCCTGATAGAGCTTACCTTTCAGCAGAGACAGATAATTATAAACTGAAATAAATTAGAAAAAAATGTATATTAAAAAGTAATAAATGCTATGAAGAAAAATAGAGAAGAATGAATAAGCTGAGAGTGTTTGAGGTAGGTTATAGTTTTAGTTGTGACAGGATAAGGAAGGTTACAGAGAACCTCATTAAGAAAGTGCCATTTGAACAAAACCTTGAAGGAGGTGAGGAAGTTAGCTATGTGGATGCCAGGAAGAAGAAGCAGCTAAAGCAGAGGTCCTAAGGTGGGAGCATCTTTGGAGGAAGACTAGTGTGACTGGAGCCAAGTGAGGGAAGTGCAGTGTAAGTGGGGTCAGAGACTTGGTGGGGAGCAAGGTCACAGAAGGGCTTTTGGGATACTGCAAGAATTTTGACTTTTACTCTAAGGGACAAGGGGGGTCAGGGCACAATTATACAAAGATTGTACCCATTTTTACTTCTGTTGCAAAGGATTACTTTGCCCATTGTGTACTTAAGTATACACTAGTAGATACAGGAGCACAATATTATAGGCTGTGGCAATAATCCTAGTAAGAGACAATGATGATTTATATCTGAGAAAAACCAGTAGAAATGGTCAGAAATAATCAAACTCTGGGTGTTTTAAATTAATTTTTATTATGAAAAATTTAAAACATATTACAAAGTAAAAATCATAGTAAAATGACCCTATATACCCATTACTCATAAAGGAGAATTATCAGGATTTTGTCATATTTACCTTCTCCATCTTCATTATGTTCTTTCTTACAAAGTATTTTAAATCAATCCATAAATATCTTGTAATTTCCCCCCAATAGCTTCATTATGAATTCCCAAAGCTATAGTTATCATGACCAATAAAAGAGATGATATTCCATAGTATCCTATAATATCATAATCAAATTTCTTTCAGTTATTTTAAAATATATTTATACAGTTGCTTTCTTGGAATTGAAATCTAAACAAATATCTTACATTGATTTTTGTTTCATGGTGTCTCTTAAATCTCTTTATTGTACATTTTTAAATGTTTTTTTTTTTTATTTTTATTTTTGACAGAGACAGAGACAGAGACAGAGTGCAAGCAGGGGAGGGGCTGAGAGAGAGGGAGACACAGATCTGAAGCAGGTTCTGGGCTCTGAGCTGTCAGCACAGAGCCCAATGAAGGGCTCAAACTCATGAACCACAGATCATGGCCTGAGCCAAAGTCAGATGCTTAACCGACTGAGACATCCAGGTGCCCCCTCTTTGTTGTAAAACAGATGCCATTTAACGTCTTTCAAGTGAATCTCTAGTAGACAGCATAGAAGTGGATAATTTTTTTAAAGAATCTATTTTGCCAATTTCTGCCTTTGAATTGGAAAATTTAATCCATTTAAACGTAATTGGTGATAAGGAAGAATTTCTGTCATTTTGCTCCTTGCTTTGTGTATGTCTTTGTTGTTCCTTGTGTCCTTCATTACTGCCTTATTTGCAATTATTTGGTTCTTTACAGTGTCCAATTTTTATTCTGTTCTCATTTCATTTTCTGTATTTCTTTAAATTATTTTCTTAGTGGTTTCCCTGGGGATCACAATTAACCTCTTAAACTTGTAACGATTTATTGGTACAATAAGGTACTAATACCACCTCAACTTCAATAGTATACAAAATCTTTGCTCCTATACAGCTCTGTCCCTCCCTCTTTATATTGTTGTCACAAATTACATCTGTATACAATGTTGCCCATTAACATAGATTTTTAATTAATGTTTTAAGAGTTTGTCTTTTAAATCATACAGGGAAAGAGGTAAGGGTTACAGACCAAAAACACAGTAATACTGACTTTGTATTTACCTATGTAGTTACCTATACAGTGTTCTTTATTCTTCATAGACTTTATGTGATTCTCCAGTGTGCTTTTATTTCAACCTGAAGTACTTCCGTTAGTATGTCCTGTATGCAAGTCTACCAGCTTTTGTTTTTCTGGGAATGTCTTGATTTCTCCTTTATTTTGGAAGAATAAGAATAGTTTGCCAGATATGTAATTTTTGGTTGACACTTTTTTTCTTTCACTACTTTAAATATTTTATTCCATTGCTTTCTGATTTCTATGGTTTCTGTTTATTGTTTATCAATCGTATTGAGGATTCCTTGTATCTAATAATTTGTTTTTCTCTAGCTGCTTCCAAGATTCTCTCTTTGCTTTAGTCTTTCAACAGTTTGATTATCTTGGTGTGGATCTCCTTGTGTTTATCCTTTTTGGAAAGATCTTTAGATTCATGTCCTCTATCAAAAATGGTTAGTTTTAGGCCATTATTTTTTCAAATATTCTTTTTCCTCTTTTTCTCTCTTTTCTCTCTTCCTGGGACTTGCATTATGTACATGTTGGTACATTTGGCAGTGTTTCACAGACCTCTTAAGCTCTGCTAATTTTTCTTCATCCTTTTTTCTTTCTGCTTCTTCGAATGTATAATTTCAGCCTTTAAGTTTGCTGACTTTATTCTGTCTGCTCAAACATGCCATTAAAAAACATCCTCAAGTGACTTTCTGGTTTCAGTTCTTGGACTTTTTAGCTCTAGAATTTCTGTTTCTTTCTGTTTTATAATTTCTGTCTCCTTATTGATTATTCTCTATTTGTTAAGGCATCTTTCTCAGGGTTCCCTTTAATTCTTTGGGCATGGTTCCTTTAGCTCTTTGACTTTATCTAGTAATTTCAGTGTCTCTGCTCCCTCATGGACAGTTTCTGTTAAATTCTCCTGTGATTGAATCATACTTTCTTATTTCTTTGCATGCTTCATAATTTTTTTGATGAAAACTGAACATTTTGAAATATTATAATGTAATAACTCTAGAAATCATACCTCCTCCTCATGATTTGTTTCTGTTCATTTAATGGGTTATAGCTCTTTGTTTAGTGACTTCTCTATACTACTTTTGTAAAGATTATATTCCTTATCAAAGACCAGGCAGAGATGAAAGCTTAAGGTCTTCTCAAGGATTTTTTTGAGCATGATTTCTGCTGTGGGCATGTGCGTGGCTTTCTAAATCCCTCCATTTACACAGAAACTTTCAATTCCGTAATTCTCAAAATATATATACATATACATGTATCTTTACAGCTTTCCTTTTTTGCTCCAGATGGAAGCAGGTTAATTTTCTTTTCAGTGTTTTTGAGAAATGTCATCCATGTAGCCACTTTTCTGTCATGAAGAAGTTCTGCTGAGGAAAAACAAAGACAATCATCTTGCAGCAGTTCTTCAGGCAACTCTCAGGTCAGACAGAGAGACACAATTTCTTTGAGAACAGGGTCTGGTATGGTCTTTCTGGAATCAGGAATCAGGGTTCCATGTTGGAAACATGAGCTGTCATCTTTAAAACCACAGTGGAGCTAAAGAGGGACTAAGTGGTGCATGGAGAAGTGTGCATGACTAAAGCTGTCCTACTATTTTTTGGGTTGCTTCTTTCTTGATTTGGTATTTTCTTAGTTGCTGTAGACCTTTGCCTATTTTTCTAGAGTTCTATTAATATAGATTCTTACCATTTTCACTCATATTTCCTTTGTGTGTTTCTGTGGAAGCATATGACTTTTGAGATACCTACTTCACTATCTTCACTCATGTCATCTCATTTGTTTAAATTTTAATGTCTCCTATTATGAATAAAGTTGAACATCTCTTTATATGTCTGAGGGCTATTTTTATACCTTCTATAAGCTGTTCATAGTTTTTTACCATTTCTCTATCAGAATGGATATATTTTGAAGAAGCAGGAGAGTGTGGCAAAAAAAATACCAGTTGTCCCCAACAAGTGTCCAATCTTCCCTTCTCTATTATAGTACATGAATCCCCAATATTTATTTATTTTTTCTCATTTTTTAATTTTATTCTATGAATAGTCACAGATGACTATGAATTGACACAGATAGTCAAAACATACTTTTAATATTTTACTAAAATTTGTTATTTCTCAATTTAACTCTGCCTTTTTCTTAGAAAGCAAATATGTTAATATAAGCAAAAAGAAGAAAATAAAAATCATCTTACAACCTCACAATCTAGAGGTAACAACTATCAGCAGGCAGGCATATAATACTCTACACTTTTTAACGTGAAATACCATAAAAGTGACCATACTTGTACAGATTTTTTTAAATATGACCATATAGAAAAGTATTTTCATACATATATTTTAATAGAGAGTGATAATTTTTTAAGTTTGTTTATTTATTTTGAGAGAGAGAGAGAATCCCAAGCAGGCTCCACACTGTTAGTGCAGAGCCAGATGTGGGGCTCAATCTCACAAACCTGAGCCAAGATTAAGAGTTGGACGCTCAACCAACTAAGCCACTCAGGGGCCCTGAGAATGATTTTTTAGAGATTGATATGTTTAATTGAACCAAAAAGCTAAAGCAAAATCTATACATAAAAACAATATAAGCATTTCAGCAAATGATGCTAGAACAATTAGATAGCCATAAACCAAAAAATTGCTCTATATATGTCATCATATGAAAAAAATTAACTCAAAATGTATCATAGACTTAAAAATAAAACCTAAAACTGTACAATTGCTAGAAGAAAACACAGGTAAAATCTCTGTGACATGGCCTTAGGCAAAGACTTTTCCTAATTCAATTTTTCTACTTTGGCAAAATACAGATAACATGTATTATCATAATCATTTTTAAGTATACAGTAACTAGACCAATGGCTGACTAGAATAAAGTCTATATCTCCCAGCCTCTCTTCCAGCTAAGTGTAGAGTAATGATTACATCCTGACCAATGAGATGCTTGCAAAAGTAATGTGAGAAACTGTACTTTACTATATAAGGGAAGGATATGCATTTCTTATTCTATTCTTTCCATTCCATTGCCTGGAATGTGAGTGTGATGATGATACATTTGGGATCATATAAGATAAAGGCTATTTTCTATTGCAAAGCAACATTATAGTAAATGCTAAATCCCTAGAAAACTTCATGAAGCATACCTGTCAAAGCAGCCTTTAGTCTCTATTTGCATTTAATTACCTGAGAGGGAAAGATGTTGCTGTCTCATTTAGGCCACTGTTATATTTTTTCATTCAATGTATACTATATCCCAACAAACACAAATATTCACCAAGGATGCTTCTAGTTGGCAGCAGCCATTAACACTAGAAGATCAAGGAAGCTTGAGAGCTGAAGAATCCAATAAGGACAACATGAAAAATGAATATATAATAACTCGTGCTTTATTTATTTTATTATATTATTTTTTGAGATAGAGAGTACATGCATGCACATGAACAGGCAGGGAGGGGTAGAAGGAGAAGGAGAGAGAGAGAATCATATGCAGGATCCACACCCAGCACAGAGCCTGATGCGGGGCTTCATCTCAAGACCCTGAGATCATGATCTGAGCCAAAATAAAGAGTGAGCTGCTTGACCCATTGAGCCACCCAGGTGCCCCAATCATTCATACTTTAAACAAGTACTTTTATTATCTATTAGAAGTGGAGGGAAAATATTTTTAAAAAAGAAAATCCTTGTAGTAAGGGTAATCTGCTCTTTATTTAAAACACATAGATTTAAAAGATGCTGAGATGGCATAGTGAATATTAGGATATAGTAGTAAAGAAGAAAAGTTAGAGCTAAATTGTTCACTATTATAAAAAAAAAAGAGACATATCAATAGCATAGAAGGTTGGAGACAGGAAGGTTTGGAGAGAGATTAGGGAAAAGGTTAAGAAAGGTTAACTAAGAAGGTACTCTGGGAAGAGATGGCTAGTGAAGATTTTTGGAGAAAAATTGATACATACTAATATTATGTAACCTCTACTTTCCCACTTAATCTTCAGTAAAATCTGAGTTGTTCACTAGCATTATAGAAATCATAATTTCCATTTAGTAACTCAAAAAACATATTGAATTATGTTTCCATGTTGGTATAGATTCTGTGCAAGAAGATTGATTCTCTCTCAGTTACAAGTACTAGGTATACAAATATAAACAAGATAAAAATCCCCATCCTCCAAGATTTCACAGTCCTTCAAGATTTCATGAAGCAAATGAAGCAAAAAGTGACAAAATAATGTAACAAATGTTGGATACTAGGAATATGCAAAGCATGCTAAAAGTGCCAACAGAGGAAGACTAAATCTAGTGGTAGGGTAAGGAAGGAGGAAATACCTTTTGTGGATGCAGACTGGAATTCTTCATGGAGTGAAGGGGCAAGAATCCTAGGTAAAGGGAATAAAACCATGTAAGATGTAAAGAGCTATGAATGAGTCAGTATGCTACCTCGATAGCGTACAAGTTGTTTGGAATTGTGAGTTCAGGATATTTAAGAGGGACTAAAAGCAGATGCATCGGGAGAGTTATACACTTTTTCAAGCCATCTTAAGGACTTTTGAATTCTCCCTTCATGTAGTAGAATTAAAACAACAAATTCGCTTATTCACTAAATAACATTTTTTTAAAAGAAGCATCTAGTGGTGCCAGATACTGTTTTAGACACTAATATATGGAAGGAGCAACTTTATATCTTGATGGGAGGAGAAAATGTTCTTAAAAATATAAGGCACATATGAAAACTATATTGAAAAACATATATAAGAAATCAAATTCTTTGTTTCTAGGAGGAAAATAATATAGAGAACATACTGTGGGCAGGGAGGAGAAAAAGAGATTTGTTCTGGCTTGAGTGGTCATGGAACTCTTCTCTGAGGAAGTGTCATTTGAGACTTGAATAAAGAGACAGAAAGCCATGTAAACATCTGCTGGAAAAAGTTTCAAAGCAGAATCAACAGCCTTGGCATAGTAATGGGAATCAGCTTGAATATTTGAAAGGTAGAAAAAAAGCAATGTCATAGACTGAATGATTGTGTCCCCCTGCCCCTCCCATTCATGTGTTTAACTCTGATCCCCAATGTGATAGTCTTTGAAGGTGGAGCCTTTGAGAGGTGATTAGTCATGAGGACAGAGCCTTCAAGAAGGGGTTAGTACTCTTACTAAAGAGATATCAGGGAGCTCCCTTACCTCTTCTGCCCTGTAAGGACACAGTGAGAAGACAGCCATCTATGAACAAGAAAGTGGGTCCTTATTAGACACCAAATCTGCCAGCACCTTGATCTTGGACTTCTCAACCTCCAGAAGTGTGAGAAATAAATTTCTGAGACTGGGTAGAGCAGCCATCCAGTCTATGGTATTCTGTAATAATAGCATCCCAAACAAACTAAGACAGTCAATATGAAATGAGCATAGTAAATAAAAAGTAAGAATGAGTTTGGAGAGTCAGGTAGGGGCCAAATTATAGAGAAATACATAAACTAGGTAAGTGAAGGTAAGTTTGATGTCAATGGAAATCCATTGGAAGCTTCTATGCATGAAATGGCATGATCTTATTTACATTTTAGAAAGATACTTCTGGTTTCTATGTAGAGGGAAAATGGTTTTTAAGCAAGAATGAAGTAAAGGATTCTAGTTAAGAGGCTATTTCAGAATCCCAGACAAGAGCATTATGGAAATGCAGTGAGAAGTGGAAATAATGAGAAATGTTTGGATTTGGAATATATTTTGGCAGAAGAGAGGTAACAGGCTATCCAGTAGGAATCAGTGTGAATATGAGGAAATATGACTCATATTTTGGTCTGACCAATAGAGTAGATAACTATGCCAATACTTGGGATAGGGAAAGTTTGGAAAGAGTGAATTTGAGCAAGAACAGATTGAGAAAAGATGAGAATTTTTTGTTCTGTTTTGACCTTGTTAGCTAATATGCGTCCACTAAACCGAGAGTAGAAATGTTGAATGATCAGTGGAACTTAAAAGCCTTGAACTTAGGAGAGGCCTGGTCTAGAAATATAAACATTAGTGTCCTTAGAATGAATATACTGACATTTAAGTCATAGGACTGGAAAGATCATCTTGGAAGAAAAACTAGAAAAAGAAAAGACTGGGGCCAATGTCCCAAAGTGGGAGTCCTTCAGCACTAAAAATCTGTAAAAGGAGGAAAAGTCATAAAGGAGCCATTAGGGAAGCAGAGAGACCGAAAAAAATTAACAACAATGACAACAACAGTTAAATGTTATGTCACTGTGGACTTAGAAGAAGTGTTTTAAGAATAAAGTCAGTGGTCAATTGTGTCAAATGCTACTGAGAAGTCAGATAAGATAATTGCAGTGAAACACTGGCTCTGGCAAAATGCAGGTCATTATTGACTGTGACAAGAGCCAATTCAGTACAGTGGTAGGTACTAAAAACTTATCGGAGTGGTTTGAGAAAAGAATGTGTTTGGGGGGTGGTGGGGAGGTGAGGTAAGAGTGCTTACAAAAACCTATTTTAAGGGATATTATCATGGAAGAGAGCAGAGGAAGGGTCGGTGAATGGAAAAGTTAAGGGTCAAGTGAGGATTTTACTTTATTTTAATCGAAGCTATACATTCACATAATTTAAAGAGTTAAATAATTCTAAAAAGCTTTTTACAAAATGTAACTATTCTCGGAATACACCACACATGCCCCCCTTTTCTTAATCCTCAGAAATCCTAGAATCAACTATTTTAACTGTTGCTTTTGATTTCCTCTTGCCTTTTGTATCTGCATTTGTTTCCTTTGTCTGTCAGACTTCCCCTCTCTACTACCTTTGTTTCCTCACTCCCTTTGTCTTTCCTTTTCTGTTTCCAACTCTCCTTTAATCCTGTTATTATTATTTTCCTTTTCCTAACTTAGCTCTACCTTCTTTTCTTTTTTTTTCCTTTTCCTTCTCCTCTTCCTCTTCATCCTCCTCCTGTCTCCCTTCTCTCTCTCTCAGACATGACTAGCCAGCACACTAAAATGTCATGTACATTGGCATTTCATGAATACATATTTTTAGTCCATGTTCTTAAGTTTGAGCAAAGTTGGACAAAGAATTGTAGTTCCTCCTCTGAGGAGGAAAAATAGGGTTTCTGAATGTCACATTAACTTTATTTTTTTCAGTATCAGCATTATTCAATAGAAATAAGAAATAATACACATAGAATGTATTTCTAATAAGTTCAAAGATTTCTGAGAATTAGAAAGCCTCTTTCACTCAATTGGTATTTCCTTCAGGTCAACTACTTTACTTTATTCCTCTAACCCTAGCTAGCACTTAATACTGTGGCTGTTAGGTAATAGCTGTTCAAAACTTTTATGTAACTATATCAGTAATCCTCCTAATAAGCAGAATGCACTGTTAGCATATTGATAAAATCTGATCATGTCAACATAAACACAATTATATCATGGCTTTGTTGGTATTGGCTATTTTTCACATCAAACCTTTATCTTTAAATGAAAGATATTTAAGAAAATACCCATATATACTACCATTAAATTATATGGAGATTTTTTTCATATGCTCCATTGCTTACTTGATACGGCATTCACATTTACTCAATGTGTGCCAGATCTTTATGCTACCCCCAAGGGCTAGAAGGAGTCATTACAAAATAGTGTGATAAATGCTATAATGCTTTAAGACAGTAGTTAGAAACAAAGGAGAAAGTCACTGAATTTCCTTGTGAGTCTGGGTAGGCTTCAGACAGGTAGTAACTTTTGATCTGAGTCTGGAAGTGTGAGTGGTGAGAGCCATTTCAATGCAATCTTTATAGCAAACAGTTGCGAGATTCAGTCATAGTTTTAGTGAAAAAGTAATATATATATATATATTTAAACACTTCCTACTTTCTTTGAGTATGGAATGTAAAGAAATATGGACAGCAGGAAACATGCCATCTAGAGACAAGAGCAATTTAAGCTGAGCCCACTCAGTGTGGAAGCATTTAATTCAGAATCTTCACATAATTTCATTTTATTTAAAGGATTATTAAGAAATATCTTCCAGCTTATCACATGTGAATTTTAAGCCTCAGTAGTATTAGGTTTGACACAGACAGAGCACTTCTGGGATTATATTAATTTAGGCAGTAGGACCTGTTAGTAAGCACTTGATTGCCCACAATACAGAAGGATTTAATCATGTTATTGATTTGTTGGCAAATATTGGTTGAAATCCCCTGATACTGCTGGCAGTTATGCATTCCAAAATTTATTGGATTTGTGAGTCATTTTCCTTTGTGTTTAAACTTGTGATATCTTCCTATAAATAGAAAAACCCAGGTGTTAACTGAAAAGAACATTCACTGTTATGCAGCTGTACCCTACCTAGGCTTGTGCCTCTGATGCTCAGTTATAACAAGTGCTTAGATTCCTTTTCAACTTTAATTTTGTTTTATCACTTTTAAACCATTCAATAGAAGAGAAAGTATAAAATGATTATAAATTATCTAAGCAAAGACATTCCCTTCAGCAGGTGTTCTAAAGACCAAAAGCGCTAAATAATATGCTTGGGTATTTTTAGGTAAATTATAAAATTTCCTTTCTAAGTATATTGTCCTAGATTTATCTTTGAAAACAAGGCAACTGGATTAAAACTCACTGTGTATTTAATTTCAAACAAAAATATGTATTGTACATCTTTCACATGCTATAGGATACGTTAGGGCAATTCTACTTCTAGAACCAGCCAAATCCTCATAAAATCTGTTTTGGCAAATCTTATACTATAGATTTTCATAGCCCATTGCTAAGGTATAGCATCTGATATTTCACAGTGGTGACAGAGCCTCTATTCAAAAATAAGGGCCCAAGGTTGTCAAAATGTAAGGCTGCTAGCGTTTACAATTTGGTAATCATGGTATTAGAAATACAATTTACTTAACCTGTGAAGCCTCCTTGGAAATGTAAACTAAGTCCACAGAATTGTCTATCAGCTGGACCTCATGAGAGAACACTGCACTGTCTAGGGTGAAACAGTAACTGGCAAAAGGAAAGAAAAGAAACTATAACAGCACAATAACAAAGAGTAGCTTCTTAGTCTTTCTGAGAGAAAGATGATATAAATTTTTTACATTAGGTTTTATATTAGGTTACAAAGGATTGGAGTAGGGTCGATTTAAACCTAGGGAATCGGGGGTGGCTGGGTGGCTCTTTTAGTTAAGTGTCCAACTCTTGATTTAGACTCAGGTCATGATCTCATGGTTCGTGGGATTGAGACCCACGTCAAGCTTGAGTGGAGTACTCACTGACAGCATGGAGCCCGCTTAGGATTCTCTCTCTCCCTCTCTCTCTCTCTCTCAAAATAAATAAATAAACTTTAAACCTAGGCAATCTGATTCAATAATTCATAGGTTTTACAGTAAGTTTCTAACAATATGTTTTAATAGCTAATGGTTGTGGTGGTAATTTTTCCCCAGCCCAAATTTCTTTTCCCATCTCATTACTTTTCCCTTAGGCATTAAAAGAAAGCTTGGAAACTTGGGTGTGAGAGGAGTATCTAGCAAGAGGAGTGACTTCAGAGATCACTTGGACAGTAGAAACTTGAGTATTTGAGATTATGGACTCAGAAAATAAGCACACAATAAGGAAAACCAAGAAATGAGATTTAACCATAACTTTACACCTGTGTATATTTTTCAGGTATATTTCTAGATACACATAGAAAAATTTTTCATATTTCAAATGATATATATGCAATTAATTTTTCCCAGATTCTGTTTAAAGTAAAAGAAGGCAATGGATTAAATTCTTATCCCAGTTCTACCACCAAATAGCTGTGTAAATTTTGATAAGTAATTAAACCTCTCTGATCCTCAGGTTACTTAGGTTCGATTCGACTTGGTGAATATGGATTGTTCTCATATTAGCTGCCAGTCCTTATGTTCAATTGTGTGAGCCCAAAAGTAAGAATTACTTCTACTTGAGTTACTGTAATTCCCAATTCCAATCTCACCCCACACAATAACTTCTAAATTGTCCACATTGCTCCAAAGTGATCTCTTTATAATGGAAATATTCTCAAAGGATTTTAAATGCTTCAATAACACACTGTGGCCCTCATTAAAAAAAAAAATCTTTAATTCCTTAGAAATGTATACCTGACTCTTCATGGTCGGTCCTGCTTCGCCTCTCTTTGTCTATTTTTCACCTCTCTTCACTAAGCCTCATGATAATCCCCATGCTGTCTCAGCAATACTCTCTGTTTTCTCTTTTGTCCCTTTGTGGTATGTGTACTTCTTTCCGCATAAAACAGCATCCTTTATCACTTCTGCTTATCCCTAACTTGTGCTAATCCTTCGTACTTCAGTACTAAGTCTCTCTTTCTTCACATGTAAGCCTCTTCTGATCCTGCTGAGGTATTGTGGAATTTATCAAGTAATATCCTAACTCTCTTTATGAACCTGTTTGCCGCTATATTAGAGATCTCAGAATACTGACTAAAGAGTGTGAATTACTGAATCAGATTGCCTAGGTTTGAGTTTAACTTACTTCAGTACTGTTAAGTTGGGCAATTTATTTAACCTCTTCCATCTTCTGTTGCCTTGTGTGAAATGGGAAGAAATAATTGGTACCTAGCTCTTAAGAATGCTGTTAGAATTAGAAAACAAATGAACATAAAACCAAACAAGCCAAAAATGAATATCATATCAATGCATGTAAAATGCTGCACATAGAGCCTGACACATAAGCACTTAATAATGTAATTTATCATTTTATTGTTCCTAAGTATGTCTCATCTCTCTATCTTTAGTACCTTATACATTTCCTGACATAACACATTTACTAATTCATTAAGAGGGTATTTACTGTGCTGCTCTGTGTCAAATATGTAATTGAAAAACATACAAAAATAAAGAGTATATACTTGAAGTGAAATAAGGAATGAATTAAAGAATGAACAAAGACAAGTTCTATCCCTCCTTACCCATAAAGAGAGTTTGCTGTCTAGCAGAGGAAAAGACATGCAAGTGAAGACTATAACAAGTATGTATCAGTTCTGGATTAGTATAGGAAGCAAAATCTTTTCAAAGTATCTCCAGCAGAAAGTAATTCTAATTCAGGGAATTGTACCTTTGAAAATCGTTGACCAGGTAAGGAATGGAAGTCAGGATCAGCCACTGGATTCCTAAATGTAATGGTCCATCACTAAAGCTGTAATCCAGAGAACATCAGTCTGCCCTTATTGTCAAAACTGCCTCTCATCCACATAATGCTGGTAGCTAAAGTCTGGGAAACTGAATGTGGGGTTCCCAAAATGCCTTTATGCTCTCTGGTGTCCATGACTTTGCTTGCCATGACACCTAAGTTTCACTGTCCAAATCATATGACAATGCATCACCCTCTTGGGCAGGTCTGTGAAATGCAGTTTTTCACTTCCCAACCTCTCCAGAAACAAAGGGGTCACATAATTTGTAGGAAAATATTTTATTTTTAAAAGTCTCTACTTTAAAATCTATTTTGGGTATTCTCATAAAAAATCCTACCATTCCAAAATCCATAGCAGTTACTTCATGGGCTCAGGTAGAAAAGTATTATTCTAGATCAACCTAGTGGTACAGTGATATAGTTATATTCTCAGTATTTTAGGAAGCAAGGGTAAGAGCATGTAAACCAGCTCAAGATAGAGGGTGTAGGTTCAGGAGAGCTTCCTGAAAGAAGAGCTCTATGGAGAAGAAAGCAAGGAAGCAGTTAAAATAATAAAAATGTGGGTTTCCATTCAAGAGGTCCCTTACCAGGAGATATTTCCCTGATTTCTTATCTGAAAAGGATGTATTTGCGAAATACCATTAACAAAATATCAATTTAAAAAGCTGGATGAAAATATAGAATATTTTAGTCTACTCTTACCCATAAATACTTGGGGGTTCTGATTGGATTTCTATGCATTGAGTCCACTAAACATTTACAAACAGATGGCTGTGTCTGCCACATTCACTGAGAACTGCCTTAAGGAATGATTTGGAATTTTATTAATGCAGCTTTTCTTAAATTATGCTGTTTAAACTATTCTCAGACAAAACCAGAACTAGAAATGAGAACTTGACAGTATTGTTGTTTTCTTTCATTTCTTATTACAAAATCAAAGCAAATATTCATCATGGGAAAATTAATTTTTCACCAGAGGCAATTTTGGGGAGATAAACCTGATTAAATTCATTTAATTTTTGTAACATATGTTGCTGTTGGTTTTACTAGGAAGGGGGACTATCACTTAAAAATGTTTCTTTCATTTATATTCCACATAATAATTATTAATTGGCATTCCATAGTCTCCAAAGAACTGAGCAATCAGTTTTAATTTACCATAACTGTAGATCTTTTGTAGTAGAGCTATAGCTTAGCTATAGAAAACAGGTAGGTAATTCATTAAAACCACTGTACCACAGAAAGCAGCAAATGAATTTTCAAACAAATGCTTAGCATTATAGTCTATATAATAAATCTCACGAATAATCTTGGCCTTCTCAACCCTTGAATTTAAATTCTTTTTGAGTCGGGGCACCTGGGTGACTCAGTCAGTTAAGCGTCCAACTTCAACTCAGGTCATGATCTCACAGTTCATTGGTTCAAGCCCCACGTCGGGCTCTGTGCTGACAGCTAGGAGCCTGGAGCCTGATTCGGATTCTGTGTCTCCCTCTCTCTCTGCCCCTCCCCCACTCACATTCTGTCTCTCAAAAATAAATTAACATTAAAAAATTTTTTAAAAATTCTTTTTGAGTCAAAGATTTGTTTTGTTTTGTTTTTGGGGTTTGTTTTGTTGCTCCTCTTTGAACTTTAAGATTTACATAGCTGAGAAAAAACTTGTTACCTTACATTTCTTTCTTTTCTAGTTTTAAAAATGTCCCTTACTTATACTTTTAGAGGTAATAGTGTACCAGTGTCCTTTCACTATTTTTTAAAGCAAAGATAAACTATGAAAATAATACTACTTTATACAATACAAATGATAAAGTATCTTCACTTTCATCATAAACTGTCATAAATATCTCTGCCTCCCCATTGTATTCACTTTTATAATCATCTAAAGAAATTTTAGAACTATTTTCTGGATTTAAATAAAATTTTAGCAGATTATTGGATGAAAGTTAAACATACAAGAATTATCTCTAAGTTTTGCATTATTTTTTATACTTTAAAAAGTAGTTCATCTTATCGTATAATAATTGCAGTAATTAGCAATATTATTGCAGACATGTTGGTTGAATAGCACCAATGCAGTTTAGGAAACTGACTTGAGCTTAAGGGGTGAGCCTGATTGGTTGAACTGCAATAGCATCTGCAATAGCATCTGCCTTGTCAGTAATTCACTGAGCAATCATTATGTGATTAAACTTTGGCTTTGGAACACAAAATAGGATTGTTGGAATCCTTGTTCTTCAGTGAGATGGAATTTCTACCATCCTTGAAAAAGTGTAGAGTCCCTTCTGTTATTGGCAATCATTCTACAGTCATGAGGGATGATGTGAATAGTAGATGACAGAAGAACAGTAAAACATGTGGTTCCTCAATAACATAATTGAGCCAGTGAGTCAATCAACCCAGAAGCTTCGTTTCTTGCTAGCTTTCCTGTTAAAATGAGCTAATAAATTTCTTTATTGCATAAGCAAATATTTGTTCATTTTTTTGTCACTTGTACTTGAAAAGCCTGATGGATAAAAAGCAGAAAGTGAAAGTCTCTACTTCCACTTCCCTAACATACACCCCTAAGGTAATCACTGTTACCTATTGTATATGAAATCTTGTCTCTATTCCTAGAAAAATTGATTTGCCTTTCTCACCACACACACACACACACACACACACACACACACACACACACAGAGATCTCTCTTGATATTATTATAACAAATGGGATAATAGTGTGCACAATGATATATATCTAGCTTTTTTTTCACTTAATGTCAAGTGGGCAATTTTTATATCACTATACATACTATAAAACCCATTGTTTGTAACAGCTGCATAGTATATCATGGTATGAGTGACTTCTGACTCCCTTTAACAAATGCCCTAATAATAGAAGTTCAATTTGTCTTGAATTTTTTGCTACCATGAACAGCATAGTAAGTACTTTTATACATATGTCTTTGCATAAGTGTAAAAGTATTTCTTAGGATAGAATCATCACAATAAAAATGATGAAATTCTCCATTTTGATAGTCTTGTTTATTCTGCTCAATGGTGGTGACTATACTGAAGCACACAGAATTAAATAATTTTCTCTCTATCACAAAGCCAGTAAATGTTAGAGTCAGTAGGTTTCTCAGGCCATTTGACTTTAGAGCAAGTATTCTTATGCATTATATTATGCTATTTCCTCTTTTTGTTTTGGAATTACTCCAGATTTATTAATAAATTTGGGAAGATTTATCTCCCTATTTCATATCTTCATTTTGCTTTTTCAGAAAAAAAGTTTTAGTTTTTTTTTCCATGTAGGCAAGACATTTCTCATTAAAAATAATCCTGGGTATTTTGCATTTTATATTAGACATTTTTAATATAAGGATGTTTGAAAGCAGATGTTTTGACCAGGGCCCCCAAGGGGGAAAAAAAAGGATAAAGAGGGCAATCTTCTTAAAACATCAGTCTAACTTATAGAGTGTAATCTGAAGCATTATTTTATATTAAAACTGAATATTACATAAAGACAGAATTCACATGATTTGTTTTCATAAAATATAAGGCAAAGATATTTCTATCCATATATTAGTTCGCTATTGGTACAAAACAAATTAAATCTTGAAACTTAAAGTGACAAGCATTTACTACCTCACACAGTTTCTGAGGGTCAAGATTCTGATGAAGCTTAACAGGAAAGTTCTATCTCAGGCATCTCATAGGCTGTAGTCAAGCTGTTGACGAGTATTGCAGTCATTTAGGGATAAAGGATCTGCTTTCCAGTTTACTCACTCACATAGATGTTGACAGGAGGCTTCAGTTCCCTACCATATAGACCTGTAGTGTGGTGAGAAAGAGAGAGTGAGTATGAGGGTGAGAATGAGGGTGACTGTGGGAGAGGGAGAGGGGGAGAGAGAGAGAGAGAGAGAGAGAGAGAGAGAGAGAGAGAGAGAGAGAATGCTCAAGAAGGAAGTCATAATGTCTTTTAGAAAATAATCTCAGAAGGAATATTCCATCATTTCTGATGTATTCCATTGTTTATACAGAACAATGCTGGTATAATAGGGGTAAGAACTACACAAGAGTGTGAGGCAGGGATCACTGGATCTAGGAGATTGGAGGCACAAGCTCTGGGTTCTTGAGCACCCTCCACTACCATATGGATACCAAAAAACAAAAAGGTTGAGAAGCACTAAGCTATTAAATTTTATTTATATAGAATCTTAAGGTATCTAAGAAACTCTTATTTATAACTAGTTTAATAGTTTTTCAAAGAAATATATCTATCTATGTATCTATCTAGACAGATACATAGATATATATATCAGTCCAAACCTCCAGAAAGTAAACTTTAACTCCAATTATTAATTTGACCTAGGATCAAAAACTTATGAGAGAATAAGAAAAGATTCTAGCCACCTGTGCAGCTCAGTTGGTTAAGCATCTGACTCTTGATTTGGGTTCAAGTCATGATCTCACAGTTCATGAGATGGAGCCTTTGTGTCAGGCTCAGCACTGACAGTGTGGAGCCTGCTTGGGATTCACTCCCTCTCTCTCTACCCCTCCCCCGCGTGTGTATGCTCCCCCTCTCTCTCTCTGTCTCTGTCTCAAAGGTAAATAAATAAACTTAAAAAAAAAGAATAACAAAAGTTTCCTTTTCAAAACAATGAATTCTAAAACTGAAGACATCAACCCAGGTAAGTGTATTTGAACTAGCTCTTTTCCTTCAAAACTCTCTCTGGTGGCCTTTTGGTATATATAACAATATTGTATATAATATTGATAATTATTTATGTATTTTATGAATTATTTTAATCCTTGATATCTTTCAATTTTATAAAATTTGCAGTGATGTCAAAATTTTAATTATATAGGTTTATAAAATTATATAGATATTACTAAAGCTAATATTGTCCTATTCATTCTTACATCTTACATTCTTACATTATCAAGTTTATATATCTTGATATGAATAGATATATAATAAAATGAAATAATAAAAATACACTTTTCTAAGGAATTTCATTAACTAGTTAAATCTATATATTCACTCATGTGATGGACTATTATATTGTCGATCCCCCCTCAGTGAACCACAACTCCCAGTATTTATACACTTCTGTAGTCTCCTCCCCCTTGAGCTTAATGAAGATCTCTTAATAAGCTTGTGCACATTGCAGCTTGTTCTCTTGGAACACTTCCTGGACTAGACTAATTTGAAGGAGAAGACCGTTTTGTTGTGTTAGCCTTAGCCAAGTTCCCACTTACATAACCACCTAAGTGATATCAGTTATACCACATGAAGCACAACAACCAACCAACTGATCCCAGTCAACGCACAGAATCATAAGAAATAATACTTTCTCTTATAAGCCAAAAGTTTTTTAGGGTGTTTATTTCACAGCACTACATAACTTGAACAGAAAAGGATAATACATGAAAGCGGGGTGCTGTCATCATAAAAACATAAAATATGTGGCATTGGCTTTGGAGCTAAGCAGCAGACAAAGGTCTGGCTAGAAGACTACTGAGAAACTTGCTATTGGAAACTTGACAAGAGTGGACTTGATTTATTGACAAAAATTAATAAGAAGTGTGACCTTGGTAACTTGTAAGATAAAACATGTGCCAATGACTGTGATTCTCACTAAGGAGATTTCCAGACAGGATGCTGAAAGTACCATTTGGCTTCTTATAGTTGCCTAAGATATGGCTTCGCAGAAAAAAAAAAAAAAAAAAAAAAAAAAAAAGGTGGATAAAATAAGGAACTATTTAGTTTTCAAGCAAAGTTAATGAAATTATTTCCAAACCAAACTGGCTGAGCTAGAATATGAGTTCGTTTTCAATCCTCAGCTTCTTGAGTGCATAAAAGTTATCAAATTAAGAAAAGGTATCAGACGAAAACAAAATCCAGGGCACTGACAGTAAAATGTGGCTTCAGCATAAACGTCAGATCAAAACTATGATTGCAAGTCTGTTAGGACATAAGAAAGATTCAAGGTAAGAAAGAAAGAAAGAAAGAAAGAAAGAAAGAAAGAAAGAAAGAAAGAAAGAAAGAAAAGACTCAAGGTGTTTCTTCTCACTCTTAGCTAGGCTCCTAAGGATTTTAAGGGTATTGTCACATATTCCAAAACAGAAAGGGATCTGTCCTGAAAATATATGTCCCTATGACTTTAGTCTAATGGAATGGACTATAATCTAATATGTAGAAGGTCCGCAAAATTTTAAAAGGAATTTGAATATTAAAGCTACTGTCAGCTTAGAATAAAAGAGACAGTTCAAAACTTTTTGGGCCTTCAGCTTTCTACAGCAGGAAATAGGCTAATAAAGCTGCTCAGCTACAAGAAAAGGCAAATATTTTTACTGAAAAAGCGAGCAGAAAGAAGACCCCAGCAAGCTGAGCCAAGGGTCATGGGGAACCACTCTCAAATCAAGAAATATTCTCTACCCTGGAGCATAGGAACTGGTGACATGATCCTGAATGGATTTCAGAATTTCTGTCAGTCTCTTCTTCCTCTCCTCCTCTCTGAGTGGGAGTATCTAGCGTGATTATCTTCTTTCTATCTTACCACTGTATGAAATGTGTGTAAAGGGCTGGTAATTTAACTTTTCAGTTTATAGGCCTCTATAAACTGAGCCTGGGTGGCTCAGTCAGTTAAGCATCCAACTTTGGCTCGGGTCATGATCTCACCATCCATGGGTTCAACCCTGTGTCAGGCTCTGTGCTGACAGCTCAGAGCCTGGAGACTTCTTGGGATTCTGTGTCTCCCTCTCTCTCTTCCCCTCCCCCACTCATGCTTTCTCTCTCTCTCTATCTCTCTCAAAAATAAATAAAAACATTAAAAAAGAAAATTTAAACACTTAAGTTGTACCCAGGGTAAACTTTGGGAAAGTGTGGAGAGAAGATGTTTTGAATGGACAAGAAGCATATAATGGTATACAAACACTCTGAAAAATATTAGAGCCAGTGATTTACTTTGCTTAAGCTCCTGCAATGCCATTAGCTCTCTTCTCTGATCATTTGCAAAGGTGGAAAAAGCTCTTTTAAAACGCTTTTCCCTTGAGCCTAGAAAAGAAAGAGAGGTTCTGCTTTCTAAAAGAAAAGTTTTCCTTTTTGATTTTTTCAGTCAGCTCAAATAAGAGGGGCTCAAGGAGGAGCCAAGATGGCGGAACAGTGTGGAAGCTTTTTATGTGTCTGGCGTCCATGAAATACAGTCAGACCAACACTAAACCATCCTACACACCTAGAAAATTGATTGGAAGATTAACACAACAATCTGCACAACCTGAACCACAGAATTCAGCAGGTACACGACACAAAGAGCTGAACCTGGGGAGCAAGAAGCCCCCAAAGGTGGGGAACCCCTTTTGTGGGCAGAGAGAGGATGGAGACTGGGGGGTGGGGGAGCATACAGGAAAAGCACCCCTCCCCAAAAGCAGCTGGAGAGAAATGGAAAATTGGAAACAACCACAGGAACTAAACTAAAAAGGGAGAAAGGAGAAAGGAGAGGGTTTAAATTCCATTAAGACTGTAAACAAGAGGAGCACAAAGGCTGCAACTCTGCAGCTCGATACCTGGTGGAGCTCTGGTGGGAAAGGTGAATCCCCAGGAACACAGTGGGGTCCAGGAGGTTCTCAGGCCACACGAGGAAAAGCGGTTCCACTGCTGGAAGGACATTTGGTAGAGACTATTGAAGCCACCTGGTCCCAGCAGACCCTGGAAGGCAGCCACATTTGCTGGTGCTGGGGCAAGGTTGTTGAGCGTGAAGCCTGGTGCCAGATGTGTGTTGTGATTTTCCATGGTCCCTGAAACACTGAGGCTACACTGTCTTGCGATCTTTTTTGGGGGCGGGCTGGCACCTGGCCACAGTCTCAGGGCACTGGCAACAGCAGGGTCCAGCAGGCCCTACAGTCCTACTTCAATCTGTTACCAGGTTCATCTGTTCAATTATTTTTCTCTTTTTCCTTCTTTTCTTTTACAATACTTTCTTTTTCCTGAATATAGCAAGAGAAAAATTCATTTTTATTTTCAATTGTCATTAAAAATATCTGCCTTTAATTTTTATTACTATATTTTTTACTTTTGTGTAATTTTTTTCAAATTCTACTTTACTTCCATCATTTTATTTTAGTCTATTTCAGTGTACTCACATTTTCAAATTTTCAAACAATTTCCTTTTTATTCTTTCTTTTTTCTTTTTCATTTCTTTTCTTTTTCTTGAATGTAGAAAGATAAAAACTTCGTTTTTACTTTCAATTTCTTTTAATTTTTTTAAATTTTTATTACTATATTTTTTGCTATTATGTAATTTTTTTCAAATTCTATCTTACTCCCATCATTTAATTTCCGTCTACTACAGTGTATTCACTTTTTAAAATTTTCAAACGATTTCTTTTTTTGTCTTTTCTTTTTTTTAATCTTTTTCTCTTTTTTGTTTCTTTTTTCTTAAATACAGAAAATGAAAAAATTCATATTTCCTTTTAGTTTTTATTAAAAATATGTTTCTATAATTTTTCTACTATATTCTCTACTTTTGTATATTTTAGGCTACTTTAGCATATTCATTTTTTCAAATCCTCAAACAATTTCCTTTTTCATTTCTCTCCCCCCCTTTTTTTGTTTCTCTAATCTGTCAAACCAGTCTCTACACCCAGACCAAAACACACCTAGGATCTAGCATCATCTATTCAATTTTTGTGCGTGTGTTTTTAATTTTTAATTTTAATATTTTTTTCATTTTAATTTTTTTCATTTCAATATTTTCCACCTCATTAATTCCTTTTCTCCCTTCAAAATGACAAGATGAAGGAATTAACCCCAAAAGAAAGAGCACAAAGAAACGATACCTAGGGATTTAACTAACACAGACACAAGCAAGATGTCTGAACCAGAATTTAGAATCACGATAATAAGAATACTAGCTGGAGTCGAAAATAGATTAGAATCCCTTTCTGCAGAGATAAAAGAAGTAAATAAATACCCAGAATGAAATTAAAAATGCAATAACTGAGCTGCAATCACAGATGGATGCAGCGGCGGCAAGGATGGATGAGGCAGAACAGAGAATCAGCGATATAGAGGACAAACTTATAGAGAATAATGAAGCAGAAAAAAAGAGGGAGATTAAGGCAAAAGGGCACGATTTAAGAATTAGAGAAATCAGTGACTCATTAAAAAGGAAAGACATCAGAATCATAGGGGTCCCAGAGGAGGAAGAGAGAGAAATAGGGGTAGAAGGGTTATATGAGCAAATCATGGCGGAAAAGTTTCCTAACCTGGGAAAAGACACAGACATCAAAATCCAGGAAGCACAGAGGACTCCCATTAGATTCAACAAAAACCAACCATCAACAAAGCTTATCATAGTCCAATTCACAAAATACTCAGGCAAGGAGAGAGTCATGAAAACATCAAGGGAAAAAAAGTCCCTACCCTACAAGGGAAGACAGATCAGGTTTGCAGCAGACCTAACCACAGAAACTTGTCAGGCCAGAAAGGAGTGGCAGGATATATTCAGTGTGCTGAATCAGAAAAATATGCAGCCAAGAATTCTTTATCCAGCAAGGCTGTCATTCAAAATAGAAGGAGAGACTAAAAGTTTCCCAGACAAACAAAAATTAAAGGAGTTTCTGACCACTAAACCAGCCATGTAAGAAATCTTAAGGGGACTCTCTGAGGGGAGAAAAGATGAAAAAATATATATATAAATAAACAAATACCAAAAGCAACAAAAGATTAGAGAGGACCAGAGAATACCACCAGAAACTCCAACTCTACAAGCATCATAATGGCAATAAATATATTGTTTTCAGTACTCATTCTAAACGTCAATGGACTCAATGCTCCAATCAAGACATAGGGTAACAGAATGGATAATAAAACAAGACCCATCTATATGCTGTTTACAAGAGACCCACTTTAGACCTAAAGACACCTTCAGATTGAAAATAAGGGGATGGAAAACCATCTATCATGCTAATGGTCAACTAAAGAAAGCTGGAGTAGACATACTTATGTCAGACAATCTAGACTTTAAAAGAACGACTGTATCAAGGGATGCAGAAGGGCATTATATCATAATCAAGGGGTCTATCCACCAAGAAAATCTAACAATTTTAAACATTTATGCGCCAAATGTGGCAGCACCCAAATATATAAATCAATTAATCACAAACATAAAGAAACTCATCGCTAGTAATACCATAATTGTAGAAGACTTCAACTCCACACTCACAGCAATGGACAGATCATCTAATCAAAAAATCAATAAGGAAACAATGGCTTTGAATGACACATTGGACCAGATGGACTTAACAGATATATTCAGAACATTTCATCCTAAAGCAGCAGAATATACATTCTTCTCCAGTGCACATGGAACATTCTCCAAAATAGACCATATACTGGGACACAAATCAGCCCTAAGTAAGTACAAAAAGATTAAGATCATACCAGGCATATTTTCAGGTCACAATGCTATGAAACTCGAAATCAAGCACAGAAAAAATTTGGAAAGGTAACAAATACTTAGAGACTGAAGAACATCCTACTAAAGAATGAATGGGCTAACCAAGCAGTTAAAGAAGAAATTAAAAACAAATAATCCAGTGAAGAAATAGGCAAAAGACATGAATAGACACTTCTCCAAAGAAGACATCCAGATGGCCAACTGACATATGAAAAAATTCTCAACATCACTCATCATCAGGGAAATACAAATCAAAATACAATGAGATATCATCTTACACCTGTCAGAATGGCTAACATTAATAGCTCAGGCAACAACAGATGTTCACGAGGATGAGGAAAAAGAGGATCTCTTTTGCACTGTTGGTGGCAATGCAAGCTGGTGCAGCCACTCTGGAAAACAGTATGGTTTCTCAAAAAAACTAAAAATACAACTACCCTATGACCCAGCAATTGTACTACTAGGCATTCATCCAAGGGATACAGGTGTGCTGTTTCGAAGGGACACATGCACCCCCATGTTTATAGCAGCACTATCAACAATAGCCAAAGTATGGAAAGAGCCCAAATGTCCATCAATGGATGAATGGATAAAGAAAATGTGGTATATATATATATATATATATATATATATATATATATATATGTATATACACACACAATGGAGTATTACTGGGCAATCAAAAAGAATGAAATCTTGCCATTTGCAACTACGTGGATGGAACTGGAGGGTATTTTGCTGAGTGAAATTAGTCAGTTAGAGAAAGACAAAAATCATATGACTTCACTCATATGAGGACTTTAAGAGACAAAACAGATGAACCTAAGGGAAGGGAAACAAAAATAATATAAAACAGGTAGGTGGACCAAACAAAAGAGACTAATAAATATGGAGAACAAACTGAGGGTTGCTGGAGGGGTTCTGGGAGGAGGGATGGGCTAAATGGGTAAGGGGCATTAAGGAATCTAGTCTGAAATTATTGCTTCACTATATACTAACTAATTTGGATGTAATTTTTAAAAAATAAAAAATAAAGTTAATTAAAAAATTAAATAAGAGGGGCTCAAATAAGTCTTTCCTAAAGTAAATATTGAGCTCCACAGACCTCCTTACTTCCTTAGCATTGTCATCTGTGTTTTGCAGAGCTTCTCCACACTCTTCCTTGGCATTTTTTGAAAGTTTGTAGGCAATGGGATGAATGTGTAAGCGCTCTTGGGAGACTACCTTTTGTTTACTTTTTAGATTTTGCTTCTCTGGAACTATTCCACCTTTTTAAAGTGTCCTTTCGGGATAGAATCTATAAACTCTGAACCAAATACCCACTTATTTTAACTTGAACTTCAGAGCAATCCTTCTTTATGATCTCATCACTATAAAATAAAATTTCATCTGAAAACAGAAAATAAACTAATAAGCATAGGAAAGTTATCAAGATAATCCCATTAAACCTTTTATAAATTCCCTGTTATTTGAAACCAGTAACAATCTCTGAAAGGCTAATTTATTCTATTCTTATTGTTTTATTCAAAATGTTGCTCAATTAACAGTAGTAAGACATAAGAAATTTATGGATAATTTTCAGATGTACATTACATTCTAAAAAGACAACAAAAAATATACAAACATGATTCTAAATTGCATAATACAAAGATCTGAGTCTAGAAAAAATTCTAAAATAGATAATAAAAGTACTGTGTGTGAGGACAGCCTCTGACATTGCCTAACCATATGATGCTAGATAAATCATTTTGCCTTTGCGTTTCAAACATAAAATGAAGAAGTGAAAACAGATCTAATGCTTTGAATTAATTGTTCTAATTGTAATTTGAAGAGTCCTAAAACTTGAAAAAGCAATGGTCTAATCTTAATTTATATTTTTAAGTCTTCAAATACTTTAAACGATAAATTTCCAATAGATTTTATAAGCCCTTTTCCTGAGTTTTGCTATTTAAGGAATGACTCATTGTGAAATGCCTTATTTTAGTGACACAAATAGAATTTCATAATATGCTCTTCATATAAAATTAATAGAAAAAATGCAAATGACTTACAGTTCAATTCTGCAGGTACAGTATTCCCAGTGACCTATTTACTAAATAAAAACAGCTCCACTGTTATGCTCTGTACTGCACAGAAGACTATAAACACCCAGAAAAAATGTCCTTCATTTTTAATTCATTTGAATACCACCAATACCATAGAATCACCTTTTTTCTCACCTTTATTCAACAGGGAAAAGCAAAATCCAAACCTCTTCAGTAATAAAGTTATTCCTTTTTAGATGCAAAAATAGTTCTGACATTTTTACTCCATCAAGGACAAGAACAAATAAATGTTATAGAATGAAAGGAGATTGCCCATACCATATAGCTTCTCCCTGAAGTAAAACAACAAACCCATCAGGTTTCAGGAAGGAATTTCCTCTCTTTCTCAAGTGTTTTCTTTTTGTAAATTAAACTGTTATTTTGAGATAATTATAGATTCATATGTAGTTATAGAAATAATAAAAAGAGATCCCATGCATACTTCTCAAGTTTTGCCAAAGTGTAACCTCTTGCAAAAATACAATGCAACATCACAACCAGAATATCAACGTTCATATGTCAAAATACAGAACATTTCTATCCCTATTATCTCTCATAGTGTCCTTTTATAGCCATATTTGCTTCCCTTACTCCTTAATCTTTGTCAACTACTAATCTGTTCTTAGTTCTAATTTTTTCATTTCAAAAATGTCTCATAAATAATGTTCTCCCTCAGCATAATTCTCTGTAGGTTTATTCATGTTGTTGCCGGTATCATGGCATGAGGGTATCACAATTCATTCACTACCATCCACTAAAGAACAATCTCCATTGTTTCTCAGTTGGGGCTATTAGGAATAAAAATGATATAGAGGCACCTGGGTGGCTCAGTCGGTTCAGCGTCCCACTTCGGCTCAGGTCATGATCTCGCAGTTTGTGACTTCAGTTTGTGAGTTCAAGCCCTTTGTTGGGCTCTGTGCTGACAGCTCGGAGCCTGCAGCCTGCTTCGAATACTGTGTCTCCCTCTCTCTCTGTCCCTCCCCTGCTTACACTCTGTCTCTCTCTGTCTCTCAAAAATAAATAAATGTTTAAAAAAATTTTTAATGATATAAACATTTGTGTACAGATTTTGTATGAACATGTCTTCACTTCTCTATGTTAAATGCCTAGGAGTGTGTAATTGCTGGATTATATGGTAGTTGCAGTGTTTAATGTTATAAGAAACTATTAAGCTTTTAAAGAATGGCTGTACTATTTTATATTTTCATCAGTAATATATGAGCAGTCTGATTTTTCTGTATCATCAGCAGCATTTGGGGTTGTCACCATTTTTATTTTTGCCATTTTCATATGCATATAGTGATCTCTAATTGTGGTTTTAATGTGTATTTCTCTAATAGCTAATGGTATTGAACTCTTCCTCTGCTTATTTGCTCTTTGTGTATCCTTTTTAATGAAATTTCTCTCCATGTCTTTTGCCCATTTTCTAATTGGAGTTAGTTTTAACTCTTGAGTTCTTAGTGTTATTTATTTATTCTACATCATAATTCTGTAATGGATGTAGGGTTTATAAATATTTTCTCCCACTCTGTAGCTCATCATTTCATTTCCTTAATAAAGCCTTTCCAGAGCAAAATTTTTTAGTTTAAATGAAACCAATTTACCAAATTCTGTTTTCATGGATTGTGTTTTTGATGTTACATCTAAAGACTCTGTGTCCAGCTGTAGAGCCTTAAGATTTGCTCCTGATGTTTTTCTACAAGTTCTGTAGTTTTGCATTTTTACATTCATTCATTGATCTATATTGAGATAATTCTCTTTTTTTTCTTTTTTTATCTTTGTTTGTTTTTGCCTATGGATGTTCAAATTTTCCAGCACCATTTGTTGATGAATCTTTTCCATCCAATTGCCTTTTCACCTTCATGAAAAATCAGTTAAGCATGTTTATATAAGGTATGTCTGGATTCTCTATTCTGTTGGACATTAAATGTGTCTACCCTTCCACCAATACCATAGATTCTTCATTAATATAGTATATAAAAAAGTCTTAAAGTTAAATAGATAAGTTTCCCACTTTATTCTTATCAAGATAGTTTTGAGCTATTCTTTGCCTTTGTATATAAATTTTAGAATAATATAATCTATACCTGTGAAACGTATTGCTGGAATTTTGATAGGAATTACTTTAAGTCTGTTTATTAATTTGGAGAGATTGATATGTTTACCATTTTGAGTCTTGCAACTTCTGAATACAGTATGACTGTCCATTTTTTAAGATTTTTTTGTATTTATTTTATTATGACTCTCCATTTTTTTAAGATTTTTTTCTGTTTATTTTATTAGCACTGTGTAGTTTCCAGCATGCATGTTCTGGACATGTTTTGTTAGATTTACATTGTAAAATATGGTATTGTATTTTTAATTTTGTTGCCCACTTTCTCATTGTTAGTATATAGAAATAGAACTGATTTTTGTGTTTACCTATGTTTTCTATGCCTTGTTACCTTGCTGAACTCACTTATTAGTTCTCGAAGTTTTCTGGTATATTCCTTGGCATTTTCTATGTAGAAAATCATGTCATTTGCAAATACGGGCACTTATATTTCTTTCTTTCTGATCTGTACGGCTTCTTGCTTTCTAATCTGTATGGCTTTTCTTTTCTTGCCAGTTTGCACTGGCTAGAATGTTTAGTACCATGTTGGATAAGAGTAGTGAGAGTAGGCATCCTTGACTTGTATCTGATTTTAAGGGGGGAAACATTCCATCTTTCACCATTAAGTATGTTAGCTCTGAATTTTTGTAGTTGCTTTTTATCAAATTGAAGTTCTACTCTATTCATATTTTCTGAGTTTTTTAAATCATGAATAGGTGCTGAATTTTGTCAAATGGCTTTTCTGCATTGATTCATACATGTTCATGTGATTTTTCTTCTTTTGCCTGTTTAATATAGTATAGTACAGTGATTGACTTTCAAATATTGCAGCCCCACAATTTTGGAATAAATCACATTTCATCATAATGTATAATTATTTATATGTATTGCTGAATTCTATTATATAAGGGACATAGATCTGTTTGTTTTTTTTTTTTTTATTGTACTCCTTTTGTCTGGTTTTGATATCAGGTTAATATTACTTTAAAAAATGAATTAGAAAGTATGCCCTCTTTTTTTATTTTCTGGAAAAGATTGTGTAGAATCAATGTAAGTTCTTCTTTATATATTGTATAATTCTCAGTTAAATGACTTTGTCCTAAAGATTTCTTTCTGACTTATAAATTCAATTTTCTTAGTAGTTATAGAGTCATTCATGGGGCACCTGGGTAGCTCAGTTGGTTAAACATCCGACTTCGGCTCAGGTCATGATCTCACAGTTCATGGGTTTGAGCCCCGCGTCAGGCTCTGTGCTGACAGCTCAGAGCCTGGAGCCTGCTTTGCATTCTGTGTCTCCCTCTCTCTCTGCCCCCCACCTGCTTGTGCACTGTCTCTCTCTGTCTCTCAAAAATACATAAATGTAAAAACAAATTTTTAAAAATAGTTATAGAGCCATTCAAGTTATCTATTTCATATTTGGTGAGTTGCAAACTATTTTCAAAAACTAGTCTGTAACTGTCAAACTTGCTCAACTTGTAAGTGCAGAATTGTTTATTGTATTTTCCTATCCCTTGGATGCCTGCAGGATCTGTTCCATTCTCTATTTCATTCCTGATAATAGTAATTTGTCTTTTTCTCTTTTTTGTCAGTCTTGCTATAGTTTGTCAATTTTATTGATCTTTTCACAGAAGTAGCCCTTTAGTTCATTAATTTTCTCTATTGACATTGATTTCTGCTTTTATATTTATTATTCCCTTCCTTTTGCTGACTTTCCATTTATTTAGTTTCCATTTCTTCTTTTTTCTAGGTACTTGAGATGGGACTTAGATTACTGAATTGAGAATTTTACCTGTCAGCACTGAATTAGCTTTTCCCATGAATTTTGATGCCACTTTATTTTCATTTGCATTTAGTTCCATGTATTTTTTTACACTTCCCTTGAGATTTTCATTTTTAGACCCATAGATTATTGAGATATGCTTTGTTTCCAAATGATTACATATTTTCCTGTTACCTTTCTGTTATTAATTTCTAATTTGATACCACTATGTTCAGAGAACACACTCTGTGTGACTTCAAATGTTTTAAATATGTTGAGGTTTATTTTATGGATCTAGATATGGCCCAACTTTCATGGACATTTTGAAAATGTGAATTATTTTATCAGTTGGGTGTTCCACAAATATTGAGTAGAACATGTTGTTTGTTGGTGATGCTGAATTTTTCTCTATCCTTCCTGATTTTCTGTTTGTTTTATCAACTCTTGGGGGCATAAAGTCTCCAACTATAGTCACACATTTGTCTATTTCTCCTTCAATTATATCAGTTTTTTCTTCATATATTTTGTGGATACACAGTTGTTGTTGTTTAGTGCACACACAGTTAGAATTGCTATTTCCTCCTGGTGGACTGACACTATTATTAATGATGTCCCTCTCTGCCTCTGATCATTTTCTTTGCTGAGGTTTACTTTATCTGATATTAAATATAGGCATTCCTGCTTTCCTTTAATTCAGGTTTATGTGATATATCTTTTATCTATCTTATTTCTAAGACAGTCGGTAATTTTGTATTTGGTTGAGTATACATATACACACACATAACACTTCTTTATCCATTCATCAGACAATGGACACTTGGGATTTTTTTATGATTTAGCTACTGTAGATAATACTGCTATAAACATCATCGGGGACATGTATCCATTAAAAATAATATTTTTGTATCCTTTGGGAAAATTCCTAGTAGTGCCATTGCAAGATTGTAAGAAAGTTCTATTTTAAACTTTTTGAGGAACTTCCATACTTTTTCCAAAGTGGCTGTACCAGTTTGCATTCCCAAAGGTGAAAGAGAGTTCCCCTTTCTCCACATCCTCACCAATACCTGTTTTGTTCTTGTGTTATTGATTTTACCCATTCTGACAGGTGTGAAGTAATACGTCATTGTAGTTCTGATTTGTATTTAACTGATGATGAGTGAGGTTGAGTATCTTTTCATGTGTCTAATGGCCATCTGTATATCTTCTTTGGAAAACTGTCTAATCATGTCCTCTGCCAATTTTTTAACTGAATTATTTCATTTTTGGGTGTTGACTTGTATGTTCTTTGTATATTTTGGATAGTAACCCCTTCTCAGATGTGTCGCTTGCAAATATCTACTCCCATTCCACAGGTTGCCTTTTAGTTTTCTTGTTTCCCCTGCTGTATAGAAGCTTTTTATTTTGATGTCCTTCCAACAGTTTATTTTTACTTTTGTTTCCCTTGCCTCAGGAAACGTATCTAGAAAAACTATGCTATGGCTAATGTCAAAGAAGTTACTGCTGGTGCTCTCTTGTAGAATTTTTATGGTTTCAGGTCTCACATTTAGGTCTATCATCCATTTGAATTTATTTTTGTGTATGACGTAAGAAAGTGGTCCAGTTTCATTCTTTTGCATGTTGCTGTCCACTTTTACTGACATCATTTGTTGAAGAGACTGTCTTTTTCCCATTGGATATTCTTTCCAGCTTTGTCAAAGATTAGTTGGCCATAAAGTTATGGGTTTATTTCTGAATTTTCTATTCTGTTCCATTGATCTATGTGTCTATTTTTGTGCCAGTACCATGCTGCTTTGATTACTACAGCTTTGTAATATAATTAGAAATCTGGGATTCTGATGACTTTAACTTTTCTTTTTCTTTTTCAAGGTTGCTTTAGGTATTCAGGGTATTTTGTGGTCCCATACAAATTTTAGGATTATTTGTTCTAGCTCTGTGAAAAATGCTGCTAGTATTTTGACAAGGATTACATTAAATGTGTAGATTGGTTTTGATAATATAGACATTTTAACAATATTTATTCGTCCAATCAATGAGCATGGAATGTCTTTCCATTTCTTAGTGTCATCCTCAATTTCTTTAATCAGTGCTTTATAGTTTTCAGAGTACAGATCTCTCATCTCTTTGGTTACGTTTATTCCTAAGTATCTTGTTTTTGTGCGATTTTAAATGAGATTGATACCTTACTTTCTCTCTGCTACTTCATAATTGGTGTATATAAATGCAACAGATTTCTGTACATTGATTTTATATCCTATAACTTTACTGAATTAGTTTATCATTTCTAGTATGTTTTTTGGTGGATTCTTTACAGTTTTCTATATAGAGCATCATATAATCTGCAAATAGTGAAAATTTGACTTCTTTCTTGCTGATAGGATGCCCTGTCCCCTTTATTATAATACAGTGCCCCTTTTTGTTTCCTTATAGTCTTTGTTTTATTTATTTTTATTTTTATTTTTTAATGTTTATTTTTGATACAGAGACAGAGCACAAGCGGTGCAGGGGCAGAGACAGAGGGAGACACAGAATCTGAAGCAGGCTCCATGCTCTGAGCTGCCAGCACAGAGCCCTATATGGGGCTTGAAGTCATGAACTGTGAGATCATGATCTGAGCTAAAGTCAGACGCTTAAGTGACTGAGCCACCCAGGTGCCCCTCTTTACAGTCTTTGTTTTAAAGTCTAATTGGTTTGATATAAGTACTGCTACTCTGGCTTTCTTCTAACATCCATTTGCATGTTAAATGTTTCTCCATCCCCTCACTTTCAATCTTTTCTGACATAAGGTCTAAAATGAGTCTATTATAGGCAGCATATAGATGGGTCTTGTTTTTTTATCCATTCTGACTCCCTATGTCTTTGATTGGAACATTTAGTCCACTTACTTTCAAAGTAATTATTGATAGATATGTATTTATTGCCATTTTATTACTTGTTTTGTTATTGTTCCTGGAGATTTTCTCTTATTCTTTCTTGTCTTTGTCACTTTGGTCTCTCCTTTGCACTCAAAGATTCCTCTTTAATATTTCTTGCAGGGTGGGTTTAGTGGTCATGAACTCCTTTAGTTTTTGTTTATCTGGGAAACTCTCTCTCTCTCTCTCTCTCTCTCTCTCTCTCTCTCTCTCCTGAATAATAGTTTACTTGGATAGAGTATTCTTGGCTGCAGATTTTTCCCTTTCAGCACTTTGAATATATCATGCCACTCCCTTCTAGCTTGCCAACTTTCTGTTGAGAAATATCCAGCTAGCCTTATGGGTTTTCACATATTTTATAAATTTAATTACAACATGTCTTCATGTTGACCTGCTTTTGTTGATTTTGATGGGAGTTCTCTGTGCTTCCTGGATCTGGATGTCTGTTTCCTTCCCCAGATCAGGGAAGTTTTCAGCTAAATTTCTTCCCATAAATTCTCTTCCCCCCTTCTCTCTGTCTTCTTTTGGAATTTCTATAATACATATGTTATTATGTTTGATGGAGTCGTTGATTTCCCTAAGTATATTCTCATGTTGCATAATTCTTTCTCTCTTTTGTTCAGCTTCATTGTTTTCCATTACTTTGTCTTCCAGGTCATGAATTCATTCCTCTGTTTCTTCTAGCCTGCTCTTCATTGCATCAGGCATTTTGCCAATTTTGTTTATTGCACTCTTCCTCTCTGATTATTTTTTAACTCTTTTATCTCTGTAGTAAAGGTCTCCATGATATCTTCTATTTTTTTTCTCAAGACCAGTGAGTATTCTTATGATTGTTCCTTTAAATTCTCCATCAGGCACATTACTTATATCTGTTTTACTTAGATCTCTGGCCATGGCCTTATCTTGTTCTTTCATTTGTGATAAATCCCTCTGTCTTGGTTTTGTCTAACTCTATGCCTTCTTCTATGTGTTAGAAAAGCCAGTATGTCTCCTGCTCCTGAAAGTAACGGCCTTATGAAGAAGAGGTCGTATAGTGCCCAGGACTTCATGGAGTGTCGATGGTGTGTGATGCATGTGCTCTGCTGTTGTGTTCTGGCTGCTCTATCCTCAGGCCCGTCATCGTACAGAGGCTCTCTTTGCCTGCTGTGGATAGTGTTTGGTCCCTGGCCTGAATGTGGCAGATTTTAAGTAGGTGTCCTGGTCTACTTGTGAAATGATAAGTGACACCAACTCCGCCAGAAATGGTGCCCTGCAGAACTCTCTGGTTGGGAGACACAGTGTGGGCAGGGGTTTGTGCTGGCCTTCTGGGAAGGAGCCCACTGTCCTGGGACTGAGGCAAGTGTGACTGAAGAGGACGTTTCCACTGGAGTTCAGGGGGTTGGGCTTGGTGTATGTATGTTAGGCAGCCATTGTTGACTGCACTGCTTCCAGCATGTAGCTCTGTGTTAAAGCTGAGTGCAGAGGAGGGAAATGGCACTAGCCATCTACTTTGTCCCCAGAGAGGTGTCTCCTTGAATGCCAGCTCTCAGAGATGTGCTCTAAGAAGAGCAAATAATCTCCCCACTGTGTGACCCAGGTGTTCATCAGGTTGCTGTTTACACACTTTCTGCCCCCAGGTTGTTTGCCTGCCTTCTCTCTAGGTTCAGCACAGTGCCTTCTGGGTTCTATCTCAGCCAAGTCTGCTGATCTTTAAAACTCAAGGCTTTAAGCTCTACTGGTTGCAAGAACTCATGAAATTCAGCCCCTCTCATTTTACAGGCCAATGGCTTTCTGAAAACATTCTTGTTCATTTCCATCTGTGCTCCTCTCTCTCACCTTTTTTTCAGACCATAGCTCCCTCCTCTCCGCACCTATGATCCATTTCTCCGCTAAACAGAGTTTCCACCCTTCCATCTTCTAAATGTGGCCTTTTCTCTCCCTTTAGTTCTGGAGTTTGTTCTGTCAGTCTTCAGGTCTATTTCTGGGAAATTATATAGGATGATTTGATAGGTATCTAGGTGTGTTTCTCAGACAAGGTGAGCCTAGAGTCCTCCTACTCTGCCACTATCTTCCTCTACCTGTATGTTTGTATTTGAAATGAGTTGCTTGTAGACAAAACAGAGTTGGTTCATGTTTTTAAATCCATTCTGCAAACTCTTTTAATTGATGTATTCAGACTACTTATGCTAAGTATTAATACATTAGAGTTTAAGTTAGCCATTATATTTCCATTTTCTGTTTTTTCTGTTTCTCATTGTTCTAGTTGTTTCAATTCAGAGACTCCAGAAATTGCCTCATAATTTTCTGCCTTCTTGTGGGTCACATGAACTTTTTAAAATTTCATTTTTATCATAATTTTTAAAAATCCATATCTTTACATAGTTTTTTTAATTGTTGCTGTAGGCATTAAATTTTACTAGTACAGTATTGAAATATTACTTCTTTTAATGTTCCTTTACCCTCCTCCATTTATAATATAATCATTTTAAATATTTTCCCTGTTCATATTTAAAACACATCAGATAAAATTTTTGCTAAAAGCATCAAATATACATTTTAAAATTCAAAGGGAGAAGAAAAGCCCAGGGTGTTTATCCTTATTTTTGGTTTACTGTGTTTTTCTTCTTCTGGATTGTCTGACTTACATTAGTTTATAATTTCCTTTCTGTTTAGAGAACTTCTTTGAGGTATTCTTTTAAGGTACATCTTCTGGTGACAAATTCTTTGTTTTCCTTTATCTGAGAATGTTTTCTTCATTTGTGAACGATACTTTTGCTGGATATAGAATTCTGGGTTGTCAATTCATTTTTCAGTACTTAACAATGTTGTGCCACTTCCTTTGATCTCCATGTTTTCTGATAAGAAATCCACTATTATTCTAATTATTTTTCCTTCTATCAGTAAAGTTTCATTTTTCTCTGGCTACTTTCAAGGTTTTTTTCTATTTTTTTCTTTAGTTTTCAGAAGTTTAATTATATTGTGACTTGGCATGAATTTCTTTGGGTTTATCCTGTTTTGAGAATCAGTCACCTGTTTGAATCTGTAGGTTTACATATCTTGCCAAATTTGGAAGTTTCTAGCAATTTTTTGAGTGTATTTTAGATTCTTTTTTTTTCTCCTTCAAAAACTACAATGACATAAATGTTAGATTTTTTTTGCTCCGTAGTTTCCTAAGTCTCTGTTCATATTTTAAAAATGTTTATTTATTTTGAGAGAGAGGGGAGCAATGGAGAGAGTGAGCACAGAGCCAGATTCAAGGCTCAATCCCACAAACAGTGAGATCATGACCTGAGCCAAAATCGAGAGTCAGATGCTCAACCAAATGAGCCACCCAGGAGCCCCTTAATTTTTTATTCAGTTCATTTTCTATTTATTATTATTTTTTTAAAATAATTTATTGTCAAGTTAGCTAACACACAGTGTATACAGTGTGCTCTTGGATTCAGGAGTACATTCCCATGATTTATCATGTACATACAACACCCACTGCTCATCCCAACAAGTGCCTTCCTCAATGTCCATCACCCGTTTTTCCCTCCTTCCAGCAGCCCAATCAACCCTCAGTTTGTTCTCTGTATTTAAGCCTCTCTTATGGTTTGCCTCCCTCTCTGTCTGAAAGTACTTTTTCCCTTTCCCTTCCCCCATAGTCTTCTGTTAAGTTTCTCAAATTCAACATAGGAGTGAAAACATATTTATTATTAACATTGGGTAATTTCTATTATTAATTTCTCATTTCTTGATTATTTTCCCATTCCTTTTTTGAGCAAATCCACTGAGATTTTTATTTCAGTATTGTATTTTTCATTTCTAAAATTTTCTGTTGTCTTTTTTTAATATATGAAATTTACTGTCAAATTGATTTCCATACAACACCCAGTGCTCATCCGAAAAGATGCCCTCTTCAATACCCATCACCCATCCACCCCTCCCTCCCACCCCCCCCCCCCCATCAGCCCTCAGTTTTCTCTCAGTTTTTAAGTGTCTCTTATGCTTTGGCTCTCTCCCACTCTAACCTCTTTATTTTTTCCTTCCCCTCCCCCATGGGTTCCTATTAAGTTTCTCAGGATACACATAAGAGTGAAAACATATGGTATCTGTCTTTCTCTGTATGGCTTATTTCACTTAGCATCACACTCTCCAGTTCCATCCATGTTGCTACAAAAGGCCATGTTATATTCTTTCTCATTGCCCCACAGTACTCCATTGTGTATCTAAACCACAATTTCTTTAGCAATTCATCAGTTGATGGACATTAGGCTCTTTCCATATTTTGGCTATTGTTGAGAGTGCTGCTATAAACATTGGGGTACAACTGCCCCTATGCATCAGTACTCCTGTATCCCTTGGGTAAATTGCTACTGTTGGGTCATAGGGGAGGTCTGTTTTTAATTTTTTGAGGAACCTCCACGCTGTTTTCCAGAGCGGCTGCACCAGTTTGCATTCCCACAAACAGTGCAAGAGGGTTCCCGTTTCTCCACATCCTCTCCAGCATCTACAGTCTCCTGATTTGTTCATTTTGGCCACTCTGACTGGCATGAGGTGATATCTGAGTGTGGTTTTGATTTGTATTTCCCTGATGAGGAGCGACGTTGAGCATCTTTTCATGTGCCTGTTGGCCATCCGGATGTCTTCTTTAGAGAAGTGTCTATTCATGTTTTCTGCCCATTTCTTCACTGGGTTATTTGTTTTTCGGGTGTGGAGTTTGGTGAGCTCCTTATAGATTTTGGATACTAGCCCTTTGTCCGATATGTCATTTGCAAATATCTTTTCCCTATCCGTTAGTTGCCTTTTAGTTTTATTGATTGTTTCCTTTGCTGTGCAGAAGCTTTTTATCTTCATGAGGTCCCAATAGTTCATTTTTGCTTTTAATTCACTTCCCTTTGGGGATGTGTCAAGTAAGAAATTGCTACAGCTGAGTCAGAGAGGCCTTTTCCTGTTTTTTCCTCTAGGGTTTTGATGGTTTCCTGTCTCACATTCAGGTCCTTTATCCATTTCGAGTTTATTTTTGTGAATGGTGTGAGAAAGTGGTCTAGTTTCAACCTTCTGCATGTTGCTGTCCAGTTCTCCCAGCACCATTTGTTAAAGAGACTGTCTTTTTTCCATTGGATGTTCTTTCCTGCTTTGTCAAAGATTAGTTGGCCATACGTTTGTGGGTCTAGTTCTGGGGTTTCTATTCTATTCCATTGGTCTATGTGTCTGTTTTTGTGCCAATACCATGCTGTCTTGATGATTATAGCTTTGTAGTAGAAGCTAAAGCCTGGGATTGTGATGCCTCCTGCTTTGGTCTTCTTCTTCAAAATTACTTTAGCTATTCGGGGCCATTGTGGTTCCATATGAATTTTAGGACTGCTTGTTCTAGCTTTGAGAAGAATGCTGGTGCAATTTTGATTGGGATTGCATTGAATGTGTAGATAGCTTTGAGTACTATTGACATATTGACAATATTTATTCTTCCAACCCATGAGCATGGAATGTTTTTCCATTTCTTTATATCTTCTTCAATTTCCTTCATAAGCTTTCTATAGTTTTCAGCATAAAGATCTTTTACATCTTTGGTTAGATTTATTCCTAGGTATTTTATGCTTCTTGGTGCAATTGTGAATGGGATCAGTTTCTTTATTTGTCTTTCTGTTGCTTCATTGTTAGTGTATAAGAATGCAACTGATTTCTGTACATTGATTTTGTATCCTGCAACTTTGCTGAATTCATGTATCAGTTCTAGCAGACTTTTGGTGGATTCTATCGGATTTTCCATGTATAATATCATGTCATCTGCAAAAAGTGAAAGCTTGACTTCATCTTTGCCAATTTTGATGCCTTTGATTTCCTTTGTTGTCTGATTGCTGATGTTAGCACTTCCAACACTATGTTAAACAACAGCGGTGAGAGTGGACATCCCTGTCGTGTTCCTGATCTCAGGGGAAAAGCTCTCAGTTTTTCCCCATTGAGGATGATGTTAGCTGTGGGCTTTTCATAAATGGCTTTTATGATGTTTAAGTATGTTCCTTCTATCCCGACTTTCTCGAGGGTTTTTATTAAGAACGGATGCTGAATTTTGTCAAATGCTTTTTCTGCATTGATCGACAGGATCATATGGTTCTTATCTTTTCTTTTATTAATGTGATGTATCACGTTGATTGATTTAGGAATGTTGAACCAGCCCTGCATCCCAGGAATGAATCCCACTTGGTCATGGTGAATAATTCTTTTTATATGCTGTTGAATTCGATTTGCTAGTATCTTATTGAGAATTTTTGCATCCATATTCATCAGGGATATTGGCCTGTAGTTCTCTTTTTTTACTGGGTCTCTGTCTGGTTTAGGAATCAAAGCAATACTGGCTTCATAGAATGAGTCTGGAAGTTTTCCTTCCCTTTCTATTTCTTGGAATAGCTTGAGAAGGATAGGTATTATCTCTGCTTTAAACGTCTGGTAGAACTCCCCTGGGAAGCCATCTGGTCCTGGACTCTTATTTGTTGGGAGGTTTTTGATAACTAATTCAATTTCTCCCCTGGTTATGGGTCTGTTCAAGCTTTCTATTTCCTCCAGTTTGAGTTTTGGAAGAGTGTGGGTGTTCAGGAATTTGTCCATTTCTTCCAGGTTGTCCAGTTTGTTGGCATATAATTTTTCATAGTATTCCCTGATAATTGCTTGTATTTCTGAGGGATTGGTTGTAATAATTCCATTTTCATTCATGATTTTATCTATTTGGGTCATCTCCCTTTTCTTTTTGAGAAGTCTGGCTAGAGGTTTATCAATTTTGTTTATTTTTTCAAAAAACCAACTCTTGGTTTCAATGAAACTCATTGGTTTCATTCTGCTCTACAGTTTTTTTTAGATTCTATATTGTTTATTTCTGCTCTAATCTTTATTATTTCTCTTCTTCTGCTGGGTTTAGGGTGTCTTTGCTGTTCTGCTTCTATTTCTTTTAGGTGTGCTGTTAGATTTTGTATTTGGGATTTTTCTTGTTTCTTGAGATAGGCCTGGATTGCAATGTATATTCCTCTCAAGACTGCCTTTGCTGCATCCCAAAGCGTTTGGATTGTATTTTCCAAGAATTTGGATTGTATTTTCATTTTCGTTTGTTTCCATATATTTTTTAATTTCTTCTCTAATTGCCTGGTTGACCCATTCATTCTTTAGTAGGGTGTCCTTAACCTCCATGTTTTTGAAGGTTTTCCAGACTTTTTCCTGTGGTTGATTTCAAGCTTCATAGCATTGTGGTCTGAAAGTATGCATGGTATGACCTCAATTCTTGTATACTTATGAACGGCTGTTTTGTGACTCTTCTATCTTGGAGAATGTTCCATGTGCACTTGAGAAGAAAGTATATTCTGTTGCTTTGGGATGCAGAGTTCTAAATATATCTGTCAAGTCCATCTGATCCAATGTATCATTCAGGGCCCTTGTTTCTTTATTAACCGTGTGTCTAGATGATCTATCCATTGCTGTGAGTGGGCTGTTAAAGTCCCCTGCAATTACCACATTCTTGTCAATAAGGTGGCTTATGTTTGTGAGTAATTGTTTTATATATTTGGGGGCTCCTGTATTTGGCACATAGACATTTATAATTGTTAGCTCTTCCTGATGGATAGACCTTGTAATTATTATATAATGCCCTTCTTCATCTCTTCTTACAGCCTTTAATTTAAAGTCTAGTTCGTCTGATATAAGTATGGCTACTCCAGCTCTCTTTTGACTTCCAGTAGCATGATAAATAATTCTCCATCCCCTCACTTTCAATCTGAAGGTGTCCTCAGGTCTAAAATGAGTCTCTTGTAGACAGCAAATAGATGGGTCTTGTTTTTTTATCCAATCTGATATCCTATGTCTTTTGGTGCATTTAGTCCATTTACATTCAGTGTTATTATAGAAAGATATGGGTTTAAAGTCACTGTGATGTCTGTAGGTTTCATGCTTGTAGCGATGTCTCTGGTACTTTGTCTCACAGGATCCCCCTTAGGATCTCTTGTAGGGCTGGTTCAGTGGTGATGAATTCCTTCAGTTTTGTTTGTTTGGGAAGACCTTTATCTCTCCTTATATTCTAAATGACAGATTTGCTGGATAAAGGATTCTCGATTACATATTTTTTTCTGTTCATCACATTGAAGATTTCCTGCCATTCTTTTCTGGCCTGCCAAGTTTCAGTAGAGAGATCCGTCACGACTCTTATCAGTCTCTCTTTATATGTTAGAGCACGTTTATCCCTAGCTGCTTTCAGAATTTTCTCTTTATCCTTGTATTTTGCCAGTTTCACTATGATATGTTGTGCAGAAGATCGATTCAAGTTACATCTGAAGGGAGTTCTCTGTGCCTCTTGGATTTCAATGCCTTTTTCCTTCCCCAGATCAGGGAAGTTCTCAGCTATTATTTCTTCAAGTACACCTTCAGCACCTTTCCCTCTCTCTTCCTCCTCTGGAATACCAATTATGCATAATTTATTTCTCTTTAGTGCATCACTTAGTTCTCTAATTTTCCCCTCATACTCCTGGATTTTTTTATCTCTCTTTTTCTCAGCTTCCTCTTTTTCCATAATTTTATCTTCTAGTTCACCTATTCTCTCCTCTGTCTCTTCAATCCGAGCCTTGGTCGTCTCCATTTTATTTTGCAGCTCATTGATAGCATTTTTTAGCTCCTCCTGGCTGTTCCTTAGTCCCTTGATCTCTGTAGCAATAGATTCTCTGCCGTCCTTTATACTGTTTTCAAGCCCAGAGATTAATTTTATGACTATTATTCTAAATTCACTTTCTGTTTTATTGTTTAAATCCTTTTTGATCAGTTCGTTAGCTGTCATTATTTCCTGGAGGTTTTTTTGAGGGGAATTCTTCCGTTTTGTCATTTTGGATAGTCCCTGGAGTGGTGCGGAACTGCAGGGCACTTCCCCTGTGCTGTCTTGAATACCTTGCATTGGTGGGCGGGGCCGCAGTCAGACCTGATGTCTGCCCTTAGCCCACTGTTGGGGCCACCGTCAGACTGGTGTGTACCTTCTCTTCCCCTCTCCTAAAAGCGGGATTCACTCTGGGGTGGGGTGGCCCGTCTGGGCTACTTGCATACTACTAGGCTTGTGGTGCTGGGGATCTGGCGTATTAGCTGGGGTGGATCGGAAAGGTGCACAGGGGTGGGAGGGGCAGGCTCAGCTCGTTTTTCCTTTGGTGATCTGCTTCGGGAGGGGCTCTGCAGCCCTGGGAGGGATGGATTCGAAGAAGCACAGTGTTGGGTGTTTGCGTGGTGCAAGCAAGTTCCCTGGCAGGAACTGGTTCCCTTTGGGATTTTGGCTGTGGGATGGGTGAGAGAGATGGCGCTGGTGAGCACCTTGTTCCCCGCCAAGCTGAGCTCTGTCGTCCGGGGCTCAACAACTCTCCCTCCCGTTGTCCTCCAGCCTTCCCGCTCTCCGAGCAGAGCTGTTAGCTTATAACCAACCTTCCAGATGTTAAGCCCTGCTTGCTGTCTGAACACACTCCGTCTGGCCCCTCAGCTTTTGCCAGCCAGACACTGGGGCTCTGCTTGGCCGGCAGGCTGCCCCTCTGCCCTGGCTTCCTCTCACCAGTTCGCGTAGCTGCACCGCCTCTCCACCCTTCCTACCCTCTTCCGTGGGCATGTAGTCTACTTTTGGCTCTGGAGAATCCATTCTGCTAGTCCTCTGGTGGTTTTCTGGGTTATTTAGGCAGGTGTGGGTGGAATCTAAGTGATCAGCAGGACGCGGTGAGCCCATCATCCTCCTACCCCGCCCTCTTTCCCCTGTTGTCTTTTTTTTGTATAACTTCTCATTCTTTGGTGAGCTGTTCTCTTTGTTGTTGTTGTTGTTTTAAGACTTTCTTTTTTTTTTTTTTTGAGAAGTGTTAGATTTGCAGCAAATCTTGACAGAATTTTTTCACATACCTACCGATCCCACACATGTGTAGCATTTTCATTAAAATTTCCACCAGAATGGAATGAATCTATACAGGCATATCATAATCATTTAAAGACCATAGTTTGTATTACAGTTCACTGTTGGTGTTGTATATTCAATGGGTGTGGACAAATGTATAATGATATGTGTCCATCATTATAGATGGATTTTCACTGCCTTAACATTTATCTGTGCTCCATCTATTCATATTCATAGCTGCCCCCGCCAAACCCTGGCAATCATTAATATTTTTCAAGATATTTTTAATAGCAGTTTTAGATTTGCAACAAAATTGAGAGGAAAATATAGAAATCTCCCATATACCCTTTCTCTTACACATGGATAGCCTCCCCCATTTTCAAAATCACTCACAAGAATGGTATTTTTTAATAAAGGATGAAACTATATTGGCACATCACAATCACCAAAAGTCCACAGTTTACCTAATGGTTCTCCCTTGACATTGTATATTTAATGGGTTTAGACAATATATAAGGGACATATTTTCATCACGATAAAAACATACAAAGTATTTTCACTGCCCTAAAAATTATCTGCCCTGCCTATTCATCTCTCTCCACCTCAAACCCAAGCAACCACTGATCTTTTCATTGTCTCCATAGTTTTGCGTTTTCCAGAATGCCATGTAGTTGGAATCACACAAAATGTAGTTTTATCAGATTGGTTTATTTCACTTAGTAATGTACATTTAAGGTTTCTCCATGTCTCTTCATGCACATAGTTCACTTCTTTTTAGTGCTGCATAGTATTCCATTGCCTGGATATATTTTGGTTTATCCATTCACCTATTGAAGGACATGTTGGTTGTTTCCAAGTTTTGACAATCATGGATAAAGTTGCTGTAAACATCCATGTGCAGTACAGGTTTTGGGGTAGAAATAACTTTTCAAATTCTTTGGGTAAATACCAAGGAGCATAATCACTGGTTTAATAATATTTAGTTTTGTAAGAAACCAGCAAATTGGCTGCACCAGTTTTCTTTACAACAATGATAAATAAGAGTTCTTGTTCCATATCCCCAGCACTTTCTGATATCATCAGTGTTCTGGATTTTGACTATTTTAGTAAATGGTATCTACTATTTTAATTTGCAATCCATGTCACCATGGATTATGTTGTAGAATATCTTATCATAAGCTTACTTGCCATCTGTATATGTTCTTTGGTGAAGTATCTGTTAAGGTCTTTAGCCCATTTTTTAATGATGTTTTTCATTTTCTTGTTGAGTTTTAAGAGTTCTTTGTGTATTTTGAATAATAATTCTTTATCAGTGTGTAATTTACAAATATATTCTCTAGTCTGTGGCTTGTCTTATTCTCTTGACATTGTCTTTTCCAGAGCAGAAGTTTAAAATTTTTTTCATAATGCAGTTAACAAGGAAATCCAGTTATTTCTATGACATATAACATTTCAGTTATTAGAATATCAAGTGATGACTTTATATCAGGACATGCTAAACCTTCAGAGATTTCATATGATTTCTAGAACAATTATAGCATTGACTCATACAACATTACCTAAATCGTTTATTATCCTTTGTTTAGTATTGCTTCCCATGTAACACCATACCAAACATACAAGCCTAATTAGTCATAAAGACTTCATTTAAGATTTGAATTTTTGGAAAGTCTGTTTAAAAAACAACAACAACACCCCAGAATGTTTAAAGCACATGCCTAAATGGGACCACAGATTACTATAAAACTTAAAACTTGGCTATCTATTTAATCAAAGTGGCAATAAGAGATTCTAAAGGCAAACACAGAAGGTTTTATAGTTGCTAGAAAAATTTAGCTCTTTAATATTGAGGAAACTTAACATTATTAAGTAATCTGAGAGCTGATAAAGACAAAGCATGGAAATTTTGTTTTCTGGGAATTTGTTTACAATTTTTTACCAAGAGCAGACCTACTACTCAAGAAAATTTTGTCTTTTTGACAGAGAGAAAAAGCCAGATTTCATTCTTAAACCACTGTATTTTTATTTTTTAGTTTTTTTAAATTCCAGTTACCTAACATACAGTGTTATATTAGTTTCAGGTGTACAGTACAGTAATTCAACACTTCCATACATCACCCTGTGCTCATTACAAGTGCACTCCTTAATCCCCATCACCTATTTACCCATCCCCTGATCCACCTCCCCTCCCCATAAATTTGTTCTCTATAATTAAGAATCTGTTTCTTCATTTCTCTATCTTATTTTTTTTCCTTTGCTTGTTTGTTTTGTTTCTTACATTCTATGTATGAATGAAATCATATGGTATTTGTTTTTCTTTGACTGACTTATTTCACTTAGTATTATACTCCAGCTCCATCCATGTCATTGCAAATGGTAAGATTTGATTCGTTTTGTGGCTGAATAATATTCCATATTATATATTATTATTATATTATATATTATTATCCTGTATTATATATTCCATACACACACATACACACACACACACACACATCATATCTTCTTTATCCATTCATCAATCGATGGACCCTGGGTTGCTTCCATATCTTGGCTATTGTAATAATGCTGCTATTAACATAAGGGTGCATGTATCCCTTTGAATTAGTGTTCTTGTATTCTTTGGGTAAACACTCAGTAGTGCTATTTTTAACTTTTTGAGGAGCCTCCATACTGTTTTCCACAGTGGCTACACCAGGTTTTATTCTTACCAATGATACAGAAATCTTTTTTTTCTTCACATCCCAGAAGTTTTTAATTTTAATGAGCTTATCAATTATTTAATTCCTTGGGATCCTTCCTTTGATATGGTATCTAAAAAGGCATTGCCATGCCTAAGGTCATCTAGGTTTTCTACTATGTTATTTTCTAAGAGTTTTATAGTTTTGTGTTTTACACTTAGATCTATGATTCTTTTTAAGTTTATTTTTGTGAAGTGTATAAGATCTGTGTCTACATTCACTTTTTTGCATACGGATGTCCAGCTGTTCCAGCACCATTTGTTAAGGAGACAATCTTTATTCTATTATATTGTTGCCTTTGATCTTTTGTCAAAGATGAGTTGAGCACATGAGTGGGGGTCTATTCCTGGGCTTTCTATTTTATTCTCTTGATCTATTTGTCTATTCTTTACCCAATACCACCTGCTCCTGAATACTATAGCTTTATATTAAGTCTTGAACTCAGATAGTGTCATTCCTCCAATTTTGTTCTTCTCCTTCAATATTGTATCCTACTGGATACTCTGGGTATTTTGCACCTCTATATAAACTTTAGACTCAATTTGTCAATATCTAGAAGCCAACTTTCTGGAATTTTGTTTGAGATTCCATTGATCTGATAGATCAAGTTCAGAAAAACAGACATCTTGATAATATTGAGTCATCATATCTATGAACATGGAATATATCCCATTTAGTTCTTTTATTTTGTTAGTCAGTTTTAAGGTTTTCCTTTTATGAACCTTGTGTATATTTTATAGAATTTATGCCCAAATATTGCATTTCAGGGATGCTAATGTAAATCGTACTGTGTTTTTACTTTCAAATTCCAACTGCTCATTGTTGTATAAAGAAAAGTTATTCACTTTTATATATTAACATTGTATCCTACAACCCTGTTATAATCATTTATTAGGTCCAGGAGTGTTTTGTTGTTGTTGATTCTACTGAACTTTCTATATAGACAGTCATGTTATATGCGAGCAAAGATAGCTTTGTTTCTTCTTTTCTAATCTGTATACCTTTTATTTCCTTATCTTCTTATATTAGATAGGATTTTTGGAACAGTGTTGAAAAGGTGTGGTGAAAGGGAACATCCTTGCCTTGTTCTGGGAAAACTATTAGTTTCTTATTGTTCAGTATGATATTAGTGGTAGGTTTGTTCTAGATATTCTTTATCATATTGAAGAAATTCTCCTTTATTGCTAATTTTCTGTGAGTTTTTATAAAGAATGAGTGTTCATTTTTTTCACTTTTTTTGCATTTATTAATATAATATAATAATTTATTAATATAATATAATATTTATTAATATTAATATAAATATAATTTATTATTTATATAATTGATATAATTATAATTTATGAATATAATTTATATTAATAACTGTATTATATTACAAATCCATTTGTGTAATGGATTACATTAATTAGTTTTTTATGTAGAATCAGCCTTGCATGCCAGGGATAAATCCCATTTGGTCATGGTGTATAATTCTTTTCATACATTGTTGGATTTAATTTTCTAATATTTTGTTTAGAATTTTTGCATCTGTATTCATGAGAGATACAGGTCTGCAGTTTTCTACTCTTTAAATTCTTTAAGATATGTCTTGTAACCCAAAAAGTCATCTATCTTGGTGAATGCTCCATATGAGCTTGATAAAAATGTGTATTCTGTTGTTGGATGAAGTAGTCTATAAATGTTAATTATACCCAACTGATCTGTCTGCTGGATCTGTTCATTTCTGATAGAGGGATACTGAAGATTCCAACTATGATAGTGGATTCATCTATTTTTCCTTGCAGTTTTATCAGTTTGGGCATTCATATAGTTTGGGCATTCTTTTTTTTTTTTTTTTAATTTGGTTTAAGTGTGTTTTTAGTTGCTTGTTTAAGCATTTTTATCAAGGCTACCTTAAGATTTTGTCAGATAATTCTGCCATCTTTGTCATTTCATTGTTGACATTTATTGACATCTTTTTCTAAAACTTAGATCTTTCTCATTCTTGGTACAAAGAATGATTTTCTATTGAAATCTGGACATCTTTGTATTATGTTATCAGACTCTGAATTTTATTTGAACTTTCTTTTGTTACTGGTTTTCCCTGATACCATTTTGACAGGAGAAATGGGATGTTTGTATTGTTTCTAGCAGATTAAAACAGTTTGGGTTATCACTGAACCTGGGTGATGGCATATAAGAGCTCATTATATTAATTTCTCCACTGTTGTGTTAGTTTGAAATTTCCATACTAAAATTTAAAGAAATAAAGGTAAATACTATATAAAGTGAAGATATATTTTGTCTATCAGAGCCTAACATATTCAATGGACACTCAATACATAGTAACTGAATAAAGTAACATAAAATGTCTGAAGCAAAAAAAAATCATATTGGGGCTTCACTGTGAAAACATAATAAATTTCTAAGCTATGTATGAGCCTTAAAAATATAAAAGTTTAGGTAAGTTTAAAAATAACCAAACATGAGACTTCAAAATATGAGAAAAAACTAGCAATGAGAAACAAACTCTTGTTTTTTTACATAAAAATTACCTCATTCTTTAATTTACTTTGCCATAATTTCTATGGGTGGGGAATGTCAGTATGACAGAACAGTTCAGATATATTTAGTGCAAAATGAAATTATCTGCTTTTGGTTTCTTCTCTTATTAAAGTTTCATATTAATAGCCTGTCACATTAAACTATATGCTTTAAAATGTCACAATGTAGTCCTGAAATTTAGATAAACTCATATTACTAGACATTTTATTATTTATTTATAGTGTCTCCTGTCTTTCCAAAGTAACAAACTTCCTACAGATACTTTTAGGGACTTTGGAAGAGATATATATTTGGAACTAGATGGTACCTCAGCAATCATGTAATGCAAAGATTTCATTTACAGACAAAATCATTTAGTCCCCATAGAGAATGTGTATGTGATTGTTTGCACAACATCTTTTCTCTCAGCTTTCCTGAGAACTACATGTCACCTATTCTACCCACATGACTTCTATTTCTATATTCTTAAATCATTTCATTTTACCCCTGGCCACAGTTGATTGTTCCAGAAGTTGGTATCTTTATGAAGAGTGTTAGATTTTGATAAACTCCAAGTTATAAACCTGTTAACATCATGTTTTCTATCATATAAGAAAAAACTTGGCAACAAGAGAGAATGGTGAGACCAATAAAGAGGAACAAAGATGAGAACTCCATCAAGACTCAAGTCTCTGACTCCTGAACCTCTGTCCAGTGCTTGTTTATTTCCTTCAATACCCCAACATCCTTCAAATAAATTTCTTCTTTTGTTTTGGTGAATCTTAGTATAGGTCACTGCCACATAAAGAACCCTAAAACACAGTGCTATGAAGGTTAAGTAACTTACCCAAACCTTCAAAACCAGTTTAAAAGTTGTTTTGGAAGCCACATAATCTCCCAGCCCTGTAATAGGCACTAATAAATTTTTGTGAAGTCAAATATATTATAATATATTATGTTTTATATAATAGAATACTATAAAATGTAAAATGTTATAGAAATATTTTGTTGCATTTCATATATATTTATGACTTATCTTGCACTGTCTTCAGTAGAAGTTTGTCTCAAGTAATAAAATAATATACTATATTTATAACTTTTAATACAATTGGGTAGTTTTTTGAGTAAAAATAACATTATATCTCGAATTTGCTTTAAAATACTTCAGCACAGGGGCACCTGGGTAGCTCAGTCAGTTAAGCATCCAACTCTTAATTATTGCTCAGGTCATGATCTCACAGTTCATGAGTTTGAGCCCCACATGAGGCCCTGTGCTCACAAGTGTGGAGCTTGCTTGGTATTCTTTCTCTGTCCCTCCACTGCTCACTCTCTCTCCCTCTCTCTCTCACTCAAAATAAATAAATAAAATTAAAAAAAAATACTTCAGCACAAAAAGGTAAGGAGGCAGCAATACCTAAAACAAGATTAGTAAAATAATAATTGATAAAGCTGGGATATGGGTTAATTGGAGTTCATTATACTGTTCACCCTTCTCTTGTAGAGGTTGGAAATTTTTTATTACAAAAATATTTTAAAATTGTATGATGATACATGACATATGATAGATTCTCATTAAATACTGTCTATCTCTACCCCATAGCCCAATTTTGGGGAAAAAATAGAAAGAAATAAGAGTAGCTAAATGAGCTAAAGGCCATAATTACTAGCCTTGAGAACACTTGCTTTCTGAATTGTGAGTGTTAGAAGGAATATTAAGGTTCAGATTTCCTAATAGCTAGTCCCAAATTCTAGACAGTTTTCTCTTTCATTATTTGACCATTTCACCATGTGACAATTTCTGTGATACATTTTTATTGCATTTTATTGCAATTTCACTTTTTGACTCACACTTTTACAGGCATAGGAAATGAAAACATTTCATTTATAAAAATAGGATTTTTATCACTTGTACTTTGGTACATTTTAAGTACATTTTAAGAAAAACTTGAGTTTTTCCCCTCAAGCTTCTTTGTTGTAGCTAAATTTAAATGAAACTGGAGATTTTCAATCTGTATTCACTGGGGAATATATGTACAAATGCATACATATACAGTATTTTTTTTCTTCAGTGTTTTGCTTTAAAAAAACTGAAGAAAAAAACCAATGCTAACAGTAGATAACAATCAAGGATACCAAATTATATAATTCAAGGAGCTTCCATTCAGACTGTGTGACTAGATTGTACAACTATGGTGATTTCTGTTTATTTCTATATTTTCTATACCATACAGATGTTCTTAATTAAATAGGTATTGCTTTTATAGTCAGAAAAAATGTATAAAATTTTAAGTAAAAACTTCTGCAATGTATTTCTTAAATACATTTTACAGTCTGGACAGCAAGATCATTCTGGTTGGGATACAAAATAATCCAAGAAGATCAAGGATCATGGGATCCAGTCCTGCATGGGGCTCCGTACTGAGCATGGAGCCTGCTTAAGATTCTCTCTCTCCCTCTGTCCCTCTCCCTGACTCACTCTCTCTCTCTAAAAGAAGACAAGAGAAGAGAAGAGAAGAGAAGAGAAGAGAAGAGAAGAGAAGAGAAAATATTAAAAGAAAAAAACAAAAAACCTGTTTGGAAAGTCCGTGGCAACTTCCATGAGACTGAGCAGACTAAGATGATAAGGCAAAGACTTGCTATTCTTATAATAACAACCAAATACTACTATTACTACTACTACTACTACTACTACTACTACTACTACTAAATAACAAAGTGGTTTCTCTCTTTTCACCAAAAAAAGAGCAGTTAAGATTCTGATAGAGTACTTTACATTCAATGGAGAAAATACTAAATAATTCCTAGCAAGCAAGACTAAAATATTAATATTTCTAAAGAAAATAAATTTCCATTTAACAAGGTCAGATTTGTAATTGAAATGGAAAACAATGGGGCAAGGAGACTTCAATGTTCATTTAAGCATTTTCCAGGAATATTCTGGTTCAAACTCTTGGTGTATCTATCATAGTAATATGCATACCACTATGAGGAGATGGATTTTGCAAATACACTTAATTTTTCTCTTCATGCCTCTTTTATTCCCCTTTACCTGCCTCTCTCCACTTGAATCCTACTCATCTAGGAAGCTTTTCACAATAAAATTTCTGCTAATTCAGACTGCATACTCCCTCCCCTCAATTTTCATACCAGCCTGTGTGCAACTCCATCATTGCAGTTATCACATTGTAATTTGTTTATTAGTCTCCCAAATTTGTCTTGCTTATCTTTTTTCCAAGCACATGATACAGTACTAGGCACATAAAAGGGGACTGAATACATAAATGGATGAATGATGGCTTAAGCCATATTTATCAAGCTGCATACTCTATTACAGGCTGTATATCAGTGTTAAATGAAGCCACAGGAGAGACCCGCAATCCAGAGCATCACCTTTTGACAGAAAATTATTTTTATTACGAAAGAAACATATATATGTTATGAAGTAAATTGTATAATCATATTTTATTATAGTCTTAGAATTCAAGGTAAATCATTTCAAGCTATAATCCCCAACTTCTGTCCACAGATACATACAGAGGAGATGTTTGGAAGCCACACTTATGCTTAGGCATAGTCTGAAGCACTCTGTTTCACTCTATCTAAACCCTTCTGCACTCACCGCCATGGGATTACTTTGGCTGTAGCACTCAGTTAGCTCTCCCCAGGGGCAAGTATGCCCATTTGAGAAGTTTCTGTAGGCTAAATTATTCTGAAAATAATACAATCTTCAGTAAGAAGATTGAATAACAAGATCGATTGTACAAGCCTGAAATCAGACCTAAAATATGCTAAAGTTACCAAGTTAATGCCCCTTGGTGAGTCCCCTTCATGGCCACAGTCCAGATATCTTGATTCCTCAAACTTCTATATATGTCCTCTATGTTCTATGTTATAGATTAGAGAAAAAAAAAAGCACTGAGCATCCAAAAAGTTTTGGTCCTGTAAAGCCAGATTTTAGGCATTGTCTAATAACAATACCCCCCCCATTCATGTTTAGTAAATATCTACTATAAATTGCTTATTATTATTTTAAAAATCATATCTCTATGTACATAAAAATTCACTTACTAAACAAACATTCATCAAGATACCTATTATGTTCTGAATGATTGAGATGCTGAGGATGCAGCAGTGAACAAAACATTATTTCTACTCCCACATAGGGTATAGTCTAGTGAGAGAGAAAGGCAAAATACAAGTCCATATCTGCCATGTCAGGGCACTGGGGTAAAGAGTGAGTAGTCAAGGAAGGGGTTCTCTGATAAGGTAACATTACTGCTGTAATCTCCAATCTGAAGGGTTTGCCTTTTCATGTAGAACTATACAGTCTTCTCCTTTTCTTTTTCTTCTTCCTTCTTACTTCCAAGAAACTAATAAAAAGAATTTTCAGAGGACTGGCTCATCTCAGGTTAACTACAGAAGTTATACCTACAAGAATGGCATCTTGTCCACAAATGCTAGCATGACTGAATCATGTGTTAAATCCAAATTCAAGAACACAAGCTATTTATAAACGGCAAGCAGGTTCACTCAGAGTTTGAGATATAACTTAATTATTCCTTGAGAACATACAACGTGCTAAACTTAAAAGCTGTTGTGCTATCCTTTCTAAAACTGTATTTTTGAACTAATTCTAGGTCTCTTGGTAACTTCAGGCGGGAAGGTTGTTTGGGTATTGTTCTTTTCTCTTTAACACTTGCGAAGGTGACTATTTGCCTTTAGCAAACTTTTATCCTTATTCTCTTTCCAGCCTGCTTAATGAGCATCACCTCTCACCTTTTGGCTTCTGTAGCTCAGATACTTTATTCAGAGAGTACTGTTTTCATGTAAAAAATAATACATTGTAATTAAAGCTATAGCTATAGAAACCATGACCATATATTCAGTGAAAATAAGCCTAAATGAGTGTTTCCCAGAGAATATAACAACATTTGATGCTATTCTACTCAGTTTCATTTCAACTTTGTGCATATGAGATGTACTTTGATAGTATGACACTTTTTTTTTACCAAAATACCAATTCAGAACCTTAAATATTCTTTTTCCTAAAATTAATAATAATTACTAACCCGATGGACAAAATCTGACTATCATGTCCTAATAATAACATTTAGTAAAATAGAATCAATTATTTTCTTAAGAAGTCAATAAAAAAATAAAAGTAAAAAATAGAAGTGTTATGGTCTGGAATGCCCATCTGCTCATTTTTTCCCTAAGGGCATTAGATTACATTAGTATATCTAAATTTAATCAAAGCTGGATGTTTGAAACTAGAAACTTCAAAAGGCCTTCGTCGAAAAAACAAAAAACAAAACAAAACAAAATGCAAAAAATTGTAGCCAGTAGGCTACATTAACTGTGAATATTTCTCTTTAAAAGTTTATCTGAGATCTAAAATCCTTAAAGTAGTGTGAAGTATTTTTAAAATATTTTAAACATTTTAAAAGATCATCCAATAAAAGAAAAGTGCTAGATATAGCCTCATATTTGAAATAGCAGTGCCACCTTGTGACAAGATATTTCAGTATAATTCTATTCCATATTTCCTTATACTTAACCATTCTCTTGACCTATATAATATACAAAGATATGATGAGAAAAAGTACTTTGATTCCTTTAGGACATTTTAAAATCATTTATTAAAGAAAAAGAGTCAACTTTTCTTTATTTATTAACCATTAAAGTAACAGTCATCAACACTTTTAAGCAGCCATTATATTCAAAACATTTTCCCAGGCTTTACAAAATTTTGTAAAAGAAATAATAATTGGTTCTAATTATTGCTCATAGAAGGAAATAGAAAGGCTGACAAAATAAGCTCAAGAAAAAAAATGGTGAATACATTAAATAGCAAAACATAGCATTTATCAGAGTGTTTCAAACAAGAAAGGTATCCTGGAGAGGACAGAAAAATTCTATTATCTCACAATCCTTTGTTTAGAATGGAACAAATATTTTAATAGAGCCTGGTTGGAAAGGGCATTTCATTTACCTTATCTTAATGTTTTTGTTTTGCTCCATATTTCTATTCCATTTTTCCAGCAATAAAAGATGCAAAATATTTTGAAAATTTAAATTTCTATATAAAAAAAAGCCAGGAACCCAATACAGTGGGATTTTGTGTGTTTATGTGTGTGTATGTGTATGTGCTGGAGGCTTAAACTAATGGAAACCTTAATAACTTTTTAATATTTTCCAATAATTTTTTTCTCCCAGCATGTATTTGTTATATTAGAAAGGAGATATTTAAAAAATATACAGAATAGTTAAATTATATAATATATCCTAAAGTGATCTGGAAACTACAGTGAGGTTTTGTGCATATGATTCAATCCAAATCAACAATTAGATTGAACATTTACTAGACAATAAAAGGAATAACAAGTACATTTATCTTCCTGTTGTGCAAGTTACTTTGACTAAATTCTAGCTAATAGCCAGGGAAATTGCTCATTCCTCTGCCTTAAGTTCCAACTCTATTTTTCTCCCTATCTGGGGGGCCAGACTAGACTATTAGCTGTGATGAGGGAGCATGAGACAGGCTGAGGTGTAAAGTAAAGCTAGCACCCCCCCCCCATCCCAGGTGGGATCTGTGTGATATTCCTTGGACATGCCTGGTTACAAGAACAAAGGAAAGGGGTTTAAGTGCTTGCCATAGTGATGGGGAAACTAAGGTAAATGAAAAATTAAATTCCCTTACTGCCTACAGCCCATTGACAAGTCCTTGAAACCAGCAGAGTGATTTCCTTCTGGGAGCTCAGCTCAATGATGACACTTTGCTAGGGGCAAAAGAGAACCTTCACTTAACATTACCCCAACCTCAAGGATCCTGTAAATCAACTCCCTTTATCTCAACTTCCCCAAGATATATGCTGGCAATCATACTCCAAGCTTATGGCCCCCTGATACACATCTGAAAGGTCTCATGAGTGAGGTTTTATTAAATGGTAATAAATTACATTTCCCTAGCAATAGCTAGCCCCTCAACGTCCTGGAAACCTTGCTTCCATAATTCCTTAAAGACTTACTCTATCCCTGATCCCCTCCCAACCTGAGGGTATGTAAGGAGTTACCCATCATGACCCAATGCAGCTCTTCCTGCCCACCGGTCCCGTCCCCATGCTCCTTTTTGCACTAAAGACATCTTCAAGAATTTTTTCTTGGTCATCAGCTCCAGACCCCACGAACCCCACCATCACCTCAAAACTTCATCAGCTTGACCAGAGAGCCTTAATTTCGGAACACTACAGGGAGAGGAAAAGGAAACAATACCAATGAAAACTATGTCTATTTCTCTTCTTCATCCCAGTCAATAGTATTATAATTTAATTTTTTTTCTACAATATCTAAGTTGGTAACCAAAATAGCAATCAACAAGAGTAAAAGGGTAGGTAAATTGGGCAAAAGCTGTTCCCTTCTTTAAATTTAAAGCTTCTTAAAAACAGCATCTTGGTCTCTGTGACCCAGTGTAGGTTTAAACAATAATAAATATTCATTAAATTAAAATTTTTAATTATTTCATCAATGCTGTTAAGACAGTATATTTCGAAATTTTTGGAGTTGTTTTATTATGCTGGTGATAAGATATTTAGCTATCATTAGCCTTAAAAATAGTCTTATCCTCCAAACAATTTTTTATAGCAAATAGGTATTTTTCAGACACTGAGTTGCTTATAATTCATGTCCAATCATAATTTAAAAATAATCTAAAAGTGGGTTGTCTGTGTGGCTCAGTCAGTCAAGTGTCCGACTTTGGCTCAGGTCATGATCTCACAGTTTGTGGGTTCAAGATCAAACTCTGTACTGACAGCTCAGAACCTGGAGCCTGCTTCAGATTCTATGTCTCCCTCTCTCTCTCTCTGCCCCTTCCCTGCTCGCTCTCTCTTTCTCTCTCAAAAAATAAATAAACATTAAAAAAATTTTTTTAATAAACTAAGAGGATCTTTGCCTCCTAAAGACTGCTAAATATAAATCCCTTCCTAAATCCACTGATATTTTAATACAGAAAATTAAAGAGAAGTATGTTTTTCCCCTAGGCTAGATTAAGTGGAAATGAGAAAGATTAAAGAAGAAATTCCTCATTACATAGGTTGTGAGAAAATAGAACATTTTCCCTTGGAAATTTGTACATTGATGAGCCACTTTTCCTCTTGACAGTAAAAGACGTTTATAAGCCAGATGCAAGACAAAAAAAGAAACAGTATACAAACTAAGAAGACAAAGAACGAATCTAGAAGGTGAAGATTTAGGGCTGGTTCTAATTATTTCAATTTGGATTGCCTCTAAATTTGTTTCTTTTTATTAGTATTCACTTATACCAAAAAACATATTTATTTAATATCTAGTTCTGTATCTGTCAAAATAAAAATTTAAATGCAGGGGCACCTGGGTGGATCAGTCAGTTACATGTCCAACTCTTGATTTTGACTCAGGTTATGATCTCACAGTTTGAGAGAACAAGCCTCATGCCCTGGCTCCATGCCAGGTGTGGAGCCTGCTTGGGATTCTCTCCCTCCCTCTCCTTCCGCCCCTCCCCTACTTATGCGCAAGCATGTGCACGTGTGTGCATGTGCGTTTGTGTACACTCTCTCTCTCTCTCAAAAAAAAATTAAAAATTCAAATAAAAAAGGACAATATATAAAAAATTAAAATTTAAAGTTAATATTAAACTAGAGCTTATTTTTCATATACCTTAAGGAAAAAAAAGTGGAGAAATATTTATTTAGTAGTTCAAAATTAACAAGGATTTTAGATTTCTATTTCAAAATTTAGCCGTGAGCAATCAGCTGTGTCACAAGTAATGCTTATTCATATTTTTAGGATTAAAATAATAACAAATTTAGCAACAAACTAAGAAAAAATTGAACAAAAACAATACAACAGTGTTTTTAGTTTTGAACTTTTTTCTTATGTGGCTACTTACAAACATAAAAGAATAATGTGTTATATATATATATATCACATATGATTCGGTTATATAAACATATCCAGTGTAAGATTAAGTAAAATTAAAATTAATAATTCTGGACATATTTATGATGTCAAAAATATTAATATAAAAGCAGTATATAATAATGACTATAGCATCAATAATTTTTATTATTAAATTAGTTATTTTTCTATGAAATACATTATTATACAACATGGAATGGGATGTTTTGAAATTGGCAGAGTTAAATGAAATTGAGTCTCATATATGTCTGAACTATATACATGCTGGAATCTATCTGGTTAATTCAGTGCTCTATTTACACATTGCTGACCATCTGCTCTGTCACATGAAGTGATATTGTTATGAAAATGAAGTCAAAAGATATCTCCTGCTCCTTGTTATTTCTGAATGTCAACATAACTTTAACGAGCCGAAAAAGATAAATGTTCACTACCAGCTTAACCTCCTGTATATGTTAATGGAATTATATTTTAGAGTCATGGAAGCATATTAAATACCTTTTATGATTAAAAGTAGTCATTCATAAATTTTTTACATCTTCTGCCAGAAAATGAAAGCTACTTCTTGTGTAACATAGTAAAGATGCTGTTAAATAACAGTTAATAACTATATATTTATAATTTTCAGGTAGAAACGGTGAGGGTAAATTATTCAGAGAAAATATCTTTTGCAGTAGAGATGACATGTGCAAGAAGGTGTGACAAACCAAAGGAAGAGAATAAATCAACCCTCTATGCAAGAATCAGTATTTTTCGATATGGACAAAAAGTCTGTGCAACTTTTCACTAAATTTGCCTTTTTTAGGAAATAATTAACAAATTTTAACTTAAATTTTCAGAAATTAAGCAATGATTTTTAACCTAAATATTGAACCTTATTGTATTAGTCACATTGATATTATAATGACAAAACCTTGCATCAACCATTTTATGACAATATACCTTCTTATATGAATAGCCCAAATCTTACTTTTACTTAACATATTTAAAATATGTTAAGTTTAGTGTTAATAGGTGAGAAGAGGACCAAGAAAATTTGCTAAAATTTTACTTCCTCTTATATCACACTTTGGAACACTCTTTTCAACTTTTCATTTATTTATTTAGTTATTCCTTCAATTTGCAAATAATTACAAAGCACTTATGACTTATGAGACAAGGTGTCTAGGTTTGAATGGTGCTTCCAACTGATGGGAAGGCAAAACCAAACAACTAATTATGTAAGCATTTACTGCTGTCAAGAGAGGAGAGAAGCAGGAATGGACTGGATGGAAGGGCTTGTGAAGAACAAGCTCTGCAGAGGGAGAAGCAAGTATAAAGGTCCTGAACTGGAAAAAAATATATGATTTTTTAAAGTAAATACATTAAAGCCAATGGGACTGAAACATAAAAATTGACAGTGTGTCATGGAATGAAATTTGTGAGGTAATCTGGTCAAGATTATAAAGAGCTGAACTGTTGTGCTATAGATTTGCCTCTTTATCCTCATAGCCAGGAGAAACTGTTAAAGACTTTCAAGCAATGAATGATATGACAGATTTGCATTTTTGAAACACATTAATCCAGTGTTAATAAAGTTAACAGTCATCCACTGCTTAATCATTACACGGAGAATAGTCATGTCAATGTATGAATGTATGAGGCACCAATTTGACGTCTCTTCTAGACATTAACTCCAGATAATAGTTAAAACTGTGTAACTACAGGTTGTATGCATTAATTTTAAAATTATTAAAAATAAACCATAAGAATATAATTAAAAATGAGGTTTCTGGGGCATGTGGGTGGCTCAGTCAGTCATGTGTCCAACTCTTGGCTTTGGCTCAGGTCATGATCTCACAGTTAGTGAGTTCGAGCCCCATGTTAGGCTCTGTGCTGACAGTGCAGAGCCTGCTTGGGATTTGTCTCTCCCTCAACCTCTCTGCCCCTTCCTGGCTCGTTCGCTTGCTCTCTTTCAAAACAAAAAAAATTTTTAAATTTCTGTTTCCCACTTTCATATTGTCCATTTTTATTAAGAGCATACTAAATCACTTAAAACCAGAGGAGGAAGAAATGCCTTTCATTTTGCCTGCCCTTCTTCACCCAAGCAGCGAGTGTCTGGAAGTATGGTTCTCAGTGTTCCGTGAGGCAGCAGGATGCTCTTGTGGTTCCCAAAGGTCTTCAAAAAGTTTGTTCTTGGCAGCTTTCATGTTTCTAAAAGCAGCCTCCAACAAGTCTATTCTTCACTGCAGGGTGGGAAGGGGATGGGAAGGCACATCATCGCCTCAGAAGAATGAATCTCAGCTTTGGTGGGGCAGGGGTGGGGGAGGGAGGTGAAGGTCTCCCTAAATTCTGAGTTTATTTACAGTTCATATTTCCCTCAATCCTAGCGGTGGCAGCAGCCTTCTGCATTTGCTAACCCATTACACTTAGAGCTCCCTTTTACTTCTTTCAGTAGTTAACTATTTTTCACTTGGTTAACTATTCTTTATAGTATATACATCTTGTTGAAATTATTTGTGTGACTGAAACCTAAATGATACAAGTACAAAGCATAATAAAAGAAATAAATGGTCACTGTTTGAAAGAAGTTAAAACACACAAAACACAGCAAAATGGAAAACACAGCAAAATTAAGTGGAATAATAGCAAGTTATTAACTTTTCATTTTTTCTTTTTCTGTATCATCTTATAAACACATATATATTATATCAAACTATATTGTTTACATTATATCATATACATATTTAAACTTCTATTTCCTGCTTATTATCTTTTTCCAAAGTCATTATACATTATTTGAATCCATGCTTTTTAATGACTGCATAATGGGCCACTTATAAAGGTAGATTTTAATTTATTTAATCCATTTTCTCTTATTCTTTGATATTTAGACTGCTTTTAATTCTCCTAGAATTTAAGGTGACACTTTAAGGGGCACTTGGATGGCTCAGTCGGTTAAGCATACGACTTCGGCTCAGGTCATGATCTCGAAGTTTGTGAGTTCGAGCCCCACATCAGGCTCTGTGCTGACAGCTCAGAGCCTGGAGCCTGTTCGGATTCTGTCTCCCTCTCTCTCTCTCCCCCTCCCCTCACTTGCACTCTGTTTCTCTCTCTATCTTTCAAAAATAAATAAAATTTAAAAAATAAAGCGATACTTTAAGAAACAACATAAATATTGTTACTCTTGAGTAATTATTCTTCCTCTCTCTCACCCCTACTCTTTCCCCTAACCCCATGCGTCTATCTATCTCTTAATTTGGCAACAAATCTTTTAGTGATTAATGTGAAAATTTACAAACTCATAAATTGTGACATCTATTTTTAGTAAGGAAAAATACCAAATACATTTTTCTTAATTATACAACCTGGAATGTTTAAAATCTTATAAAATCTGGTGGTTCTGGAATAAGAATTGGCATTCATCAAACTAGTACCTAATATGGTATCTTGTAGCTAATAGAGTTACCTTCTGCTACAGCTTTGCAATTTTTTCATGGTATTTGAGCTTTGTCTTTGCTTTCATTTCCTATCCCAACTCTCCTTATGGCTTATCAACTACATCCTGTAGTTACCCAGTGATGGGAAGCCAATACCTATTTGTTCCACATCTACTGCAGTGCTCTATTTAGACCCTCCTTCCCAGGTTCTTTGTTTCTCTTTAACTTTTTCAAGCTATAATTTCTTCACCTTGGGAGTTTGGGGCTAACAAGACGACAGTCAACATGTCTGCCTGATACAATATTACATGATCCTAGATTCTGCCCTCCCAAGTAATCAATTTCGTACCAAAATTAAAAATGAAATCATCTGAAATTCAATAGATAATATTGAGAACTCTAATTGACCTCCCTGACACTTAATAAAAGTATCTGACTCTGAAATAAAAAATCTAATCCTAAAAACTCAACTCTTTCTTTTTAATTAAGTTTTATCTGTAATAAATAGTTGCTGTAATTTTTCCTTTTTTGTGCAGAAGGTTATTTGCATATATCAAATCTTCAAATCTATATTAGCTTCCTATATCTAGGCAAACCACTTCCTCTACACTAACTTGTCCAGGTAATAGCAAAAAGTAATTTTGAAAGTCATATTTGTATAATTGGATGTATTCATAGCACAGCTGCAAATCTCTTAAAGTTGTTATAAACCATGCAACACCACTTCTTTGTGACAGTTTGTTGAGCATTTAAATGGAAATCAGAGAACCTAAGCTATCTATTTCAATTCAGCTAGCAATTCTGCAAAGCTTAAAAATCTAAATGCCACAGTACTGTGAAAACACAAACTATCAAAAATTTATACAATTAAATTATCTTCTATAAAAATAACTTTGTTTTCAAGCATTTGCTAATCTCCTTATAAACATACATTTCTTTTACAAAATCATTTAAGCTCCATAATGCCCATATTATGCATATTGTTTTCAAATTACTCTTTTGTTCTGACTGAATTTAAGCTTAAATTTCTAAACATGGTTATTTGAAATTGTTTCTCTTCCCCATAAGATTCTTAGTTAGGAGGCGTCCAGTTGCACCACCCCACTGTTACTCCCCAGGTCACCAGTGGCAAGGTAACCAGTTGTCTATTCAACCTTTCTGCTCCTATACCTCTTATGACTCTTTTTCCTTATTTTAGCTCCTTTGTTTTTATTACACAAATAAGCCCTAATTCTGACCTCCAAACCCATTTCTTATCTCCTTTATAAAGTCCTTTTCCTAACCTTTCACTATTTCATTCCCATATTTTCCACTTCCTTTTCTTCTCTTCCTTCCCCTTTTCTCCTCTTTTTACTCTCTATAAATATAAGTAAAACTCTACATAAGGCCTCAATTACTTTTATATATTGAAAACTCTGAAAGGCATATAGCAAGGATTTTTTTCATTAAGCCTTAATCTATATGTCCAGCTGTTCTCTGAACATCACTATCTGGAAACTCATGTGTTCAAAGCTGAATTAATTATTATCTTTATCCCATTTCATTCACCTCCAATTCTTCATCCTTTATTCAATTCTTTATTGACCACCACCAATTTTCCGTTCATATTCATTGTTTCCCATTTTAGTGATGGCACCATTTATCTCCTAAACTAAATCAGAAATTTACAGATTATCCTTAAAGCATTCTTCTTCACCATCCATATTCCATTCCATTCTCTTAATTCCACTTCCTGAATACTTCTAAGATCGTTTCCTTAATTTATATCCTCCTAACACTATCTATATTTAGGTTCTCCCCATTCTTCACTAGCAACATCCTGACTAGTTTCCCAGCTTCATCAAAATCATCATCCTCACTAATGATAACACTAACAACACATTTTTTTTTCTTTCTCTTCTTTTTTTATAATAGTTCCTGGTTATCTCCATTATCAAATCATAGGCATATTAAATATACAGAAAACATAGTAGTCTATGGAGAACTAACACAAATAAAATGGGTCTTCTCTTTTCCTACTCATGTGTTGCCAAACATTTGACACTGAATCTTCATACTACCTTCAGAGGTCATGCAATTGGTGACAGAAACACAAACACTGGTTTCACAGGAAACATGCCTGATTTGTAATGCTGGGTCATATCAATCTTCTATGTTTATTCTTCATTTGCCATACTTCTCTCAGCATTCCACTTCGACACCATTTTGGTGGCATTTTTAAAAATATCTTGTTACTAGCTGCATGTATTCTGTCTTAGATTTTCAATGCTCAACTATATCATAGCTACAGAATATGGATAGAACATGATGGGGATTTTAAGGCATCAAACAAATCTGTTATGGACCACCTTTAAGCAAATCTCCAACCCTTTAAGAAAGCATGTATTACACATGAACTTTAGGATTGTCTTTCCATCTCTGTGAAGAATGCCATTGGAATTTTGATAGTGATAACACTGAAGTCTATAAATTGCTTCAAGGAGATGGACATTTTAACAATATTAATTCTTCCAATCCATGAACATGGGGTATCTTTCGATTTATTTATGTTTTCATTTCTTTCATCAATGTCCTGTAGTTCTCAATATACAGGTCTTTCATTTGCTTGGTTAAATTTATTCCTAAGTATTTTATTGGTTTTCATGCTATTATAAATGGGATTGCTTTCTTAACTTCTCTTTCAGATAGTTCATGTTAGTGTGTAGAAAATGCAACTGGTTCTTGTATACTGATTTTGTATATTGCAACTTTACTGAATTAGTTTATTAGTTCTAACAGTTTTCTGGTGGAACCACTATGATTTTCTATATATAAGATCATGTTATCAGCAAAAAGAGACAATATTACTTCCTCCTTTCCAGTTTGGATGCCCTGTATTTCTTTGTCATGCCTAATTATCCTGGCCAGGACTTTCAGTACTGTGTTGAAAAGAAGTGGCAAGAGCAGGCATCATTGTCTTCTCCTGGTCTTAGAGGAAAAGCTCACAGCTTTTCACCTTTGAATATGATGTTAGCTATTGGCTTGGCATATGTAGCATTTATTAGGTTGAGGTACTTTCTGTATTTAATGTGTTGTGATGTATTACCATAAAAGTATATTGAGTTTTGCCCAATGTATTCTTTTAATTTATTGAGATGATAATTTGTTTTTTACCCTTTGTTGTGTTAATGTAATATGTCACATTTATTGATTTAGTATATTGAACCATCTCTGCATCACGGATGTAAATCCCACTTGATCAGAGTGAATGATCTAAAAGGGTGTACTGTTAAATTCTGTTTGCTAGTATTTTGTTGAGGATTTTTGCATCTGTGTTCATCAGGGATAGTGGCCTGTAATTTTCATTTTTTGTGTGGTGTTATTGTCTGGCTTTGGTATCAGAGTAATGCTGGCCTCATAAAATGAGTCTGAAAGTGCTCCTTCCTGTTAGGTTTTTTTGGAAGAGCTTGATAGGGATTGATAGTAATTCTTTTTAAATATTAGTAGAATTCACCTGTAAAGTTATGTGCTCCTGAGCTTATCTGTGTTAGGAGATTTTTGATTACTGATTCAATCTCCTTACCTACAATTGGTCTCTTCAGATTTTCTATTTCTTCATGACCAAGTCTTGATAGGCTGTATGTGCCAAGGAATTTTTAAATTTCTTCTAGATTTTTAAATTTCTCCTAATTTGTTGGTATATAATTGTTAATAGTAGTGCTTTAATATCCTTTGTATTTTGTGGTATCAGTTATAATGTTTTCTGTTTCATTTCTGTTTTATTATCTCTTTTCTTAGTTACTCTAGTTAAGTTTGTCAGTTTTATCTTTAAAAAAAATGCTTTAATTTTCATTGATTTATTTTGTGTTGTTCTTCCGGTCTCTGTTTCACTTATTTTTGCTCTGATCTTTGTTATTTTCTTCCTTCTTCTCACTTTGGGCTTAGTTTGTTCCTCTTTTTCTAGTTCCTTAAAATGTAAAGTTAGATTGGTAATTTGAGATATTTTCCTTTTTCTTAAAGGAGGCAATTATTGATAATCTTTCCCCCCAGAATTGCTTTTGCTGCATCCTATAAGTTTTGGCATGTTGTATGTCCATTTTCATTTGTTTCAATATATTTTTTATATCCTTGTTGATTTCTTCCTTGACTCATTGGTATGGTATGGAACCACAAAGACCCTAAATAGCCAAACCAAACTTGAGAAAGACAAAACTGGAGGCATCACATTTTCTGATTTCAAACTATATTACAAAGCTACAGTAAATCAAAACAGTATGGTAGCGGTACAAAAACAGGCATATAGACCAATGAAATAGAATACAGAGCCCAGAAACAAACTCACACATGTATGGTCAACCAATTTTTGACAAAATTGCCAAGAACATACAATGGAAAAAGGATAGTCTTCTCAATAAACTGCCTGAAAAACAATATCCACGTGCAAAAGAATGAAACTGGATCCTTATCTTACAGCACTCACAAAAATTAAGTGGAAATGAATTAAAGACTTAAGTGTAGAACCTGAAACCATAAAACACCTAAAAGAAATAATAAAGAAGAAACTTCATGACATTGGTTTTGGCAATGGTCATGGATATGACACCAAAACACAAGTACAAAAAGCAAAAATAAACAAGTAAAATTACATCAAATTAAACAGCTTCTGCATAGCAAACAGTCAATAAAATGAAAAGGCAACCTACAGAATGTGAGAAAATATTTGCAAACCATATATCTGATAAAAGGTTACTATCCAAAACATATAAGGAACTCTTCTAACAAAATGACCAAAACAAAACACAAGTAACCTAATAAAAATGGCAAAAAATCTTTATAGACATTTTTCCAAAAAAGATATATAAATGGCCAACAGGTACGTGAAAAAGTGCTCAACAATACTAATCATCAGCAAAATTTAAATCAAAACCATAATGAGATATTACCTCACATCTGTTAGAATGTTTATTTTCAAAATGAGATAACAAATGTTGGAGAGAGTATGAAGAAAAAGGAACCATTATACATTGTTGTTGGAAATGCAAATTGGTACAGCCACTATGGGAAACAGTATGGAAACAGGGGTTCCTCAAAAAATTATAAATAAAATTACCATGTGATTCAGCAATTCTACTCCTGGGTATCTATCCCAAAGAAACAAAGTCAGTATCATGAATTGATACAAGCTCTCATTTGATTGCCGCATTACTCACAGAAACCAAGATATGGAAACAACCTAAGTTTCCATTAATGGATGAATGGATTAAAAAATATTTATTGTCAAAAATATTTATTGTCATAAAAAAGAAAGAAATACTGCTATTTGTGATGATATGAATAAAACTGGAGGACATTATGGTAATTGAAATAAGCCAGAGAGAGAGAAATACTCAATGATTTTTCATATGTGGAATCTTAAAAAAATTAAACTCATAAGAAACTCGTAATAGAGTAGAATGGTGGTTGTCAAGGACTGGGAAAATGGGGAGATGTCATTCATAGGGCACACACTTCAGACATAAAATGAGTAAGTTCTGGGGGTCTGCGTTCAGCATGGTGTCTATAGTTAATATAGTATTTAAGTATTGTATGCTTGAAATTTGCTGAAAGTAAATCTTAAGCATTCTCATCTCACCAAAAAAAACCAAACTATATTAGGTTGATAAGTGTATTAATTAAGTTAATTATTCCATTTTTAAATATCAGCTCAAATCTTTTACTTTGTTCCATGTGTCCAACAATTTATTACTGCTGACTTAGTTTAAGAGTAGTGATTTAATTCAAAGCCTTAGTTCACATGATCCTGGATAAGCTCCCAAAATGTGGTCTAGATGTCAGTTAGGGTTTGCCTGCCCCTTGAGAGCTATATAAGCCTTGATAAAACTCCCAACCCATCTTTGGAAATCCAAAGCCATCAGGATTTCTGTTAAAGGATAATAGGGAGGGAATGAGTTCATGTCCTCATGGTTCCTAACTTTATTTCTTTTCATAGGAAAAAAATCCCCTCCTTTATAGCACAGACTAGAAAACCACATTTACTCTGAGGTCTTGTCTCAGAATCTCACTCACTATCTGCCAGTGGCTTTTCAAGATATCTTCATAAAGAGGAGCATTTTATCTATGAGAGAATTGAGATGCCAGATGCTAAAATAACACATTTCCAACTTCTCATAACTGCCTTGTTACTCAGGTTCTATAATTTGGGAAGTTATTTTTTTAGCTATAAAATAGGCTCCATGGAAAGTGGGCCCTATCAACTATCATCTTGCCCAACATCCTGAGACCTATAGAGGAAATTGTCTTTCCCAAGATCCTGCTATTAATATCAGAGTCAAACTGCATCTCGAGCCCCTGGATTGTCATTCCAGTGTTCTTTCTATTACTTCATACTGCACTGATACTCAAAATAAATGAAATCATTATTTAGGCAACTCACTGAAATAATTTTCTTTTACTTAATCAAATGATAAAAATTCAAAGTATTTGGGTGCCTGGGTAGCTCAGTCAGTTAAGTGTCTGACTTCGGCTCAGGTCATGATCTCACAGTAAGTCAGTGCAAGCTCTGCATTGGGCTCTGCTCTGACAGTGCAGAGTCTGCTTCAGATCCTCTGTCTCCCTCTCTCTCTGCCCCTCCCCCACTCTTGCTCTCAAAAATAAACATTTTTAAAAATTCAAAATACTTAATAAGATTCAAACTTATATTTTCCTTTGAATATTTAAATTAATAGTAACCACTCATGGACCAGATGTTCTTTGTGAGTTTACATTTAAAAAGTGATTATGTATGCCTATAATTTATTACTCTTTCAAATCATAGCTCAAAATTCCACAGACTAATACAATTGCTAAATTAAATTTATCAGTGCTGTGAAGTCAACTTTTATTTGTTTACATTTTTAGTTCACTATGTGTAAATTCAATTTAAAAACAAGCTTAAGGGAAGAGAATACATTGAAGTAATTAAATTGGTTAGTATCTACTCAATTTATCAAATGTTTATTTTTTATTTTTGAGAGAGAGAGAGACAGAGAGAGCAAGTGAGGGAGGAGCAGAGAGAGAGGGGTACGGAGGATCCAAAGTGAGCTCTGCACTGACAGCAGAGAGCCCAATGTGGGGCTTGAACTTATGATCCAAAAGATCACAACCTGAGCTCAAGTCAGACGTTCAACCAACTGAGCCACCCAAATGCCCCAGTACTACTCAATTTATATACATTATTTATTTATTCTTTCTAATCAAAATAAGAAAGTTTTATTACAATAATAACTATAATTTGTTGCACATTCATTGAGACAGGCACTGTGGCCTATGTATTATCTGATTTCTGTAACTTCTCTGTAAGTTAGGTATATTTTAGAATAATTAACTAAGAACACTAAGATGCAGAAAGGTTATAGAAAATGCCCACAGCCACACAATAAAGTGGCAGGTATTAAATTCAAACCCAATCCATTTTACCCAAAACCCACACTTTTACAAATGTGAAAATTGATTCTTTATTTATTGATTATCAATATCCTTGTACTATCTATTTATATCTATTTGCATGTAGGTCATTTTTTAGAGGTCGCATGTGATGTGATAAAGATTTAGTATATCCGTAGATGTTAATAAATATTTGAATAATTATAAAGATTTGCCCTCTTTATAACATTTTATGAGCTATTCTTAAATTATAAATTTCTTAAAATAGATAACTTGAAATACTTAATGCAATAATAAATTTTGAAAATCTTTTTCTAAGCTTTCTGATATATTTTTCCCCTTATAAACCTTGCCAGTTCCTCATTTAAATTTTTTTGTCCAAAATTTCTGGAATAATGAGAATGCAGTTTTGCCTGACCTATACATGGACCCAGTCTCCCAATTATACTGAACCTATTTTCTTAGATTTTTTGACTGTCCCCTAACATATAGGTTCATCCTTGCACAGTATTAATCTTTAAGCAATAAAAACTGGGACGGGGTGACAGGAAGACTACCTAATTGGCAATATGTCAGCATTTTTCTGGATGACATGTGATGATGGACTTGGCAGCAATAAGATCATGGGCATATCTGACCTAGCAACATGTAAAGCACTCATGTAACACAGATGATTTAACTATATGAACAGCCAATATTCCCAGAATAAGTTTTTCCCTCAAAATAAAGCAGCCATTTTTTAAAGACTTAAATCCATGTATTAAAATACAGATTTGACTTTAATCATCTACCAAGGATGGGCTAAATGATATAAATTTGTTCCAAAATCTAATATGACTTCAACTAATTTGATGGGAGATAAAAGGTCAAGAGCAGGAAAAATCTTCTTGGACCTACCTGAATTTGTGCCAAAAATAGGAAATTTCAGAGAAACCTTTGTTTTTGAGAATTGTCTAGGACCAACACCAGGGCCTCCATATTAGTTTGTGCACATCAAATACAAAATGATATGAGGTATTATCTGAGATGTGACAAAAAGAATACAAAATCCTTATAAGGATAATTCTAATATACTTCCAAATATCAGTGTCACCATTTTATGGTATATACAGAAAAAGAACAGTTGTCTCACATATAACCTTGGATGGTGCACCATACAAATACTTATCCTTACTGCCTCAAACTTTCTTGTAGGCCACCATTCATGTCCCTGTTTATCTTTTCAGAATCCTTTTGAAGAATGCCACCCCATACACTCAAATGGCAAAAGTAGGGACTGGCCACACTTGCTTTTTACTGCCGTGAACTTTTATCCTCTCCTGTATAATTCAATCATTACTGAAGATTGGGAGAAAATAGACCAAACACTGGAAAGGAGGAGTTCAAGACAGTAAATTTTATTTTCCCCATAGTTCAAAGAAAAGGCACAGAACCAGATAAACACAGAATTTCTTCTCAGAAACAGCTCATTCTTAAAGACTAAGCCATTCATCAAGTTGACTCTTCACTAGGAGTGCCTATTTCTTTAAAGCGCCATTTTACAGTTCTATAACACTCATTAATAAAATCCAACTCTGTCTACCATGTTGGCCATACTGTAGAATACATGTTTTTTCCAAATCCCCAGAATGCAGTGGGACAAAGACAGGATTTTCCGAAGTCTGTTTAACACTCAGGATATTACAGCAGGACTGCCTACATTTTAACCTGAGATTGATCATGCAATGGATAAATTAGTCTATGCTTGTGGCTTTGGAAAAGCTGAAATAGGAAAAACATGCATAGTTTGGAAAAATTTATATATATACATATATATATATATATATATATGTATGTATGTATTTTTTTGTTTATTTATTTATTTTGAGAGAGACAGAGCAGAGGAGGGGCAGAGAGAGAGAAAGGGAGAGAGAGAATCCCAAGCAGGTTCTGTGCTGACAGCACAGAGCCTGATGCAGGGCTCAAACCCAGAAGCCATGAGATCATGACCTGAGCCAAAAGCAAGAGTCAGACATCTAACTTACTGCACCACACAGGCTCCCTTATATTTATATTTTTAAAAACAAAAAACATTGAAATATAATAAAAAACTCAAAAATCTGTCCTTGTATTTATAAGCAATTTAGCATTTCATTTGTTTCTTTTTTAAAAAAATTATTATTACAAAGGAATGTGGGTCCAATGTGGTTTCGGTAGTTAGTGACTCTAAAAGTTTGAATCTACAAAATAATAATAATAATAATAATAATCCAGTGAAGAAATGGGCAAAGAACATGAACACTTTCACAAAGAAGACATCCAGATGGCTAACAGACACGTGAAAAGATGCTCAACTTCAGGGAAACATCACTCATAATCAGGGAAATACAAATCAAAACCACAATGAGATATCACCTCACCCCTGTCAGAATGGCTAAAATGAACAACAACTCAGGAAACAACAGATGTTGGCCAGGATGAGGAGAAAGGGGAACCCTCTTGTACTCCTGGTGGGAACGAAAACTGGTACACCCACACTGGAAAACAGTATGGAGGTCCCTTAAAAAATTAAAAATAGAACTTTATGACCCAGCAATTGCACTACTTGATATTTATACAAAGGATAAAAAGATACCGATTCAAAGGGGCACATGCACACCAGTGTTTATAGCAGCACTATTGACAATAGCCAAATATGGAAAGAGCCCAAATGTCCACCAATTGATGAATTTATAAAAAAGATGTGAGGCGCACACACACACACACACACACACACACACACACACACATACACACAATGGAATATTACTTGGCAATCAAAAAGAATGAAATCTTGCCATTTGCAACAACATGGATGGAACTAGAGTGTATTATACTAAGTGAAACAAGTGTATTATACTAAGTGAAACAAGACAAATATCATATGATTTCACTCATATGTGGAATTTAAGAAACAAAACAGATGGACATAGAGGAAGAAAAGCAAAAATAAGATAAAAACAGAGAGGGAGATAAATGATAAGAAACTCTTAAATATAGAGAACAAACTGAGGGTTGCTGGAGGTGTGTTGGGTAGGGGGATGGACTAAATGGGTGATGGGCATTGGGAAGGGCATTTGTTGGGATGAGCACTAGGTGTTGTATGTGGGTGATGCAACACCAAATTCTACTCCTGAAATCATTATTATGCTATATGTTAACTAACTTGGATTTCAATAAAATTAGAAAAATGATAAAATAATAAAATAAAATAAAATAATAAATGAATAAATAAATAAATAAGAAAAAAAAAGTTTGACTCTAGCACTGGCTTTGGCACTCTATTCAGGTGACCTTTGATATTTAGAAATAAATGTGAAGCGAAAATAAGGATTCTCCATTTTTTTCTAGGGTATACCTATCATGAAAATGTCTTTTGGGGCATCTGCATGGCTCAGTAGGTTAAGTGTCTGACTCTTGGTTTCTTCTCAGGTCACGATATCATGGTTTTGTGAGTTTGAGCCCTGCATCAGGCTTTGTGCTGACAGTGCAGAGCCGGCTTGGGATTCTCTCTCTCTCTCTTCTCTCTCTCTCTCTTCTCTCTCTCTCTCTCTCTCTCTCCCTCTCTCTCTCTCTCTCTCTCTGCTCCTCCCCAACTCATGCTGTCTCTATCTCTTTAAAAATAAATAAACTTAACAACAAAGAAAGAAAACGGTTATCTGGTCTCTCTTTCCCTTTCTATCTGTCTCTGTCTCTGTTGTGGATATTATGTATTGACTTCCAAATTTAAAAGACTATAATTTAGCGTTATAATATATCCCTCATACATGCACATTTTCTGGTTCTCATCCTCCCAATTTGGTTTTATTAGTTAAATCCAAATTTACTGCCTTCAACATTATGTCTATGTAAACATCTTTTATTCTGAGCCAAGAATTTCAATATCTTTTTTAGACAAGAGTTTTTACATTTCCAAGTTAATTTTTAAATTTACTTTTACTTGCTTGACATTTTTCAAAATCTACTAAACTTTTCTCCAAACTCCAACACTTCTCTCTAATGCTTTTTACTCAAATTATTCACATGGCCAAAACTGTCAGATAATGTATTAACTTTATTTTCCTAAAAAAGACCTTTCTCACAAATCCCACTAATGTCCCAATCTAGTATTTACTGGTTTACTTCTAGCCTGGTGGAACCTTACTGTTCTGGGACTTTTTGTCATATTGAACATTCCCTTAGTTTCTTTTTGGTATTTAATTCTATCTCAAAACCTTATTTTCCTCTTTCTGGGTTGACTACCTTATTTTGGTGAAAAAAAGGTACATGGGAGTTATAATATTTCAAGTTTTCACATGTGAGAAATATCTATTCTCTGCCACAAATCATGACTGGTAGTTTGGCTAGCTACAAAATTCTAAGTTAGAAATAATCCTCCTGAAGATTTTAAAGATATTATTCTACTGTGCTCAAGCTTCCAGTGTTGCTGTAAGTTTTCTAATAATAGCTAACACTAATCTAGCACTTCCTATGCACCAAGTTTTATACTAGCCTACTAATTTCTTATAACAAACTTAAGAAGAAGTAGTATCCTTAATGACAGAGAAAGAAATTAAGATCCAAAGAAATTAAGTAGCTTGTCTCCTTCCCCCCTCTCAGTTTTCTGAAGTATTACAATATGGACTGCTCTCAATATTTCAATTTTTAATCTATATACAGTACTTGTGTGCTTGAACTCACAATTGCCTTTTTCCTGTTTTCCCTATAGTCTCTTCAAAAATCACTACAATTAAATGTTGAGATTCCTAGAATAATCCTCTAATATTCTTATCTATTCTATTTTCTATCTCTTGTCTTTTACCTCTATGTCCTAAGATATTTCCTTAATTTTACATTCCAAATTTTCTATTCAATTTTTATTTTAGTTAGCACATTTTTAATTTCAGAAATCCTATTCATATGTATAAATATATTACTGTTTCTTTTTGTGTGTCTTAAACATTCTAAAATTTTCTTTATAGTATCACTTTCTATTTTTGTTACATTTATTCTTATGTTCCTTATGGTTTTGTTTTTATTGTAAATTATATGTTTTTAAATTATCTTTTCCAAATTTGTTGGTGATTTTTAAGAATACCATTGATTTTGTACTGCTATCTTTTGTTTATCTTCCTTTCCTTCTTTTATAATTACTTAACATGGGCCATATGTCATTTAGTATTTTTTTAGGTTTATTTATTTATTTTGAGAAAAAGAGAGAGACAGAGTAAGAGGGGAGGGGCAGAGAGAAGGAAAGAGAGAGAATCCCAAGCAGGCTCTGCAACATCAGTGCATAGCCTGATGCCAGGCTTGAACTCTTGAACCGTGAGATCATGCCCTAAGCCAAAATCAAGAGCCAGACACTTAACCGACTGAGCCACCCAGGCGCCCCTGTCATTTAGTTTTTGATTATTAACAATTTTTATTATGACTAGGTCTCAATTCAGCTAAAGCTCTGTATTTGTATGTTTGGGTTTAGGGGGCCCATGTGAGCTGGGACAGCATCATTTTGTATATATTGTCTCAGGACACTTTTTTATCAAACCTTCTGTGTAAGCTCAAAGATCATTTATTTTCCTCATAGTACTTTTGCCTGTGTCTAAATATGTTTTTAAAATGAACAGAAAATCTGTATAGCTCATTACCAAGCTTTTTATTTTATAGGATTCCTTTGTGGCATTAGTGCATTTTGTTCCCCCAGGTTAACGTGTAGAACTGGATTATCAAATCTGAGATCTTATTTTAGCATCAAGCTTTACTAATAATTTCAAAGATAGAGTTAATTAGGAGGTTTAGACAAAACAGAGAAAAGCCTAAGATATCAACAACAGCTCTTCAGGTCCCACTTCCTGCACTGCACATGAATATCTGGCTCAGAAAAATAGATTGGATCTCTAAATAAGGATTATAGAGTTATCTCACACATAGAAGCTTTTAAGATATAAAACATCTCCATTTTAAATCTAAGAGAGTTGCATAACTTATAAAATATCACCATGCTTCATAGATTCTAGATTCTAATTCTTATAGGTAACACTTAGCCAGGGACCCTCTACAAAGGGCATTTCAGAGATAAGGTTTCTTCCTCCCAACCAGATATCAGTAGAAAATTTCCCCAGAAATCCAGCTGACAGGAAAATTAGACCAGGTCACCTACCTCCTATTTTTCCTCCCGGGACATCTGACAGTCAAGAGAGTTAAGAGATTTCAAGTCAACTGCTTTAATTACTTCTAGATAGCCCTAAATGACTTTATACAATTATCTGGCTGATCATCAAACATATTCCTTGCTACTACTTCCAACTCTTATTAACTTGTGTGGAAAAAATATTTTTTCTTTGTGGCTTTTCTATTCTCACACTATGGAATAGGATTTGTGTATAGTTCCAAATCCCTGGTAGCTCACTGTTCAAAGAAAGAAATCTTTGATTAGATTTTTAAGGTCAGAGACCACCATATTTCTAAGAAGTTTGTGCCATGCACAAAATCTGTTGGTACTATTTCCTCTATAGATTATTCCAAATTCCACTTGATTGGCATTTCTATTCAGGTTCTTATTGTTTATTATTTCCTCTGGAAATCTCATAGTTTTATTAGAGATGAATGGAATTATAGTTTAGCTCTTTTTATTTTCTGTTTTCACCAAAGAGGGTGGTTGGAGTAGAAATACCTTTGTAATCTCCCAACATAAGAAAATGAAACATTGTTTTAAAGGCTTTCTACTGCTATAACTAAAATTTCTATGATTTAAAGAAGTTTTGAAAAACAAGATTTTGCTTCAAACTCATGTATTTGATTTTTTTGTAAATAAGCTTTTAAAAATTTGGAATTAACAAAGGCCCTATGTTAACTTCAAAAATATGCAAAAAGCTTTTGAAAAGCAAATGTTTATATTTTTAAATAATTTTTGGATGCTATCTGTAAATAATTTATAGACAAATATAAGAGTGAATAAAGGACAAATAGGACTAAACTTTAGATTCACTTTTAACTATTTTAAATCAGTATCTACAGTGTGAAATTTTATATGCAGCAATAAGGAATTTATTTCATTTCAAAGATATAGTGAAAAATAACTGTATTTTACTATAAGCTCTTTTTTTACTATATATATATAAGGTCTTTATTACTGTATATTGAACTAACCTTTATATATATACATATATATATAATCAACTATATATTGAATTGTTAATATTAACAATTGAAGGTTAATTCAATATATAGTTGATTATATATATATATATATATGTATATATATAAAGGTTAGTTCAATATACAGTAATAAAGACTTACATATACATAGTAAAAAAAGACCTTATAGTAAAATAGTTATTTTTCATGTATGTATATAAAGGTTAATTACATATACATATACATATACATATACATATACATATATATGAAGGTTAATTCAATATATAGTATGTGTGTGTGTGTGTGTGTGTGTATGTATATATATATATATATATATATATATATATATATATATATATATATATATATATATATTTGGGTTAACCAGGGAATAAGATGCAAAATTCTCTGATCTTCAGGTAAATGCTGGCCAGATTTCAGTAAATGACAGGCTTTTCAGAGCAAAGGCCACAAGTTCTTTATGTTTTTACCTTTCATACCTAGCATTTTATCTTGCTGGTAGTAGTCACTCTTCCAATATGTGTGCCTGGTACTGCTGTCAAAAATGTGCTAGATATAGTTAAACAATATCTTTTTATTATCATTTTTCTAATAATTAGTATATTTTAATTATAATATTGGTACTTTTTCATATGTACCATCTCATTAATCTCTATGGACTCCAAATGTTATTTTCAATGAGTTAAAAGAAAACGATTTTTTCTTGGAAGGGGAATAGAAAATCTTCAGCAAAATAACACTTGTCAAAAAGGAGAGAAAGAGAAAAGGAAATATCCCAAATTAAATTACAGAGAGGACTGGCATTGATAGATTACAAGTGCTTAAGATAGAATAGTGCAGAATTCCTAAAGTAACACCCAATTCTTATAAAATGTACCACTTGGAAACAAAGGTTCTATTTTACATCTCATTGCATCTGAAAAAGCAATCTTTTAGCACAGTCCCAACATCCTTTTTCAATTTCAATATGACATTTTATTCTGAGGTTAATAGGTATTAATAATACGTACAACCACAGAATATCAGCTACAGCTGACACTAAATATAGAGAAGGTAATTCTGTGGCTTCTCTTCCATTATGACACTATCACAGGGCCAAAATCTGACCAGATGTAAGATGTTTATACTTTAACTTATTCAGTCCACAACTGCACCATAGAGCATCTGAGAAAGCCCCTCAGGGACAGTATTTTACTGTCACATCTTTCCTGACTTAGTTTCCTCTCTCACAGAATTTCATAGGAACAAAAGTTTGGAAACTATTGGTGTATCATTGCAAAAGACTTAAATAAGATAAATTATTAAGTGTTAATAATTATCACAGTACTGAGTTAAAGTATATTTCAAAATATAAGGATTTATGCATTTAAATATTGTAACAACAGTACTGCTAACCTATAAATACATTAAAGTAAATAAGTGAAGCAAGAAGTCAATTCCGAGAATTATTTATATGTATGTGTTCAAGGGTAGGGGCTTGAAGCAGAGTTAGGTGCTTAAGTGAGTCCAAAATAACCATCCCAGATAGTCAAAAAAGGAACCAAAGAATAAGTCTGATGATTTAAATAATTCTAATAGCTCTCTAATTTCTAACAGAGAATGATGGATCCACTGAGACTTCTGAAGTGTTCCTGCTTGCCTAAAGATATACCCCATTCAATTTTAGTGTTAAGCTTCTATAGTGTTAACCTGCATTGATCTAATCGTTTGTTGTTCTGAGGATAAGATGAGATAATGAAGCTGTATCTTAGAAGTTAGTTTATAAGTTTAATGCCTGTAAGAATTCATGAACCCAATGTATCCAATCTTGAATGTTTTATTTTTTTGTGGTGGGATTCTCAACATGATCAGAAGCTGTAATAATGTAGAATTCCACCAATGAAGGACTGCAAGGGACAAGTCTCCTCTCCCTCCCAAGAAATCAAGAAACCTTGAGGCAAGTAGTCATAGAAAGAAAGGCAAAACCTGATCGAAGGTTTAAGGGATCAGAGTAATTCTGAGTACCATAATATTGCCTCCATCTTTCAAATTTTTTTTCACAAGTTCCCATAGATTAAACTATGCATATAAATTGATAATCATTGTGATATATCTGAATTAAAAGGCAACACTGATTTGAGACTCAAGCAACATATCATTGTTGGAGGAAAGGAATTCAAAACAAGGCTTTGGCATATCAAGAGCTTCCATCCATGTAAGTACATAAGCTCTATTAGTGGTCTTGGCATAGAAGTATGGCTTCAATACATCATGGCCTTTTTACAAAGAGGCTTAGCATCAGCAAGGAAGGGGTTGGCAATCTATATTGGTCAAAAGACAATTTAACATTGTAGCTTAACAGGTACTGATGAAGCCATAAATACAAAGGAGAAAAATGGCAGGTGTCACATGGTTTACAAGAATACATTCATCCATGAGATATGGCATTTGTTCTTCCAGACAGAGAATTTAGTATACTTTGAAGGAAAGTCTTCCTTCCTTTGAAGGAAACGAATGGCACAGTAATAGGTATAGTCAGAGTCTTAAGACATACGATGAAATATATAAAACTTGGGACACATTTTCACTGAGATTTGGGGGTTAATATGAATGCTTAAATGAGAAAACAAAAATGCTGGTTAAATAGCAACTTAATTCAGCAACTCTGCTCTTTCAGGAAAAATAACAAATGAATTATGCATCTAGGATATAGTGAAAAATTAAGATTATAAGAAAGTAGAGGATCCTTGAAAGATGTGGGGACATGTGTGTGCAAGCAAGGTGATATAAGTGAGTCCAGAAATGGGGCATTTTGGAGAAAGACTGCAGAAGAAAAACCCGCAACTGGTGTTAGTATGAATGGTATAGATTTCAAGTGACAAACACAATCAAAATGACTCAAGCACAATGAAAATGTGTTAGTTTTGTAACTGGGAAGTACACATACACAGATGACTTCAGACTGGAATTAGGAGCTCAAACATTATCTCTGTCCATCTCTTGGCTCCGCCTTCCTATGTCTTGGCTATATTCTCAGGCAGGCTTTTCTCATGCAGTAGCAAAGCTGTTCAAACACACTGTCAAGCTTACATTCTACCAGGTCTGCAAACTCAGAGAAAAAAGTAAGCACTTTTTTCCTAACAGTTTAAGCCAAAGACCCAAGGATGAGTCTTAATTGATTTGGCTTCATTTGTAAGCCTTATCAGAACCCAAACATTGTGACAGGGGAATGGAATGTGATAACAATCAGCATAGATCACATTCTTACCCCTGGAGATGAGATATGAGGTCAGCTGTGCCTTCACAGAATGGGTGAAACATGGCCTCCAGGTGGTTTCTTAATAGGAAGGTGATGTACAGTTACCAAAAAAGGAGGAAAAGATGCTTGACAGCTATATACAATAAATATTCATCACATGCACATGTGGAAGATTTCTAGGTCAGGTGACCCCAGATTGTACTATCACTAAGAGTTATTACTAACTAAAATAATTAATTATAAAAGGAAATTATAAAATCTTAGAATTGCTGTAGAGGAAAGTATGCATGTGTATGTAATGTCTAATATGTTGCTGATTCAGAATATCATATTTGTCCTGAAGTGTCCATGATAAAATTCAAGTTTAGTTTTTTTATTTTATTTGTCTTTGATATTTTTCATTTGGATTGTTATTCCAAACTCTTTAGCTGTTAATGTTAAAGAAATAAACACCCATGTCTTTTGCCATATGACTTTGCAATTCCTATTATAATATAGAGTACATTTTCCCAATTGATATTGGGCTTGTCCATGTGTCTTGTTTTGACCAGTGGAATGCTTGCATATTGAGGCAAGCAAAGGTTTTAGATGACCTTTCAAAGACTTGTTCCCTTGTATTTCTGCCTTGCACCATGAAAAGAACATACCTTGAGTAGCCACTGATTGAAGAAAATGGATCAGATGTGACTTCACCCCCACAGCCAGGAGTCAAGCTCAGGTAAACCACAGCACGAAGGAGAGGATCCCCCAAATAACCTGCAGACTTGGGAACAAAAACCATAATCATTTGTTACTTTAAATTACTGAGATTTTGAAATTGTTGATTATGTGGCATTATTATAGCAGAAAACTAAATATTAAAGTATTTACACTACTTGTGGGTTATATTCCACTTATTTTCAATATTGTATATTTTATAAAAATGGTGCTATTAAAAAATGGTGCTGTTAAAAATAGTAAGAAAATGTTGACATGTAACAGTGGAAAATGAAATAGTAGGCAGTTACTGACAGTTAGTGGTTGGAAGACTTACCGAGAGCCTACTTACATATCTTCCCCATTATGATGTCAATAACTCACACCTCTGAGTTAAGACACCATATCTCCATATTTTTAAATAATTATTTAAATTCTTTTCATTAAAAAATTAATTCAGTTAATAAAAACTATATTAAGCCATTAACATCTACTAAATCTTTGGGGCAGTGAAAAGAGATAAATTCAATTTTCTTTGAAAACTCATTTCCTTTTCTCTTTTGGTTGCATACCAAGAAGCTGACACCACAGGTCTCACTGACCTCAATGGGAGAAGAGTAGTATTAGAAGCTGGACTAGAAGCCATCTTTTCTTTTCTTTTTTAATGTTTTATTTATTTTTTGAGTGAGAGACGGACAAACAGAGAGAGACAGATCCCGAGTGGGGGAGGGGCAGAGAGAGAAACACAGAATCTGAAGTAGGGTCCAGACTCTGAGTTGTCAGCACAGAGCCTGATGCGGGGTTCGAACTCATGAACTGCGAGATCATGACCTGAGACCAAGTCGGATACTTAACTGACTGAGCCACCCAGGCGCCCCTAGAAGCCATCTTTTCCAACAAAGTCACTTCCTATTCCCTCTCCATATTTATATGACATTGTGGGAGTGGGGGCCGCTCCCTTTTTACTGCAGTACTTTCTGTGGCCACCCAGTCCAGATGTGCTAGTCAAAGCATAACTGCCTGTGGAATAATGAAATGTCTACAATATGTGTTTATAACATTCCTCAGTAAGCCTTTTTTTTTTTTATATTTACTGTAGTGAAATTAGAATCTCCTTTGAATGACAAACATGTTATTTTTTAAGATTAGTTAACAACAGCAACAAAAAGTTTTAATGGAAGAATTGTGGACCCTAAAATTGTAAAATTGCAGAATGCTCTTCTTAATGCATAATGGTAGGAGGAAAAGAAGACCAAAAATAATCATTAGGCAGGCAAAGGAATTCCAAAGCAAACTAACCACTGTAGAAAGTTCTGAAATTCTATTAAAATGTCACTAGCAAAGAATAATGAAAATATATAGATAGAAACTGTAATTAAGAAGCTATGTTTTCATATTCTTTTCCTTTTTATCTTTTTTCCTATAAACTTGTTGATTTTAATACAAAATACTTATTCCCCTTCTAAAATACCAAAAAGCATGCAGATGGTTTTTCTCTACTTGTTTCTTTTCCTGAGGAATAGCTACATTTACAGAACACTTTGGTTTCACATTTACAGAACACTACCACTTCACTCACTAGAGAAAGTGGATAACATCTTCTTGATGTTTGGAAAGAAATATTGGACACACTCCTCTCTCCCTTGTCAATGATTTATATGCTGATAAAATATTCTGTTTGTTTGTTTATTTGTTTGTTTGTTTTTGTTTTCCTAGAGAGGCTTTGCTCCTCTCTAGGGGAGAGCCCTGCCCCATTTCAGGCTGTTGAGTGGGAATGCCTATCTAATTCTTCAGTTCACCATTAGAAATGCCACTTGCCCGTTGATACAAATTGTGTTCTCCTGTATCAGCTTTTTACTAGAGGTGATGTTTTGGTTTTTATCTTCCTTATTCTTGTTTGCTTTTTCAATTAGTTTGACTCCAAGACCCAGAAAAATGTACTACACATTGGGAAGCATCTAAGCCTGCATACAGTACCTCTAAAATATGTCCATATAGTATATCCAAAATTAAATCTCTACAAAATAAAACTGTATTTTGCTGAGTGGAGTTAAGATGGTGGAGAAGTAGGGGAACCGGAATTCCCCTTGTCCCCACAGCTGTATTGAGGTCAGAACGCTTGGAATACCCAGGCATAGAGGCTGCATAGTGACAAAAAAATTTCCACAGGTGGAAAGAGACAACTTGGCAGGACAAGTTGCATGTTTGTGAATTGGGAGAGATAGAAAGAGCAGCATAGTCATGGAGTGGGGGAACGCTGTTGGTGGAGAAATAAAAGGAAGAGAAGGGAGGCTGTAGAAGTGTGGTATTGTATTTGGGTAAGAGATAAACCTCTCTGGACCACAGACTGGGGAATGAAAAATACAAAGATACCAAGAAAGCCAGTTTCTACTTTGCAAACAGCCTTAGGAGCTACAGATTAGAGTTATCAGAGTTGGGTGACTTTCTTCACACTGGAGCCTACCATGTGCGAGTGCCTGCAGAGGAGAGGAGTGCCAGGGACCTCTTCACCAAATGCCACCCCTCCATGCTGGTAACTGCTTATCTACTGGAGTGAGATGGACAATGATGGAATCATACGGCCTCTTCTCCAGACGAGCACAGCCTCCGGTTCCAGGCGCCAACAGACAACTGTCCGGTTATTTTGTATGTTAGTCTGTTGTTGTTGTTGTTTTCTCTTTTCTTTTCTTTCCATCTCTTCTCTCTTCCCTTTTTTTTCCTACCCGCCCCCTCCTTTTTTTTTTCTTTCATTTGGAATCAAGCTCATAGTTTATGATTTGATTTTTGGTCAATTCCTATTATTATATATACTTTTTGTTCCCATTCTCTGTTCTGGTTGTTTGTTTAATCATTTTTATTCTATTCTTTTTACACATTTTCTGTATCTCCTTCTTCTTTATTTTCCTCTCTCTCTCTATCTCTCTGGATTAAGACTTATAGTTTCCCTGATTCCCTGTCTTGTTTTTGTTTTTTCTTTCCCCCCTGCTCCTTTCATTTTTCTCTTTGTACCAGATAAGTCTTTCCCTCCAACATATACTTTTGCCCTTTTTTCCAGGGTTACTGCAATGAAAAAATCAAAGCACACCTGGTGAAAGGTCCAAACAATCCCCCACTGTGAGCAGTGGGATAGAATAGCCAAAGACACAACAGAGTGCATGCAACACACTCCAAAAACACTTCTTGAAGTGCTAGGCCCTGGAGAGAGGATGACCCCTTTTTAATATAGTGGTACTCACAGGTGTGGGACACATAGCAAGCTATTAAAACACATAAAAGACAGAAATTGGAACACAGGGAGATTTGGGGAGAATGGAGTATCTCTAGATAGAAAGGAAGCTCCGCATTCCTTCCCTATACCACATCCTATGCATCTCTTCTATCTGGATGTCCTTATCATATCCTTTAATGAACTGGTGAACAGAAATAGTCTTGGAATATGAAAAAGAACACAACACTGAGAAACTTTTAGCATGACAAAAAGCGGTAATTGGACCATCAAGAACGCAAGTATTTTACCCATTTGAACCACTTTTGCTTTTGGAGCAACGGGACACTGAGGTAACTAAGACACAGTCTATCATAAATACAGTTGTGTCTGATTCCTCCTAAGCCATCCATAGCAATGTCAGAGTAAAGAACCTCCTTTTGGAGGAGAGGCCAAGATGGCGGCACAGCATGGAAACTTTTTTTGTGTCTCTCAACCCTGAAACACAGCCAGATCAACAATGAACAATCTGGCACACCTAGAAAACTGATCTGAGGATTAACACAGCAATCTGTACAACCTGAACCACAGAACTTGGCAGGTACACAGCATGGAGAGGTGAACCAGCAGGGAGAGAAGCCACAGAGGGCAGGGAGCTGGTTTTGCTTGTGGAGAGAGGTTGGAGACAGGGGAGGGGAGAGTATGGGAAAAGCACCCCCCCCCAAAAGCATCTGGAGAGAAAGTGGAAAAGTGGAAACAGCCACAGGGACTCAACAAAAAAGGGATAAAGGAGAAAGGAGAGGGTTTAAATTTCATTAAGACTATAAACAGGAAGCACAGAGTCTGAAACTCCACAGGTTGATACCTGGAAGTGCTCTGGTGGGAAGGGCAAATCCCTAGGAGCAGAGAGCAAGCTCCAAGGGGTCCATGGGCCACTGGGGAGTGGCACTTCCCCTGCAGGGAGGACATTTGGTAGAGGCTGTGAGGCCACCCCACAGGCAAAGGTCCCAGCAGACACCAGAGAACAATCACATTCACTGGTGTTGGAATAAGGAGGTTAATGAAGAAGCCTGGCACTAGATGGTGTTGTGATTTTCCATAACCCCTGAAATGCTGCTGTTACAAAATCACACGAACTTTTTCTGGGGTGGGCTGGCACCCAGTCGCATCTCTGGGTACCAGCAGCAGCGTAGTCTCACCAACGTTCCTGGGGGCAGGCTGGCACCTGGTCATTGCTCAGTTAGACCCTCCCCCAGAGGATCTGAGCAGCAGTTCCTCAGAAGTGAGGGGTTGAAGGAAGGGGCCAACATGGAGGAGAAGTAGGGGGATCCAAATTTCCCATGTCTCTCAAACAAAGCCATGTTGACACCAAAGAATTTTGAAACCCAAGAGTCTGGGAGGAAAAGAGGCAGATTGTTTCCAGGGACCCACCTGGACAACCTAATGGGCTACAGGTGGGGAACCTTCAGGGAACGACAGCAGGCCCACAATAGAGGCAGGACCCGCCTACAACAAACCACGTCCCTCCACACCTGGTAACTGTGTATCTACGAGAGTGGGATTGACACCGATGAACCAGACAGCCCCTCCTCCAGAACAGCATGGTTGCATTGTCTGGTTTAATTCTCAGACAATTCTTATTATATAGATATATTCTTCCTTCCTTTTCTTCTTATCTCTTCCCTCCCCTAGTCTGGTTTCTCTGGTTGTTGTTTGTTTAAGCAGACATATTTAATCTATTCTCTTGATACATTCTACATCTCCATATTTATTTTCCTTTCTCTCTCTCTGGATTAAGCCATATAATTTCTCTACCTGGTCAATTTTTATTTTTTCTTTTTCCTGTCCCTGTCATTTCTCTCTTTGTATGGGATAAGGCCTCTTCCATCAGCACCACTTCCACCCTGTTTGTACTTGTAGCTGGTGTTTCTGGTTTTTTGTTTTGGGTTTTTTTTGAGTGTTTGCATGTGTGTTTGTTTGGTTTTATTTTTTGTTTGTTTTTTTTTGTTTTTGGTTTTTTTTGTTTGCCTGTTTTCCTTTCTAGGGCTACTTCAACGAACAAATCAAAGCACACCTGGTGGAGGGTCTAAAACATCACTACAAGTAGAGAGATGAAGTAACCCAAGTCACAACAATAGAGAGCAAATAACTCACTCCAAAAAACACCTCCTGAAGGGCCAGGCCCTGAACAGTGCATGACTCCTCTTTAATATAGTAGTGCTCGCAGGTGCAGGACACATAACAAGGTTTTAAAATGAATAAGGAACAAAAAACTAGCCAAAGTGATGAAACAGAAGATTTCTCCTCAAAAGAAAGTCCAGGAAGAAATGACAGCCAAATAATTGATCAAAACAGATATAAACAATGTAACTGTTGAACAGGAATTTAGAATAATAGTCTTAAGATTAATTGTTGGGCTTGAAAAAAGCATGGAAGACAGCAGAGAATCTATTGCTGCAGAGATCAAGTAACTAAAATAATAGTCATGATTAATTAAAAATGCTATAAATGAGATACAAAATAAATTAGAGGCGGTGACAGAGAGGATTGAAGAGGCAGAGGGGAGAATAGGTGAAATAGAAGATAAAATAATGGAAAAAGATGAAGCTGAGAAAAAGATAAAAATATTCTGGATCATGAGAGGAGAATTAGAGAACTAAGTGATTCAATGAAATGGAACAATATCTGTATCATAGGAGTTCCAGAAGAAGAAGAAAAAGAAGAGAGAGAGAAAGGGGCTGAAGGTGTACTTGAACAAATCATAGCTGAGAACTTCCCCAATCTGGGGAAGGAAACAGACATTGAAATTCAGGAGGCACAGACAACTCCCTTCAGATGTAACTTGAATCAATTTCTGCATGACATATGATAGTGAAACTGGCAAAATACAAAGATAAAGAGAGAATTCTGAAAGCAGCTAAGGATAAACAGGTCTTAACCTACAAGGGTAGACGCATAAGGGTAGCAGCAGACATATCTACTGAAACTTGGCAGACCAGAAAGAGTGGCAGGAAATTTTCAATGTGATAAAAAGGAAAAATATGCAGCCAAGAATCCTTTATCCAGCAAGCTTGTCATTCAGAATGGAAGGAGAGATTAAGGTTTTCCCAAACAAACAAAAACTGAAGGAATTCATCACCACTAAACCAGCCCTACAAGAGATCCTAAGGGGGACTCTGTGAGTGAAATGTTGCAAGAACCACAAAGTACCAGAGACATCACTACAAGCATGAAAGCTACAGATAACAAAATGACTCTAAACTCATATCTTTAAATAATAACACTGAATGTAAATGGACTAAATGCTCCAATCAAAAGACATAGGGTATCAGAATGGATTAAAAAAGAAAAAAAACCAAGACCCATCTACTTGCTGTCTATAAGAGAACCATTTTAGACCTGAGGACACCTTCAAATTGAAAGTGAGGGGATGGAGAACTATTTATCATGCTACTGGAAGTCAAAAGAAAGCTGGAGTAGCCATACTTATATCAGACAAACTAGACTTTAAATTAAAGGCTGTAACAAGAGATGAAGAAAGGCATTATATAATAATTACAGGGTCTATCCATCAGGAAGAGCTAACAATTATAAATGTCTAAGCACCAAATTCGGTAGCACCCAAATATATGACAATTAATCACAAATGTAAGCAATCTTATTGGTAAGACTGTCGTAATTACAGGGGACTTTAATACTCCATTTATAGCAATCGACAGATCATATAGACAGAAAATCAATAAAGAAACAATGGCCCTGATTGATACACTGGACCAGATGGACTTGACAGATCTATTTAGAACTTTTCATCCTAAAGCAGCAGAATACACATTCTTCTCGAGTGCACATGAACATTCTCCAAGATAGATCACATACTGGGTCACAAAACAGACCTCAACAAATATAAAAGAATTGACATCATATCACACACACTTTAAGATCACAATGCTATGAAACTTGAAATCAACTACAGGAAAAAGTCAGAAAACCTCCAAAAGCATGGAGGTTAAAGAACATTCTACTAAAGAATGAATGGGTCAACCAGGCAATCAGAGAAGAAGTTTAAAAATATATGGAAACAAATGAAACTGAAAATACAACAATCCAAACCCTTTGGGATGCAGCAAAGGCAGTCCTAAGAGTAAAATACATTACAATCCAAGCCTATCTCAAGAAACAAGAAAAGTCCCCAATACAAAATCTAACAGCACACCTAAAGGAACTAGAAGCAGAACGGCAAAGACACCCCAAACCCAGTAGAAGAAGAGAAATAATAAAGATCAGAGCAAAAATAAACAATATAGAATCCAAAAACAAAAAACAAAAACAAAAACAAAAAACAACAGTAGAACAGATCAATGAAATCAAGAGTTGGTTGTTTGAAAAAAATAAACATAATTGATAAACCTGTAGCCAGGCTTCTCAAAAAGAAAAGAGAGGACACAAGTAGATAAAATCATGAATGAAAATGGATTTATTACAACCAATCCCTCAGAAATACAAGCAATTATCAGGGAATACTATGAAAAATTATATGCCAACAAACTGGACAACCTGAAAGAAATAGACAAATTCCTAAACACCCACACACTACCAAACTCAAATGGGAAGAAATAGAAAATTTGAACAGATCCATAACTAGTGAAGAAATTGAATCAGTTATCAAAAATCTCCCAACAAAAAAAAAAAAAAAAAAAAAAAAAAAAAAAAAAAAAAAAATCTCCCAACAAATAAGAGTCCTGGACCAGATGGCTTCCTTGGGTAATTCTACCAGATTTTTAAAGGGTTAACTCTTTAATACTTGTACTTTTCAAGCTGTTCCAAAAAATAGAAATGGAAGGAAAACTTCCAGACTCACTCTATGAAGCCAGCATTACCTTGATTCCCAAACCAGACAGAGACCACACAAAAAAGAAGAATTACAGGCCAATGCCCCTGATGAACATGGATGCAAAAATTCTCAACAAGATACTAGCAAATCAAATTCAACAGCACATAAAAAGAATTATTCACCACGATCAAGTGGGATTCATTCCTGGACTATAGGGCTGGTTCAATATTCACAAATCAATCAATGTGATACATCACATTAATAAAAGAAAGGATAAGAAACATATAATCCCATCAATAGATGCAGAAAAAGTATTTGGCAAAATAAAGCATCCTTTATTAATAAAAACTCTCAAGAAAGTTGGGATAGAAGGAACATACCTTAACATCATAACAGCCATATATGAAAGGCCCACAGCTAATATCATCCTCAATAGAGAAAAACAGAGCTTTTCCACTGAGATCAGGAGAGCTTTCCACCTGAGAGGAATTTCCACTCTCACCACTGTTGTTTAAGATAGTGTTGTAAATCCTAGCTTCAGCAATAAGACAACAAAACGAAATAAAAGGCATCCAAATTGGCAAAAAAGAAGTCAAAATTTCACTTTTTGCCGATGACATGATACTCTACATGGAAAACATGAAAGACTCCTCAACCCAAAAACTTCTAGATCTGATACAGGAATTCAGCAAAGTCGCAGGATATAAAATCAATATATAGAAACCAGTTGCATTTTTAGACACCAATAATGAAACAACACAAAGAGATACCAAGGAATTGATTCAATTTACAATTGCACCAAGAACCGTAAAATACTAGGAATAAACCTAATCAAAGATGTAAAAGACCGTATGCTGAAAACTATAGAAAGCTTATGAAAAAAACTAAAGAAGACACAAAGAAATGGAAAAACATTCCATGCTCATGGATTAGAACAACAAACATTGTTAAAATGTCAATACTACCCAAAGCAATTTACACATTCAATGTAATCCCAATCAAAATAGCACCAGCATTCTTCACAGAACTAGAACGCACAATCCTAAATTGTGTATGGAACCACAATAGCGCCCAAATAGCCAAAGTAATGTTGAAAAAGAAAACCAAAGCTGGAGGCATAAAAATCCTGGACTTTAGACTGTATTACAAATCTGTAAGCATGAAGACAGTATGATATTGGCACAAAAGCAGACACATACATCAATCAAATAGAATAAAGAACCCAGAATTGGACCCACAAACATATGGCCAACCAATCTTTGACAAAGCAGGAAAGAATATGCAATGGGAAAAAGACAGTAACTTTAGCAAATTGTTGTGGGAAAACTGGACAGCAATAAGCAGAAGAATGAAACTAGACCACTTTCTTACACCATTCACAAAAATAAATTCAAAATGGATGAAAGATCTAAATGTGAGACAGGAAACCATCAAAACCCTAGAGGAGAAAGCAGGAAAAGACCTCTCTGACCTCAGCCGTAGCAATTTCTTACTTGACACGTCTCCAAAGGCAAGGGAAATAAAAACAAAAATGAACTATTGGGACCTCATCAAGATAAAAAGCTTCTGCACAGGAAAGGAAACAATCAACAAAACTAAAAGGCAACCAACAGAATGGGAGAAGATATTTGCAAATGACATGTCAGATAGAGTTAATGTCAAAAATCTGTAAAGAACTTACCAAATAAACTCCACACCCAAAAACAAATTCAGTGAAGAAATGGGCAGAAGACATGAATAGACACTTTTCCAAAGAAGACATCAAGATGGCAAACAGACATGTAAAAAGATGCTCAACATCACCCATCACCAGGGAAATACAAATCAAAACCATACTGAGATACTACCTCACACCTGTCAAGTGGAACAACTTAGGAAATGACAGATGTTGGCGAGGATGTGGAGAAAGGGGAACTCTTTTGCACTGTTGGTGGGAATGCAAACTGGTGCAGCAGCTCTGGAAAACAGTGAGGAGGTTACTCAAAAAAGAATTATGCTATGACCCAGCAATAACACTAGTAGGAATTTATCCAAAGGATACAGGAGTGCTGGTTTGTAGAGGCACATGTACCCCAGTGTTTATATCAGTGCTATCAACGAAAGCTAAATTATGGAAACAGCCTAAATGTCCATCAACTGATGAATGGATAAAGAAGTGGTATATCTATACACAGTGGAATACTACTCAGCAATGAAAAAGAATGAAATCTTGCCATTTGCAACAACGTGAATGGAACTGGAGGGTATTTTGCTAAGTGAAATAGGCCAGTCAGAGAAAGACATACCATATGTTTTCATTCACATGTGGAATTTGAGAAACTTAACAGAAGACCATAAGGGAAAAGAAGGAAAAATAAGTTACAGAGAGAGAGGCAAACCATTAAGAGACCCTAAATAGAGAACATACTGAGGGTTGATAGGGGTGGGGAAAATAGGTGATGGGCATTGAGGTGCTGTACATGTAATCAATCACAGGAGTCTACTCCTGAAGCCCAGACTACACTATATGTTAGCTAGCTTGAAAATAAATTATTAAAAAACATTAAAAATATTAAAAAACAAACAAAACAAAAAATACTGTATTTTCCTGAAACATTCTCTTTCTCAGAAAAAATACTGAAATATTAGTCCTTTTTCCCACCCTTTCTAGGCCTTTTTGTTAAATCCATACACATTTCTTTATTGATTTTTTTACTTTTAGAACAAAAAGCAGAAAATATAGCAATTGCTTTTGTTCTCAAATGAAAATTATAGAAGTTTATTTTCATTGAAGTGGGATTTTACTGGATAGAATTCCATTTTTTAATTTTAAAACATATTAATACTCATAACATAGGGAAGCATTTTTTTATGAACTTTCTTCTACTAAGCCAGCAGTATTGTAAAAATCGTTAGTTCCTGGCAGATTGAGGGGCTTTGTGTAGTTTTATAGTATGCTTGAGGTGTCACTTGATTGACAGTTAAATCAAGGTATAGTTCTATTATTTCTATCCCCAATGACATAAAAATAGTAAGCAGGAAGCAGGTTGTCATTCAAAACCAATTATTTCAACATATGACAATAGAAGTCTGGAGTGACGACTGACAAATACAGGTTCATGAAAATCTTAAACCATTCAAAGACTGGCAGACCTATATGAAAGTGGACTGAAGAATTCAGTTTTGTTTAAACTGCATAGCTGGGAGGTGGTGTGAGGAGGGAAGCAAGCCAAAAAGGTAATATACAGTAAAACTTAATAAACTAATTCTGTATTAATATAAGGAATGATAGTTTCTACAATTTCATTATCTTGCATAGATAGTGATATCCTTTATATTCACAAATATCATTGCTGGTATCAATATATCAAATCTAACAGGAAAATCTTGACAGAAAATGCATCTTGTTGTTAGTCTTACTCTACCTTTCCTACCTATTTTCCATTAGTATCCCATGAATCCCCCGCTCTCCAGCACTAATCAACTGATATATTCACTGCCATACAGTTTCAGTCCCTTGTGCTTCTGCCATACCTTTTTTATTCTTGATTTATCCCTCCCTCCTTTCTCTTTCTTACAAATCCTCTTTATCTGTATGAAGACCTTCCTTTTCCATCAAGCTTTCTCAGACCATTTCAGCACATGCATTATCGCCCTCCTTTGAAATCAAACAACCTACTATCCACACTTTATTATGCATAACTTTAACTATTTTTCTCTAGTTTCTTTAATGTATCATATAGTTATATTTTTTCCCAGTGATACTATATATTTAAACATGGATAATATATTTCAAAGTACCTAAAAGAGTGCTATGCACTTAACTAATATGTTACATTGATTGACGTGCATTTTGTTTATTACATAGAGATTTGTTGAATCTTTATTTGTAGCTCTTATAGCACATGTGAGATTATAATATACAAAGCTGAGGCTGAAGTTTCTCATAGAAGAATTCCTACAGAGAGAACCCAGAATTGAATTAGAAACACTATAGTCAAGATAAGAATTTTCTGTCAACTTTCAGCCAACGGCATATAGGTTGAACCTGGCAAAATTTCACATTAGTATAGATGTTACTTTCTGCTCCAATTCCAATGTTTTGTGGGTTCCCCCCTTTTTTGAGTTAGATTTTAGGCAAATATCAAGTTGCCAGCCCTCAGCATTAAGAGACATATCTTTACTGAAGAGATAAAGAAATGTGTATTTAACCAGAAATAGTGGTTAATATATTATATGTAATTTCTCATTCAATACACCAAACTAAAAAAGCAGATACTAGTTTCATTTTACAGGTGAGGAAACTTGAGTTTCAGAGAGGTGTTTTTAAAATGTCCCTTGAATTGATTATGAAAATATAATGATTTCATGACTCCAAACAGATCCTTAAAAATATCAAAGAAAAAATAATGAGTTGGATTCGACAAATTTACAATTATAGAGAAATAATAAGTATCACCTTTTATTCTAGTGTAAGTGGTGCTGTATGAACCTAAACCCTTTCAACACACCTATTTTTACCTAAGTAGGTTATATGAGTGGCTCTAAGCCACACTTCCCCCACCCCCACCCCCCGAGAGTTTAAATTCAGTTCAAGGACAAAAAAAAAAAAAAAAAAAAAAAAAAAAAAAAAAAAAAAAAAAAAAAAACAACAAGCAGACTGTGTATTTGCTCATCTGTTCCATTTCTTGGGAAAGACCTTTAAAAGTCTTTTAATATATCACTTACCCTTCTGTTTTTGTTAAGCACTGTTTTTATTGGAGTTCTTAGATGATTTCTTCTAAAACCTTAGGATTTTCTGCAACAAACTATAAGCTACATCTGATATATCTAGATTTTTCTGCTTTATATTTACTTTTTTTTAGAAACTTATAAAAAAAAAACAAGAGAAAAATTGAGATTCACTCAATAAAACTAGCCCTGAGTTAAACCCCTGAAATTTTTTTCCACTCACTTCCAAATTGGAAGAAAGAATTTATTTTAACATATCCATAAGAATAAAATACAAATGTTCAAAAACTTTGATTTAAATACTCAGATATTTTACTATCATTTGCAAAACCTGTCTCATTTATCTCTTACATCACAGAAAGTGATCTCTTTAGAGATCTGGTTTATTGAACGTAAGTGTCTTTTTGGAAGCTCTTATCATGTATTGGTCTAGCATCTAGATATACTTTATTTGGAAGTTTAATGATAATAATAATGATACTACTAATAATAATGTTGACATTACTCTGGAAAGTCACTGATCTTTTCTCAATCATTCTTTGTAATCATATTCTGTGATGATGTTTAGTGGTTCACTTTTAACGTGGAAGTGAAAGGCTAACCGTGAAAAATAATTTTTCAACATAGTTATTTTCCCTTCCATGAAAAGAGAAATAACTCAATGTTCACATGAAGAATTGCCTCAATACATAAAATGAAACATCTAAAGGAAGAAACTGTTAACAAGTTTCTTGGTATGAGAAATCACTAAGTACATAACATAAGTGGATTTCAAATGTATTATATCCTGATCAGTGTGGCATCATTTTCCCTGTGTCAAGAAATTAGGTTGGAGACTTCTGGGTGCCTCAGTAGATTAAGCGTCTGACTCTTGATTTTGGCTGAGGTCATGATCTCACAGCTTTTGAGTTCAAGCCCTGTATTAGGCTCTGCACTAACAGTACAGAGCCTGCTTGGGATTCTCTCTCTCACCCTCTCTTTCTGCCCTTCCCCTGCTCTCACTTGCTCTCTCTCTCTCAAAATAAATAAATAAATTTTAAATAAAACTTTAAAAAGGAATACTAGGTTGATATAACAGGGGCATAGCTAACAAAAAAATTGACTGCTCTTATAACTTAAAGATCTTGAAAACATATGAATTTTAGGGTTTTTTTTTTCTATTTCTTGAAAAAATGCCATTGGAATTTTGATGGGAATCTTATTGAATCAATTGACCACTTTGAGTAGTATGGACATTTTTTTAGATGTTCATTTATTTATGTTGAGAGAACAAGAGTGCAAGCAAGGGAGAAGCAGAGAGACACAGAGAGAATACCAAGCAGGCTCCACACTATCAGCACAAAGCCTGATGCAGAGCTCAATCTCACAAACTGTGAGAGCCAAAATCAAGAGACGACACTTAAGCAACTAAGCCATCCAGGTGCCCAGCTAGTATGGACATTTAACACTAATTTTTCCAAACCAAGAACACAGGATATCTTTCCATTTATTTGTGTCTTCTTCAATTTCTTTCTTTAATGTCTTATAGTTTTCAGCATATAGAATTCTTCCACCTACTTGGTTAAGTTTATTCCTAAGGATTTCATTGTTTTCCAGGCTATTACAAATGAGACTGCTTTCTTAATTTTTCTTTTTGAAAGTTCATGTTAGTGTATTGAAATGCAACTGATATTTGCATGCCTAATTTGTATTTTGCAACTTATTAAATTTATTAGTTCTAACAGTTTTTTTGGTGAAGTCTTCAGGAGTTTCCATATATAAGATTATGTCATTTGCAAACGGAGACAATTTACTTATTTTCTGATTTGGAAGCCTTTTATTTTTCTGTCTTGCCTTATTTCTCTGGCTAGTACTTCTAGTAGTATGTTGAATAGAAGTGGTAAGAATGGGCATCCTTGTGGGGAATAAGCTTAGAAATTCCCTGGGCTTACATCAATGGGTTAACAAGGCATAAAGAAGTACAAAGCCATAGGATGCTCACACCGGAGTTTGGGTAAACAAGATTGGCACCCCAGGAATAAGGAGGCTAAAGTCACCAAAAATAGGGAGGTGCAAAGGCATGCCAGAACAGAGACAGGGTGCAGAGCACCCAGAATAGAGAAGGAGGGGCAAGGGCCCCAGAAGCGTGCAAAGGCACCCAATACAAAGGTATATGAGGTAAGCGAGATTAGACGTTCAGGGAAGAAGAGCCCCTCAATTTAGTACTATAGCAAAAAGCTGCTTTCACAGGAGGAAAGGACCAAGTTAGGTAAACAGGTAAGTTGCCCTATAGACTGCTGTGCTGCAGGGGAAGCAGCTCGGAGCAGAAATGATTAACAAAAGAAAAGGTGCCTTGTTAACTGTGAGGTTATTCCCCCTATCTTCCTTATCCCCTAGGCTAGCTACACAGACATGGGGCCTCCTGCCTGCCGTTAACAACTGCCCATCTGCCCATCTGCCTGGCGCCAGGATTTTGTTTTATATTGACCCAAATCCTAAACACCGTATACCTTCAAAACCCCCCTTTTCCCTCACATCCCCAAGTTAATGTTCCCAGGTTTTTTTTGTTTCTTTGTGCATGCCCATCATGTTTGTAAGCCTTCTGATCTTAGTAAATACAGGGCAAGGACCCTTATTCAGGGCTGTTGTCTTTTCCCAGACATTAGCCATCTCTCGGTTTTCATTCTCTTGTCTTGCTAGACAAGAAAGAACTTTAGACCCATAGTCTATGACACATCCTTTTCTTGTTCCAGATTTTAGAGGAAAAGCTTTCAGCTTTTCACGATTGAGCATGATGTTTGCTGTAGGCTTGTCATATATGGCTTTTATAATGCTGTGGTGCATTCCTTCTATACCTAATTATTGAGAGATTTTATCATAAAAAGATGTTGAATTTTGTCACATACTTTTTTGCTTCTATTGAAATTCAATGACATTTATGACCTAACAAATCAGGGTTAACCAGGAATTAATTTAATTTGGGAAGAACTGGGGAGGGAGTCATTGATTTGTTAGTTGGAAGACATGTAACCTGAGGGGAGTAATCTAAGCAGAAAGGGAAATATTACTAAATCAGAAGAGAAAGAATAATGAAAGAAACAAATTTCCCCACAAGATAAAAAAGGAAATGGTATTATTAACACAAGTGAGAAGAATGGCCTTTGGTAGAATGAAGTACACTTTCTTCATTATGACAGGCAGGAAAAAGAAAATAACAGGGGCAAGTACAGATAAATTTACAGGTAAAAAGAAGAGACAGATTCACAATTATGGTTTTATTTTATCACTCAAGCATAAGGAAAACAACTGAGAGTTATAAGACCCAGATGAGATCCTTACCAAATTACACATTTAAAGTCAAGGTGAAGGAAAATGAATAGCTAGAGGATCAGGAAAAACATCCAGAGCATATGGTGTAATGAAAGTCCTAAATAAATAAATAAACTCATACTGGGGGTTAGGAGATGAAAGAAAACACACACACAAAAACATCAAGTTAAAGACATTACAAAGAAAAAGAGAAAAAAATACAGAAAGAATATTCCTGGGAGCTCCATATAATTAAGAATGATACCTTGCATAATTTAAGTTTTTAACTTATTAACTGTAAAAGGGCTTTCATACTGTTAAAACCATTCAAGTGTTCTAACTCTGTATGGGAATCATCATTAAATCAACTATCCCTAACTAATTCTTAGAAATACTTGATGGAAGAAATACAGAAATACATACTGGGCAAATGGTGTTAATGGCAACAAACATATTTATCAAGATGCCTCTCTGAATTCTTAGAAATTGTTTTGACAAATAAGTCATCATAAGTCTTCTAAAATATAACATGATGTTGATTGTGGCTAGCTTATAATTATATATGATTTGTATGCTTTTCTGAGTTTTTCAAGTTGGTTACTTATAGCTTTTACCAAAAATTAATGAATTATAAGAATACAAACGCGCGCACACACACACATACACAAAGAAATACACTTGGTTTTTTCTCTGATTATGTGTATTTGCTTCAAATTTTATAATTTAGATTCAGCATGAATTGCAATAAATGGATCTTCAGCAGAGTTACTAACAGAAAAATGAGCATTGCCATCCCCAGAAACATAAATTTTAATTCCTGTACAATTGTCATCAATTTTATCTCCAGAAATAACATCACAATATGTGCCAGCAGGAAGACCAGTTTGCAAAGTTAAAGATAATGGCCTGCAAAATAAAATTTAAGATTTAACTTGAATTCAACAGAATGAAAAGCAAGAATTCAGACTATCTCTAAAAGGTTAACTTTGTGCTGTAGAACTCTAAGCAAAGTCTCAGTGAGAAGAAAATCCAAATACAAAAACCTCTCCAGTAGATGTGAACAGTTTTCCAGGACTAAAAGTAATCTTACAGAAGATTTACTAATTCCCTAGTCAATAGTGAATATTACCACAAAATTAAAGTTGAGGAATATCAGTGAAGATTTGAGTGAATTATCACCTTTCGATAAAAGCAATTCTTGTGGTTAACACAAATCTTTTAAATTTGTTCTCATCTAAACTTAAGAAAATACTAATTACTTTCAAAAATTTAAATTTGATTATTTCTTCAAAACTATTTTTCACAAGAGGCTAAAATGAATTTGGGCTAGAGATAAAAATAATCTTGGATTTTGTGAAGTATATGGTTTTAAATATAAAGCTGTCTCATAACTTTATGGGGCACCTGAGTGGCTTAGCCAGTTAAGTGAATCTTGATTTTGGCTTAGGTCATAAAAGACTCTTGACTTTAGCTCAGGTCGTGATCTCACTGTTTGTAAGATTAAGCCACAAGTCCAGCTCCTCACTGACAGAGTGGAGCCTATTTGGCTGTCTTCTCTCTCTTTGTCCTTCATCCCATTCATATGTTCTCTCTCTCTCTCTCTCTCTCTCTCTCTCTCTCTCAAAAATAGATAAACATTAAAAAAAAAGAGGTCTCATAAATTTATTTTGCTTCTCCCATCCAGAAAAGATAGAAATGAAAGGACTAGCCATGGCTTCTTTTGGTAAGAAAGAGATATATTCAATTTATTTTTTTGTCAGCAAAATATAATTTAAGCTAGAATGAGCTAAGCATGAGTGAAAGTTGGCCTTGGACTGAGACATTTCAATTGCTTAAAAGATGTCTTCTAAGCTATAGTTCTATATATTAGGGAATCAATATACTAGAGGCAGAGGATATAAGTATGACCAATGAAAGCCAATAAGAAGTCTCAGAGTTAAAACTCAAAAATCTCCTGAGGCGGGTCACTGACGGACCATAAGATACATGCTCTTTATACATATGCTTTAAAAAACATATTATTTGTCAGAGAGAGACAAGGAAATGAAAAAAAGAAGACCAAAAATTAGATAAAAGAGTACTTGAAAAAAAGAGCTAAAAAAAGATACTGAAGCAATATTTTTCCATTATTTAAAAAAGGGGAGGAAAGAGGAAAGGGGCTATGACATGTTCTTTTAGTGATTTCACAACCTTTATATCAACTACTCTGTGTATTTTGTGTGGGGTATATGTGTGGAAACATACATGTGCAGAATATCTGCACATGATATGCAAGGGTGCACATAGAATAATTCCACTTAGAACAGAAAGTCCTAATAAGGAAGAGATCAGAAGAATAAGAGCCATTATTTTTCTTCTGGTTCTTTTCAGATTCCTGTGTTTTCTTAATCTGCTGACTAAAGAATTTTTTCAGATATAAAAAAAGTAAATGTGTAATAAGAGAAAGTAGTAAACCGAGAAACTAGTATAAATGTTATTTAAAATGTTACTTCTAATTGATATCTACTTACCAGTCATCATTGTTAAAAACAATAAATCCTCTGTTTCCTCTTCCAAAAGCTACTTGATTGCTACCATTATCCCACCAGTTTGTAAAAGGTTGGCCATCAACTACATTACGGAACATAACCATGTTCCTAAAGATAAAATACCACATAAAATGCTGATGAATACATTTAACAGTTTAAAATAAAATTTTAAGAATGTTTAATATTAGAGGTCATCTCTAAATAAGATACCTTATTTGACGCCACCGATGTTCACAGACCCAATCATTGCCACAAGTGGTGTCTGGATTAATAGTAACTTCTTTAATTACTCCATTATTATTTGGTGGCCCAATCCAATCATTAACATCCTTAATTAAAGGAAAAAAAGCTTAGATTTTTTAACATTTCATGTATTTGTTTCTTTCTTCTTTATTACACAAAACCCAATCTGTCTTACTTGTGTCTACAGCATCTTCATTTAGTAATACTAACTCCTTCAGTATTTTTATAGCCCTTTACCAGGTCCTCACCATTTTCTTCCCAATTGCTAATTCTCTTAGTGCCATATATTAAAGGTCAGATTTTTTTTTTTTTTTTTACCTCTTCACTTTCTTTCCAAGGAATTGTTATGGCTAAGCTCTGGGAAAAAAGTGAATGACATTGAAATGACAAGAACTTTAGTGTCAGAGACAGCAGAATTAAAACACAGATTCTATTACTATTAGATAAAAAATCTTAGATAACATTGGGGTGACTGGGTGTCTCAGTCAGTTGAGCACTATACTCTTGATTTTGGCTCAAGTCATTATCTCATGGTTTATAAGGTCAAGCCCATCTGGCTCTGTGCTGGACAGTGCAGAGCCAGCTTGGGATTCTGTCTCCCTCTTTCTCTGCCCCTCCCCTGCTCATACTCTCTTTCTCTCAAAATAAGTAAATAAACATTAAAAAAAAAAGAAAACTTAGTTAACATACATACCTTCTCTGTGCCTAATTAAATAATTATGTGAAAAATGCCTTGAATATGATAATTGCTGAATAAATATTCATTTCTTTCATTCTTCCTTTTGGATAAATGTGCTAGTCAATACATCACAATATTCTTTACTAAATTGATCAAATTTTTAATCTTGTGATTTTCGGATTGGTAATTTTAAAGATAGAGAAAAAAAATGGAAGAAATCAGTCTGGTTTGACGTGAAAAAGATTTTTAGTTTAGGTATGAAGTTGCTGTACAATGCTGCATCTGAAATCTTCAGTTTAAAAAAAAAAATTCCAATAACTTTCCCAATACATTCATAATTATATTTCTCAGTTCGTTTTTCAAATTGCTACTCAATACCCCATATATTACCCCAAATATTTTTCTCATCTTTACCTTTTCCAAAATAGTCTGTAAATTTCCCTTCCTTAATACATATATTTTCCTTCCACTTATAAGATATTTTCCCTATTTAACAAAAGTTCAACTGAACAACTTCTTTTCATTCCATACAACTTTTTAAAAAAAAGTATTTAACAAATATTTATATTGATCATACTATGGGCAGGTACTGTTTTAAGTTCTTTACCAGTGTTAACTTGTAATCCTCATATCAACTCTATGAAGTAGGTACGTATGAGAAGTACATATTTTACTTACTATATCCTTATTTTAAAGTGTTTCTTTGGGGAGGGGATGTTTGTCATACTTCTGATATAGCCTACAATACTCTTTGACAACAGAGACCATAATATTAATTGAATTGCTAAAAGCATCCTGCATCAGGTTTACACTTAAATACTTGATAAATAGTAAATATAATAGTGTCATGTACAATTAAAACAAAACTGCCTTTCCTTTCTTGAGAAAAATATATATTGGACAGCACAAAAACTTACTTTTCCATTTTCAAAATGTCTTGGCCAACGGAAGCTTGACATTACTCGTGTAAATCCATACGGATGAGCAAGCATAAATCCAACTGCCATTTTGTACAGTCTGAAGGTTACAAAATGATATCATCATAGAAGAAAACAATACTTTTAATGTCATTAAAACAAATGTAAAAAAATGGGGCGGGGGGGGTTTATTTCCTACCTGGAGTCCCAGAATGTTAGAATAGATGCTCCTCCAGCTCCATGTCCTCGCTGATTGTCATGATTGTCCACAAAGACAAGTGCTCTGTCAGAACGCATGAAACCCCATCCTTCTCCCCAGTTCCTATTAAAACACATATACACAAAAATACATGTATTCTTTTCCAATAGTTTTAGGGTAACCTAAATGTGTATTTCTTTTGGTATAGCATCCCCTAATGAAATTCTGTCTCTAATTAAATGATTATTCTATAGGAGTGTTTTTAAAATAAAAAAATAAATATATAGAGAGATAGATAAATATACTATATATATAGATATACTATACATTCAATGTATGTATATATGTATGGATTACTTGTATTATATTCATGTTACAGGTATGAGATTTTTGTTATAAAAAGTCCTTTTAGAGGTTTCAGTATAATTTAGATGAGACTTCAGAAGGATCAACATCCATATCACATCATACAGAATGGAAAACTGGGTTAAAATCAGGTTTTAATATTGTATTGTTATAATATAAACATTCTAATATTTGAAATTAATTAATTGATATAATATATGTAAAATCCATAATGTAGCCACATTTTAGGTACTTTATAAATGATACAATCATTTTAATAATAGCATGGCCTTCACATATTGTATACAAACACTAGTCAAATATAGTAGAGTTATATAAGACATAGATTAAAGTCTCTAGGTTATATTTGAGGTTTTGAGATATCCTCATGATTGACATTCTAAATAATAAAGATGATACATTGGAATTTGGGAAACTATAACCCTTATTATTCGTAATTGAATCCTTAAAAATTCTAAATAAGTTCCAAAGAAGATAACTCAGATTGGGATAATAAGACTAATACATCTGTGAAATAATTTAAAAGACAAATCGTATTTCATTTACTTTAAGTAAGCCATCTTCTCTCCATCCCACTTGCGCAGAACTGTGCCTAATTTTGCACCATACTTGAATTCTGTCACACAGCCATTTCCAAAGTACTCACTGCTTTTCATTGGCTCACCACCCAGATCAATTACCTAGTAGAAATACAAGAAAAATATTACTTTAATAAGAACTTTAAAGAATTTTAACCAAAAGGTTAACATTATGTAGAAAATGACTTGAAACTAGTTATGTTATTTGAAATACCCAAAATGGTTTTCTTTATATCAAGATTCTTGCTTTTTTGCTAAATTATATGCTACAATATTAAAAATAACATGATACAAGGTGATCTGTTGTCCTGTGAGAATGTTGACCTAATTTAGTATTGTACATAAATGATAACAATAGGTCATACTTATATAGCACTTGATATCTGGATGACAACATTTCTAAGTGGTTAATAAATATTAACTCATTTAACTGTTGGACAAAGACAAAGACATAACTATTATCACCATCCCTTTTCTTCACTTGAAAATAAAATGTTGCATACAGAGGTTAATCAACTTGCCTAAGTGAACACAGCTACTAGTGCTATAGCCAAGATTTAAACTCAGACTGGCTCAAGATAGCAACTATGTTATTATCTGTCTTTTCTAATGGTCTCTGGGGAGACCGTAAATGACACAGATGTTTGCAGCCTAAATGAATTCTCTGCACTTCCATAAAACCTCTTGTGATAGTTAGATGTTAGATGCTGTTCCAATGAAAGAAAGTTAAAGAACACTCTTCTATACAAATGATACAGCCATTAAACTACAGAAATTGTATCTTTAATTAAATCTACCATTTATTTTCTAATTAATTAAATTATATTTTTTCATATACCTATGAAATACATATACATATATGTACTGATGTACCTCCTGGTAAATGAAGGGTTTACTTCCTTCGGGGAACCAGTTTGTACTTAGATTATGCAGTTTATCCAAAATTGCCTTCATGTCTCCAGGCCACATGTGCTTAGAAGCATCAATTCTGAACCCTGCTACACCAATGTCAATGAGGCGGTTCAGATATTCAGCAATCTTAGAACGCACATAATCTTTCTCCAGTGCAAGATCAAGAAGACCGACCAGACGACAATCTCTGACCTATTGAGGTAAAAATTTTGTGATTGATACACAAAACACCACCTTAACCTGACAATCCATTTGATTATTCATTCATTTATTCATTAACAGGTGTTTCTATAGTGTCTTTTTTGCATTGGGAACTGAACATACTGACATTCTAGTATGGACATATCTTTGATGTATTAGAAAAAATGGAGTCTGTAGGAAATAAAGCAGATGAGTTTTTTTTTTTTTTTTTATTGGGACAAATTTAATTGGGAAAAATATTTTAAATACTGATTTGAGTTTCTAATTTTTAAAGAGTCAGACTTGGAATCCTTATTTTCATAAGGAATCTAAACCAGTATTTAAAATGAAGATCAATAAGCTACATGTAGATAATTAAAGGCACGGATAGCTCTTTATTCCAATCACTGTGGTTTTTTTCTTTAATTACCTGATAAGGATCATTATAGTTCTCAATGTCTCCACTTCCAGTTCTACATTTACCATCATTAAAATCCCAATGAGAGAATGGGACTGCTGGAAAATCTCTATTTCCAGGGTTGAAGTAACTTCCACAAGTACTGCTTGTTCCTGCACCCACACCATTCCCACTCATATGATTAATTACAGCATCCACATAAATATGGACCTGAAAAACAAAGTTTCTATTTCAGTTTGTCTTTAGAGAGGTAGAAATCTATAGTATTATCGACTAAAGTTTACAGCATGGTAATCACACTCCAAAACTGGTATTTGTTATTTTTTAACTTATCTTCCTAGTAAACCAAAAGTTAAGTGTGAAGGGAAATCCATGTGAACTGAATACCTATCTGCATTTTACCCTCTTGGTAAAATATTTACATAAGTGACAAACTGGTAACTAAAACTACCATAACTATGAAAAAATGCAAATAGCCTTTTGGGGGGACAGATCAGAATCATAAAAGACAGGAGAGAACGTTGGTTTTTGAAATTTCCATGCATCATCCTAAGAAAGAAGCAGCTAGCCTCTATTATCTACTTAGCATCTAAAGAGAGGAAGGTAAATCTCTCATAATATAACTATTTACCATCAAAAAACCTATGGGGAAGAAGACCCAGAAATTATAGGTGCATATACAAGCCACATAAAAATTATAACAAATATTGCAACTGGAATTTCCAATTCCTAACTAGAAAGTATTCCCCAGAAATGTGTACAGTTATATTTGCTTTATAAATAATTTTGGCTTTAAACTTTGATTGAAATTTTCTTTAGTAGACAAATGATACATATACAAAGATTTACAAAAGTTAAACATAGGTAACAATTAAGTTCTAGTTATAGCTTAAGTGTAAAGTAAAATAAAATAAAATAAAAAACTATGGAATATATTCTGCTCATAAGGAACAGGAGACAAGAGAGAGAATTTTCCTAAATAATGTTTTTAAAGGAAATTTTAATTCACTTACACCAACGTTGTTACATCTAGTCACCATGTCTTTGAATTCATTTTCATTTCCTGATCTTGTGCATAACTTGTAGCTAACTGGTTGGTATCTTTCCCACCAAGGTCTTAAAGGGCTATTAATCACAACATTTTCATTGGGTGGAGAGATCTACAAATAAACAATAAGTATCATATTATGGGTTACTTTATATCATCAGATACTCTATAACATAATCAATGATCTAAACTTATTTCTGAATCTTTGCATATACAGCTACATTTTTAACTACCACATTGGAAATGTCCTCCTGAAGAAGGTTTATATCAGAAACAAAACATAAAGTTGTCAATAATACTAACTTTTTTTCTTCCTCAGTAAACCGTTTTAGAGTACCTATTTGTGCAGTAAAATCTTCCAGCTTCACAGATACAGATCATAATACCATTTACTATAAGCACAGCAAACTTTGCAATTTATACTAAGAATAATACCCACCTGAACCCCTCCAAATCCTTTGGGAGCTAAGTATCGCTCACATTCAAGAGCAATGTCAGCCCAGCGCCACTCAAACAGATGGACAATAGATGTCCGTCCAGGTTTGGTATTTGGGGCATACTGAGCCCAGCAGAACCCAATGACTGAAAGCAACAGAAAGAACTTCATTTTGCTTTGAAGTTGTCAGTGTTCTTTGCAGCAACTATTTATCTTCCTGTAAGAAAAATATTTTACTAGGTAAATATTAACATGAATAAATACATAGAGCATAAAGTGTTCATGATCTGAAAAGAATTATCAATAATAATAATATTAACAGGTGAAGAATATCTGTAAACAATATACCAGGCAAACAATCTAAATGACCTTTTAGAACTTAATGCTTTCTTTACTGAGGGAATATTAACCTTTTTCAACATCTGGAATTTTATATAGAGAGAATCCTCAATCATGGATTATTTAATTAGAATTAGATTTCTTTCTGAAGTCCTTCACAAATAGAAGGAAAATCACAATCAAAGCCAGTTGAATTTATAATCAAAACATTGCCTTAACTATCTATTTGCAAACATTATAATGTTTCAATTTCAAAAAGAAACAGGATATTTAATTCAGTTCTTTTCTTATACCACCAACCCTAATTTTTAGTTATTTAACTTTCTACATTAAGATTTAAGAAACTATTTGGAAGTTGAAATAAAGATAGAGACACTTTTCCCCACTCCATCAAATCATATGCTTAATGCAGTGGCTGTAGCAGCAGAGCGTTTTGTTTTTTTCCCCTTATAGCCAAATATTTCATACCTGATAGGACACTAAATTAATAAATTCACACCTCATTTTCTTCTTAACGTAAGTAAAAACCTATGAAAGAGAATAATAGTACAGGTGGAAAACACTTAATCCTTTAATCCAACAAGCATTAACTGAATATTGTTTTTTGTTTAAGCATGTGGATGATATTTGGTATACAGTAATAAATAAGATAGATAGGATTCTTGTTCTTGTTACATTCTAGTGTGGAAAGAAATATAGGATTAAATGATGATGATGATACATTGAAGATATCAATAAGAACTAGTATGAATTAATAGTAATAAAATAGAAAGTGACTTTGCCATTAAGGTATTTTAAACTAAATATTCAGGAAAGATTTCTTTGTGGAAATGATTTTCAGCTAGTATTTGAAGGATTAGAAGCACCCAGTGATTTGAAGATCAGAGAAAGAGCAATCTAGAGGAAAGTACAACAGAAAAAACCCAAGGAAAGAAAAACTTCAAGCAATATTAAATAAATAAATAAATAAATAAATAAATAAATAAATAAATAAATAAATAGAAGTCAGTGTAGCTAAACAATATGTAATAAAGGGAAGGGCAAATTTATATGAGGTCTGAGAATTAGGCCAGATCATGTAGGATCTTGTAGAATATAATGAAAGAGAGAGGCATTGTGTCTGTAAGAAAGGGAGCTAAGAAACTCTGGTGTACTTTAAAAGAAAATCACTCTTGTTACTCTGAAGAAATTGGATTATAGGAAAACAAGAGTAGGGGTAAGGAGATCTGTTAGACTTTTTTAGTGGTTTAGGAAAGAGGTGAGTGGCTTAGACTAAGGGCATTGACAGGATATATTTCATAGACAGAGAGGTAATAGGTTTATGGATAGATTAGAGCTGAAGAATGAGGGAAAGAGAGGGGCGCCTGGGTGGCTCAGCAGGTTAAACGGCCGACTTTGGCTCAGGTCATGATCTCTCAGTTCATGAGTCTGGCTCAGGTCATGGTCTCTCAGTTCATGAGTTTGAGCCCCACGCTGGGCTCTGTGCCAACAGCTCAGAGCCTGGAGCCTGCTTAGGATTCTGTGTCTCTCTCTGTCTCTGCCCCTCCCCTGCTTGGACTCTGTCTCTCCAAAATAAATAAGCATTAAAAAAAAATTTTTTTTTTTTTAAAGAATGAGGGAAAGAGAAAAACTAAAGAACTAGGTATCTGGTAATGATACCATTCATTAAGATAAGGAAAAATAAGGAAGTACCAGCTTTGGGGAAGGGTTACGTAGAGCACTATGGTCCATAATTATTTCTCTAGCAACCCTAATGCTCTCCTTTGGTCCTTCTTCCAACTCACCATGTAAACACTATGTGTCCTACTTTCTTAGTCAGTTCAAGTTACTACAACAAGATTATCACAGACTGGGTGATAATCAACAAATATTTATTTCTCATAGTTCTGGAGGCTAGGAAGCCTGAAATCAAAATGTCAGTAGGTTCAGTGTCTGGTGAGAGCCCCCTTCCAGGTTCATAGATGGCCATCTTCTCCCTGTATCTTTATATGATGGAGAACAGAGTATAGCTCTAGTCTCTCTTCTTACAAGGACACTAATGCCATCATGGGGCTCACTCTCATGACTTCATCTAAACCTAATTACTTCCCAAAGACCCCACAACCTTATACCACCCACGGGGAGCTAGGGTTTCAATATGTAAAGTTGGTGGGGGGGAGACACAAACATTTAGTCCCTAATGTTTACCCATTGCAAAACTAAAATTTCCTCATATTTCACAAGTAATTTCATTGCTCCGTAATTTTCAAAGTGTTTTCCTTTCTATAATCACTTTCCATCATCCTTGTATACTTCATAAGCAACATCTTTTAAAGCCTATCCTGTTATTCCCAGGCATAGTTAATAACTGATCTATATGATAGCTTTTTAACATATATCACAATATTAAGCTGTATTTGATTTATATTGTAAATATATTATAAATAATTAAGTACTTATGTGTCCATCATTCTGGACAAAACTTCTTAAAGGTAGACTTCCTATCTAAATTCCTAGAAACTAGCAAAACAAATAGCTAGTAATGGCTTATGTAATCAACAAATTGTAACATAAGATTCTAAATTCTAGGCACTGTGCAAAGCATTGGCATAACTTGGGTTATGTCTTCAATGATTTTTAAAAATAAACAAACACTGTCAGAAATTATGTGATATAATTTAATCTTTGCAAAAAACTTTTTACACATAAAGGAACTATAGCCCAGATAAAAAGTAAACTGTCCAGGCTCAGACAGTATATAACAAGACAGAATTTGTTAATAGGTCCTACCACAAATCAACATTCTCTGTATTATACCAATATTCCTCATAGTATTCTAGAGGTGTGATATTCAACATGGTAGCTACAACATTTGGCTACTGATAACTTAAAATATTAGTCTGTACAGAAATGTTCTATAAGTGGAAAATATACTCCACATTTTGAAGAAATAGTGTGAAAAATTAATGTAAAAAATTAATAATTTTATGTCATTTATATGCTGAAATGATATTTTGGAATGCATTAGGTTAAATAAAATTTATTATTAACCTTAATTTCCCCAATTTCTTTTGGCATCTTTTAATATTTGGCTATCAAAAATTTTTAAATTATATATGTAGTTTTCATTAAATTTCTAATGGGCAGTACCATTCTAGAGATAATATTAAATCAGAGAAAGGACACATCTGTACACAAACATAAGTAACAATAATAAAATAAAGAATATGATTACTACTTTAAGAAAGATACAAGTAGTGTTTCATGATTTCATTGATAGAAAAAATAATTTGTGCTGGATGAGAACAGAGGAAGATACAGTCAATTCAAAGAACAGGTTTGACTTTAACCTTTAAATAAAACAGAGAAGGTGAAATAGCTCTGACTAAAAAAAATAAAAACAAAAACAAAAATGAAAACAAATTTAGGAAATGAGAAAGAAGAATATCAAGAAACCAATATAGTTTTGTAGAACACTAAGTAAGGTGCAGGGGAGCCATAGGAATTAAGGTAGGAGAGTCATATTGAGATATCTTAAAGTCAAGGAGGAGAAAGTAGAATTTCTTCCTAAAGCTATAAGAAGCTATATAGAAGGGTGTTGTTCATTTGTTTGTTTGTTTGTTTGTTTGTTTGTTTTGAAAAAGAACAGTAACTTGATTAGAGCTTTTACAGTATATCAGATGGATTGGGAAGCAAAGAGAACTGAGATAGAAACAATTGAAAATAGCAGTAGGAGTGAAATTGAGTGTATAATAAATTGTTACAATCAGTGTCACCCAGTGAATGACACTTGCTTGTATCCACTTTGGGGTCTCTTCCTTCATAGGCTATGGAATTGGCTTATAAGTCGTTTTGCCCAGTGGGATGTCAGCAAATAAGACACAAACAGAAGTTTGACTAGCATTTACCCAATGGATCTTGATCTCTTGAAAAATCTAAGACCATTGTGTTGTTTGGATAACTAGGATAAATTACCACATGAAGAGATCTAATTGTTTCTACCCATTCCAACCATCTGAGTTGATCTACCAACTAACTGTAGTCGAATGGTTATTCCAGGACAAAAGCAGCAGAAGAACCACCTAGCCAACCCATAAAATTGTGAGGCATAATACATTATTATTGTTATTCGGCAATAATTCACTAATACAGAAAGGAAAGATAAAATAGATTTGGTGGAGACCAAGTCTACATGAAATGGTAAGTAACTGGATGTAGGAAAATAAAGAAAAGGAAGAGTCAAAGGGGACTCTGATTTAAAGGTTAATGAATCGAAGAATGACAATGCAATTACCATTCTTGAGCAATCTAGAAGCAGACTTGGTTAGGGAAACTGAAGAACTAATACTGGGATATACTGAGATTGAAGTATAAAAAAGTATTAGATATGAAGAAAGAAGCAGATAGATTTGGGAACTTTCAACAAAGCAATGATAGTTTCAGAAATGGCATACAAAATATTTAACAACTGGATTTGGTCACAGACACTGACCAATCAGAATAGATAACATCTATAAACAACTAGTATATATAAGTCAATGAACATGGATGAATTATCAGGCCTGGAGAGCTGGACCTTTGAGAGTAGACAAAGAGAGTTGACAAGACAGCTGTTGAGTCCAAATTTACAACTTTGTTCGGGTAAAGCCCAGCAGTGTATATGATAAGGGAGATTGGAGGGAGCATATAAAGAGGTGCCTTCATAATAGGGAAAGGACTTTTATTACCAGAGAAAGGCTTTCAAAAACAAATAGGAAGGAAAATTTGCAAGGAGGACAAGAGACCAACTGGAGGTAGATGAGTATTAGAATAAGAATAGGAGAGAAGACTGATGAGACTGTGGATGATATAGGGCTGATGGTGATAAAGAGGCGGGAATTAGATAAGAGCAGCATGGTTTGAACTTTATACATCACTTAAGGTTCCAAATGTTAAAATGTAATGGTTAAGAACATGACCTTAGGAGTTAGACAAACTACAGTTTAAATTCTGACCCTGTCATTTATCATCTGTGTGACTGTGGAAAATAATCTCTTTAAGTTTATCTATGAACTAGAAAAAGCAATATGTACCTCATAAAGCTGTCATGATGATTAAGTGAATTAACACCAATAAAGCTGTTATCCTGGTGCATGAATACAATAAAAACTCAATATATTTGGCTGCTGTGATGTTATTATTGTTTTGTTATTTTTACTGCTGGTACTGTTCAAACTGCTCTAAACTCATGTTCTCTTTCTACTTCTAGTTATTATCACTTGGACATTCTCTCTTTCCATTCCACTCTTGCCAAATTCTAATAATACTTTCTATTTCTCAGAACTATTTGCACACCCCCCCCCCCCACACACAAACACACGAAAGAATAGATAGTGATAAGAAGGAACTGGCAATGTTTTCTACCTATTTTTTCCACTCTTCTTTTTCTCTCTTTTAGTTTTAACCACTTTAGAACTTCTAGCAGACACACATTGATTTTGACATAACTTCTCATCACTGCCTCATTAGTTAATTCTGAACTGTTCTTTTAATAACAAGTGTTTTTCACACGTATGTTAAGATGTTATTAAAATAAGGGATAACATATTAAAATTATACAGACATAATTCAAGAAATTTTACCAGCACCCCAGCATAGGTGGATATATACAATCATACAATAATCTTTATCAAGTGTCAGTCACTGTCCTATATTTTCTCATTTAATCTTAATTTTCCTCTCAATCTAAAGAGCTATAAACTCCATAAGCATTAAAACAACTAAAGCATATTTTTATATCTTGTGAAGTAAAATCTGCAAACAAATCCTTGACATCTTTGACATCAATAACAAATTAAAAAAATAAGAACTTGAGATAGTTATTATGGCTACTTCTCATTATAGATTTCCTAAAATTGTTCCCCTCAGAGAAGCTATTCACAGTTATTAATACTAATATCAATGCTCTGCTGCCCACATCTCATATTTCTTCTTTAAAAGAAGAAATTTCCTTTTCAAGTTTTAAGGGTTACTATAATAAGTCATATGAGATGTCTTGGGAGTTCCTTAAAAATATGAGCTAGAACATTTGATAATATCCTACCAATAAAGCAATACTCCTTAAGAAGTATTTATATTTGAAGTGCCAATAAAACATATCCGATGTTAAAAAGAAAAAAAAAATCTATTAACTCAGACGCCTCCATAAGTTTTCTAGTTTCTGATGTTCTCAAGTATTTTTTTTTTCTCAATCAGTATTATATAAAAGATACTTGTTATTTTATTTAATGTCTACAATATAAATGACATCATAAGGGAAAGGCTCTAGAAAAAATTCAGGACTTCTCTTAACACATGAAATACCATAAATTTGGTCATTTAGCTTAAGTCTACCTAAATCATACCATGGCTTAAATAGCATAAAGGAGCTCTATTAAAATGTTAAGCAAAAAGTAATAGTCAAAAAACCAGTATCTATTTCTATAGCTTCCTTTCTACCTATATAAATGTCAGTTACCTATATAAGTATTAGTTATTTATAATGTTCTTTTCCCCTTTCCAAAACAACCTCTCATCTCAGGCATATACTAATATATTTTTTAACATGTAAATAAATTAACATTAACCTAAAATAAACAAGTTATCTACTCTTGTCATTTGTAGTTATTAGCCTAGATACTTCATATCTATATAAATATCTTTAGAGTAAGTTGTTTAAAATATTATTAAAAATTTTAACAGAAATACCTTAAATGTCACATCTATGCTTGTTATTTTGTCACTTTTATTTATCTCCAAGTGTTTTCTTTTTCTATTTTTCTAGTTTTCAATATTCTAGAACTTTCATTAGTATTATCAATACAGTAGTTGTTCAAGTTAGTGGTTTCTCTTACTGAAAAAAAGTCTTAATTCCTCTAAATTTTACACTGAATCATGTACAATTTTCTCAAAACAGTATCCTGTCTCCTATGAGCTACCTACCTCCATAAAACAAAAAGAAAAACAAAAACAAAAAACTTAAAGGAAAAACAGGAAAATGAACCCTGAGCTCAGGATAATAAATCACCTGTGAAGTTAGAGAAAAGAAGGCAAATATAATCAAGTTTACCTACAAGATTCTTTAAATGAGAGAAACGTTTTCAGCCAAGACTCAGACACACTTCAAACAGAAACAGTACATTTTGTGCTGCTGGAAACTGAAACTTGAGTTGTCAACAAACCTAAAATAGCTTGTAAAACTTTGACCTGTATCAAATCATATGACAGAAACCACTTATTTCAAGACAAAAAACGGGGGGTAGGGACTACAATACTCACAAAACATTAAGATAACTTACCACATCAACTTCTTTACATCAGCAAACTCTCAAGTAGACAGGTCAGTCTTTTCAATCATACAATAACAAAAATCATATAGTTCTTGTTTTGCTTTCTCTTCAATGAGGAAAAAAATGCTGAATTTAAAGCTTTATAGATTTTCTATAATCCTCTTCTTCTCCATAGGTGCTCTTACAATGCTGTTCCAACTCTCCAAACCAAATCTGTGAAAAAAAGTGTAATGTGAGCTCCACAATGATACTTGATTAGCTACTATCACTCCCAATTCCGAAAACCAACTGTCTTCCCTCAGCTCAATTGCTTCCCTGACACTTCTAATTACACTGTACCTTTTCAGTTGTTTGCTTTCTCTTTTGGTCTTCCTTTCTCTTTTTCAGTATTATCTCCCAATCTCAATTAGTCTTTTTATTTCCTAAATCATTTATATCAATCTATGAATTTTTTTTTATAAAATAACCTTTAAAGACACAGATTAAAATGATTGTGTTACATTATACAAAAAAGTGTGAGTAGGATGTAAACAAAGTCTCTAAACCAAAATCTAATTTTGCATCTGAGTTTGCGACCTACTATGTGAACCTTAAGGAAAAGAGAAGCCTATAGATTGCATTTAGATCTTAGTTGGAAAATGGGGATAATAGTATTGTTGATAAATATGATAAAAGTACAAAAATAAGTAAAACCAACTAACAATATGCATTGAATGTTACTATTACCACTTTGATTCCTTACACAAACATAAATGCAAGCTAGAACTATGATTATACCCAGTTTTAAAAAAGGAAACTGAAGCACTAATATTAAGTAAGACAACTATTCCATGGTCAAATTTCCATAAACACTGCAACTGAAATTCAAAACCAAGCAGTTTAACTCCATAGTGAGCTCTTAGCCATTACTCAGTCTTATCAGTCCCCATCACTGAGTCAAGTGATAAAAGTCAAGTAAAATACTTTATGTGAAGATATTTTAGAATCTGGAAATTTCTGTTTAGCTAACATTAATAAGTTTATAAAATTGCAAAAGTAGTAAGGGTTATTAGTCTCATATTTCCTGTTTTTCAAATTTTCACACTAAACAAAATTAATCTTTCTCTGTTACAGGTTTTATACCTGATTTCATACCCACAGAAGGTATTACTATTCATAAATATTCAGTGCTCCTTCCTGCAGGTTACATATACCTTGTCCTGTTGAATTTGGGAATTTTCATGTCATTTGCTTCGGCAATAAAATACAAGCAGAAGTAATATGTTTTGTTCTGGGGCCTCTGTATTAAAATAAAGTTTCAGTGGCAGATTGTAAAGTGACTCATATGAAGAGTCCCCTTGTTGATCTAAGATAAACACAAGAAATAAATTTGGCTACTGTAAGCTACTGAGTATTCAGCTTTTTGTTACTGCAGCATAACCTAGTCTATCCTGATTGATACAACCATTAAGTTCCTGTAAGCTCTTTGATTCCTAATACATTCTATATGCCGTTTCATTTTTCTTGGGATGTAGGAAGAAAAAATAAATAAGATCAGAGAATATTTATATTGAAAGAGACTACTGGAATAGTCCAATGGTTTCTAGATTTTGAGCTCTAAATAATCAATAGAATTTTAAAAGAAATTGTATAAAAAATATATTTTCAGACAAAAGTCATGAAATTCAGTTTTACAAAAATATCTACCATTAATATATTGTTCTTATCTTTCTCTTCTTAAATTTGAAACCACTTATCTAAATCTAATATTATTTTATTGATATAAAAAACAAGACCTAGGATTAAGACAAGTGGCATTTATATTAAACCAATAACAATTTTTAAAAATTGACATGTGATGTCAGCATCATGGTGGTATGAGTCGTTCCTCTTTCATCTCCTCTTTGATTACAATTAGTCACCTATACATGAATAAAAGTGCCTCTGTACATTACAACAGGACACCTGTGAAATTTCTATCTACTTGTGCACCCGAGAGAAAGTGGATAGATCTCAGAGTGAACTGTGGATTCAGCAGAATTGGTGAACCTGCTCCACCCACGTTGCCCTGATTAGATAAGGGGAAGCTGGAGGGTATACCACTGGACAGATACACATGGAAGCATCAGCCTGATAGGAGAGCCTGGCACACCATCAGACTGGTACAGAGGGGAGTTTGGAGGCAGAGGTAAGAGAGGAACCCACTGAGGCAGGCTCCCTCTCCAGGACATCAGTGCAACACTCTGGGCTTTTGGCAACAGAAGGAGTTACCTCTCTGGCAGAGGATGTGAAAAGCACAAGAAGTGACAGACTGCCCAGCTGCACGTGGGCTGCAGCTGGAGAGCTTGTTTCTCTCCTGCAGCACCAGAGTTCTAAGGAATGACCTCCCTGACTTGGAGGAGGGAAGGGAAATGGAAGGAGGTAGACAAGGAATATCAAATGGCGTTTAAGGAACTCATTTCCTTCTGTATGCTTCAGGGTTTCAGCTGTAGATCCACTCATGGACCTTTTGAAGTTCCCTACACTAACATTCACCTAATGGGCTGTAGGCACGCCCAAAGTCCCAGGTGCTAAACCCACATCTCTCCCAAATCTGCTGCCAGCTCTTTTTGCACACTTCATCCTAACAGCCATCTCCCACAGGAGAAACCAAAAACTTGAGGTATAGTGCCATCTTCTGGACTACAAAAGAAAATTTTCTAACTGCTAACCTGTTGAACTGTAACAAGCCAAATTACGCAAATCCTTAAGTAGGAAAAGTGTTTGCTGCTTCAAATGTAAAATCAGAGGCATATATTGTTAAGCACAATGAAAAATCAAGATAATATTATATAATGGAAATAAGATAATTCTCCATATACTGAACTCAAAGGCACAAAATATTGAGACACAACTGTTAAAGAATTCAAAATAAATTTTATGAAGAAATTCAGTGAGCTACAAGAAAACTGAGAAAGGCAATTCAATGAACCTGGGAATAAAATTAATGAACAGAAGGAGTTCCCTACCAAAGAGACTGAAATTTTAAAAAAAGAACCAAACAAGCACCTGGGTGGCTCAGTCAGTAGACTCTTGCTTTCTGCTCAGGTCATTATCCCAGGGTCACAGAATCGAGCCCCGCATCAGGCTCCATGCAGAACACACAGCCTGCTTAAGATTCTCTTTCTCTCTTCCTCTGCCCCTCTCCCTAGCTTGTGCTCTCTCTCTCTCTCTAAAATAAATAAAGTGAAAAAAGTAAAAATAAACAAATTCTAGAGCTGAAGAAGTAAAACAATGAAATGAAGAATGCATTAAAAAACTTAACAGAAGACCATGGGGGAGGGGAAGGAAAAAAACAGAGAGGGAGGGAGCCAAACCATAAGAGACTCTTGAAAACTGAGAATAAACTGAGGGTTGATGAGGGGTGGGAGGGAGGGGAAGGTGGGTGATGGGCATTGAGGAGGGCACCTGTTGGGATAAGCATTGGGTGTTGTATGGAAACTAATTTGACAATAAATTTCATATTAAAAAAAAAGCACAGATAACAGGGCAGATAGAATGGAAGAAAGGCTAAGTGACTTGAAGGACAGGAATTTAGAAATGAATCAGTGAGAAGGGAGAGAAAATTAAGATTTTATATTAAAAGCAAAGAGGGGTGCCTGGGTGGCTTAGTCGGTTAAGCATCCGACTTCAGCTCAGATCATGATCTCATGGTTTACAAGCTGGAGCCCCATGTCAGATTCTGTGGTGACAGATAAGAGCCTGGAACCTGCTTTGGATTCTGTGTCTCCCTCTCTCTGCCATCCCTTCCTTGCACTGTGTCTCTTGCTCTCTCAAAATAAATAAACATTTAAACAGTGAAAAAACCCTATGAGTACTATAAGATTCTATCAGAAAAGCAAATAGAATAATTAATTTACCAGAAAAAGAGAAAGGGAAAGGGGCAAAGAGTTATTTAAAAATACAATAGGGGCACCTGGGTGGCTCAGCTGGTTAAGCTTCTGACTTCAGTTCAGGTAATGATCTCATGGTTCACGAATTCAAGCCCTGCATTGGGCTCTGCGCTGAAAGTGTGGAGCCTGCTTGGGGTTCATTCTCTCTACCTCACTCTCTGCAAACTACCCCCCCCCCCCGACTCATGCTTTATCTCTCTCTCTCAAAAATAAATAAATAGGGGCGCCTGGGTGGCGCAGTCGGTTAAGCGTCCGACTTCAGCCAGGTCACGATCTCGCGGTCCGTGAGTTCGAGCCCCGCGTCAGGCTCTGGGCTGATGGCTCGGAGCCTGGAGCCTGTTTCCGATTCTGTGTCTCCCTCTCTCTCTGCCCCTCCCCCGTTCATGCTCTGTCTCTCTCTCTGTCCCAAAAATAAATAAAAAACGTTGAAAAAAAAAATAAATAAATAAATAAATAAATAAAACTTTATCTCTCTCTCTCAAAAATAAATATATACATTTATCATATATAGATAGATATAGATATATAGATATAGATAGATATAGATATAGATATAGATATAGATATAAAATAGCTGAGAACTGCCCAAACCTGAGGAAGAAACCGAATGTACAAGTCCACAAAGCTAGAATACCCTATTATTTCAATGGAAAAAGACCATGTCCAAGACACTTTATTAAAAGCTGTTAAAAATCAGTTATAAAGAATCTTAAAGGCAGCCAGGGATATCAAAGAAAGCAGTCTACAAAAATACTCCCATTAAACTATCTGTGGACTTTTAACCTGAAACTCTATAGGGCAGGTGAGAATGTAATGAAATATTCAAAACGTTAAAAGATAAAAACTGACATCATTTGTTTAATGAAAAAACAATCTAATTTAAAAATGGGCATAACTAAATAGATATTTTCCCAAAGAAGACATCCAAAATGTCAACAGGCACATAAAAAAATGGTCAAAATCATGAACCAACATGGAAATGTAAATCAAAACCACAATGAGATGTTACCTCACAATTGTTAGAATAGTTATCATCAAGAAGGCAAAAGATAGTAAGTGTTGGCAAAAATGTGCAGAAAAGGGTACCCTTGATTCAACCACTGTGGAAAACAATATGGAGCTTTCTCAAAGTTAAAAATAGATCTACAATATGACCCATCAATTCCATTTCTGGGTATATACCCAAAGGAAATAAAACCAGGATTTCCAAGATACATATCTGTACTCCTATGTTTACTGTAAGCATTATTCACAATAGCCAAAATATGGAAATGAGCTAAGAGTCCCTCAATGAATGAATGGAGAAGGTGATGTATAAATGTTATGGAGTATTAGTCAGCCAAAATGTCTTTGTTTTATCTTTATTCCTCAAAACTACTTTCTCCGGGTAAAATTATAGAAGCTATTTTCTTTCACTACTTTGAGTATATTCTACAGACATCTGGCTTCCTTTGATGTTATAGAGAAGTCAGATGTCAGTCTAATTGATATTCCATGGAGGAAATCCTTTTTTTCTCCTTCTTAAAAATTTTTCTGCTTTAAAAATATTGTCTCTGTGTTATGTCTAAATATGGGTTTTAAAAAAGTTTTCGTGTATTCTTGGAAGTGTGTGTGTGTGTGTGTGTGTGTGTGTGTGTGTATCTTACCAGATCTAGGAAATTCTAAAGGCATACTTTATATAGCCATGCTCTCCACAATCCATTTATTTATTTTGCTTCTTTTGGACTACAAGTGAATATATGATAGTTTTCATTCTATCCATTCTGTCTCTTAGTCTTCTATATTGTTCATATCTTATTATTAGCAGCCCCCCAAAATGAAATACTTAGGTAAAAATCTAACAAGATATATGCAATATCTATATGAAGAAAATTACAAAACTCTGATGAACAAAATCAAGGAAGAACTACATAAATGAAGAGATATTCCATATCCATAGGTAAAAAGACTCAGTATTGTCAAGATACTAGTTCTTCCCAATTTGATTTATAGATTCAATACAATCCCACTAAAAATACTAACAAGTTATTTTGTGGATATCTACAGATTCTAACATTTATATGGAGATTAAAGAGACAGAAAAACACAATATTTAAGAACAACAGTCAGAAGATTGACATTACCTGACTTTAAGACACTATGAATCTATAGTATTCAGGAGAACAGTATTGGCAAAAAACAAAATAAAATAAAATAAAAAAATAAAAATGAAAAAAAAGACAAATCAATGGAACAGAATAAAGATCCTAAAAATAGAGCCACAGCTATAGTCAACTGATCTTTAACAAAATAGTAAAGGCAATACAATGGACAAAAGACCATCTTTTCAACAATAAAGGGGGCAGGGGCGGGTTTCTGGACACAGACTACATACTTCTACAAAAATTAACTCAAAATTAACTATAGACATACATTTAAAATGCATACTATAAAACTTCCAAAAGATAATATAGGAGAAAATCTAGATAGTCTTGGATTTGATGATCACTTTTTAGATACAACACCAAAGGCACAATGGATGGATGAAATAATTGATAAGCTTGATTTCATTAAAATTTAAAACTTCTATGTCAAGAGGATCAGAAGAAAAGCCACAGACTGGGAGAAAATATATACATGAGACATATCTGATAAGGATTATCACACAAAATATACAAAGAACTTTCAAAAATCAACAAAAAAATGAACAATGCAATTAAAGAATGAGCAAAATATCTAAACAAACACCAAAGAAGATATACAGATGGCAAGCAAGCATATGAAAAGATGCTCAATATCATATGTCATTAGGGAATTGCATATTAAAACAATAAGATATCATTACACACTGATTAGAGTGACAAAAATCCAGAACACCTACAACAACAACTGTGAAGAAGGATGTGCAGCAACAGGAATTCTCATTCATTGCTGGAGCAAATGCAAAATGGTACAAACACCTTGGGAGGCAATTTGGCAGTTTCTTACAAAACTAAACACACTCTCACCATATAATCCAGCAATCATGCTCCTTGGTATTTACCCAAATGAGTGGAAAACTTATATCCACAAAAAAGCATACATACAGATGCTTATAGCAGCTTTATTTATAATTGCCAAAACTTCAAAGCAACAACATGTCCTTCAGTAGGTGAGTGGATAAATAAACCATGTTACATCCAGACAAGGCAAATTTATTCTGTGCTAAAAAGAAATGAGCTATCAGGCCATGAAAAGATATGGAGGAGCCTGTATGCATATTACAAAGTGAAAAAAAAAAACAATATGAAAAAGCTACATTTGACAAATATAACTTGACATTCAGGAAAAGGCAACAGTTTGGAAACAGTAAAAAAGATTAGTAGTTGTCAGAAGTTAGGGGGAAGGAGGAATAAATAGGTGGAACTCAGAGAATTTTCAGAGCAGTGGATTTATCCTGTATAATGGCGGATATATATTATGCATTTGTAAAACCACATAAAATGTACAATGCCAAGAATAACCCTTAATGTAAACTTTGAGTGATAATAATGTGTCAATGTAGGTACATTAATTACAATTAATGTACCATTCTAATGCAGGATGTTGATAGTAGGGGAAGTTTTACATGTGTGAGGGCAGGGATTATATGTGAACTCTGTAGTTTCTCTCAATTTTGCTTTGAAGCTAAAACTGCTTTTAAAAAAATAAAGACTATTAAAACTTTTTAAATAAATAAACACTTTTTAAAAAGGTACCAGGCCCTATTCCCTAGAACCTATAAATGTTTCCTTGTTTGGAAAAAGTCTTTGCAGATGTAATTAAGTTAAGGATCTTGAGATGAATAGAGTAACCTGAATTATCCCAGTGGGTTCTGAAAACCATATGTATCTTATAAGAAAGAGGAAGAAAGAGAGTCAATACCATGGAGGCATAGATTGGAGTGATGCAGTCACAAGTCAGGGAATGCTGGCAGCCACCAAAGCTGGAAGAAAGAAGGCTTGCTTTTTCCTTAGAGCCTCTAGAGGTTGCATGGCCCTGCCAACACCTTGATCAGTGAAAAGATTTTGGATTTCTGGCGCCCAGAACTGTAAAAGTGTAAATTTCTGTTGTTTTAAGCCATGAAGATTATGGTAATTTGTTATAATAGCCATAGGAAACGAATACAAGTATGTGCTCTTTTGTGTATCAGTAGTTGTTTATATATATTATTGTGGATTTGGTATAGTGAGGTCCGACTCAGATCAAGAGAGAGAAACCAGGAGGTTTTACAGTTTGTTATGCTCACAGTACCCTGAGGAGAAACAGGACATCACACAGGGCCACTCAGGGGAAGCACCAGAGTTGGTCACCAAGCAGAAGAAGGAAAGGAAACTATGAGCAAGTTCCTTTTTTATGGTTTCTACAGGAAGAAATGGGTGAAGGAGGGTAGGCAAGCTTAGGATGTCTACTTTTAATAATTTCAGTGGGTTCCAGGGTAGAAAGATACTCCTGGTTGTCTAGTACCTGGCCCTTGGGTGATTAGGGAAGGTATACAGTGACGTGACCCAGAGTGTGAAAGTCTGATAAGGGAAGTTGTTTGGGATGTGGACTTAATCAGATGCCCAAGAAAGTCTGATTGACCTGTAGTCAGGGCCTCAAAATTGGATCAGACAGCATTTATAAAAAATATATTACAGTAGTCCGTTTCTTTATATTGCTGGGTGGTAGTCTATTATATACATGTACCATCATTTGTTTATCTAATGTGTTGATGGCCATTTAGATTTACATGTTTTGGCAATGATGTATAAAGCTGCTGTGAACAAGGATAAACAAGACTTTTTATAGACATGTATTTTCATATCACATGGATTAATACCTAAATGTAAAAGTGTTCATTCTTATTATAAGTATATGTAAAGTGGGGGCACCTGGGTGGCTCAGTCAGTTGAGCATCCGGCTTCGGTTCAGGTCATGATCTCACAGTTTGTGGGTTCGAGCCCCACATTGGGCTCTGTGCTGACAGCTCAGAGCCTGGAGCCTGCTTCGAATTCTGTCTCCCTCTCTCCCTGCTCCTCCCCCACTCATGCTCTGTCTCTCTCTCTCTCTCTCCTTCAAAAATAAAAACATTTAAAAAAATTTAAAAACTAAGTATATGTAAAGTTTATAAAGATAGTCAAACTATTTCCAAAATGATTGTATCACTTTATACTCCCACTAGCAACCTATAAGTAATCCAGTAAAGTTCTTTTTTTTTCTAATGTATAAATCTGAGTTTTAATAAATGTGTACATATATCTATCTCAACCACAATATGCAATATTCCATCATACCCCAAAATACCTTCATCCCTTTGTAGTCAATTCATCCACCCACACCTAGCCTCTGGCTCATCAGGTCTCTGTACTATAGTTTTATCTTTATATGATTTCATGAAAATGGAGCCACACACTGTGTGACTTTCTGAGTCTGGCTTCTTTTACTGAACATGATGCACTTGAGATATATCCATACCGTCACATGTATCAGTCATTAGTATTTCATATAGAGGTACGATACTTGAAGAACATTTTGGGTTGTTTTCACTTTGGAGAATGATGAATAAGGCCACTCTAAATGTTCACATACAGGTTATTTTTTTTATTAAAATTTTTATATTGTGGTAAAATATATATAAAAAGTTTACCATCTTAATTTTTGTTAAATGTACAGTTCAGTGTAGTATATTCACAATGTTGTGCAAACATCACCACCATCAATCTCTATAGCTCTTTTCATTTTGAAGAACTGAAACCCTTTACCCATTAAACAGAAACTTGAGGGGCACTTGGGTGGCTCAGGCTGTTAAGGGTCCACGTCTTGATTTTAGCTCAGGTCATGGTCTCATGCTTTGTGAGATCAAGCCCTGCATTGTCAGTGCAGAGCCTGCTTGGGATTCTCTTTCTCTGCCCCTCCTTGGCTCATGCTCTCTCAAAATAAATAAACACTTGAAACACACAAACAAACAAACAAACAAACAAACAAACTGCTAGAAACTCTCCACTGCTCCTTCTCTCCAGCCCCTGGCAACTTCTATTCAGCTTTCTCTGTGATTTTGACTACTCCAAGTCCCCATATTGTGAAATCATACAACATTTGTCTTTTTGTGAGTGGCTTAGTTTATTTATTACAATTTCACCAAAGTTTATCTCCACTATAGCATATGGCAAAATTTCATTCTTATTAAAGACTGAATAATATTCCCTTGTATGGATAGACCACATGCAACTTATCCATTCATCTACTGATGTACTCTTGTGTTGCTTCCACCTTTTTGGCTATTATAAATAATGCTGTTATGAACATGGGTGCACAAATATCACTTTGAGAACTTGCTTTCAATTCTCTTGGGTATATATTCCAGAAGTGGAACGGCTGAATCATATGGTAATTCTATTTTAAATTTACTAAAAACTGCCACACCATTTTCCACAGCAGCTATACCATTTTACATTCCCACCAACAATGCACAGTGTTCAATTTTGCCACATCCTCATAAACATTTGTTTCCTGTTTTTGTTTTGATAGACATCCTGAATGTGAGGTGGTACCTATGTGCATATTAAACATTTATACATATTCTTTGGAGAAAACTCTATTCAAATTATTTGTCCATTTTTTAAATAATTTTTTAAATGTGTTTATTTAATTTTTGAGAGAGAGACAGAGCATAAGTAGGGGAGGAACACAGAGAGAGGGAGACACAGAATCTGAAGTAGGCTCCAGGCTCTGAGCTGTCAGCACAGAGCCTGACGCGGGGCTCTAAGTCATGAACCGCAAGATCATGACCTGAGCTGTAGTCAGATGCTTAACCGACTGAGCCACCCAGGCACCCCAAATTCTTTGCCCATTTTAAAATTAGGTTGACTTTTTTGTTGTTGAATTTTAGGTGTTCTCTATGTTTTCTGGATATGAATCCTGTATCAGATTTATGATTTGCAAATATTTTCTCTCATTCTGTGTACATCTTTTGATATACACATTTTTAAAAATTTTGTGAAGTCCACTTTGTCTATTTTTTCTTGTTACCTATGCCTTTGGCATTGTATCTAATGCATCACTGTCAAATCAAATGTTGTGAGCTTTTGCTTTATTTTAGGAGGTTTTTTAGTTCTTAAATTTTTGTATTTTGATCCATTTTGATTTAATTTTTATATACAGTCTTAGGTAAAGGTCCATATTCAATCTTTCGCATGTGGATACCCAGTTCTCTCACCACCATTTGTTGAAAAGACAGAGCTTTCCCACTGAATGGTCTTGGCATCACCCTTGTCAAGACCATTTGAACATGTATGTAAGGATACATTTCTGGATTTTATTCTATTCCATGGGTTTATATGTCTGCCTTTATGCCAGTACCACAATGTTTTGATTACTATAGGCTTGTAGTAGATTTTTTAAAAAATGTTTATTTATTTTGAGAGAGAGAGAGAGCATGAACACACAAGTGAGAAGGCACAGAGAGACAGACAGAATCCCAAGGAGGCCCCGTGCTGTCAGCACAGAGCCTGATGTGGGCTCAATCCCATGAACTGTAAGATCATGACCTGAGCCGAAATCAAGAGTTGGAAACTTAACTGACTGAGCCACTCAGGTACTCCTTGTTGTAGGTTTTGAAACCAGAAGTGAGTCCTCCAGTTTTGTTCTACTTTCTCAAGATTGTTTTGGCTACTCAGGGTCCCTTAAGATATGAATTTTAGGATAGGATTTTCTATTAAAAATGAAAAGCCAGTGGGATTTTTATAGAGAACATTGTATTGAATTTGTAGATCACATTTGGGTGTATTAACATTTTAATACTATTAAGTATTCCATTCCATGAAAATAAGAAGTGTTTCAATTTATGTCTTCTTTAACTTTTTTCAGCAATGTTTTATAGTTTCCATCATATGAGTTTTCACCTCTTTGGTTAATTCCTAAGTATTTTATTCTTTTTCATGCTATTACAAATGTAATTTTTTCCATAATTTCCTTTTCAGATTGTTCATTAGTATACAGAAATGCAACTGATTTTTTTTAAGTTTAGTTGTTTATTTGCCTATTTATTTATTTGTTTACCTATTATTTATTTATTTATTTATTTATTTATTTATTTATTTATTTAGAGAACATGTGGGAGGGACGGTGGTGGGGGGGCGGGGAGAGAGAAAAAATCCCAAGCAGGGCTTGGATTGGGCTTGGAAAAAATCCCAATACAGGGCTCAAACTAATGAACTGTGGGATCATGACATGAGTTAAAATTAAGAGTCAGATGTTTGAGCCATCCAGGCACCCCAAAATGCAACTGATTTTTGCATGTTGATTTTGTATCCTACTACTTTACTGAATTTATTAATTCTGACAAGTTTTGTAATGGAATCTTTATGATTTTCTAATATAAGATATTTACAACTTGATAAAATAAAACTCAATAAAACAAAAAGTGGAAATAGGGCCTAAATAGACATTTTTCCAAAAAAGACATACAAAAAGGAAACTGGTACATGAAAAGATGCTCAACATCATTAATCATCAGGAAAATGCAAATCAAAACCACAGAGAACTAATACCTCACACCTGTTAGAATGATTATCATAAAATAGATAAGAGATAATAAATGCTGGCAAGGATGTGAAAAAAAGAGAACCCCTCTACATTGTAGATGACAGTGTAAAGGAGTACAACCACTATGGAAAACATAGTGGAAAACATAGTTTTGAGGTTCCTCAAAAAACTAAAAATAGAATTACTATATGATCCACCAATCCCAGTAATTTGTGACAACATGGATGAACGTGAAGGGCATTATGCTAAGTGAACTAAGCCAGACACAGAAAGAAAAATATGGCACAGTATCACTTGTAAGTGGAATCTAAAAAAAAGGAAAAAAAAAAAAAGTCAAAACTATAGTCAGAGAGTAGAAAAGTGGTTAACAGGAACTGGAGGATGGCAGAAATACAAAAACAGTTGGTAGAGTATAAACTTGCAGTTATAAAATGAATAAATAAAGTCTGAGGACCTAATGTATAACATGGTGACTATACTTGGTAACACACTCTGTAATTGAAATTTGTGGACAGAACTTAAAGGTAAATATGTCAGATGATGGATATATTAATTAACTCAACTGGGGGGGGCAGATTCTTTCCACAATGTATATGTATATTAAATCATCACACTGTACACTTTAACTATCTTAAAAATTTATTTCTCAATTATAACTCAATAATGCTGAAGACCATACCATCTGTGAACAGAGATAATTTCACTTCTTCCTTTTCTTTTTTTTTTTTTTTTTTTTTTTAATTTATTTTTGGGACAGAGAGAGACAGAGCATGAACGGGGGAGGGGCAGAGAGAGAGGGAGACACACAGAATCGGAAACAGGCTCCAGGCTCCGAGCCATCAGCCCAGAGCCCGACGCGGGGCTCGAACTCACGGACCGCGAGATCGTGACCTGGCTGAAGTCGGACGCTTAACCGACTGCGCCACCCAGGCGCCCCTCACTTCTTCCTTTTCAATTTGAATGCTTTCCCTGCCTCCATCCCCACACCCCTGGCTAGAATTTCCAGCACTATGTTGAAGAGAAATGGTGAAAGTGGGAATCCTTAACTTGTTCCTGATTGTAGAGGAAAATTTTTCCCTGCTTTTCAGCATGGAGTATGATGTTCACTGTGGGTTTTTCATATATGGCTTTCATTATGCTGAGGCAGTTTCCTTCTATTCCCAGTTTGTTGAATGTTTTTATCATGAGAAAGTATTAAAGTTTGTGAAATGCTTTTTCTATATAATTTGAGATGACCATGTGGTTTCTGTCCTTTATTGATTGATTGATTGATTGATTGAGAGAGTACACACATGCCTGCAAGCAGGGGAGGGGCAGAAAGAAAGGGTGAGAGAATCCCAAAAAGGCTCCACCCTGACTGCATGGAGCCTGACGTGGGGCTTGAACTCATGAACTACGAGATCATGGCCTGAGCAGAAATCAAGAGTTAAATGCTTAGACTACTGAACCACTCAGGCACCCTAGTCCTTCATTTTTTTAATGAGCTGTATTTAATGAACATTGATAAATTTTCATATGTGGAACCATCCTTGCACTCCAGGAATAGATCCCACTTGGTCATGATGTGTAATTCTTTTAATATGCTGCTGAATTTAGTTTGCTAGTATTTGGATGAAAAAAAAATTTTTTCACATCAATGTACATAAGGGATAGTGGTTTGTGTTTTTTCTCTTGTAGTGAGTAAGCTTTGCTATTAGGGTAATTTTAGTCTCATAGCATGAGGCAAGAAGTGTTCTCTCCTCTTCAATTTTTGGGAAAAGGTCAGGAAGGACTGGCATTCTCTCTCCTTTATGTTTGCTAGAACTCAAAAGTAAAGCCATCAGTTCCACAGTGTTTCATTGTCAGATTTTGGTTACCAGTGCAATCTCCTTACTAGCTATAGGTCTATTTTTGTGCATAATTTAGTCTTAGTAAGTTTTGTATTTCTAGGAGTTTGTCAATTTTGCCTAGTTATCCAGTTTGAGTAGAATTGTTCATCATACTCTTATAATCCTTTTTATTTCTGTAGAATCTGGAGTAATGTACCCACTTTCATTTCTGATTTTAGTAAGTCTTTATTAGTCTACCCATTGTAAGTGTGTCAAGTTTGTTGATGTTTTTCAACAATTAACTTTTGGTTTCATTGATTTCTATTACTTTTTTATCCTCTATTTCATTTATCTCTATTATTTCCTTCCTTCTACTAGCTTTGGATTCTTTTTCTAGTTCCTTAAGTTGTAAAGTTAGCTTGTTGACTTGAGATATTTCTTTTTTAGTGTGATTTATAACAATAAATTCTTCCTTTAGCACCACTTCTGCTGCATCCCCTAGTTTTGGTACATTATTTGGGTTTTCAATTGTCTCAACTAGTTTCTAATTTCCCATGTGACTTCTTCTTTGACCCACTGGTTGTTCAAGAATTTCATTTAATGTCAGTGGTAAAGTGAATTTTCCAACTTTTCTTCCATTATTGATTTCTAATTTAATCCTGCTGTAGTCAGACAACATACTTTGTACATCTCTTTTTATAGATCTATTGAAACTTAATTTGTAGCTTGATACATGGTCTACCCTAGAAAATGTCCCATGTGCATTTGAGAAGAATGTGTATGCTGTTGTTGTTAGGTAGAGTGTTCCGTATAGGTTAGTTCTAGTTAGTTTATTGTGTGAGTCCTCTATATCCTTATCTTCTGTCACATCTATCCATTGTCATAAGGGGAGTACTAAAGTTTTGAACTATTAGTGTAAAATTGAATATTTTACCCTTCAATTCTGTCAGTTTTACTTCATATATTTTTTGATTGTCATTAGGTGCATAAAAGTTTACAGTTGCTATATCCTTTTGCTTTTTTATTAAAATTTAATGTTCTTGTCTCTTGCAATCTTTCTGATTTAAAGTCTATCTTGTCTGATATTAGTAAAGCCAGCCCTGCTCTTTTGATTACTATTTGTATGCAGTATCTTTTCCCATCCTTTCATTTTAAATATTTTTGTGTCTTTGGATCTAAAGTGTGTCTCTTGTAGACATAATATAGTTGAATTGTGTTTTCATATATTCTTGCAACTGTTGAGTTTTGAAGAGTTGAATTCATTTATACTTAAGGTACTTACTAAAAAGAGGGACTTCTGTCATTTTGTCTATTTTCTATATGCGCTATGGCTTTTTTGGTGTCATTTCCTGCCTTATTAATGTCTTACGTTGATTTTTTGTAGTGACGTTTACTTTCTCATTTCCTTTTGAGTTTATTCTGTAGCTTTTGTAATTACCATGGGGTTTACATTTAACATTCTAAAGTTTTAACACTTACTAAATTCAATAACATACAAAACCTCTGCCTTTACAGTTCTGTCGTCACTTTTCATTGTTGAAGTCCTCCAAATTACATTTTCATACATGTGTACCCCAAAACATAATTATTTTAAATATCATTCGTCTCAAAGTATGTAGAAAACAAACTGTGGTTACTAACCACAGTTACAATGCTGGTTTATAAATTAATAATTGTTTAAAAAATGTATTCGTCTCTTAAATTGTGTAGAAAACAGGTGTATAGACCACTATTATAATATTGGCTTTTATAATTGCCCATATATTTTCCTTTATTGAGATCTGTATTTCTCCAAACAGCTTTGAATTACTGTCTAGTGTCTTTTAAGTTGACTCTGCAAGACTCCCTTGAGTATTTCTTGCAGGGCAGGTCCAATGGTAACAAAATTCTCTCAACTTTATTTGGGATTGTCTTAATTTCTCCCTTTTTTTCAAATTTGTTAAACATGTATTTATTCTTGAGAGACAGAGCATGAGTAGAGAAGTGGCAGAAAGAGACAGACACAGAATCCATAGCAGGTTCTGAGCTGTCAGCACGGACATGAACCACAAACCACAAGATCATGATCTGAGCCGAAGTTGGGATGCTTAACCAACGGAGCAACCCAGGAGCCCTCTCCCTCACTTTTGAAGAATGGTTTTGCTAGATATAGGATATCTGGTTGAGAGGTTTTTTTTTTTCTTCTTTTTTTAGCACTTTGTATCTATCAGCCTATTGCCTACTGTTTTCCAAAGTTTCTGAGAAAAAAAAATCTGCTGATAATCTCATTGAGGATCTCCTGCATTTAACAATTCACTTCTTTCTTGCTGTTTTCAACACTCTGTCTTTGTCTTGAAAGTCTGATTATGGTGTGTCTTGATATGGGTCTCTGAGTTCATCTTACTGGAAATTTGTTGAGCTCTTGGATCTCTATATTCATAATTTTCATCGGATTTAGGAAGTTTTCAGCCATTATTTTTCAAATATTCTGTCATTTTCTCTCCTTTTCTGGGACTCCCATAGTGTATATACATCTGTTTGCTGGTGTTCCACAGATCCCTTATGCTCCGTTCATTTTTCTTCAATCTTTTTTGCTTCTGTTCTTCAGACTTAATCATTGTCCTCTCATCTGGGTTGTTGATTCTTCCTTCTGCCTACTCACATCTTCCTTGGAATTCCTCTAGAGACTTTTTCATTCCATTTATTGTCCTTTTCAGTCAGGTTTGTTTTTTTCCTAGCTTTCTGTGCATCTTCCTTTAATCTTTTGAGCATCGTTACAGGTTGTTTTAAAGTCTTTCTCTTGTAAATGCCATCAGGTCTACTTCAGGGACAGTTTCTGTTTTTTGTTTCCCTTTTGAATAGGTCATACTTTCCTGATTTTTATTCTGTCTTCTGGTTTTCTGTTGAAAACGACATTTTAACCTAACAATATCTTAATTCTGAAAATCAGATTCTTTTCTTTCCCTAGGATTTACTGAGGAGTTTTTTGGTTGTTGTTGTTGTTGTTGTTACTGTTTTAGTTTTTTATTGTTTTTTGCTGTCTCTGTGCTAAGGATCAGCCTGAGGTATAAAACCTAAGGTCTTCTCAGATATTGTTTGAGTCTTTCCTTGGGTATTTGTGGTCAATTTCTAATTTTTCCCATATATGCATTTTTTTCTTAATTTTTTTAACATTTATTCATTTTTGAGAGACAGAGACAGAGTGTCAGCAGGGGAGGGGCAGAGAGAGAGCGAGACACAGAATCCAAAGCAGGCTCCAGGCTCTGAGCTGTTAGCACAGAGCCTGAGGCGGGCTCAAACTCACAAACCACAAGATCATGACCTGAAGTCAGACACTTAACCGACTGAGCCGTTCAGGCGCCCCGATATATGCGGTTTTTGAATATCTAGTCTTTAATGTCTAGCTCTCTAAAGGGAAAAAAAAAAAAAAAAGACAGAAAGAAAAAGAAAAAAGAAAGGAAAAGAAACAGAAACAGAAAGGAAAACAAAGAAAAACGGGGAATATAGGAGGATCAGTCCTTTTATACCCTTGGAAGTCACTTCATAAGGGGTTGGGGGGTTGCTTACAATGGAAAGAGGTAGAACAAACATGGTTTCTCAATTCTTTACCTCCATGATCAAAAAAAGAAATCAGCCATCAGCACTGATACCCAATATTTGGAGGTGAAGGTTCTTTTTGTCTACTCTGGCTCCCACTAGCTGTGCACAAGCTGCTCCAGGAATACATGCAGAGCTGCCGGCTATATGGCTGGGGTTGGTTAATAGGTAACTGCTACTCTGTTAAGAGCTAAATTTGAATCGAATTAACTTGTTATTTACTGTGAGAGCTTTCCCATGTTAAGTTGCAAGGCTTCAATAGACTCCAGAGTTCCAAAATAGTTACATCAAATAAATACTTACCAGTGCAATTGTCATCTAGTTGGGGAGACGGATTCCTGGTGCTTCCTACTCTACCATGTTTCCAGAATCCTTTCACATACAAGTTTTTTGTGTGAGAACACAGTTTTTTGTTCCTTTTAAATAGTCTGAAGTGTGAAAGCTAGATCACATATAAGTGTACATTTAACTTTATAACAAACTTCTTCAAACTGTGGCAAAGCAGCTGTACCATCTTGTACTTCCATCAGCAATGTACAAAAGCTATAGTGCTCCATTCTTGGCAATTGTTGCTACTGTCGGAATTCGTTTTAAGCCATTCTAATAGGTGTACGGTGCTATATTACTGCGGCTGTTTTACATTTATCTAAGGACTAATGATGTGCATCTTTTCACGTGCTTATTTGCCATCTGTCTTTGGTAAAGGATCTTCAGATTTATTATCCTTTGGGGGGGCTGTTTTTTTCTTATTTAGTTTTGAAAGTCCTTTATATATTCTGGATAAAACTCAAATATATGTTTTGCAAAACTTTTTCAGTCTGTGGCTTGCCTTTTCATTTTCTTAGCAGTGTCTTCTGAAAAATACAAGATTTTTATTTAACAGAAACCAATTCTTTCTTCCTTTCCTTCCTTCCTTCTTAGTATGTTGTACTTAAGAACTTGTCTAAGCAAGGTCATACAGACTTCATCCTATTGTTTTCCCCCTAGGAGTTCTATAGTTTTACACTTTATGTTTAGGACTATGATTCATTTTTGAAGAGATTTTTGTGTAAAGTGAAAGCAATGTACAGAGGTTTTTATTTTTTAGCTTATGGATGTCCAATTATTCTAGCAGCATGTTGAAATGACCATACTTTCTCCACTGAATTGTTTTCTCACCTTTGTAAAAAATTACTGTACATGTGTGAGTCTATTTCTGGACTTTTCTGTTCCAATGATATGTGTGTCCATCTTTTTGCCAATACCACACTAACTTGTTTGTAATAAGTCTTAGAATTAGGTAGTCTAAGTTATGCAATTTAAAAGATTTTTTTTTTTTTTCAAAATTGCACTGGCTATTCTAGTTCTATTCCTTTTCTAAAGAAATTTAAATCATGTTGGAAATATCACAAAATATACTGCTAGGATTTTTGAGTAGTAATGAATCAACTGGGGAAGAGTTGATAACCTTAAGAATCATGAGTCTTTTGACTCATGTACACAGTATCTATCTCTCCCCATTTATTTAGTCACTTTTCATTATCAAAACTGGTGAAGGGTTGTAGGTTTAGTACATATTATGTAGATTTATTATTTGATACTATTGCAAATGGTATTTTTAGAAAAAAAATTCAATATCCAGTTGTTCATTGACTTTTAACCTTGCAACCTTGCTTACCTCACTTATTAGTTGTAGGCTTTTTAAGTCTTTGGGATTTTCTATAATCAAGTCATCTCTGAATGGGGACTTTATATATTTCCAATTTGTATGGTTTTTGTTTTATGCACTGGCTATCAGTAGATATTGAAGTGGGGAGATTAGTGTGCACTTTCTCATTTTGTTCTCAATCTTGGGGGAAAGAATTAGTTTTTAGCCACCATCAGGACATCTGTAGGTTTTGTAAACACTATTTACCAGATTTAGGAAGCTCTTTTCTAGTCCTATTATTACTAAGATTTTATTAAGAATGAATGTCTATCAAATGCTTTCCTTTCATTTATTAAGATGATCATGTTTTGTTTTTTTTCCACCTTAGCCTCTTGATATGGATTACTTTTACTGATTTTCAAAGGTTGGGCTAGCCTGTATTTCCCAAGAAAAACTGCATTTGGTCATGATTTATAAAACTCTTTACACATTACTTGATTCAACTTAATATTTTGAATCTACACTCATGTGAAATATTGATATGTAGTTTTCTTGTATCCTGTCTTGTTTTAGCATCAGGGTAATACAGGACTCATAAAATGAATTTGGAAGTATTCTCTTGTATAGAATTGTTGGTTTCCTCATTAATGTTTAGCAAATTTCACCAGTGAAGCTATCTATCTAGGCCTTTAGTTTTCTTTGCAGAAAGATTTTTAACTACAAAGTAAATTTATTAAGTAGCTATAGGATTGTTCAGGTTACCTACTTCTTGAACAAGCTTTGATATTTTGTCACTTTTATGACATTGGCCTATTTCATCAAAGTTGTAAATTTATGGAAACACATTTTCAAAATATTCTAAATATTTTCTTACAACTTTGGGGGTATTTTTTCTTTGCAATTTGGCTAGAACTTTCTCAGTGTTATTGATCTTTTAGGCATTAGTTTTGTTTACAATACTTTCTACTGTTCTGCTTACAATTTCACTGATTTATTTATTATTTCCTCTTTCTGATTGTTCTGGGTTTAATTTGCTCTTCTTTTTCTAGTTACTTAAGGTGGAAAACTGAATCATAAATCTGATTTTTCTTCTTTTCTAATATAAGCAAATTCTCACTAAACACTCTTTTGGTATATTCCACAAATTTTTTATGAATTTTCACTTTCATTCAGTTCAAATACTTTTTAATTTCCATTAAGAATTGTCTTGATCCACGTTATTTAGAAATATTAATATCCAGAAATTTGAACATTTTTCACATTTTTTCTGTTACTGATACCTAATTCAGTTCAACTAAGGTCAGACAATATACTTTATATGATCTGTTAAGGTTTTGAACTTATTAATGTTTTATCAGTACCAAATCATGTGTCTTCCAAATGAATCACTGTTGTTTAGTTCTTGGGATGGAAAGGAAGAAAAATCTTACTATTTATGCATAACAGGTAAACATACAGTTCAAAAACAAAAAGTATACTGTGATATTAAAATTTCATGTAGAGTGATTAGTGAAAAAAATTCTAAAAATGTTCCTTTGGGGAGGGCATATGAAAACATAGCTGCAAAACACTGGATTAGAGGTGTTCCACTATTTTATTTTAAGTTGTGATATAGGTCATACAGAAAGATGCAAAACAACAACAACAAATTACAGACCCCATGTCCCAAGACCCAGATTTAACAGATGTTAATATTTTACCAAAATATTCTTCAAATAACTTTTTAAAAGAAATGTACAATATATAGAGCTATCCAAACCTCAATCTTTCCTTCCACCCTTTTCTCCCACAGCAAGATATTAAATGCCTCCATAAATATTATTTAATGGTATTTTATGCATCTTTTTCTAAGCTCTGAAGTTTCATACAATAAATTACCTCTTGCTCAGACTTGCTTCTTGAATTCTTAAGATTTTCAAATATCCTAGTGTATCAGTACTATATCATAATTTAAAAAAATTAACATTTCTCGTATAGTCAAATACCCCTTTTCTCATTTTCAGTTGATGTAGTTTCTAATAGATGTAACCCCTTTTAATCACAGATGTTCTAACATGTTGATTCATCTCCTAACTTCACCCCAAGGCATTAAAGCTTATGCTTGTTGCATACAGGTTCTCCCTTTCCCAGTATTTTTTCAATATTTAGTGAGTTTGAGCCGTTTACTTTAGATTTCTTACTGGCCTTTATGTGAATCCAATACCTCTATAACAGCTTCCTTTCAGAAAATGTCAGAGTAGGATATATAGTAACTTCAGTTCTTGGATAGAACTGAATAGAGTGAGAACACTATTCCTCCTGAGATCATCAGTTCTCTTACGTACCTAACATATGTGGTTGGCTATCACCTCTCCTGAGCAATCATACTGAGGTCAATATTCTTTGTTTTATATGTATTAGTGAGTTATAAATAAAACAAATATCTTACTAACTTACAGCTAAAGTTTATTAAAAAAAAAAAACAAAAAACTCCTCCATTGCTCACAATGGGAAATGTTCTCTTCTTATAGGGTGATGAAGATCAAATAATTACTGTAAGTACAGGTGCTCAATAAATATTATTTTCCCTTACTTCTTTTAAAAGCCTTGATATATCTTGATATTGATTTTAAAGGAGTCTTATTTGTATAGCATATACTTTCCAAATCATCTAAAGCAGAAACCTGAATGCTACTGCCTTTTGATTTACCTAATCAGGATTATGCTGATTCCATTTATGTTACTATAGTAGGAGGCAGAGCCATGCTAGGTTGGGATGAGGAGCACCTGCATTATTCTGTGCCTGACTACTTAAATTTTATACCCTATAGGTCTCACTTCCCTCATACTAATCCCAGCCTTTGTAGAAGGCATAAATGGAAAATCACATGGAAATAAAAGTATATATTGTATATTGTAGTAAAACATTTGATTTTGGCTGTCAAGTACCTACTTTCTTAATTTCATAGCACTGTGCTTTTCCTCTGAAGAACAAACCCTTTCTAACTCTCACTTTATGTGGTTTATATGAAACTTCACTCCTTATGCTTTAAGGGTAACATATATGACCCATAGTCAGCCCATAAGGGTGCCAAATCCCTCCAGCAAAAGGAAAAAGTACTTATTTAAAGTTTACTTTGTTTATAGTAACTAAAAAATTCAATGACAGACTAGCTGTTAGGGTTTTTAGTATAGGTTTAAATTATTAGTACTTCTCCATGATTTTTTTAAAAAACTCACTGATAACAAACAATTATCACAATTACCAGGATAATGCTTAGCAGCTCCAGGTATAGCTCTATCCAGTTGAAAGAAAGGAAGGAAGGAAGGAAGGAAGGAAGGAAGGAAGGAAGGAAGGAAGGAAGGAAGGAGAGAGAGAGAGAGAGAAAGAAAAGAAAGAAAAGAAAAAGAAAGAAAGAGAAAGAAAAGAAAAAAGAAAAGAAAGAAGGAAAGGAAGGAAGGAAGGAAGGAAGGAAGGAAGGAAGGAAGGAAGGAAGGAAGGAAGATCTGTACAAGCCCTGGAAATCCTTCTAATTGGACCTATTCGGGTCATATGCTCAATTTATGAAATAGACACAGTGGTGGGATGGTTGTACATTATCCATAAACAGGTTAATAATTCCTGGACACCAAAGTTCTTAAACTTGCCAAGAAGTCTCATCGTCCAAGTGTGGCAAGAAGTGTGAAGGCCAAGGACAGGCTGTCCACAAAATGTGCCACCTTGGCATACTAATTATTAAGAATGCTCTCCCCCTCCCCACCTTGTCTCCAGAAAGCAGGAAATAAATGAAAGGCACTCTCCCTGAGGTATCTTTATCACCAGAGATAGGAAATTCAGAGCTATGAAGGTTGTGTGAACATGTCTTGTTAGTTTTAGTAATTTACAGCCATAGCCTAAACTCTGTTTAGAATCCTTCGCTATTTGAAGCTCCCAAATTAAGTTTTCTTTATCTTGTCAATTCCTCATTGATTTATGTCTGTGTTGGAGTAAGCAGTTAGGTTCTAACAGGATACCTGGAGACCAGCAACAAGGAAGTCATGGCCAGCTATCAGAAACGTCAGAGAGAGGACTGTCCTGGTAGCAGTCCACAAGAATCTGGATCAAACCTGACAGGCCCAAGATGGCAGATGCCATGACAGGAAACCCCAGACCAAATTAGTAAGAAAAAGTATAAAAGCCTGCTTCCTGCCCTAAGTAATAAATATTCCACCCCCTAGTTAACAACTGTCAGTAAAAGTTAGAAACCCAACCCCTAAGGCACACAGCTCTCTCTTGAGCTCACTTGCTCTCATATCTCCAGAGTATACTTTTCAGTTTAATAAACTTTCCTGCTTATGTCGCTCATCCACTGTGTTGTGTGCCTGTCCTTGAGTTTTTTCAAGACAAGACAGACAACTCTTGACAACTCCTTCAGCTAGGTTGAGGCCCCCCCTGGCCTGGAATCTCCCTGGGTCTCCCCAGTTCACCTGGCAACATCTGCATAAAATGTACAGAAGCATAAAACTTGAATATTTAAGACTTCATGTTATTATTGGGCCTCCATTAATTAAAATTTGTTTTTTTCCTACTATGAATTTGTTTCATGTCAGCTTAATTCTTAGACCAGTTAGAAGAATCTTGAAGGAAATTTTTTCCTCCCCAACAGTTGGCTAGTTGGCAGGATAAACTTTAACTGGCTAAATATTGCTCACCCTGAGATTGCTGTAGTTGAGAAATCCTGGCACATCTGAGACAGCTGGCAAAAGGTAAGATTTCTTACCATGTCAACCTCCTGCAATCTGTCTGCAAGGTCCGGTGGAACAAGCGGCATGAGTCCTTTTTCTTTCTAAATTTAGAGGAGCGAGAGAAAATATTTTTGGAAATAGTTGCTTGGGCTTAGCAATTCGAATTAATTTGGTAGAGAGTACTCTTGGTTTTTACTGACTGATTTCCTCCCAGAGATCGTCGCTCCATTGTTATAAAAAGGAATTACTACAGGTTAAGAATATCAACAAAGGCCCTTACAAGTCTGCTGTTCAAACTAGTATTACAGACTTCTGAGTTCACAATTCTCATCAGACTGGCATATGTTTTGACAAACTTTGCTGTGTGGGTCTCCCACGTAAAAACTGGATGAGGTTTTTCCTTTTGTCTTGCTTTATGTCTTGAGAACTTGGATTTGTGATCTGTGAATATATTCTCTCTGGTCTCCACCACTCTGGAGGGTGTACTTACTGGGGTGCACCTTGGTAGCCACAGAGAGTGAGGATGTGAGATATGAAGTTGAAAGCAGCACTCTCTTTGTCCAGCCAAGCCAGCTCTCAGAAAGGTAAGTCATAAAAGGTCCCAGTCCATAAGGGACTTTTGTGGTTTGCCGCTTATTACTGCTGAAAAGTCCCATTCCAGTAGCATCTGCCTGGTGTCACAGATTAGTGGGTCTATGATTGGAGGTATCTCAGGTTTCTGTGTGCTATCAAAGACACTGTTTTCACTAAATTCATCCACACTGCCTATGTAACAAAGGTTTTTGCTTCCTTAGACTATTTCTGGGAGCTAACTTTGGGATCATGAGAACTGTATCTATCGTCTATGCCCTCTAGATATGCCTCTCACATTCATGGCCTAAGCCTAGAAAGTCACCTAGGAGTCTTTCCATAAAAAGGCTTATCGGTTTGAGTTGCTATTAAAATTAGTAAGATCTTGGGGTGCCTGGGTGGCTCAGCAGTTATGCATCCGACTTTGGCTCAGGTCATCATTTTGCAGTTCATGAGTTCGAGTCCTGCATTGGGCTCAGCGCCGACAGTTTGGAGCCTGGAGCTTGCTTCAGATTCTACGTCTCCTGCCCTTTCTGCCCCTCACCCGCTCATGCTCTGTCTCTCTCTCTCTCTCAAAAAATAAACATTAAAAAATAAGTTTTTCGGGGGCGCCTGGGTGGCGCAGTCGGTTAAGCGTCCAACTTCAGCCAGGTCACGATCTCGTGGTCCGTTAGTTCAAGCCCCGCGTCAGGCTCTGGGCTGATGGCTCGGAGCCTGGAGCCTGTTTCCGATTCTGTGTCTCCCTCTCTCTCTGCCCCTCCCCCGTTCATGCTCTGTCTGTCTCTGTCCCAAAAATAAATAAAAAAAAAAAATAAGTTTTTTTAAATAAATAAATAAAATTAATAAAATCTTACTCATCAATGGTGAGACAATAAATCCTTCACATTGGCTGTTTCAAAAAAATTTCTTTATACAGAGCTCTTGTCTTAATAGTATAATAATTGCGAGCCTTAGGGATTCCCTTGACAAAATGAAAGAGAAATTAGACCTAAGACAAATACTGATGTCTACATTCAAAGTAAATTCCCCTTCTTAAAATCTGGCCCCATCTGCCTATTTTAACTTCCCTTTCCGTACAAAATTACTCCAGCCTAAACTCTAGATTCAAAGTATATAGGTTACTTATGTCAATGCTAAATAAAAACCCGTGAAGTGGAATTTAACAAAAGCACTGAAGCAAGTGATACGGCTCACTTTCCTGTTTCATAAGAACTCCTACTTTCCAGAGCTCTGTAATCAGGCTCTGCCAGCTGTAGGCATTCCTATGCAATATCATTTGTAGATATATCCTGAACCACCCCACCCAGGGGGAAAAAAATTTCATGTCCCTAGGAGAGCAGTAAATCTTAAAAATTACAAAGCCCGTTTTTACCTCCACTTTCAGAAGATCCCACCAAATTTAGAAAGAAATTAGAAGATTAGTAGCCACTCACAACCTCCCCACTACAGAATAAACAGATGCCCATAATTTCTTATGGCCTTCCTACAAATGAACAGCAGAAGGCTGATATTCAGGGGCTAACAGAAGCCAACATTGAATTGTGAAGGCTTCTGTTAAAATAATTTCTACAGAATTTTTTACAAAGATATAAATCTTCTGATTCCCACTTTAGTTGAAATCTCCCTGATCTAAAGAGGCAAGTTTAGTTAAAATGGCTGATCAATCCTGATATTCTAGCTGTAATTCAGTTCTTTGTGGGAATTAGAAACAAGTTTGCCTGCCAAATTTCTACAAAACCAAAAATGCAACTCTAGAAGCAAATCACCCCCTCCCTCCCCCCCCCCCCCCCCCCCCCCCGCAGTCTCTACCAATTCCAAAACCTCACCTATTCCTCTTGACACATTTATAGATACTATAAAGATCAGGATATTGAAGCAAAATTGTCCTGTATTTTAGAAAAAGGTAAATTCTAAACAGCAATTATCCTGTAACTCCTAGAAAACACACACACACACACACACACACACACTTTACATTCTTTTTCTGTCCCTTAAAGTCATAAATCTTATATCTCTGAAGTGTAAATACAGCCCACAACTACCAAGGCAAAGGAAAAAAAGAAGGAAGCAGGTCTTTTTTTTTTTTTTTTTAATTCTTATTTATTTTCGAGAGAGAGAAACAGAGCACAAGTTGGGGAGATGCAGAGAGGGAGACAAAGAATCCGAAGCAGGCTCCAGGCTCTGAGCTGTCAGTACAGAGCCCTATGTGGAACTCAAACTCATGAATCAGGAGATCATGACCTGAGTCAAAGTTGAGTCATTTGGCTCAACCAAATGAGCCACCTGGGCACCCCCTGAAAGCAGCTCTTTTTAAAAAGTACACTGCAAAAGGGCTCTCTTGCCCCTTTTTCTCTTCAAATATTGCTAACTGTAAGGTTTCTGCCTTTGTCAGTATATGTATCTATTGTAGATATATGGCTGTTTCTAACTCCAGTTGGTATTGCTAAAATTAATTTGTAAAAGACCTCTGTTTAATTTGCTTAAAGAAAATTAAGCACATAATAATTTTGAATTCCTAAAATTTCTCAAAAATAAAAAAGAAAATCCAAATGAATTTCAACTTCATGTGATCTGGGAAAGTATTTGGTATTAAAACTAACTGAAGGTTTTAGTTTAATTAAAATAGACATGTCTTTAGAGTTATCAGCATTAAAATAATACTTTTATTCCACCTGGGTTTACTGAAAGTCAAATAAGTTCATGTAATCTCTACTGCAAAACTTGTCAGCCCAAAACAATATAAACTGAGAATAATGTCAGATTCTGCAGACAGAGTTGTTTTTGTGGGCAACCTACACCTAATTGTTAAGAACAAGTAAGTAGACAGATATAGGTAAGATAAAAAGGTTTTAGGTCAACTTTTAAAATATTGTCCCCAAATCTTTTTGGTAATCTGAAACCTAAAAGTTTTGCTAACTGAGGAGTTAAGGTAAATTTAAGGAATATCTAATAAATCATTTCCAAATATGATAAAATAATGAAACATTAATTACTGAACATAGATTTATCTACTTTTGGTTTCCTTGTTACAGAGAAACTAAAGATAAGCTTGAGTCTGATACTGAACATTTTATGTTTTACTGAAAGATTATATTTTGAAGAAGCACATTTCTTGAAATTATGAATTATGTCTCATGTCAATTTAATTCTTAGATCAGCTAGAAGAAACTTGAATAATAGAGGAAATTTTCCTGCTGAACAGAGGCAATAGAAGTTCTGGTCATCACAGTGGAGAAATTGACTGTCTAAGATCTCAGAATGTTTACGTCACCTTTGGAATCGGTGTGAGTTGAGAACCACCACAACTACTACTACAAGAGTTAATATTTATGGAGAATTTGAATACAATATAGATATACATATATCAGACTCGTTAAGTATTTTATATTCATCACACATCTTTACAACAACCCTAAGTATTATGATTATGCCCAGGGAAACTGATAGAGAAGGTAATAACTTGACCAAGGCCATAAAGCAATTAAGCCTTAGAAACAAGATGTGATGTTAGAATATACATCTATAAAACCACTGCAGTATACCACTTTTCAGTAAATTAACCTGAACTTCCTGTCACTGTAGAAAAGTTTTATGATTAATTTTTAAAAACTGTTTTTTGCATACCTAACACAATTACATGTTCTAAGGAATAATTTTATTTAGCTCTTAGCTCACTGCTCCTGTCATAAATCTTAATAATTTCAAAATCCACTTAGATATTTCTTTTAATACCCAAGTTTCTCAATATCTTTAATTAATCTCTTTCCATGACTCTGCTTTCACTCAACTACCATGTCCACATCCTGGAACTTGCAGTCACTAATTACCGTATTCTCTCTACTATTGTCAATTGCAGTCACCTTATTCTCTTATTTCAACCTCCCAAATTTGTACTTCTTACTCTAGTATATAACTCCAACATATCTTTAATCATACTGCAATCTGTAATTGATCATACCATTTCTCCATTGTGTCTTAACCTTCATTTTCTCACTTTGCTCTTTACGCAGATCTCTTTCTACACCCCTTCTTTATACTCATTCCCTTGAGTGTATCAACACTTTTTCATTTCTCCCACTTGGCTGTATTCACCTAGGAATATTCCAATTCTAATTAAATTCAATTCTGTCTACTTAGTGATAGCACCAATTCTAGAATACTTGGAAATGAACATAGAACTATTTGACTAGTGTCACTTAAATTAACAACAGACTTCAAAACACCACTTAAGTACCTTCTAGCCATCCTTCTAAGTCTATTCACTCTGCCATTCAAGTGTCTATTTTACACCTTCCTTTTTGCCCCTGGATCCAACACTCTTTTCCTCTTCAAGATCTTACTTCCTTCCTATTTCACTGAAAAAAATAGAACACAACTTCTACATGCTCCTACTATGTATCTACCAAACTATAACCATTTAGACTTACACAATCTGTCCCTTCTGTTGCTATTAATGAGATGTTTGCATGCCCATCTTTAAAACTAACTCTTCTATTTGTACACCATATCTGTACCTCCAGCAATATCCCTTTCCCTCCTATATCATCCTTGGTTTTGCGTTTTCCTCTACTGGATTAGTCCACACAAACGTGCTATATCCTAAATCTTTATAAAACAAAACAAAATCAAAAACCTTTTTCATACTGTACCTCCCTAGATTAAGAGAACATTTTTCTATTCCCCTTGAGAGCAAGACTCTTCTAACAGTCATCTTCATTTCTCACTATATTAAATTCCTCTCTGCTATTCTCTCTAATACCTCCTCTCATTTCTTCCATCCATCAAATCAGTTTGTCAGGAGAGGTGTGTTAAGAACAGATCTGATGTAGTTGACCACCCCTTCCTACTTGAGATACCTTCTTCATTTGGCTTCTGCCTATTCCTTAGTCTTCTTTACATATTTGACATCTAAACACAAGCATGTTCCCGGATTCACTTCACCATACTTCTAATGCTTACCTTTAAAATTTCTATTTTCTTTATTTCACGATGCTATGAGGAATAAAATGTGATTCACAACAGCATTCTAACAAAGACCCAAGTCTTTGGGCAGTGATTCTAAGATGAAGCTACTATTACATATTCACAGGACACTTTTAATAAACAAATTAAATATATCAAAGTTTTAAATTAACACATAGCTGAAACTAATTTCACTAAGACAACAGGATACTTTTGTATGGAAAACATTTACACCTTTAAGGTTTGGGGGCACCAAAATAAAAGACAATTAAGAACAAGAATACAAATCCCCTGAAGTGGGAAAAATCTCCCACTACTAAAACAAAACAAGCAACAACAAAAAACAGCAAAACTCATAGCCAAACAAACCACTCCTAAAATAATTACAAGAAATAAGAAGTAACATTAGTATAAAAAAAAAAAAAGTATGTGAGTGCAGTGGTATCCAGGTAAGAAGGAAAAAAAAGCTGTATCCGTAATCATAAAAGAAAATTTCTATTTAGTATTGTAAAATTACCTGAAAAAAAAATTTTTTTACCTGAAAAATTTTTTATGTAATTATCAAATTACACTTTCCAAATGTATTAAACATAAAGAAAAATTAAGAACATTTATTGGAAAGAAAATAATTTATTATATATGAGGAAGATGATTAAAATACATGTAATATATCCCCAATAAACAGATTTAAATGCATATAGATTTAATTTTTAAATATACTTTAAAAGCTGTTACGCACAGTTCCATAGTCCAGGTGTCAATTTCTTCTCCTCAAAGTTGGAAAGCAGTTGGAAGACATGGAAGCAAAAGGAACCTAAAACACCATAAGAATTCATTAAAAATAATGATTATAAAACATTTCAATTGTTTTAAAATAACTAAAAGCTAAAACATTTATATTTAGAAAATTAGTGAATCATGTCAGTACTACAAATTTTTGATTGTCAACATAAACAGCTTATATGGAAACGGATTTATAACATTAGAATAAAACATTTTAACTGTCTCTATTAAAAAATAGCAATTTCAACATCTGCAAATTTTCATACTCTTAGAGTGATAATTTATTAACAGAATTTTGAATTATTTTCATAGTACTAGTAATAGCAGGATTTGCAAGAAATGTAGAGGCTCTAATTCTTGATTTTCCTACTTGTAGAAGGTTGGATGGCTACGCATCTAACCATTCTAATCTAAGCAGTATCTAAACTGGTCAGCCCTTGTAACTACTGAAGGAACCTTTTCGAATTAGATTCTTGGTCTCATTCACAGAAATTCTGATTTATTAGTTTTAGGAGAAAGCCCAGGAACCTTTATATGTAAAAATCCTTCCTCAGTGGTTCTCAACCTTGGTCACACATTAGGAGGGTTGAAAAATTCCAGTATCTATGTTGTACACCAGACCAATTAAATCAAAATGGAGAGAAACCTAAGCAATAGTGTTATTTTTCAGGGTTTTTTTCTTTTTTCTTTATCAGTATTTTTGAAAAGTTTCTCAGGTGATTCCAAAATGTGGCCAGGATTAAAAACCACTGTTTTGGGTAATACCAGTCAACAACTAGTCTGGAAACCATTGTTATTATGTATACCTACCAGTATTGTTTCTTTTCACTTAATGTGCTACCCTGAGTCAACATTATGTCTTCTCCTCTCTGTTCCTCTTTTCTTATTCCTTTTGTTTTGTTTAGAAAAAGAAAGAGGAAAAAAGATACTTCTGCTTGCTATCTATCTCAAAAGACATATCAATATTAAAACCTCAGAGGTGAGGTCTGCTCCTCTTATTTGGAACTGACAAGGAAATCCAGTTATTTTAATTTTCATTATGTGTACTTTTTTAAATGAAAAAAATCCTTTCCCCAAACAAAATTTACAACACATTATATAGAATACCTAAACCAGATACATCACAAAACAGAAGGCATGTTACTGAATTAGGTTTAGGAAATACATAAATATAAGAAACAAGACTAATTTCTGTGTTAAAGCAAATGCATACATTCTCCAAGTAAATACGTTGACCTGATTCACTAACTTTCCCTGGAAAAATTACATAACCTCAAGAATGGCATAGAAAATTCAGCAACAAAGCAAAAAAACCAAAAAAACAAAAACAAAAAAAAACACAAAACAACAAAAAAAACAAACAACAAAAAAACTCCCCAAAAAACAAAACAAAAAAAAACCACATAAATGATTTGTCCAATCAATGTTGATAATTTTAAAAATAACTCATTTGAATAAAATTATAAAAAACTATTGCTTATTCTGAATCCATGAGTGGGAAAGTGACAAAACATTTCTAGGAAGAACAAAAAACATTGCCCCAAAAAGGATACAACAAGAAAGGATACACTTTGTATGACAGTATTACAGCAGTATTTACGCAGGAATGCTTCTAAAGAAGAACAGCAGAATTCAGTTTAATTTTTTTTTCTCAGTTTTCACATTATATTTACAAATAAATTACTTTTTTAAACACACACTGAAAATTGTTTATTTTTAACTGGTCCATTAAGGTATTTGTAAGAATTCTGACTACATCAGGATATATACTTCACAAAATTCAAATTATCATGGCATTTCACAAAAGGAATAAACATTTTGCAAAATTTTCCCTAATTATATTTTTTTCAGCTTAACACCAGTGAAGTTGACCAAGTTATTTCATGTTCCTCCAGTTTATAAAGGCAGGAAGATTTAAAATAAAACAAAATGAATGTATTTCTACTCATTTGATTTCCTAAAATCAAACAATGTAACACAAACTTTGAAGCTTAAAATGGTTAATTCTACCACTTCTAATCATTAAATTTCTTAAGTACGCATTAAAATTACTTATTGGAAAGGCAAAAAATTTCATGCCTCAAAACATATGTAAATAGTTCTGTGACATATATAATTAGTAATGCAAATTCTTAGGCCCATTAAGAGTGACCAATTTGTCTTGGCTTGGTAGACACTTTCCCAGTCTCAGCACAGGAAAACTGGGATGACTGACTACCCAAGACCCCTACTCCAGACCTACTGAGTTAGAAAATGGGTGAGGGTGAGGGGAAGCCTAGCAAACTGTTTTATCAGACCTTCAGAATACCATAATACATATTAAAGTTTAAGAAGCATTGCTTTCCTCTAGCTAGAAAAAGATTTAAGACAAAGACTCATTCCTCTCATAAATTCATTCTCCAAACTAAATTTTTACATACATATGGGCTTTATTCATAAGGTAGTTATAATTTTGAAATTCACTGAGAATTAACTGCACAGTGACACAGAGATAGAGACATGGGTGGATCGATCAATTGATTCACATCCTTTAAAAACCTTAGGAGATACCTGAATTTATTACTATCAGGCTTTTATCTTTCCTTAATTTTATCTCAAGACAGTTTGTTCTTTTATTATGTTATATCCACACTTACCTTTATTAATTTTTAACACTTTCTTTTTCCTTCTTTAGAATCTTGTTTTGGTCTAGCAGATCGAGCAAATTGCTAATATTTAAAAATTAAGGTTTCCTTCACAAACATGACAGTAATCCTCTCTAAATAATTATTAAGAACATTCTAATATAGGGTAGAAGTACAGTTTTTAAATTTTTTTAATGTTTATTTATTTTTGAGAGAGGCAGAGCGCGAGCAGGGGAGGAGCAGAGATAGGAGACACAGAATCCGAAGCAGGCTCCAGGCTCTGAGCTGTCAGCACAGAGCCTGATGTGGGGCTTGAACCCATGAACCTTGAGATCACGATCTGAGCCGAAGTCGGATGTTCAACCGACTGAGCCACCCAGGCGCTCAAGAAGTACAGTTTTTAAAATGTATCTCTTATACTTGTCTTCCTACTCTCAGACATGTCAAATATTTTTTTGAGTGCCTACTTGCTCCCCATGATTTGCAAAAGTAAAAAATTTACCTTTTCTTTATAGTCATTTTTTTTACACCTGGACCTTCACTACATATATCCCTCTGATTTCCATCTTGCAAACTGCATTAACTACTAAAAGCAGAATGTTTAATCAATAATATATTTTGGTAAATTTTCAAATAGAAATATGAATTACAAAATAAAACAGTAAAACTGCAGTGAATCATATCTTTTTTTAATGACTCCTAGTGGATTTGTGAATACTATAGTCTTTTAGGCTTAGCATAAAAATGTACTACTGAGCTATAGAAATGAAATGTTTAAACATGGCTAAATTTTAATAACCCCATGCTGCTGAGGTTCCTCTATTCTCCAATAAAAATCTAAACAACCACCTGATTCAGCTAAGTATGTTTGTAACTGAGTATCTGGAGCTAGAATGCCAAGTGTTGAGACTTCTTAACAATAACATAAAAATTAGTTGGAAGTATACCCTTCTGCTTAAAAGACACATTGTCTTTGGAACAGACTGTTTAAAGGATACAACCACCATAGGTTTTCCAAAAAGAACATATCCATTAGCTTCCTTTAAGGCTTTTGCTGCTGCTTTTTCATTTGGAAGTCCAATGAAAGCTTGTCCTTTCATGCGACCTTCTTTCATCAAACGTATATCAAACCTAGTAGTCAAGGAAGAAAAAGAGGTTTTGATTTAAAGAATGTCAAACAATTTTGATGAGGGGAATAGAAATGTGTCAAACATCTAAAATTTTTTCTATTTCAGAGTATAAATGACTACAGTGTCTGATTAGAACATTACTCAAGACTTCTTAAAATTATGTTTTGTATTCTGTTCTAAAATTGATTCTACGTAATATAAGTTTGATAATGTGCTTATATCTAGCTTTTTAAAGCTATGTTAAATGTATTTAGGTAGTTTATTTTTATTTATTTTTTGGGGTGTACCAAATTACTTTGTTTGAAGGAATGTTACAAATGAAGGAAGTTAAGTAGATGTTTTGGTACAACTTATAGAAAAGGGAAAATGTCACCCCAACATACATGCACTGCCTCAGTGACCAGGGAAGTCACCCATGTGGCGATGGGAAGACAGCCTAAGGCTTAGCTCTCATTATCACTGTTTCCCAACGTGTGCTTGTCAAAGAGATACTCTGCCATGCTGTATTTACATAGTTTAAAAATTATATTGCTAGAAACTATGAAAACAAATTTAAATTTTTATTTTGTAGCTCTATTTTTAAAAAATTTCATACAGCCAACTCAATACTATCTACCCAAGTGACAAAAAACAACTACATAACCAAGAACAGAAAGGCTGAGAGGTACCACAGAAAAGTAACATAGAATTTCAAAGTAGAAACGGACTTTATTATCTAGTCAAAATCATTTTTACAAGTGACGCCTACAGAGAATGAGTGACTTCTTCAAGGTCATACAGGTAAAGTTAGAGTGAAACAGAAATCAGATTTTTTTTATTCTAAGTGTAGTGTTCTATTATTTTATAGCATATTCATTTTTCAACATTTTTTGGAAAACTATATTAGAAAATCGGAAAAACCAAACTGTAATTTACAACTAAAGTACTGCCTACAACTGTGATAGTCCATACAAAGCATTTTAAAAATGCAGTAATTTTTTTTTAATTCACATGACTAGTCCCATGGAAAACAATTAATTGATCATTTTGACGTATACAGCTTTCTCCATATAGAATTATCTTTCCCCTCAAATTCTAAATGCAGCAATACAAAAAAACAGAGGAAATGGATAGACACACACACATATGTATTTATGTACACTAAACATTTCATACATATATTCTTCTGTTTCTTATAATGATTCAAAAGTAGAAACAAGAAAAAGGACCAGTATTTTGCATGCCTAGCAACAGAAACTATTGGTATAGTATAAGAAGAGATATTTGCCACTGACAAGTATAAACAAGCCAGACAGACTTTAAAAGATTAAAACAAGACTAACTAGTTCCAGTTACTCTTTTATCTCCACTCTTTTACCTCTACTCAAGTCTCTCTCTTTGCCTTTTCTACTTTTCCCTACTTCTAATTTATATGGTTGAGGGTCTTAAATACTTGAGTTCACTAATGATGGCATTTTAAAGAATGATATTCTAACTCTAAACATTAGCTCTTAACTCATTCACAAATCACATCCATTTCTTTTGCTCTCACCAAAAGTGGGAGACTTGCTTAATGCAGACTAATTAAAAGAAGGGAAGTTACTACCAATGTTAAGAATCTGAAAATTAGGCCTGACTGCTATATATTCCTGCATGAGTTATTAAAGCAGTAGTTTCCAAAGTGTAGTCTTTGAACCAGCAGCTTTGGCATCATCCATGAGCTTTTTAGAAGTACAAATTCATGGGTCTTACCTCAACCCAGATGGACTGAAGAAACTGTTTTTACCAAGCTCTCCAGGTGATTTTTACTCAGGGTAAAGTTTGAGAACCACAGCTTTACAACTGGGGATAAACAATGGAATTTATGCTACTTGGATAAATAAAGTTTTATTGGAACTCAGCCATAAATAATAGTTTATGTATTGTTTATGCCTGCTTTCATACTACAAAAGTAGAACTGAGTAGCTCCAACAGACGCTTTATGACCTGTAATAAATTAAAAATAGAAAATGTCTGCTACCTGCCCATTTACAAAGAAGTTTGCTGACTACAGCTTTAGATATCTAAAACTTATGCAACAGGGAAATGCTGGGATAAAAAGGGGTTAATTTGTAACAGATAAAATAAAAAAATTTAAGAATATGCTTCCACTTACATTATCCGTTGTGTTTCTGAAGAAAAGTCAACGTATCTCCCAAAAATAAACTTAAGGTCCTAGAATTTTAATAAGAAAAAGACAAATAAGAAGGTTCAGGGGAAAAAAAGGTAAAATAAAAAGCCAATTTATAAATTTCAACTTACCTTTTCTTGAACATGTTTAGCTAAATTCTTTACATAAATTCTACAGTTTGGTTCACCAGGTTCATAACTTCTGAAAACTGAAAGTGTTTCCATTTCTTATTTAAAAGGAAAACAAAACAATATAAAATTAGTATTTTTTCATTAATTTTTTTCAAAGAAAAACCATAATAATACAAATGTTAAATAGATGAAAAAAGCATATGAAATTGTCAAAACTATAGCCATTAATAGCAGTATTATTAACAAAAATACCCACTAAAAATGTGAGTTGATAATATGAAAATAAATTTAAGAACTTCAGGCATCTAGGGGCACTGGGTGGCTCAGTCAGTTAAGCATCTGACTTTGGCTCAGGTCATGATCTCACAGTTTGTGAGTTCGAGCCCCACGTGGGGCTCTGTGCTGACAGCTTTGAGCCTGGAGCCTGCTTCAGATTCTGGGTCTTCCTCTCTGCCCCACCCCCCACTTATGCTCTATGTCTCTCTGTCTCTCAAAAATAAATCAACATTAAAAAAAAAAAAAAAAAAAAAAAAAAGAACTTCAGGCATCTAGAATAACCAAAACTTATCCAATAAAATATTATTGAGGCTCCTTTATGATGTTACTTTATTAAAAAGACTGAAGCAATTTAATGTTATCAATCATTTGTGTCACTGTTTTGCTTAAAGTCAATTTCCCAAACCACCAGGCACAAACACAGTCAAATGTAAGTATTAATTTAGTCAAACCTGATAATCAAGTATTTCATACACACTGTGGCTTCTGAATCCCTATACAGTTACTCCTATTAAGTGTCAATTATCAGTTCCTAACAACTGACATTCTATGCAAAAATGCTAGTTGGAGGGTTATTTCCCATTATTATGGAAAAAATTATAACATGCTACACGTCAATTAAAACCCCTAATTTCCTAAAATGTAGTAAAACAGGAAAAATTCTTTAGAAATAAAAAACTATCATGTTAGGAAATAAAATCCATAAACACAGACTTTAATCACTACAAAATTGAAACTTTTTTTTTAAAACAAACAACTGCTTTGCATGCATCTCAGACACAATATTGTGATGATATATCTACTGTATTTGGAATATAGAACTACAAATTATGGGCCACTTGATTTTTTTAAATGTCATATGAAAGTTTTAGGAATGAAAACAAAAATTTTTTCCAATTATATATAGACTGAAAACACTGTATTGAGAGACACTTTCCTCCCTACCGAATATGGGTATTAAAAATCAAAAAAAGTGATTAAAAACATTAACTGGAAAGATGTTTTGAAGGATATGCCTTAAATATGGTAAAGAACATGAAAAGTTTTGTTTCTGAAGCATCAAAGAAATGGAATGAGCACTGGTTTATTTCACAAAATTACCTTCTCTAGAAATTCTGCCTTTTTCCAACTCCCTTCTAGAAATACACTCTGATGGCATTTCATCACAGTCTTCTTTAATCTCCTCTGTGATGTTCAAATTAGGTTTGGGGAAGATTTTTCCAAATCCTACATTGGGTGCATCACCCTCAGTAGCAGGTAAATCTAAAAGTTAACGTTAACAACAGCAATTAAAAATTCCCTCCCTTCAAACAGGTTTTGTTTTCCATTTTAAGGTATCTTCTGGCACTAAAACTCTATAGTGTTTTTCTCAATGCTTTAGAACTTTTCTGTAGGCAAACTTTTTCTGTAAATGTTCAAATAGCAAATATTTTAGGCTTTGCAGACCATATGGTTTTTATCATGGCTATTAAACTCTGTCACTGTAACATGAAACAGACACAGACAAAAGCTAAACAGTCAAATGGTTGCTTTGTGTTGTTACCTGTAAGGGCCTGCAAAGTAGAAAGAAACTGAATTTATTTTCAAGGAATTTAGTTTGAGGTGCCAGAGGGGATAGCTGATTAAATGTGGTGAGCAAGATAAGCAGAAACGTGTGTTGGAGGGGAGGGGGTGTCAACAGTATTTTGTTTAACCTACCCACTCTGAACTATGAATAATTACATGAAAGAAATCTGCAATTCATTAAATAAATTACATAACTATCAAAGGCATTCTGTAATGGCATGTGGTCATTCAAGATTATACAATGCATTTGATGACTTCATAATGCTACATCAGAATATTAGAAAACAACCATCAAAGATTATTAAAAGATTAAGATCAGAACATCTGCTGAAATCATAAGACACTTTCATTCGAAGTTACCAAAAAAACTTCATTAAACCTCTCCCCACTCTCCCACCAAAAAAAAAAAGTCAATCCTACTCTTGAATCCTGCAAGAAGTACAGAAAAACAAGTAATCATACTTAAGAGATTACTGACTAGGAAAATTAAAAAACACTGCAATTTTAAAAAATTTTTTGAATGTTTATTTATTTTTGAGAGAGAAAGAACAAACAAGCAGGGAGGGGCAGAGAGAGAGGGAGACACGAAATCTGAAGCAGGCTCCAGGCTCTAAGCTATCAGCACAAAGCCCAATGTGGGGCTTGAACTCACAAACTGCAAGGTCATGACCTGAACTGTTGAAGTCTAACACTTAACAAACTGACCTATCCAGGTGCCCCAACATGGCAAATTTTAAATTTTATATAGCAACATTAAAGATTTCATTTACAAAACATGAATTTTACCTTCAGCAAAAATTAAACTGGTATGGGAAGGATAGGGTTAGGGTTAAACGTTCACTAGAAAAATTCTAGTCATACTACCAAAAAACTAAAAAGCTATGTAAATAGTGCAAAGAATATGCCATATTTAGAATTATAAAAGTTTGTACGTAATGTTGAAAAATTGTTGTACAAACAGATCTCCTGTGGCCTGAAAGCATCAATAAGAAAAAAAAACTTTAAGACTGCTTCTACTAGTACTTCAACATTACTACTTGCACTGATGTAGAATGGGAAGACTATTACCCTCTCAAAGAGGTCTAAACCTTTGAGAAAATTAAACTTAAAAACTAAAAATATTGCATGTAAGGGTGACTAACATGAAACAAGAAAGAAAAATATACAAAAAAAAAAATATAGGGGTGTCTGGGTGGCTCAGTCAGTTAAGCATTGGGCTCTTGATCTTGGTTCAGATCATGATCTCAGTTTGTGGGTTTGAGTCTTGAATCGGGCTCTACGCTGATGGCATAAGAACCTGCTTGGGATTCTCTTTCTCCCTCTCTCTGTGTCCCTCCCCTGGTTGGGCTCACTCTCTCTCTCTCTCTAAATAAACAAACATATACACACACACACACACATACATATATAAGCAAAAAAGGAGCTATCTGTGCTCTACCTACTGTTCATTTATTAAACAACAATAGCTAATATTTAGACATTTAGACCAGGCCAAGCAGTTTACTTGGATCATCTTGGTTGTTTCTCACAATATTTATTATCTCCTCTTCTGTGATGGGCACTGTGCTCTGGGGCCAGGGTACTGTACATGCTGCCTCTCTGGTGGAGATTATGGTCAGATGGCTGACACAAGCCCAACCCTAATGCCAGCAGGGCCAGGACAAGAGTACAGATGGAGGCATCATACCATTCTCTTAAAAAAAAAAAAAAAAAAAAAAAGAAGAAGAAAAAAAAGGTAATGCCTTCTCACTAACCATGAGAAAGGACTTAAAAGCAGTTTTTCCACTCACTTTTTAACAGTTATTGGAACTCTGATCATATATTCACATAAGTGCTCAAAAACACATGTGCAAAAATTTATGTTCCAGTGGTTTCTCAAATAGTAAACAGAAACAACCTCAACTTCTACCAACAGAGCATGGTTAAATAAAGATTGATGAAGGGCACTTGGGTGGCTCGGTCAGTTGAGCATCCAACTTTGGCTCAGGTCATGATCTCACAGTTCGTGGGCTCAAGCCCTGCATCAGGCTCTGTGCTGACAGCTCAGAGCCTGGAGCCTGCTTCGGATTCTGTGTGTCTCTCTCTCTGCCTCTCCCTCACTCATGCTCTCTCTCTCTCTCTCCCTGTCTCAAAAATATACAAACATTAAAAAAAAATAAAAATAAAGATTAATGCAACTAGACTATGTAGTATTATGCAACCATAAAACAAAATAAGGTATATATTTTATGTTCTAATACAGTAAGCCACTCCCACTAGATTTTAAACTCCAAGAGGTCAGAGACGATGCCTAACTTGTCTTTTAGTGCCGAGCAAAGTCTGCTATGCTCTACACTTTCAATAAGTCAATAGTAAGTGAATGGCAAATACATAAAACATGATGCCCATTTAAAAAAAAAGAAAACGTGTTTACACATGTGTAGGATAAGGTCTGAAGAATAACTATATTCTACATTATTAACAATGGCTGTCTCTATGGAGTAAGACAGGGCACAGTGGGGTTTGAGGTATTAACTCTTAAAATGTTACTTTATATGTTTATTTTCTATAAGCTCGTATTATTTCCAAAATTAAAAAACAAGATTAAAAAAAAAGGAATGTCATTATAATATCAAATTAATGCCTGAAGTAAGCAGAAAAAGTATCTGTAATGTTAATAATCTTTAAACTTAACACCATCTTAGTACACAATCTTCCATGTCTTTTGGATAAAAAAAAAAATATTTACATGAAATCTACAACAGACACAATAGTCACATAGCTTGTTTCCTAATCAATAATACAACATCACATCTAACAATGAAAACATAAGTCAACAGAAGAAACTTTTCCATTGTATTTTTAGTGTAAACATCAGCAAAAACCAGACTAAATTTCACCCCATAGTTCATTACTAGCAAAAGACAACAGTGATGGTCTCATCATTAAGGACTAATTTTGATTACAGGAAAAAGTTCAAAACGGATAGTATTTCATGATATTAAGGAAGTCTGCATATTTCAAATATTTAATTCTAACACAAAAAGCAGATTAAGAATTTTTACATAGCATATTAAAGAACTAGAATATGCTTACCATAATTTTGTTCTTCACAATTTTGTTCTTTTTCTAGATCTTTCTTAAATGCAGATGGCATGTCAGTAGATATATGAAATTCAATTTTCTTATTACCTACAGGTTGTGGTTGGTCAAATACATCCGAAGGTAACAACACTGGATGTAAACTGCTGTTTATAAACAGTGACAGCATTACTTTGTAATTGCAAATAAAATCCTGAGTAAAACTTCATTTCATATTTACCATAACAATGATAAAGTGCTCATAATACTATAAGCATTACACAAAGTAACTTCCACTTAATACTTCAATAAATCCTAACAAATTTTCTAATATGAGTATTATTAAATTCCTAGTTAGACAAGGAGATTGACATTAAGGGATATCACTCATTAGATGATAGAGACAGTACTTGGGGACTACTGATTCCAAACTTGAGGATATTTACCAATACACAAAGAAGTTCATTCTATGTTTAATATACACATTTTTATGTACTGTATTCTATATGCTGTACAATAAAGCTGTACTGTCCAACAGAATTTCCACTAGCCAAACATGTGGCTAATGAGCACCTGAAATATTGCTTTCCAAATTAAAATATAAGCATATAAAATACACACAAGAATATAGCAACTTTGTACAAAAAAATGTTGAATGTCAATAATTGTTTATATTAATTATAAGCTAAAATAATATTTTGGATATTATGGGATAAATAAAATATACTATCAAAATTAATTTCATCTGCATCTTTTTACTCCTTTAATGTGGCTATTGGAAAACTGAATTTGGTTCACATGACTTATCTTTAGTTATTTGTGCTGCTATAGAGATTAAAAGCATGGGACTGTGGTATCAAGACATACATAGGTAAGAAACATACATCATATTTATACTTAATATGAAACTTTAAAAAAATAAGACTCATTCCTTTCAAATGGAAAAAAGATTTTTAGCAAACTCTCTATGAAGTTACTTACAAGTTCAAGGGAAATTATATTGTAGAATAGCTAAAAAAAAAACAAAACTAAAATTGCAATTAATGATAATTTTATCTAAGATATTAAAATGCATAGAATTCCATGGCAAACAGGCAAGTAAAATATCTGCCATAATTGTTTTTAAATGACATGAGTTAAGCAAGTAGACAAAGTACACAGAAAATGCTTATTTCATAACCCAAAACAAAATTACCTGTGTGCAGTAGATGGTGTTTTCAACATATCCTTTATTTTTTGCTTTTTTCTAACATGGTGCTGCTTTATTGTTTTTGGTCTTTTGGGCTGAAGATTTGCTAGTTCCATTAGTTTGGTCATTCTACATTAGGGAAAGAAAAATAAAAACAAAAAATTCCTCATGTAGGCGCATATAATATAAATTAAGCTAGAAGTATAAATGACATATTCTAGTAAATTAGGATTTATGTAGCATAAGTATAGTCTGTTTTTTTAAATTTTTTTCATGTTTATTTTTAAAAGAGACAGAGTGCGAGTGGGGGAATGGCAGAGAGAGAGCGACACAGAATCCGAAGCAGGCTCCAGGCTCCATGCTGTCAGCACAGAACTCAATGTGGGGCTCAAACTCATGAACCGCCAAGATCATGACCTGAGCTGAAGTCGGACACTCAACAAACTGAGTCACCCAGGGCCCCATTAAGTACAGTTTCTAAGCCATCAATTAAGATAATAATTTAAAATAAGCTCATATTCTAAATTTCCTTGGTCAACTTTCATCTTACTTTAAAGGAATTGGAAATTTACTTAGTTTCAATTTATCTCTAAAAGATAGGTTTTAGTATAAAAATTATTAGTTGTTCAAATAAAATGACTACACCTGATGCCAAACAGTTAAAACAAGATACAGTAATACAACAACTTATGTAACTTTTCTCTTTCCTTGACTGACTTTTCTTCTAATTAAAGATAGCCTAAACTGAAGTATTTTTATTTTAAAGCATTTTGTGTATAATTGTTGCACATGAATCATTACACAAACAAGATAAGTTACTTGAGAACAATGTTTTCAAATACAGTACTATACTCTGAAGTAGTTTATAAATAACTATCAAGGTGTAACAATTGATACATTGTATGTAGTTTATCTTCATTGTGAGTGTGAATAATATTTAGAAAAGATCTTGTCTAGCCTTTTTTGTATCTTCCACAGGATCGGACATGGTGTTTCCACAGAGCACAAGCTCAAAAACCACTAGTCATAGATAGCTCTATATCTATAGTTACATTTGTGAAATTTGGAAGCAAAATAAACATGCACACAAAATTCAAGAAAAGAGAATTAAGTTGTTAACATAAGCTTTAAATCTAAGTGAGGAAAAATGTAAACTTATGCTATGTAAACATAAAGCCTCTTAACAATCATAGTTTACCCAAAATTTTATGAATAAATCTAGTAATACAAAAACATGCCTCTGTTCACAAACTGCTCAAAGTACACTAAGCCTCTACAACAATGCCAGGCATAAGTTAGGTAGGTAATCAATAAATATTTGCTGAATGAACAGTACAGGTTTTTGTTTTTCCTTTTTTTTTTTTTTTTAATTTCCAGAAGATACTAGAAAAGCAGAAACCAGAGACTGTTTCTCATTACTCAAGATGAATTACTTAGAGAATTCCTCACTATATCCCTAAATGAAAACCTAAATAAAACAACAGAGTTTTCACCAGTTTGCATAATTTTTACAAAGAAAGTAAAATTTACAGAGGTTATGGAATTAACACAAGGCAACACTCTATGCTGTTCTTTATTCAGTAACAAGTTAAAGTTATAGTCTATCAAGAGCTGTCAGCTTTCCTAAAATGTCTCTATTGAAGACACTCTAGTCACCCCATTTATGTAGTTTTGGCTCCACCTACACTTTGATTTTAACTATTTCTCTTGAAAGAATATATATATTGAGCCACTACTTAAGTGAACACTGACTCAATAATAGTGAAATTCTTACTGATTATTTGTAAATATTGCCTAGATTCTCTGCTTGGGTTTTGACTCCTGTCAAGCATTCCTGTATCTGACTTCTGTACACAGTTACCTAAGATTCCCAACCTATGGGGTACCTGGCTGGCTCAGTTGGTGTGCTCCACGTTTGGTGTAGAGATTACTTAAATATAAAAAATCTTAGGGGCACCTGGATGGTTCAGTTGATTGACCATCCAACTCTTGATTTTGGCTCAAGTCATGATCTCATGGTTCCTGAGTTCAAGCCCCGTGTCAGGCTCCACACTCAAGTGTGGAGCATGCCTGGGATTCTCTCCTTCCCTCTCTCTCTCTCTCTGCCCCTCCCACACTTGGTCTTTCTCTCTCAAAACAATTAAACTTTAAAAATAAATAAATAATCTTAAAAATAAATAAAAATCTTAAAAAACAAGAAAAAAAAAAAAAAGATTCCCATCATGTGCACATACTAGTCTGCTGGAGGAGGGATTGGCCAATTAACAGCCTTAGGACCAAATTCAGCCAGCTACCTGTTTTTGTAAACAGAAAGTTGTGCTGGAACACAACAAAATCTGCTCATTTAGGTTTGTCTATGGCTACTTTCCTACTATAACAGAACTCTCTAGCCCTATACAGAAAATGTTTAGCAATTCCTATTCTAGGCTATGCTATGGATTGTACACCTGGACATTGTTAACAACTTACTGCTTTTCACCAGAATCTTTAAATAAAATATATGTAGGCTGTCAAGAACAACCAATAAATTCATCTGCATTAGTAACTATGAATGGCTTTGCATAAATCCCTCAGAAATGCTCTGGAAATACTCAGAGGTGAATAAAATTCACGGAATAAGCTGAAAAAATATGAATACAATCTATTCTTATTCTTGTTATTCGAGAGAGTTATGTTTTATAAAGTGTCCCCTCTGCCAAAAAAAGTCTCCACAAAGAATTAGTGAATAATGAATGAATCAATGCCCCTAGGGGAAAGTCAGGATTAGTTTCCTGCAAGCCTATTCTCTAACATTTCACCAACTGATCTATAAACACCTTGTTTTATGTGTTTCTGGTTTAAGGGCACCTTATTTTAAATATGGTTGACTCATTAACACTGAACTCACAGTCAACAGCACTACAGCTCCAACCTGAACAAGGTTTATCTAATGTGTTTTTTCCATCAGGCACATCACAGCCTCCTTGATCTTGTAAACATTAGACAGAACTACAACACTATGGTTGGAGACCGCTTTAAACAGCAAAATCACCAACAAACAGCATAAAAATGTGAAAAGATTAGTATTAAATAGACCATGAAAAGGATACCTGTTAACAGTATGGGAGCAGAATGTCACCCTGTTATACCTCATCTGGGAATACACATGTCAAGCAACTCAAATTTTTCATCATTGCACCATGCCCACATTGCCAAAAGACCATAAAAGCCCTATCTATAAGTAATGATTTGGGGGTTACAAATAAATTTTAGCAGGTAGGCACATTCACAAATAAGCAATCCACAAATAATGAGGATCAATTGTACTTTATAGTATCATAATCGTCAATCTAAAAAATCACTCATAATCCAAAAATTTTTCCTTAGGTCTTAATATATAGTCCCAGGTCTTAATCTGTACCTAATATGCATGGTCAAGAGTTGGAGGGTTGGGGACAAATTCTAATCACCCCAAATTACGAACAATTATAGGCAAAATTTAATAAGAGCAAGTGAATCATTCTGTTTCTTCAAATCTAAACAAATCTTATTTGATATTACAAACCTCTGTCGGTCTTCATCATCACTACTTTCATATTCTGATTCTTTACTTGATAATTCCTCCTCCTCATCTGGCAAAGGAGGTTCCTCTGGTGGCTGAGGAGATGCAGGTGGAAGAGGTGCATGTAATGGCATATAGTCTTCATACTAATTAAAAGAAAAAACAAAAAGACTACAGCAATCTATGATATTTATAGAACAGAAAAACCATTTCCATCCAGACACATTATTCTCAGATCTCTTTCCCTCACGATATTCTTTTACACATGCAACACTGAGTAACACCTGCTACAGAAGATGGCTAATTGATCACAAAACTTGTTTCTTCCTCCTTCACACCTAGCTGGACTAAATTTCCAAACCTCCTACAGTTAGATTTCACCATACAATAGTTTTAACCAACAAAATGCTAGCATTAAAAAAAAAAAAAAAAAAAAAAATCCACCCATAATCCTCTCTTCCTTCTTGATCTGCAAGATGTATGGTAATACCCTCATTGATATGGGAATGCACGTAATGAAGTTATGTCTTTTGAATGATTCAGTAGAGTACAACACCATTCTGTCCATTTTGGGATGGACTTAACATGCATAAGAAATAAATTATACTGTGTTAAGTGACTAAGATTTGAGTTTTATGTTAACAGTGGTTAGCCTAATCTTTGTTTATTTTGAGAGAGAGAAAGAGTGTGCATGTGAGCTTGTGGGGCTGAGAGGCAGAGGGAGAGAGAGAATCCCAAGCAGACTCCATGCTCTCAGCAAAGAGCCTGATACAGGGCTCAATCCCACAAACAACGAGATCATGACCTGAGCCAAAATCAAGAGTTGGACACCTAACCAACTGAGCTGAGCCCCCATGCACCCAACAGTTAGCCTAATCTTAACTAATAATCCTGTAATGTGCCAGGCATTGAGATGTTGGGATTACAAAATATTATCAAGGTTAATAGTATAGACATTAGAAAAGTAGCCAATATGCAATACATAGTAGAAAAGCAAATGTTCTACTTAAATGTTAGGATTCAAAATAATTTCTCAGTGCTACTGTCTAAACAAATACTAAGAGTACTACACCAAAATAGAAACTAGAATTATTCAACAGCAGACACAGATGATCTAAATTACTGATAGGTTTGCACAGTAAATTCTAATAAAAATTATTAGCAACATTTCTTGTCTTTTGCAAATGAAGTTCTATATGCAGTAAAACCAGAAACAATGGAAATTTTCATAATTGTTGAATGTAATTATTTTATAAAATGGCAGAATGTTCTGGATCAGAGGACTGAACAACAACACTGGCAGCAGACGATGGCCTCTAGGGAGCCAATGGCTGGCTCAGTAGGTAGAGCATGCCACTCTTTTTGTTTTTTTGTTAGTAGGCTTCACTCCTAGCATGGGGCCCAACACAGGGCTTACACTCATGGCCTTAGAGATCAAGACCTGAGCTGAGATGAAGAGTTAGACACTTAACTAAGACACCCAAGCACCCCAAGCATGCGACTAGATCTCAAGGGCATGAGTCCAAGCCCCACTATGTAGAGCTTACTTAATTTAAAAAAATGTTTAAAAAAAAAAAAAGATATCACAGAAATGATGGCCTCTATTACCAAATGCATCTCTTTCATGTTCTGGCTTTTTTCCACTTTTAATTATTCATTTGACTAATGTTCTATTAACTTTGTATTTGTCCCTTATTTTCAATGCACATTAGAGGTTACTGGAACAATATTTGTGAACTTGATCCTAAATAATCCCACCTCAGAAGAGATGTTGTAAATCTTTAAAATTCTAAGAGATTTCTTACCATGGGAGGTCGCGCAGTAATTGGTCCAAAAGGTGTGGGCAAATTCATTTTATTCATAAGATGAAGAACCTTAAAGCAGAAACACATTTAAAATCATATAATAAAATGACAATTCAACTCACAACTTTTTTTTTTTTTTACATTTATTTATTTTTGATAGAGAGAAACAGAGCACAAGTGGGGGAGAGGCAGAGAGAGAAGGAGACACAGAATCCAAAGCAGGCTCCAGGCTCTGAGCTGTCAGCACAGAGCCCAACGCGGGGCTCGAACCCACAAACCGTGAGATCATGACCTGAGCCGAAGTTGGATGCTTAACCAACTGGGCCACCTAGGCACCCGATTCAACTCACATCTTATATTTTATGTAATTTAATTTTTTTTTTTTTTTCAACGTTTTTTATTTATTTTTGGGACAGAGAGAGACAGAGCATGAACGGGGGAGGGGCAGAGAGAGAGGGAGACACAGAATCAGAAACAGGCTCCAGGCTCCGAGCCATCAGCCCAGAGCCTGACGTGGGGCTCGAACTCACAGACCGCGAGATCGTGACCTGGCTGAAGTCGGACGCTTAACCGACTGCGCCACCCAGGCGCCCCTATTTTATGTAATTTAAAACTTTGCAATAACACTCCTGATTTAGTGCAAAGGCTGGCCACCTCTTGCCTTATCCCAGAACAGGGATAATACCAGGTGCTGGTATATCTCAGAAGATTAGCCTTCCTGAAATGTTTGTCAATTCTACAAATACTATTATTCTCATTATTAAAAATGTCATGTTCTTGCAATGTGAATGCTATCAAAATGTTATGTCTTTCCCCTTAATTATTGTAGAATTATGAAACAGAAGGTACAATAAAGAAAATAAATATCATCTACATTTTGTACCTCAAAGTATCTTACTACTATCAATACTTTCAAGCATTTGCTTAAGGGTCTACTATGCCTTTTTCTTTAAGAAAGAATATCTACCTTAAAGGTGTATGCTTAAGTAACAAAAATTACCAGAAATTATATTTCCCAAATTACATTGTGTTTATTAGTATTATTAATAGTAAGCATATTACTATGCTTATACCACAGTTTAGAAAAACTTCTACTTGAATCCAGTAACACTTCATTACCTTTTGCAACGGACTGAACCTCCACCCATATACATATACTGAATCCTAACACTCAGTGTGATGGATGGTCTTAGAAGGTAGGGCCTTTGGGAAGTAATTAGGTCATAAGGGTAGACTCCCATGAATGGGATTAGTATCCCTTATAAAACGGACCCGAGAGACCTCTCTCACCTTTTTTCGGCAAGGTGAGGATCCAAAGAGAAAACAGCCATCTGCATCCCAGGAAAGGGCCCTTACCAGAACTTAACCTTGCGGGCACCCTAATCTCAGAGTTCCAATCCCCAGCACTGTGAGAAATAATTTTCTGTTTATAAGCCAGTGAGTCTACAGTACTTGGTTATAGCAACCCAAACTAAGACACCCTTAATTACTATAATACATTGCATGTTGGAATTAGTCTGATTAATACTATTATGAAAAGTATAAAAATTAACATGGAGAATAATTATCAAGTCATTTAAGCATTTACTTTGAGGAAAGTTACGTTTCATTCTACTTACCTGTACATAGAACTTAGGCACACTTGCCAAAGCATTTACTATGTTTGCTAGGATTGTGCTTGAAGGTGGTGGGTACATATACTTGAGACATGAATTCAGGGGAAAAGTCAGCCTAAAAAAAATATTTAAAATGTTTATCATGTTTTAGCAAATTTCATATCAATAACTCACTTTTAGGTAACATACAAAATTGCTCACATAATTCAGTACTTTTAGATTTACCTTGTTCCTAATAATCCCAAACAAGTACATTTAAAAAGAAACTTGCTTTCTGACTGCACTAAAAAAAGGTATTTCTTACCAGAGCTTATCTTATAGCTCTGAACATTTTTTTTTATGTTCATTTATTTTTAAGAGAGAGAGAAAGAGTGTGAGAAGGGGATGGGCAGAGAGAGAGGGAGACACAGAATCTGAAGCAGGCTCCAGGCTCTGAGCTATCAGCACAGAGCCTGACGCGGGGCTCTAACTCATGAGCTGTGAGATCATGACCTAAGCCAAAGTTGGATGCTTAACTGAGCCACCCAGGTGCCCTTATAGCTCTTAACATTTTAATGGTCCCAAATTCAGTGACAAACTCTAACTGCTGAAAATGTTCAATCAACATGTTAAAAATATACATGACAGATAATAAAATATCCTGTAGAACATCTTATTTGCAATACAGGCACGCACACGTGCGCGCGCGCGCACGCACGCGCACACACACACACACACACACACACACACACACTCTGAATGACAAAACTGAAAAAACAAGACACTAACAAAAAATACTAACCCATGGTTTGGTGCAATCCCATTTTCTATGGTTAAACAACCAAGTTCTTTCTTTTCTTTATCATCTTCCACAGGATCATCAGATCTAAAAAATACAGAATCAAAGTTGATCTTATGTTTAGAAATAGAGTAAAAAAACTACATACAGAAAAGACATATTACCTTTTCAAACATGGTACTGTATTACGAAAATAGTTCCATAATAAATAAAACTTCCAACCATTTCTCAAACAAATAGCAAAAGAAAGGTAAATAGTAATCAACATTAGTAAACGTCCTTCTCTATCCTAGACATTATACAAGGCACACATTTTCATTTAGTCTTTTTACTCTTCAATGAAACCCTATGAAGATGGTATGACAAATCTCATTGACAAAACATACAAAAAAACAGCAACAAAAAGCAAAAAAAAATACCCCTGGAGTTCACAGGGTATACAATAGTGGTACTCAAATTTCTTAACATGTATCAATATCACTTAAAGAGTTTGTTACAATTCAGACTGCTGGGCTTTATCTTCCCCTTCCTACCCTTCCCCCCACCAAATTTCAAATTCAGTAGGACTAGGGTAAGGCCCAAGAATCTGTATTTCTTTTTTCATTAATGTTTATTTATTTTGAGAGAGAGAGAGAGAGAGAGAAAGAGCGAGAGTGAGCAGAGGAGTGGCAGAGAGAGGGAGACAGAGAATCCCAACCAGGCTCTGTGTTGACAGATAATAAACACAGGGCTCAATCTCAGGAATAGTGAGATCATGACCTGAGCTGAAATCAAGAGCTGGATGGATGCTTAACTGAGCCACCAGGCACCCCAAGAATCTGAGGTGCAGATGATGCAGCTGGTCCAGGGAGTACTCTGAGAACCACTAGTGCAAAGCAAATTTATAAGTTTTATAACTACAAAGAGTTACAGTTGGGAACTAAATACAAGTCTTTGATTTCAAAGGCCATGCCTTTTCATGACACCCTGCTATCTGTAATACAAGGACTTATACTAGTTTTATTCCTCCACTTAAAATTGAAGTCTAGTTATATTCCTCCACTTAAAATTGATTACTTTTCACCCTACCCTCTTCTCACTTCACACTGATTAAATTCTTAATATTAAATCAACACTGAAGATTCCTAATGCACAATTAAGAACAAACATAAATATAATATACTAGATTCAAGAGATGTATCATTTATTATCTGAAATCATTTACTTGCTAGTCTGAAGACAACCCAATAGAAACACAATTGATTAAAAACACTTTAAAATTTTAGGAAAACCTATCTACATACCTTTTCTTTTTTTCAGGGTCTGAAGAGGGACATGGGGAATGAACTCGATCTTGTTCTTTTGCAAATTCAACAACTAAAGTATGACCCAAAAGTTTCAGCTGATGTAGTCTTGTCAATGCCTTCAGTTGGAAAAGCAAGAGTAAAATATTTTATAATTCCACCAAAAATTATTTGTTAGAGAACATCTATATAATAACTTACACATGTTCTTTGTTAATGCTGTTAATATTTCCTTGGCTATTTCTTACCCATTTCTAATGTCAGGCTGGTTAGCCTTTGTCGTTTATTAAGGGACTGCTTCCTATCACTTACCAAAACTAAAATCTGCTGAAATCCAAATCTGCCTATACCTAGGCAACTGAAAAGGTTAGAAAAACAAACACAATCAGCCTGGACTCACTTTAAATTCATGACCACAACCACAAATCTGGAGTGGAACTTAATGATGCCATACATATCTCATTTTTAGTTCATTTTTTCTACTAATTTCTAAGACTATTTTGTACTTTCTCCTGGTTCCTCAACCCTCACAACATTCCTTTCCCATTCTTTACCTTAGGATTTTGCTTCCTACTTTGGGAAAACTGAAACAACTATACGAGAACTTCAGATTCCCACCATAACTCCCATCTACCAGCATATGCATCTACATATTCTACCTTCTGCTATAATGTATTAACTAGTCATGTTTTTAATCTCAATCCAGTTGCTTGACTTGTATACTAAATCCCACCCTCCCATCTACTCAAGAGTCTCTCTTCTGCTCCCTGAAACTGTATGGGAAGTCTTCTTTAATTTTCTGTCCTCTACTAAATCGTCCATATTAGCACACAAATATGCTTCTATTTCTCCCATCCTAATTTGTTTTTCTTCATCCATTGATCCCACTTTGCTCTTCCCCCCTCCTTTAATTACTGTTGCAGTAAAACTCCTTAAGAATTACCTAAGCCCTTTACCTAAAATTCCTTTGCTCCCATCCAGTCACCAACTCAGTCCACTGGCACTGCTTAGCAAAGACAACAAATTCTGTACTGCCAAGCCAATGGTCTACTTTCAATCATCATCTTATTGCATTTAACACAGTTGATCACTCCCTCCTTGATACATGTTCTTCACTTGGTGTCAAGACATCATACTTTCTTGCTGTTTGCTTCCTAGCTCACTGGTTTCTACTGCTTACTCTCTTGGCTTGTGCCTTCTCAAATTCTAAATGTTGGCATACACCCCAGAGTTCTATTATGGGCCCTCTTTCCAGCTACTATCTTGGTGATCTAATCAGCATCCTAAATTTAAATTCCATCACTATGCTTATAATTCCCTAATTCATAACCTCAGTGCAAACCTGTCCTGAAGTTCAAGAAAACATATCCAAACTACAGGATGGCTCCTGTTAGGTGTCAAACAAACATCTCAAACTTCTCACACTTCAGAAACTAAGCCACTAATGTTCTCTCCTCATCCCCTCAAATATTTTCTATCTGGGACTTTTCACATTTCAGTTGCTGGTATAACTCCATTCTTCTACTCACTTATGTCAAAAATACTGGAATCATCTGTAAGTCTTCTTCCCACATCAAGAAATTGTTTGCTTCTATCTTCAAAATATATCCAGCATCTAACCACTTCTATCACCTCATTCCAAACAGCTATCATCTCTGAACTAAATTGCCACCATAACCTTTTTACAGATTTCCTTGTTTCTACTCTTCCCTGCTTTACATCTCTTCTCAACACAACACCCAAGGTGATCCTTTTAAAGATATGTTAGATTATGTTACTGCTTTGCTCAAAATATTCCAATTGCTCCCCATTTACTCAGAGTAAAATCTAGGATCCTTAGAATACCTAAATGAGGGTTGCCTGGGTGGTTTAGTTGGTTAGGTGTCCAACTCTTGATTTCAGCTCAGGTCATGATCTCAGGGTTCGTGAGTTTTGTCAGCACAGAGTCTGCTTGGGATTCTGTCTCCCTCTCACTCTGTACCTCCTTGCTTATTCTTGCTCACTCTCTAAATAAACTTTAAAAAAAAAAAAAAAAAAAGAATACCTACATGATATGGCCTCTATTACTTCTCTAACCTCAAATCCAATTATTTCCCCCTCATTTTGTCTGCTTCAGCCACTTTGGCTTACTTAAACATGACGTTCTCCCATACTACAGCCCTTGTTCCAGCCATTATTCTGACTGGAATGTACTTTCCCCAGGTACTCTCTTAGCTAACGTCCTTCACCTCCTTCAGATCGTTGCTCAAATATGACCCTTATCACCTCAACAGCAACTTAACCATTCCCATCTAGCACTCTTGATCCTATTTCCTTTTCCTTTGTATTCCATAGCATTTATCATTTTCTAAAATATTAAACAATTATGTTTATTATTTATAATCTGCCTCCCCTTTAGAGAATGTGAGCCTCAATGAGAACATAAATCTTTATTATTATTTTCTTCCTCGCAAAATGGATGTCATACATATTCTCTTTAAGGATATATGGTTTTTCATTTTTAATGTTAGCTAATTTCCCCCACCTCTCTCAGCTACTTACTTTGTAGTTCTACTTCCTTTTCAACTTCTTCTTCTCATTCTCCTTTGCTGGTCTGTCTTCCTTGGGCAACCATACCCATTCACCTGATTCAAAAAACTCCATTTTGAGCTTGTCTCAGCTCTAAAGCCATATTTTTAACTGTATTAAAAATATTTCCACAGAAGTAGCTCACTGACTCCTCAAAGTTAACAGATAGCATTTGAATTCATTATCTACCTTTGCAAGTATCTTTTAAATCCTGCCCTTAATGTCAGCTAATGTAATAACCTAATACCTCAGCCCAAAAATCTCAAACCTAATTATGTATAGGAATCACAAGACCTACAAACTCAATCTCTACCAAGTATATATCTACTTCTTCCTTTGTCTTCTTATTGATTTATTCAGACCTTTTATCTTGCCTTGCCCATTATAACACTTCTCTTGTCTTGGCTTTCCATTTGGTCTTCCTACCTTTAGTTTTTCCCCATCTAATCCATTACATGAACTCTACCAGATATTTTCACAGATCTGACTATATTATTGGCCAGCTCAAAACTATCAGTGCCTTAATATCTACTAAACAAAATTCAGTCCCTCCCTCCCACCCAAATTTAGATCTCAACCTATTTTCCAAGTCCTAGTTCCATTTCAACCCTTAATTCTTGCTCTACTTACAACTTTCCATGTTTGACAGCTTCACTTAGTGTTCACCCAACCTGAAAGGGCCCATCTCCCTTTGTTTTCTTCTCAAAATCCAACTAATCATTTAAAGGTCTACCTCAAAGGTCAACTTCTTTGTGAATGAATCCCTAGGATTTTTAAAATACATGTATTTTCCCTTTAATACTTAAAACATCTTACCTTGCAGTTAAAGAGAGTTATCAATCTTTGCATCCTTTAGAATTTATTTTTAAGTACATATGAAATTACAATTTAATCTTAATTTGCTTTCCAGTTAATCTATGTTTGTTTGTTTGTTTGTTTATTTATTTATTTATTTATTTATTGTGAGAGAGAGAGGGAGACACAAAATCTGAAGCAGACTCCAGGCTCCGAGCTGTCAGCCTGACAGGGCTTGAACCCCCGAAGTGCAAGATCATGACCTGAGTCCAATGCTGAACTGACTGAGCTACTCAGGCGCCCCTCCAGTGAATCTATTCTAATTTCCAAATACCTAAACATTGGAGAAGATTTGCCAACTGATAAACCAAATGCAGTCTGTGAGGAAAACTCTTGAAATACAGACCCTTTTGCTTTTGAAAACTGTGGTTTAACATCACATTTCATTTTTGAACAAAGATAAGTTAATAGGAAATTGCTGACAACTTTAATAGTAAAAAAATAAATAAATAAAAAAGTCATACCTTTATAGCTGCTTTTTCACTAGGAAAAGTAGCAAAAGCTGTATGTTTCTGAAAAATAATTAAGGTACAAATTATTTGTAACATAATTTCAGTCTTCCATAAGGAAGTCTGATACTTCACCAGTTGACAGTGATTTCAAAAATTAATAGTCATGGAAAAGGATGGAAAATCGAGATTGTTTTAACTGATAATTAATTTCAGTACAGTGGTTCTGAATCTTTTTTGCTTCAGAGTTCCTTGAGATGACAGCTATGTAGCCTTTTAAATACGAAGGTGTACACACATATACAGTATGTTTTACACATGCTTTTAAACAGTTCAATAGACCAGAAGTTTAAAAACCCCTACTATACACAGGACAACTCTTAAACTATCTCAATATACAAATATCTGCAATTTATAATATATATGAAGATCTTAAAAACTTTCCTCTATAAGATAAATGCGAAGTTTAAAAATGTTTACCAACAGAAAATCATTAAGTGCATGTTTCCTTTGTGATTTATCCTTGTAATAAGGGTTCAATGGGAGAAGTCTATTTTTCAATATAAACTGTAAATAGTTTAAAAACCATCAGAAAAAAACATAAGTCAAAAGTAAATGAATCCTTATGCTGTGAAAGAGTTGTTGTCAAGAGTTGCTTATATTATATCACACATTCTAATTTTGTCAGATCTGATCCAACATGACCTAATAAGAGTGTATTTAAACTGAATAACACAGAATACTTGTACTTGCTGGTATACATGACACTTTGATCAAAACTGGTCGTTCTTCTCAGTACTTCTTAACCCTGGCTGCATATTAGAATCACCAGAGGAGACTAAAACCACTGATTTCGCTGCATCATAGACCATCTTGCAGAAACTTAACATCACCGTACTATTTTAATGGAGAGAAACCCATCTAAAACATCTTCAGGCATAAAAGCAAATGAAGTTATTGAGTAAATTCCTGCAGTCTCAAAATATTGTTCCCCAAAGATTCCGTCAGAAATAAATTTTTATTTTATTTTTATTTTATTTGAGAGAGAGAGAGAGAGAGAGCGTGAGCAAGCGAGCATGAGCGGGGCAGAGGGGCGAGGGAGAGAGAGAGAATCCTAAGCGGGGTCCAAGCTCTGCGGGTAGCCGGAGAGGAACTCCATCTCACCTCCCACGGAACACGATCTGACCGAAATCAAGAAATGAAGCCTCAACCACTGACCCACCCAGGTGCCCCTTTTTATTTTTTTCACTTTACTTTAGAAAAAGATTTTATGAATAATTTCTTCGTAAAAAGTCTAGTAGAAATTCTATAACTGGCTTACTGAAGTTACTATTGTAGTTTCTCCTCTATTTTAATGAATATCTTCACAGTGGCATATACGTGAACCAACATTTTTGCAAAGTCCTTTGTACTTTATATTTGAGTACTGAGTCTAAAAGAAATGCTCTCAAATTCAGAGGAGTTTTGAGATTCCCCGGATGGATCAGAAAAGGGAACATAAGCCACTCTTCTGCCTTGCCCTTCTCGGCGGCGCTGTGACTAATGCAGGCTCAAGCCAATTAAAACTTCACATGGTACGCAAGACATCTGGACATTAAAGAGGAAAGACAGACACGCCCTCACTACACAAGCGCATTTTCCCACTCTTTTCTGTCTTCCTTCTGTCAAAGCTTCCCCCTCCCCGAGTCTAGGGCCTTCCCCGGCGGCTTGGGACAGGAGCGCCCTTACCAGTCGTCCCTTATCTGACAGGACGCGCACCGACTGCGCCCCGAAATATTTCAGCAAATCCTCTTTCTCCTCAGCAGTCAGCTCGGCTGGCAGGTGCCTCACAAGAAGGGTTCGGTCGCCCCGTGACGGAGAGAGTGAAGCAGAGCTCTGACATCCTCTTGCCATCGGCGGTAGAGGCTGCTCGGGAGCCGCCATTTCCCTCAGAGAAACTGCAACACAGAAAGCGAAGAGAAGAGGCCGCAGTGAAAATGAGCTAATCAACAGAAGCTGGGGATAAATGAGTATTTTTCCGCCTCGCGCTAAGGATTCTGGAAACAGAGAAATACCGCGATAGACGGTCACTTTCTCGCGAGACTTGCATCCGCGACGGATGTCTCTTCGGAAACCGGTTTCTGAAAATGAAGAACTAGGTTCCAAACGAAGGAAAAGCAAAGTGGTTTTAAATTACAGGTAGCTGCTGAAGGTATAAAAAAAAAAAACAAAAAAAAAAAAACCTTTGCCCTAGAGAAGCGTGAGGATTTAAAAATGTATCAAGTAAGGAATGAGGTGTCCCAGTCGCGTGAAGGGGAAAGAACGTAAACCCAGGGAATGAAAGAGCCACCGCCGCGACAGCGCAGGCGGGGAGCAAGACTGGACGCGGCGCTGGCCTGGGCGGGAGCTGAGCTCACTGGATTCCTATTTCCTGGCCAATCGCGAAAGCGTATTGACTGGCTGGCCGGCGAGGGGGGGGGGGGGGGGGGTGCTTACAGTCTTGGAAGAGTAAAACCTAAAGATAGCATGTTCTTCCTTCAGTAAGTGCCCTTAGAACTCAGTTTAAGGAACAAAAAGTTAACAAAGAAATGTGTTTTGCTTTCTTGAATCATCGTGCATATAGCAGCCTCATAGGCTCTGGCCACTGTTTATTTCACGGAATTGGTGGCCTCTAGGGAGATATACTCTAATAAATGTAAATAAATGATTATATAGATAAAGCGATAGATCTTCACGTTTAATCCTCATAACAACCCTAAGGGGGTAGGTACTCATTTCGATTTTATAAGTGAGGACGTTGATGTACAGGGGGCATTGATATACAATGAGGGCATTGATGTTTAATAAATGGCAAAGCTGAGATTCGACCCTGTTAGCGTGACTGGCGTTACACTTTGATCCACTATCCTGCCTAGTTTCTGAATGTAGTGAGGGAGAGATCATCCCAAGAAATCAATCAGAAATCTTCCTCACTGATTTTTCTAGTAGGGGTGTGTGTGTCTGTGTATAATGATTAAATTTTGGATATGAAAATTTCTCTCTAGAATCCCTTGAGGATTCTAGAGAGAGGTATTGGTTACAGTCGGCTACATTCTGTACAGGTGCTGCTATAGTCTAGGGGCCTATGGAGCCTACTTTTTATTTCCTACTTAATTAGGTATTAAAGATATAACAGCAAGCAATATACTAAACTTCTGCTTTCATGGAGCATTGTTGGAGAAGCAGGAAAGGGACTTTTTTTTTTTTTTTTTTAACATGAAATCCCTGATGTTTATTATCATAATAAAGCTTGGACGTCTAAATTCTATAGTTGTATTAAGCACTATGAGCAATTCAGGAGGCTCTAATTTAGTATTAGTATTTGGTAGTACTCGACGATTTTCTGATTTTTTTAAACATAATTTATTGTCAAACTGGCTTACATACAACACCCAGTGCTCATCCCAACAAAGGCCCCCCTTCAAGGCCCATCACCCATTTTCACCTCTCCTCCACCCCCCATCCACCCTCAGTTTGTTCTCTGTATTTAAGAGTTTCTTGTGGTTTGTCTCCATCCCTCTCTGTAAATATTTTTTCCCAGGAAGGGACAGATTTTAATAAAAACTAGGAAAACATGGGAAAACCCCCAAATGTCAGTTATGTAGAGTCAGACTTTGATGCTCCAGTATGTTTCTTTGGAGTCTTGATTATATGGAGACTAATTGTAAACTGACTGATTTTTCTAGTATGGGTGTGTGTGTGTCTATGTATAATGATTAAATTTTGGATATGAAAATTTCTCTTTGGTTGCAGTGTGAAAAATATAGTAGAAGCCAGTAGAAGCTACTATAGTAGCCCAGGCACAAGACATTGCTTGAAATAGTTTGGTAACAGTAGATATAGAGAGAAGAAATTGGAATTGAAACATATTTTGGAAGTAGAATTGATAGACTTTTAGATAAAAAAGAGTGATTAAGGATAGTTCTGAGTTTTCAGCTTGAGCGCTAAACTGTTCACCATCTAGGTGGATGATGGTGCCATTTACTGAGCATGAGAAGAGCGACTAAAATGTTAACTAGATTAGGGACTGCAGGGAAGGGTGGGAAATGGAGGAATACATGTTAAATTTCAAGTACCTATTCAGTATCCATGTTTCAAGTAGGAAATTGGATGTGTAAATATGGTATTCTAGAGAAATATCAACCGGAGATGCACATATAGCATCAACACACATAATGTTTCTATCCAAGGGATGAGAGATAGTGTAGGCCAGGGGAAGGGGGCCCAGTATTGATCTATGGAGCATGCCAATGTTGGGAAATGGAGGAGAGGAGAAAGAACAAGATAATTCTTTTTTCTTTTGGCACTTATATTCTAGTAGTAAAGATAGACCACAACATGTAGATAAGTAAATAAGTTCCTTTGGAGAGTTATATGTGCTTTGGAGAAAAAAAAAAAAATAGGGACAGGGTAGAGGGATAAACTTATTAGAGAAGGCATGCTGCTTTAAACACTGTCTTTTGCAAACTTTTGCTGTGTCTCGTACCATTAGTTAAATGATGAGTGTATAATGTATAAATATCTGTTCAAGGAATGAATTCAGGAATGGATTAACCTTAATATTTATAACTGCTTCTTATGGTCAAAAATTGCTCCATCGGCCATCAACATAAATTTAATGGTCCTTATATATTATAATTGAGTATCACAACTCTTTGGGATAGTTTACCATTTAATTTAATTACTTTTATCTGCACTCACTTAAATCTGTCTTATCCTTCTCTTGCCAATAGCTCAGACAGATTTCATAATTTCTTAGTCACTTTCAGTTAATAGTCCCAGTGGTCTTGAAATGTCAACTCTAAATTACATTCAGGCCTCACTTTTTACCCTCTTTTCATATTAGCCTTAACCTGAGAGATAGGAGGAAGATATAATTTGCTTTTATTTCTCCCATGTTTGAGTAGAAGTGGATGTGCTCTGTTCTGAGTTGCACATTTCTCATTTTCTTTTCTTGTTATACTGCAGAGGTTCCCAAATTTTCTCAACTCATGTTGCTTTTATTGTCTCAATAATTTTTTCATAACATCCCTTGGTGCCTCCTTGCTTCCTGTTCCACCTTGACTTTCAAGAGGCACTTGTTTTTTCTCAAAGCAACAGGGGTAAAAAAAAACAAAAACCCAGCTTTGCAAAGATTTTTTATTCATTTATTTGTTTGTTTATTTATTTATTTATTTTTAAGTAGGCTCCACACCCAACATGGGGCTTGAATTGACTGACTGAGACAATGGGCACCCCACCAAACATTTTTAAATTCAAAAATATTTCAAGCTGGTGATTCATGTAGTGTCTGGCCGATATTGAGTGTTGCTGTTTCCCTCAAATATTTAAAATATTCCATAGCAGGGGCATCTGGCTGGCTCAGTCTTGATTTGGGGTCATTAGTTCAAACCCCACGTTGCATGTGGAGATTGCTTAAAACAATAATTAATTAATTAATTAATTAATTAAAAATCAAAATAAATTATTCCATAGCACTCCTGTGAGGTGGCCGGGGCACCTGGGGCACCTCAGCATACAGTTTGAGAATTGTGGCTCTAACTTCTTTTTGGTTTTGATTTTCTTCATTGCAAGGAAGGAGGGAATGTTAGAGGTTGGGAGTATCTTACTTCATTGACCAAATGTTGGTTCTTTATCTCACTCTGATTCTCTCTGGTTCTATCTTTCTGTGGATGGAAGCCTCTGCTAATGTGGTTTTTAGGGGCTCATATTCATCAATTCCCCCTCTATCACTGAGTACCTTCTGAGAGAAGAATAGCTTTCCCTGCTCCTTGGCCCTTACTTTGGTTTCTGTCCCTAGTTTATCTGCATTCCTTTCCATTTTCAAGCTCCCTATTTTTTCCCATGAAGCTAGGAGCACTGCTGGGGCCTATTTCTGCTATTTTTGGAAGGCTGTGGAGAGCTAACCTGAGAAAGGAATTTACTCTTTTTTTTCAGACTTTTTTTTAAATTAAAATATAATTGACATAGAATATTATATTAGTTTTAGGTATACAACATAATGATATGATGTCTGTATACATTACAAAATGGTCACCACAGTAAGTCTAGTTTACATCCATCATCTTACATAGTTACAAATTTTTTTTTTCTTATGATCAAGAACTTTTGAGATCTACTCTTAGCAACTTTCAAATATACAATACAATATTATTAACTCTAGTTACCATGCTGTACATTACATCTCCAGTATTTATTTTATAACTAGAACTTTATATCTTTTGACATCCTTCACCCATTTCTCCCATCTTCCCCCCACACCCTCCCCCCCCCCCCCCCCCCCGGCCTATGACAACCACTTTTTGTATCTCTGAGCTTGGTTTTGTTTTGTTTTGTTTTTGAGTCCCATGTAAGTGAGATCAGATGTCATTTTTCTTTGTCTGACTTATTTCACTTAGCAAAATGACCTTGAGATCCATCCACTTCGCCACAAAAGTCAAGATTTCCTTCATTTTTATTTCTGATAAATATTTCATAATATTTCATTACATATCACATTTTCTTCATCCATTCACTCATTAAGGGATGTGTAGGTTGTTTAGCCTATATCTTGACTATTGTAAATAATGCTGTAGTAAATGTGGGGATACATATATCTTTCTGAGTTAGTTTTATTCAGCTGAGACCCACAAGTGGAATTGCTGATCATATGGTAGTTCTTTTATTTTTTGAGGAGGCCCCATACTGTTTTACATAATGGCTATACCAGTTTACATTTCTGCCTATAGTGCACAGGGATTCCCTTTTTCTCCACATCCTTGCCAACACTTGTTATTTCTTTCTTTCTTTCTTTCTTTCTTTCTTTCTTTCTTTCTTTTTGATAATAGCCATTCTAATAGGCATGAGTTGGTATTTCGTTGTGGTTTTTTTTTTTTTTTTTTTTTTTTTTTTTTTTTAAGGAGCAGCACACTGAGGTAGCCATTTTACTATTGAGTATACAGTTTTCAGGAAACTGTGCCCATGTGCCCAAATATACATGTACAAGAATGCATATGGCAGCATTGTTATACTATACAGATATTAAAATGATTGAACAATAGCAACAAACAAAAACACGACCAAATCTCACAAACATCATGTTGTACAAAAGAAGCAAAGGGCAAATGATATATACCATATCACTCCATTTATATAAATTTCAAAAACAGGCAAAACTAAGGCAGAATTAAGAACTGTCTCAAGGTAAGGAGTAGGGGCCATTGTCAAGAAGGTACATGAAGTAAATTTAAGGAGTAGGGGTCATTATCAAGAAGGGACATGAAGTAAATTTCTATTGTTCTTGTAATAGTATATTTCTTAATATGGGTGAAGGTAACACCTTTTGGGATGAGCACTGGGTGTTGTATGGAAACCAATTTGACAGTAAATTTCATATATTAAAAAATAAAATAAAAAAAAAATAGGTTAAAAAAAAAAAAAAATAAATAAATAAATAAATAAATAAAATGTGAAATACATGAGGTCACCTGGGTGGCTCAGTCGGTTAAGCCACTGACTTTGGCTCAGGTCATGATCTCATGGCTTATGAGTTTGAGCTCCATGTAGGGCTCTGTGCTGACAGCTCAGAGCCTGGAGCCTGCTTGGGATTCTATGTCTCCCTCTATGCCCCTCCTCTGCTCACGCTCTGTCTCTCTTCCTCAAAAAGAAATAAACATTAAAAAAATTTTTTAATGTGAAATTACATGCAGAAAAGTACATAAAAATAAATGGATAGTTTAATGAATAATTAAAAAAAAAAGTAAATTCGTTGTGGTTTTGATTTGCATTTCCCTGAGGATTACTGATGTTGAGCATCCATTTGTGTATCCATTAGCCATCAGTATGTCTTCTTTGGAGATACATCTACTTAGATTTTCTGCTCATGTTTAATTGAATTATTGTATATTCTTTTGCTATTGAGTTTCATGAATTCTTTCCCAAATTTTTTGTTAAAAACAGTCTCCTCTTCCTTCATAGCCAAACATCTAGAGAGAAACATAAATTATCCTTATTCACTTACCTTCTACTCACTCAAAAATGCATTTCTATCTGACTTCTGATTCCATTAGTCCTTAGAGTAATTCTCACTAGGGTCAACAGATACCTCCAAATCTCTAAATCTAGTGGACTTTTTCAGTGTCATTTTAACTTTTCACAGCACTTGAAACATTTGACAGCTTTCTTTTTGAAGCATCAGCTTCCCTTGGTTTTCAAAACATACCATTTCTCTTATTGTTCTAGCTCACTTTTTCTCTAACCTGATTCTAATAAATTTTCAATTCCTTATTTTTCCCTCTGTCCCCTAACTTTGAACTTCCTTTCCACTTTTACTGTTATATTACAACCTTGTTTGTTAATCTCATTGAAAAAAATTGAGGACTCCCATACCCATCAATCATAATTATATTTGTTCTCTTTGGTTAAGCCAAACTCTCACCTCAGAAGTGGATCCCCTGCCTTCTTGGGTACTCTGAACCATTCTCATTCAGTATGTATGCTATTATCATTTTGCTTTTTGAAAAAGCAAAGCAGGGGCACCTGGGTGGCTGAGTCAGTTGAGCATCCAGCTTCAACTCAGGTTGTGATCACATGCTTCATGGGTTCAAGCCCCACATCAGGCTCTGTGCTTATATCTCAGAGCCTGTAGCCTGCTTTGGATTCTGTGTCTCCCTCTTTCTCTGCCCCTCCTCTGCTCATGCTCTGTTTCTCTTTGTCTCTCAAAAAATAAAAATTAAAAAAAAAATAAAAAAAAAGCAAAGTAAATGATTTGGAGAACAAAGGCTAAAGAAATATAGAAAAAAAAAATTTCTCACAACTTACAGCCCATTAACAAGTACTTGGGACAGGTAGGGTGATCTTTCTTTAGTAACTCAAGTGCCTTACCTTTAATACTTTGTTAGAGGCAAAAAGCAAAAGCAACCTTAGCTTGACATTAGCTTGACCTCCAGGATCCTATAAGTCTTCTTTAACATATAAAAATCCCTTTGGAAACTTCCTTTATCTCTTACCCTCACCTCCTCCTCCTGCAGAGGATATATGTTAGCAATAGCCCTCCAAACATATGGCCCACTGAAATACATCTGCAGGATCTCATGACTAAGGTTTTACTAGACAGTAGTAAATGACCCCTCAAGGTCCTAGAAACCTTGCTTGCAAATTCCTCGGAGACTTATGCTATCCCTAACCCCCTCCCAACTTGAAAGTGTATAATTAGTCACTCCTCACAATTGTAGTGCAACTCTTTCAGGAATCTGTCCCTGTGCTTTAATAAAACCATCTTTATTTTTGTACCAAAGACATTTCAAGAATTCTTTCTTGAACATTCACTACTGAACCCCAACATTTCACATCAGCAAATATACAAATTAAAAAAAAAAAAACAACTTTTGTTTCCACTTCCCTCTCCAGCTGCCATCTCTTTCTGTTTATAGCAAAACTTCTAAAAATAGGATTTATATTTGTTGTCTCCACTTTTTTTCTCCTATATTTTCTTCAGTTTTGTTAACAAAACTGCAGGCCCAAAATGGCATCACTTAGGCCAAGTCATTGAAATAAGAATTAATATATAACGTAATTATAGTTTCAACCTCCCCAAGAAATATAATCTTAACTGGTCCATCAGGAATTTTCTGTTAAGCATCTGTCAAATGGGCCCTCTCCAGCCCCCAAAGGAAGATGAGGTGGTCTACTTAGTAAAGACTTTCTACCATTCCCTATAAGGGAAAGCAACATTTCCTGGAACAGTTCTTTCTTTTCTTTTGCTAATAATTTCTTGTTCCATCTTCCTTCCTATAAAAACCTTTTATTTTGTGCAATTCCTTGGAGCTCCCCTCCACCTTCTAGATGGGATGCTGTCTGATTCATGAATTACTAAAGCCAATTAGATCTTCAAATTTATTCAGCTGAATTTTGTTCTTTAACAGATTTGGTGGCAGCAGTGGGATCCAAAGCAAACCTCCATCAAAATTCAGGGACAATGAGAAACAGAAGCATGGTGCTCTATGAACCTTGTTGAATTCACTGTCTTTCTCGCTGTTTCCAAATGCCATTGGTGAGTTCCTCTCAGTTTCAGCTCTGCTCTCTTTACGTTTGAACTGTGACCTAATTGGCCTTTTTTTTGTCCAGAGTTAATAAGTCATTCTGGACTTAAAAGTAGCTGTAACAGATCGTCAGTCAACCCTTGGTTCAGTCCACAATGCGATATATGAATCCCTTCTCCAGTTCCAGTCTGCAGTCCCTGTTTACTGGAGTTTTCTAGTTTGGTCTGTATTGGGAAATATTGGTAGTTACCAGCTAGAGTTGGACTGGGTTGGACTTAAGAACCAGACTGAGTTCAGAATCAGGGTCTGATTTAAGAACTAGAATGAGTCCGGGATTAGACTGGGTCTGATTTAAGCTGGATTGCATTTAGTGTGAGACTTGGTGTTTTAAATAGAAATTAGTAGCTAATGGGAATATTGGAAGCCAAAAATAAAGATGCAAACATTGATAGACATAGGTTGAGCATTTAAAGGCTTTTGGAGTATTTGCCATCTCAAGAAGACTCCCATGGTAGGATAACTTGGTTATGGAATAAGTTAGACTGACACTAGGTTACTTGCCAGCTTCAAGAAAATATCTGTACAATGAGGTACACTGTAAAATACCTCCCCAAAACCAACCCCATGGCACATCCCTCTTAGGTGTGAGTTTGCCTCCAAGAATCCTAACTAAAAGGCCTAGCTTAAAGAAATAGGATTCTTTAGATCTAGAGAGTTGAGCACACACCTGCTTATTCTATATCTAAGAGCTATAGTCCTGAAAGTTGCAGATATCTAGCAAGATGAACAGTTTTACTAAAAACAACCTAAAATTACAATGGCCATTATGGGAAACATTATAATTAGATAAGATCACTTAAGAAGAATACTTGAAATTAATAGTCCCCAAATTAAATAGGATGGGATACTTATTTTAATTTGCATGCAGAAGTCTCCAAAAGTTTTCAAACTTCTAAAATAGTTTCAGTGGAAGATTCATTGCAAATGTCTAATAAAAAAATAGAGAAAATGTACCTAAAACAAAGATTATAAGACTTATATCTACTCTGAAGAGGCTATTAAACAGCTATCTCTCTTTTAAAAGTTTATTTATTTTGAGAGAGAATGTGAACAGGGGAGGGGGAGAGAGAGAGAGAGAGAGAGAGAGAGAGAGAGAAAGAGAAAATCCCAAGGTGATCCCATGCTGTTTGCTCAGAGTCTAACATGGGGCTCGAACCCACAAACCATGAAATCATGACCTGAGTCTAAATCAAGAGTTGGATGCTTAATGGACTGAGCCACCAGGCACACCTCATGGCAGTAATTTTAAAACGGAAGCTATAAGGTCTCTGTATATCTGAACATACAGTTCATATGTGTCTGTATCTGTCTTGTAGATGTGTGATATTTTCTACCTCCAGATGGTATTGCCAAAATTAATTTGCTAAAGCTCTGTTTAATTGGCTTAAACAAACTAGCACTTACGTAAATTAGTGTACATAAAAGTTCTCAGAAATGTAATAGAAACTAACCCAAATGTTTTTCAGGTTCTTGTTGGTATGGTTTGAACTAGGGTCCGTGAGTCAATGGCCAAGAAAGAATTCTTGAAAAGTGCAAAAGGGTGTTTTTATTGTAACACTGGGACAAGACCCCTGTGCAGAAAGAGCTGCACTGGACTTGTGAGAAATGGCTGATTTTATACTTTGGAGTTGGGGGAAGTACAGACAAAGGAAGTTTCCAAAAGGATTTTCATTTGTTAAAGAAGACTTACAGGATCTTGGCTGTCTGGTTAATATTGTTAATATTAAGATTAGGTTGTCTTTTGCCTCTAGCAAAGTTTTATCATCATTGAGGCAGCTAAGCTCCTTGAGGAAGGTCACTCTGGCTGTCCCGAGTACTTGTCAATGGGCTATAAATCCTAAGGAGATTTAATTTTATCTATATTTCTTTTACCTTTATTCTCTACATCATTGTATTCTGGGATAATCTTCAGTAAATTAAAGTTAGCTCAATAAATTCACTGGTTTAATTAAAAGAGGCATGTCTTTAGAGTTATCAACATTGAATATAATTCTGATAAACAAATTTTATTCTACTAGTTAAATTTATTTACTAGTTAAATTCATGTAATATCATTTGCAATTTGTTAGCAAAAATAATTTAGAATTATAGTTGATTTTATCTGGTGTCTTATGAAGTTTTTATACATAATCTAAACATAATTGTTAAAAACGAGCAGATTGAACAGATAACGTTTTGGGTAGACTTTAAAAATTATTTCCCCAAATCTTCTTGGTAACTCAAAACGTTAAAGTTTTGCTAAGGGATGAATTAAATTTGTTGAATATTGGGATCATTTCCTAATAAAATAATAAAACGTTAATTACTAAACATAGATTTCTCTACTTTTGGCTTTTTATAACAGAGAAACTAAGATATTCGGATGTGTTAATGCTACATTGGAAAAGGCACATGCTTCTGGAAATTATGAAATGTATTCATAAATTTTCCAATGTAAAGAATGCTGGTATAAAGGTTCACAATTGCCTACTTCTAGTTTTCACTAGAAATTAAGGTTTCTAAGAGTTAAGAATTCTAATTAATATGTGATTAAAACAACTAGAAATAATAAGGGAAATATCTCCTTATGTTGTAGGATTTTTTTACCTCATTACCTGGGATTTGTTGTTTCACTGCTTTGAAAACTGAAGAGGTGGACACAGAATGAGCAGCAGGCAGAGGTTTATTAGAATATAAGATTAGAAAGGAAGAGTAGTAGGAAAGCTCTCTTTACAGAGAGGGGCATACGAAGGTGAATACTTGAAAAAGTTTTGGGATGATGGGGGGTTTGTGGGGTCTGGAGCCGATGGCCAAGAAAGAATTCTTTAAGATGTCTTTGGTGCAAAAGGGTGATTTTATTAAAGCATGGGGACAGGATCCATGAGCAGGAAGAGCTGCACTGGAGTCATGATGGGTAACTCATTATATACCCTCAGGTTGGGAGGAGATCAGGGATAGAGTAAGTCTCTAAAGAATTTTGGAAACAAGGTTTCCAGGACCTTGAGGGGCTAGCTATTGCTAGCGAAACACCATTCATCAACATTTTAATAAAACCTCAGTCATAAGACCCTTCAGATGCATATTGGGGAGCTATAAGCTTGGAGTGTGATTGCCAGCATATATCTTGGGGCAGTTAAGATAAAGGAGGTAAACTTACAGGATCCGTGAGGTTGGGACAATGTTAAGCCAAGGTTCTCTTTTGCCCCCAGCAAGTGTCATCACTGAGCTTCTAGAGGGAGGTCACTCTGCTGGTTTCAAGAACTTGTTAATGGGCTGTAGGCAGTAAGGGAATTTAATTTCTCATTTGCCTTAGTTTCCCACATTATCATGGCAAGCACTTAAACCCCTTTCCTTTGTTCTTGGGTAGCCAGGAGTGTCCAAGGAGTATCACACATGTCCCACCTTGAGGGAAGGTTGGTTCTGGCTTGTGTTTTGCCCTCAGCCTGCCTCATGCTCAGTCATCATACCTATGGACAATAGGCAGGGGTCCTTGTTTTATAAGGTTCTGGTCACCACCACCCCACACCCCCGCACCCTTCCTCCTTATTCCTTCTCAGGTTCTACTCTTATTGACTGGTTAGCTAGGTGCTGGGTTGTCCATTCCTGATTGACTCATTTCCATTGTATAAGGGGTGGTCTAAGGCCATACCTGTTTTTTGTGAATCATAGGTTTTATGATCTACTTATTTTTAGTGAGGTCTTTTGTCAAATTCCTGAGAAAAACGTAAGGGGGTGGTGTCTGTTACATTCTTAAGAGGAACCTTATGCCCCAGGGGGTTTGCTGTGGTCAGATACTCCCAGCATTGTTCCAAAATACGTGTTTTTCCCCACCAAGGGACCTCAGGAAGTTTCCCTCTCTGCTTATTTTATCCTATCTTTTCCTATCATACCAAGAAAGTAGGATGTATTTTCGATATTAAAAGATACGAGAAATTGAGATGCAATTTTTGTTGAGGAAAAAGAAAGTAATTTTGTCCTAAAATGAGACTTGTTGTTTAAAGAGAAAATAGACAAAATCTGAATATAAAAAAGAAAATTGTAGAAAGTTTGTGAAAAAGGAAACTTTGGAAAATAATTTTATATGTGGTCAGTGATAAGGGACCATAAGGCAAGCTGACACCCTATAGCCACCCCCACCCATGGTATATGTGTGATATTCCTCAGGTACTCCTGGCTGCCCAAGAACAAAGGAAAGGAAAGAAAACAAACAGTTAACTGATAGAGATCACAGTCATACAGGACAATTTTCAAATATCTTAGTAAATTACAAGAAAAAGGCAATCTTATCAATAGCCTAATGTCTAGAAACGTGTAGCCCCAATATCACCCTCCCCTCCATAGTGATGTGGGGAACAAAGGCAAGAAGGAAATGGCAGATAAAGTTAAATTTCTTTATAACCTGCAGCCCATTGACAAATAAATACTTAAGGCAAATAGAGTATAATATTTCTCCAGGAACCCCCTACTGTCATAATGTTAATCCCTTATTAGGGGGAAAACAACCTTAGCCTCACAAAAGCAAGGACTCAGGTATTTTAGGAGTCCTCTTTAGCATATATTTTTTTTCTCTTTAACATATGAAAGTCCTTCTGGAGGCCTCCCTCTTGCCTTTACTTCCCTCAAATTACATAGTATATAACCAGTCACTCTTCATAACCCCAGTGCAGTTCTTTCTGCCCAGGAGCCTGTCCTCTGTCTTTGTGCTTTAATAAAATCACCTTTTTTGCACCAAAGATGTCTCAAGAATTCGTTCCTGGCCATGGGCTACAGACCCCCACCATTCCAAAATCCCATCAGTCAGGAGGTTGGAATGAGTAAGTTTTAATATCAGAAGTAAACTTACAAAATTGGAATTTGGTTTTCTCCATTAAAAGGACAAAGTTGCTGGATTTTTGGTCTGCTTTTCTTAATAGATTATGAACATTTCTTTACCTTTTGAATGATTTGCCTAGAAAACAAATATTCTGTGTTTTATAAAAAATAATTTCTTGTGTCTACTGTCTTTATCAGGTCTTTGATTACCTAGGAAAACTGAGTTTTCCATATATGTGTGTGTGTGTGTGTGTGTGTGTGTGTGTGTGTGTGTGTGTGTATGTATGTACGTATATATCTTTTTTCTTTTTAAAGTAATCTCTATCCCCAATATGAGGCTCAAACTCATGACCCCAAGATCAATAGTTGCATGCACTACCAAGTGATAAAGCCAGGTACCCCTGAGTCTTCTTAATATTAAAAGAGCTAAATTTGGGGGATCTTGGGTGGCTCAGTTGGTTGAGCGTCCAACTTCACCTCAGGTCATGATCTCACAGTTCATGAGTTCATGCCCTGTGTCGGGCTCTGTGCTGATGGCTCAGAGCCTGGAGCCTGCTTGGGATTCTGTGTCTCCCTCTCTCTTTGCCCCTCTCCCGCTTGTGCTCTGTCTCTCTCTCTCTCTTTCAAAAATAAATGGATATTAAAAAAAAAAAGCTAAATTTTGCTAATAGGTAATTAAGTTTTATAATGGTCTGTGATACTACTCAGGTCAGCACCTAAAAAATTTTTTTGTGTGCTATTTTTACAAACTTCCCCAAATCAAATTCTAAGTGAAGTCTTTTAGTCCTAGAAGAAACTGGAATTTTTCTAGAAATTTCCCTGGAACATTCCAAGGGATTTGTTAATAAACTAGGCTTATTTCATATGTTAAACTATATGGGAAGTATTGTCAAATAAGAACTAATACTATTCTTTTTTTATGTTGTTTTTGTATAAATATATAAGAGTTCTAGAAATTATGTGAAATTCCTAGAAATATGTGTCCTGGTATGTTACCACTTGAAAATATTCTTTCACCTTCTGAAGTGTCTCATCAAAAATGAGACTCATATTAAAAGGACTAAACTTGAGTATCAAGGAAATGCTTTAGCTGACTTTCATGCAGAGGCAGCAGCAACAGAATCTATAAAGATTGTGGCATATGTGGATGAAGTCTATTCTGCCTCTGCAGAAAATGACCCTTTGATGCCAGACTTTTACCATCCTGATGTCCTTGCCCATGGCAACAGCCTACTTCTAAAACAAAGAAATTAAGATGGGTAAACAATAGTTGTAAATTAAATGAACAATTAAGGCTATGGGGGGTTGGGGTGCCTGGGTGGCTCAGTTGGTTGGGCATCTGACTTCGGCTCAGGTCATGATCTTGCGGTCCGTGAGTTTGAACCCTGTGTCAGGCTGTATGCTGACAGCTCAGAGCCTGGAGCTTGCTTCAGATCTTGTGTCTCCCTCTCTCTCACTGCCCCTCCACTGCTCACATTGTCTCTCTCTCTCTCTCTCTCAAAAATAAACATAGAAAAATTAAATTAAGGCTATGGGAAACCCAAGATGACTGCACAGTTCTTTCTGGCTCCCTGGCATGCCCCATTTTTTTGGTGTTTACATTTTTTTAACCACTCTCATGCATTCAAGATGTCTCAAATTATTAATAGACATTGAAGGGAAGACTTTTATAAAATTGCAAAAATAGTCTACCAATGATGTCTGACCTGTCATGTTCATAATCCTGGAGAAACTTGTTTTTTTCCAAGAGGATTCACACTTCCTCCCTTTGGACCCTTTGGATACCTGAAGCTGGACTTCATTCAACTGTCTCTTAGTATAGTTTACCAATATGTTCCTGTTCTTTTTTGTGTGTTTTCCACATAGATTGAAGCTTTCTTTTCCTATAAGGCTGATATCCTCATGGTAGCTAAGAAAACTGCTAGAAAATGTGTTTCCTACTTAACATACCTTCCATGATCTCTGATGACCAAGGCACCTACTTCACGGAGAAAAATCACATGAGCCTTAATGGAAATCTTGAAAACTTTTTGGAATTATCACTGTTCATATCATTTCAATCATCAGACAAGGTTGAGAGAACTAATGGGATCCTCAAACTGAACATTTCTAAACTTGCCAAAACTACTGGACTTCTCTGTCTTAAGGTATTGCCCTTGGTCTTACTATTAGAAGCTTTCCTTTGGGAAGCATAAACTCATACCACATTATATAGTCACAGGCAGACTGATGTCTGTTGGCATACAGCCTTCTGTAGATCCCTTGTTTTCTCATGCTAGTATGACCAACTACAGTAAATCTTCCATGTCTTATGCTGAAACCTGTCAACAGGTTATAGAAGACTTTCTGGATCCCAACTCAGAGGAACCTGTTGGGCACAGTCCAAAGCCTGGTGACTGGGTATTCTGGAAACATTATCAAAGGAAGACAGTTCTTGAGCTCAGCTAAAAGGGACCTTACCAAGTTCTCCTAACCACTGATACTGTTGTGAAACTATAAGACACTGGAGACCTCTGAATCACATTGACAAGGAGGAGAAGTAGGTGACATCAAGGTAAACTGATTCTGCCCATGACAATAGATCAACTGCAGATTTTAAAGATGAAACCCTTTCCCCTTGTTTTCTTTTCCTGTACTTTGGCATTTGCCTGGAAAGATAATGCCATCATCTATATCTCCCAGGCCATTGCTAAGAGGGGGTAATCTAGAATTTATTTCAGGCTAGGAGAAAATCTAATTGTGCCCCTAACTTTTCACAAGCAAAATAAGATCTCTCATTGGTTGACTCCCCTGAATTTACATTGTTGAGTTAGAAAGGACCTATTGAGGTTTTCATGATTTAGGATTCTTTCTGTTTGTCAGGTCTCTATTTCCCTGGTTAGGGCTAAATGTAAATGAGGCTATGACCAACAAACTCTCCTTAATTCTTAATTATTGCAGAACCATCTGCTGAAGTAATGGTGGCCCCAAAAAGGTCTTTAGACTCTCTGGCCAAAGTTCTTGATAATAGGATAGCCCATAATTATCTTTCCGCTGAGCAAGGAGGTGTTTGAGCTGTGGCCAACACCACTTGCTGTATCTGGATTAACACTTCTGGGGAAGTTAAAACTTCATTATATTAAATCATGGAGCAAGCCACTTGGCTTAAAAAGTTCACTTCTTCAAGGAAGTCTTTCTTTTACTTTTGATTTAGGTTTATGAATTCATGATTATACTTATGTCTTGGGGACTATGGCTTTGAAGTGCACTCTGAACATTGGGAACTATTCTTATAATCTCCTTGGCATATTGTATCCTCTCAAAAACTTGAAATGCATGTTTGTAACTGCTAACTACCAAGCAGATGATCTTCCTGAGAGTGAAACCTTGGAGGAGAAGCCAAGAAAATGACTGACTTAAAGAATTTGAACCTGAAACCATGACTTGTGAATATCATGGAGGTTAAGCATGACATATGGCTACCACACTGAAGGAAAAACACAAATTGCAAGAATTTTAGAGCAGTAGCGAAGAGCGGTGCTGATGCCTTACATTTTTATCACATCTCTTAGTTAAACTGAGTCTGATCAATGGCGGGGGGAGGGGGGGAATTGTTAAAAAGAAAACCACAGGCCCAAAATGGTTTCACTTAGGCTGTCACCAAATCAAAGCTTAATGTATAACCTACTTGGAGTTTTAACCTCCCCCAGAAATTTAGTCTTAAGTAATCAAGAGTTTTCTCTTAAGCATCAATTAGGTAGTCTGTCACATGCACCCTCTCAGCCCCGGAAAAGAAGATGAGGTAATCTGCCTAAGCTCCCCTAAGGGAAGGTAAACCTGTCTGGAACAATCCTTTCTTTTCTTTTGCTAATAACTTCTTGCTTCAGCCCCCTACCTATAAAAACCTGCTTGTTAGATCGGATGCTGCCTGATTATTAAGTGATTCATGAATCACTTAATAAAGCCAATTAGATCTTCAAATTTACTCAGTTGAATTTTTTCATTAGCAGTTTATTCTAATCAAGTGAGCAACCCCACTATTCTACTGAAATTGCCCTTTTCAAGGTAACTAATGACCAACACATTGCTAAATCCAATGGTAATTTCTCAGATCTTATGCTACTTGATCTATCAATATCACTAAACACAATTATTTACTCTCTGCTGTAAAAACAACCAAAACAAAGCACAACTCCCAAACTAAGCTCCCTTCATTTGACTTACTGGGTACCACACTTGCAATGTTTTCCATCAGTCATTCTGATCACTCTCTTTGTTTCTTTTGCTGGTTCCTCCTTATCTCCCTGACCTCCAAATGTTGGAGTTTCTTTTTACTCTACCCATCCTACAGGTAATTTATCAAGTTTCATGGCTTTTAAAACCATCCATATATTGATGCCTCCTAATTTAGTATCTCCAGCCTATACCTCTTTCCTATATCTAACCTCTTGCTTTGATACCTCCTCCATGTTATATAATAATCATCAAAAACATAACTTGTTTAAAACTGAGCTCTTGGGGCTCCTGGGTGACTCAGTCGGTTAAATGTCTGACTCCTGATTCCAGCTTAGGTCATGATCTCACAGTTCATGGGTTCAAGCTCCACATCGGGCTCCATGTTGAGAGCACTGAGCCTGCTTGGGATTCTCTCTCTCCCTCTCTCTGCCCCTCCCATACTTGCTCACTTTCTCTCTCTCTCTCTCAAAAATAAGTAAAATAAATAAATAAATAAAACTGAGCTCTTGATATTCTTTAAAACTCTCAAGTTTTTTCCATCTCAGTTACTTTTGATTTCTCTTTATCTTTTATACCCCATGACTTTCCATTCAACAAACCCTTATTGTACCTTCAAAATGTATCAAAAATTGGACCATTTTTCTCCATCCCCACTGTTACCACCCTTGTTAAAGCCACCATGAACTTTCTGAAATTGCAGTGGCCTTATGGCCATTCTACTTTTGTCCTTGCCCCTTGAGCAGACACAAAAAGGCTCAACAATTATTCCATGTGTTCTTCATTTCCCAACTCCCTTGTTCTTAGGTATGACTATGCAGTTCATTCTGGTCAATGGGCTGTTAGTGAAAGCAACATGTGTCAATTCCAGACCATAGCATGGAAGAGTAGATGTGAAAGCAGTGATCATGGGGACCACACATTGAGATTATAGAGATAAGGTAAACATAAGTAGACAGGTAAACATAACAGAATACACAGTCACCATTTAAATGACAACTGCCTTACAAAATTACTTGACTCCCACCAAACTTTCCATAATTAAGAAATATCTTTTATTATGTTAATGCACTGATAGTTTAGGGTTATTATTTTTTTTAACCATAGCAAAGCAAATTCTATTATGAATAAAAATACACTCTGATGGTTGATTTTATGAGTCAACTTGACTGGCCACAGGATGCCCAGGTTAAACATTATTTCTTGGTTTGTCTCTGAGGGTGGTTTTAGATGCGATTAGCATTAGATGTGGTAGACTCAGTAAAGTGGTTTGCCTAGTCTAATATTGGTGAGCATCATACAATCCCTTGAGAGCTTGAATGGAACATGAAGTATATGGTGGAAGAGTCTGTCCCTTTTTTTCCTGCCTTACTATTGAGCTGGAATATCTCACCTCTGGCCTTTACTGGGAATTATACCATTACCTTCCCTGGTTCTCAGACACTCAAATTTGGAGTGATTTATATACCCAGCGTTCCTGGATCTCTAGCTGACAGAAGGAAAATCATGGGACTTTACAGCCTCCATACTCACATGAGCCAATTCCTCAAAATAAGTATTTTCTCTATGTGAATATATAGCTTTTATTTATTATAAGATTTTAAATTTGCTTTATATACATATTGAAGAATATATGTTATATTATATATTAGTCTTATAATAAGAGTATATTTGGGGAGGGGAAGATAGCAGAGGAATAGGAGGACCCTAGGTTGGCCTCATCCCACAAATGCAATTATGTAACTATCAAAGCATACTATCTATCCCAGAAATTGATCTGAAGACTGGAAGAACAAACACCACAATTACAGGTAGAAAAGAGGCCACATTGAAGAAGGTAGGAAGTGCAGAGATGTGGCTTGGGAGAGAAATGGATTGTGGTCACTGTGGTGAGGAGGGATCCATGGTTATGGAGAAGCTTGAGAGACTAACACACAAGAGAGTGCATGGGGAAAATGAATCTCCATAGCAAATTGGCTTGGAAAGTGAGAGACCCTGAATTTTGTAAGTTCCTGCAACCTGCAGGGCTTAAAGCCTGGAGTTTTAAAGGTCAGTGTGCTTGGCTCTAAGAGAGCTTGGAGGACATTGGGACTGCTCTTAGAAGGCAGGCAAACAGTGCATAGACATACAACATAGAAGCAGTCATCTGTTCTATGTTCTATGCTTGGGGCACAGAGTGGCCCATCTTGCTCATCTTGGAGTGTTTCCCAGAGAGGCAGCATTCACAGAGAAAACACTCCAGGAATAAAGGAATTGACAGGCACCTTTTCCCTCTATCTGCCCTTTAGCATAAACACAGAATCACCTGCAGGAACCAGTGCAGTGCTGGCTCTCCCTACATAACTTGCATACACCCCCACCCCACACCATGTTCTGTAAGAAACACCCTTCTTAGTCATGCATGCCTCAGTCCCTTTACTGTGGACCCCCACCCCCAGAAGATTGGCCCATACCCCTGCCAACACTGCATATCCTGACCTTAGAGTTTTTCAGGATCTTGGTTCCAGCAGCAGGTCTCATTTCACAAGCAGACCAGGGCCCACCTAATTAAAATATGCCACATTTAGGCCAGGGACCAAATACTGCCCACAACAGTCAGAGAACCTCTGTTGGTGACTGACCTGAAGGATAAAGCAACCATGACACAACAGCAGAGTGCACACAGCACAACTGGATATACTTCTGGAAGCACCAGTCCTTGGGGAACAAGGAACACTATACTCCAGGGCACTCTAAGACCTCTTCTTCATAAATCCATTACCCTCAAGAACAGGAGGTATAGCTGACTTCTCTAACACACAGAAACAGGCACAGTGACTTAGACAAAATGAGAAGACAGAGGAATTTGTCCCAAATGAAATAACAAAATAAGGCCATGGCTGGAGATCTAACCAAAGGATATCAGATATAAGTAACATGCCTGATGGGGAATTTAAAGTACATGATCCTAAATGTCGTCACTGGACTTTAAAAAAGAGTGGAGGACATCAGTGAGACCATTAACACAAAGATAAGGAAGGAAATAGAAATAAAGGACTCAATAAACTAAATGAGAAACACACTTGGAGTGAACAGCAGACTGGAAGAAGCAGAGGAATGAATTAATGACTGGAAGACAGTAATAGAAAGTAATCAAGCTGAACAAAAGAGAAAAATAATTTTGCAAAATGAGAATAGTTAGGGAATTCAATGACTCAATCGAATGTCCAGAAGAAGAAGAGAAAGAAAAGAGGACCAGAGAGTTTATTTGAAGAAATAAAACTTCCCTAATCTAAGGAAGGAAACAGATATCCAGATCCAAGTGACACATAGAACCCCCAACAAAAGCAGACTCACACCAAGACATATTGTGAGTAAAATGGAAAAATATAGTGATAAAGAAAGAAATATTAAAAGAAGCAAGACACAGGCACCTGGGTGGTTCAGTTGGTTAAGCGTCCAACTTCACAGTTCATGAATTTGAGCCCTACATCAGGCTTTCTGCTATCAGCACAAAGCCCACTTTAGACCTCTGTCTCCCTCTCTCTGCCCTTCCCTTCCCCCCAAAAATAAACATTAAAAAAAAGAAGAAGACAAAAGAAGACAGTTACACACAAAGGAAATCCCATAAGGCTATCAGCAGATTTTTCAGCAGAAACTTTGCAAGCCAGAAAGGAGCAACAAGATGTATTCAAAGTACTGAATGGGAAAAACCTGCAGCCAAGAGTACTTTATGCAGCAAGGCTATCATTCAGAAGAGAAGGAGAGATAAAGAGTTTCTCAAACAAAAGTTAAAAGAATTCTTGATCATTAAACCAGCCCTGCAAGAAATATTAAAGAGGACTGTTAGAGTGGAAAGGAAAGAACAAAAATGACAGTATGAAGGTAGGAAACACAAAGGAGTGAAAAATGAGTATTTCACTTAAAAACTCCATCATGGAACTCACAAAACAAAAGGATGCAAATCTGACACCATATACCTAAAATATGGGGAGGAGAGGAGTAAAGAATGGGTTCAAACTTAAGCAACTGTCAACATAATATAGACTACTATGGGGCACCTGGGTGGCTGAGTTGGTCAAGGGTCTGACTTTGGCTCAGGTCACGATCTCTGGGTTTTGGGTGTGGGCTTTACATCAGGCTCTGTGCTGACAGCTGGGAGCTTGGAGCCTACTTTGGGTTTTGTGTCTCCCTCTCTCTCTGCCCCTACGTGACTCATGCTCCCAAAAATGAATAAACGTTAAAAAAAATTAAAAAATGTATAGACTGCTATATGTGGAAGATGTTATTACAAACCTAATTGTAGCCACAAGTCAAAAACCACTAACAAATACACAAAAATAAAGAGAAAAAAATTCAAATATATTATGAAGGGAACCAACAAACTATGAAAGAGAAAAGGACAAGAAAGGACCAGAGAAAATCTTTGGAAACAACCACAAACAAGTAATAAAATGGCAGGCAATAAATATATATCTATCAATAGTTACTTTGAATATAAATGGACTAAATGTTTCAATCAAAGACATAGGGGTGACAGAATGGATAAAATAACAACACCCATCTATTGCTCCCTACAAGAAACTCATTTTTTACCTAAGCACACATGCAGATTGAAAGTAAGGGGATATAGGGGCACCTGGGTGGCTCAGTCAATTAAGTGGCTGACTTGGGCTCAGGGCATGATCTCACGGTCTGTGAGTTCAAGCCCTGCATCAAGCTCTGTGCTGATAGCTCGGAGTCTAGAGCCTGCTTCTGTTTCTGTGTCTCCCTCTCTCTCTGTCCCTCCCCCATTCATGCTCTGTCTCTCTGTCTTTCAAAAATGAATAAATGTTAAAAAAAATTAAAATAATAAAGAAAGGGGATGGAAAACATTTATCATGCAAATGGATGTCAAAAGAAAAAGTAGCAATACATATATTGGACAAAATAAACTTTAAAACAAAGACTGTAGAGATACAGAGGATACTATATAATAAAGGGGACAATCCAACAAGAAGATAACAATTGTAAATATTTATACACCTAACAGGGGAATTAACATAAAGGAATTAATCAACAATAATATAATAATAGAGGACCTTAATCCCACTTATATCAATGGACAGATTCTCTAAACCGAAAATCAACAAGGAAACAATGCCTTTATATAACACACTGGACCATATGAATTTAACAGGTATATTCAGAACTTTCCATCCTAAGACAGTGGAATACACATTCTTTTCAAGTGCACATGGAATATTCTCCAGAATAGATCACATATTAGGCCTCAAAAGATGCCTCAACAAATTTTAAAAGATGAAAGTCATACATGCATCTTTTCCAACCACCACAGTATGAAACTAGAAGTCGAATACAAGAAAAAATCTGAAAAGACCACAAATATATGGAGGTTAAATAACATGCTATTAAACAATGAATGGGTTAACCAGGAAGTAAAAGAAGAAATAAAAAAGTACCTGGAAAAAAATGAAAATGAAAACACAGTGGTTCAAAATCTTTGGGAGGCTCTAAGAGGGAAGTTTATAGTATTACAGTTCTACTTCAATCAGCAGGAAAAGTCTCAAACAACCTAACCTTACACCTACAGGAGCCAGAAAAAGAACAATAAGTAAAACCTAAAAACAACAGAAGGAAGGAAATAATGAAGATTACAGCAGAAATAAATGATACAGAAACTAAAAACAAATAGTAGAACAGATCAATGAAACTAGGAGCTGGTTCTTTGAAAAAAATCAAGAAAATTGGTAAACATCTTGCCAGACTCATCAAGAAAAAAAAAGAGGAATAACCAAAATAAATAAAATCACAAATGAAAAAGGAGAAATAACAACAAACACCATTGAAATACTAGCAATATTAAGAGAATATTATGAAAAAATATATGCCAACAAATTGGACAACCTGGAAGAAATGGATAAATTTCTAGAAACATATAAACTACCAAACCTGAAACAAGAAATTTTCAAATATAAATTTTTAACAGACTATTTCCCAGCAAAGAAATTGAATCAGTAATCAAAAAACTCCCAACAACCAAAAGTCCAGGATCAAATGGCTTCACAGGCGAATTTTACCAAATATTTGAAGAGTCGATACCTATTCTTCTCAACTACTCCAAAAAATAGACACAGAAGGAAAACTTCCAAATTCATTATATGATGCCAGCATTGTCCTGATACCAAAACCAGATAATGATACCACACACACACACACACACACACACACACACACAGAGAGAGAGAGAGAGAGAGAGAGAGAGAGAGAGAAACTACAGGGCAGTATCTCTGATGAACATGCATGCAAAAATCCTCAACAAAATAATAGCAAACCAAATCCAACAATACATTAAAAAAAAAAACATTCACCATGATCAAGTGGGATTTATTCCTGTGTTGTGAGAGTGTTTTAATATTTGTAAATCAATCAATGTGATACATCACATCAATAAGAGAAAATATAAGAATGATATGATAATTTCAAAAGAAGCATAAAAGCATTTGACAAAGTACAGCATCCATTCATGATAAAAATTCTCAACAAAGTAGGTTTAGAGGGAACATACCTCAATATAATAAAATCCATATATGAAAACCCCCTAGCTAACATCATCCTCAATGGGGAAAAACAGAGAGCCTTTCCCCTTAGGCCAGGAGCAAGACAAGGATGTCCACTGTTACCACTTTTATTCAATGTGATACTAAAGGTCCTAGCCATAGCAATCAGACAACAAAAAGAAATGAAAGGTATCCAAATAGGTAAGGAAGTAGTGAATAGTATCCAATAGTATCCAATAGTAAGGAATAGTGAAATCAAACTTTTACTATTTGCAGATGACATGATACTCTATATAGAAAACCCAAAAGACTCCACACACACACACATAAAACTACTAGAACTAATACATGAATTTAGTAAAGTCACAGGATATAAAATCAATCTATAGAAATCTGTCACATTTCTATACATCAATAATGAAGCAGCAGAAAGAGAAATTAAGGAATCAATCCCATTTACAATTGCACCAAAAACAATAAGATACCTAGTAATAAACCTAACCAAAGAGGTAAAAGACCTACAGTCTGAAAACTATAAAATACTGAAGAAAAAAATTGAAGGCAGCATAAAGAAATGGAAAGAGTTCATGCTCATGGATTAGAAGACCAAATATTGTTAAAATGTCTATACTGCCCAAAGCAATCTACACACTTAATCCATCCCTATCAAAATACCACCAGCATTTTTCACAGAAGTAGAACAAACAATCCTAAAGTTTGTATGGAACCACAAAAGACCCCAAATAGCCCAAGAAATCTTGAGAAAGACAAGCAAAACTGGAGGCATCACAATTCCAGACTTCTCATTATATTATAAAGTGGTCAAAATATTATGGTACTGGCACAAAAAAAAAAGGATACATAGATCAATGGAACAGAATAGAGAACCTAGAAATCAACCCATGAACCAATGGTCAATTAGTTTTCAACAAAGCAGGCAAGAATATGCAATGGGAAAAAGTCTCTTCAACAAATGGTGTTAGGAAAACTGGACAAGTACATGCAAAAGACTGAAACTGGACCACTTTCTCACACTGTGAACAAAAATAAATTCAAAATGGAAGAAAGACATAAATGTGAAAGGTGAAACCATAAAAATCCTAGAAGAGAAGTGGTAATTTTCCTGACACTGGCCATAGAAACATGTTTCCAGATAATGTCTCCTGAGACAATAGAAACAAAGCAAAAATAAACTATTGGGACTACATCAAAATAAAAAGCTTCTGCACAGTAAAGGAAACAATCAATAAAACTAAAAGACAACCTACTGAATGGGAGAAGGTATTTGCAAATGACCTATCTGATAATGGCTAATCCAAAATATATAAAAAAACTTCCATAACTCAACACCAAAAAAGCACAAATAATCCAATTTAAAAATGGGCAGAAGAGAAGAACAGATATTTTTCCAAAGAAGACATCCACATGGCCAACAGACACATGAAAAGATGCTCAATATTACTAATCATCAGGGAATGCAAATCAAAACCACAGTGAGATATTACCCCACACCGGTCCAAATGGCTAAAATAAAAAACACAAGAAACAGGTATCAACAAGAATATGCCAAAAAAGGAACCCCTGTACACTGTTGGTGGGAATGCAAACTGGTGCAACCACTCTGGAAAATGGTATGGAGTTTCCTCAAAAAATTAAAAATAAAACTGTCCTACAATTCAGTAATCACACTACTGGGCATTTACCCAAAGACTACTACTAGATATAAAACTAGATATAAAAACACTAAGGTGAAAATATATAGGCATCCATATGTTTATTGCAGCATTATTTATAATGGTCAAAAATATGGGAGGAATCCAAGTTTCCATCAGTAGGATGAATGGATAAAGATGAGGTGTTTTATATATATGCAATGGACTATTAATCATTAAAAATGAAATCTTCCATTTGCAACAGTGTGGGTGGATCTATAAGGTATAATGATAAGTGAAACGTCAGAGAAAGACAAATACCATATGATTTCATTCGTACTTAGAATTTAAGAAACAAAACAAATGAAGAAAGGAAAAAAGACACACACAAAAAAACAGATTCTTAAGTATAGAGAACAAACTGATGGTTACCAAAGGGAAAGTAAGTAGGGGGATGAGTAAAATAGACGAAGACGATTAAGAGTATACTTATGGTGATGAGCACAGAGTAATGTACAGAATTGTTGAAGCCACTACATTGTACACCTGAAACTAATATAACGGTGTGTGTTAATTACACTGGAATTAAAATAAATGAAAAAGTAAATTTTAGTTAAACTCTACCTTAACCCCAAATGGATAAGACCACTGGCTCTACCTTTGTTTTGGTGAAATCCCCGCATTTCTTGCTAATGTATAATTTTTTGGCAGCAAATACACCTACGTTTGTCAGACTAGAGATGTGGTACAGTTTGGTGGTCTTTGAACAGATTTATTAACCATTTTTGAACAACATTTTCTCTCCCCAACAGTCTCAAGGACATTTAAAAAGACATAGACCAACCACAATGACAGATGGAAACTAGCATGTAACTGAGTTGTTACAGGAAGCTGTGTAAGAAAGCAGAGAAGAAAAAAAATAAAGAGACTAATTTTAATGTCCCTAGTCCTTTTAGTTGCTCCATTATTTGACTCTAATTTATGTTTCACCCTTCCATGCACCTTATTACATAGTAAAGTGTATTTACTCTTTCTTGAACACATTCACGTATTCTCTGTGTACTTAAGTATGCTTGTGTATGCTGGCCCCTAGTGATGAGTTTCTTGGTCTTCATACAAATACAAACTTTGATGCCCTATATACTTTGTAACTTCTACTATGACACCTATAGTTTCCTTTGTATTACAGTTATTTGTAAGTTTGATTATTAGATTAAAAAAATTTTTTAAAGATTTTTATTTTTAAGTAATCTCTACACCCAACGTAGGGCTTGAACTCAGAACCCTGAGACCAAGAGTTGCATCCTTTCCCTTCTGAGCCAGCCAGCACCCCTGATTTTTAGATTCATAATTGTGACTTACCTGGAAAGTTGCAATAACCTTCTGATCAATTTCTTTTGTTTTCACTCTATACATCCTACAAGCTACTCTGTTCACAGCAATTAGTGTGATCTTTAAAAGACATAAATTTGAGGGGCACCTGGGTGGCTCAGTCAGTTAAACATCTGACTTCAGCTCAGGCCATGATCTTCCGGTTCCTGAGTTCGAGCCCCGTGTCAGGCTCTGTGCTAACAGTACAGAACCCGGAGCCTACTTTGGATTCTGTTTCCCTGTCTTTCTGACCCTCCCCTACTCTTTCTCTCTCTCTCTGCCTCTCTCTCAAAAATAAATAAACGTTAAAAAAAGACAAATTTGATTATGTTATTTCCCTGTTGGAACCTTTCAATTGGTTTCCCATCACACTTGGAATATAAAGTCCTTACCATGTCCTCTAAAGCTTTTTAAGGTACTTCTGTAATTCATATAATCCTACTATGTTTCTTATGCACTCCCCTTTAGTCACCCTTGTTTCATATGGGGAGGGGAGTGGGAGGGTGGAGACAAAGAATGAAAAATAGAATCCTTCCTAATGGCGTTTGTGTTTTCTACCTCTCTAGCATTCTTCTAGATGCTCATATCACTCACATTTATTCAATGTCTATTCAGATGTCCTTTCCTCAGAGAGGATTTTCCTGGAAATAGTGTACCTCCTCACCTTCCCATCACTAATCACTTATCCTGATGTATTATATTTTGGGCATATAACAGCCTATGCATTATACATTAGTGCTCATATATATGAGTGTGTTCATGCGTGTGTGTGTTTATGATATAAGTTTTAAGAAGTTAAGTGTGTTTGTCTTGTCTTTTTAGTATTTGCTTCTTCACAGGCCAAAAATAATGAATTTTTTAAAAATGTTTACTTATTTTTGAGAAAGAAAGAGCATGCAGGGCAGGAGCAGAGAGAGAGGGGGACAGAGGATCCAAAGCAGGCTTTGTGCTTAGAGCAGAGAGCCTAATGTGGGGCTCAAACTCATGTACTGTGAGATCATGACCTGAGCCAAAGCCAGGCACTTAACCGACTGAGCCCCCAGATGCCCCCAAAATAGTGAATTAATGAGTGCTTTCCAATCATATATTTGTCTTTCTTGCATATATCAAAGTTTCAGTTTTAACCACCACGTTCAGAAGTGTTTAAAAACACAGATTTGAGAGTGAAACAGTCTGGGTTTATATTCCTGTTCTGTGTGACCTAGGGGAAGTAATGTGACTTTCTGCCTCAGTTTTCTGATCAGTAAAATGTAGAAAATATCTTCCCCATAGTCTTTTTATGAGTATTATATGAATTAATCTGGCACAGAGTCAGTGCTTCATTGTTATATTTGATGCATTTTTTTACGTTAATTGGTGATTGAGTAACATCTGTCTTCCTCATGAGACTTTTAGGAACCATATTGTCTTTTTTTTCCTCACCACCGTATCCCAAGATTCCAGTTCATAATAGAAACTCTATAAATTCTGTTGAAAAAAGAAAAAGCAATGGTATAAGTTTTGAGGTAATGAATGCATATTTGTATGCACTGAATGCATTCTCATATTCTGTAGTTACTAGTAATTGACAGTAGATGGCAAACTTGTTTTAGGCAAGGCAAATGTTGCTGGCATCAGGCCTCGTGAAACCGAGTGAAAGTGCAAGAGAGGGGGAAATGTCATATGTATGTTTTTTAGGTTGGCAGGATGATAGGAAGATGAAAGTTTAATAATAAGAATAGTTGCCTATATTTTATTCTGCTTTATTCCATTGTATGTTCTACCCTTCTGACCAGCTTCTTTTGCAGTGATGATTTTTAGCATTTCTGTCATTCTACTAGCTCCTTGTTGCATTATTCATAATTATCTATTAAAAAACAGTGTTTAGAAAGTTTTATTATAGTATTTATTATTAACAAAAGTTTCCTTTAAAACCTATGCCTGCTGGTTCTAAAAATCCATTATGATTTTGGCTGAGACATGAGTTACTCTATATCTTATACCCTCCATTTCTCATTCTTATACAAGAACTTTAACTTTTATTTTGATTATTGGTCACTCACACTGATGTGAACCATATGTCATTTTTGTTTTCTTCTAGCTACTAATATATCATCTTGGGAAAATAAATTGTGGGGTTCAATGCCATTGTGTTTGTTCAACTTTACTTTTGTTTAACAAAATTATTAACAGGCACCTGGTATAAAAGAAAGAAAAGAAAGTGTTGAAGAGCCTACAAATAAATGATCAAATTTTTTGATTCTGAAAATTAATTTTATAAATATCCATTAATTAAAATTGGTTAAATATATGCAGATGCTCTGGTAAAATAAATTTACTAAAATATATTCAAAATGTGGACATGTAAAATGAATAATAGTACTTTAAGAGAGTGGTCTTATTATTTTTCCCTTTGTAATGTGATGTGAAATGTTGTTGGCTATAAGAAAGAAACTTGATTAACTTTCTTTCAACTGCTGAAGAAATGATTTTTTTTCTTCCTTTTCTATGCTTAGTAAGAAGGGTGATTATCTATTACTCAACTGTCTCAATTACAGTGGCTTAGAATGAAAGGAATATAAATTATTTAATTATTAATATTAATTTTTTACACCTTGCTACCATTAGCAATGTTGGAAGGAATTCAGACATATTAAAAGTCTTTCTCAGTTTAAACGATTCAAAGTGGAAAAACACATTCAGTACAGTGATTTCTTACATCATGGGAAGACTTGTAGCATGAATTCTGAGTCTTGCATTGACTTCTGCCTCTCTCTAATCTCTCTACTCTATTGTCTTTCAAACCTGACTCATAAAATTATTTTATATTCAACTTGAGAGAGGATTTATGAGTTGAGCTATTATACTAAGAAGGCTTCCCCCAAGTAAATTTTTCAAATATATGACTGTCCCACAAATATCCCAGATTAAGTCACCTTAACAACTCACATATTTAAAAAACAACTATACCATCCTGGAAATTAATAAGTTAATATTTTCTAAAAGTAGTATATATTTATATTGAACTGTGCTGATTAGCAAATGAAAGAATGATAAAATATAACCCCATCAACTATTGATAAAGTCTGTTAACAGTTTGTATATTCCTTTTACTTGTTTACCTATTTTATATACATGTATTTGTAAAAATTGAAGTTTATCATTCATATTACTTTGTAATTCTTAGTAATGTATTACAAACATCTTATATAATTATATACTGTTCTTCAAATCATGTTTTATAGTATCCCAATGCATGAATTCAACCCATCCCTTTATTATTTTCCCTTAATATATATCGAATATACTATTAGATAGGTATAAAATAACATATCTAATATAAATGTTATAGAGCCTAGTAATAATAAAAAGGACATCCATGAATCTGCTACCTCACTTCTAAATTAAAACATTGCCTAACAATGATTACTATACATTGACAAATTCCTCAGTGTATATAATACCATGTGAGCAAGTACAGCTGAACAATGTAGGTTGGGTTCCAGCACTCACAGTTCTGCCCCTGTAGAATTTTTTGCATCTACTTGAGGTCAGCTTTTTCCTTCTTGCCTTTATCTGGTGTCTTGTTTTGATCTGTAACACTTACGAGTAACAATTTGGATAAGGATAGGCAGGCATGTAGGTATCACATCTCCCCCAAATAAATAGTTTTCAAAAACATCATCTTCATCCAAATTTAGCAAAGATTCGTTTTCATAACGGAGACTACCTATATCAATGCAGCTCCTTTCACAGTAAAGAAAGCACTTACAATATTATATGAAACAACTATCTTGTTATATTTTTTAAAATTTATTTATTTTGAGAGAGAAAAAGCATGAGCAGGGGCAAAGCAGAGACAGACAGAGAAAATCCCAAACTCATGCTGTCGGCACAGAGCTCAACACACATGGGGCTCTCTGAGCTGAAACCAAGAATCCAATGCTTAACCTAATGAGCCACCCAGGCATCCCTGACTTGTTGTCCTTTTTAAACTTTTCATTCCAGAATAGGATCTTTGCTTTACCTTTTCTTAATCAAAAGCCTCATTTAAAGTAAATTTTCTCTACTTCTAGAAAAAAGGATTTTTTTTTTTTTTGCTTAAAGGGTTCTTTTGCTTCTATCATGTTTTAAACAGTTTTAACTATTTTTAGATAATTTTAGATAAACCAAGTTTATAAAGTCAGAGAAAATAGCTATTTCTTAAGATTAAAAATGATATCTTATTCTCTTCTGGATAATTTTTATAGTATAGCTAACCAATCAAAGCGTGGCAGTCAATAGTTGCTAAATAAATGATTTTGGTGAGTAGAATTGCTCAGTAATTCTAGAAAATACTCTAATTTTCTAGAATTAAGCAGCCTGGCAACCTATTCTATGTAAAATAAAGCATAGCCCCCATCAGAAAAATACTTGCAAGAGTCTCTTGATAGTCATCTGGGGAACTTGCTCTCCGCTCAGCCATTCCTCAGACTTCATGTTTGAATTGAGTTACCCCTAGGTACTTCAGGGTTGGACTCATTGACTTGAAGCGGTTGCCACCTGGCCACTGAGTTTATTTCATACATGAGTAGAAGAGCCAGTCCAACTGAAGTAAACTTCAGGACTGTTGCTGTGAATACCAGGGCAGATCTTCTCTTCAACACTGGACTTGATGTGAGTGGCTTAGATTCTGTTAATTGGAGGACCATGGCCTGAGATCAGAGCCTCAAGGGGAGTAGAGACTGAAAATTGATCCTGGTGCAGTTTTGTTTCTGAACTAGAGATAGATTTACCCCTACAGTGTTCCTTTATGTTAGCCAGTATCCCTCCTTTTTTGTAACATCTAGCTTTGTTGCATTTTCTGTCACTTGCAACCAAAAGAATTCTAACTTATTGATTTAGTTTATTGGGGCTATGTCTTTAGTTTCTTATTCAGATACATATCTTTAGTTTATGAATGATTCTAAAAACCTCCATTTTGTGGTTTTCAAGCAAACAGTTGACAAAAATTTGAAGGAGAAAAATGGGTAGGCTCACTGCCATCAGTCAGCCATTCAATCAGTCAGTGAATATTTATTAAACCATCATCAGACTAAGAAACTCATGAAGGTAGTGGACCATATCTTCCTTTTTATGTCTCTGTCAACAATTTCTAGGGCAATTTCTTACACATTCTAATTGTTCAATTATTACCTGAGGGAAAAATGAACAAAATAATTAAGAGCACTATAACTTAGTAGAAAAAAAAATCTGGGTTATTTTGCCTGAAATATTTGATGATTGAAGAAAAGCATATTTATGTTTATACTATTAAGCCATAGATAGACATAAATAGGTAAGGAAAAGCTCATATTATTAATTGTATAATCATGAGAAAGTACTTTTTTGAACCTCATCTGTAAAATAATTATAATATCAAGCTTAAGAATTTCTTTGAGGATTTAATGAAATAAAGTATGTAAAGTGCCTATAAGAGCTCAATAACTGTTAGCTACTCTTATTGTAATGAATGAATGATGAACTTTGACATAATTTAATAATGTTTGGTTTTTACTGCATTGTTATAACTTTCAAATTTTGTTGAAAGCTAAATTTTGTAGTTAAATTTGACACTAAGCATATCCAGTCAAGGTTGGATTTATATATTCCATTAAGTAATCACTTACCAGATTCTCACATCAGATGTCTCAATTTAAGAATATTGGTGGCATTCATTTGTATAGAATGTTGACAGCAAGGAAGCTGAAAATCCTGCCTGGCTTATCCAACTATACTAATTCTTATAGCAGATTAGATATATTAGAAAATAATATGAATTAGGGCTATCAGTCATGAGACTTGAGGACATCTTAATAACAGAGCAAGAAAGCAAATTATTCAAAGTCTTTACTTCTAATTAATAATCAAGGAGAGTCTGAAAAGCATCTTATTATGACTTTTACAGTTAGGCAATTCTACTAAATATCCACAGATTCATTGCAAATACTAATGATATACAAAATAGCATGCATCTTCATTTACCAGTTCCAGTGTGCTTTAAACACACTCATCTAGTGCATGTCTTTTATTTATTTATTTATTTATTTATTTATTTATTTATTTATTTATTGTTAAGTTTACATCCAAGTTAGTTAGGCTATGGTGCAATAATGATTCCAGGAGTTACTGCATTTCTTATTTTATGTTCAAAGTACATACCAGAAAAAATAAATAGCCAAGAATTGAGAACTATTTTTGTCCATTATTATCTGTCTTCATATCTTTTCTCCAGAGTTCCTAAACCCAAAACCTGTTCCCAAAGGGGATTCTAGGACTACCTGTATCAACTGACTGCTTTTTTATAACATGTATTAAATAATTTAATCAATTTTGTATTAGGTGTTTTTGAATCCATAAAAAAGCCTACACCACCAGACTCTCTTGAATGACACCTGAGAAACTACTTTGTTAAACTCCCCTTGTAATGCAAAGGCAAAGTCCTGTTCTCCATGGAACTTAAAACACACATACATAAACCTGTTAGTTACTGTTAATGTCCTATTAATGGCCACTGGTTTTAACTTTACTAAAGTCAGTCTACAAAATTAAGTCCTATATTATTATGTTTAATAACAACAACAAATAACCACCAAAATTGGTACTGAGAATTTAATAAAGGGCTTAATTAATGTATCTATATAGTTATATCACAAATTAATTCTGTGAAAATATAGAAAAGTGGCATAGAAAGTATAAGGGGCATCTGAGTGGCTCAATTGGTTAAGCATCCAACTCTTGATTTTGGCTCAGGTCCTGACCTCATAGTCATGAGATCGAGCCAAGCCCCACATCAGGCTCTGCGCCGAACGTGGAGCCAGCTTGGGATTCTCTCTCCCTCTCTCTCTGCCCCTTCCGCTTTCATGCTTTCTCTCTTTCTCTCAAAATAAATAAATAAACAGTTATGTAAAGAATGGATAACTAAATACTAAATAAATGTTATCATTGTGGACCATGGTACAGGGAGCATTCCCAATGCTGTAGGAATTAGTATGGTGTATATTTATTAACATATCCAAACACATACCATAGTGCCCAACATTTGATATGGACTAAATCACATCTAATATGGACTAATCACAATATAAACTGAGTATGTATTTTTAATTGCATTTATTCATTTTATGTATTTGTTTTTATTATAATATTAGACATATATGAATATATATTAATGTAGACAGATCAGTGTTTGTAGGAAATGCGGTTTTTGGAGGTTTGTTTTACTTCTATGGTAGACTGAGTTATTTGCTTCAGTTCTTTTGCCTGCTCCCTGTAATCATTTGCCCTGTAACTTTACAACTTTACCCTCCTTCCCAAACATGAAAGAGTATACTTTCTTCCCTACCTTTTAATGTTTTACTCAGTCATATGACTTGCTTTGGCCAGTGGGGTTTTAAAAGATATAACACAATGTATTTGTATATTCAGGCTTTCCATCCAGCTTCTTACTATTACCATGAGGAGAATACCCTGGCTAGCTACTGGCTCCAGGTGGGAAATGAACATCATGTGAAGTAGAGCCACTCCAGCAAACCCAAAGACATGTGAATAAAACTTCTGAGAGGTTTTCTGGGCAGTTTTAATGCATCAAAAGATAACTGATAGAATTTAATTCTCTTTTACATAGCTTTTCAAGACATTTCTTCCAGGAAATCTTCCCAATATTCTTCCTTTTTCTTAGGCTGGAACAGATGCCTTTGTGTCTGTGAATTGCCCTCTCCATATCTTTATCACTGAATTTACCACATTATACTATAATTGTTTTTTAGTTTGTTGTAATCATCCACCAGGCTAATTTTCTTTAGAGTAGGAAGTGTATTTTTTTTTCAAAAAAAAATGTACCTTGCACATAATAGGAGCCAAGTAAGTATCGGATCAATAAAGTAATTTAAAGGAATAAGTCTGATATGCCATGTGAAATTACATGTAGTCATCCAAATTTTCACTTCCTTATAATAGTAATATATATCCACACCATTGCCATGTCTCCAGGTAGGCAGGAAGTACTTCATCAGCCTTTAATTCAAGGCTTGCACATTTGACTAGCAGTGGGGTATGAACTGTTAGCAGCCATGACAGAACTTATATAAAGTAGTTGAGTCTGCCCTGTTGTGCTTCTGTTATTGTCATGTGAAGAACATGTCCTGGGTAACCCACTAGTTGCACTGATCCAAGAAAGATAGAGCAGACTTGAACCTAACCTATAGTTTGGAACCAAGGTCAGCCTAAATCATCCGACCTCTATGGGACACAAATGTGTAAGCAAGAATAAATGTTGTTTTATGCCTCAGAGTCATAGGGTAGTTTGTTACAAGCACAGTTGTGGCAATAGCTGAAACTTATCTACGAAGAGATTTTTTTAATATGACTAATTCATGAATAAACCACACAGTTTATTTTATATCCACAGAAAAATTTTCTAGTGCATACATATTTTCATAATCAATCAAAATGAAACTAGTATGCCTTATGACATAAAGCAAATCCTATTGACAGAGTTGAATTATATTACCATCATAGCAGATGGATAGTTACAATTTTAGTTAATTTCAAGCTATGAATCACACTATTCACTTCCTTCCCCACTTCTCTCTCTCTTCCCCTCTCTCCCTACACACACACACACACACACACACACACACACACACACACACACGTACATACAAATACATATCCATCTAATTATTAAGCTAAAGCTTACATATGTGGTCAACTCTGCTGGTTATTTATTCCCTGTCATCCATTTTCCCTCTTATAATACTAGGCACTAGATCATGCAGACTAAAGATTCCCAGTCTCCCTTCAAGCTAGCTATGCTTGTGTACTGGACAATGGCATATGAGCAGACCTAATCTCTGCCACCCACAAGTAATACCCTTAAAAGAAAGGAAAATACCTTTCCTTCCTTCTTTCCTTTTTACTGCTAGCTAGAATTTGTACAAGTGGTAATGAGCCGTCTGGGACTCCAGAGATGGACAAACCACAAGACAGAAGGAAGTTAACCTTCTGATTACTTCGTATAGTACAACTGCCATACCTGCAAGGGCCTTTAACTTGTGTGAAAATAGACTTCATTCTTGTTTATGCAGTTGGTGATACTATATTTGAAATGTATATAATAAAAATGCATGGTCTATATAGTATTCATCAGAGCTACTCTAATTAGATGGCCTACTTTTAAAATGAATTTTTTTAATATGAAATATTTATTTGTTAATACACGTATACATTGATTAGAAACTAGAAATTTTAACCTCTGCACTTCTGTCTAGGAATGATCATTTTAACAGTTTGGTGTTATTGCTTTTGCATGACTGGGCCAGTTGTCATGTCTGCATTACCTCCTGTGCAAAATACTAGATGACAAACAGTCCTCTCCAGAGCCAATGATTAAAAGTAATTTAAAGGTTTATTACCCACTCAGGCATAGGCTAAATGAGGGGAGTCCCTGGGTTTGGAGACCTCCAAAGAGAAAGGGGGAAAGGAGGGAAGCAGAGGAGAGAAGTAGAGTGAGAGAAGAGAAATACAGTACGGGATACCGTCTGCCTACATTTTTGAGTAAGGCCAAAGGCAGACAAATATTGGTGGCTCCTCCAGATAGGGGTAACAATTAGAGAGTGGGAGTGGAGATCCGAGACAGGCAGGGTGGCATGTATTGCACGCAGCCTATTTACCAGCAAAACAGAAGTGACTGAGGTGAGGAAAGACACTGACAGTTTTCTCTCTGGTATTCACTTTTTGTACCAACTCTATCTCTCACAGGTATGTATCCTTCTAGCCTAATTTTAAAAGTTGCATTAAACTTGATTACAATTAAGGAAGCGTATGATGGCTAATTTTATGCATTAACTTGGCTGGGCTATGGTGCCCAGATATGTGGTCAAACATTATTCTCCATGTTTCTGAGACTTTTTTGGGGGGGCGGTGAGATTAATGTTTAAACAGGTAAACTTTCAGTAAAGTGGATTACCTTCTGCAAGGTGGTTGTGCCTCATCCAATCAGTTGAAGACCTGAATAGAACAAAAGATTGAGTTCCTCTGAGTAAGAGAGAATTCACAGGAAAAGGCTTTCAGACTTGAACTATAGCAGTGGATCTCCAACCTGCCAGCCTACCTTGTGGATTTTGAATTTGCCAGCCTCCATAATCCAGTAAGCCAGTTTCTCAAAATAAATCTCTTTATATACATACATACTATTGGTTCTATTTTTCTGGATAATCCTAATTCAAGGGCACAACCAAATAGTTACTAAATATGAAGTATGTTCGTATTCATTTTGCAGGGGAAACTTCTATTTCAAATGAAAATAAAATGATGACGATAATTGGAATATAGCTATACAGATTATATTATGATCCACTTTATTTAAACCTCAGTGTTATATTGTCCTCAACATATTACCAACCATCTATACTGGCCCCATATGTTATTTCTTAATTTCTTTATCAAACAAAACTATTGTGTATAGTGAACTAATTCAACCATAAATCAAATAATTTACCATGACAGGTAAACAGAAATGTTTACCCAGTAAGTTTTACCTTAGGTTTGGTCTGCAACCAGTGGAAAATGCTCCCTTGTACTAATGAATAGATTCAGTGAAGCTAGCCAAAGCACCTGCCAAAAATACCTCAAAAATGTTCCTTTTCCAGAGCCCAAAAAGTGAAAAGTGTTCAAAATGTTAATTCAAAGTACTAAGGGAACAAACGCATACCTTGTGTTAACCAGTGTTTATATGGAGTGGGAATTCACATTACTGAGGCTTAATTGTATAAAGATATCTAGGGCCTAGCAATAATTTTTGGGTAAGGTGTTTGGATAAGGCACTACTCAAGTAAGTAAGTGTCTTTCTCTCAATGTTTTTTTTCTTAATTCAGTAAAATACCTTTCAAAGTTTCTCCCCCCCCTTTTTTTTTGTGAGGGAAGGGATGCTTTTTTAATACATGAAGGAAGACAAAAAATGATGATAATAATAGTAATAATAATAATAACTGCTTTCAAACTTGTGGGTCAAAAATGAATATTCCCCAAGCTTCAGAGAGAAGCCCACTCAAGGTGGGACATACCAAGAAAATAATTTCCTAAAGATTTCCTAAAGATATTGACACCTGTTCTTACCTTCTGGCTCACAGGAAAGATGACTAAAATAAATGCCTCTCCTATCTGTAGACCCCACCTGCCTGCATTTCTTCAAGGATATTTTTTCACAGATTAATCCATTTCTTTCTTCAAAGCTTCATTTTTGTCTCTCTTTAACTGTTTCCTTTTCTCCAGAAAATACATGTGTATACTTGATTTCTCTTGTCCTCAAAATACTCTCCCTTACTCCTGTGTACTCCAATCACACTTATTCCTTTATTTCACAGCCAAGCTTCTTGCAAAGGCTTTTTAAAAGATTGCTCTTTCCACTCCTTTATTTAGTAATTAGAGACATTTCTAAGCCAGCATGTAAAGCTCAAGTGTTACACAGACTGTCAAATTTAATTCTTAACTGTCTGACAAAATATATGTAGATATCTCCTACTCCCTATTTACTGATGAGGAAACTGAGGTTGAGACAGGTTAAAGCACTTGCTGAACATAATCTAAACCCAAAGTCTGTACACTAGAATATAGATATTTTCATCCTCCCTAAAATTAACTGCTGTTCACTGAATGCCTACTCTGTTAATAATGTATCAGGCATTGGTTAAGCTCTTAAGCCACATGCTGTTGGTTTGTTCTCATGACATCTCTGTGAAGTGGATGCCCCCATTCATTCCTCAACCTCCATGGAGCTTCCAAATTCAAATGAAATGTTTTTTCTCAAATTGTGAATAATCTATTGAATGTCAGATTAAGTTAGCATTTTTTTCCTTTTTAATTATTTGTGGCATTTAGTATTTCTGAGCACTCTTTTTAGAGAAAGATGTCTTCTTTAATGTTAGTGAAAAAATCTTGACTTACACATGTTTGTAATAAGAAAATTGGAAAACACTAATAAAAAAATCAAGAGTAATCCTACGATTCAGAGGTGATTAACATTACTATTTCACTGTATATACTTTCAGAATAACTCTGATTCACATACTTTCATATTTATGAATATTCATAGATATTCATACATATTTTTTAAATGCAAAGTCTATGAAATTTTGTAATCTACTTTTTTTCACTGGTCAGTGAAAGGTTACTAAACACTTTCTAACAAAATAATTTTTAATGGTTTAATGGTTGCACAAAATGGCTGTATCATTTATTTAACCAATAATTTATTGCCAGATGTTTCAGTTGTTTTTGAATTTTTCCTTAGCTATTAAAATAATGCTGTGATTTTCTTTAGGATAATTGGCTAAAAGCATAACTCTAAATCAAAATATACACATATTTTTAAAGTCCGGAAGACAGATGGTAAAATTTCTCACACACACCTTTCTGAACACCCCTGCCAACCTTGATTATTGATTTACTTGAATCGCTCTTTCCTGGCTCAGCCTATCTTCTCAAACACTGCTTGTCAATCTCCTTTACTGATAGCTTCTTTCTTTCTGGACCCCTTACATGTTTCTGCTTCCCAAGGATTTGACTGTGGTCTTCTCACTATACATATCTTACTGGAATATAATATCTAGGCACATGGTTTCTAGGTTAGTTTCCTATGGCAATTTCATCACCATTTTTTTTCTGCCTCACTAAGCATTTCCTCTCTACAAGGCTCTACCTTTGACCTAATCTTACAGTCAATACCATTGGCTTTCAAATTTGAATACAGCAGACTCTAGTTCTCAGTACATATTTCTGTATTGGTTATTTATTACTGCCTAACAAATCACCCCAAGATTTGGTGGCTTAAGACATCAAACAGCTCTCTGGATCAGCATTTGGGCTAGACTCAGCTGGTATCATATGTGACTGTAGTCATCTCAACACTCAACAAGGGGTTGATGTTCTAAAGTGGTATATTAGTTTCCTGTTGCTGCCATAATAAATTACCACAGACTTAGTGGCTTAAAACAGTGCAAATTTATTATCTCATAACTCCATAAGTCAGAAGGCTGTATTGGTTTAGCTGGTTTCTATGATCCAGATTTCACAAGGCCAATATCAAAGTGTTGGCTAATTGAGCACTTATGAGAAGGCTCTAGGAAGAATCCACTTCCATGCTTATTTGGGTTGTTGGCAGAGTCTAGTTCCTTATGGTTGTAGGGCAGAGGTCCTCCTTCCTTGTTGGCTCTCAGCTAGGGATTGCCCCTGGCTTCGAAAGAAATCTTTCTTCTTCATCTCAGAGCCAGTGTCAGTGTGTTGAGTGCTTTTCATGCTTGGATTCTCTCAGACTTCTCCTTTTGCCAATCTCTCTGACTCATTCTTCTGCTTTTAAGTAAAACTTCGACTAGTCACATAAAAGAAAACATGTTAACTTCAGAACTCAAAATGAAAAAAATTGTAGGGACACAATTGAAACTTGTGCTTTTCTAGCTCAGATTCCTATTCCATTTTTTTTTTTCATAAGAATGGGAGTATATTAAGTTGTTCTGGCATATTTCCTTTCATTTATTCTGTAAAATTCTTTTGTTTTCAGGGATGGGAACCAACTTAAACTGGGTCAAGTAAAAAAGTTGTTTATTATAAAGCCATGGATGCCTCATAATTTTAAAGAATGGAAATGAATAATGTTGGACCTCATGGGACCTGGATTTGGGATGTCAGGAACAGAGACCAGTCTTTGTTATTCTCAGGAGCCCTATGGACCCTAAAACCTGCTTTTCTAGCTTTCTCTTTGATGCTGAACTATTCTGTGTCTTTCTCTGTTACCACCTTGTAACCTATTTAGTATGATGCCAATTAAAATCACCAGTAACAGCTATAAATTATGAATACTTGGTATCTGTTCTTATTAGTAATTGATTACTATCTCTCTGTCTCAGTTCAATTCTTGAAAGACTCAGATTTATCATTGGACTGCCAGTATCTTGACGGGCTTTGGGCTAGATGATTATTCATGATTGAACATGAGGAGATGGGTGAAAGGGTCATAAAAATCTGTCTCTCTAGGATCTGTGGTTATAGTAGATTCTAGAAAATGAGTGTCTAGGAGAGGAAATGACAGGCATGTCTACTATACTTGTTAAAAATTTTAAAAGTCAAGTTTTAAGGAATATTTAAATAATATATCATTACTGCTCTTAAATATTCAATATTAAAAGTACACTATATTTCTCTTCAGTCTTTTAATATGCATTTTTATAGTTATGATCATGTATGCATTTATATACTTTTATTTTGCTTTCTTGTTATTTCTTGATACAGCATAGTTTCCTTACATCATTAAAAATGCTAAAAGACAGGTTATAAATGGCCACCTCACGTTAAATTATTTGAGTGTATAACTCACTTAGCTATTTCCCTAATATTGCAAATTTGGCTTGTTTCCAACATTATAAAACTTAGGTTGATTAAATTCTTTGTTCATAAATTTTTGTCTGCATTTTGGAGGTAGATTTCTGGTGAGTAATAAGGAAGCAGGGTATGAAAATTTTAAGATTTTTCAGTTGCCAAGTTATTGGCAAATTTCTGGAAGGATCATATCATTTTACAACATTGCTTTTGTTAATCCTTTTTACTTATCATCTAGTGATGATCTAGGGGAAGATAGCAGTCCTGAGAATATGAGTCTTAAATTAAAATTTAATTCCAAATGTAAAGAGAGAAATCTAGATTTGTGCTTTCATTTTAACTAAAAAGTTTTATTTAGCAAAATAGAGGCACATTATGAAAAGTACTCACCCCCCTTTTATTCTGAAAGATCTATTCATTGAAGCCATATTTTTATTTATTTTTTTATTTTATTTAAATCCAAGTTAGTTAACATGTAGTGTAATAATGGTTTCAGGTGTAGAATTTAGTGATTCAGCACTTACATTAACACCCAGTGCTCATTCCAACAAGTGCCCTCCTTAATGCCCATCACCCATGTATCCCATCCACCCACCCAACACCCCTCCAGAAACCCTCAGTTTGTTCTCTCTTTAAGAGTCTCTTATGGTTTGCCTCCCTCCTTGTTTTTATCTTATTTTTGCTTCCCTTCCCCTATGTTCATCTGTTTTGTTTCTTTAAATCCACATATGAGTGAAATCATATGATATTTATCTTTTCTGACTTATTTTGCTTAGCATAATAGTGTATATATATATATATATATATATATATATATATATATATATTGCTTAGCATAATAGTAATATATATGCTATATATTAACACAGGTATGTTCCTGTGTTAATCTTCTTTATTCATTCATCAGTCGATGGACATTTGGTCTCTTTCTATACTTTGGCTATTGTTGATAGTACTGCTCTAAACATTGGGGTGCATGTGCCTCTTCAAATCAGCATTTCTGTATCCTTTGGACAAATACCTAGAAGTGCAATTACTGGGTCATAGGGTAGCTCTGTTTTTAACTTTTTGAGGAACCTCCATGCTATTTTCCAGAGTGACTGCATCACGTTGCATTCCCATCAGCAGTTCAAAAGTGTTCCACTTTCTCTGCATCCTCACCAACATCTGTTATTTCCTGAGTTGTTAACTTTAGCCATTATGACAGATGTGTAGTGGTATCTCATTGTGGTTTTGATTTGTATTTCCCTTATGATGAGTGATATTGAGCATCTTTTCATATGTCTGCTAGCCATCTGGATGTCTTCTTTGGAAAAGTGTCTGTTCATGTCTTTTGCCCATTTCTTTACTGGATTATCTATTTTGGGGTTAAAGCCATAATTTAAAAATTACATTTGTTTCAGGGCACCTGGCTGACTCAGTCGGTGGAGCATGAACTCAAAGTTGTGATTTCAAGCCCCATGTTGGGTGTAGAGATTGCTTAAAAAGTAAATTCCAAAAAAAAAAAAAATCATTAGAAATTACATTTGTTTTGAACAATTATCTTCGTTTCATTGCTTCAACATAGCCTGAACATAATGTGATAAATCATTTCAAATTCGTGACTCTATTGATATGTTCTTGTGTTTTTCACAGTAGAAAACTATTTATGAGCTTTCCCATACTTTATACCAATATTTTGTTGTATTATTTGGCTAAACTAATTTCATCGTCAATAATTGGCATCATATTATCTCTGTCATACTGAATGGGCACTCTGATGTCTCATAATCTTAACCCCTATAACGAATGGTTTTCCTAGAAGAACCTCCTTAGAAGGTAAAGTAATAGCATAAAAATTGAGGACATGGCTCTAAATTCAGACAGACATGATTTCATATATATGTCTATTATATATTAGCCTAAGTTAGGCAAGTTGTAGAATACATTTTCCTCATCTGTGAAATAGGGATAATGCTAGAATTTGTTTCATGTCATTGTTTCAAGGAGTAAATGAGTTAATGCATGTCAGTTACTTAGTCCATAGTAAACATTCAAAATGTCAGTTAATATTATCGATTTAATAAGTTAATAAATGTTAACCATTGGCTATTTCTACTCTATTTACTTTATTATTTTTACTTTATCTAAATTTGATTCTCTAAAATAAATTAAAAACCCAGTTCCTATTTCAGCTTTATTTTCTCTATATATACTCCACTACATGCCACAGAACTGGCTTCTCCATATATATTTTTTTCAAATCCTACTGGATTATTAGTTTTGATGGAAAAATTTTCTCTATGTGACCTGTAATATAAATTAGAATACCATCAAATATTATTAAAACTTATATTTTTTGAAGATCATATCATAGTTATAATAAAAAATTAAACTTAGGAAAATTAATGCTGAATTCACTCCAGCCATATCACTTATTCAGCAGCACATCTATGTCAATACACATGATGGTATAGTGCAGCAGAATTTAGTAAAAACAAAGCCACATATTTATTGAGTTCAAAGCAATTACTTGTTTATATAAAAGAATGCTAAGGAGGTTCCTCTCTGGCTCAGTCAGTAGAGCACGTGACTCTTGATTTTGACATTTAAGTTCAAGCCCCACATTGGGTGTAGGGATAACCTAAAAATAAAATCAATCAATCAATCAATCAATCAATACTAAGAAAGAGAAAGGAAAAATTTGTGGGTGGCCTGATACTATCAATCAGACTTTGGTGGTCCTGTCAGCCGGCCTTTTACAGCTAAGTGTTGGTGTTCTTGAGCATGGAATAATTTTGTAGATGGCAAAGGTCATGAGAGACCATAAGAGAACAAGACAAAAACAAGCTTACCTTATAATCCTGTCTGAACACAAAACATGAATAATTATGAAAGCCACAAGAAAGCAAACGCTTCCCTTTCCTAGTTAATATGAATGGCTGTTGCTTCTTAACCAATTATTGCTTTAGCCTCACTCTAGTATACCTTTCCTATATAAATGAGATTTATTGAGAAACCCAATTATAAAATTGTCCTGCTTTCTGAAAGAACTCAATTCAGGGCATTCTTTGTTGTACCCTCACCCAAATCAATCATAACCCAAATCCTACAATAAGTCTTTTCTAACTGCTCCTACCTGAAAAGTCCCACAGTTCTTCATAGTATGCATTTTCTCTTAATGGTAGCAAGTAATAAACTTAATTTAATTCTAGGTGTGTTCCTGGTGGTCTTTGACTGGAAGGCATTGACAGAATATAAAAGTTGTCAACCTACCCCGAAATTCTTTACTTTTATTCAACATCAGTTACCTATTTTGTTGAATATTGAGGTTACTTTTAAATTGTCACAGATGGGCTTTTAATATTAAAATCTTCTAAATTTTATATAGTTATATATAGTTGTATACCTTCAAAAATCAGTTCTGCAGATTGATGGTTGCCAGAGGAGGGAGTGGGCTTAAGTGAAAAGGAATAAACTGGTAAAAAGTTATAAAATAAATAAGTTCTGGATTGTAATGTATAACATGGTGACTATAGTTAAAAACACTGTATTGTATATTTCAAAGTTGCTAAGAGAATAGATCTTAAAATTTCTCATTACAAGAAAAATAACTATATGTAGCAATGTGTGTTAATTAGACTTGTGTGACTTTTTCACACTACATACATAAATCATTATGTTGTGCACCTGAAACTAATGTTAAATGTCAGTTATATTTTAATACAAAAAAGTTTTTAAATTCAGTCTGTTTCTTCATTTAGTGATTGCCACACATGTTCTTTTTTTATTTAATAATATCTCTCAAATAATGTGTTTTTCAAACAAATACTGTTAGATACTATTTACTTTATTTAAGATAAGCTAATTAAGAAGCTCATTAGAACCACATTCTGAATTGGAATGCACCATTTAGTAGCATGCTGAGACAGTTAATGACTTGTGATTTCAGAGTACAATGTGAAAACTTTATAATGCTGTACTTTTTAGTAGGATAAAGTAAGATGTAGTTAGTTACACTAATTTCCATATTGAACCACTGCCTGGAATAATTGTTTAATCACTAGTTCCAAGGACAGTAATATTTAACAGGATAAACATTTAAGTAAATGGAGTCTTCTAGTGCTCTTTATCAGCTATAAATTTAATTTACTAGGGAAAATTTCTCATTAATTCCTTTTTCACCATTTTACCTACACTAATTAAACTAGTTTAGGGAATTTTTTTTCCAAATTCTTATATTGAATGTCAGGGAGCAGAAGAAAAAGTATTACTCCTATCACACTTGTTACAAATGCGCTGTTTAATCTACCAAAGATCAGTTTATGTTTATCTCCTACTTTGTCATAAAATTTATATGTAACATCAATATGAGGCAATCTATTTTATGTTTAAAATAAGTAGTAGTTTATATGGACAATAATATGTTCAATGAAAGTGTGGAAGTTTCATACAAAATTAAATTTATATTTAGGTCAACTAGATCTTTTAAATTCACCACTATAGGTCAACAGTACTAGACTCTATTTGGCAGAAACATAAAGAAATAGAATAAATATTCTTTTTTTTAAAGATGCTTTTGGTAAGACTTAGTTATTCTGAGTTAAAGGACAAAAATTTGTTTGTGGGAAAAGAATTGAAAATAATAAGAATGGACATTTATTGAGCACTTACCACGAATTAGGAATTGTTAAAGTAATCCATATGTATTAATTCATTTAATGGTCACACACATATCAAAAAAAAGCCTCTGAGGAGAAGTGACACAACTTCTAAGTGCTCACCCAAACCATAGCCTCCTCTTCTTTTTCAGCTGGGAGTTCTTTCCCAGTTTCTTTTGTAGTTAGAAGTGGTCATGTGGTTGAGTTCTAACCAGTGGAATACAAAAGTGATCTGTAGTCCTTCCAGGGCTGACCCACAAAATTCCCACAGGTGATCCTCCATGTTCTTTTTGTTTTTTCTGTTAATAGGAATAAAGACGTTTCCTACGATGTCCTCAGCAGATGCATGTTAAAAATAGAACATTTCTGTCTTGGATCACTGAAATTAAATCTCTCTTATATAAGTCAAACCTAATTATAACTAGTTATGAATAGTTATAACTCAATAGATGTATAAGGTCTTTTAGTTCTTAAAGGAATACAGTGTTCTTAAAATGACACCTAATCACATTTTGTACCCATATGATTCAACTTTTCATTTTTTTGTCTTTTCTTGTTGCATATTTTTAGAATTATATATATTTTCAATCTCATATTCTATAGCAGAATGCTCTGCACAGAGATATATTTGGATATGTCAAGAAATAAATGGGAATTTGCTGCATACATTTCCTCTGATTTATAAAAAACTTGGAAGACTCTTATGTCTGAGAAAACAAAGCTTCACTAAAAAAATTATATTTATAAATATAATTATAGACCAAATCCTAAGAGATTTTTCTCTTCTAATTTATTTAAGAATAGTGAATTACTTAGGTTGTTATGAAAGATTGTTAAATTTCAATTTGAGATTTAAGTTTTAATCAGAATGTTTTGTTCTTTAATCTCTAGCCTCTATTATCTGTAAGTTGTTTCTCTGCTTAAAAAATTATATTGCCTTTTGGTTATTTCAGAGAACAAATAGTATTAAAGTAGAACTTTAAAACTTGGAGCAGAAAAAATATAAAGGTATATATTTAAAAAGGATAAATGTCAAGATCTTAATGGTCACTCTCCAGAAGAATAGGGTTAATGCCTTTTACACTGGAGATGCAAAGGTTTGGTTAAATTCTAATTCTAAACTTTGTGTAACCTTTTTCAGAAGCTTTGGACAGAAAAGAGCAAATAATTGGTGACAAAATTATCACACCTCTGTAGATTTGTAATATACTCTTGAACCTCTGCAATGAGTCTAACTGGGCCTTAAAGAAGGTCTAAAAAGAGCTGAGCACATTCTTGTAGTACATTCTATTCCTTCAAAACATAAGGTAATTAACTCTTACAATGGGTGTAAGTTGTAGGGAGGAAGTGTGAACACAAACATTTGGAAGAATAGGTTGACTTTTGGTTAACTACAACTTACAAGCTTTTATCTTGGTTTTCATAGACTAGTTAGTAGACAATATTTCTCTTGGTAGCCCTGTGCCAGAAGGCTTGTTATCGCTATTCTAAACTGAAGTTTGGGAGAAGTTAAAAATTTTCCTGTTTGGATATGCAAAGAAAGAGAGGATGAAAAAGCTATGCATAGTGGAATTCGTGACACTGGAGGCATGAAAGATATATTTATGTAATCAGATGAACAATGTAGTAAATCATGGCATTTCACCAAATTGAAGACCTATATTTTTTTCCAAATAACTAACATATTTAAAATTGGGATGCATTTTACAACTGCTATCAACTAAGTGTCGATCATGATGTACTAGTTAATGCCTGCACATATGCAAATTTGGCATAGCTATTCATATTTTACTCACCTCCTTGAGTTATGTGTGTTGTTGGAACTACATGTATTGTTACTACACACTACATAGTGTAACTGTAGAGATTACGAAGTCTTGAAATAGATAAAACAAATCTTAAAAAGGATGGAATGACCAACTTCACAAATCATGAAAGATTATTGTTAGAGTATTGAAACACATGTTTGTTTAAAAGCTTTCTGTTTGAACAAAAGGTGCCTAAGTTTCAGAAAAATGTAATTTGAGTGAGGAAAAAAGTAAAACTATGAACTTATTCAGATAGAATGGCACTAGCATCACAACTTTCAGAGTGTATATCAGCAACTTAAAAGAAAAATCATGTAGATAAGAATCTTTTTTTTTTTAATTTTTTTTTAACGTTTATTTATTTTTGAGACAGAGAGAGACAGAGCATGAACAGGGGAGGGGCAGAGAGAGAGGGAGACACAGAATCTGAAACAGGCTCCAGGCTCTGAGCCGTCAGCACAGAGCCCAACGCGGGGCTCGAACTCACAGACCGTGAGATCATGACCTGAGCCAAAGTCAGACGCTTAACCGACCAAGCCACCCAGGTGCCCCAGATAAGAATCTTTTAAGAAATGCTGCATCACCAGCAATTTTGATGGCACAGAGAACAATACTGTGTTGAAAAAATAAGGAAAGAAATGACTCCAAGTTAAAAACAGATATAGTAGGGGCGCCTGGGTGGCGCAGTTGGTTAAGCGTCCGACTTCAGCCAGGTCACGATCTCGCGGTCCGTGAGTTCGAGCCCCGCGTCAGGCTCTGGGCTGATGGCTCGGAGCCTGGAGCCTGTTTCCGATTCTGTGTCTCCCTCTCTCTCTGCCCCTCCCCCGTTCATGCTCTGTCTCTCTCTGTCCCAAAAATAAATAAAAAAACGTTGAAAAAAAAAATTAAAAAAAAAAAAAAAAAAAAAACAGATATAGTAGAGTCAGGCTTTATGATGAAGTTTCTAGGAGCAAACAAATTTCTTTTTCTAGCATTTTTCTTCATGTGATATATGTTAAAAATCTATGTCTAGGGGTGCCTGGGTGGCTCAGTCAGTTGAGTGTCTGATTTTTGATTTTGGCTCAGGTCATGATCATAGGGTCATGGGATTGAGCCCTGTGTCAGGTTTCATGCTAGCATGGAACCTACTTGGAATTCTCTCTTTCTCTTTGCCCCTCTCCCCTGCTTGCACTCTCTTTCTCTCTCTTTAAAATAAAATTTAAAAATATTTAAAAATCTATGTTTGAATAAATATAAAATATGTTCAATAAAGATTATAGGTGAAAAACAATTTATCTCCATGTAACTGGGAGCATTTTGCTAATATTGTGTCATAAAAGATTGTGTGACATAATCAATAGCATCTTAGATTAAATAAAATATCATAATTTATTATGTGTTCCATGACCTAATATTATTTTCAAGCATATTAAAAATATAAGCACAAAGTTAAGGATATGTAATATTTATATGTTAAACTACCCATATATTGGTTGATCCCTTTTGCCCATCAGGCCAAAGTTTGAGGCTATTCCTCAATGAATCTACATCACTCTACTTACATAATAGGAAAAGGAAGAATGGCTTCATTATCATAATTGGCTCATAAAGATTGAATGCCTCCAGTTATTGAGCACTAGACTGAGTGCTATTTGTGGACTACCTCATACAATCCTGACAAAAATTTACATCAGGTATTCCAGTGTGCAAATGAGGAAACTGAGGCTGAGAGAAATTATGCTGAGAGTCACATATTCAGTATGTAATGGAGCTGTAATTTTATTTTAGGCATTCTGGCCGCAACATTTATGCTCCACCACTGTACTCTATAGAGAAGCTATGCTGCATAGTGATTAAAACATAGACACAGAAGCCTGATCAGTTGGGTTCAAATTCCACTCTGCCATTAACCAGTTGTGTGGACCTAGAGAAGTGATTTAATTTCTCCGTCTCAATGGTCCCCTCTGCAAAATGGTGATAGGAATAATAGAGATAGTATCTTCTCCATTAGGACATTATAAGGATTAAATGAGTTAATATATGTAGAACATTAGAATAGTGTCAAGTGTATGATTAACATTATATAAATGTTAGACTTTTGTTATACCATCTCCTTTGTATTATGACTGACCAGAAAGAGGATTATCTGCCCTGAAAGAAACAACCTGGTGATCACAGAAAATTCCATCAGGCATTTTTTATTTCTCTGCTGCATACATTTATTTTTTACCAGAAAACAAAGTATGATGGCTCCTTTCCAATTGTTCTATTTAATTGAACAATTATGATTAAAGATCAGCATTATCTTTAATGAGTTTTCCTACAGCCACATTAACTCTTCTCTTTAAATTGGGTGTTCAGTGGATCTTTTGAATTTCTCGTTGGTGATAGCAAATTCAAATTTAAAGTCATTGTTATATTCCCTTATTACAGGACTAGAAATGGATACACTAAAGTTTGCTTCATGTTGTTAAAGACTTGTTTTCCCTAAAGATGAAAATGCAAAGAACATTTAAAAGGACACCTGAGGGGTGCCTAGGTGGCTCAGTCGGTTGAGCGTTCGACTTGGGCTCAGGTCATGATCTCTCAATTTGTGAGTCGGAGCCCCACGTCGGGCTCTGTGCTGACAGCTTGGAGCCTGGAGCCTGCTTCGGATTCTGTGTCTCCTTCTCTCTCTGCCCCTCCCCCACTTGTACTCTGTCTCTCTGTGTCTATAAAAAATAAATAAAATATAAAAAAAATTTTAAAGGACACCTGAAAAATCACAAGGACAGATTATATAGTCATGTAGATTGTTAAAATGTATTTATGTTGTATTATTTTTCCAAGAAATATCACATGAAATAAACTCTTGTTGATAGAACTAAGTTATTTGTGTTGGTTCTAAAAATTACCCAATGTAGGGGCGTCTGGGTGGCTCAGTCAGTTGAGCATCCAAATCTTGATTTTGGCTCAGGTCATGATCTTAACCGTTTGTGAGATTTAGCCCTGCATTGGGGTCTGTGCTGACAGTGACAGCACTGAGCCTGCTTGGGATTCTCTCTCTCTGTCACTCTCCGCTCCTCCCCTGTGCATGTTTGTGCTTGCGCTCTCTAAATAAATAAATAAATAAATAAATAAATAAATAAATAAATAAACTTAAAAAAAAAAAAAGAGATGTATTCTTAAAAAAAAAATTACCCAATGTAGGGGCAGCTGTGTGGTTCAGTGAGTTACATCTGACTCTTGGTTTTGGTTCAGGTCATGATCTCGAGGTTTGTGAGATCCAGCCTGAGATCTCGATCTTCATGCTAATAGCATGGAGCCTGCTTGGGACTCTCTTGCTACACCTCTCTCTGCTTGTGCCCTCTCTCTCTCTCAAAATAAGTAAACTTTTAGAAAGCACTTAATAAATATCTATTTTATAGGCCAATTGTGAAGATTAAATGTCTAATTAATGTAAAACATCTAATACAAAGACTCAAAATTAGTTGACTACTATTCTCCTACTCCTTTACACCCATCCTCTGCCCCAGCCTTTTTCAAAAAGTAGGATCATTCCTAGGATAAATGAGACACCAAGAAAATATTTTTGGTGTAACTTTCTATAGAAATAAGTAATCTGATTTTAAGAACTACAAAATTTCTGGGCCCATAGGAGGTATTATGATTTGTTGAAGATTGAAAACAGTGGATAGAAAAAATACACAATCATATTTGTTTATTGTCAATAGTATGAATAAAAATTCTTTACAGTGCTCAAGCATTATGCATTCCTTTTTAATTCAGGAGCTATTTCTTTTCATTCTTTATTGTCAAAGGTGTGATTCCTGTCCAGTGTCATATTTCCACTACAAGACAAAGATAGCAACTTATTTTTTACAATGCTATGGTCTTTGGAACATATTTTTATTGAAACAATCCAGGTCTTTTTGCCTTTCTATTTCCAATGCCATTTATTTGTCACTACTTAATGATGTTGCTCTCTCATCCATAATGTTGCTCTAAATAGTGACTTCCAATTCTTCTCTCAAACTGTGTTTTATTTGATGACATTCATGCAAGTCTTATTCAGAGCATGCAGGAAATATAATGATAATTTATTTTTTGGTTTTGTTAAGCTTACCATGTAGAATTTTATAGCATAAATATAGAGCAACCCATTTATAACAATGTCTTCTCTTAAACTCTAGGACACAATAATTGCAGTTCTAAAAATGTGATCTCATTTAATGCAGACTGCACCTGTACCTACATATACTGGCAGTGGTGAGAGGAAAGATGAGGAACATTAGGACCAGTGCAAGAAAAGTGGTTCTAGTTGTACAATGATTGATTGTCTGTTCTTCACCTAGAAAGACTTAAAACTTACCTGGAAGAGCATGAAATCACATCAATTAAAGGCAAGAGAGGACGTTGATTGAAAGAACCCATTGGGGGCGCCTGGGTGAGTCAGTCAGTTAATCGTCCACCTTCAGCTCAGATCATGATCTCCCAGTTTGAGTGTGAGCCCTGCGTCAGGCTCTGTGCTGACAGCTGAGAGCCTGGAGCCTGTTTTGGATTCTGTGTCTCCCTCTCTCTACCCCTCCTCAGCTTCCGTGCTATCTCTCTCTGTCTCTCTCTCAAAAATAAATAAACATTAAAAAAAAAAAAGAAGAAGAAAGAACCTATTGGTATTACAGAACAATAGTTTTGAAAGCCCTCAAAGAAGATATGCATAGCCACCCCTGGAGGATAAGATGGCTTAACACGTGGGTGGACTCGGCAAAGAGAGTAAACACCCAGGATGTCAGGGGCAGGATATTCAGAGTAAAAAATGTCTGCTGCCAGTCCCACCTCCCTTGGGTGTTGTTGGCACAGCAGTTAAACTATATACAATTGATATCCATGCACAAGGCCAATGTTCTGTGAAAGACTAATATAGCTCATAGCCTTGAACTTGGCCTGTATTTGAAATGCCCTCAAAAATTATATCAATAGGATTCTGGAGGCCAATCTTACATTAAATAAATACTACCCCAGCCAGTAGAAATGATTGGTTTGCTAAGCCACCTTCCAGGAAACAGAGACCAACTATGGTTCCTATAAGTATAAACCCAAAACTACTCATGCCATCTATTCAAGACCACACTTAGGGTAGAGAGTTGGAGGGGTGCCTGGGTGGTTCAGTCAGTTGAGTGTACGAATCTTGATTTAGGCTCAGGTCATGATCTCACAGTTCATGGGTTCAAGCCCTATGTCAGGCTCTGTGCTGACACTATAGAGCCTGCTTAGGATTCTCTCTCTTCTCTCTCTATCTCTCCTCCTCCTCCTCTCTTTCTCTCTCTCAGTAAATAAATAAACTTAAAACAAAACAAAACAAAACAAACAAAAACAAGGATAGAGAGTTGGAGAGTTCTCTAAAGGGGAAAAGTAGGGATCAACTTCTTTGTGGGTGCTGGGCTGGGCTTGAGAGGCCCTGCCCAAATGGCCTTGACAAATAAGATACTCTAAATTATGGAGTGCTTCAGTTGTGTGGCCTCAAACAATGGCCCTACTATCCCATGTATGGGACTGATTCTTCACAAGACTTTTAGTCTCTCTGAGATCCTTGAATTGTATAGCAGGGATCACTACTTAGTCTGACTTCTGAATCTTCTGTAAACTTATTGACATAAGCCATTCCCCAAGACATAATCAAATTAGTCATTAAAGGATATCTTATGCCAAGTTACAGGTCAATTTGCTTAAAAATTTAAAATCCTGTCTATATCTAGTATGTTTCCCAGATCCCCTCCAATTTTAGCCTTCCCCCATTAATCATAATGGTATCAGTGTACTCAGAAGACTTGAAAGAGTGGGCCTACAAATGGAAGCTTTGCCCTATATTCAAAGGTGTTTTTCCTCAGGGTTTTATCAACTGATCTTTTTTTAATTTTTAATATATTTTTAGCATTTTATGACCTACAGCACACAATTGTTAACAGAGATATATTCTTGGCTCTCGACAAAAATCTTGTCACCAAGGATAGCGTCTCTGATGTTAGACAAATGTAAATATTACATATCAAGTCTTATCTCATTCATCATGTCACTACAATCAATTCTAAAAGAGAACTGAAAGAATCAAAGATTTTAAAAATAAACATAATATAATATATTGAAGAGTGACAATATAGTATCCAATGCATTTGCTGATTACTCACCTCTAATTAAGATGAGTATACACTATAGTTCTTCCAATTCTGTTTCATGAACCCCACGTTTAAACCCTCAGTAACTAACCATGTTAGCTACTTTTCAGACTTTTGTTTTAATTCCTCCCATAGCTTTTAGATATTCCTCTTTGTACCTGTTTCTTTTTCCTAAGTGCTCACCCTACAGATTACAATATGCATCTTTAATTTATCACAGCATATTTCAAGTTAATATTTTGTCACTTCACAAAAAGTGAAATGATCTTAGTAATAGTAATCTTTTGTTTTAATATATGAAATTTATTGTCAAATTGGTTTCCATACAACACCCAGTGCTCATCCAAAAAGATGCCCTCTTTAATACCCATCACCTACCCTCCCCTCCCTCCCACCCCCCTGCAACCCTCAGTTTGTTCTCAGTTTTTAAGAGTCTCTTATGCTTTGGCTCTCTCCCACTCTAACCTCTTTTTTTTTTCCTTCGCCTCCCCCATGGGTTTCTGTTACGTTTCTCAGGATCCACATAAGAGTGAAAACATATGGTATCTGTCTTTCTCTGTATGACTTATTTCACTTAGCATAACACTCTCCAGTTCCGTCCACGTTGTTACAAAGGGCCATATTTCATTATTTCTCATTGCCATGTAGTACTCCATTGTGTATATAAACCACAATTTCTTTATCTATTCATCAGTTGATGGACATTTAGGCTTTTTCCACAATTTGGCTATTGTTGAGAGTGCTGCTATAAACATTGGGGTACAAGTGCCCCTATGCATCAGTACTCCTGTATCCCTTGGGTAAATTCCTAGCAGTGCTATTGCTGGGTCATAGGGTAGATCTATTTTTAATACTTTGAGGAACTTCCACACTGTTTTTCAGAGCGGCTGCACCAGTTTGCATTCCCACCAACAGTGCAAGAGGGTTTCCGTTTCTTCACATCCTCTCCAGCATCTATAGTCGCCTGATTTCTTCATTTTGGCCACTCTGACTGGCGTGAGGTGATATCTGAGTGTGGTTTTGATTTGTATTTCCCTGATGAGAAGCGACGTTGACATCTTTTCATGTGCTTGTTGGCCATCCGGATGTCTTCTTTAGAGAAGTGTCTATTCATGTTTTCTGCCCATTTCTTCACTGGGTTATTTGTTTTTCAGGTGTGGAGTTTGGTGAGGTCTTTATAGATTTTGGATACTAGCCCTTTGTCGGATATGTCATTTGCAAACATCTTTTCCCATTCCGTTGGTTGCCTTTTAGTTTTGTTGATTGTTTCCTTTGCTATGCAGAAACATTTTATCTTCATGAGGTCCCAATAGTTCATTTTTGCTTTTAATTCGCTTGCCTTTGGGGATGTGTCAAGTAAGAAATTGCTACGGCTGAGCTCAGAGAGGTCTTTTCTTGTTTTCTCCTCCAGGGTTTTGATGGTTTCCTATCTCACATTCAGGTCCTTTATCCATTTAGAGTTTATTTTTTTTGAATGGTGTAAGAAAGTGATCTAGTTTCATCTTCTGCATGTTGCTATCCAGTTCTCCCAGCACCATTTGTTAAAGAGACTGTCTTTTTTCCATTGGATGTTCTTTCCTTCTTTGTCAAAGATGAGTTGGCCATACTTTTGTTGGTCTAGTTCTGGGGTTTCTATTCTGTTCCATTGGTCTATGTGTCTGTTTTTGTGCCAATATCATGCTGTCTTGATGATGACAGCTTTGTAGTAGAGGCTAAAGTCTGGGATTGTGATGCCTCCTGCTTTGGTCTTCTTCTTCAAAATTACTTTGGCTATTCAGGGTCTTTTGTGGTTCCATATGAATTTTAGGATTGCTTGTCTCTAGTTTAGAGAAGAATGCTGGTGCAATTTTGATTGGGATTGCATTGAATGTGTAGATAGCTTTGGGTAGTATTGACATTTTGACAATATTTATTCTTCCAACCCATGAGCACGGAATGTTTTTCCATTTCTTTATATCTTCTTCAATTTCCTTCATAAGCTTTCTATAGTTTTCAGCATACAGATCTTTTACATCTTTGGTTAGATTTATTCCTAGGTATTTTATGCTTCTTGGTGCAATTGTGAATGGGATCAGTTTCTTTATTTGTCTTTCTGTTGCTTCATTATTAGTGTATAAGAATGCAAATGATTTCTGTACATTGATTTTGTATCCAGCAACTTTGCTGAATTCATGTATCAGTTCTAGCAGACTTTTGGTGGATTCTATCGGATTTTCCATGTATAATATCATGTCATCTGCAAAAAGCGAAAGCTTGACTTCATCTTTGCCAATTTTGATGCCTTTGATTTCCTTTTGTTGTCTGATTGCTGATGCTACTAGAATTTCCAACACTATGTTAAACAACATCGGTGAAAGTGGACATCCCTGTCTTGTTCCTGATCTCAGGGAAAAAGCTCTCATTTTTTCCCCCATTGAGGATGACGTTAGCTGTGGGCTTTTCATAAATGCCTTTTATGATGTTGAAGTATGTTCCTTCTATCCCGACTTTCTTGAGGGTTTTTATTAAGAAAGGATGCTGAATTTTGTCAAATGCTTTTTCTGCATTGATCGACAGGATCATATGGTTCTTATCTTTTCTTTTATTAATGTGATGTATCACGTTGATTGATTTAGGAATGTTGAACCAGCCCTGCATCCCAGGAATGAATCCCACTTGATCATGGTGAATAATTCTTTTTATAAGCTGTTGAATTCTATTTGCTAGTATCTTATTGAGAATTTTTGCATCCATATTCATCAGGGATATTGGCCTGTAGTTCTCTTTTTTTACTGGGTCTCTGTCTGGTTTAGGAATCAAAGCAATACTGGCTTCATAAAATGAGTCTGGAAGTTTTCCTTCCCTTTCTATTTTTTGGAATAGCTTGAGAAGGATAGGTATTATCTCTGCTTTAAACGTCTGGTAGAACTCCCCAGGGAAGCCATCTCATCCTGGACTCATTTGCTGGGAGATTTTTGATAACTGATTCAATTTCTCCACTGGTTATGGGTCTGCTCAAGCTTTCTATTTCCTCCAGTTTGAGTTTTGGAAGTGTGTGGGTGTTTAGGAATTTGTCCATTTCTTCCAGGTTGTCCAGTTTGTTGGCATATAATTTTTTATAGTATTCCCTGATAATTGCTTGTATCTCTGAGGGATTGGTTGTAATAATTCCATTTTCATTCATGATTTTATCTTTTTGGGTCATCTCCCTTTTCTTTTTGAGAAGCCTGGCTAGAGGTTTGTCAATTTTGTTTATTTTTTTCAAAAAACCAACTCTTGGTTTCATTGATCTGCTCTACAGTTTTTTTTAGATTCTATACTGTTTATTTCTGTTCTGATCTTTATTATTTCTCTTCTTCTGCTGGGTTTAGGGTGTCTTTGCTGCTCTGCTTCTGTTTCCTTTAGGTGTGCTGTTAGATTTTGTATTTGGGTTTTTCTTGTTTCTTGAGATAGGCCTTGGATTGCAATGTATTTTCCTCTCAGGACTGCTTTCGCTGCATCCCAAAGTGTTTGGATTGTTGTATTTTCATTTTCGTTTGTTTGCATATATTTTTTAATTTCTTCTCTAATTGCCTGGTTAACCCATTCATTCTTTAGTAGGGTGTTCTTTAACCTCCATGCTTTTGGAGGTTTTCCAGACTTTTTCCTGTGGTTGATTTCAAGCTTCATAGCGTTGTGGTCTGAAAGTATGCATGGTATTGTTGCATCCACGTGACTCCTGAAACAGAATGCTACGGGGCACCAGTGACAGTTGTAACAAAGTTTATTACAATGAGAGGCAAGGCCGACCGATCGGGACAACACTCTTGATAAGAGTGTGGCCTTGAACAGCCGGGGTACAGAGTTTTTAAAGCCAATCACATCGTTTTATCATTATCTGGGAACAGAACAGAGAAACAGTTCCCAGATGAGTTAGAAACAGTTGCCAGATGAGTCAGAAACAGTTATTGAATGAGGTGATTATTTTAGACTTTCTGCCGCTAAGTTGCAACCAGTGGATCTCCTTGACCTTGTCTCTGATGCTCTTTTTTGAGCTTTTGTTTCCTTCATTGGTAAAGCCTAATTCACAAGAGTATGAACTATAATTTACAAGAGTAAAAGCAAGGCTGTTATCTTTTGACCTTTAGTGTCAGAACAAAGTTGTTATCTTTCAAGCTAAGCGTTAGCCCTATAGTACAATTTAACCCTTACAGTATGATCTCAATTCTTCTCTACTTATGAAGGGCTGTTTTGTGACCCAGTATGTGATCTATCTTGGAGAATGTTCCATGTGCACTTGAGAAGAAAGTATATTCTGTTGCTTTGGGATGCAAAGTTCTAAAAATATCTGTCAAGTCCATCTGATCCAATGTATCATTCGGGGCCCTTGTTTCTTTATTGACCGTGTGTCTAGATGATCTATCTATTTCTGTAAGTGGAGTGTTAAAGTCCCCTGCAGTTACCACATTCTTGTCAATAAGGTTGCTTATGTTTGTAAGTAATTGTTTTATATATTTGGGGGATCCTGTATTCAGCACATAGACATTTGGAATTGTTAGTTCTTCTTGATAGATAGACCCCGTAATTATTATATAATGCCCTTCTCCATCTTTTGTTACGGCCTTTAATTTAAAGTCTAGTTTGTCTGATATAAGTATGGCTACCCCAGCTTTCTTGTGACTTCCAGTAGCATGATAAGTAGTTCTCCATCCCCTCACTTTCAATCTGAAAGTGTCCTCAGGTCTAAAATGAGTCTCTTGTAGACAACAAATAGATGGGTCTTGTTTTTTTATCCATTCTGATACCCTATGTCTTTTGGTTGGTGCATTTAGTCCATTTACATTCAGTGTTATTATAGAAAGATATGGGTTTAGAGTCACTGTGATGTCTGTAGGTTTCATGCTTGTAGTGATGTCTCTGGTACTTTGTCTCACAGGATCCCCCTTAGGATCTCTTGTAGGGCTGGTTCAGTGGTGATGAATTCCTTCAGTTTTGTTTGTTTGGGAAGACCTTTATCTCTCCTTCTATGCTAAATGACAGATTTGCTGGATAGAGGATTCTTGGCTACATAATTTTTCTGTTCATCACATTGAAGATTTCCTGCCATTCCTTTCTGGCCTGCCAAGTTTCAGTAGAGAGATCCGTCACGACTCTTATAGGTCTCCCTTTATATGTTAGAGCACGTTTATCCCTAGCTGCTTTCAGAATTTTCTTTTTATCCTTGTATTTTGCCAGTTTCACTATGATATGTCGTGCAGAAGATCGATTCAAGTTACGTCTGAAGGGAGTTCTCTGTGCCTCTTGGATTTCAATGCCTTTTTCCTTCCCCAGATCAGGGAAGTTCTCAGCTATTATTTCTTCAAGTACACCTTCAGCACCTTTCCCTCTCTCTTCCTCCTCTGGAATACCAATTATGCGTAGATTATTTCTCTTTAGTGCATCACTTAGTTCTCTAATTTTCCCCTCATACTCCTGGATTTTTTTACCTCTCTTTTTCTCAGCTTCTTCTTTTTCCATAATTTTATCTTCTAGTTCACCTATTCTCTCCTCTGTCTCTTCAATCCGAGCCGTGGTCGTCTCCATTTTATTTTGCAGCTCATTGATAGCATTTTTTAGCTCCTCCTGGCTGTTCCTTAGTCCCTTGATCTCTGTAGCAATAGATTCTCCTCTCTACTGTTTTCAAACCCAGTGAGTAATTTTATGACTATTATTCTAAATTCACTTTCTGCTATATTGTTTAAATCCTTTTTGATCAGTTCGTTAGCTGTCATTATGTCCTGGAGGTTTTTTTGAGGAGAATTCTTCCATTTCGTCGTTTTGGATAGTCCCTGGAGTGGTTCGGAACTTCAGGGCACTTCACCTGTGCCGTCTTGAATAACTTGCATTGGTGGGCGGGGCCACAGTCAGACCTGATGTCTGCCCCCAGCCCACCGCTGGGGCCACAGTCAGACTGGTGGGTACCTTCTCTTCCCCTCTCCTAGGGACAGGATTCACTGTGGGGTGGGGTGGCCCATCCGGGCTACTTGCACACTGCCAGACTTGTGGTGCTTGGGATCTGGCGTATTAGCTGGGGTGGATCGACAAGGTGCACGGGGGCGGAACCGGCAGGCTCTGCTCCCTTTTCCCTTGGTGATCTGCTTCAGGAGGGGCCCTGCCGCACTGGGAGGGAGTCAGACCTGCCGCTGTAGGGATAGATCCACAGAAGCACAGCGTTGGCTGTTTGCGCTGTGCAAGCAAATTCCCTGACAGGAACTGGTTCCCTTCGGGATTTGGCTGGGGGATGAGTGAGGGAGATGGTGCTGGTGAGTGCCTTTGCTCCCTGCCAAGCTGAGCTCTGTCGTCCCAGGCTCAACAACTCTCCCTCCCGTTGTCCTCCAGCCCTCCCGCTCTCCGAGCAGAGCTGTTAACCAATAACCTTCCAGATGTTAAGTCCCGTTTGCTCTCAGAACACACTCCGTCTGGCCCTCCGCTTATGCAAGCCAGACGGGGGCTCTGCTTTGCCGGCGGGCTGACCCTGCACCCCGGCTCCCTCCCGCCAGTCCGTGTAGAGCACACCACCTCGCTGCCCTTCCTACCCTCTTCCGTGGGCCTCTCATCAACGCTTGGCTCTGGAGAATCCGTTCTGATAGTTGTCTGGTGGTTTTCTGGGTTATTTAGGCAGGTGTGGGTGGAATCTAAGTGATCCGCAAGACATGGTGAGCCCAGCGTCCTCCTACGCTGCCATCTTCCGACCAAGCCAGTAATAATCTTTATTATCCTGATAAACATTTGTTGCTAGTACCATTATATTTTCAGAAAATTGTTTTCCAGCTTAAAAACTTGAGTGTGACGATCTTTCTGAAACTTTTAGTCCTAATTTTAAAACTACTCTGAGGGACGCCTGGGTGGCTCAGTCGGTTAAGCGGCGACTTCGGCTCAGGTCATGATCTCATGGTCCGTGAGTTCGAGCCCCGCATCGGGCTCTGTGCTGACAGCTCAGAGCCTGGAGCCTGTTTCAGATTCTGTGACTCCCTCTCTCTCTTCCCCTCCCCTGTTCATTCTCTGTCTCTCTCTGTCTCAAAAATAAATAAGCATAAAAAAAAACAAACAAAAAAAAAAACAAAAAAAAAAACTACTCTGTGCTTCTAGAATAAACTTAACTGATCACAATTATTTTAATTTAATTTAATTTAATTTAAATTGTTTTTTATATAGAGAGAACATGATCAGGGAAAAGATGCAGAGGGTCAGAGAGAGGAGAGGGAGAATCTCAAGCATGCTCCACGCTCAGTGCAGAGTCTATTGTGGGGCTCAATCCCACTACCCTGGGATCATGAACTGAACCAAAATCAAAATCAGACATGCAACTGACTGAGCCACCCAAGCACCCTACAATATTTTATTTTTAAAATTCATTGTAGGAGTCAGTTTGGATATATTTTGTTTATAATTTTGGAATGCATATTTGTGAGTTCAATAAGCCACAGTTTACTTCCTAGAACTGTCTTTGTAATGTTTGTTATCAAGTTTTTATTAGCTTCATAAAGGAAAATGGGGGTGCTTCTTTTCTCTATACCTAAAATTATATTTGTGAAAGACTATAATTATTTATTCTTTTTTTAAAAAAAATTTTAAATGCTTTTTATTTATTTTGAGACAGAGAGAGACAGAGCATGAGCAGGGGAGGGGCAGGGAGAGGGAGACACAGAATCTGAAGCAGGCTCCAGGCTCTGAGCTGTCAGCACAATGCCTGATGCAGGGCTTGAACCCACAGACTGTGAGATCATGACCTGAGCTGAAGTCGGATGCTTAACTGACTGAGCCACCCAGGCACCCCTATTTATTCTTTTTTTTAAACATTTATTTATTTTTGAGAATGAGAGAGAGAGAGAGAGAGAGAGAACACAAGCTGGGGAGGGGCAGAGAAAAAGAGAGACACAGAATGGGAAGCAGGCTCCAGGCTCTGAACTGTCAGTGCAGAGCCCCATGCAGAGCCCAGATTCACGGACCGTGCGATCATGACTTGAGCCAAAGTCAGATACTTAACTGATTGAGCCATCCAGGCGCCCCTATAATTATTTGTTTCTTAAATGTTTGATAGAACTTGCTGGCCTAATTATTTGTGCTTAAAGTTTTCTTTCTTGAAAGATTTAATTGTGATCCAATTTTTAAAATAATCGTAGCACTTTTCTATTTTCATTCACTTTTTTGATTCAGATTTAGTAGGATGTTTCTAGTAATTTTTCTAGTCCACCTATTTTCAAAGTTGTTGTAAAAATAATTGTTATATCTTTTATTATAATTTTAATGCCAGCAGCAAGTGCAATTAGTTATGTCCCCATTTCATTTCCAATCCTCTTTATTTGGGCCTTCCCTCTTTTTACTTCATCAATTTTATGACTTTTCTTGATTTTATAAATTTTTGCAAGACCAACTTTTTTTTTATTGAACATCATCTGTTTTTGTTTTTAATCTTATTATTTCCTTTCTTTTTTTGACAGAATCCCTTTTTTATTTTGTTTTTTCATTTTTTATTTTTATTTTTTTAATAGTGACTACAAGACATTTTATGTTTTTGAACTTTCACAAAAATTTTAATATGACCCAAACTTGATATGAAAAGTACATGATAATTATTGAGCTATAATATTTTATCTTTTTTTAGTCACATGGTTCATTTTATTTGTTTTTATTATTTAAATTCCAGTTAGTTAACAGTGTAATATTAGTTTCATGTGTACAATATAGTTATTCATCACTTCAGTACTACACCTGGTGATTATCACACACACGCACACACACACAGAGTTCTAAAATGAGCTCAAATGTGTGTCTTCTTTGTGGTTAAGTAATATTCCATTATATCTATTATATATATATATATATATATATATAATAGATATAATATATATGTCACTTCTTATTCATTTATCAGTTGGTGAAAACTTGGGCTGTTTCATAATTTGGCTATTGTTGATTATGCTGCTATAAACATCAGGATGCTTGTATCCCTTTGAATTAGTATTTTTGTATTCTTTGGGAAAATACCTAGTAGTGCAATTGCTGGATCTTAGGGTAGTTCTGTTTTTAACTTTTTGAGGAATCTCCATACCATTTTCCAGAGTGGCTGTACCAGTTTGCATTCCCACCAACAGAGCAAGAGCATTCCCCTTTCCCCACATCCTTGCCGACATCTGTTGTTTCTTGTGTGTTTTTTTTATTAAGTTTATTTATTTATTTCGAGAGAGAATACATGTACATGCATGTGCATGTGTGAGCAGGGGAGGAGCAGAGAGAGGTGTAGGGAGAGAATCCCAAACAGGCTCTACACTTTCAGCACAGAGCCTGATGTGGGGCTTGATCTTACCAACTGTGAGATCATGACCTGAGCCAAAATCAAGAGTTGGATGCTTAACTGACTGAGCCACCCAGGCACAACTGTGTTGTTGATTTTAGACATTATGACAGGCGTGAGGTAATATCTCATTGTAGTTTTGATGGGTATTTAACTGATGATGAGTGATGTTGAGCATCTTTTCATGTGTCGTTGGCCATCTGTATGTCTTCTCTGGGAAAATCTATATTCATGTCTTCTGCCCATTTTTAAATTGAATTATCCATTTTTTGAGTGTTGAGTTTTATAAGTTCTTTATATATTTTAAATACTAAACCTTTATCAGATATGTCATCTGTGAAGATCTTCTCCCATTCTGTCAGTTGCCTTTTAGTTTTGCTCATTGATTCCTTTTTTTTGTGAACAAGCTTTTTATTTTAATGAAATCCCAATAGTTTATTTTTGCTTTTGTTTCCCTTGCCTCAGGAAACATATCTAGAAAGAAGCTGCTATGGCCGATGTCAGAGAGGTTACTACTTACGTTCTCTTCTAGGATTTTAATAGTTACCTATCTCACATTTAGGTTTTTCATCCATTTTGAATTTATTTTTTTGTGTATGAGGTAAGAAAGTGATCCAGTTTTATTCTCTTGCATGACTTGTCCAGTTTTCCCAACACCATTTGTTGAAGAGATGGTCTTTTTTTCCATTGGATATCCTTTTCTGCTTTGCCAAAGATGAGTTGACCATATAGTTGTGGGCCCATTTCTGGGTTTTCCGTTCTGTTCCATTGATCTGTGTGTCTGTGTTTGTGCCAGTACCATACTCTCTTGATGACTACAGCTTTGTAATATACCTTGAAGTCTGGAATCATGATGCCTCCAGCTTTGCTTGTCTTTTTCAAGGTTACTTTCGCTATTTGAGGTCTTTTGTGGTTCCATAGAAATTGTAGGGTTGTTTGTTCTACCTCTGTGAAAAATGTTTGTGGTATTTTGACAGAGATTATGTTAAATGTGTATATTGCTTTGGGTAGTATAAACATTTTAACAATGTTTATTCTTCCAATCCACGAGCATGGAATGTCTTTCCATTTCTTTGTGTGATCTTCATTTTCTTTCATCAGTGTTTTATATTTTTCAGAGTACAGATCTTTTACCTCTTCGGTTAGGTTTATTCCTAGATCTCTTTTAGTTTTTGGTGCAATTTGGTGCCTTGATTTCTCTTTCTGCTGCTTCATTATTGGCTATAGAAATGCAAGATTTCTCTACATTGATTTTGTATCCCACGACTTACTGAATTTGTGTTATCAGTTCTAGCAGTTTTTTTGTGGAGTTTTTCAGGTTTTCTATATAGAGTATCATGTTATCTGCAAATACTGGAAGTTCGACTTCTTCTTGCTCATTTGGCTACCTTTTGTTTCTTTTTGTTGCCTGATTGCTGTGGCTAGGACTTCTGGTACTATGTAAAATAAGACATCCCTGAGATAAGAGTGGACATCCATGTCTTATCAATTTTATGATTTCTTGATAAATTGATAAATTGTCTTTATCCATTTTATGATGGTAGAGAAAAAGCTCTGTTTTTCCCTATTGGGGACGATGTTAGCTGTGGGTTTTTGTATATTGTCTTTATTATGTTGAGGTATATTCTAGCTAAACCTACTTTTTTGAGGGTTTTTATCATGAATGGATTATGAACTTTGTTAAATGCTTTTTCTGCATCTATTGGAAGGATCATATGGTTCTTTTCCTTTATTAATGTGGTGTGTCACATTGATTGATTTGAATTATTGAACCATTCTTAAAACCCAGGAATAAATCCCACTTGATCATGGTGCTCATGTGAATGAGTTTTTTAATATTAGATTCAATTTGCTAATATTTTATTGAGAATTTTTGCATCCTTGTTCAGTGATATTGTGGTTCTCTTTTTTAGTGGATTCTGTATCTCATTTTGGTGTCAGGGTATTCCTGGCCTCAAAGAATAAATTTGGAAGTTTTTCTTCCTTTTCTGTTTTTTGGAATAGTTTGAGAATAAAATTAAAAAAAATGATAATAGTAAAATAAAAATAAAAAGGAAGCTGTATACTATTTCCCCTAGAGCTAAAGCTTTTGCAGTGCTCTATGATCCGAAGACTTGGTGCATACATACAAAGGGTTTGTGTTGGTCTTCCGGGGAAGAGCCTGTTGCACTGATTCTCAGAGAGACTTGCCCCAGTGTAGACACGCCTGCAGGGTGCAGGGAGATTGGTGTAGGTAGCTCCTGCCTCCACTAGGTGGCATTGTTTTGTCCCTGACTTTGATCAGTGCTATGGACAGTGTGAAAATGGCGTTGCCCTGCTTGCTTGACCCCTGAGTGGGGAGCTCATGCCCACCACCCTTCAGGAAGCCTTCACGGAAGAGCAGACTTTCACTTTTCCGTGTGTCCCTGGCCTCACCCTGCCTTCACCCTGCCTGCATCTGAACTGTCCGCCCGCCAGGCAGCACAGCACTCCTGTGCTTTATGTCAAGTCTGTGGCTAGGCTCCATAACTCCAAATTTTAGGGATCCAAGGGTTTGGTCCTTCACTGATCCCCTGGGGGAAGGTCTTCCTGCACTACTGCCACCTGCAGGTTTGTTACTGGGGACATTATAGCTCAAACATATTCTATAATTGCCAAGCTCCTCTGAGAATAGGCCTACGTAAATCAGACAGAAAGGTATCATTGAAGTTAGGATTATGTTAGCCTACTGGCATGTAGTGGAAAAGTGCCAAGGAGTGTAAGATGTTGACAAGAAAGTGTTTGAAGTATTAGGCCATAGCAAGGGGAAAATAAAGGTATATCAATAATCTTGAGCACTCAGTGAGGTAAAAGATAAGTGAATAAATGGAAAGATAAGAGGTTGGAGTCAGAAAGTTACAATATATTAATTTATAATTTTCAAGTGTTCATTAGAATGTCTAGTTTAAACAGAGGAAAATAACTAAAACTAAGAAGTTGGATTGAAAACTAGTCATTGGATTGATTAATTTTTTTGGCTGACTTGAGTCAGAAAGTTTTATCTTAAATATCCATAATGGTAACTGTAACTTAATCAATATTGAAATATTTCCCAGTTTACTTGTATATAATTACAAAATTTAATACTGCAAACAATGAAATTCTATCTTTCATGGATTTATCAAAGTATATTGTCATTTAAAATCAACGAATTAATACTGCGTTAATAAAATAAATGTATACAATCTATTAAAAATAAGAAAGTTTTACAAGTACTCATTTGTGCTTTTAGCTTGGAAATAAGTCCATGGTGAATGAGGAAGAATATGCTGTTAATGCTCTAAGGTAAGACAGATTTATTCTTTTATATCAACTCACGTTCACACGTTTTTTAGAAAAAGAAGTCATACCCATAATATAATGTTTTTTTTCTTAATTTTACATAACAAAAATATTGCCATTAACATACATTTTAGGTTTTTCTTCTTTGGAGTTATCAAAATTTATTAATCTTTTTGAATAAATCAGCTAAAACCTTGTCAGATATCACTTTGTTTTTAAATTGGAATACACAGATATTTATGGAACCCATTGATTTGTGTGGGGTTTAAAGATTTAAAATATAAACTGGCACAGTGTGTCTAATATTTTAAACTTAATATTACAATTATACCACTGTTCTTCATTGGATAAACCTTTGACTCAGAGCAGCTACCTACAGATACTATGTTGTTGTTATAGTAGACCTGTAGAGGTCACTATTAACAGACAAATGAAAAGCATATTGGAATTATAGGTTAATATAGCTAAATCTGAAATTGTGTGTGTCCCAAATTACTAGAAAGACCATAGTACTCCCTTGCATAAAGACATTATAAAAATTTAACAAAAATTTAAATCAGAAATTTTTAGATAATTAAATGATGAAAGTAAATCTTACTACTTGGGTGAGAGAGTCACAGCATATGATTTAAAATTTCCCATCTCTGCAGTTTCTTAAACAAATTGAAAGAATAAAGACCCCTTAAATTTAGTTTTAAGAATTTTCTGTTGTTTATTTTGTCTAATATTTTGTATAATATTTATAAGAATATACAGCAAAAAGATAGATGAAAGCAGGATCTTGTTTGGATTCTCTAAACACAAGCTATATCTTATAAAGGGTAAATTTTACTTTATTAAAAACAAAAACCTGAGGAGATATTTCTAATAAAAAGTGGCATAAAGTAATCATTTTTAATGTTCATTCATATGGGTAGTTATCAGGTGGGTATATGTGGGGAAAGAGCAGGACTAGTCAATAGAGAAACCACCCTTACCACGCGAATGCCAGTAAAACCCCCTTAAAATGAAGGGAATCTGTCATCTTGTGTAAATTCTCTTCTGCTTCCATAAACACAGCCGTAATCAATTAAAGACCCACTTGTGAAGGAGCCATTGTTTGCCGTTCCATTCAGTTGCTGAGTTGTCTTTTAGGCTGCCCATGCGGAAACCCTGGTAAGGTGATGAGAAAGTTCAAAGCACCTAACTTTGCAATGTGGATTTTGTTATTGAAACTTCTCTTTATCTTTTTATTCATTTAAAAAAATGTAGTATATGTAGTGTATATGTTCATTCGTTATTTCAAGAAAGAGAAGGGACTTAAGAACATAACAAAGGATGAAAATGATCTCATGACATAATTCTGTGCAACTATTAGATTACAATGCCTTATGAATTAGTTCAAGAGGAATCAATGTTGAAAATGTTTGCTAAGAAAATAAATAATATTACTTCTTCATAAGTCTCTTGATAGAAAGTGAGAGTGCTTTCTTCAACATTCAGTCATTATTTTTGGCATGACTGCCATTTTGTTTTTGTTCTCAACTCTCCCTACTTCTCTAATTTCAACTAGACAATAGTATTACCACTGAAGTGTAGTCAGTATTTAGTCTTGATTGCCAGATTTGGGAGACTGTTGGAACTTTGCTAAAGAGGCAGAAATAAAGATATTTCAGATAGAATTTGGCATAAATGATTTAAAGACTTAACAAGATAAAAATGAATCAATATTAAATATTTAATGCTATTGATATATATAGAACTAGAGGGAGTAAACAAATAATATAGTAATAAAAGTTACTTAATGCATGAAAGTAAATCCTCATAGAGCAAGCGTAAGGACTAAAAAAGAAATTACATAATGTTATTCTTAGAACCTCACCTTGTCAGAGTAGGAATCTGACTTTTGGGTCACCCTTAATCTTTTGCTTTCTAGGCAAAAATAGGCCAAATTTCTTCCCTGACTACCTAAAAAATAACTTGTCATAGGCCTAGGGGAAGTCACATTCAACTATAGTCATATTCAAGTCAAATATAAAAGATTTTGGAGTGGAAATATAGGAATGAAGTGATCCAACAAGAATGTTTTCTTTCCTAAAATTTCCTTTGCTTTTCTAGATCAAATAAAGAAAATAAGCATTTTAGGAATACAATTCAATAAAACTGCCGAGGCTGTCACTGTTATACAAACTCCTAGGCCTCTCTCTTTTCCTTGAGTGACATGTCTGGGGAGTTTATAAGGAAGAGCCTCAGTGTCCAGACCAGCCACTCTACAGATGACTCAGGACACCTTCGCTAAATCCATTCATTACCCTGGCCCCTAGTGGGAGTTACAAGCGAAGCCTGCCAATTAGATGTTGGTAATGTGGACTCTGCTTTAGGGAATTGGGTAAGACTGCCAGAATTCATTCCTGAACTTTAGCAGCCACAAAAGAGTATTTTTCTGTCGTCTGTAACCGATTCAAAACCAGGTCTCAAAAGGACAAGCTTCCTTTTGTGCCCCATCTTTCCTAAAGTCCAATGACTAATAATGTTACAACATCAGGTTTTTCACAAGATCACAGGAAACATCTGACGAAGGAGAAGCAAAGAAAAAAATGTTTTTGTTTGACTTGATTAGCCTTTGTTTAACTCTGTTTTCTAATATTAGAACATTCTTTTTGGAAATAATTACATGGTAATTTATCACAAACTAATGGTACTTTATTGTTAAATGAGAGATTAAACCTGGGTTGTGTCAAGAATCATAAAATAAAAATAAAATAAAAAGCTTTCCATAATGAAGGTTGTGAATGAAGAAATTAATGTAAGTTCATATTTAACACTTCTTGCCCTCGCCTTGAAAAAATATTTCCAAAATCCTATCCTGAGGCTATATTGGCATCACTACTTCCTTCTTTGCTAATAAACACACATAAGGGTGAGTGTTTTGCTTTCAAGTTCATTGACATTATTATTGTTTTTAATTTTTTTTTTTACATTTTAGTCAATTTGAATGCTTGGGTGATGTTTTGAAATTATTGAGGGGCAGCAGTAGATTTTCTTAATAAGGATTCTGTGAACTTAAATATCTGATTAGTAGAATGAACAAATCTTGGAAAATGTCCAAGTCATTTTGTAGAAAATGTCAGAGAACTCTAAACAGTAGGAATTTTAGGTAGTAAATTCATAGTCAGTCCCTGTAGACTGTAATAAGAAAGATGTGACTCTGTATCTCTGTATGAGATGTTTTGTTTTTGTTGTTGTTTGTTTGTTTGTTTGTTTTAAAACAATGTATTATTTTGGCTTCTGGTCCTAATTTTACTTTAGAAATTATTTTTGATATGCTTCAGACAGGAGCTTTCTGTCCAGGTCTTGAATGCAAGTATTATATCTTTGTTTTGTATTCTTGTGCAAATATATTTTATTGGGAACCTATTTCAAAATGCTTGTTAAACATATGAGCTTAGTCACATTAATGTAGTCGAGTGCTGTAACTGTAGGGGCAGAAATTGGAACAGAGGAACCTATGTCTCATACTCATGGCTGCAGCTCACTGATGAGAGAGGTTTCCTTCATCAGCTCACTGCCTATGTGCATGCTGCACTGCGTACACACTTATTTCTTTCTGCTGTGACACACACAAACACACACACACACACACACACACACACACACACACACACACATGCACGCACCTATAATTTAGGGGGAAAAACCCACATTTGTCATAAAGCTTAAGAGTTAAGAGTAAGAGAGTAAGGCCAGGATAGTAACTGTTCAGAACTTGAATGAATTGCTGGTTTTCACCAAGTAAACTGGCTGGCCTTCTCAGGCAGGCTCCAAATTCCTGTTGAAATGAAGACTTTCTTTCCTGGACTAGGCCTGGCATTCCTGGGAAACAATGGCCCTTTTCAAATAGGCTCTGAAATTTCACAGGTGAAGGGAGAGGGGCAGTCATTTGATCCCACCCACAAGAAGCCTGTTAGTATTTTAAAAAGTGAAGACAGAGCCTATCATGGAAATGCAGGCAAAGCTGGCTAGTGGCTAAGAGCTGCAATCTAGATCCACAGTTTTGCAGATCTCTGTGAAATATGAATCAATTTCAGTGTTCTGTCTTTGACTCACATTGCAATTCTTTTTCTAGATTTTCTTAAGAGCAGACTACAGAATCACTGAAATGGGGTTTTATTTTGTAACATGTGTTAAGGAAGAGCAGTATTCAAGTTTTTCCTTAATTAGGAACTAACATTAGAATTTATTTAAAAAAAGATTAAGTTGCTGGGGCGTCTGTGTGATTTTGGAAAACATGCAGGGTAAAAATATTACATAGAGTTACAGAAATATATATAATTACATATATATGTAATAATTTTACCTTGTATCCTTTCCAAAATGGTTTTCAATTAGGCCTAATTATATTATAATTGAATAATTTAAAAATTCAGAAATGTTCAGATAATTTTGGAATCCCATATGAAAGTATAGACAACATCCAATTTGAAAGAATTTGGGCATATTGATCACCACACTTAAGAAGTACAATTAATATCAGATGTATTTCATAGGTTTTATGGAAACTTATTTGACTAGACCTTTCAGTGATTGAGTGAGATAAACTGAGGGTTAAAAAAAATCTTTTTTTAATGTTTATTTATTTTTGAGAGAGAGAGAGAGTGCAAGTGTGCAAGGGGCAGAGAAAGAAGGAGACACCATCAGAAGCAGGCTCCAGGCTCTGAGCTGTCAGCACAGAGCACAACATGGGGCTGGAACCCATGAACCATGGGATCATGACCTGAGCTGAAGTCCAACGCTTAACTGACTGAGCCACCCAGGCACCCCAAACTGAGGGTTTTAGTATTCAGTTACATGGGTGAGAAAATAATAAAAGTTCAGATTGTGATATTTATCATTAATAAAATACATTTTATTAGGCACTCCTTTCTGCAAGAAACTGAATTTTTCCATTTGTATTTGTTTTAATAATCCTTAATAACTGCCTCAAGATTGCACCCAGTATTTAACAGAAGACTTATTTTAGACATAAATTGCTTAAGACTCAGAAAATAATTGATTTTTACTTAAGAATAAATAATAGAACATTTTATGAAATTGTCACTCTAAATTATATAGTTCTTTTCTAATAAACCTAATTAACCTGGTCATTATGTAACAATATAATATTTTGAAACATTTTTCCTGATATTTTGGTTATTAAAATGGTGTATTCTCCCCCACCCTATGCTCCCCTCTCAACCCTGGCCCCAATTCTAGCAGCAACCAGAGTGTTCTGAGCTTATATCCTAGAAAAGGGATGAAACAATAGAATAACAACAATAAAATGAAAGTATTGGTGTTTGACTTTCAAATGCAAAAATAAAAAGGAATTTTTAAAACACACACACAAAGCAAATAATAGGAGAAAAAAGCCAAGGTGCAAAAATAAACTAACTATACCAATCAAAACTAGTTTTCCCAACCCACCAAGAAAAATTTTTTGCTGGAGAAGAGGACAAAAGCAGAGGATAAAGAGCATTTTGATATTGGTGGATCACTTGATAAGAGAGTCTATGTACCTTGTTTCCCCAACTCTTGGGTTAATGGGAATTAACAATAGATCAATCTCAAAAATTTGGGTTTCTAAGAGACCTGATATTTCTCAAGTGGAGTTTAGAGAGTGTCAAGCTGTATACTTTGTATCTACCCTACTCTTCCTCTACCCTCATCTATACACTCTCCCCCTTGCATGGAGAGGAACAAAAGAGTACAGATGGATGGGGTATTCAAGACACAGCTCTAAGATAGCCTCTTAGAATCTCTTGCTTCTTTAATATAGTCTAGAGAGCAAAAGTATGTTTTTCCATTAAGTTGAGAGCAGCACAGGGAGGGAGCAAGGAACCAACAGATGGTAGGAGGGGTTATTTTGAGGAAGATGCAGCTGTCATACACAAGGGCAAATGACAGAAAATATAGAAGAGAAAAAAAGTACCCCATGATGGAAATTAGTGTGAAGTGACCATTAAGAACCATATAAAACTTTCTAATTGTGTGATACTAAGAGCTTTGCAACTTAGATGTAACCTCAGTGAAGGGTTTGTAGGTACAAAGGTAAGTAACTAAAATGATTGAGATTACTCTAAATTGACCAAGATTATTTTTACTACCCAGCAAAACAGGGGGAGAGGGGCACAGAATAGAAATTGTTTATGTATAGAAAAATAAAGTTAGTACTTTTGCACACTTGAATTTTAAGGATTAGAAGTCAGACCCTCTGCACTTATTATAAAGAACAAAATTCAAAGAAGGACATCTAAGTTCACTGCTTTTATTTTTCATTGCTTCATTTATCCTTATTGTCCTACAACCTTATTTGAACTCACATTAGAACGTCCAGCTATCTAGTGGTGCCCCAAGCCTGGAGGCAGATGCTCACCTTATCTATCTAGAGGATGAAAAAAGGCTGACTAGCTGCTTGGTGTAGAGGCAGGAGATTATTGCTATTGCTTTGAGACTAGCATATTCTCCTAGAACCTGCTATGGCAAAGGATATGTGAATGGACCAGTCATGGGCCCTTAGGAAAGAGAGCTGGGTCGAAGCCATTTAAGGGCTGCTAAAGAGGACCAGCCTGGATTGTTGAAGGGACTCCAATAGTGTGAGATTGTGGGAGGGAGTCTCCAGGGAAATTAGAGACTGGATAAAGAGTATTCAGCCAGGAGAATGAAACACCACAGCTATGGAAACCTCCAAAGTATCCATGCAATCATCCCATCAGAAATTAGGGCTTTAACTACATATCAAGCACAGAGAATATGGCACAATCAGCCAAGGAAAAAACATTTGTTCTTTTATATTTCCTGCTTTATTTGGCCCTGGAAGAATCTGAAAAAGCTGCTAGCCAGTCAGGAAGGAGGAAGGCATATGAGGAAAAAGAGCAAAGGACAATCAAGCATTCTAATTATTTTGAGGCAGCCAACTATAGACCTTGGCCTTGGGAAGGAGAAGAAGTCTCAATTTGAATAGCTATTGAAACACTGATTAATAATCTGGATTGTATATATTATGATTTTTGAAGTGAGACAATGTTTTGGGTCTTAAGGGATCATAGGACTGCTTACTACCTAAGAGTAAGCTGGAAAGTAATGAGACCTAGCCAATTTTACATCCAAGGGCAGGGAAGATTTCCCACATTGAATAAATTTTAAGGAAGTATTGAAGATAAAACAGAATTGTTACTTTATTCTATAAGTCTTATCTTCAGTATACTAATTATATATCTTACAAATAATGCACAAAATACTGTGCAATCACAAATAGTGGGTAAATTACTCCTGTACTTGGATAGGGAGCATTGTCCGGCAGTATAAACAAGGACTTGCTGGAGCGTTGTTTTATATTTAGCTCTATTACCTTTATTTACTGGGTCACCTTACATCACAATGTTTCTTAGTTTCACTTTTTTTCATGTAAGAATAAATAAAAATGTAATAATGCTATGTAAAATGGCTTTTGCTTCAAATGAGCTAATATAAATCAAATGTGATAATGTAATCAATACATTTTGAACACTTAAGTGCAATACATATATAGTATTATATTGTTAAAAATAATAATGGCCACTCTCTTAGGGCATTTTATGAACTCAGGCTATTTTGTTAAAGGAAAGATTTTTGGTTTTTTAGTTTTTTTTAAAAAAAATTTGAATGTTTGGGGCACCTGGGTGGCTCAGTCGGTTGAGCATCTGACTTCGGCTTAGGTCATGATCTCACAGTTTGTGGGCTCGAGCCCCGCATCAGGCTCTGTGCTGCCGCTTGCTCAGAGCCTGGAGCCTGCTTCAGATTCTGTGTCTCCTTCTCTCTCTGCCCCTCCCCCGCTCACACTTTGTCTCACTCTGTTTCTCAAAAATAAATGTAAAAAAAAAAACTAAAAATAAATAAATTTGAATGTTTATGTTCATATACATTTCAGACATTTTTGCAGCACTGTGAAACACTTTGAAACAATGTGTGTAGTACACACACATCCTTTACTTGTGATTTATCATGAAAATTTATCATTTTATTTCTTCCTGTTTTTTGACAGAATCTCAAAATGAGATTTTTTGTCTCAATTTTAAGGCCTACAAAGATTGACAATAAAATAATAGGTGATAAGTACGTCTAATATTTATTAGTGAATATAAATACATATATATACTTGTACATAAATACTGGTGTAAAATATATACAAGTATATGCTGATAAATATTATATACAAACATATATGTGTATATATATGTATATATATGCATCTATGTGTATATAAATATATATGTATATATATGTGTGTGTGTATATATATATATATATATATATATATATATATATATATATACACACAAGCATATACATGCTCAGCTGTGTGTATATTTGTGTGTAAATGTGTTTACATAGCTGGATATGTATATGACTGTATATAAGCCTGTGTATATAGTTACTTTAATTTTCTTAATAACCCTGTGAGATTTATGCTATTATTTTCTGTATTTTTCAGATGAAGGAACTAAGGCACAGAAAGTTTAAGTAACTTAACCAGGGTCACATTTATGGTGAATAATAAAGCCAGGAGCTACACCCCAGCATAATAGTACCAGTGTATGTTCTGTTAAGTATATTCCTATTGCCAGCATCTAAAGAGAACCACAGAACAACCCATGTTAGAATTACAAAGCACATCATTAAAAATCAGCTTTGGAAAGGTCAGTGTTTATATAAGTGAAGATCAGTAATTAAGCAGAAAGTAGGAAATTGAAAATAATTGTAAGAGTGTTAGTCTCCCATGAATGGTAGTGGATTGCTTCTCACTTACCTCAAGTCAAGTGAGAGGGACATTAAGAAGAATAGAATACAAGCAGAACTGCATGAATGCCCTTTGCAACTTGGGACAGAGATGCAAGAAATCTAAACAACAAAATCTGGCTGAAGCAGCTTGTGGCAACATATTAAAGGATGCAGGTAGGAAGTAACTCCATTCCTACCAAGAGTGTATTAGGATTGCATGTTTCCTCTGCTCCAGATGTGGGACATTTATAAAGAGCCTTGGAGCTGCCTTAGACTTACTCTAAGAGTCCTGTCTAAAAGGCAACTACTGTAAGAGAAAGAGATAATAAGGAGAGGTATCAAAATCAACCACCCAATGGGAATGTATTTACTCTCATCAAGGGAGATATTGGTGTAAGACCACAGTGATCAGAGATTTCCAAAGAACCCACAAAGCACCCCCATGTAGCAGCAGTTTAAACACGGACAGAGGAAACCAATGCTAAATTACATTGGTACAAGTTACATATTATCTTTCCTGACACTTATTTTTCCTAGAAGAGTCAGAAACTATGGTTACCTTACTTCCTTCCCGCTGCAAGTGGTCTGTCCTACTACCCTTCTTTCAGTTCCTCAAACATGTCGAGTTTATCTCTGCCTCAGGATTTCTGGATTAACCACCTTCTCTGCCAGACATATTCTTTCCTATGATGGTCACAAGGCTCTCTCCATTAGTCAGTCATTTAAATGTTAAATAGAATCCCCTCAAACAAGCCTTCACATAGGGCCTAGTAGGCCTTGTTTAGGATTCTGACTTTTAGTCAAAATGGGAAATGAAGTCAAAGAAGGATAGCATGGTGTGATTAATTTTTTTTTCTTCACAGTCTGCACAATTTATACACAGACACAGGCCCATCCTGGGCCTTTCATCTCTATAAATTTAGAGTTTCCTCTATAAAATATAGGTAATTTAGCCCACAAAATGGAGGAGGGGGTTAAAGGTTAGGAGGACACAATAGGAGAGTTAAGATCCACTCTTCTGGAGAAGGATCAGGCTGGGAGAGGGCTTGAAGGCAACATCAGCACAGAGAGAGGAGTAGTATTTTTTAATAAAAGTCATTCCAGGGCTCCTGGGTGGCCCAGTTGGTTGAGTGACTGACTTCAGGTCAGGTCATGGTCTCAGGCTTCATGACTATGAGCCCCAGTGTCAGGCTCTGTGCTGACAGCTGGGAGCCTGAAACCTGCTTCAGATTCTGTGTTTCTGTCTCTGTCTGTCTCTCCCCCACTCACACTCTGTCCCTCTCTCTCAAAACTAAATAAACATTAAAAAAATTTTTTTAATTTAAAAAATAGGGGCTCCTGGGTGGCTCAGTCAGTTGGGTGTCCAACTTCGGCTCAGGTCATGATCTCACAGTTCGTGAGTTCGAGCCCCACATCAGGCTCTGTGCGAACATCTCAGAGCCTGGAGCCTGCCTTGGATTCTGTGTCTCCCTCTTTCTCTGCCCCTCATCCGCTTGATCTGTCTGTCTCTATCAAAAATAAGTAAACATTAAAAAAAATAATAAAAAATAAAGTTTAAAAAATATTTTAAAAATGTTTAAAAATAAATAAAATTTTAAAAATTTAAAAAGTAAAATTTAAAAGTCATTCCACTTTTCATGGAGAAAAGATTATAGAGGAAATTAATGGAGAGAAGGAGACAAACATATGCTTTGGAGGTAGAGCTCACAGAATTTCATGATATCTTGATTATAGGTTGTTAGGGAAAGAAGGATTAAATAAGACTCTTAGACTTTTGGCTAGAACAGTTTAGTCATTGGAAGAAGACCTGCATAAGAGAAGTTTGGAAGTAAGTTGGTATGGTGAGCAGAATACTAAGATTGGTCCCAAGATCCCTGCTTTCTTGTATACATGTCTTGTGTAAACTCTTTTCCTTGAGAGTGAGCAGGGATCATAAATATGATAGAATATCACTCCCATAACTAAGTTACAAATAAGTTCATATTCCATTAATAAAAAGGGATATTATTGCATGTGGGCCTAACTTAACCAGGTGAGCCCTTTAAAGGAAAGTGAAATGTCAGAGAGATGCTTTTCTGCTGACCTCAAAGAAGCAGCAAACTGAGATAACTGAGACAGGAAAAGATCTCATAGCAAAGACCTGAGGGAGCCTCTAGGCTGAACAACTAGCTGATAGTTGTTCCTGGATGATAGTCACCAAGAAAATAGGGACCTCAGTAATAATACATCTACAAGGAACTGAATCTGTCAACAATATAAATGAGCTTGGATGGGTACCCCAAGATTTATGTGAGACCATAGCTCCAGCCAACACCTTGATTTTGGCCCTACATGATCCTGAACAGAGAATTCAGCTACTCCTGAGAAGTTTAAGCTTCTAGCCTATAGAAACTGTGAGATGGTAAATGGGTATTGCTTTTTTTTTTTTTTTTTAATTTTTTTTTTCAACGTTTTTTTATTTATTTTTGGGACAGAGAGAGACAGAGCATGAACGGGGGAGGGGCAGAGAGAGAGGGAGACCCAGAATCGGAAACAGGCTCCAGGCTCCGAGCCATCAGCCCAGAGCCTGACGCGGGGCTCGAACTCACGGACCGCGAGATCGTGACCTGGCTGAAGTCGGACGCTTAACCGACTGCGCCACCCAGGCGCCCCAGGGTATTGCTTTTTTATTTTATTTTAATTTTATTTTTTTATTTACTTTAGAGAGAGAGTCATGCAGGTAGGGGAGAAGGGCGGGCAGGGGGGAGAGAGAGATTGAATATCAAGCAGGCTTCACACTCAGCATGGAGCCCTGCCCTGGGCTCGATCTCACAACCCTGGAATCATGACTTGAGCCAGAATCAAGAGTCAGATGCTCAACCAACTGAGCAACTCAGGAGCCCCAAATGGGTGTTGTTTTAAGTAACTAAGTTTATTGTGATTTGTTACATAGCAACAAAAAACTAATGAAGTTGGCAAGCAAGGTTTCCAGTTGGGGCATATTAGATTCAAAATGCCTATTAGACATTCAACAGGAGTTATCAAGCAGGGAACTTGTTACACTTTTTTAGGTTTCAGGGGAGAATGACATGGTGGCTTTGTGCTTGTGCCAATATTTCAGAGTAAATGGTGAGAAACAGACTGACAGCAACCTTATACAATGAAGTTGACTTGGATGATAAAAACGAAAAGAAGAGAAAATGTACCTGTCCTCTAGGAACTTATAGTTTAGACTAGAGAAACAAGAATTTTCTTAAAAAATATTTTAATGTTTTTATTTATTGAGAGAGAGAGAGAGAGAGAGAGAGAGAGAGACCAAGCTTGAGGTCCAGAGAGAGAGGGAGGAGGGCCAGAGAGAGAGAGGGAGACACAGAATCTGAAGCAGGTTCCAGGTTCTGAGCTGTCAGCACAGAGCCCCATATGGGGCTCGAACTCGTGAACCATGAGAGCATGACCTGAGCCAAGTTGGACACAACTGACTGAGGCATCCAGGCACCTGTAAACAAGAATTTTCTTAACTAAATATACACTATCCTAGAAAAACTGCCTTATTAGTAAAAATTTCAAGTTTTTGAAATTTGCTAATTTATTCTTTTCTATTTATTGATTTTTTTCCTTATAATATTAACAAAAGAAGTACAGCATTTTTTCTTATCTTGCCTTTGATGACTTTTTTTTAGGAATTCTTTTAGCCTACTTAGGAGTTACATTTACTGTGATCTTTCTACTCCATTGAAAACTCCAGAACTATTGGACATTTACTTTTATTTTTATTAAAAAAAAAAAAACCCACTGGTATAGAAAGTTTTAATGTTTATTCATTTAAAAAATAATGTTTATTTATTTTTGAGGGAGAAAGAGACAGAGACAGAGTGTGAGCAGGGGAGGGGCAGAAAGAGGGAGCCGGCTCCAGGCTCTGCGCTGTCAGCATGGAGACCACGGGGCTTGAACTCACAAACTGTAAGATCATGACCTGGTCCAAAGTCAGAAGCTTAACCGACTGAGCTTAACAAACAGGCACCCCGTTTGTTTATTCATTTTTGAGAGACAGAAACAGAGAGAGAGAGAGAGAGAGAGAGAGAGAGAGAGAGAGAGAGAGAATGAATGCACACGTGGGGGAGGGTCATAGAGGGCAACAGAGGATCCCAAGCAGGCTCTGCACTAACAGCAGTGAGCCAGAATGCAGGGTTTGAACTAACAAACTGTGAGATTGTGACCTGAACCACCAAGGTGACCCTATTGGACATTTTAGAAGTCATTTAGCACAGTACCTTTATTTTAAATATAAGTATACTGAGGAACACAGAGATTAAGTAATTAGCAAGCACGGGTAAAAAAGCCATGGCTGGAGTCAAATTCTGTCATTACCCAGACCAACCCTTGTTATTCGATGTACCATGCAATATCATATTGCTTCTCTGCCATTATGACAAATTCTGTTTTGGCGAAGAATAAGGAAAGATGTAGATCTATGTAACTTTAAACACAAAGTTGGATTTACATTGTTTCAATGCCTTCATTTGACAAATGACAATAAATATTTCTTTTCAACATTATACAAACAATTATTAGGGACACTAAAATAGGTTTGGGCCTTGTTAAAAATATTTGAAGGCAACAGCTCAGATAAAAATAGCCACATGGAATTTGTACTTATATGTGCCTTAGAAAGACCCTGAGACCCTGTGGATCATCGGTGCTTGTTATTTGTACTGATTTTTCCTACTATCCCATTGGTCCTGATAGTTAATAATTGTGAAATAGTTTTGAAAGTTTGACCCATTTACAAATTATTTTCCTTATTTTTTAGGGGCATGGCAATGACTCTAGAGAAATAGAGAGATTAGAACTGTTGATAACTGAAAGAGAAATTATCTCAGCCTCTCTCTGTGGATGACAGCATATTAAAACCTCATTTAACCTTGGGTCAAATTGTTTTCTGAAAGAAAGAGGAAGGTAGTTGGTCCCCAGTTATTTGATTAGGTTATTTTGAACACAACTGGGGCCATTTAGAGAATGACCACCACAGTTCAGGAAGGGATTTTCATTGTCGTTTCTGGTTATTACATTAGTGCAGATTTTGAGTTCCAGCAAGTTTAATAGATTTGTGTCTTCACGTGGATTATAATCTAAAAAGAGAGATTAGATTTTATTTTATTTTATTTTATTTTATTTTATTTTATTTTATAACATTTATTTTAACATAGTATAATAAAGTGAGCAGGAGAAATTTGAAATTTGCAACTGTATTTGTAAAGTGGGTCAGTCTGGGTTAATGGGTCAGTCAGATTTTTCATGCTTATTAAGAATCAAATAAGGTATTTTGAGCATATTTATTCTTAGAAGAATAAAGTTGAAATCTTAATTAAATTTCTCTACTGAACAGTTTTAGGTTTTGTTTTACAGCCTCTGCCCCTAATTAGTAGTTGTATAAAGAGAAAAATAAGGCTTAGAATCTTACCAGACCCCTTTCATTTGTAGAACTGGTTCTTGTTCATTTGCTGGAACTGAACTTTACCAAACTAATGTTTTACTTGGCTTGGTAGCATTTTATTTAAATAAGTACAGAAATTTAGAAAACATAAAATACAAGGTACACTGTATTCTATACAGTTCAGGGAAAAATATTAAATATCTAGCCATATCTACTCCAAATATTAGCTAAAAGCTAAATAGCTCTTTATGTCAGTAAAATCAGTAAAATAATATTACAGATTATTCTTGAGCTTCTATATAATACATATTTTTAAAAAATGTTTAATTTAAAAAAATTATTTCTACCAATCTATGCATTATAAAGTATATACAAAAAACAGTGAACAATTTCATTCGAATATAATAAACAAATTATTTCTTTGCAAAAAAGAAGTGCAAACTTATTTCTTAATCTTGAAAAGAGTAAGTAAAGACTATTGAACTTCATAAATATGCTCAAATGTGACACAACGTAATAGATACTATCAATTTTTGGCATGTAAAATATTATGCACATATTCATCAAGGAAGAAATTACTCTCTTTGAATACATGTCTTTGATAGTTTTTCTTTTCTTCTCTTTTCTTTTCCTTCCTTCTTTCTTTCTTTCTTTCTTTCTTTCTTTCTTTCTTTCTTTCTTTTTCTTTCTTTCTTTTTTCTTCCATTCTTTTAACCACATGTGTATGGTTTGGGGAAGAGGTATGTATGATAGGATAGTTTAAAATACACAATTTAGAGTCAGAGGTACCTGGATTTGGGTCTTACTCATATATACCACTTACTATCTATGTTAGTCTCTATAAAAGGGGTATAATAATGCTACTTATATTATAGTGCTATTGTGGGGATAGTTTGTTTTCATTTAAAGTATTATAAATATTCTTTTGTCTTATTCTAGGAAACAATGATGATAGATGGGCTAAAGTGACAATAAATATCAACCACAACATGCTTACATATAAGTTAACCCCCTTAAAATATTATTTTAAAATGTAGTAATATAAATGTATATTTAATACATTTTATTTGCTTTTTTAAGATTTTACTTTTAAGTAATATTTACACCAAATGTGGGGCTCAAACTCTCCTCTCTTGATCTTGGGATCAAGAGTCTCATGGTTTACCAACTGAGTGAGCCAGGTGCAAGAAGCTTTTACTTTAGAACACTTTTAGATTTACAGAATTATTGCAAAGATAGTACAGAGAATTCCCATACAACCCTAAACCCATTTTTCCCTATTTCAGATTTTATATTATTATGGTACATTTATCATAATTAATTAATCAATAATGATACATTATATTACCCAAATTTCATACTTTATTCACTTTTCCCCTAATGTTCTTTTTCTGATCCAGAGTCCTGTCTGGGATACTACATTACGTTTAATTGCCATGTCTCCATAGGCTCCTCTTTGCTGTGATAGCTTCTCAAGCTTTATTTATTTATTTATTTATTTATTTATTTATTTATTTAATGTTTGTTTATTTTTGAGAGAGAGAGAGACAGAGTGCAAGCAGGAGAGGGGCAGAGAGAGAGGGAAACAGAATTTGAAGCAGCCTCCAGGATCTGAGCTGTCAGCACAGAGCCTGACATAGGCTCAAACTCATGAACTGTGAGATCATGACCTGAGCCAAAGTGGGAAGCTCAACCGACTGAGCCACCCAGGCGCCCCTCTCAGACTTTTTTTCTTTAAATTTTTATTTTTTATGCACTTTAAAAAATTTTTTTTTTTTACATTTATTCATTTTTGAGAGACAGAGAGAGACAGAGCACAAGCTGGGGAGGGGCAGAGAAAGAGAGGGAGACACAGAATCTGAAGCAGGCTCCAGGCTCTGAGCTGTCAGCACAGAGCCCAATGCGGGGCTAAAACTTAACAAACAGCGCGATCATGACCTGAGTCAAAGTGAAGTCGGACGCTTAACCGACTGAGCCATCCAGGCTCCCCTCAGACTTTATTTTTGATGACCCTAACAGTTTTAAGAAATATTGGTATTTTGTGGAATTTCTTTAGTTAGAATTGTTTTTGTTGTACTCTTTGGAAGCAGTCACTATACACAGTCCATTCCTAAAAATGGGAGTTGTATACCTCCTCTTTGAATGTGGAATATCAAAAAGTTTTTTAAATCAATATGTAATAATATAGTATAAAATATGTTACTATATATTTTTATATTTAAATGTAATATATAATCACTATATAGAAAAACTACATTATATATATATATATATATATATATATATATATATATATATATACAGTATTCCCTATGGGAGAGTATTTCTCTTCATTTTTTAATTTCTTTAATTATTTATTTGTATTAGCATGGACTCATGCATCCTATTTTTACTTTGGATTATAATCCAATACTATTTAATTTTAATGCTTAAATTTTTCAAGGATTTGGCCTTTGGGAGCCCTTTAGTTGGCTTCTATATCTCTTTGTCATACCACTTGTCACTGTAAGGTTTTGATTTTTAAACACTTTCTGTACTACAGTATAGTGTCACTACAAGATGCTCCAGGACCATCTTATATATTTTCTGTCCCAGGTAGCCATTTCTTTAAGGATCTCAGGTTACTTTTATTGGAGAATGGTATTGGAACCCTGGATCTAGGCACTAAGAGGGGTTGTTGTTATTGGAGTGTCAATGCTTCTAGACCTTCTCAACTGTCAGAGTGAGGAATATGTTTGTATAGTCGCATGTCTATAAATCTATATATAACTGTATGTCTGTATATTAAGTTTATATTGATGTCTCCAATTTTAATCCATTATTACATGGGTCACTGTAGTTTCCTTTCTTTGACTATCTATATAATCTCCTACTTCAATAGTGAGAAACTTGGCTCCCATTTTTTGCCATTTATTTGCTTAGTTGTTCAATGGCAGTATACATGTGTGGTTTCAGAATTGTTAATTTGTACCCTTATCAGCAACAACTATGTAATGTAGAACACAATGCTTATGTACAGTCCTTTATCCTTTAAGTCTTCACTCTCAAAAATCTTAGATTAATGCTTTTTTCTCTCCTCCTTCAGTATGGTTGCCTCATACATTTATAATATATTTAGATTCTTTTGTAACATTCTGCTTTCAATTCTGGGATCCCTAGATTCTCTATATCATTTTTGTTTCATTTGCACACATTAAGGTTTTTTTTTTTTTAACTTTTAATTTTATTTATTTATTTATTTATTTTGCTGCAAAATCCATCCGTTTAATGTGTATAAGTCAGTGGTTTTTAGTATATTTACAGAGTTGTCCAACCATCAGGACTTTTACAACCCACCATGTGTTTCATGTATTTAATAATGTTCGGATGCCCATGATGCAGAAGTCTATCACTCAGAGAAGTACTAGATTCTTGAGTCACCTTTGGAGGTGATGGTGGTAGGCTGTGAATTGTAGAAAGAAGTGATAAATGCACAGCAGCATTAGCCAAGGTCACAGTGAAGTTAGAGAAGAAATGTAGTTTTAGAGGAGGTCAAGAAGTATAGAAAGCAGTCTCTTGGAAGAGACATATATCTGTGGGTGGAGACAAAATATCCTTATTTTTTGAATTGGACTCAGGTGATTTTACCCAGGGAGTTTCAAAGACTAATACTTAGGATTAGGTTCAAGAGCTAACGATGGAAGTGAACCTTACTCTTGATTACCCAGATTGCATGGAATATAAGATATGTATTCATAAGCACAGGAAATAATTTTCCTGGGGTGCTTGGGTTGTTCAGTTGGTTAAGCGTCAGATTTCCGCACAGGTCATGATCTCACAGTTAGTGAGTTCAAGCCCTGAATCAGGTGCTGTGCTGACAGCTTGGAGCCTGGAGCCTGCTTGGGATTCTTTGTCTCCCTCTCCATCTCTGCCCCTTCCTCTGCTTATGAGCTCTCTCTCTCTCCCTCAAAAAAAAAGTAAACACTAAAAAAATCATATATGTATTCCTCAAAAAAACCTCTTATTCATGTTAGAGTTTTAATTGCAAATATTATTATATTCCAACTGTTTTGATGGCTATTTGCAATTCATATACATTTTTTAAGGTTAAAAATCTGAACTTTATGCTTTCTCTAAACAATAAAGATAAGGAACCCCCAAACTCCACCAGTGTTTACTAAGAAAATTAAAAAAAAAATCTCTTTTAAGCTTATTGTAGGTCCTATTGTGGAGAACCAAATGTGGCAATGTGGCCATCTAGAAATATATGGACAAGGTAGCAAGGAATCAGGTAATAAAGCCATAATAGCCAATAAAGTATATGTTCTATTTGAGTTCAGGTAAAGAAGTACATTAATTTAGAGATGCTGAATTTTATCTGGTAAAGAAAAATAGTTTTGCCAGGGAAAAGATGAGAGAGTACGCACTTTTTCCATCTTAAAAAGCTATTTTTATTCATGTTCTAGTCAACCTGGTAAATGAATCCATGGTATCCTAGCACTTCTATGCATTTTAAAAGGGTCTTTCTGTTTTGTCTTTAATGATGAGAATTCCAGGAATGTCCCTAAGGGAAGGTATATTTGGCAGGTGCGGCCTCTTGGTATTTCTCAGATCATACCACCTACTCATATGGCCAGTTTTGGGTGCCACTGGAATCTGAGACATTTTTTTCCCTAGGTGTAACTCTGGGGTTAAGGGTGGAAAAATCACTTATAGTTGAAAACTTTTTTCTTAAAATGATTTTCCTCTGAGGATTTGAGAGAAGTTCTGTTTGTTGTCCTTCAACTCACAACATATTTGTCAACATATTTGGGACAAAGTTGAGGTGAACATGAGGGCCAAGAATACAACTCAGTAGTGATAAACCTACATTTTTAATTGGTCTAGTTCTTCGATGGGATTTTTTTTTTCAGTTACCTGTTAAAAATGGTTACAGTAATACTGTGTTGAATAATTACATGTGTCAATTTGGCTGGGCTAGGGAATGACCACATATTTGGTCAAACATTATTTGTTTCTGTGAGGGTATTATTGGATGAGATTAACATTTAAATTGGTAGACTTTGAGTAAAGCAGATTGTCTTTCATAATGTGAGTGGATCTCATCCAATCATGTGAAGTCCTGAATAGAACAAAAACACCACATTCCTCCTTACCCACTCCCCTACCAGGAGCAAAACATAATTCTGTGGAGATGGCCTTCAAACGAACTGGAACATTTGTTCTCTTGGGTGTCTGGCCTGCGAGCCTACCCTGTCAATAGTAGATTTGCTGGCCTCCATAATCCTGTAAGCCAATTCCTTATAATAAATTTCTTTGTATATGTGTATATTTATATATAATATAATATAAATAATTCATGTTTATGTACCATTTCATCTTTTACTTGATAATAATTTATAAAGTGACTTCCTGTATAGTTTCTTATTTAATCTCCACAAAATCCCTAAAATAAAGATAGAAAGTGAATTATCAATATCCTTCTTTTACAGATAAGAAAAAAAAAAGCCTTGCAAAGGTCATCTGAGTTGAATGATTCTACAGTCTCAATAAGCAAGAGACTGGATTTGAACTAAGGACTTCCGACTTCTAGTGGTGTACTTTTGGTTCCACTAGATAAACTGTTGAACTGGAGAACTTTTAATAATCTTGATGTTCAGATTGGACTTCATAGGGATTAAATAAGAATGTGAGGGTGGGAGTCAGCCATCAGGACTTTTTAAAGATTCTCAGGTGAGGGGCGCCTGGGTGGCTTGGTCGGTTAAGCGTCCGACTTCGGCTCAGGTCATGATCTCACGGTCCGTGAGTTCGAGCCCCGCGTCAGGCTCTGTGCTGACAGCTCAGAGCCTGGAGCCTGTATCAGATTCTGTGTCTCCCTCTCTCTCTGCCCCTCCCCTGTTCATGCTCTGTCTCTCTCTGTCTCAAAAATAAATAAACGTTAAAAAAAAAAATTTAAAAAAAATAAAAAAAATAATAAAGATTCTCAGGTGATTACAATATTGAGCAAAGTTTGGAAACTACTGGTCTTTTTTTTTTTTAATGTTTATTTATTTTTGAGAGAAGAGAGAGAGGTGGTGGAGGGGCAGAGAGAAAGAGAGACAGAGGGAGACACAGAATCTGAAGCAGGCTCCGGGCTCTGAGCTGTCAGCACAGAGCCCGATGTAGGCCTCGAACTCACGGACCACGGGATCATGACCTGAGCCGAAGTTGGATGCTTAACTGACTGAGCCAGCCAGGAGCCCTGGAAACTACTAGTTCTTTTAATAACAATTTAGCCTCACATTTCTTTCTTTTCAGAAGAAGTTTCTAAGGCACCATTAACACATATTATAACTAATTTCTTACCATTAATTTTATTTACAGTAGTGAATGTTATCCCTGAACATAGAAACTAAGATTAAACGTAATTAGTAGATTTTATCAGTGTAATCATGTATGCCAGAAATATTTAAAAAATAAATTGGCAGTTATACTCCCTATGAGAATAGTGATTAAATTCTTAGGTTCTTAATTTTGGTCTACCTAGTTGTCAATAAAAATAAAAACAAAAACAAAAATACAATTCATGAAAAAAGCTTTTTTCCTAGGCCAAAATCCCTGTTTATTTCTTTTAGAAACTGCTTTCAAAGTTAGCTACTTATCTCATTCTCTTATTATCATCTCTACTCCTTTTCTGTTTTTTCAAAGGATATTTTGCTAATAAGATTAGAGGAAAACAAGAAACTTTTGCTATCAGTGGATATGAAAGAAGGTCATGGATATCAAATATGCCATGCTATACTTTTCATAAATCAGGAGTCCAGGAACCCAGGTCTAATTTGGCAGGATTTTCTGTGCCCAGTAGGCCAAGAGAATCCAATTCAGAAAACTCCAGGAAGTCTGCCTTTTCTGGAACCAGAGACTAGTATGATAATGCTTTTGAGGTAGTCCTAGTGGAAAATTCAGTCGAGTGTCCAGGTTGCCCATCAGGTACAGGTTCGTTATCAACAACTAACTTCAAAGCTTTTGGCTCTAGTCAAAAGGGTAAGTATGTTTAAAAAAAAACAATAATAAAAATAAAAAACTTTCTTAATGGCTCCAGGCAGGAGGACCCTCTGAAAGAGTCAGAAGTTGGTAGCTATGAGCATAGTATTCAGTGAGTGCAAGTAGAGTAGGTTAGTTATCTTACAAATAGCCAACCTCAGAACAGGAAGGTAACTGAGTCCTTATTTGTTTCTGGTGGGTTATTCAGAGTAATTGCTCACTAAAGTTTTAAAAATTAAGGATATAGCAGTGAGAATTCCCAAATCATTTATAAAAAAGTGTCTCCCTGACGTAGTGACCACTTTCAATGAGGTTTGGGAGGGGGAGCATTTTTCTTTTTCTTCCTTCTTTCCTTCCTTCCTTCCTTCCTTCCTTCCTTCCTTCCTTCCTTCCTTCAAGTAAATTTGAGCAGGTCAATTTTATTCTTTTAAGTACAATCAATAACATTTCTTCACTTAGAAAAAGACGTCAGTGTCAGTAGCAGATAGCACGTAGCAAATGAAAACTTACTATACCAGAGAACTTACATAATGCTGTCCTCAGAGTATATGTTAGGGTGACCTATAAGGGGAAAATCTACCTTATAGTACTGGCACAACTAAATTCTCTTGAATGTGATCCAAGATAAATTGATTTTATCCTATATTTTGCTCTAGGGTGATCAGGAATTATAGAATTGGCATTGGATTCAGAGTCACAAAATGGGTTCTCTTGGCTCTGCTGCTAACTAACTGCAATTAAAATTCTGTCTCAATTTCCTCATCTATTTATAAATGGACATGAATATACTTTCTCTGCCATACTGCCATAGGTTAATGTAAGGGTCAGATATGAATGTACTTTGCCAAAAATGAAGTCTGTGGTATTAGTTTTCAGGTAAATCTTTTTAAAAGTGCACTTTCACCTCTGTTTAAGAATGTAGAAAAGGCTACCTATTGCCTCTGCCAGGCTTTTGAAACTGTGGTGTTTATGCTTTAGGGTATACATTATGACATGCTATAGTGTCACGGGATAAGCACAACATACTTTTATACACTGTCAATACCTCATGAATACTTGTGCAGCATTTTAATACTTTGATAAGTAATAAATATATTTTATATTCATTATTAGCATATAAATTTCTGCTGAATTTTAAAGATAACACATGAGACTTCAAAGTAATTTTAGCAAGTGTCAGGTAGCTTCAACAAACTTCCAGAATCCTGAGACACATATATTTATGTTCCTCTCTCTTATTAGAGACACTTAGGCAGAACAGTTTGAGGAGAACCTAGTTCTGTATCAAATTCAAACTCTTCTATTTGGTATATAAGGCCTTCCATAATGTTGGATCTAATTATTTTTAATAGTTTTTTTTTAAATATTTATTTATTTCTGAGGGAGAAACAAAGCGTGAGCAGAAGGGAGGGTGAGGTGGGGGAGGGGTGGAAAGAGAGGGAGACACAGAATCTGTCAGCACAGAGCCCGACCCGGGGTTCGAACTCATGAAGTGTGAGATCATGACCTGAGCCGAAGTTGGACACTTAACCGACTAAGCCACCCAGGCGCCCCTGGATCTAATTAGCTATTGATCTCATTTCTACCACATCCTATGACTCTATATATGTTCTAGACTGGTGTATCTCTTCCTACCTATTACAGAGTGACTTTGGGGATGTATTCGGATTTCACGAATGGCTTGTTCCATAATATACTAGCATGCTTCCCTTGAATTAAACTTACTTTATCCTATGTACCTAGAAAAAGGAATTAGTCCATTTAATGTGTGTGTTTACCATACAAAGACATAATCTGTAGCCAAGTAGTGGCTGAAATAAATATTATTGGCACCTGGAAATGGGCATGCATCTTCTTTTCCTAGGGCTTTAGTTGGTGTTTTGTTTTGTTTTGAGAGAGAGAACAAGCAGGGAAGGGGCAGAGGGAGAGAGAATCTTAAGCAGGCTCCATGCTCAGCATGGGGCCCCACGACCAGGGCTTGATTTCATGACTGTGAGGCACAACACTCTTTTTCCCTGACTACATACTAAACAGACACTGAAAGTTCCAATTCTTACAGGGCTGAAATATTTTAAATAATCTGATATATTAAATGAGAAATAAATCAATGTAAGAATTTGATTAAACACATTTACATCAATATATAAATGTTTGGGAAAATTTAATTTGTTAAATTTTACATTTTTAAAGCTTTTAATTTGAAATAATTATAGAATCGTAGGAAGTTGCTAAAATAGTAAAGAGAATCCCATGTACCTTATACCTAGCTTCTCCAACGTTTACATTCTTCTACCTAACTGTAGTACATTCATACAGTGGCATACTATTCAGAAATACAAAGAAACAAACTAGTTATACATGCAACAACACATTAGTGATTGCCAGAAGATAGTGATGGCAATCATTAATCTGTCTTCTCTAAAAGTTCATCATTTTCAAGGTATTCCATTTTGCCATCTGAAAAATGTAATATAAATGGAATAATATACTATATAACATTTCGATATTGGCCGTTTATTTATTTATTTTTTTTAGTGCCCTTAAGATACATTCAAATTGTTGCATGTATAAGTCATTTGTTTCTTTGTATTTCTGAATAGTATGCCACTGCATGAATGTACTACATTTTTTTAACCATTTTCCCATTGAAGGATTTTTTTTTTCAGTTTTTGGTTATTGACAATAAAACTGCTATGAAGATTTATGTACAAGCTTTTATGTGAAATTAAGTTCTCATTTATCTGAGATAAACGTGCAGAAGTGCAATTGTTGGATCATATGTTAAGTGTATACAGTATTACCAGAAACTACCACAGGATATTTCAGAGTGGCTGTACCATTTTATTTCCCCATCAGCAATGTATAAAGGATGCTAGTTTCCTTGCATCCTTATCAGCATTTGATATTATTACTATTTTGTAATTGTAACCATTTTAAAAGGTACATAGTGATATTCCATTATCGTTTAATTTGTATTTCCTTAATGCTCAATGATTTTGGACATACTTTTTGCCATCTGTACATTTTCTTTGGTCTGTTAATATCTTTTGCCTATTTTCCAATTGAATCCTTTGTGATTTGTTAGTCTTGCTAAATATGCAGTTTGCAAATGTTTTCACCCAATTTTGAAATTGTTTTTCACACACTTGACAGAGTCTTTTGTAGAAAAAATTAATTCTTTTAGTGATTGTGCTTTTTGCTGTCATGTCTAGGAACCCTTTGCCTAGACTTTTTTCCTCTATTTTCTTCTAAAAATTTTATAATCTTTTATCTTTTAATGAAATTTATAATACATTTTGAGTTAATTTTTCTATAAGTGTAAGGTTTTACATCAAGGCTTGTGTATTTATTTTGGCCATGGTTGTCTAATTGCTGCAACATCATTTGCTAAAATGTATACCTTTTCACTGTAGGAAGATTAATTTTAAAAGGTTAAAAAAGCTACCAGTGAATATATTTTTTTAACTTGGAAAAAGAAATATTTACCTTTAATTCTATTCAAAGGAATACAAATTAAAACTATAATAAGATATAATTTTCCTCCCTTTCTTATACATTTGTTAATGTTCTTACTCTTTTAATATAGATCTGAGTTTCTGACATACATCATTTTCCTTCTCTTTAAAAAACATCTTCTAAATATTTCTTGCGAGGCAGATCTACTAACAACAAATTCCTTCAATTTTTGTTTTTCTGACAGCCTTTAGTTTTCCTTCATTTTTGAGGAGTAATTTCACTTTGTTTTCTCACTGTCAATACTTTAAATATTTTACTCCATTCTCTTCTTGCTTGCATGGTGTTTAGGTCCTTTCAGACTGCCATAACAAAATATCATGAACTGGGTGGCTCATAAACAATAGCTATTTTTCTCACAGTTCTGGAGGCTGGGAAGTCCAAGATGAAAGGACCAACAGACTTGGTGTCTGGTGATGATGACCCACCTCCTGGTTCACAGACAGCCATCTCTTTACTGTGTCCTAACATGGTGGAAAGGGTGAGGGAATTCTATGGGGTCTCTTTTATAAGGACACTAATCCTATTTATTAGTGCTCCACACTCATGATCTAATCACCTCTCAAAGACCCTCACCTCCAAATACTATATCACATCAGGGGTTAGGATTTCAACATATGAATTTTTCAGTGGGAGACATTCAGTCTGTGGCACATGGCTTCTCAGAAGTTGGATGTAAATCTTTTCTTTGCATCTCTTTAAGTAAGATATCACCCTCACCCCTGGATTTTTTCAGGATTTTTTTTTCAAATCTTCAATCTTCTGTAGTTTGGAAAATATATGTCTAGATGTAGTTTTTGGGTTTTTTTTTTGGCAAAAAAAGAGGAAGTCCTGGTAACTATTCATTTTTATCTATAAAAGCCTGTTGGGCAATTATGAATCTAGTGACATCAATGTGGTGGTATCCATGATGGTACTATTATGGGACAAAGTTTAATTTCTTGAGGAAACATTGAAAAATAGTGGTTTAGAAGAAAAGTAGAATGCAAACAAAACAAGCAAATCTATTATGTAATTTTAAGGATCATTAACATTTGATTTGTAAGAATACTTTTCTTTATGGCTCATCATGTATTTTATATTTTGGGTAAATGTGCTCTTAAACAGCACTGTTAAAATAGAGATGGCCTGCATTTCTCTTATGCTCTTCCGTATTCTTTCTGCAAGAAGCAGTATCTAAATCTTAAACTGCTAGGCCATGCTTCTTCTACTCCCTTGGCATTACCTTCTTTGGAATTACCCAGAGATCTCAGTGTAAACTTTCTCACGACTTAGGGAACTGTAAAATATGGGAATCACTGCAACAATTTTTTGGTTATTTTGTAGTAAAATGAAACCTAGAGAAATTAGATTTTATCCAGTGTTAATGAATGAATATTAAATTAAATAATGTAGAGTCTTCCAGCAATAGTCTTAAAGTTTTACATTTTTCATCCAAAGGTATGATATGGTACTTAATCAAAATGATGACATTATTAAGTGCCATTTTACTGTTTAAAATAAGCTTACAGAATTGAAGATATTGGAATGCTATTTATATAAAGCAGAAGAAAATTGATGACTATTTTTATGTTCTATTTGATGTTAACTAAGACTTATCTAAAAATTGAGCCATATTAAAGATATACCATATAATTAGAGCTCTAAAAAGTTATGGTGTTGAAAGGGAGCATAATATTTAAAACATATGTTTAATGTCTATTTTATTTTTGAGTGAGAGAGAGACAGAGCGCAAGCAGGGGAGGGGTAGAGAGAGAGGGAGACACAGAATCCAAAGCAGGCTCCGGGCTCTGAGCTGTCAGCACAGAACCTGATGCGAGGCTCCAACTCACAAACCATGAGATCATGACCCGAGCAGAAGTGGGACATGTAACCAACTGAGTCACCCAGGTGCCCTCGTAATATTTTAATTAAGGTAGATTTAATACCTATCATATTAGCAAATGTTATAGATGCAAGAAAGTAATAGTTTTTGAGCTTTGTTGTAGGTAGTGTGTCTGATACTCCATTACTTTAATCTTTTTTTTCTGACAAAATTCTAGTCTAAATACTATAAAGTAATATAACATGTTATTTTTTGTGTGCTTTTATGTTGACAGAGTAAGGAGAAAATAAAATTAATTTTATCCACCACAGCCATCATCCTTGTAAACCCATGGGGAAAAGAAGTACAAAACCTGGGGTTCCTGGGTGGCTCAGTTGGTTGAGCATCCAACTTTGGGTCAGGTCACGATCTCATGCATGGTTCATGAGTTTGAGCCCGGTGTCAGGGTCTGTGTTGACAGCTCGAACCCTGAAGCCTCCTTCAGATTCTGTGTCTCCCTCTCTCTCTCTGAACTTCCCCCACTTGCACTCTCTCTCTCTCTCTTTCTCTCAAAAATAAATAAACATTATAAGAAAAAAAAAGAAGTACAAAACCTGAGAAGGCATGGTTCATAGAAGTACAAGTTTAGAAGGAGAAAAGCTTGGGAGCATTTCAAGTCTGTAGCCTGACTCAGCAGTGCTGATCCTCATACACTTACTGCTTCTCTTCATACGTTGGGGGAAATGTCATCCTTCTCTCTTCCTACCTTCTGTTTAGGTCTTACCCTTATAGAAGCAAAAGGGAACACTGACCTTGATTGTTCCCTAAAAGCTAAGAAATGTCCACACTCCTCAAGCATAGATTGGTAAGAATTTTTTTTTTTAATTTTTTAATTTTTTTAATTTCCAGTTAGCTGCTTGACTGGAATGAAGTCAGTGCTGATAAAATTGCTTTTTCCCCAACTAGTGTTTGGTGCAGGTGATAAGCAATAGATGTTACTGATGATGACTGGTGATTCTCTGACATATCTGAGGGATACCCAACAACACCTCTTTTTACATACAGAGATTTTCAAGTCCAGAGGCCCATTTAGTTTAAAGTCTGTTCCCTGGAGTACCTCCATTAGACCCTGTTAAACTAGTAGGAAGAGAGGAAAACAATTCGATTGAGTTATTCTCCTGCTATGTGTTAATCCACCTATGCAGGTAATATTGACGATTTCATTCAGTACGTTCTGACAATTCATGACAAACATATACCAGGAGCAGCCTGGTTTTTAAATGCAAGTTCTCTAACTAAAACTTTGGATATTGATCTAATCTTCCTTTCATTTTCTAATGTTCTTTTGTTGAGTCAGAAGTAACCAGACAGAGCGAGGAGGCCCCAACAATATGCTTATAATGAATAAAACCAATTCCAGGTTAGGCCCATTCCCAGTCACTCTAGAATACAATTATAATAGAATCTATCAAGAAGAAATATTGACACAGACTCTATAGCAGATGCTTTGTTATTTCTAATTGTTTACCGAGAGAGTGTGAATGCGTTATTGCCCATTGCCATGTGACCTGCAACATCCATCCCTGAGAGAGGATTGTACTGCTGTTTCATGGCCCATTGATTATGCAAGAGGCTCTGACCAGTGGAAGATGAGTAAATGTGATATGTAAGACTATTGGCTGGAAACTAGAAGAACATTTTCATGGTTCCAACATTATTCTTACTCTCTGCCATGAAAGCAAGATAGAGCTATTCTTTCAGTGTGGGTTCTGCAATGAAAACAATATGAAGCAAAGCACAGTGAACTGTGAAAGACAAGAAATAAGAGCTAGAAATAAACCTTTGTTTTTGTAAGCCACTAAGATTTTAAGCTAAGTTATTACTGCGAAATAACTTAGCAAAAGTTATTAGCAAAATTAATATAAACTCAAAGTGAACTAAAGCACTCATATGAATAATTGGGCCTCTTAACTCAAATTAGAACTCTAAGATAAGTTTTATCTTTCCTTCTCTTCTCCTTTCTTCTCCTTATTTCTTTGTCCATGCTATGTGTGTGTGTTTGTACACATTCACATAGATGAAAATTTGGTCATGTATGGTAAATCAAATATGTTTTTAAGAATTTTAGAACTGCCTAAAAACACTAAGCACTCTTAAGTAGAAACAGAAACTTGAAAAACCACTGCAAAGTTAACCTCAGAAAATGAAAGAAACCAACTGAAAAAATGTAGATGGAGTCAGATCATTGGAATTGCTATGGCAAACAAAGCAAAAGTCTTAATTTTTTTGGTTTGCTGAAAAATAAGTAAGAAGTCAATAAAAAAATAAGAGAAACTTTATGTAATTACTACATCTCATTCTCATCACTATTATGCACAAAGTAATAAGAATAGTAATGCAATTAATCAAACTAGAACAACTATATTTCTGTGCCGTGCATGAGAAGGAAAACAATGATAATCCCTGACATTGATTATCTGGTATCTTCTCTATTATATATGATATTAGCAGTGCTATTTCTTCTGGGTCAAGAAGGGGTGAAAATCCATTTTTAAAAGTCTAGTCCCATGGTTTTTTTTTTATTATTAATTCTTTTGGTTGCCTAGGATGTGTATGATTTTCCTGGCCATACTAAGAACACAGGATTGATTACTTTTTATGGTTGAGGTTGTCCTCAGATGAGATCCACTTTTGAAGTCTCACAGATGCAGAGTTAGCTAAATCCTATTTGCCATGCTTCTTCAAAAAATATAGGCAGTCTTTCTTCTCTGGGGTAATATAAAATATAGTTTTACAATTCTCCTGGTATTAATTTACATGCTCTATTTTATTGTTTTCAATCTTGTATTTATTTACTGAGACATTCAACTTTAGAAATTAAGGTAATAAATAATCTGTAGTCTCGTCTTGATTCTAGTGAATCAAGGGGAAGTGTTTGTAAGGAGTTTATGTACCTTTTTTCTATGCTGTCTTATTAAACTTCCTCTAGTACTTAAAAGAAGGTAGACTTAAGTGCTTAGAATGAATTTGTAACAAGAACCTCCTTTCTCACCATCTCTCCATCTCTCCATCTCTCTCTCTCTCTCTGTCACTCATATATGTGTACACACACACACACACACACCTGCTATCTTACATTTCTTTGCTGTTGTGGATACTTACAATAAAATAATAAAGCACCTTTCCTTTCCATATTCACTCCATTCCCTAAAAGTCAGAAATTCTCATTATGTTTTTAAAGGTCCAAGTTTCCACAGTAACACATTTGAGAGGGAAATGCACAACATATTTTTTTAGGCTGAATTATTCCAGTGAAGGAGGCAATAAAAGTGAGTTTTCAGTGGGAGCGGAAGATATGGCTAGTCCAAAAGTATGAAGTTACCTGAGATTTGCAAAAGGCGCATTGGCATTTCTGCATGTTACTGAAACCCTTGTCCAGGTTACATAATAGTATTCCACATTGGGGATGAGGTTGGAGATTGATGTGTGCTGCCAGATGGAGATTAGTGGATGTGAATCTCTGAGTTTGGTTTAAACTCAAAGAGTACCACTGTCTCTGGAGCAGTCAGCCTCACTGCTTAATTGTAGCAATGTGAAGCTAAAGGAGCAATGGTAAGGTGGAAATAATGGACTGTTTTTCAGACATCATATAAACTAAGGATTACTTTTACATTTCATGGGAAAGAATCCCAATATTGACTGAATTGGATTTATGGCCAGCAAGTTATGTAGAGCCTTGGAGGATATTTAACTCAAAAGTATGAGTCACTATGAAATTTCTTAGAATTGAATATTATGGGGTAAAATTAATACCAGTTATGTGTGGAATAAATTGGAGATTATTAGAAAGCTTTGTGCAACATATATTTATAAGGAAGACTAATCGTAGTACTTAGAATTGGGGAGAGTTAACTTTGAGATAATGGTTACTACCATACTGGAGAATTAATGTCTGGTAGGCACTCATAAAACTCTGTGGATTTGGTGAATACGAAATCTGATATGAGATTAAGTGTGAAGGGAGCTAATTTTAAGAACTGTGAGCAGATATATAGTAATTGGCAGAATGTTCAGTAAGGGGAGAAAAATAAGCCTTTTCCAATGAATTTCTTTGTGATCCCTAAGAGACTACTGAGATATAAAGAGTATAGAAGATAAAATTTAAGTCCCCTATCCCATACTATGAATTTCAAAGTAACTTACCCATTTCCATTTGAGAGAGGAACACAAACTAGCCAATGTCCCCAGGATCCTACAGGAGTGTTTTTCAAATTGCCTTTTGAGACCTGTTAGTGAATCATGAAATCAAATTGGAGAATCAAATAAACATTTTCTAGAACATTAAATGAAGTATGATAGAATAAAACAGAAATATTTGGTTTCATCACATATCATAAGAGTCTGCATTATTTATTTTCATTAATTGTATTTTTATATACCTAAAAATACATATACATTTGTATAATGGATCATAGTGAACACTGTATTTCTGCTGAAGCTAGAATGAAATACATTGGAGACCTCTGTCATATTGTGCTGGAATTTCTATATAACCCCAAACTTGAATATCATTTATACATAGGCTGAAATGTTTTGACTAGAAGTTGGGAACACTATTCTTCCAATGAAGAAAATTATAAATAGTCCCAAACTGAGAATATTTGAAGGGGATAAAACTTTTGGGTTGATTGAGAAGATATTTGAATGGAATATAGAGCTGCTAGAGGAATGGAAATTATCTGAGGTCATAGAACACTAACAATGATAAAATGGGATTAGAACCTCACAGTTGGAGACCATTTGATTCTCAAAATTGTTCAGTGCTGTGGCCGAATGTCTGAGTAGTTTTGAACAAGCTTAGAACAAGTTTACAAAAAGATCAGCTTTTTAAATATCAACCAGAGGGCTGGTTAAAGGTTTCAACATTGATTCTGAGGCCAGACACCTTGGAGACTTGGCCTTGGGCAGATGAGGCATGGTTCCAGGAAGTGTGGCTCAGGCCCAGCATGAACAGGCATAAGGAGAGGCTACTCTGAGAAAACTGTCCACTGTGAGCTCCACCTGGTGGAAATTGAACTCCTCCCTAAAACTCTTTTCAATTTTGAAAGTTCATTGGAGAAGGGAAGGAGTGGGGAGTGGTGGTTCATTCCAGAAGAGAATCAGGTATAAGAGATGATTTTAGTAACCTGAATTCGTACTCTGCCAGCTAGGACACATGGGACTTAAAAATATGTGACTAAAGACTCAATGTTGCTTTGTCTTCTATTAAGCCACCTGTATGTGTGCTTCCACAGACCCCTTGTGGTCCCAATACTTTGATATCTGGACAACCCCTTTTTCCACCATTTTGGGGTAGCCTGGGCTATAGTACAGAATTGAAGATTCTGAGGAGTAGCCTGAACCTAAGTCAAGACTATAAAGGGTACTGCTCGGGGCACCTGGGTGGCTCGGTCGGTTAAGCGTCCGACTTTGGCTCAGGTCATGATCTCGCGGTCCGTGAGTTCGAGCCCCGCGTCGGGCTCTGTGCTGACAGCTCAGAGCCTGGGGCCTGTTTCAGATTCTGTGTCTCCCTCTCTCTGACCCTCCCCCGTTCATGCTCTGTCTGTCTCTGTCTCAAAAATAAATAAACGTTAAAAAAAATTTAAAAAAAAAAAAAAAAAAATAAAGGGTACTGCTCAACTACAGACATGAAGAGAAACATTTCAAGATAGCAGTCTAAGATTTCAAAGAAATGTAAGGGCCATTTGCTTTGTTGGTAGGGAAGCTGGACATTTCATGCAGACTGATCTTACATGTGTGAATACTAAAATCTTAAGAGAGTAGAAAAAGTTTCTAAGGCTGAGCTTGAGATGAATGGACAAGAGTTTAAGAGCCAACTCTGGCAGTCTGAAGCCTCAGGGCCCACCAGATAGATAACAGTTTTCAGATTCTGAACTAGCAACAATGCAGCCAAAATAACAATAGTAAAGATGGTAACATTCATGGAATTATGGTTTGGGTACTTTCCCTGGTTTTCTGTCACCATAGAAAGCTAGAAATTTTATGTGAATCCATGGAGCTTTTGAGGAGAACCCAAAAGGACAAAAATTGAATTTCTTGCCAACCAGGTGGGTAGAAGGACAAAGCAGACTAAACATGACTTAAAGCAGTAATAGAATATGAAAGTTGGTAAACCTTAGTGTTGTGGGGTGAAATGCACACAAATACATATACAAGTAACATATGCATTAAAATAAATTTATTTTTCTTATGTGTTTAGTTCTCATTTCAAATATATTCATACACGTTAGGTTCAGCGTAGAGTTTATCTGTGTGGGCTCTGGAGTCAGAGATCTAGGGCTGGGATCTTGGCTCTACCACATTAACTATGTGATCTTGATCAACTTGCTTACCTCTCTGAATTTTAGTTCCTCACATGTAAAATGGGGATGATGGCATTGCCAACCTGATTTTGTTGCTGTTGATTTCTTAGCAAGTTCTCTGGAATATGGAATTAAAACTTAAGTTTAATTGAGAACATGAGCTATTTCCTCTCTGGGTAGCATGCATTTGATTTTTAAGTTATTTTTGTAAGTAATTTTTATTTGCTTTTATAGATGTGATTTTCTATCCAAATTGTACATTGATCCTGCCACTTAGTAAACTAGTTTTGAACCTATGCATCTTTAGACTTCATTCTTCCCCTCATTCCTGACCCCTAAATTCTGTGACCTAGGGCTTTTCTAGTATTTTCTCTTCTCTGGTCCCAGTTTTGTGTTTTCTCTGAGGCATTAAAATTCTTGGACACAATTTTACTTCTATCCTCATGACTGAGACTGAGAATCAAATTTTTACTTCATCTACCACTGCATAACCCATCCAAATTCTTGACATTGAATCCCAGGCTTCTTAATTTGTTCATTCAGTCAACAAATATTAATTGCCTGTCTTCTCCGTGCCAGGCACTGTGACAATCACTAGGGACTTTCATAGAAAGAAAGAAGAATCCCTGATTTCCATTGACTCAGCTATAAAGTTTGCATTTCTATGGTATGATTCTATTAGTCAGTTAAGTTCCCCTTTTACCTAAATCAGTTTGAATTGTGTTTCTTTTACTTGTAACCCTAAATATTCTGAATTATATAGACCAACTTCATATACTTAATTGCCATATGCACTAAGGTCCTATTCTCTACCATCTATTCTACTCCATTGATTTATCTATCTGTACCAGTGTTTAAATTGCATTAATTACTGTAATTTTATAATATATTTTACTATGTTATTGCAAGAGTTTTTCATCATCACACATGCAATTTAATTTTTTTGATATTTTATATGTTGATTTTTCTAAATTAGCTTTAGGTTTATTTTAAGTTTTGAAAAACATAAAACGGAACAAGAACAGTGAAGTGTATGTTGGCCTTTTTATTGGATTATATTAATTTATGTGTTCATTTTGAAAGAATGAATATTTACAATATTGAATTTGGCAATACAAGAGGAATTTCCTTGAGGTATTGAGCACAAGACTTATACAGTTCTTGGATAACAACCTGACACTTAGATTTCATGTAGTTATTGGGTTGTAAATATTTTTCTATTTCGTAGGCTTGTTTCTGTCATGGATTCTTTTGTGGCATATCCGGAAAAATTAATATAGTATTTCTTGGGCTAATTACTCTACCTTGAGACCAGCGAGGCTAAAACTTGCAGGTGGTCCACCCCGGGCCACTAAAGCATTCAAGCTGGGATCAGGACATGATCCCTAGGGGAGCCAAGAGCCATCCCTTGCCAAAGTCACCTGAACAGGAGTTATGAAGGGCACACCATCAATGGGAAGCGGTATGGGGAGAATTGTACAAAAGGCAGGGGCTGTAACTTGGAAACAAAACAAAATTAATTAAACCTTAAATGTTTTAGGACTAAATTTCAAAAGAATGACCCCTGGCTCAAGAGGACTCAACTCTTAGGAAAGGTTCAAACCAGGATAGCTCCAAAAACCATAGCAGCAGATATGGTGGGACTTACTTTTACAACTAACGTTTTAACAAGGCCCAACCCAGCAAAGTCTCTTTCTGCCTCTCAACTCAAAATTCTAAGTTCCTAGATGCAGAATCTAGACTAGCAATACTAATTTTCTCCAGTTTTCTCTGCTGTTGATGGCCACTGTGAGTTGGTCATCTGACAGAACTGTGACCACAGTAGCCCATTCCTGTTCATCAATGACAATAACCAGAGTGAAAAGGATTTTCAGCTGTACTGATGTTCTCTAGAACATCATTTAAAATTCTAATTTTTTCTAGAATTATTTGGTACATCCACTGTTCCCACTAATAAAATAATTTTTAAGACATATTTAATTGTTAATTATTTAATTCTGTCTTGGCCATAGGATTTTCAAAACAGATATCTTACTTGGGAATTCTTTATATCTTGAAGATGAATTAGAAGAATACAAAATTGGCCCCAGATACTTTCTCACAAGAAAGCTCCTAAAAAATACTAGTTATTAGTAACTATAAGTTTTTAAAAAATCAGTTTTAAGTCTGCATCTAAAAATACTGAAAAAGCTATCTCTTATAAAACTTTAGTTTGTGTGATTGCATCCTGAAACGGCTTCATCACCATTAACCAAAATCTTTACTCTAGGACTTACAGAGTAGAGTATATAACTCTTTACATTAATCAGTTAATGTTAGAGAGGAAGAAACACTTAATAGCTTGTTAACGTTGGCATCATTTTATAAAGCTAATATACAAACACACATACTTTTTGGTGGAACCAGCCCAACAAGGTACTCCTTACTGACCTCAGCTGAAGTGAGTTTCTATTTAGTGTGGCAAATGTCCAAGTTAGTGACCACAGGACCAGTCTGTTGTTACACAATGATGTCAAACTTTTAAAATTTGACTATTATATTTTAATAATAAATTTCTAATAAAAATTAAATTACTTGATTTAATTTCATATTTATTCTTATATTCTATAAGTTCATTCTGTGATGATGATTTTTGTCTTTGAAACATTGACTCTGGCTGAATGCTGATTTTAATCTTCAGGTATTCAATAATTCACCAAAAAACATGCCCAATGTATCTCTGTTATAGAAGTAAATAACATCTATAAATAGTGGTTCTAGAAAGGGAGCATGGTGACTTACATGCCTTTCTTATGTCTACTTTGACTCCCCGTGAACAGACACAAGATACACTAATGGGACACTTTTACTAAAGATAACGATATCTATAGCATTAAAAATAATGATTTTTAAAAGTTATGTGACATAATATATAGAAAGAGCTTAACATGAATTTGAATTACTATGACTGTGAAGGTTTTAGCTTATTATATAGGTTAACTAAGGCCTACAATTTACATCTTAATTAGTACTGTTAGTAAATTTGATGTTTTAAAAAGATCACTTGAGGGGTGCCTGGATGCCTCTGTCAGTTAAGCATCGGACTCTTGCTTTTGGCTCAGGTCATGATCTCAGGGTTATGAGTTTGAGCCTCACATTGGGCTCTGGGCTGGCAGCATGGAGCCTGCTTGAGATTCTCTATCTCTCTCTCTTTATTTGCCCCTTGCCCTCCTGTGCATGCCACTCTCTTTCTCTCCAAATAAATAAATGAACTTAAAAAAAAATAAAAAGATTACTTCATACCCTCTGAGAATATCCTATTTGTAGTAATTTACTTCCCAAATGACAGCTATGAAAAAGAAATATTTTTAGCAGTTTATGTAAGATAGATTTGTGTCCTTATGGAGTGTACAATTTTAATTTTAATTCCCAAATCAAAAAAAACAAAAACAAAAACAAAAACAGTAGCGTATGAAACAGCATACAATACTTTTTACCTTTGCCCAAGAGTTACTGAGAACAATGTGGACCATGGAAGTTAATGTACAGCCCTTCACCATTTACTCCTTCTTATAATTTACTAAAAATTATAATCAATCCCTTTTTTCCTACTTACCTTGAGTAATAAGTCCTATGTAACAATTCTTTGATTATTAGAGTTCTGTTGTTTCTTTGGTAGGAAATGATTGATTTACTAAATTAAATGTTATATTTTTAAAAGTTTATTTATGACTTATTCTTTCTATGCTTTTCTCTGAGCTACAAACTATGGTGATTTATCTTTACCTTAAATTTTCTTAGGATAATGAATTTATCCACTTAATAATAATTTATGGTATATTTTGTTTGCCAGAATTTAGAATTTCTCAAACTGAATTGACAGAAACTTCAACTAAATTGAACAGAAATGTCAATTCCAGGGAAAAATTCTTACTTTATACTTGGATCATGTGCTTCATGCTGACCAAATTTATGTTGCTAGAAGTATCTGGTACTGATGAGTCCAGACTGGGTTATTTGCCAAATTCAGAGAAGCGGTGGTAGAGGGAGATGTTGAAGACTTAGATACAAGAAAAGAGAGAAAACTTGTATCTTGTCTGGAATGAAACTTCCATAAGTGTAAAACTTTATTTTCATTTTTTAATTTACTGCTGTATATTTAGTTCTTGGAAGAGTATCTGGCTCAAAATAGATGCACAATAAATGTACTATTGAATAAATGAATAAATGAATGAATGAATGAATGAATGAAGAGGCAACAATATTCCCTAACACATTTCACTACACTTGTGAGATACTCTGCTATTTTCTAGGAATACAATGTTTGCTTTATCCTGAGGTCCATGATACGCCAAAGCATTATTAAATATTATGACTCTGTTTTGTATACTTCTAATGATCATAACTGGAGTTACTCCATAGTTCTTCATATATTCTGGTTTTCATAACTGCACTGAAAACTTATTGAGAACAAAGTTGATGATTTTTACTTTTTCCTGGAGTCCCAATAGAACAAGTAAATGTTAGTTTAGTTGAATCATGTTTCATTAAAAAGGGGCTGAAAATGAAAGTTTACTAATTAAGTGAGGGGTTAATTTGGTGGAATCACCTCCATTCTTGGTAAAGCTATATTTTTGTAGTATCTACATATTTAGTTCTGATATAGTTAAGTGAACTTTTCTATTATATATGTTAATATTACCGTACGAGTTATTTCTTCTGTAAGATCTAAAGGTATGAGAGTGATATTCAACAGAGCTGCAAAATTACAATACATTTAAATAAAACTGTTTTATAGATGATATATTTATTTTTTGATTAAATTATTAGATGTGTACACCATGTAATTTAAAGATACAAGTGTTCAAATTCTTTTTATCAGCATCTATGTTCTTTGAGAATGATGAACTATAGACTAAGACATGTGCTCCTTTTTCTATGCTTCCTGTAGCTTTCATCTAGCCTGAAGTAAATGACTATTCAAGTAATGTCTGATTCCTGTTTATAATATAACCATAAATTAATTATACATGTGGAGATTAAGTGTTGAATTAATTTATTCATTCAACATTTTTCTGCTTCCATAATTATTTTTCTAACAACTTTTCAATATTCTACTCTTTGGAATATTTTTATAGTAGTGAGATAAGACATCATTATTGCTAATTAATGGTTATAGTGCATGGTAGTAGGTATAATTTTAAATGCTTATGTTTACTTGAACTATGTACTGCTTTGATTAAAAATATTTTTCCTAATATTATGAATATTTTATTCTTGAAAAAATTGAATAACCTGTTTATAAATGGAAATCAGAATCTTTGGGAGGGAGGTCTTTGGCAAGGCAATTATTTTACACAAACAACTAAATCTGTGGGAGGGGACCACACGAAGCCTGAATCCCCTTTTGAACCCTTCATAGCATACTCCAGGGAAAGTCACTGACTGAAGATTGTTTAAATGACAGCAGTAGGGTGCATAGTAACACTGCTCCTCAAAGGAAGCATCACCTTATCTGACCTAGTCTTGGAGTAAATCAGGCGCCTGCTTCAGCCAGTTGACGATAATGTCTCTAACCATTTCCATTTTTTAACATTCAGAGCCATTTGAGGACATCTTTTGTTTGTTTATTAGATCTTCACAGGATATATTTTGTTGAAAACTTAAGATGAACTTGGTTTTTTGTTGAACCTTAGCCTCTGACAACATATGACTCAAAGGATTTTTGCAGTTTTGTGCTGTATTGGTTCTTGTGGCATACATCAATTACCCCAGTGATGAGATCTCACAATGTGCTCTTACCTGCCTGAGTCATTTGGTAGAGTAAAAGGTATTATCTTTTCGCTTAACAACAGGTAATAATTAAATGATTGCCTTTTTCGCTTAATCTTCTGAGACACTAAATTTATGTTGTGTTTTTCCTTGTAGTTTCTTATTTTAAAGAAGTGTAGGTTGTCATTTGTGAAGAGAGCCATTATGCAGCTTGAAACCTAGACAGCAATTACTTTGTTCATTCTCTAGAAAATGATCCTCCTGGCGAAGGGTTCTAAATGTAGAGAGCTATGAAGAACATTGGGTTGGTTTTGATTATACAGCATGTTCAGTTGTGATTCTGTCCATCTCTTCACTGAAGGATCAGTGGGTAAGCATATGCTATTAGCTGCCAGAGTCAACACTCATAGTTTTCTTTCCATTCTGTGAGAAGAACTTCAAATGTTCTTATTCATAAAAGTTTACACTGCAGCCTGTTGGTCTGAACTAAAACACAGAGAATTCTACATCCTATTAAGAATTCCAACCTGGAAAGGTCAACTGTTAAGTTTATCACAGTGTTTATAGAGGCATTGATTATTTACTTAGCATCTAGAGTAACAGATTTTTTTTTTTGAATTCATAAATTAGAATGTGTTCTTGATAAGTAATTAGAATGTAGAATCATTATGATTTATCTATTAGATCACATCTTTTTCAAAGTTTTTTACTCATACTTCTGTATATAAAAGCAAGATGATGTTCTTAAAAAGTAACAATTATACATCGGTTGGTGAGTGATAGTATTCATTTCCCACCTTGTTTTTCACTTTTATCATATTGAAAGCAGCTTTCAAGCCAATTAATTAACTTCAAAAATGATAGGAAAAAAACCCCACCTGATTGCTAATCATGAAGCCCGTACAATATCTTATCTAGATTTACAGAAATAAGTAATATGGAAGGAAATTCTTAATAACATAAGATACAATACTTTAGGAATACCTGGCTTTTAATTCTGATAGATTAAAATACTGTATCTTTTTTCTATTTCTTTTTTTTATTTTTTAAAATGTTTTATTTATTTTCGAGAGAGAGAGAGAGAGAGAATGAGTGGGGGGAGGGGCAGAAAGAGAGAGGGACACAGAATCCAGTCAGGCTCCAGGCTCTGAGCTGTCAGCACAAAGCCTGACGTGGGGCTTGAACTCATGAACCACGAGATCATGACCTGAACTGAAGTCTGACGCTTAACTGACTAAGCCACCCAGGTGCCCCTCCCATTTCTTTTTATTTAGTAGTAAATTAATTTAACAAGGATGTAGATACAGAGCAGAGCAATATACTATCACAGGATCCAAAATTAATCAAACTGCAGAGTCTGCATGACGTTTGATTTCTGATATCAAATGCAATTTGTTTTTCAAAACTATCCTAAGTTTTGATAATTTGCTTAAAAGACCCAAAGAACTCACTAAAATCTATTTTATTCATGGTTGCAAAGAAAATTCATTTATTACAAAGAAAAGATACAGAAAATCAGCCAAAGGAAGAGATGCATAGGACAAAGTTTGGGAGGGGTCTAAACATACAGCTTCCTTCTCTCTGTGGAGTCATGAATGACATTAACTCCTTCTGGCCACAGTGTGTGAAAATACGCAGAGTAATATCAACCAAGGAAGTCTGCCTGAGTCTTTTGACAGCCAGAATTTTTATTGGGGCTCAATCACATATTGTCTACATAGCTGCACTTTAGTTTCTGGTTCCTCTTGGAGGTCAAGCTTATATCTTCAGTCTCCACTTCTTCCAGTGGTTGGACTTTATCTTGCATAGACCAAAGTCTCCTAATAAATCATGCTTTTAGACTGTCTTATGGCCAGAGCTCTCAGACAAAGAGCAGAACATTCCAGGATCCTAGAAATTACCTTCCAGTAGTCAGACATAAAGACTCAATCTTTCTTTGGGTAAAGTTAATTTTCTACTACACATGTAGATATTATTTTAATTTTAATTTTGGAAGGTATGGAGTGAAGCAGGGCACACTTAGAAAATACCTAGACAAAAGTAGAAAATGCTTAAAAGAACAAGAAACTAGGAAATGCTACATACTATCTTTTAATGTCTTAAATTACAGAATTTAAAAGTAAAGGGGTATTAGTAATCACCTAATGGTACAAACTTTTTTTTTAATGTTTATTTATTTTTGAGAGAGAGAGTGCAAGCATCCCTGTCTTATTCCTGCCCTTAGGGGAAAGCTGTCAGTTTTTCCCCATTGAGGATGATATTAGCATTGGGTCGTTCATATATGGCTTTTATGATCTCAAGGTATGCTCCTTCTATCCCTCCTTTCTTTTTTTTTTTTTAATTTTTTTTAACGTTTACTTATTTTTGAGACAGAGAGAGACAGAGCATGAACAGGGGAGGGGCAGAGAGAGAGGGAGACACAGAATCTGAAACAGGCTCCAGATTCTGAGCTGTCAGCACAGAGCCCGACACGGGGCTCGAACTCACGGACCGTGAGATCATGACCTGAGCCGAAGTCGGACGCTTAACCAACAAAGCCACCCAGGTGCCCCTATCCCTCCTTTCTTGAGGGTTTTTATCAAGAAAGGATGCTGTGTTTTGTCAAATGCTTTCTGTGCATCTATTGAGAGGATCATATGGTTCTTGTCCTATCTTTTATTGATGTGATGAATCACATTAATTGTTTTGTGGATATTGAACCAGCCCTGCATCACAGGTATAAATCCCAGTTGGTCGTAGTGAATAATTTTTTTAATGTATTGTTGGATCCGGTTGGCTAAAATCTTGTTGAGGACTTTTGCATCCATGTTCATCAGGGAAATTGGTCTATAGTTCTCCTTTTTAGTGGGGTCTCTGTCTGGTTTTGGAATCAAGGTAATGCTGCTTCATAGAAAGAGTTTGGAAGTTTGCCTTCCATTTCTATTTTTTGGAACAATTCAAGAGAATAGGTTTTAATTATTCCTTAAATGTTTGGTAGAATTCCCCTGGAAAGGCATCTGGCCCTGAATTCTTGTTTTTTGGGAGTTTTTTGATTACTAATTAGATTTCCTTACTGGTCATGTGTCTGTTCAAATTTTCTATTTCTTCCTGTTTCAGTTTTGGTAGTGTATATGTTTCTAGGAATTTGTCCATTTCTTCCAGATTTCCCATTTTATTGGCATATAATTGCTCATAATAGTCTCTTATTATTGTTTGTATTTCTGCTGTGTTGGTTGTGATCTCTCCTCTTTCATTCTGGATTTTATTTATTTGGGTCCTTCCCTTTTTCTTTTTGATCAAACTGGCTAGTGGCTTATCAATTTTGTTAATTCTTTCAAAGAACCAGCTTCTGGTTTCATTGATCTGTTCTACTGTCTTTTTGGTTTCAATAGCATTATTTCTGCTCTAATCTTTATTATTTCCTATCTTCTGCTGGTTTTAGGTTTTACTTGCTGTTCTTTTTCCAGCTCCTTAAGGCGTAAGGTTAGGTTGTGTATCTGAGGCCTTTCTGCCTTCTTTAGGAAGGCCTGGATTGCTATATACTTTCCTCTTACGACCGTCTTTACTGCGTCCCAGAGGTTTTGGGTTATGGTGTTATCATTTTCATTGACTTCCATATACTTTTTAATTTCCTCTTTAACTTCTTGGTTAGCCCATTCATTCTTTAGTAGTGTTCTTCAGTCTCCCAAGTATTTGTTACCTTTCCAATTTTTTTCTTGTGGTTGATTTCGAGTTCCATAGCATCGTGGTCTGAAAATATGTATGGTATGATCTCAATCTTTTTATACTTATTTAGGGCTGACTTGTGTCCCAGTATATGGTCTGTTCTGGAGAACGTTCCATGTGCACTGGAGAAGAATGTATATTCTGCTGCTTTAGGATGAAATGTTCTGAATATATCTGTTAAGTCCATCTGGTCCAGTGCGTCATTCAAAGCCTTTGTTTCTTTGTTGAATTTTTGATTAGATGATCTGTCCATTGCTGTGAGTGGGGTGTCGAAGTCTCTTACTATTATGGTATTACTATCAATGAGTTTATGTTTGTGATTAATTGATTTATATATTTGGGTGCTCTCACATTTGGAGCATAAATGTTTACAGTTGTTAGGTCTTCTTGGTGGATAGACCCCTTGATTATGATATAATGCCCTTCTGGATCTCTTGATACAGTCTTTATTTTAAAGTGTAGATTTTCTGATATAAGTATGGCTACTCCAGCTTTCTTTTGTTGACCATTAGCATGATGGATGGTTCCCCATCCCCTTATTTTCAATCTGAAGGTGTCTTTAGGTCTAAAGTGGGTCTCTTGTGAACAGCATATAGATGGATCTTGTTTTCTTATCCATTCTGTTACCCTATGTCTCTTGATTGGAGCATTGAGTCCATTGACATTTAGAGTGAGTACTGAGGGATATGAATTTCTTGCCATTATGATGCTTGTAGAGTTGGAGTTTCTGGTGGTGTTCTCTGGTCCTTTCTAATCTTTGTTGCTTTTTGTCTTTCTTTCTTTCTTTCTTTCTTTCTTTCTTTCTTTCTTTCTTTCTTTCTTCATCTTTTCTCCCCTCAGAGAGCCCCCCTTAAAATTTCTTGCAGGGTTGGCTTAGTGGTCACAAAGTCCTTTAATTTTTGTTTGTCTGGGAAACTTTTAGTCTCTCCTTCTATTTTGAATGACAGCCTTGCTGGATAAAGAGTTCTTGGCTGCATATTTTTCTGATTCAGCACAATGAATATATCCTGCCACTCCTTTCTGGCCTGCCAAGTTTCTGTGGATAGGTCTGCTGCAAACTTGATGTGTCTTCCCTTGTAGGTTAGGGACTTTTTTTCCCTTGCTGCTTTCATGACTCTCTCCTTGCCTGAGTGTTTTGTGAATTAGACTATGATATGCCTTGTTGATGGTTGGTTTTTGTTAAATCTAATGGGGGTCCTCTGTGCTTCCTGGATTTTGATGTCTGTGCCTTTCCCCAGGTTAGGAAACTTTTCTGCTATGATTTGCTCACATAATTCTTCCACCACTTTTTCTCTCTCTTCCTCCTCTGGGACCTCTATGATTCTGATGTTGTTCCTTTTTAATGAGTCACTGATTTCTCTAATTCTTAAACCGTGCTCTTTTGCCTTAATCTCCCTCTTTTTCTCTGCTTCGTTATTCTCTATAAGTTTGTCCTCTAAATCGCTGATTCTCTGTTCTGCCATGTCCATCCTTGCCGCCACTGCATCCATCTGTGATTGCACCTCGGTTATAGCATTTTTAATTTCATTCTGTGTTTTACATCTTGTATCTCTGCAGAAAGGGATCCTAATCTATTTTCAACTCCAGCTAGTATTCTCATTATCATGATTCTAAGTTCTGGTTCAGACATCTTGCTTGTATCTGTTTTGGTTAAATCCCTAGGTGTCGTTTCTTCGTGCTCTTTCTTTTGGGGTGAATTCCTTCATTTTGTCATTTTGAAGGGAGAAAAGGAATTAATGAGGTAGAAAAATTAAAAGAATTTAAAAAATATTAAAATTAAAATATTAAAACACACACACAAAAATCCAATAAATGATGTTAGATCCTAGGTGTGTTTTGGTCTGGGTGTTGAAAGTGGTTTGATTAGAGAAAAAAAGGGGGGAGGGAGAAATTGTTGGAGAATTTGAAAAAATGAATACACTGAAATAGACTAAATTGAAATGATGGGAGTAAAATAGAATTTGAAAAAATTTAGACAAAAGTAAAGAATGTAGTGGACAAAAGTTACAGAAAAATAGTTTAATAAAAATTAAAAATAAAAATGATTTTTTTTTCTCTTTCTGTATTCAAGAAAAAGAAAAGAAACAAAAAAAAGAAAAAAGGAAATCATTTGAAAATTTGAAAAAATGAATATACTGTAGTAGACTAAAATAATATTATGGAAGTAAAATAGAATTTGAAAAAATTTACATAAAAGTAAAAATATAGTAAAAATATTAAAGAAAAATGTTTTTAATAGAAATTGAAAGTAAAAATGAATGTTTTCTCTTTCTGTATTCAAGAAAAAGATAAGAAATGAAAAAAGAGAAAAAAGAAAAAGGAAAAAAAGGAAATCATTTGAAAATTTGAAAAAATGAATATACTGAAGTAGACTAAAATAAAATGATGGAAGTAAAATAGAATTTGAAAAGAATTACACAAAAGGAAAAAATATAGTAAAAATTACAGAAAAATATTTTTAATAAAAATTGAAAATAAAAATGAATTTTTTCTCTTTCTGAATTTAAGAAAAAGAAAAGAAGTGAAAAAGAGAAAAAAAAAGATATAAATTTGAATAGATGGACCTGCCAACAGACTGAAATAGGACTGAAACTACTTCTTTCCCCTAGGAGTCAGACCAAGAAGTGCTCTGTAGTCCATAAACTAAACAGGTGGTGAGACCTGTGTTCTTGAAGAAGGAGGTTGGCCCAGTTGGGTGGGGCTCAGTGCAATGGCTCTGTTCTCCACTAGATGGCGCTGCAAGCCCACTGGGGTGAATTGTTATGGCGCTCACAAGTGCGCATGTGCTGGAGCGGTAAAAATGGCGTCACCCAGCCTCCCGTACTGGAACTCTGCTCTCCCTGATCAGCAATCATGCACCCATCCTCTGTCTTCAGCTTTCATCCACTCCCTGCTTTTTCACTGTCCGTGACCAAGCCCCAGGCAGCAACCCCCTCCCGAGTCCTGTCTCAGATGCGGCCACTTTCCCTGGCCCCCTACTTCTGAAGGACTACGGCTTTGACCTGTTCTGCCCCTCTGCGTGTGGGTTTCACCGAGCAATGGCTGAATGTCGGCTGCACCCAGGAATGCTTGCTGGACCCTGCTGCTGCCAGTGCCCCGAGACTGCGGCTAGGTGCCAGCCCACCCCAGAAAAAGTTCGTGAGATAGTGTAGCAACAGTGTTTCAGTGACTATGGAAAATCACAACACACATCTGGCACCAGGCTTCACCCTTAACAACCTTGTTCTAGCACCAGCGAACATGGCTGTTTTCTGGGGTCTGCTGGGACCAGGTGGCTTCAACAGTCTCTACCAAATGTCCTTCCAGCAGTGGAACCGCTTTTCCCCCGTGTAGCTCAAGAACCTCCCGGACCCCACTCTGTTCCTGGGGATTCGCCCTTTCCACCAGAGCACCACCAGGTATTGAGCCTGAGTTGCAGACTCTGTGTGCCCCTTGTTTACAGTCTTAATGGAATTTAAACCCTCTCCTTTCTCCTTTCTCCCTTTTTAGTTTAGTCCCTGTGGCTGTTTCCAATTTTCCACTTTCTCTCCAGCTGCTTCTAGGGAGAGGTGCTTTTCCCATATTCTCCCCTGCCCCCTGCCCCGTCTCTGTTCTCTCTCCTCCTGCAAAAGTGGTTCCCTGCCTTTCGCAGCTTCTCTCTCCCCAAGTTTACCTCTCCGCACTGCGTACCTGCTGAATTCTGTGGTTGAGGTTGTGCAGATTGTTGTGTTAATCCTCCAGTCAGTTTTCTAGGTGTGCAGGATGGTTTAGTGTTGGTCTGGCTATACTTCATGGCTGTGAGACACACAAAAAACTTCTATGCTGTTCCACCATCTTTGTTCTTCCCTCAGAATTTAAAGTATATTTACCTACCAATCAAAACCACAATGAGATACCACCTTACACCTGTCAGAAGGGCTAAAATTAACACCACAGGAAACAACAGATGCTGGCAAACATGCAGGGAAAGGGGGAACACTCTTAAGCTGTTGGTGGGGATGGAAACTGGTGCAGCTGCTATGGAAAACAGTATGGAAGTTCCTCAAAAAGTTAAAAATAAAACTACCCCATGATCCAGCAATTGCACTACTACGTATTTACCCAAAAGATATAAAAATACAGTTTCAAAGGGGTATATGCACCCCAATATTTGTAGCAGCAATATCAACAATAGCCAAACTATGGAGAGATTCAAATGTTCAACTGATTAATGGATACAGAAGATGTGGTATATATACAATGGAATGTTACTTAGCCATCAAAAAGAATGGAATTTTGCCATTTACAAAGATGTGGATGGAGCTAGAGTGTATTATGCTAAGCAAATAAATTTGGTCCAAGAAAGACAAATACGTGATTTCACTCATATGTGGAATTTAAGAAACAAAACAGATGAATATATGGGAAGGATGGGGAAATGAGAAGAAAGGGAAATAAGCCACAAAAGATTCTTAATGATAGAGAACAAATTGAGGATTAATGGAGGGAAGTGTGTGGAAGATGGGCTAGATGGGTGATGTGTATTAAGGAGGGCACATGTTATGATGAGCCCTGGCTGTTATATGTAAGTGATGAATCACTAAATTCTACTCTTGAAACCAATATTACATTGTATGTTAACTAACTAGAATTTTAATAAAAATTTGAAAAGACAAAAAAGAAGTAAAGCATGTATACCTAAAAAGATTTTTCCAAATTGCTAATTCTAATTTAACTTATACTGATAAAAAAGGTTTGTATAAGGATTAGATGAGATACTGTATTTGAAAAGTTTAGCACACTAAGCCTAGCATATTATAATCACTTTATTAATGCTAACTAATATTTTTCTTAACTGAGAATCCAAACATTAAAGAGGTATACATGACAAGGGTTAGGAAAAAATACAACTAACTCAGATTGAATTAATGTCCATTTATTGATCATCTGGTATATTCTATGCAATATGTTAAAATCTAAGTTTTTTTTTTTTTTTTTTTAAAGTTTATTTATTCTGAGAGAGAGAGAGAGAGAGAGTAATCTGGAAGGGGCAGAGTGAAGGAGAGGGAGAATCCCAAGGAGGCTCTGCACTGTAAGCACAGAGCTAGGTGTGGGACTCAAACTCACAAACTGTGAAATCATGACCTGAGCCAAAACCAAGAGTCAGAGGCTTAACCAACTGAGCCAATCCAAGTGCCCCAAATCTAAGATATATTTTTAAAAAGACTATATGGTTCTTGCCTTCAAAGAGTTCATATCCATGAAGAGAGAGACACACACATTTTTATGAATAAAGATAGTCCTGTGAATTGAGTGTTAATATAGCTATGTACAAGATCATATAACAGCAATGATATGGAGCATCTACTTGTGACTGGGAAGACCAGGAAAATTTTGGGAGGAAAAGACAGTTAATTGGAGGCTTACAGAAGATTTCTGCCTGAATTCTCCAGACCCTATGGGATATGATTTAGAGCACCCAGATGGAATCCAATCCATAGCCAGTTTTGAGTCCAATATATCCTATTAGCAATGGCTAAGTTATGCAGATATTGGACATCTTGAACCCCAGTGGATAATCTGTGCATACTGAGGTGTTGAGAGGTGATGAGGAAAGAAGTGCATTGTTTAATTATACCATAGCAATGCCCTTTAGGGGTGCCAGTGATCTCTAAGATATCCCAGGTTTCAACATGAGAGTAATAGATCTGACTGACTTGAGGCTTTTTATAAATTCACAGAGGGAGAGAAAATATTGTTTCATGATCAGTACTTAGCTCATTGGCTTCTCCATTATATTGTGTTTCTTGAATCTTGGTGTATATTTAGAGCATATTTTGAAATCAGTGGAAAAAAGAAGGTACAGAGTTGGCATCCATGGATTTTTATATTTATGTATTTGATTTTTAAGCAAATTTGTCCTAAAAATAATTTACCTGTAGTGAATTCTAATTTAATTAATTAGTGCAAACTATAGTGCTAATGTGTAAGATAAGTCATTTACTTGTGAGACTAGCCATAAACTGAGCCTCTATATTTCAATAATACCTTTCTGATTTCTATTTTCATGAAATAATACAGAAAAGTTCATGTGTGTGTGTGTGTGTGTGTGTGTGTGTGTGTGTACACAAGGAAGAAAAAGAAAAAGGAGACCAGACTGTGAGAGAAAAACTTCCAAAGAAAATAAGTATTATTACTTTTATATCTCTTCACTTTATTTCAAGGTTATTGGCTTTTACTTATCATAAATATTCATTATATATTCTGGAGACTAGTTCTTTGTTAAATATATATGTTGCAAATCTTTTCTATTCGTCATATTTTTACTTTCTAAACCTTTTTTGTCAAGCAGATGTCCTTCTTTAAAAAAAATATTTTCAAGTTAGTTAACATACAGTGTAGTCTTGGCTTCAGGAATAGAACCCAGTGATTCATCTCTTACATATGACACCCAGTGCTCATCCCCAAAAGTGCCCTCCTTAATGCCTGTCACCCATTTAACCCACCCCCATACCTGTCCCCCTCAAGCAACCCTCAGTTTTTTCTCTGTATTTAAGAGTCTCTTACAGTTTGTCTCCCTCTCTGTTTTTATCTTATTTTCCTTTCCTTCTTCTATATTCATCTGTTGAGTTTCTCAAATCCCACATATGAGTGAAATCATACGATACCTGTCTTTCTCTGACTTATTTCATGTAACATAATACCCTCCAGTTCCATCCTCATTGGTGCAAGTGGCAAGATTTCATTCTTTTTATCACTGAGTAGTATTCCATTGTATATATAAACCACATCTTCTTTATCCATTCATCAGTGGATGGACATTTGGGGTCTTTCCATAATTTGGCTAGTGTTGATAAGGCTGCTATAAATATTGGAGTGCATGTGGCCCTTCAAATCAGCATTTTTGTATCCTTTGGATAAATACCTAGTAGTGCAGTTGCTGTGTTGTAGGGTAGTTTTATTTTTAATTTTTTGAGGAACCTCCTTACTATTTTCCAGAGTGGCTGCACCAGTTTGCATTCCCACCAACAGTTCAAGCAGATGTTCCTAATGTCATCAACTTTATCAACTTTTTGCTTTAAGGCTAGTGCTTTTAATTTCATTTAAGGAATTCTTCCCTGGGGCACCTGGGCAGCTCAGTGAGTTAAGCCTCCAACTCGTGGTTTTGGCTCAGGTCATGATGTCTCTTTTCATGAGTTTGACACCACCCCTCCCCTGCCCCTGCCCTAGGTCAAGTAGGGCTCTGCACTAGTAGCACAGGAGCCTGCTTGGGAATCTCTCTCTCCCTCTCTCTCTCTCTCTCTCTCTCTCTCTCTGCCCCTCCCTCCCTCTCAAAATAAGTAAATAACCTTGAAATAGTAAAAAAAAAAAAAAAAAAAAAAAAAGGATAATAATAATAAAAAAGAAATTCTTCCCTACCCTGATATTATGAAGATATTCTCTCTTATTATCTTTTAAAAGTTTTATAATTTTGCCTTTTTTTAAGGTCATTAACATTCCTGGACTTGTTTTTTATATGTGCATAAAGTCACCATTTTAGAATCTTCTAGTTAATTGGCTATTTGAGTATATTGGTCCAAGACAATACTCAGGCTGTTGCTGTCCTGGAAATCTCTGCCATATAAGCCACAGAACCCAGAACCATTCCCGCTGGTATTTAAGCCAGACCAGACAACTCTCACCAGGCAGCATTAAACTACAGGCAGGACCTGGACAGACCTGGTTTGAATAGTTAGAATTTAGGAACTCCCAGCAGACACACCCTGGTTTTTTTCCTTGTAATGATGTAACCTCCAATTTTATGAAGTTAAATTTTCAGACTGTTTTATTGGTGTTATGAGAGACTTTTCCTATACTTCATTTAGAGTTTTGCATCTGTTTGTTGATGCAATTAGCTTATGATTTTTCTTTCCCATACTGTTTATTGGTATTTATTGGTATTAAGATTTTTCTATAATAATAATGATGATCATGATAAACCCTTACAAAGTGCTCCTCATGACTCCTCAAAGTGCTCCTTCCAGATTCATGGAAATACTTTATATGCACGAACTCACTTAATCTTTACCATCACTTTATGAAATGGGTAGCATTATCATTTCATTGTATAGATGAAAATAGTGATCTACAATCAGTTAAGTAACTTGCCCAGGCAGAGACAGAAAACAGTAGAGCCTGGAATTGCTTGTGAAAGATTGGACTTGTGTGTTCCTTTTATGTTTGGTAGGGTACAACCCTAAATGTCTCATTTCTTTGTGAGCAATTTACTATGGATTCAATGTACATACTGATCAAAGAACTGTTCAGGGTTCCTTTTTCTTTTTGAGCATTTTCTAGAAATGAATGTTTCAAATTTTTTAAATAATATTTTTCATTCACATTTTTTATTATATTTTCAATTCTTTTTAAAAAAAATTTTTTTTAATGTTTATTTATTTTTGAGACCGAGAGAGACAGAGCATGAGCAGGGAAGGGGCAGAGAGAGAGGGAGACACAGAATCGGAAGCAGGCTCTGGGCTCTGAGCTGTCAGCACAGAGCCCGACGCGGGCTCGAACTCACGGACTGTGAGATCATGACCTGAGCCGAAGTCGGACGCTTAACTGACTGAGCCACCCAGGCACCCCGATATTTTCAATTCTTATACTATTTGTGGTTATGTCCTCACTCTCATTCTTAATGTGTTAATTTGTAACATCTCTCATACCTTGATGAAGTTTTTATACGTAGCCTATTTATTATTAATTTTTCCATTGATACACAAGTTTTTGAAATATGCTTATCAGTCTCCATATACAGCAGATTTTTTTCCCCTTTGATTATTAACTTCAAACTTAACTACCTTGTGAAAAGAGATTATGCATCTTTTAATGTGTCTAAACTTTCTTGTCAGATTGTCATCAAGTTTTGTAACTGTCCCTTGAGTATTAAAAAATAGTGTTTTCTCCAACTGTTGGATTCAGGGATCTATTTTTCTTTTTCTTTTTATTAATAGTCATTTATTTATTTTGAGAGAGAGAGAGAGAAAAAAAAAAACATGACAAGGAGAGGGGCAGAGAGAGAGAGTGAGAGGGAATCCCAAGCAGGCTCCACACTCAGCACTGAGCTGAGCCCCATGCAGGGCTTGATCTTACGACCATGAGATCATGACCTGAGCCAAAATCAGGAGTTGGACACTTAACCAACTGAGCTACTAAGGCGCCCCTGCAGGGAACGATTTTTATTCACTATTTAAAACTTGTTTATTGTAATTTTGGAGTCTTTTTTATTTTTTTTTTTCCTGTTGAATATACAAATTATGAAAAGAGATATGTTAAAATCTGTTACTGTGACATTGGATTAATCTGTTTCTCATTATAGTTTCATCAAATTTTGTCTTCATACATATTGTGGATATATGAGCTGGTATATTCAAGTTTGTAATTTTTGCTTTACCCTGGAGAATTGCAATTTTTGTCATGATGGAGTTTTTCTTCACATCCACAACAATGCTTTTTGCCAGGAAGTTTATGTATCTGGCATATGAACGTGGCATATATTTTTATCAGTTCTTTACTTTCAAACATTCTCTGACCCTATGTTTTAGATGTAACTTTCTTAAGTAGCCTATATTTGGATTTAGTTTTATAACTTTTTAATCCACTTTGATGAATGTTGACTTAATTGTAATTTCTTGTACAGTTTAAATTTGCTATAATCACCAGTATTTTAAAATTTATTTTTACCATTTTCTTTTATCCTTTTTATTTTATCCAACTTTCCTTTCTTTTACTGTCCTTTCCTGCTTCTTTTGAATTAATTTTTCTCCTCCTGCATCATTTGCTTGAATAAATGGCCATAGGATCTCTTTGGGAATGACGGGGGGAATCATTAGAATATATTTACATGGTAGTTAAGGGTACTTTCTCATAGTTACCTGGCATTTCCAGGATTCTGGATCTGAGAAATGGTTCATATTCACAAATTGGACAGGGATGATATTCTACTGGAGAAGTTTCCACAGGCTCATGATCATTTATGCTTATTTTCTTTTGATTGTGAAAACTGAGCAATACCCTTTTTGGTTGCTCATCTATCTCGTCTCTATGAACCTCTGATTTCCACTCAGACCTTTCTACTAAACCTGCCTATAAATGATAGCTATCACTGAGCTTCTCAACAATGTTGTTGCTTTTTTACCTTTTACCATTTCAATAATGGAGCTTTATCACAGAACATAGATGATGGGTTAGTTTCTTGTCCCATGCATTTTTTCCACTCTAGCATGCCTGCTTCTCTGAGACTTTTGGTCCCTTCCTCCACAATTTTCCATGGTAGTTCCAGCATTTCTACATCACTGAATGTAGGCCATTACTTTTTCTAAGCTTCCAAGAGCATAGTCTCCCAGGGTTCTTGCCCAGGTGTTTTATCCTGAATTTCTGGAAATTGCTCCCATTTCAAAAAGCTATGTTTTGTCCAACTTTATATTGTTCTTGATCCAACACCCTCAGTATCAATTACATACATTTTCTTATTATTCCTTTCCTCCTTAACAAGCCCAATACTTCCCCAGCTGGGTGACTTGACCAATATTATCGATCCAATGGGAAAAGGAGAGGTGGGAACAGATGTTCCCTGTTGGTACAGGTTGTTTTGCAAGACAAAGTTTTCTGTATTATCTTTAACATGGAAGATGCTAGCTAGCCTTTAAGTAGAGGGAGTGGTCCACTTCTGCAGGATGTTTCAGAAGAATCTGGAAATTCAGTGCATTCAACTGCAACAGTACATTGAATACAACACAAATCTCAGTGCTAGACATCAGTCTCTCCAAACAGAGACCTGACTTGGTATAATAGATTGGCTGGACTTGACAACGCAAACTTCTCTTAAACTCTGCTACCCTTGTAATAATTAAGGTTTAGGCCTTATCCACAGCATTTTTCTTTATTCCTATGACAGAAAATAAGAGACTCTTTATGTGATGTTAAGAAGGCCTTCGTTTCACACTTTACCTTCAACTGGTGGTTAAATAATCCTTGGCCTTAGACAATAAAAGTCTTTGACTAATGCCTCAGTGTCACTCAGCAATACTCCTTATACTTAATTCTGTACCTCTTACACATGTACAATACTAAAACTGCTAATGCATCCCCTTCCTTTGGTATCCCATCCCAGTTCATCACTGGCAAAATGAGATGGCATAACTGGAGCCATCAGTTTTCCTCTTACTGCAAGTGATAGTGTCTTCATTGCTAGTTAGCCAATACTGATCCAGTTATAAAATTTTAGAGTCTGCTTCCTAGGATCACTCTTCATATCAATTGTCTTACATTTTGTTTCTCAGGATACAGGCTCTGAATTAGATATTAAATGTGAGATATTTTGGAGTGTGATTTGAGTTATTTATTGTTATACAACCCCAATGACAAAAATACAATGTCTTAAAAATGACCATTTTATTATACCTCAAATTATGTGAGTCAGGAATGTGGGCAGAGGTTGGCTAAGTGATTCTTCTGCTTCATGTAGGGTTTACGGTAGTGAGTTGAGAGTAGGTTTGTTTGGTTAGCTGGACTGGTCTGCAGGTCACTTGCATGCCTGATATCTTAGAAGAGATGACTGTAAGGCTATACTTAGTTGGCTCTTCTCTCTAGTCATATACTCCCAGGATCTAGGCATAAACTGTCATAGTGTCCCTTCCACTATAGTCTGTTAATCAAAGTGGTCATAGAACAGCCCAGTTTTGAGAGGAAGAAATATAGACTTTATCTATGGGGAAAAGAGTATCAAAGAATTTGTAGCCATTTTCAATCTGTCACAAATATTTATAGGAACAATTCATATTAGGGAACAGGGGAAGTAGAATTGGCAAAGGGAGAGGAAAAACTGAAATACAGTTACAACAGAGGCCTCAGCCAATTCCATGAGGGGTTCTGGAGATGGAATGCACGTTTGAATTTAGGCAAGGAGGTTAAGTTTATGTGTGGCTCCATTAGGCCAATCACTTGATAACAGACTATCTTTGGGATGGGCAAGCATGTAACTTTGGTTTAAGGAGTTCCTTTTTGGTCTAAGCAATTCTCGGAGAGAAATTAAGTTGTAAGTCATTATCAGTCAACACTTCTGCCAACTGAGCACCTCTTTCATGAAGGCACAGTCTGGGTGGTACATCCCAGAATTCATTGTATGTGTTAGGAATTAAATGGAGGTTACAAAGAATGTTATTATCACCTAAACAAATGAAATAAAAATAGCAATATATAGTATCAATATCATGAAAGTTATAATACTGATATGAAGGAAAGAGTTGATTAAATACATTTTATTAAATACAACAATGCATACATTTTACAAAAAAGATAAAGATATTAAAGAAAAAATGCTTCAGTAAAGTATAGTGACTCTGAAGGAAGAACCCAACTGATGGAACAGAATGATTTCTAAAATATGTATCAAGAAGAAATTGGGAGAAAATGTTTCTGAAGGTGAAAAGAACACATAGTATGCAAGAAAAGAATTTTCACAGGCTACTGAATATAAAGACAAGAGTAAAAATGGAGTTCTTTATTTCTACTAAATAGGGGCTTAAACTGTTTCCCGTCTTCCTCAGATGTATCTTGTAAAAGCAACAAGGGAAATTAAAAACAAACAAATCTTCAATTTATTTTTACATGAAACCAGTAAACATATACATCCCACAGATTTTTTTTTTAAGTGTAAATGCTACTAAAAGCAACTAAGATTGGCACAAAACTGAATGAATTGAAAGGCAGCACAAACCACATGGTAAGAGAATAGCAAGATAGTCCAGAAGCAACAGATATCAGAAAAGGACTAAATGAAATAAAATCTGTGGGATCTGGGAAAGACAAAGCAGAAACTGAAAAGATAAATGGGTCAAAGTACATAAGAAATATGTATAGAGCAGAGTAACATACAAGTAATGAAATGTCTTCAAAAATACCAGTAAAACTACACTCCCTAAAGGAAACACCTGCAACTGCTGGACAAGAAAACGTAGCTTATTTCACAGTAAGATGTAAAATTCAAGCTGGTCTAGCATTGACACACAGCTAATAGAAGAAACAAAATGGAAAAGATTTACCCAAAAATGCATCACAAAATGAGAAAGAGCAGATGAAAGTTCTGCCCAAATATTTTATCACTAACTAAAAAATGAGAAAAATGAAATCATCACTTTTATAAAAGAAGATCTCAAAGTAAAAACACAAGATTTTAGGGACAATATGGTGAGAAAATAGAAGACAATGAAATGTACACTAGTAGAACTCAGGAAAATGTAGGAAGAATAATAAAAAAATCACAGAAACATAAGACAAAATTGGAGCACAAGGCAGCATAAACATTGACAATAACACAGGAGGAGATCCGGAGTATAGAATGAGAAAAGCAACCAAAATAAAAGAGAAATACAGAGGAGTTAAAAAGGATTAAAGAGAATAGTTAGATACACAAGAAAGGCAAAGGAGATCAAATGTGTGTAATTGGAGTTTACCAAGAAGAAAGCCAAAATAATGGAACAGAATATAGAAACATATAATTCAAGAAAACATTCCTGAAATTTAAGAAGTCTCGAATCTACATTTTTGAAAAAAAAAAAAACAAAAAAAAAAACCATGTTATATGCCAGGACAGTTTGAACCACAATGGTCAATAATGAAATACATTTGATAAAGTATTGGCCCTTAAAGAAAAAATCCTTTGCAATGCTAAGTCAAAATACCAAGTCACTTAGAAGAGCAAAAACAAATCAACCAGATTTCATGTTTTCCTTAGCAGTATTCAGCTTCAGAAGACAATGGGGCAATATGCAGTATTTATATGATAGGCAAGGAAGTGTAACTCACAGATTATATGTACAGCCAAGTTGTGCTTCAAGTGAAAATTCAACAAATTGTTTTGAACAGACAGCACTCAGGGATTAGTTTTCCCAAACGTTCTTGCTAAGGAAACTCCTTGCAGGTGAACCTTAAACAAAGGATGACTGGAAAAGAATGACAAAGTCATGAACTTTTAAATATATTTTATTTAGAACCAACACAAGCTAGATATGTTTTATATACTTTAATGAGAAAATGTTAACCCCTTAAAGAGCAAGAAGATAAAAAGCAGAACAAGTCTGTTACCACATCTGAAGTATCTGGGAATCAAAGAATATCATTTCTAGTTTATAAAATTAAGTAATAAATAAGCATATTGAGTCACACAAATGTATACTGGATGATTTCTTGTCAAAATGCCATTACTCTTACTGTATATACTTGGACATTGTTTCCCAGATTCCTCTTCATTCTATGGTACCTGGTTAAAATTGGTCAAAAACAGGACCTCCTGGAAAGTCTAGAGTGCAGCTGGGAAGGAGAAACAATTTATTTAGGCCCTGGTGGTCGGACATGATAATTGATGGGGCTTTGGAGTGATGGGAGTTCAGAGCTGATGGCCAAGAAAGAATTCTTGAAGATGTGTTTGGTGCAAAAAGGTGATTTTATTAAAGCACAGGGACAGGGCCTGTGGGCAAAAAGAGCTGCACTGGTGTTGTGAAGAGTGACTGGTTATATACTATGAACTTGGGGGAGATAAAGAAGAAGTTTCTTAAAGGGATTTCCATAGGCTAAAGACTCATACTGGAGGCCTAGCTATTGTCAAGCTAAGGTTGTTTTTCCCTCTAGCAAAGCATTAAGACAGTAGGGAATTCCTGGAGATTAGGCTGTTGATAAGATTGCCCTTTTCTTGTAATGTTACTAAGATATTTGTAAACTGATAGAGACTCAAGTCCTGCTAGACTGTGATCTCTATCAGTTAACCATTGGTTTTCTTTCTCTTTCCTCTGTCTTTGGGCAGCCAGGAGTGCCTGAGATTTATCACACATATCCCACCTGGGGTGGGGGTGTTTTGTGGGGTGTTAGCTTGCATTGTGCTCCCTCATCAATGATGATCAAGTGCCCATATGTGGTAGCCCTCAGCTTGTTCTTGTTCTCCTTCTGTGCTCTGAGTCATGGTGTTTTCTAACTCCCTTGCCTCCTGACTGCTGCTGGCCCAAGGCTCACCACCAGGGCTATGCTTGTACACATACAGTGGCAGCAGTACCACAGGGGCAGCAGTTTCCTTTGACCTCTATAAATATCTCCACTGTTTGTAGACAGATTTGCATGGCTTCTTGGCTTTTATCATGTGTTCAGACTATTTTACTTAGGCCAGTGCTTGAGGCAATTTTGATTGCTGATTGTTTCTCTGATCCTCCAATTCCCTCATTCCAGACCTTCACTTCCCTAGTTCCTCCACACTGGTGTAAAGTCTAATTCCTAAATTAAACTTCTTACTCATGTAATGCTAATAATGGGTTTGGTTTATGACTGATAAAAATAGTAAGTTAAGCAAGGTAATTTTATTGACTACAAGAATAAATCAGGAAAATACAAGTTTAAAGAAAAAGGAAGAGGGGCGCCTGGGTGGCTGAGTGGGTTAAGCATCCTCCTCTTGATTCAGTCTCAGGTCCTGATCTCACAGTTGGTAAGTCCAAGCCCTGCATCAGGCTCTGGGCTGACAGCAGGGAGCCTGCTTGGGATTTTCTCTCTCCTCCCTCACTCCTGTGTTTTCTCTCAAAATACCTAAATAAACATTTTAAAACAATAAAAGAAAAAGTAAGACTTGTGATCTTAATATCAAACATGGAATTCAGGCTTCAAAGTGTTAAAGTTCATGAGGAAGGGAAATTTCTTATGTTAAAGGTCTCTATTTGTAGTCAAAACACAAATTTGTGAATACATACGATCACAATGGCACAGCAGCAACATTAACTAATGGTGCTGGTACTGACATCTTAAACTACTTTTTTAAGAGTGTTTATTTTTTTTATTTTTTTGAGAGATTGAGTGAGAGAACAAGAGGAGTAGAGAGAAAGAGAGAGGGAGACACTCTGAAGCCAACTCAGAGCTGTCAGCACAAAGCCTGATGCAGGGCTAGAACTTACAAATCCTGAGATCATGACTTGAGCTAAAGTTGGGCACTTAACTGACTGAGACACGCCGGTGCCCCTTACCCTATTTTTTTTTTTTTTTCCCCGCTTCATTTGCAGTGCTTCTGGTATTGTTCCATTAAGGATGATGGTGAGTTTGGTGAGAGATGCACAGTTTTCGTTTTAAGGAGTCATTAATCTATTACTAATTTATTGTTCATTTCATTTTATTTTATTTTATTTTTGTTCATTTTATTTTTAAAAACACAATGATTGTTAACTTTGGTCAAATGTCTCATTAACATCACAATATGATTTTACTCCTTGGAGTTATCACTGTGATTAATATTGATCCACCTGTACATCCCTGGAATGAATCCATAGAATCATAATTTTAATGTGGTTTGGATTCTTTTTATGAGTATTTTAGTATGGAATTTTGCATTACTGTTCATGATGTATTGCATCATGCATCATGATTGCATACCGTTCATGATATAGTGTATTTTTTTGTTGTTGAAATTTTTGTTAAATGTTGATATCATTTTTATGCTTCTCATTTAAATATCTTAGAATTATAAAAATATTTTGAAATTAAAAACATAGTAGTATCTAGTCTTTAAAATTTTGAAACTGGATCTTTTGCTTTTTGGAAGAATAAGGAAAATCTTTTCATTTATGTTTATCATTTCATGTTTCTTTCTCTTGGAATTTATTTTGTAAAATTTTAGAAATTTTAGAAATTTTTAGAAAGTTACTAATTTCATCCATACTTTCAAATTTATAATGGGAATATAAAAGAATATTGGAGTGAACAAATTGACTCAGTTCTAGCTCAGACTGAAGACCTTAAAGTTTAAAGAGGAACAAATATCATGGATATGGATATGTGATTTTTCTATAGCACTGTTGATTTCTACAGATGGATCTTTAGAGAAAGGGAAGTTTATATAGGTGAAGTTATAGGTGAGTTTTTAATTGAGACCTTGCATGTGGAGATTCAGAGAAATCAGTACATTTTTATTGAATCCTTTTTTTTTTTTAACATTTATTTATTTTTGAGACAGAGAGAGACAGAGCATGAACGGGGGAGGGTCAGAGAGAGAGGGAGACACAGAATCTGAAACAGGCTCCAGGCTCTGAGCTGTCAGCACAGAGCCTGACGCGGGGCTCGAACTCACGGACCGTGAGATCATGACCTGAGCCGAAGTCGGTCGCTTAACCGACGGAGCCACCCAGGCACCCCTATTGAATCCTTTTTTATTACTAAGAAAGACAATAGAAAAGAGAGAAGGCATAAAACAAGGTCACTGCCCTATAGGCACTTGCAACCCAATTGTAAATTCCTTCAGGATTTAAGCCACCAGAGGCTATAATGAACTATTCAAGGTAACTGTAAGTAAATGCTAAAAGAATTAATTCATACTGTAGCCTTTGGCATTTCAGGGCTGAAGAGATGACTTAAGACTGAGGTAGTCAGAGGCTTAAAGAGCGAGGTGAATCCTACATGAAGGGTAAGATTAAAATTGTCAGGACTCTAAGTATGAAGACAAGAATTAATGTGTCTTTCCTGACAGTATAGTGGTAATATATAATAACTGCTCCATTAAATTTTGTTGAATGAATAAATATGTGAATAAATATGTGATATTACATAAGCTAGAGGAAAAAAAAGAGGGAGGAAGGAAGGAAGGAAGGAAGGGCTAAAAAGTCAAATATCACATACAGATCATATAATGACTGCAGAGCACCCATTGGATTTCTCAGCTAGGGGTGTGGATCATGGAGACAGCCAGAGCAGTGGATTACAACCAGATTTAAGAAAGTTGAGAGTAAAGGAGACCAGAAATAAAGAACAGGTTTTGTTTGTTTGTATTTGGTTTTATTTTGTTTTTTGTTAATGTGGGAGAGATGGAGCACATTTGTAAGGAGGGATTTAGATGAGAAAAACAGATTTAATGACATGAAGATGGTAGTAGGTTATGTTGGAGACTGCGGGAAGGAAGATAGACATTGGACAGGAGCAGGGAAATCTCCTTTGAGAATGGAGTTAAAATAAGGCATGGCCGGGGCGCCTGGGTGGCTCAGTCAGTTAAGTGTCCCACCTTGACTCAGGTCATAATCTTATGGTTTGTGGGTTTGAGCACTGCGTCAGGCTCTGTGCTGACAGCTCAGAGCCTGGAGCCTGCTTCAGATTCTGTCTCCCTCTCTCTCTGCCTCTCCCCCTCTTTTGCTCAGTCTCTCTGTCTCTAAAATAAATAAACATTAAAAAAAATTTTTTTAAAAGAAGGGATGGCTGCAGTTAAATCCCATAATGGAATATCGGGAAAATCGTTAGAATTCCGCTTAAGTGGTCTTATTTTATTTTACAAAATGGGAATGTACACATTTGCTGAAGGAATGAAGGAAGTAGTGCTATTTAAGAATAATGGATTTTGGACTGGATTACAATGAAAATAGGAGTGAGCAAGTCAGTCCTAGCTCAGTTTGAAGACATTTTTTTGATGGCACAGATAATAGATGCACAGTTTTTCTGTTGTGATGTGTATGCACTGGGATAGGCATATACTGATAGAGGGTTTGGAGTTTTGAAATGAGTGTACAGTTGTATATTGAAAGACTAGCTGAAGCAGTGAAATTGGAGAAAAAGAGTTAGAAAATAATAGACACACAGAGAAATGAAGTATGGTAAGAAATTGGTGTATGGATCTCAAAGATAAAGTTTTTGGAGTAAGTGATTGAAATGTAGTACAAATAAACGTCACTGAAATGCTGAGGTCAACAAACTGAGGGTAAAGGCCACACAGTATAGAGGAAAAGGTCACAGATTCTAATATCTATCTCTTAAGCTACACGACCTTGGGAAAATTACTTAACTCTGAGGTCCCTCAGTTTCCTAATAAGTAGAATTAAAGTACCACTATAAACATTAATGAAAAAGCATATATTAAAGAGCCTAGCAAAAACCTAGCATGGAAGAGTTATGTTATTATATTATTCTTTTGTTGCTGTTGTTATCATTTTTACTTTTGTCACTGTTAAGTAGCTCAAGGACATGGGGATTATCAGATTTAGAGTACATAAGAGTCAGGTGTGAAAGTTGTCAATGAATATAAGGAATTGATCATAAGAAGAAAGATAAAAAATGGTAATGAAGATTGCAAGAGATGATGTCATTGGATAGCTTGGAACAAAAGAAGCCTTATTTTTATGCTCTAGGGAAATTAGAAATAAAATTTTAAATTTTTTAATGTTTATTTTTGAGAGAGAGAGAGAGAGAGACAGAAAGAGAGAGAGACAGAGAGAGAGAGAGAGAGAGAGAGAGAATCTGAAGTAGGTTCCAGGCTCTGAGATGTCTGCATAGAGCCTGATGTGGGGCTCAAATTCATGAACCATGAGATCATGACTTGAGCCAAAGTCGAATGCTTAACGAACTGAGCCACCCAGGCGCCCAGAATAAAATTTTAAATAGTAATTTGTAATCAGAGAATTCTGACTTCTCTCTCTGCATTTGTGGGTGGAAAAGAATAAGATGAAGTAGCTTTCTGTGAAGGACTTGGAAATTTAGTGGAGAATGTTTAGAGTAGAGTGCAATTCCAGAAGAAAAAAATATAAAGGACCAAGGGAGTAGTAGGAGGATAGGTAGAGAGAGGAAGTTACAACAATATGAGGATGAAAATATGGGTAAAAGAGAAAATCAGAAGGCTTACCAGCTGGATGATAACAAGGGCGATAGGCATGAGGTGGGAATATGCCCAGATGTCAAATAGACACCAGAGTAATTTATTTACATGTTGCAGCTGGCTGATTCTTCTCTTGGGGATGAAACTTCAGGATGCTAGAGACATGATCATGTCACATATAAATGATTGAGACTGAGGATATAGGATATATTATTAGTTTTTAATTGTTTCAAAAATATTAGGATGGTTAAATGCAAGTAACTAAAATTGCGTTTTAAATGTAAATATGAGTTTCTCAAACCCAGGTTTTATTTAATTACAGTGACCTCATAATAAAATAGAATGAAAATAGTGTAAAAACTTGCATCTAAGTGGAATAACATACTTTCCTGAGGTTCAAATTGGCTGGCTAAATTTCCTCATAAACCTTCATTTACATTTTAAAAATATTGATCATTTCAAAAACTAGGGCATATGAAAGTTGCATTTTAATGCTAGCACAATATTTGAAAGAGAATGAAAATAATGCAAGCATTGAAATATGTACTTTTCAGATAGCACTTAAAACTTTAAATAGAAATGTAACCCACAACTGACAGATTGTCTTTGTCAGCCTTGAACAACATGTAGACAGTAGGCTGCATGGGGTTCATAAATACATCTGGAGGCCTGATCTTTGCCTGCCTGCTGTGTGGGAGTCTTTATGACTGGCAGCCTTACTGGCAGCTCTACAGGCATTAGAATGGAAATAATAGCCCATCATCTGGATATGATAGTCACTTAAAATCTCAGCCATTTGCATTCTTCTTAAAACATCACTTTAAAGATATTCATTGATCATTGGAACATAAGATTTTAAAACTTCTATAACGATGTAAATAAGCCATAATGATTAAATGGTTCATTTGGAAATTATTTTGTAACTAAATGGTTATGACATAAATAAAACAGATTGATAGTGTCATTTGTAATAAATCATAGATTATGGATGTAGTTTATTAATTAAAGTTTTACATGCAACAATTACTTAATGCCACTGAGAAGTACATACACTTAAATTTGACAAATTAGTATTTACACCCTTCAAAATAGGGATTTTTCTGTGCTTTGGTCTAAGGCAGCCAGCAACTGGCTTAGGGTTCATATAAATTGGCATTTTCTGGGATCACAGAACCCAACTCATCCTGTAGACATTAGAGCTCTACTGCCACAGTGGAGAACAAAGAGAACTGGAAGCAAGCACAGCGACTTGATATTTGGCTCAAAAACAGCAACTCCCAAACACTTATAAAACTTTTCTTAGGCCTTTTCAGAAGGTGTGAGACTGGTCAGTACAATGACATTTATCCAACAAAGGAAAGTTTTCCTCTGTTTTATAGAGACCCTAGGAATTTTTCCCAGTAACATAAACCACCTCATAAAAGTCAACAATAGTGCTGATTATCTTGTCAAAAACAAATGAGTACATCCAATGGAAGAAACACACACACATACACACATGCACACACACACACCCAACACACACACCTTAAGATGGTCTCATTTAGTTTGGCATTTCATATTTTGTTTTCATTTTGTGGCACATCTGTGCAGCCTTCCAGATTCTCTGAAAGTATTTTGGATAATAAAAGAAAGAGAAGATTGTTCCCTGTTCTTTGCCTAGTCTTTCAATGATCAAACCATAATAAACATACACCTATGCATACCGTACTGTTCCAGAAAAGTACCCGCCATTATGTATCTTTCTGTAGCTCACTCTAACTTCGTACCCCATGTGTTGGTTCAAAAAAATAATACAGATTTCATGATTCCAAGGACTTAAAAAAATGTACAGAAGTAGTTTCAAAAGCTAATTTGATCAGTACTGTAGGGCATCGTCATCTCTCACTGGATTGTGGCATTAGCTTTCTAACTTGTCTTCCTGCTCCCATTCTTCCTCTCCTATAGTTTGAAGCAACCAGAATGAGCTTTTAAAATCTGTCAGATTATGTCTCAAAATTCTCAAAGGAACTCTTATCTAACTCTCAGTAAAAGCCCAAATCCTTAGTCTGTGGGCTCTACAGAGGACCTGTCTTCATCTCCTACCTCTTTCCTTTCACTTGACCTGCTCTAGGCTCACTGGCGTCCTTAATGGTTTTGAACATTTCAGACACACTTCCACCTAAGAATATTTGCACTGACTGCTCCTTCTGTCAGGAAAATGCTTCCCTTAGATATGGGTATGGCTTGTTCACTCATCTCATTCACATTACTCTAATAATACCTTTTCAACGAGCAATTCTGTGAACAAATTATAGTTGACCCTTGAACAACAGTGGTTTGAACTGTGTGGGTCCACTTATACATAGATATTTTTGATAAACACAGACGGTGCTGTAAATATGTTTTCTTATGATTTTTTTCTTAAAAATATCGTGTCTAGCTTATTTTATTATAAGAATACAGTGTATAATACATATAACATATAAAACATGTTAATCAACTATGTTATCAATAAGGCTTCTGGTCAACAGAGGGCTATTACTAAAGTTTTAGAGAGTCAAAGTATATACATGGATTTTCGACTGCTTGGGGGTCAGTGCTCCCTAACCTCATATTGTTCAGGATCAATTGTATTTAAATATTTTTAAATGTTTATTTATTCTTGAGAGAGGGGAGAGAGAGAGATTGAGAGACAGAGCATGAGTGAGGGAGGGGCAGAGACAGAGGGAGACACAGATTCCTAAGTAGGCTCCAGGCTCCAAGCTAGCAGCACAGACCCCAATGTGGGGCTTGAACTCACGGACCGTGAGATCATGACCTGAGCTGAAGTCAGACGCTCAGCCACCCAGGTGCCCCAAGGATCAATTGTATTTAAAACTGCAACCTCATTCTCTGGAATTCCTTGTCTTATTAACTTTTCTTTATAGGAAGTATCATTTTCTAACTGATTTCCAATTTATTTATTTATTTTTATTATCTTCTGCACACTATAATGAAAGCTGCACCAGAAGGGGTGCTTTGTTGTCTGTTCATTGCTGTATCTTCAACACCTGGAACAGTGCCTGACACATAGATTCTGTCTAATAAATATTTAGAAAACGTTTTTGGAACCCAGAAGCCTATTTTCAGGAATATAGACAAGAACTTCTCATACAAAGGGAAAATTAGTAGGGATGAAGTAAGCAATTGTTACTTTTTTACATTTTTATACCTTCTATAAAACCAAGATGAATTTAATAAGACTCATGAAATTTAGGTTAGGCATGAAGGTATGCTTTTATGCAAGCTTTAATTTTTTTAAAATTTATCCAAGTTAGTTAACATATAGTGTAATAATGATTTCAGGAATAGAATTTAGTTATTTATCACTTACATATAACTAACTCAGTGCTCACCCCAAAAAGTGCCCTCCTTAGTACCCATCACCTATTTAGCCCATCCCCCTACCCGTCTCCCCTCCAGCAACCCTCAGTTTGTTATCTGTATTTAAGAGTCTCTTATGGTTAGTTTCCCTCTCTGTTTTTATGTTATTTTTCCTTCCCTTCCCTTATGTTCATCTGTTTTGTTTCTTAAGTTCCACATATGAGCAAAATAATATATATATCCCTCTCTGACTTATTTTGATTAGCATAATACACTCTAGTTCCACCCACATCATTACAAATGTCAAGATTTCATCCTTTTTGATCACCAAGTAATATTCCATTGTATATATATATACCTCTTCTTTTTTAAAAAAATTGCTTTTAACGTTTATTTATTTTTGAGACAATGCGAGAAACAGTGCAAGCAGTGGAGGGGCAGACAGAAGTAGACACAGAATATGAAGCGGGCTCCAGGCTCTGAGCTGTCAGCCCAGAGCTGGACGCAGGGCTCAAACTCATGAACCATGAGATCATGGCCTGAGCCGAAGTCAGACGCTTAACCGACTGAGCCACTCAGGTGCCCCACCTCTTCTTCTTTATCCGTTCATCAGCCAATGGGAATTTGGGCTTTTTCCATACTTTGGCTATTGTTGATAGTGCTGTTATAAACATTGGGGTGCATGTGCCCCTTTGAATCAGCACTCCTGTATCCTTTAGGTAAATACCTAGTAGTGCAATTGTTGGGTCATAGGGTAGTTCTATTTTTAATTTTCTGAGAAACCTCCATACTGTTTTCTAGAGTGGCTGCACCAGTTTTCATTCCCACAAGTAGTGCAAAAGTGTTCCTCTTTCTCCAACATCTGTTCCTCGCCAACATCTGTTGTTGCCTGAGTTGTTGATTTTAGCCATTCTGACAGGTGTGAGGTGGTATCTCATGGTGGTTTTGATTTGTATTTCCCTGATGATGATCTATTCATGTCTTTTGTCCATTTCTTCACTGGATTATTTTTTGGGTGTTGAGTTTGATACGTTCTTTATAGGTTTTGGGTACTAACCATTTATCTGATATGTCATTTGCAAATATCTTCTCCCATTCTGTTTGTTTCCTTTTAGTTTTGCTGTTTTTTTTTTTTCCTTCACTGTGTAGAAGTTTTTATCTTGATGAGGCCCCAATAGTTCATTTTTGCTTTTGTCTTCAGTGACATTTCAAGTAAGAAGTTGCTGTGGCCAAGGTCAAAGAGGTTGTTACCAGTTTTCTCTTCAAGAATTTTGATGGCTTCCTGTCCTACGTTTAGGTCTTTCATCCATTTTGAGTTTATTTTTGTGTATGGTGTAAGAAAGTGGTCCAGTTTCATTCTTCTGCATGTTGCTGTCCAGTTTTCCCTACACCATTTGCTGAAGACACTGTCTTTTTTCCATGCAGGCTTTAATCTTAAAATTAGCATGATACTCCAAATATACAGAAAATTACAGAAATACAATAAATACCTGTAGATTCAACATTAAATCCTCTCAGATCTTGGGAATTTCACCACATTTATTTCTCATAACTTGTTAAAAAATAAAATATTACAGATACAATGTAAACTTCTTAAAATACCCACTACTCCCATTTCGTTCTCACCACATCCTTCGGATGACTACTATCCTAAATTTGGGGTTTGAAAATCTCATGAATTCATATACATAAGAATATATGGATGGCTCCACATACATTGTATAATATTGTTTTATATGATTACAAACTTTATATATGTGAAGCCATAATTTAATATATATTCTTAACTAGCTTTTTCCCATTGCCATAATTATGTTGATAGGATATTCATCTGCTAATATTTACTATGTAATTAATTTTAATTGCTATATAATATAGTATTTAACATTATATTAAATTGCATATATTCATTCTCCTCTTGATAAAAATTTAGGTTGTCTCGAATTATTTTCCTGTTTTATATATTGCAATTAATTTTTTGTACACTCATCGCGTGAATCTGTGTGATAGTTTCTCTAATATACCTAGAAATGGAAGTTTTAAATCAAAACTTATACACAATTTCAGCTTTATTAACTGCTGCTCAATTATCCTCCAAGTTGGTAATAGTGATGTATATACACATAGAAGTAAGGTTAAGCTTTTTTCTCCACATCTTCATCATGGCTTGTATTGTCAGACTTTTTTTTTTTTCCAATTTGACATGTGAAATGATGTCTAGCAGTTGTTTTATTTGTGTTCCCTGATTAGTCATGAGGTTGAGAATCTTTTCATTGTTGATTGACTGTATAGTTTTTCTCTTCAATGAATTACTTGTTCAATAACCTTCAACCATTCTCCACTAATTGTTTTCTTGTAGATTTGTAAGTGTTTTGTATAAATTTGTATATAACATTTTTGAAACTTTTAGTTAATGTGACTACCTAAACCAGACCATTTTCAAGAATGGAAAGGTGCACTTTTAATTACATCTAAGTAATGGAAGAAAACCAGAATTATCTTGGACAAACTAGTTTGTATTGTTACCCTAGTGGTAAGCACTGACATCTGTAGCTGCTTTTTTAACTTTGTTTATAGCATATTCACTGAACTGATGATTTTAATTTATATGCAATTAAAATTATGAGTTTTTAAGCCAGTCTCTCTCTCTCACACACACACACACACACACACACACACACACAAATTCTATGTGGGGTACCAAGAATAATCAAATTTAAAAGACAGAAAGTAGAATGGTGGTCCCTAGGGACTGGAAGGACAAGGAATGGGGAGTTATTATTTAACTGTTATTCTTAACTGAATAGTTTCAGTTTTTCACGATAAGAGAATTTTGGAGATGGATGGTGGTGATGGTGAGTCACAGCAATGTGGATGTGTTGATTGCCACAGAAATGTGCACTAAAAATGGTTAAAATGGTAATTTTTATTTTATGTATATTTTACTATAGAAAATATGAGAGGCGCCTGGATGGCTCAGTTGGTTGGGTGTCTGACTTCAGCTCAGGTCATGATCTTACAGTCTGTGAGTTTGAGCCGTGCCTTGGGCTCTGTGCTGACAGCTCAGAGCCTGGAGCTTGCTTTGGAATCTGTGTCCCCCTTTCTCTCTGCCCCTCCCCCAATCGTAGTCTGTTTCTCTCTCAAAAGTAAATAATAAACATTTTTAAAAAGTTTAAGAATTGTTATCATTACAACTAAAAAGGGGAGAGGGAAACAAATAAAGCTGTTCTTCATAGAAGAATGTCAACTAATAAATACCAAAGGAAGGCTAGAAATAGAAAAATCACTATTTGCACACATCATTGTGGTAATCAATTCAAGCAAAGGTTATCAGTGAATACTAAAATCATTCATTTTCATGAATGATGTTTGGATGGAAGATATTTGGTACAGAATACTTAAACTGGGTCGAAGTCTTACTCCAGATATTGCTTGTTAATTATAAAAGAAAAATGATCCTTTACAATGGAGACACTTGATAGACATGATGAAGTGATCAAACATAATATCACCAATAATAAGAAAATAACAATTTATACCTCCTGATATGACACAGGAAAGTATAGAGTATCAATTATGAAATATTTTTACCAAAGCTTTTTAATATGTATATAATTAAGAAAACAACAAACAATTCTAGATTGTAAAATGATCTTTAAACAACTTGGGTAGACTAAAAAAAAAGTCAGTATTATGAATTTTAAAAAAGGAGGAGAAAGGAGAAGGAAGAGAAAGATGAAGAGAAAGAAGAAAGAAGAAAAAAGAAAAGAAAAAGAATAGACAGACAAGGAAACTAAAGAAATATGATAACTTGTCATGATTGGATCCCAGATTAATGTTTAAATGACACCTTAAAGACATTTTTGGGACAATGGACAAATTTGAATGTGAAGTATGTATTAGGTAATATATCTGAATCAATGCTAATATCTTGGATGTGATAATGGTGTTATTAATATATAGAAAAGTATTCTTATTCTTAACAGATACATGGTAAAATATTTGTGAAGAATGGTGTCTGTATCTTACTTTTAAATGAATCAAAAAAGGTGAGGCATCTGTTTCTTTCTATGCTAAGTAACATTTCATTGTGTATATATACCACATCTTTATCCATAAAAAAGAACGAAATCTTGCCATTTGTCATGACATGGATGGAGCTAGAGAGTATTATGCCAAGTGAAATAAGCCAGTCAGAGAAAGACAAATACCATATGATTTCACTCATATGTGGAATTTAAGAAACAAAACAAATGAGCAAAGGGGAAAAAGAGAGAGAGAGAGAGAGAGAGAGAGAGAGAGAGAGAGAGAGGCAAACCAAGAAACATACTCTTAATTATAGAAAACAAACTGATGATTACCAGAGAGGAGGGTATGGGGAGCTGTGTTAAATAGATGATGGGGGTAAAAGAGTGCATTTGTCATGATGAACCCGGGTGTTTATGGAAGTGTTGAATCACTATATTGTACACCTGAAACTATATTACACTGTATGTTAACTAACTGGATTTTTTTTTTAAGAGAACTAGAATTTAAATAGAAACCCAAAAGGTGCATCTAGGTAAGGGTATATAAGTGTTCATTGCACTGTTTTTTCAAATATTCTACAGATTTGATATTTTGCAAAAAAAAAATAAATGGTGAAACTAAAAACTTTATTTGTGCAATTTATTCCATCAATTTATTTGACTGCATTAATGATTGAATGTAATAATGATGTAGAGTATGTGTGAAAAACTCTTCTTAATTAGTAAAAAATTTGTCTTTGCTACAAAAGTGGTCTAGTCTTCCAATAATTTTCTTATTCCTGTTTTCTCTTTTTCTTTTTTTTCCCTCCTTCCCCCCTTCTCTCCTTCTTTCCTTCTCCCTTTCCTTCCTTCCTTCCTTCCTTCCTTCCTTCCTTCCTTCCTTCCTTCCTTCCATTCTTCTTTCCTTCTTTCTCTTTCTTTCATTTTCTTTCATTTCTTTTTTTTCTTAATTTAGGGAGAAATGTAGGCACATCCTCCTTGCTTAGACAAACATATTTCCAGGCTACGTATAACCTTTTCTGTGGTGACTGCAGAAAGTTTCTTCCTACCTTATTAGTCAAACTTGGCTAATGCAAGGCAATCTTAAAACTTTGACATTTAGACTTGGCAAACGCAGAATTCTCTTAAATATATACTTAGAAATACTAGATGGAAACTTTATGGTTTCCCAGGTTATTCAAGAAGCAGACCATTTATCACTTAGGTTTAATTTTTAAAAAGCCACAGTAAGCTATTGAAACAGTTCCACTTCAGTAAGCACACATTTTAATTAGAAAATGTCTGTGCTTCATTTTAGTGTAATTTTCCTATGTTTCTGGTTTAAATCACATTCTAAGGCAATAATTACTATCACTTACTGAATATCTATTATGTGTCAAACACTTTTAGAAACTTTATATATTATTTCTAATCCAAAAATTTACTATGTGGGTATTATTCTAATATTTAAAAACTGAGGAAACAGGCTCAGATGTTAAGTGTCCTACACTTGCTTAGTGTTTAAGTTGGGCTTCACACCTTGTCTTTCTTGCTCCAAAGCCCTTTCCCTGTCTACTATCACAGACTGTCTCCTTGATGGAATATGTCACTTCATATAATCTAATATGCAATGTTGCCAAGAGTAAAAATCATGTGTTCATGTACGTATACAGATATTCATTACCTAATATCTGGTGACCTCAGGTAAATAAAAAAGTGAATCTATATATTTTTTTCATTTAAAACTTCTGCTCCTGCTTTATTCAAAGTAAGTAACTAGAGAATAATTAAAAGACAAATAAGACATTCCCTCTTTCTTCCAGATAAAGAACTTAGTTTTAAAAAAATACAAGGACACCCATAGCAGAAATGGCCCCCTGACCAACACAATTAATTTTTCTCTCTCTGTTATATAGTATTGTCACTGGAAAATGCTGTCTAGGGGTGCCTGGGTGGCTCAGTAGGTTAAGCACCTGACTTGATTTCAGCTCAGGTCATGATCTTACAGTTTATGACATGGAGTCTGTCATCTGGCTTAGCACTGACAGTATGAAGCCTGGTTGAGATTCATTCTCTCTCTCTCTCTCTCTCTCTCTCTCTCTCCCCCCCCCCCCCACTCTGTCTGTCTCTCTCAAAATAAATAAATAAACATTTAAAAAAATAAATAAAATAAAAACTAAGAGAGAGAGAGACTGTGATGAAAATGAGCCTTAATATCTAATTGTAAGAGTTCAGAGCTGAAAAACAGATCTAATATGCAGCTTCAAAAAACTTCTTATGTCAAAGTCAGATGCTGGTTAAAATAAAGAGACCTTAAGCCTGGGATGGGAACATTTGAGTGAGCCTGAGAATATTGAGCATGCATGTCCTGTGAAAATTCTAAGCCAGCAGTGGTGTCTTCCTCCCAGTTGCCAGAAAACTGCCTCTTTCTTGCCTGGACCTCAGGTAGTGACTTTCCCTGAAAGCAAGTACTTGTTAGATGATGCTTGTACCTCACAACCCTTAAAGCCTCCAGGCTAATAACCAGGATTAGGTCTCAGCAGAGTCTGAGTAGGCAAGTATAGTCCCTACTCCAGGAGAAATAGCCTATATACAAACATGTTTAAAGACCTGTTTAATATATGCCAGCAAGGACCAGGGGAAAACATGTACAAAGGACATTGAGGAGGCTGAGTTGAGGGGGGTGGGTAAAGAAGATTTTATTGATTTGGGGTTACTTGCCTGTGATTCAGACTTTAATGTTTGGGCAATACTTGGACTTAGTCACAATACTGTATTGGGATGCTTCCTTGAAGTTTGGACACATGCTAGCCACACTATTCTCACACCCAATTCCCTGTACTACCTAATAAATTAGGGGCACATGAACTTTTTTTTTTTTTTTAATTTTGCTTCAGGTTTGCTTTCTGGGATAACTCGTCTAAGACAAGTTGTTTGATGCTTTGTTATAGCTTTGTGTTACATTATGGATTTATGTTTTGCACTCAGATTATGTATATGAATTATAATCCATGTAGCATAATATAAACTATATATTTTTTATATTTAATATATTATAAGATATTTATTTATTTTTCTATACTTTCACTCTGCTGTGTATGGTACAAATATTTGTATTCCATTTTTTATCTTTAACTTTTTTTGTGGTGATATTTACTATATGTACATTTTTAGTTTATTATATAAATGAATCACACCAATTTTTCTTGAACAGATTCTGAGATGTTATATTACTTAAGAAGTCTTTTCCATCCTAGGGAGAGGGAAAGGAGGGAAAGGAAGATTAAAACTCTATTCACTTGTTCTTTTTCCTATCCACTTGATGGCTGCTGGTTTCCATATAATGTAGCTCTAGACACTGTTTTTCTCATTTGTCTTATTGATGATCACATCAACTGATTTACTATTACTATTATTAGTACAAACTTAAAACTCTTGATTCTCAGGGGAAAAATCTTTGTATATAGTGGAGGATAATTATGTTAATACTGTACGGGGTTGAAATTGTTCCTGTATTTTTAAGATTTGTGTATACATAAGTATGATTGTTCAGTGGGGGCATGGTTAGGGAGATCTGCTTTAAAGGGTGTGTGTGTGTGTGTGTGTGTGTGTGTGTGTGAATGAGTGCATTGTATATGTTTATTGAAATAGTTATTCAATGATGTTTAAGAAACAAGATCAGGAGGCTCTAGAGTCAGACTTCCTGGGATCAAAGTTTGAGTACATTACCACTGTTTATATGATTTTACAAAAGTAATTTAAATTTTCTCTCTCCACTTACCATCTGTAAAATAAAGAGGAAAGTAAGAGTACCTCTGGGGCGCCTGTGTGGCTCAGTTGGTTCAGTGTCTGGCTCTCAGTTTTGACTCAGGTCATGATCTGATGGTTTGTGAGTTCTAGCCCCACGTGGGCTCTGTGCTGACAGTGTGGAGCCTGCTTGAGATTCTCTCTCTCTGCCCCTCCCCCACTCTCTTGCTTTCTTTCAAAATAAATAAATAAACTTAAAAAAAAGTAATAGTACCTCAAAATATTATCATTAGCATTTTTTACTTAATTTATTAGAAGTGCTTAGTGTATCACATATAGTAAGCTCTCAATAAATGTTATTTCTCCTCCTCTTTCTTCCTACTATTACCATTACTATTATTTTCATTATTATTATTATGTGGGGCTTACATGTTCTAGTTGCTCACAGGTTCCACTGTAATATGACTAGTCTGATTCTGATATTTATGTACCTTCCTGGTCTTGATTAGGCATTTGTGTTGGAAGCCCCAGTCTCTTTTTTTCTACCATATTTTTGTAGTTATTTATATGTGTTACTAGCTTCATAAATTGAGCTGTGTAATTTTCAAATTATATATTTCCCCAAATACACTGAAATATTAGTCCTGGAAGCTTTGGGGATTATATGGGTAATGATTTCATAACTTTATTAGTTCTTTGTTCCTATGTGAAGCAATTTGGTTATTTATATATTTCCTGAAAATCAGCATTTTCATATGTATTAGCATAAAGTAGTAACAATTATGTTCCTTTGTTTAAAAAGCTAATGCAAATATATTATGAATTCTGAAACAGGTTGGATTTTCTGGGTGATAGATGTTAGTGTGCAAAATGTTTATTAGGCAGTGGGGTTTTGAGGATCAATAGCTGTGGAATGAAAGGGGAGAAGGCAGACCTGGGCAGGAGATGCCAAGCTATTATACTGGCCTGAGAGCCTCAGCTGACCTAAAGTGATCCCGAGATGAAATGGTCCTTCAGGTTAGTCTACACTGGATAGGGGATTTATACTTTTGCCTTGATTGGTCATTGGATTCGGAGGAAGGGCATGACCTTGGGGAGTCTGAAGGAATTAACAGCTAAAGACTGTCCACTTACAGTACTTTCAATAGCTAGGCAGAGTCCTTCCTTGAAGGGGGATATGGATGGTGCATCTCCAAACCATCACAGATCCTAGTTATAATCATTCTTTTCCCTTTCCTGTTACTTTTAAGCAAAATACCAAGATGCTTTCAGAGTGTCTATACCATTTTAAAAATTGCTCTTATTTGTGCTTTGCTTTTTATTTACAAATTTGTGTAATCTTTTTTCTCATTCTTCTTTTCAGGTATTCTTGCTTTCCTTGGAGTTTATGCTTTAGTGATTTTTCTGACTGAGTTGAGTATCTAGTTAGCTCATTTAATTCTATTTCTTTGCATCTGAGTATAGCTTTCCTTGCAACACAGATTTTGATATGGTAATATTTTCCTGTTAATAGATATTGGAATAAGCAGTTATGTATTGTTTTCCTTTAGTTTTTAAGAGTGAGTTTTAATCTCTAGAGCCTTCTTAATTTTTCTGTTAGCTACTTAGGTTTGTTTCTTTGTTCTGTTTTGTTTTGTTTTGTTTTGTTTTGTTTTGTTTTGTTTTTACCTAAGGTGTAAGAAGACTATATAATGTCACTGTTATAATTTTTAAAAGTTTTTTCAGTGGCATATTGTGTGATAAATTTTTATGTGTTCTATGAATACTTGAAAAGTTCTTAGTTTCTTTTTGATTTTGGGGGAGAGGATAGGATAGGAAGTGTGAGGACTATCCATTTTTTAACCATATTAATAAAAATCTTCTATTAGTTTATTATTATTATTGGCTTAAGACAGATAATGAATTTAAAAAAGTATCTACTGCAAAAGTTAATTTTCCTTCTATATTTTATAAGTGTTTACAACACGAAGATTCAAGACTTTTATAGCTTTTATATATATCTAATTTTTATTAATATTAAACATTTTTCTATTTAGTGCTTTAGGTTTGATTTCTATTAAATCAGATGTTAATCTATTTAGTCCTGATTTTCTTGCTTGAATTTGCTTAAATAGGTATCATGTAGTTAGATATGGATAAAGACATAGGGGACAAAGACATCTAGGGGATGTGAGCTGTGAGATCAGTCTGTATCCTTATCATAGATAAGGAAGAAATTAACTGTAGTGCTCTTACTATCTCATTTAGCGGAATTATATATCTAATTTTTATTAATATTAAACATTTTTCTATTTAGTGCTTTAGGTTTGATTTCTATTAAATCAGATGTTAATCTCTTTAGTCCTGATTTTCTTGCTTGAATTTGCTTAAATAGGTATCATGTAGTTAGATATGGATAAAGACATAGGGGATAAAGACATCTAGGGGATGTGAGCTGTGAGATCAGTCTGTATCCTTATCATAGATAAGGAAGAAATTAACTGTAGTGCTCTTACTATCTCATTTAGCGGAATCCAAAAAAAAGCATTAAATAGTTTAAGTAGGGTTATTTCATAAAAATAACTGCTAATAAATTAACTCTTACTAGACATATCCTGGTCTGAAAAGTTTTGAAATAGGATAAGTTTGATTTTTAAACAGTTTTTTAGTTTCATTTTTCTATATGTGCTTACATTTAATTTCCAAACACATTTTCAGGTGAGTGTCTCTAAATTTAAAGCAACAGGCTTAATTGTTAACCTGAAAAAAATAAGATAAATGCAACACAGGGTCCAAAAGATTTGGCATCTCAGGGAAGAGTCAACTTTAGTTCAAATACCTTTAGGTAGGGTGGCCTTAATAATGACAATTCAGAATTCAAGTAGGTTGATGGCTAAACCTATTACTTCTTATTGGCTGTAGCTCAGTCTCAGTGTTGATTTCCTTAGGCAGATAGTCTGCCCCTTATTTAGTGGTTTTAGAATGCTTATCTTAATTTCTTGGGTCAGCAGTAAAACTGCTTGACTGCCTTGAACTGAATCTCATAGCAATTTTGAGTTAACTTGGTGTGCCTACTTGCTGCCAAGTTGAATGGGTGACAGAAAGCAAATATCCAACCTTGAGTGGCTCTCATTGCTTATGCCCTTGATCTGCTTTTCAGTGATTATATTGTCATTCTTTTCAGCTCTACATTCAGGTACTCTACTTAGGGAGCTCTTTTCCACTTTATGGCAGATAAGTGGGTATTGGTTTTATGCCTATGAAAAAAGATAACAAAATTAAAAATTTCCAAAATGAATCAGAGGAGACCTTTCCAGCATTACTTCTAGGACCTTAAAATCTATGACCTTAGGGCCATAAATAGACATGAAATGGGCCTGAATACAATTGAATGTTATTTATTTTTTTTAAACATTTATTTATTTTTGACACAGAGAGAGAGAGACAAGAGTGTGAGTGGGGGAGGGGCAGAGAGAGAGGGAGACATAGAATCTGAAGCAGGCTCCAGGCTCTGAGCTGTCAGCACAGAGTCTGACAAAGGGCTCGAACCCACAAACCCCAAGATCATGACCTGAGCCGAAGTCGGATGCTTAACCAGTTGAGCCACCCAGGCGACCCTGAATGTTATTTAAATATATCTGAAAATGTTGGATCTGACAGGTGGAAGGAATTTGACAAGAACCAAGCAATAAGTAACAAATCCAGCCAAGCAATGAAGACCTTGAGATGGGGCTTGAGGGTTGAAGATTAAAATTAGATAAAATTATTACTTTAGGGGTGCCTGGGTGGCCCAGTCAGTTAAGTGTCTGACTCTTGATTTCAGCTCAGGTCATGATTTCATGGTTCATGGGTTTGAGCCCCAGTTCGTCTCTGCACTGACAGTGCAGAGCCTGCTTGGGATTCTCTGTCTCCCTCTCTCTCTGCCCCTCCCCTACTTGCTCACGCTCCCTCTCTCTCTCTCAAAATATAAATAAAATAATCAGTAAAAAGGAAAAAAAAAGAACATTCTTTAAAAAAAAAAGAAACGATTAAATTATAACTTAAATCTAGGGGATGTGAGCTGTGAGATCAGTCTTTCTCTCAGTGAAGTATGAAGTTCTTGTAATACTAGCTATAAAAAGGCCAGGGGAATTCATCAATAAGAATTAAATCCCCAGGGCACCTGGGTGGCTCAGTTGGTTGGGCGACTGATTTCAGCGACTTCAGCTTGGGTCATGATCTCACAGTTTGTGAGTTCGAGCCCTGAGTCGGGCTCTGTGCAGATAGCTCAGAGCCTGAAGCCTGCTTCAGATTCTGTGTTTCCCTCTCTCTCTGCTCTTCCCTCACTCATGCTCTGTCTCTCTCTCCTTCAAAAATAAATAAACATTAAAAAAAAAAAAAAAGAACTAAGTCCCATTTTCTCACCAAATTTTCTTGGCCAAAATTTCATTTTACCCAGCTAGGACTATAATCCTAAATCTCTTAGAAAATAATAATTGACTCTTTGATGTATAAATACCTGTAACAACTGAAAATTAAAAACAAGTATATAGGGGATGAAGTAATTAAAATCTTTAGGATTTCTATTTTCATGTGTTTGTAATGCTTTAGAGAACTTGGCAGTTAGAATATCTGATTGGCCAAATGGGTCTATTTTAAATATATGTAATGAAGTATTTGATTTTAGATGTGTGATTATGGATTTAGCATTATAAAAGAATTTGACAAAGTTTCAAAAAGTATTGTAATATTTGAAAAATCTTAATGTCAACCATACTTTTAAATTTATTTTATTATATTTTGATCTTTAATAACAATATTGTATTTATTTGTTAAATAATTTGAATAGCTAATAGAATACTTTGGATTTATAAATATGGTTGCACTTGTTTATGGTAGTTTCAGTAACTAGTTTTATAAATAGCTTACTTAGAAGTTTCCATTGGATTAATCAAATGTTTTCTTGAAAGTGATATTTAAAACTTTTCAGATTAGGGGCGCCTGACTGGCTCAGTCAGTTGAGCCTCCGACTTTGACTCAGGTCATGGTCTTGTGGTTCATGGGCTTGAACCCCACATCGGGCTCTGTGCTGACAGCTCAGAGCCCGAAAACTGCTTCAGATTCTGTGTCTCCCTGTCTCTCTGCCTCTCCCTCACTTGCACTCTGTCGCTCTCAAAAAAAAAACCAAAACCAAAACCAAAAAAAAACTTAAGAAAACAAATTGTCAGATTGATAAGGTTTTTAAATTAGCCTTTGCATTAGTTTTCTATTGCTAGTGTAACAAATTACTGAACACTGATGGCTTAAAAGAATACTAACTTATTATCTTTCTGTTCTCAAAGTCAGAAATCCAAAATGCATTTGAGGATAAAAGCATGGTGTCAGCAAAGTGGTGTTCTTTCTGGAACCTCTAAGGATAATCCGTTTCCCTGAGTTTCTAGCTTCTAGAGACCACCTGCATTCCTTGCCCTATGGCTCTATCTTCAAACCAGCAACTGCATCTTCAAACTTCCCTCTTTGACTACAATCCTTGTTTCTGTCCTCATATCTCCTTCTCTGACTCCTGCCTCCCTCTTATAAGGATCCTGTGATTACATTGGGCCCACCAGATAATACAGGATTCTCTTTTCATTTGAAGATTCTCTATTTAATCACATCTGCAAAGTTCCATTTGCTATGTAACATAATAGTCATAGTTTTTGGAGATTAAGATGTGGATATCTTTTGATGGGGAGGGGTGGTTATTTAACCTATTACAGCCTTAAATACCTGAAGGAAGAAAGTTATGAATTTATAACTTCAATGAACTTTATATTAATATTAATAATTCAGTTAACTGCAAATTTTCTTTCCATGAACAAAGACATTGTCAAGACTACCAGAAAAACGTTCCTTGATAGTGGTCCTTAGTTCACCAATTTGTCTTTTGTTTGGCTGATTATCTGTGATTATTTTCTTTGCTGGTGCTAGTTGATTTATTAATAATTATTGTTGATATTCACTGACCTTGACAAAAAAAAGTACACCTTGTAGTAGGATTTCAAGGCCCTGTCAGCACTGAATTTAATTTTATCCATATTTTTATTTTTAACCTTTTAGCATTGGTTTTCAGTGAATCTTGTAGTGATCATTTAATTGTATTTAGTTACCTCATTTTTAAAAAGTGAGCGGGGTGTAAGACAAAATTTTTAAAAACCTCAATATATGAGTTTTTTTTAAATAGAGAATTTAATCCTTTGTATATGTTAAAATTAGAAGAGTGTTAAGTAGAAGACTTAAGGCTTACTTCTACAACCTTATTTGATGTATTCTGATTTTTTGCTTTTTAATGTTCTTAGTGTTCTCGAATTTCACTATCTATAACTGCTTTTGCCATATGACAGCCAATAAGTCAAATCTATTCCTTTTTAAAATTAATTAGAGAAGGTTGATGGGGTCAGGTTTAGGTTATGCTTTAAGAATTTAGAAATTTTACATTAAAAATTCGGAGTTTCATCTCCTTTTCATAAATAGTGAGATCTGGCAATACCTGGCGTGAAGCTGAGTAATTTCTACTGCTTAGGAGGGACAAGGGCACGGCTCAATTCAAGATAAGCTGTGCTCTTCCCCAACTAGCCTGTGGTGGCTTGATTTAACCAATTTTGCAATTGACTTAGTCCCTGTAGATACTTGAAGATAGGACTCATGTTTTATTTACTTTTCTCTTTAATAGTTATTTGAAAGTTATGCAGTCTGTTTTAATTTAACTAGGATTTATCTTCAAGCTTATCAAATGCCTACTTGAACACATATTTCTCTAATTATCAAAATACAGTAAATTAAGTCTTCCTCAGGTGCAATATGGAATTTTAAATTCCTGTGTCTTACCTTCCCTACAAGGTGCTTCAGTCTGTGCTATATTAAAATGAGAACCTTGAGGCAGTTATGTCAATGGCCTTCTCATTGGTCTCTGACACTTTATAGTCCATTATCTTCAGCAGTGAAAAGTGATCCTTTTCTTTATTGAGATATAACTGACATATAATGTTGTGTAATTTTAAGGTGCACACATGATGATTTGATATGCTTATATATTGGCAAATGATTACCACAAGAGGGTCAGTTAACATCTCCATTACCTCACATAATTACCATTTCTTTTAGGTGATGAGAACATTTTAGATCTACTCTCTTAGCTACTTTCAAGTATATAATACAATCAGTATTGTTAACTGTTGTCACCATGCTGTACATTAGATCCCCAGAACTTACTCATCTTGTAACTGGAAGTTTGTATCCTTTGACCAACATCTCCCCAATTCCCATACCCCCTGGCAACCACCATTCTACTCTCTATCTTTTTCAAAGCTAAGTTAGATCATGTCACTCTCCTACGTATGTTTCTACATTGGTTTCCCAGCTGCCCTGGAATAAAATCCAAAGTCCAAAATAACCAAATTGCCCAGTGTTGTGTGAACCCTGAGTATTCCACTGCTACAGACTTCTATTACAGTCTCTCTCACTGCACTTCTCTCACAGTGGCCTCCCTGCTGTTGTTGGAACACAGCAAACTCTCTCCTAACTCCAGGGCTCGGTACTTTTCAAAAACTCTTTCCTAAGATTTTTAAAGGCTTGTTCTTTCATTTAAGTCAGGTTCCTGCTCCTTAGAAAGATTTTCTTGAGCCCATGTATCAAAAATTGCAGCCATGTCTTATATCCTGACCCTCTTCTATTTTCTCAGAGTGCTGATCACTATCTGACACTGGGTGTTTAACGTCTCTCTCATCCGTTAGGATGTAGCACCAGCAAAGCATGGTAGAGTTCACCTTGTTTATTCTTATCTCTCCTATACTTAGGAGAGTTTCTGTACATAGTAGGTCCTCAGTAAATTTTTGTTGAGGTTATTTGGGTTTGTATTCAATTATGTTAATCTAATGTCTTTAAATAGTGTCAATGCTCATCACCAGTATTTTTATTTTTATTTGTACTTTTATCGCTTGAATTGTATCATCCGTTCCTTTTTTTTTTTTTTTTTTTCAGGAAGAGGGCTTGGCTGCAATATTTTCCAAGTTCTTTTAACATAGCAATGTCTTCTGTTGCTTTCATAGTAAAACAATAAATTGGTTGATGTGGAATATTCAGTTTACAAAATTTTTCCATTAAAATTCTGTGTTGTCCTCTGGCATTCAGTTATGCATAAGAAAAATTTGAGGGCAGTTCAACTTTTGTTCTTTCATGGGTAACCTTTTTGTTTCTACTTGAGTGCTAATACTTCATTTTGGGTCATTTTTTCATTGCTTTTCTTGGGTTCATGAAGTTAGTCCTTTTATTCATAGACTTGAATGATATTTCAGTTCAGAAAGATTTTTTTAACTTTTTTTGTTGTTGTTGAGAACTCTCAGGATCTACTGTCAGCATATTTCAGGTATAAAATATAGAAATATTTACTGTAGTTCTATGCTGTACATTAGATCCCCAGGACTTATTCATCCTATAACTGAAAGTTTGTACCCTTTGACCAGTATTTCCCATTTCCATTTCCTCTTAACTCCCAACCCCTGGCAACCAACTCTTTTACTCACTGTTCCTATGAATTTAACATTTTTTTAGAATCCACATATAAGTGATACCATGCACTATTTGTCTTTCTCTGTCTGGCTTATTTCACTTAGCATAATGCCCTCCAAGTTCATCTATGTTGTTACAAATGACAGAACCTCCTTCTTTTCTATGGCTGGATAATATTCCATGTACATAGATATAGGTATGAATATAGATAAATACAGATATAGACATATCACATTTTTGTTTTTCATTCATCTGTCAATGGTTACTTTGGTTGTTTCAATATCATGATATAGTGAATAATGCTAGAATAAATGTGAAAGTGTAGATACCTCTTCGAGATAATTTCATTTCCTATGGGTGTACACGAGAAGTGGGATTTCTGGATCAGATTTTAATTTTTTGATTAATCTCCATCTGTTTTTCATAATGACTAAAAAGTTTACATTTCCACCCGCAGTGCGCACGATTCCTTTTTTACCAGAACCTTGCAGACATTTATTATCTTTTGTCTTTTTGATCATAGACTTCTAAAAAGTGTGAGGTATCTGATATCAGATTGTGCTTTTAATTTTCATTTCCCTGATGATTAGTGATGATGAACATCTTTTTACAAACATGTTGACCATTTGTATGTCTTTGGGAAAATATTTATTAGGTTCTTTGCCCATTTTTTTAAATGGGTTACTTGTATTTTTGCTATTAATATATTGGAGTTCTTTATATATTTTGGATATTAAACCCTTATTGAATATATGGTTTGCAAATATTTTCTCCTGTTCCATTAGTTGGCTTTTCATTTTGTTGATGGCTTTCTTGGCTTTGCAGAAACTTGGTAGTTTGATGTAGTCCTACTGGTTTATTTTTGTTTTTGTTACCTGTGCTTTTGGTGTCGTATCAAAAAAGACTGATGTCAAAGGGTTTACCGCCTATGTTTTCTTCTAGAAAATTTATGGTTTCAGATTTTATGTTTAAGTCTTTAATCCATTTTGAGTTTATTTGCATATATAGTTAAAGAAAAGGATCCAATTTTGTTCTTGCATGTGGATATTCAGTCTTTCCACCATCATTTATTCAAGAGTCAGTTTTTCTCCATTGTGTATTATTGATGCCTTTTATAACTAGTTGATTATATACACATATGAGTTTGTTTCTTGGCTTTGTATTTTGTTTCATTTTCTGTGTGTCTGTTTTTATTCCAGTACCACACTGTTTTGATTACTAATGCTTTGTAAAAATATAGTTTGAAATAAAAATTGTAATACCTCAGACTTTGGTCTTCTTGCTCCATATTGCTTTGGTTATTTGGAGTCTTTTGTTGTTCTATACAATTTTTAGTATTTTTTTCCATTTCTATGAAAAATGCCATTGAAATTTTGATAGAGATTGCATTGAACCTATAGATCACTTTGGATAGTATGGACACTTTAATAATATTAATTTGCCTAATCCATGAACATGGGCTATATTTCCATTTATTTTTGTCTTCTTCAGTTTTTTTCATCAACGTCTTACAATTTTCAGCGTACAGATTTTTACTTCCTTGGTTAAATTTATTTCTGAGTATTTCATTCTTTTTGAGCTATTTTAAGTGGGATTATTTTTTTAGGCAGTTCATTGTTAGTACATGAAACACAACTGATTGTTGTATGTTGATTTTGTATACTGCAACTTTATGAATTTGTTTATTATAGCAGTTTTTTGGTGTAGTCTTTAAGGTTTTCTGTATATAAGATAATGTTATCTGAAGACAATTTTATTTCTTCATTTCAAATATGAGAACTTTTATTTTTTTATTTTTGTTTAATTTATCTGGCTATATATACCGTATTATGTTGACTATAAGTGGCACAGGTATACACTAATCTTATAGGAAAAGCTTTCAGCTTTGGAACATTGAATATGATATTAGCTGTGAGTTTGTCATATATGGCCTTTATTAGGTTGAAGTATATATTTTTTTGTATCTAATTTATTGGGATGTTATTTTTCTAATTCTGAAAGGATGTTGAATTTTGTCAAATGCTTTTTCTGTATCTATTGAGATGGTCATATGGTTTTTATTCTTCATTTTGTTATGTAGTGTGTCACATTTACTGATTTGTGCATGTTTGAACCATTTTTGCATCCCAAGAATACATCCACTTGATCATGGATCACTTAATCCTTTTAATGTGCTGTTGAATGAGGTTTCCTAATATTTTGTAGAGTATTTTTGCATGTATATTTAACAAGAATATTGGCCTGTAATTTTCTTTTCTGGTAGTGTCCTTGTTTGGCTTTGGTATCAAGGTAGTGCTGGCCTCATAAAGTAAGTTTGGAGGTGTTTCCTCTTATTCAATTATTTGAAAGAGTTTGAGAAGGATTAGTATTAATTTGTCTTTTGATGCTTGGTAGATGTTTGCAGTGAAGACATCTGGTCCTGGACTTTTCTTTTTTGGGAGAGTTTTTTGTGGGGTGGGGGGGGGGCAGATTTTTTTGTTACTGATTCAATCTCATTACTAGTTATTGATCAAGTTTTCTATTTCTTCATCGTTCAGAATTAGTAGATTATATGTTTCTAGGAATTTATCCCTTTTGTCTAGGTTATCCAATTTATTGACATATAATTGTTCATAGCAGTTTCTTATGATCCTTTGTATTTCTATGGTATCAGTTGTAACCTTTAGTTAGATTAACTAAGAAAAAAAGAGTGAAGACACAAATAAAATCAGAAATATTTTTTCTTGTTTAATACTGAGTTATTGCCTACTCTCAGTTTTTCAGAATTCTTGACCAGGGTATTCTCATAATTCTCAGGCTTGGTAACCAATCTGTCTTCTATAGGACCTTTTCTTTTATAATTTTATAATTATAATTATATAATTTTCTTTTATAATTTTATTCTTTTATAAATTCTATCTGGAAAACCAGTGATTCAGGGTTTTGTTTTGTTTTTTTTAGTGTCGATTCTGTTTCTTTTGTCTCCATGTGAATTTTATCTTAACTATTTAATTTTAAAATTTCTTTTCAACTTGTCATTGGTTTTTGTTAATTCCACTTTCATTCTTTGTTAAAATTAATTTCCCCTTATCAATTATAGGATCTGTTTCATAGAGGAATAGTATTTGCATATCTTTAAATGGACTGAATATCTTCTAGGATAATTTTTGTATCCTATTGGTTACAATTTTCAGAAATATGCCTTTATTTGGAATGTTTAGGATAATGTTCCTTTTCTATTCTGCTACAAAAACTTTTACAAGGCTTTGCTTCTTTTTATATACAGAAAGATATATCCACAAAAATAAGCTCTACTATTTGTTCAATGTAAGTGTAACTTTAGACTCTCTTGCTGTGTCCTTGTGCTAGAAGGTTTTGTTTTTGTTTTTTTTCTTTTAGAACTGCAGTAGGAGGATAGATAAGTCTATGTCTAACTCATTGGCTAATTTCTATCATGGATTTTTCTAGTTAGTTCTATATTGAGGTGGAATTATTTCCTTTGCTAAATATAGTGCTCCTTGTTTATGTTCCAACTTCATGTAGAACAGCAGTTCCTCATGTAACTGTTATATGTAAATAATACAACTAATATAGATGTTTTGGACAATAATACATTTCCCCCAGCTCTTCTCATTTGAGTAAATAGCAGTTGTTTAAGCCAACAATCTGGGAGTTGTCATTAATTCTTCTCTTTACCTCACACTCAATCTACTTTCCTCTTCATTTATTTTGCCAGTGCTTTCTTGGCCTTCTTTCTGTTTCTTGACCTGGCTAAGGCTATTCCTTACAACCTTAGGGATGGAATGCTAATGTCTTTCCACGAAGAAGGTTTTAAGAAATGTAGTTAAGATATCACAAACAGAAAAATCTGAAAGACAATATATGAGAAGAAAGGTCACTTTTTTAAAATTATTTAATATCCATTAAGTTACACAGTTATACACAAGGGATAGTAATTAGCTGGCCAATTTACTGTTATCACATACATTAATTTCTAAACCAATGAAGGGATAAGACTGTGAAACCATATGGTATGCATATCATAAGGTAACCTGTTTCATTCTTTTGAGTTTCTATTACTGCTCTTGACACAGCTACAGGAAATAAAAAGGCTACTGGAATGCAGACCAGGAAGAAGTATTCCCACAAGGCTTTGCACAATGAAATCTACAATCCCTGAGTGAAAACAGATTTCTAAAAAATAAGCTTTCTATCCATTATAGCTGAGTGGTTCTGTTATAAAATGCAATGCGTTTATGCATTTGATCAATTTTGTAGTTGTTTGAAAAAATATGTTAAAGAAAAAGAATAGTGGCTCAGAAATTATAATGCAGCACCTGAAGTTTAGTGTGAAAAACAATGTGACAACATACTATGGTGTAGGCACTCAGTATTGAAGTCTTTTATTATATTGTACTTGAAGTACACCATACCAGGTTTCTTCTCATCATAAAGGAGCAAAATTCCTAGTTACTTGGTTATCTATTGCTGTGTAACGAACTGCCCCAAAATGTAATGGCTTAAAACAATAACCATTTTATTTGTGTATAGTTCTGTGGGTCAGGAATTGAGACATGACACAGCAGAGAAAACTTGTCTTTGTTCTATGCTATTGCTGAAGTTAAAAGTTCCAAGATGGCTTCTCTGGGTATAGGTCTTAACTTCAGTTAGGAAAGCTTGAAAAGGTTGGGCTGATTGGGAAAGTTCAACTAGATCTAGGGTCTCTGTTGGTTCATCTCTGTGTAGTTTTAAGGTCTCCCCCTTTCTACATGGGCTTTCTATTATCCACAGTGTCTCTCCAAAAGGGTGGCGGAACCTCAGGGTAAGTGCAAAAGCAGATCCTACAGTGCCTAGGGTTTAGGCCTGAAACTGGCACAGTGTCATTTTCACTGCATTCTTTTGGTTAAAGCAACTGAAAAATCATAAGGTCCAGATTTAAAGGAAGGAGACTTCATAAGGGTATGAATGTCAGGGGGCGTGGTTTACCTATCTATCTATCTATTTATTTATTTACTTATTGAGGATCATCTAAGTGATAGTCTTTCACAATTTACCCTCTTGCCCCAATAACTCACAATCAATGCAGAACCAAAATAAACTCTCCCAAGATTTCCAAAGACTCATCCAATTATGATGTTCAGTCATTTAATCTAAGATCTTATCATCTAAAGCAGATGCAGGTGTGAATAAAAGATCTTTGACATAGCTTCTCTTACTTTGAAGACTTACTAATTAAAGAGACAAGTTATCTGTCCTCCATATTTGGGGGATGGTAAAATTCACTCCCATTTAAAAGAAGAGTTAAATAAAACTAAAATTATAAGTAGAACTAAGACTGTAGTGGATGCTAAAAATGCCCTTTGAGATCTTTTTATTGAGGGTAGTGCCTCTTTCTTCAATGTGCTATGAGTGTTGATTCAGCTCTGCACACTGTTGACACCTCTGATTAATAAAATATGTATCTGAACCAGTGGATCCCATTGTTATGCATTTTGGGGCAATTCATTCCTGCTGTCTCTGTAATAATAAACTTTATGGTTTTAGGCTCAGTTCCTAGAAGAGGGACACTTTTACCAGGAGACACAGAGTGTCACTGCACTTAAAACTGTGACTTCCACTGTTGACTTTGATCTTCTGATGCCAGCAGAATAAAAGAAACAAAAAGGAATTATTATTGTCAGAAGTAATTAAACCTGATCATTCTAGGGAGGTAGGGCTGCTACAAAATATGGGGATAGAGAGGAATACATTTGAAACTCACATGATCCACTTGGCATCTATTCCGACTTTTAATTGTTAACAGATGAATATAGCAACCATGATCTGATAAGAGTGTGGTAATCAGGGACTCAGATCCCTCAGAAAGGAAGGGGGTCTGTGTTACTTTGGTAGATGCTGTTATTGTCTCTCCCAGATCCTCCTTCCCTTATTTCTCCTTCTCCTTTGAATGTCCTATTCTCAGGCTCTACTTTCAGGGTAAACAAACTTAGAGGCAGACATGTCTTAGGTATAGTCCCAGTTTTACCAGTTATTAGTTGGACAATTTTGCATAATTCACTAGATCAACATAACCCTTTCTTCTCAATTTCAGAATTAATTTTCTTATAAAGTTTTTGTGAATATTAAATAAATTAATGAAAATAATTTTGTTGGCATAATGGTACAGTTGGAAAAATGGCAGACAGAATAGGTATTCAAAAGTTTCACCTAATATTATCATTGTATTTTTCTTCTTCCCTGGAATACCTTGAGCCATGACTTTTTGGGAGGTTATACATCAAACATTAATTTCACATAGACTTGTTACTACAAGCGAATGTGCTGAAGCTGATTATATTTCTATACCCAATCAAAACACTACTCAACACATGGAAACTGCATGGACGTATTCTTGGAAAATATAATTATGTTGTTGTTACTGATATATATGCATCTGTTTCTTTCATCAGGCTATAAGCTTCCTTTGTGAAGGACTATATATTATTGACAATTTTTTCTATAGTCTGTTTGAAATAAAATGCTTCAGATATGCCATACTTAGCTTTCACATATGTCTCTCCAGGCATATATTTCTATATGGTTGGAGATTCTACAATTAACTTACTTATTGAATTATATGATTACCTTTTACATTATTTTATCATAATTTTACCTATCTGAGCTTGCATCAATCTGTCAAATATCTATGTTAAAGAGGACTCATATTTTTAAATCTCAACTGCTCATTATTTTCAAAACCTTGACAGTAATGACTTGACATGTGTCTTACATGAAACATTACTCTCAAGTAACTTTTGGACGTAAATGGTTTTGTAGATCACTCTGAAATCAAGTTAAATATTAAAAATAGAAATATTTAGCTACATAATGGAAACATGACATTACTCTTCAGCTCATACCTATCACATGGCAGAATTTGGACAAACTTTTATAGTAATTAATTTAGGCTCTTCTCTTACATTCCAGTTTAACCAAAACATTTTTTGAAAGAAATCTTGCAGCTATATTATGCTGAGTGAATCACAAGCTATTAAAACTGCCTACTAGAAATACAGTAGTTTATATAGAACAGTCAGTTTTTCCCAGTGTCTAAGCCAATTCTTGGGACTGTCATTAGATTCTTTTGGAAACTGTAGTAGACTTAATACTAAATCATCACTTCACTACAGCAAATGGTATTTACTGTGACAGTTTTTAAAAATGACATCAAAAAGGTCTCATTATCATTTACTTGCAGAAGAGTAGCATATAAACCAGAAGAAATTGCTCAGTGGTTAATATTTATTAATTAAATGTAATGCATAATTTTATAATGTATGGTATTTGTAATTCATTTGGTGAATAAATGCATATAAATACAATTAAACAAAATTTGTGTGTTGTAAACCAAATATATATATTGACAATTTGCAGAGAATGGAATAATCAAAATAAGATTGGATGAATTGTTAGAAAGCATTTGGAATCTTATAAATGGATAAGAAAAAGATAAACTCAGTAGAAAATGGGTCAAGTGTATGAATACGTTATACAGAGTAAAGTAAAAGGCCAACAAACAAAAACATGCTTCAGTTGTTAGGGAAGTGTAAATTAGAATAAAGTAACACAATATTTTTGCATATTGATTTTGTAAACATTGAAATCAAAAGGACACATGATCTTTATAACTAGATAATTTTTAGAAAAATTGGTACTTACATGCTGATGGAATCTGAATTGCTTTGTTCTTTGGGAAAGTAAATTGGTGATAACTGTCAAAATTAAACTCATTGGACTTCTACTCTCAGCTGATACGATAATTGGTACAGGACTAGACTCCAACCATAAACTAAAAACTGGACAATATATATTAAGCAACTACTTATTTAGACATTCTAAAACAAACGTCGATCCCTAATACTTCGATCCCGTTGAGGAAGGACAACCACACAGGCTATGCACATATGATTTCTGTCTAGAAGCAGTTTTTTAGACTTATAATACACAGAAGTAGAGCCCATGTAGAGCACAGAGGTCTTGCTGGGGCACAGATTGTATTACAGAGCTTCTGAGCAGCTTGAATTTGTGAGGTTGAAAGGAGAGACCTGCAAAAAGAAGAACCTCCAAAAATCTGTCCCATGTGTTTGTCTGAATCCTGTACCAGACATTGTGATGACACAGATGTTGGAATTAACAGAGAAGGACCTTAAAACAGCTATTAAAAATATGCTTATGGATTTAAAAGAAATATAGATATACTGAGTGGAAACATAAGGAATATCAGTAAAGAAATGAAATTTATGGGAAAAAACAGAAGGAAATTCTGGAACTGAAAAATAGTAGTATCTGAAATTTAAAAACATGAATGGGTTAAACACCTGTTGAACTTTGCAAAAACAAAAACTAAACTAAAACAGTGACTTTGAAAAGAATGCAGTAGGAACTGACCAAAGTAAAGCTTGATAAAAACAAAAGAATAGACTAAAAAATGTAAAGGCTGAATGGCCTGGCACAGTATCGGGTGGTCTAAATTAGGAGCAGGTAGAGTTCCAGAAGAAGAGAGAAATTATCTAGGGTAAGTATGAATTACTTACAATAAGAAGCCTTATCTGGAGAATTAATTGTATTGTATTTATCTTCCAGAAGAAAAGGGAGATAAAATGTGTCTTAGTTGTGTGGGAAAGGAAATAGTTTGTGAAAGCAGATTCCACTTTCACATACACCAGGGACACTAATCATATAAAATACTTATGGTTTTAAAACACCCTGTATAGGGCACCTGCGTGGCTCAGTTGGTCAAGCCTCCAACTCTTGATTTCAGCCCAGGTCATCATCTCATGGTTCGTGAGTTGGAGCCCTGTGTCAGGCTCTGCACTGACAGGTGGAGCCTGCTTGGGATTCTCTCTCTCCTTCTCTCTCTGCCCCTCCCCCGCTCACTCGTGCTTTCTCTCTCTGTTTCTCTCTCTCTCTCAAAATAGGTAAACTTTAAAAATCTGAAAAAAAAAAAAAACACCCAGTATATTTTATTTCTTTGTATCACTGCATGTTTCCCTTGTCTTCACAGAGAAACTTTTTTTATATTTCAAGACACAGTTCTAAATATTGAGAAAAGGTAATATTTGGTAAATCAAAATGTTTTAATCAATTGAATTATTGAAATAAAATTTGTTAAAAATATCATGATACCTGTCCACAAGGATCAATAATAATAAGCAACAAATATTTGGTAGATGAAACAATTATAGCTGGACATTAATACAGGATTTTTGGGAAGGTTAAAAAAAATGGCTGTGGTGAGGTGGGGAAAAACCATGGGCCCTCTGGAGGTAATTAGCTCTAAATTTTTAAATCCAGCATACCTGGATTATTTTCTTGCTTTAGGAAGGGTTCATTATTCAAATGAATGGTCAAAAAGAGGAAAGAAAAACAGAAAATGATAAACAAAGTTAAATTTTGGAAACAGACCCCCGTCTAAACTCTCATTCCATTAAAAAAATAATTATTATAAACCCACTCGAGAAACATCAACATATATTTAAGTAAGAAATCCTTTTAAAAATGTTACTTCAAGTCTTTAAATCATTTGATAACTGAATTTTTCCAGTTTTTTAGAAGAAAAAGTTTTTGGAATCTCCTGGAATTAATGTACTATGACATGTGACATTCCTCCCCATTCGGCAAAAGCTCAAAATATTGACAAGAAATGAATTCTTACAAGAAAGAAAACCCAGTCCAATTTTAAGTCTTAAAAACATATACTCAAATAAATGAATTTATGAATTCAACTGTCAGTTCAACTCTCTCAACTGCTGCTTTTAGCTTGTCTGGGAGTGTGTTAACTGTGCTGTTTATTTTCATGTGAAGGACAAGCTAAATATGCAAACTACTATCATTTCCCAGAAAAAAAAATATGAAATGGTGAATAATGAATAAGAGTCTAAATGGAGTAAACCTTAGGACAGAAACATTTGCTCTCCACAAATAAAGACGGTAAATGTGGTAGAATATGTATATATGGAACAACAGTTCTTTCAAAGTTTGCACACGTCCCTCTCGCTACTTTCATGAATAGTTTCATTCATTTCAGTGTGACCTGTTTGTATGTGTGCATGTGTGTGTGAGTTCTGGAAAGCCAGTCTGTTCTACCCAAGTCCAGCTGCATGTAGCAAATGTTTTGAGATGTCTAAATTTGTATAATTCCATTCAGCACTTTATAATGAAATAATTCAGCCCAATGTGTGAAAACAGGAATAGAGGGAAGAAAGCAAATAAATCATGATAAGAATTCTATTCAAACTAAAATATAAAATAATATAAAATGGCAAGTGAGAGACATATGAAGATTAAGATGTTTTATTCTCATTTTAATGAAAAATATAAAATTTCACACTGTAACATTTCAGACAAGAAAGTTCTGTCAGGAAGTGAGCAGATAAACCAGATATTTCCCAGTTCACGTATCCTATTTTGAGACTAAAGTTCATGTGTAAATAATTTAGTTTATTTCTTCTTTACACTGTGATGCATTAGGCATCATATTAAACTTTTAATTGACATTTTAATTTTATGATTATATCAAAAACGAACTATATGAAGATTACCATAGAAAATAAACAGGATTATTGTGTAGTTTAGTATAAATAATAGACTAGCTATTTAAATTTTTGTTATTTTAAAAACAATATTAAAAACTAAAATCTAAACAAGAAATTGTTCTAACTTAAGTATCAGAATTTTGAAGCTTAAGTGGATAAAACTAAGAAGTTCCCAGTGTTCTAGTCATGACAGCTACTTATAAATGTGGTGGTCCTTGGTGAGGCACTTCTCATGGTTGGAACTCAACTTTTCATTATAAATTGAAGTTATAGGACTATATTATTTCAAGATCATTTCTTCTATGCCTTTTATGTATCATGATTTATTCCTAATCATTTTAAGGTAAATACACAAAACAGTTTTTACAAAATAAACTTTCAGAAGAAATGGTCAACATTCCAAATATTTGGTTAAATCATGCATACAATATTTTAACCAGATTTTTTTTTTTTACAAAATCTGAGAAACAATTTTATTTTTCCAATGTTCCAAATTATTTAATAGAATTTATGTCCTGTCTGTGCTTAACTTGGATGCTCATTTGAGAAAGTAGAAAAACAAAGTTAAATGGATAAGGCAAATTAGGAAATGCATATAGCATTAAAGTTTGGTGCTCTAACAGATATTCTTTTTGAAATGTACACACTCATGCTATCTGTGTAGGTGTGACTAGATTTGTAGGTGCCAAATTTTATGGGGGATATCTAAGAAACAACTTGTTAAAACTCATTCGAAAGAAAGAGAAATTTGGGTCAGAGGAGATGCCTTTATTTATTTATTTTTTATTTGATCCCACAGTAAGAAATAAATTTTGCATTAATGATATAGCATACATATGTTGTGTGAGTGTTTATGTTTGTGTGTGTGCCTCTCTCTCTCTCTCTCTCTCTCTCTCTATTATGGACTAGCTTTTTCCATTAGCTCCAAATTTCACTTTCTTAGAACATATTTTAACAGCTCTGAAATCAGGGTATTCTTTATAGGATAGACCATACAACAATTGTTACATTGTTGTCATCGCCAAAGAAGGAGCCACAAGTGGCTATAGATGTCTTGAAATGTGGCTGACATGAATTAAAATATGCTCTAAGTGTAAAATATACACTGGATTTCAAGGATTTGATATTAAAAAATGTAAACTGTCTCATTAATTTGTAAATCGTACCTTCAAAATATATTTGTATGACATAAAATACTTTATTAAAATTAATTCCACTTGCTTGTAGTTGTTTAAATGTGGCTGCTATACATTTTCAAATTACATGTACAGTTTGCATTACATTGCTTTGGATGGTGCTTGTTTAGATATTTGGATCACAACAGAGGGGATCATGGACTATTCGTGCTTTACAATATGTCTGATCTTTCCTTGAGGTAACAACTATAGGTGAAAGTCTGCTTTTTGTTGAGAAAAGAATAGGAAAAAATAAATTAATTACCTCAAAGCCATTATTCCCTTCTACTCTTCACACAGTAGTAGGTTTTCAATGCTAATATGACATTAGCTACACAAAAAGCAGGCCTATGCTGAGAAGTTGCATGAAGGTTGAATGAGCCTGGCACCTTGGAGACTGTGCTCACTTATATTTGAAGGCTGATACTGGAAATTAATAATAAATTTGAATAGGCAGATCAACAAATAGTAGGCAAATTGATAAAATTAGATAGCTGGTGTGGGTCTTGGGATCTACCCTGTCCCATTTGATGCAATTGTTTAGAAATAAAATAGTATTCAAAATTAATTCTTTATGAAATAGTTTTTACCCTAAAGAAGTACTGATAAATAAATAATTCTGGAAAAATAATTTTTCCATATGATGTTTGCATATTAAATTTTAGAAACTATTTAAGAACATAGAAGGAAATGATCTCTAGAAAAAAGTGATACAGACAATTCCTTCAGAGGAAAAGTACACTTTATGTGTTTTAGGAAAATTGTACCTTCAAAAGTGATACCCTACAGTTTTTCCTGAATGCCTTTCTATCTTAATAAATGTCTGGTCAATGGCAAGAAACCCAAATTGTACAGTATAGACACAGAATTAAAATAAATGGACTTAAATTGCCATAGTTGCTATTTTTTTCTAGTTTATCATAACCATGGAATATAATAAAACTATGTAGAAAGCACCAACAGAGTACAAGAGAAACAGCTCTACATATTTCACACTCTTTTGCAAACTCAGTAGTCTTGTTCTGTGAAAATTTAGATGCTATGTCTAATTTAATAATTATTTTGATAGAATGTTAGTTTGGTGAACATCATTTTTTTCTTTCTAGTGTGCATACAAGTTGTTAAAAACAAATTAACGTGGTGGAGGAATGGTTAATGCATCCAGAAGAAAAGATATTATTTGGACAAAATGAAAAACTGTTCTAATATTACCTTTAAATCTTATGAACTTTTGCATAACACTTGCCATCTTTAATTTCTTTGGCAAGTTATTTAAATATTTTTTTCTTAAAACAAAACATTCAATTTTATGATTCTACTGATGTAAAATTATATTCACACTCTGGAGAAAGAAATGTATGTTTAAAGAGCTCAGTAAATATGGGGCTGCTGGGTGGCTCAGTCCGTTGAGCGCCCAACTTCAGCTCAGGTCATGATCTCACAGTTCCTGGGTTCGAGCCCTGCATCTGGCTCTGTGCTGACAAGTGCAGGGCCTGGAGTCCACTCTGAGTTCTGTGTCTCCCTCTTTCTGCCCTGCCTCCGCCCCTGCTCATACTCTGTCTCTCCCTTTCTCTCTCAAAAATAAACATTAAAAAGATTAAAAAAAAAAAAGGGCTCACTAAATCTAAAAACTAATAGAAACACTTGGCTATTTTCTACCATATACTATACAATAAGAAGAATTTTAATGAATGATACCAATGCCAGGGCTTTCCTCAAAGATCTCAGTTACTTAAAAATGTACAGTGGTGGAAGTAATCTCTTCAGCTCTCATTTCATTTTTCTCCCAATTTATCATGGGCCAGTTTTATCAAAGTAGAAAAAAAAAGGGGGGGAGAATTCTAGTTATGTTCTAATCATAATTAGAATAAAAAGGCATATTAGAAAACCTGCATGTCTTATCCTAGTTCATTCTTATCCCATAGAATAACTGCATGGTGTAAAGGATAAAAGCTAAGTCAAGGATATCAACACGATTCCTGGTGCATAGTCAAATGTTTAATAGCCATTTATTTCTTCCCTGTGACTTCATTCAGTAGTCCACAATAATTCATAATAATTTACTATTCCAGGTAGTGTGTTAGAATTTAAGTGATATGGCATAAATGCCAAGTTCTCAAATAACTTTTTTTTTTCTTCAATAACTATACTCTTGAATCTCAGATTAGTGCCTGTTAGTGCCTGGCATATGGTAGGAACTCAATGAATGCAGTTAGTATGAAGGAATGTTTACAATATGGCTGCCATACTAAATGAGATAAGCCACTTACAATGCTTAGAAGAGTGCCTGGGACATAATTCAAATACTTTATAATTGTTAGCAATTATGATTTTTCTCACTTTTATTCTCCTCCGCAAATGGCTTCTCTTAATGTTTTCCTCTGAGTAGCTTCTATTTACTGCTTAGCTTCTGTTTATTCATAATTTCTCTCCTGGCCCTCTCCATAACCCTTCTTGTTTCCTGAACCCATGTGTACATTCTTGAAGTCCTAACTCCTGTAGTGATTTATGTTTATCTGTGTATATTTTGCAATTCAAATTCCTAAAAAGAGACTATTACTGGGTAGGCTGTTTGGCCAAAACCTCTCCATCCTAGGTCATCACAAGGCTGAGTGTCTTTAGGACAGATGCCTATTCTTGTCTAATCACCAAAATTCAGGGAGTTGTGTGGGCTGTGTGATATAGAATATTCTGTCTCTGTCCTTGGTTGTGATTTCCTCTGGGCCAATTACAGTCTACAGTATGTATGTGGCAGCAGAAACAGTCCCTGAAAACTCTGAGTTTATATGATCCTTATAGCCCCAGAGAACCTACAGCTAGCAGTACTAGTGAAAGAAAGCCTTTTTTCTTGTATTACCAGCTAAAATCTCAGTGAGAGTTTGATTGAACAACCTTGAGTCACTGCCCGTTCCTGAATCAATGAGTAATTGAGGCTGGGGTGGAGGAGGGGACAGAGTACTGTGATTGTAAAGACCTGGATCTTGTACCTAACTCTTGAGCCAGAGGATTGGATCAGATCTATTTGAACCATGTAGACTGCAATGGAATAAGAGCTGTCCTTCAAAGAGCAACTAGCAAGATTCATACCTTTGTAAATTTCATGTAGAGCAGCATGCTCTTTTTAGAGAAATATTGTTTGTCACACTTTAAAACATAATCTTACCAACATTTGGCTTATGGGTCTTTGATATAGTTTACAAACTAATTCATTTATTTATCATATGAACAATCTTCCTGAGGTAATTTAAATTCAATGGACTTTTAGAGAAAACATACTAAACGACAGAAACTCTACTGCTCATGGTGTGAGAGATGTAAAAATGAACAGTATATAAGCCCTGACTTCAAGTAGTTTATAGACTAAAGGGAAATACAGAGTAACAAGATAAATTCAATACAGTATGATGAATTCAATGAGGGAAGTCCATTTGCATTTGTGGAGAGGGACAGTGTGATGCAATGTGAGGAGGAAATACAGAGACAAATCTCTCTTGTAGGTGGGAACACTGGGATGGGGTGAGGGAAGGGTTCACAGCACAAAGGACTCACAGGTTGGGTAGTACTTGAAGGATAAATAAATAGGAGGTGGTTAAGGAAAGAAAAAAAAGGAATCTGGATAAAGAAAAGCCTGAGATGAGGAACCGTGGTGTGAAGTGTACAGCAATGAGTGGAAAGAAATGAGTCTAATTGGGCAGACAGGGCTCCAGGATGCATCCTATACAAAAGAAGCTGTGCTTTTTCATATACAGAATTGGAATATTTCTATTTATTTATTGGCGTGTATATTTTTAAAGCTTATTGTGAGAGAGTGGTGGAGGGGCAGAGGGAGAGGGAGAGATTGAACCCCAAGCTGACTCCACACTGTCAGCAGCACAGGAGCCGGATGCAGGGCTCAAACTCCTGAACTGTGAGATCATGACTTGAGCTGAAATCAAGAGTTGGCCACATAACTGACTGAACCACCCAACGCCCCTATTGGAATATTTTTAAAGGGCAACATTTTCACAGGGAAGTATCATCTTCTTTAATTCTCTTGAGCTCAAAAATAGCTAAGATGTTTCAAGGAAATTATAGTTTCTTAGGGCTGGTTACAGTCTTGAGAGAACAGTTTTATCATATTAAAAAATAATGTATTATGGACTATTAGACTCTTCAGTGTTATGTAAACTTATAGTGTGATAAGTAGAGAGAGATAAAAATACAACACACGGTATTTATAAAACTTAGCAGAACTCTCACTACCTTTTTTGGTAATTATTTTTCTCAATGAATCTTCAGATATTACAATCATTATTGCTCTAAAGAGTAAAATATTTTACAGTAAATGAGATGAATACTTTTGATTGACTCTTCTTGTGCTGGATTCTCAGTTGTGATTTTGATGATGGCCTCAGCACCCTCTCTTCTTTTATGTGAAGCACAAATGACAGATCTGGCTAAAAAAACAAGATCTGATTGTTTCTTTCAATTAGGATTCAAGTAAGAGGCTATGAAGGTCTTAATCTGGCATGTTCTTATTACACAGAGTTTGGCAAATGCACGCTATAAAAACCATGTGCACATTGCTATTGATAATAGTTTGTAATTTGTAAGACCAATTATTGTTTTATGTTCACTGTAATCACTTGACCCAATGCCTTTTCTTGATAAATTAGGAAAAATATGTATTCTCCCTAATATTAGAAGATTAAAACCTTTTTTTGTATTGAGCTTTTAATATTTTTGGTTATAATGCATTATTCATTATTTCCAAATGTCAGTGACACTTCAAAATATTCTCCTGACATATGAAGAAGGTGGCTTGATTAGAAACTTCTTATAGTAGCTAAAATAATTGTAGAGAACTTTTTAGCAAAGGATATCATCAGCTTGTAAAATAGACTTTGCTCTGTCCATGTGAGACTGAACAAGCTGTAACTTCAATCAATATTTATGTATCAAGAATTGCATGGTGGAGATATGGAGATGTCCACCTAGTGCAACTGAAGCAAGTTTATAGACTGACTTTACAAAGAGTATTATAGAAAACACATACATACACAGAAACACATATGTAGCTTACCTTCAGATGTAGCTTATAGCAGAGAGTGTCTTGATTATAGATTATTTCCTGTTATTATATATACATACATATATGCAGTTTATAATGACATAATCTACTACTATGGATATGTTAACTAGCTTAATTTCTGTTATCATTTTACTATATATATATATATATATATATATATATATATATATATAAAATTATCAAGTTGTATACCTTAAATATATACAATTCCTATTTATTGAGGTATCAGTATACCTCAACATACAAATATACAAATTTTTAGAAGGTCAGTTGTAACTTAATGCTACATCACAATACCTACATCGTTCAATTCACTTCATCTCATCACTTAGGCATTTTATTATCTCGCATCATCACAAGAAGAAGGATGAGTACAGTACAATAAGATACTTTGAGAGAGGGAGAAAAAGAGGGAGAGAGAGAGAGAGAGACCATGTAAGTTTTATTACAGTGTCATCCTTAAAAATAAAATAGCCAGTTACTTTACTAGCAAACAAGCTTGTTTGGGAATAGCAGAGGAGTTGTAATTTGGCACATGCAAGCTATGGTGAAGAATAGACAAGTCCAAAGAGACAAAGGGAAGATTAACTTTTATTAGATTTTAGGTTGTGTAATATTCCACTGTGTATATATACCACATCTTCTTTATCCATTCATCAGTCAATGGACACTTGGGCTGTTGAATCACTATATTGTACACCTGAAATTAATATTACACTGTATGTTAAATAAAAAAAATTTTCTTTTAAAGATTTTAGGAACACCCTGGGGAGGGTTGTGTTGAAAAAGTTCGCTGGAGAAAACAAGTTCAAAGTTGTGGTGGTTTCTATTGATTGCAAGCAGTGGTCAATATGTTGTTGTTGGGGCAGGGAGGGATCTCCCTTCTTTTTCTTAAAAGCTAGGGATAAACTTCCTATGTGAAAAATGTCCTTTCTTGTTAAAGTAATTATTATTTTCCTTCTCCCTGCTGATTACGTAGGCTGCAAGGAGTGGCACCTACATTAAACTCTCTGTTCATAGTTTCTTGGCTCCATTTGAAATGAGGTATCCTTTACTCGTTTTCACAGAGTATATTGTTTTAATTGTTATGTTTTATTATTATTTATAATTTATTAATCTCTTCCTGTCCCTAATTTATAATTACACTTTATCGTGGATACGTAGGTATAGAAAAACAGACTATATAGAGCTCAGTATGATCTGCAGTGTCAGGCATGCACTGGGGTCTAAAAAATATATTCTCTGCCAATAAGGGGGACTACTCTAGTTAGAAACCAAGATATAAGCACGAGGTGTGCCCATTATTATTGTAGTGTTGCAGCTAACAAGACTTCTTAGAACTAGGGAAGTACATGAATATATGCACACACATATGAATATGAATAGATCAAATCTATAGCTGTATTACTACTCCTGTCTTTATGCATCAAAAACCATAAATTCACAATGTGTCTAATTCTAGTCCAATACCAGCAATAAAATTTTATAGTTCTCTCTCATTTTTTTATTTATAACTTCTTTCTTCAGCAATGAGAGACTCAATATACTTGCTTATATGATCAAGCCTTGCTATATGTAACAAAGCTCTCATTGCCATCCTTGCCACTCTATTATCCACACTCTCACCCCAGTCGGTTGTGATCTGAACCTCTCTCAGTCTCTGATATCTCATGCTAAGCTGCCAATAACACCTCTCGTATGACTTCCATCCTATGCTACTGCTCTCTCCCTTTTTAGATGTCTACCTTGTTCCAATTTGATTAATAGCTTTTAAATTAAATTATTACATTTGAAAAGAAGAAAGGAAGTCAGGGAAGAAGGAAGAAAAGAACAAAGAAAAGATGGAAATAATAAATTAATAAAGAATCATAGAACTATAAACTTGTATCAATTTCAAAAATACGTATTCAGTAAGCTTTTATGCATTGGACATTTCTTTTATTTGAATGGAAAACATCAATATCGTTAAATAATAGGATATATATGTAAAAATATAAGTAAATATTAAAAATGGGTGCTTTTGAGTTGGTTTTCTCTTCACCAAATTCTCGGTATAAATTATTATAATTATAGAAAATACATTGTTGTTTTCTTCTGCAGAGATAGTTTAAAAGGAAACTTAAGAATATATATAAAGATTGGGAGAAATGCAATACTTTAATTTTTTGCAGTTTGGCATTTCTAGAAAGCCAAACTAAACTCAATCTTTTTGAACAAAGTAATCTTTTTTCATTATATCCTAACCACAGCAGTATACTCAAGAAACTGTCTACATACTGACAATTATATTTGACCTTCTTGATCTTCTTTATACAAGGTAGTACACAGCATTTTAAACCACTTTCGTTTATCTACTTAAGATAGAGCCATATAGAGCTACTATATTGAACTCCTTCCATGTTTAAGACATTTTTGAAGGTGTTGTGATTTTTATAAAGACATTTAAGACATGTTTTGTGGCCACAGAAGTTTACAATCTAGAAAATAAAATAATTGTTATAGGAGACAGAATATGTTGGGTAGTAAGACAGCAAGCACTTTTGGAGTTCAAGGGTGAGAAAGAGCATCTCTGACTTCAATAATGTACAAAGTCTTTGTAGGATCAAAGTTAAATGTGGGATTGAAACCTGACCTAAATTGTTGATTTCTTTTTTTAAGTAATACATGTTATAGAAATAAATACATTTTTGGAATGAGATAAATAAAAGTAAAAAGGCTCTAAACTGTGACACCTGGGTGGCTCAGTCAGTTAGGCATCCGACTTCAGCTCAGGTCATGATCTCACAGTTTGTGAGTTTGAGCCCCCTGTTGGGCTCTGTGCTGACAGCTCAGAGCCTGGAGCCTGCTTCGGATTCTGTGTCTCCCTTCTCTCTGACCCTCCCCTGTTCATGTGCTCTGTCTCAAAAATAAATAAACATTAAAAAACAAATTAAAAAAAAAAGAATTCATTCTGGCCATCAGGAGTCTGTTTCTGGAAGCCTGCAGCCTATGCTTCTGTCTGTACATAAGGATTCATACGTATGTAATGTGTTTATCTATCTACATATGTAAATATGCATCTTTAAAAATATATATTTATATGGGGCTCCTGGGTGGCTCAGTCGGTTAAGCATCCGACTTCAGCTCAGGTCACCATCTCATGGTTTGTGAATTCGAGCCCCGCATTGGGCTCTGCTGATAGCTCAGAGGCTGGAGCCTGCTTCAGATTCTGTGTCTCCCTCTCTCTCTGACCCTCCCCTGCTCGCACTCTGTCTCTCTCTCTCTCTCTCTAAAATAATAAATAAAAACATTTTTAAAAATACTCTAAAAGACCATTCAAAATTTGTAATATATTGTTGTTCAAAAAATTATTGTGTGATAAAAAGCTTCTATTAATTTACTAAGAGAATATTTTGTAACATTTAATTTTAATTCATGTTATTACTTGTATATTATTTAAGAGATCTACTTATACCAATAGGCCTGAAATTCTTCTAATACATTTCTTACTATTTTTTTTTTTCTGCCCAAACTACTTAGCTATAGCTTGTTAGCTGTTGGTCATAAACACTCAGAGACTTCCTCCCTGAAATAAGTATTGTCTCACCCTGTTGTTCTAGATTGAAAATGAGATTTGGATAAATAATTACTTTAATCTGACCCATGAAAATATACAGGATTATAAGCAAATGTATGTTTTGTATGCAGGGCAGACTTCATGGATATATGACCTGGGCAATTGAGTAGGGCCCATGCTTAGAAAGACTACATGCTTCGCTTAAAGGTCTATTGTCTTATTAGTAATTTTTGAACAAAGGATCCTGCATAGATATGCTTATGTATATTTTTATTTATATGTATTTATGCATATCCCATACTGGACTATAGACCATCAGTTTCTGAGGGCCAGGGTGTCTGCTCAAAACAATAATCATCTTCAATAAAAATGAAAGTAGACACACTGAAAGAAATGTTAGTGGAATCATTTTTATTCATGAGATGATATGTATAACATGATTATTTAGGCAGCATATTTTCAGGTTAGTTACAGGCAGCTAATATCAGCACATTTAATCACCCAGCCAAAATTCATGATCTTCATATCTTCATGGTCTTTTGAACTTCAGTAATAATTTTTTTAACGGTGTTTGCTATATGACCAAAATGCATTTTGACATCTGGTTGTGGTAAATGACACATCAATCTTTTCTTTTTCTTATGCCTACAGTCAGTATTTTTAATCGTTATAATGTTAAAATATTTTCATTTCCCTTTAGTGTACTTTAGTTACAGCCATAACTATCTTATTGAACATTAAAATAATTTCCATTTAATTCTTTTTCTCTCATAGTATGAATTAATCCTAATTTTTTAGTCAGAGACGTATGAAATGATTAATTGCAGGATCATGGCTTACACAAACATGTGTGTATTTGTTGTGTGTGTGTGTGTGTGTGTGTGTGTGTGTGTGTGTATGTGTGTGTGTGTATAGATGCAATATTTTTGCTAGTAGGAAAGACAGATAAAAGAAATGGAGAATGATTTGATCAGAATAAACAAGAATAGAAGAAAAAGGAAGGAAGGAGGAAGTAGGAAGGAAGACTGACTTTACTGTTGAAGTTGTTAATCCCTGTTCTTTGTTTTCTGATTAAAATATCCATTCCTATTAAGATGATATTAAGTAAGTATAAGAAATTTCAAAACCTATTATCATGGTATAGGGGAATAATTTCTACAGTATTAACTTATGAGGCAATACAATCATGTGATTATGTAGGTCCCAGAAGGTCACAGAGTCAATCGTATTATTATTGCCTATATTTTTAAAAGATACATAAATTTTAATTTTTAAATTTTTCTGTAAGATACATAATTAAACTTAAAGTTCCTTTTAGTGTTATATAAAAAGCTGTATTAATCTAATAGGTATTTTTTACAAATTTTGTTTTCTTGTGATGAAAACTGTTATGTCTTACTCTGTTAGCAACTTTCAAATATACAATACAGTATTGTTAACTATAGGCATCCTACTGTATGTACATTACATCCCCAGGACTTATTTCTCATGTAACTGCAAGTTTGTATATTTTGACTATCTTCACTCATTTCACCCATCCCCCCACCCCTGGCCTCTGGCAGCCCACAATCTGTTCTCAGTATTTATGAGTTCATTTTTTCTTCAGTATTTGTCTTTCTCTGTCTGACTTACTTCACTTAGCATGATGCCCTCATATATATATGAGGGCATATATATATATATATATATATATATATATATGTATATATATATGTATAAAATATATATCATATATATAATGTATATCATATATATAATATACATAATATATAATATATTAATTATTATTATATATTAATATATATTAATTATTATATATATGTCTTTACTCATTCACTTATTTGTGGACACTTAGATTGTTTCTATGTTTTGGCTATTGAAAATAACGCTGCTATGAACATGGGGGTGCAGATATCATTTCCAGATAGTGATTTCATTTCCTTTGGGTAAATATCTTAACTGGGTTAATGGATCATATGGTAGTTCTATTTTTAATTTTTTTGAGGAAGTTCTATGCTATTTTCCATAGTGACTGTACCAATTTTCATTCCCACCAGTGGTGCACAAGGGGTAACTTTCCTCCATGTCCTCACCAACACTAATTATTTCTTATTTTTTTGATAATAGGCATTCTAACAAGTGGGAGGTGATCTCTCATTGTGGTTTTCATTTGCATTTTCCCTGATGATTAGTGATTTGAGCATCTTTTCATGTACCTGTTGGCCATTTGTATATCTTCTGTGGAAAAATATCTGTTCTGTTCTTCCTGTTTTTAAATTAGATTGTTTGCTGAATTGTATCAGGTTTTTTTTTTTAATTTTTAATGTTTATTTATTATTGAGAGAGAGAGAGAGAGAGCATGAGTGCAGGAGGGGCAGAGAAAGAGAGAGACACAGAATCTGAAGCAGGCTCTAGGCTCTGAGCTATCAGCACAGAGCCCGACGCAGGGCTTGAACTCGCAAACTGGAAGATCATGACCTGAGTCGAAGTCAGATGCTTAACCAACTGAGCCACCCAGGCACCCCGAATTGTATGAGTTTTTAAATGTATTTTGCATATTAACTCCCTTTCAGGTATATGATTTGAAAATATTTTCTCTCATTTTATAGGTTGCCTTTTCATTTTGTTGATGGTTCCCTTTGCTGTGCAAAAGATTTTTATTTTGATGTAGTCCCACCTATTTATTTCGTTTTTGTTACCTTTGCTTATGTATCAAATCCATAAAATCATTGCCAGGAATGATATCAAGAAGCTTATTCCCTAGTTTTCTTCTAGGAGTTCTAAGGTTTCTGGCCTTACATCCAAGTCCTTGACTCATTTTGAGTTAATTTTTGTTCATGCTGTAAGATTGTTGTCCAGTTTTATTCTTTTGCATGTGTATATCCAGTTTTCTCAATATCATTTATTGAAGAGACTATCTTTTCCTCATTGTATATTCTTTGCTTTTTGTGATAAATTTTTTGATCATATATGTATGGGTTTACTTCTGAGTTCTCTGTTCTGTCTCATTGTTCTATGTGTCTGTTTTTATGCCAATACCATATTTTTATCACTATAACTTTGTAAGAAAGTTTGAAATCTGGGTGCCTCCAGATTTGTTTTTGTCTCAAAGTGGCTTTGGCTATTCAAGGTCTTTTCATGTTTCATACAAACTTTAACCAATATTTTTTACATAGGTGAAAACATCATTGTTGATGTCTTCAATATTGGTCTAAAAAAAGAAAAATCTTGACAGTTATCTTGAAGTCTATTACTAAAGGAATATTTATTTATACAAATCGAACTGTTGAAGTAGAGTTTTTAGTTACTTCTTTTTCTCTTTATAATAACAAAAATTACTTTTCATTTCAGCTTCATGGCTCATTTGGTTATATTTGCCCCAAATACAATAACTCAATTTCTGTTATTATAAAGCAATATACAAAATAGGAAGCTTATATCTCAAATTCAGAACTGGCTCCTAAATACACGTTCCTTGGTTTGATTAAGAATCATCATATCTCTGGGGCACCTGGGTGGTTCAGTTAGATAAATGCCCAACTCTTGATTTTGGAGATCAAGCCCTCTATCCATCTCACAGTCGTGAGATGCAGCCCTACATCAAGCCACACATCCGGTTCAGCATTGGGCATGGAGCCTCCTTAAGATTGTCTCTTCACCCCCCAGCCCCTCCCACACTCATTTGGTCTCTCTCTCTCAAAAAAATTGTTTTTGAAAAGAATCATCCTATTTCTAATCACATTGCTTTTATTTTTGAAGTTATATTTTAGCTAAAATAAATTTATTTATATATTCTACAACTTATATTCTCTGGTAAAAAAGTACTAATCAGAAGTATAAGGAAAAAAATTGAGGTTGCTTTTTAGCACCTTTTTAGGTTCTTAATCTTTGAGCAACAGAGGGAACCACCTTCAGAAAGTCAGAGGAAGAAAAAATTCCTGATGCCTGACATTCTCAGGAAAGACTTCAGGAAGAGTTGACACTTGAAGTGAAGCAATGTGTTTTAAATTAGTGAATAGGTTCTCAAGGTTTGTGGAGTTTTGTTTTGGAGGGAAAAGTGGAGATGATGTATTGAGCAGTTCGACTAACATAGAAGATTGTTTTAGGTGAGCAGGCAGATTTCTCCTCTTAGAATATTGAATTTGGATTTATTCTCTGGAATTTGGGAAAAATTGAAGTTTTTTGGACAAGGATTCTACACTAGAAATTGCAGATTTCAGAGAATTAATTTATTGGCGTTGTATAGGCTATATTGAAGAGAAGGGAAACTTGAGGCAGGAAAGCTCCTTAAGATATTGAAGAAATCCTGAAGTGATATGAAAGGAGGGATATACCAGAGACTTTGGTCATCGATTGCAAGTTGGGGGGAGATAAGAATAAAGTTACAGGAAGAAGATGTGAAAATTCCAGAAACTGGTTCCTTGAGAAATCATGCTATGATTAGTAAAAAAAATAAAGAACAAAAAGCTTTTGAGATGCTATGCCTTTGACCTGCTCTGTTTGAAAACTTTTTTTAAACCACACACTGAGCAGCTTCCATAGTATGCTTTATGTATTTACAGACTACTGCACACTGTTGTGACAATTCACTTTGAAGTTACTCTCAGTGGTGTATGGCTTGATGAAAGAAAGTCCTGTAATCTTTCTGAGCAGGTCTGGGATATGGTAAAGCAAAGAGGAATCATGGGGAATAGGCCTGACCAGGTCTTCAAAAGATCTTTTCTCTCCCTGTTAAAAAGTGTTCATTCTTAGTTGCCACCCTCTTAGAAAAAAAATTGTGACCCTCCGGGGTTTTATTTGGAACAACATGAATGGTTTTACTTTCAATAGTCACAAGGCAAATGACAGGTTATATTTAATTTTTTTATATATCTTTATTTACATAGACTTCAGTGATATCCCTGCTTGCTGTATAATTTGATTTATTTTGGGACATCAGAAAGAATCCATTGAAGTTGCACATGGCAGCTGCCTACTTGGGCAGCAGAACCTGTAGCCCAGAACAGAATAGTAAATAAAATCAAGTTAAAAAAATCACAGAGTGCTTTAAAAGGCAATTATGGGTATTTTTATAAAAATATACTTGATTCGAATACAAAAATATTAGTTGAAGAATAAGCAAGTCAGTGTTTGAGAATGTTGTCCCTAAGATTTATAAAAGACTTACAAATGTGCAATGGATTTAAGTTCCTCAAATTTTCTGATGATGGATAAAGAAATGTGCAGATATGGGGTGAATCATAAAAATTAGTATAAAATATAACTATAGAATTTAGAAATACATTATGACCTTTTGTTTTGTTTTCTTAATTCAATATTTTATTTAAAATATTTTTTTAATGTTTGTTTATTTTTGAGAGAGACAGAGAGAGACAGAGCATGAGTGAAGGAGGAGCAGAGAGAAAGGGAGACACAGAATCTGAAGCAGGCTCCAAGCTCTGAGCTGTCAGTACAGAGCCCTACACGGGGCTCAAACTCTCGAACCGTGAGATCATGACCTGAGCCAAAGTCAGGTGTTTAACCGACTGAACTCCCCACGTGCCCCAATTCAATATTTTAAATAATACTGTTTTCTTTTAATGTTAGGTCTGTGACATAAAACTTATTAAATAGAACAGATGAGTTCAAATTCTGGTTCTACCACATACATACCATCTCTAAATCTCAGATTACTCATCCAAAGAATGAGGATAATAATAGAAATAAGGATGCCTATTTAATATAACAGTTCAAGCTTGGATTCTGGATCCTAGATTCCAATCCTGGTATTACATTTTTTACATGAGAGACCATAGGGAAGTTACTTAAACTGTCTTGCTGCAGTTTCCTAAGCTATAAAATGGAAGCAATAGTAATAGTACCTACTTCATAGAGTTGTGAAGCTTAATGGTTTAGTCTGTGTAAAAAACTTTTGGATGAGGGTTTAGCATATAGTCAGCGCTGTGTATTACTATTATTTTCTATCTGCTGCTATTTATGTGAGAACTATATAGGATAAATAATATAAATAACATCAACAGAGTGCCTGGAATATTGTAAATGACTAATAATTAATAGTCATTTTTAAAAATAGAAGTACGTGGGGGCAGCTGAGTGGCTCAGTCAGTTAACCAACCAACTTCTGCTCAGGTCATGATCTCATGGCTTGTGAGTTTGAGCCCCCGACCAGCTCTGTGCTGACAGCTCGGAGCCCAGAGCCTGCTTTGGATTCTGTGTTTCCCTCTCTCTCTCTGCCCCTCCCCTGCTCATGTTCTGTCTCTGTCTCTCTCAAAAAATGAATAAACATTATTTTTTTAATAGAAGTAAATGTATCTAATAATTTAATAAAAATAAATTGTTATCATTACTGATTAACATAAATCTTCAATTGTTTACCTGAAATGACTTTTATTATTTCCATAAACATTCTTCAATTCTAACAATGACTAAAGACCACTCTTTACTGGTTTTGAAAGAAATTCTAATAAAAAATGAACCTGTAACTAGTGATGTGATAAATCCACAGCTTATTATATACCATCTCTATGGCTATTTTGTGCTTATACATTCAGTTTTAAAGGAATCCAAGAGTAGGGCACCTGGGTGGCTTAGTTGGTTAAGCATCCAACTTTGGCTCAGGTCATGATCTGTCTTGTGGTTTGTGAGTTCAAGCTCGCTTCAGTCCTCTGTTTCTCTCTCTCTCTGTTCTTCCCCTGCTTGCAGGTGCTCTCTCTCTGTTCCTCTAAAAAATGTATAGACATTAAAGAAAAGAAAATGAGTATTTACCTCTGTAGCTGTGATGAAAAGAATTTTCAGATAAAATATCCAAATGAAAACACTTACATCCTCAATTTTATTTCATTTTTCTTAACCAACTTACATGGAGTAGTAGTATAAGTAATAATATAAGTAATTTAAATAAATGATAATAATAAAAATAAAAGCAATGTAGTAACATTTCTCTTTAAAACAGAAGAGAATTGCCTGTCAGATTTCAATTTAGCTCTTCACAGCCATGAAGTGAATAATGTATTACTTACATATGTAGATAATACAAATTTAAATGTTTTGTTAGTTGACCCAAGAAATGCAAAATAAATAACACAACCTCAAAATTTAAGCAGCTTACAATGAGATGAATATACAAAAACTATGAGATGAAATCATGTAAATTCAATGAGTTCAATGGGATCACAAGGAGAAAATATTCCATATGGTTGAGGATGGGAGGGAAAAAATGAGAAAGTATTAAGACAGTATTTGAAGGATTGCTAGAATTTTGACAGATGGAGTAGATGAGTGATTTTATGGTAGTGATCGAAGGCATCATTGGGTATAGCAAACAATCTAATATCCTTGAGTAGAGGAGTGATTTTATGGTAGTGATCAAAGGCATCTTTGGTAAGCAAACAATCTAATATGCTTGGGTATTAAGGTACACTTTTTGAAACTGTGGTAGATATTGATGGAAAGTTTTTAAGGTCTAATATCAGGATAAAACATTGTTCTCAATTTTATTTTATTTTATTTTTTTCATGAAAGTTATTGTCAAATTGGTTTCCATACAACACCCAGTGCTCATCCCAAAAGGTGCCCTCCTCAATACCCATCACCCACCCTACCCTCCCTCCCACCCCCCATCAACCCTCAGTTTGTTCTCAGTTTTTAACAGTCTCTTATGCTTTGGCTCTCTCCCACTCTAGCCTTTTTTTTTTTTTTTCCTTCCCCTCCCCCATGGGTTTCTGTTAAGTTTCTCAGGATCCACATAAGAGTGAAACCATATGGTATCTGTCTTTCTCTGTATGGCTTATTTCACTTAGCATCACACTCTCCAGTTCCATCCACGTTGCTACAAAGGGCCATATTTCATTTTTTCTCATTGCCATGTAGTATTCCATTGTGCATATAAACCACAATTTCTTTATCCATTCATCAGTTGATGGACATTTAGGCTCTTTCCATAATTTGGCTATTGTTGAGAGTGCTGCTATAAACATTGGGGTACAAGTGCCCCTATGCATCAGTACTCCTGTATCCCTTGGGTAAATTCCTAGCAGTGCTATTGCTGGGTCATAGGGTAGGTCTATTTTTAATTTTCTGAGGAACCTCCACACTGCTTTCCAGAGCGGCTGCACCAATTTGCATTCCCACCAACAGTGCAAGAGGGTTCCCCTTTCTCCACATCCTCTCCAGCATCTATAGTCTCCTGATTTGTTCATTTTGGCCACTCTGACTGGCGTGAGGTGATATCTGAGTGTGGTTTTGATTTGTATTTCCCTGATAAGGAGCGACGTTGAGCATCTTTTCATGTGCCTGTTGGCCATCCGGATGTCTTCTTTAGAGAAGTGTCTATTCATGTTTTCTGCCCATTTCTTCATTGGGTTATTTGTTTTTTGGGTGTGGAGTTTGGTGAGCTCTTTATAGATTTTGGATACTAGCCCTTTGTCCGATATGTCATTTGCAAATATCTTTTCCCATTCCGTTGGTTGCCTTTTAGTTTTGTTGGTTGTTTCCTTTGCTGTGCAGAAGCTTTTTATCTTCATAAGGTCCCAGTAATTCACTTTTGCTTTTAATTCCCTTGCCTTTGGGGATGTGTCGAGTAAGAGATTGCTACGGCTGAGGTCAGAGAGGTCTTTTCCTGCTTTCTCCTCTAAGGTTTTGATGGTTTCCTGTCTCACATTCAGGTCCTTTATCCATTTTGAGTTTATTTTTGTGAATGGTGTGAGAAAGTGGTCTAGTATCAACCTTCTGCATGTTGCTGTCCAGTTCTCCCAGCACCATTTGTTAAAGAGACTGTCTTTTTTCCATTGGATGTTCTTTCCTGCTTTGTTAAAGATGAGTTGGCCATACGTTTGTGGGTCTAGTTCTGGGGTTTCTATTCTGTTCCATTGGTCTATGTGTCTGTTTTTGTGCCAATACGATGCTGTCTTGATGATGACAGCTTTGTAGTAGAGGCTAAAGTCTGGGATTGTGATGCCTCCTGCTTTGGTCTTCCTCTTCAAAATTACTTTGGCTATTCGGGGCCTTTTGTGGTTCCATATGAATTTTAGGATTGCTTGTTCTAGTTTCGAGAAGCATGCTGGTGCAATTTTGATTGGGATTGCATTGAATGTGTAGATAGCTTTGGGTAGTATTGACATTTTGACAATATTTATTCTTCTAATCCATGAGCAGGGAATGTCTTTCCATTTCTTTATATCTTCTTCAATTACCTTCATAAGCTTTCTATAGTTTTCAGCATACAGATCTTTCACATCTTTGGTTAGATTTATTCCTAGGTATTTTATGCTTCTTGGTGCAATTGTGAATGGGATCAGTTTCTTTATTTGTCTTTCTGTTGCTTCATTGTTAGTGTATAAGAATGCAACTGATTTCTGTACATTGATTTTGTATCCTGCAACTTTGCTGAATTCATGTATCAGTTCTAGCAGACTTTTGGTGGAGTCTGTCGGATTTTCCATGTATAATATCATGTCATCTGCAAAAAGCGAAAGCTTGACTTCATCTTTGCCAATTTTGATGCCTTTGATTTCCTTTTGTTGTCTGATTGCTGATGCTAGAACTTCCAGCACTATGTTAAACAACAGTGGTGAGAGTGGGCATCCCTGTCGTGTTCCTGATCTCAGGGAAAAAGCTCTCGGTTTTTCCCCATTGAGGATGATGTTAGTTGTGGGCTTTTCATAAATGGCTTTTATGATCTTTAAGTATGTTCCTTCTATCCCGACTTTCTCAAGGGTTTTTATTAAGAAAGGGTGTGGATTTTGTCAAAGGCCTTTTCTGCATGGATTGACAGGATCATATGGTTCTTATCTTTTTTTTTTTGTTAATGTGATGTATCACGTTGATTGATTTAGGAATGTTGAACCAGCCCTGCATCCCAGGAATGAATCCCACTTGATCATGGTGAATAATTCTTTTTATATGCTGTTGAATTCGATTTGCTAGTATCTTATTGAGAATTTTTGCATCCATATTCATCAGGGATATTGGCCTGTAGTTCTCTTTTTTTACTGGGTCTCTGTCTGGTTTAGGAATCAAAGTAATACTGGCTTCATAGAATGAGTCTGGAAGTTTTCCTTCCCTTTCTATTTTTTGGAATAGCTTGAGAAGGATAGGTATTATCTCTGCTTTAAACGTCTTGTAGAACTCCCCTGGGAAGCCATCTGGTCCTGGACTCTTAATTGTTGGGAGATTTTTGATAACCGATTCAATTTCTTCGCTGGTTATGGGTCTGTTCAAGCTTTCTATTTCTTCCTGATTGAGTTTTGGAAGAGTGTGGGTGTTTAGGAATTTGTCCATTTCTTCCAGGTTGTCCAATTTGTTGGCATATAATTTTTCATAGTATTCCCTGATAATTGTTTGTATCTCTGAGGGATTGGTTGTAATCATTCCATTTTCATTCATGATTTTATCTATTTGGGTCATCTCCCTTTTCTTTTTGAGAAGCCTGGCTAGAGGTTTGTCAATTTTGTTTATTTTTTCAAAAAACCAACTCTTGGTTTCGTTGATCTGCTCTACCGTTTTTTTTAGATTCTATATTGTTTATTTCTGCTCTGCTCTTTATTATTTCTCTTCTTCTGCTGGGTTTAGGCTGCCTTTGCTGTTCTGCTTCTATTTCCTTTAGGTGTGCTGTTAGATTTTGTATTTGGGATTTTTCTTGTTTCTTGAGATAGGCCTGGATTGCAATGTATTTTCCTCTCAGGACTGCCTTTGCTGCGTCCCAAAGCGTTTGGATTGTTTTATTTTCATTTTCGTTTGTTTCCATATATTTTTAAATTTCTTCTCTAATTGCCTGGTTGACCCACTCATTCGTTAGTAGGGTGTTCTTTAACCTCCATGCTTTTGGAGGTTTTCCAGACTTTTTCCTGTGGTTGATTTCAAGCTTCATAGCATTGTGGTCTGAAAGTATGCATGGTATGATTTCAATTCTTGTAAACTTATGAAGGGCTGTTTTGTGACCCAGTATGTGATCTATCTTGGAGAATGTTCCATGTGCACTCGAGAAGAAAGTATATTCTGTTGGTTTGGGATGCAGAGTTCTAAATATATCTGTCAAGTCCATCTGATCCAATGTATCATTCAGGGCCCTTGTTTCTTTATTGACCGTGTGTCTAGATGATCTATCCATTTCTGTAAGTGGGGTGTTAAAGTCCCCTGCAATTACCACAGTCTTATCAATAAGGTTGCTTATGTTTATGAGTAATTGTTTTATATATTTGGGGGCTCCGGTATTCGGCGCGTAGATATTTATAATTGTTAGCTCTTCCTGATGGATAGACCCTGTAAGTATTATATAATGCCCTTCTTCATCTCTTGTTACAGCCTTTAATTTAAAGTCTAGTTTGTCTGATATAAGTATGGCTACTCCAGCTTTCTTTTGGCTTCCAGTAGCATGATAAATAGTTCTCCATCCCCTCACTCTCAATCTAAAGGTGTCCTCAGATCTAAAATGAGTCTCTTGTAGACAGCAAATAGATGGGTCTTGTTTTTTTATCCATTCTGATACCCTATGTCTTTTGGTTGGCGCATTTAATCCATTTACATTCAGTGTTATTATAGAAAGATACGGGTTTAGAGTCATTGTGATGTCTGTATGTTTTATGCTTGTAGTGATGTCTCTGGCAGTTTGTCTCACAGGATCCCCCTTAGGATCTCTTGTAGGGCTGGTTTCATGGTGACAAATTCCTTCAGTTTTTGTTTGTTTGGGAAGACCTTTATCTCTCCTTCTATTCTAAATGACAGACTTGCTGGATAAAGGATTCTCGGCTGCATATTTTTTCTGTTTAGCACACTGAAGATATCGTGCCAATCCTTTCTGGCCTGCCAAGTTTCAAAAGAGAGATCAGTCACGAGTCTTATAGGTCTCCCTTTATATGTGAGGGCACGTTTATCCCTTGCTGCTTTCAGAATTTTCTCTTTGTCCTTGTATTTTGCCAGTTTCACTATGATATGTCGTGCAGAAGATCGATTCAAGTTACATCTGAAGGGAGTTGTCTGTGCCTCTTGGATTTCAATGCCTTTTTCCTTCCCCAGTTCAGGGAAGTTCTCAGCTATTATTTCTTCAAGTACCCCTTCAGCACCTTTCCCTCTCTCTTCCTCCTCTGGGATACCAATTATGCGTATATTATTTCTTTTTAGTGTATCACTTAGTTCTCTAATTTTCCCCTCATAATCCTGGATTTTTTTATCTCTCTTTCTCTCAGCTTCCTCTTTTTCCATAACTTTATCTTCTAGTTCACCTATTCTCTCCTCTGCCTCTTCAATCCGAGCTGTCGTGGTTTCCATTTTGTTTTGCATTTCATTTAAAGCGCTTTTCAGCTCCTCGTGACTGTTCCTTAGTCCCTTGATCTCTGTAGCAAGAGATTCTCTGCTGTCCTGTATACTGTTTTCAAGCCCAGCGATTAATTTTATGACTATTATTCTAAATTCACTTTCTGTTATATTATTTAAATCCTTTTTGATCAGCTCATTGGCTGTTGTTATTTCCTGGAGATTCTTCTGAGGGGAATTCTTCCGTTTGGTCATTTTGGATAGTCCCTGGAGTGGTGAGGACCTGCAGGGCACTTCCCCTGTGCTGTGGTGTATAACTGGAGTTGGTGGGCGGGGCTGCAGTCCGACCTGATGTCTGCCCCCAGCCCACCGCTGGGGCCACAGTCAGACTGGTGTGTGCCTTCTCTTCCCCTCTCGCAGGGGCAGGATTCACTGTGGGGTGGCGTGGCCCGTCTGGGCTACTTGCACACTGCCAGGCTTGTGGTGCTGGGGATCTGGCTTATTAGCTGGGGTGGGTAGGCAAGGTGCACGGGGGCAGGAGGGGTATGCTTAGCTCGCTTCTCCTTAGGTGATCCACTTCAGGAGGGGCCCTGTGGCAGCGGGAGGGAGTCAGATCTGCTGCCGGAGGTTTGGCTCCACAGAATCACAGAGTTGGGTGTTTGCGCAGAGCGAGCAAGTTCCCTGGCAGGAACTGGTTCCCTTTGGGATTTTGGCTGGGGGATGGGCGGGGGAGATGGCGCTGGTGAGCGCCTTTGTTCCCCACCAAACTGAGCTCTGTCGTCCGGGGGCTCAGCAGCTCTCCCTCCCTTTGTCCTCCAGCCTTCCCGCTTTCTGAGCAGAGCTGTTAACTTATGACCTCCCAGACGCTAAGTTGCGCTTGCTGTCGGAACACAGTCCGTCCGGCCCCTCCGCTTTTGCCAGCCAGACTCGGGGGCTCTGCTTGGCCGGTGAGCCGCCCCTCCGCCCGGCTCCCTCCCGCCAGTTCGTGGAGTGCGCACCGCCTCGCTGCCCTTCCTACCCTCTTCCATGGGCCTCTCGTCTGCGCTTGGCTCCGGAGACTCCGTTCTGCTAATCCTCTGGCGGTTTTCTGGGTTATTTAGGCAGGTGTAGGTGGAATCTAAGTGATCAGCAGGATGCGCGGTGAGCCCAGCGTCCTCCTACGCTGCCATCTTCCCTCCGGCTCCTGTTCTCAATTTTATAGGTATTTTCTTTTTCCTTCTCATTCTTTAAAAGTCTTTAGAATGCTAATTCTGCTCCCTGAAAGTTTTGAAATTATTCCCTTACTTTTTTCAATTAAATTTTTATTTTAATTAAAATAATATACTTACTCAGTTTAATGAGTCACATTGTAGTTAAAGGCTTATAATAATAATAGCTCTATTCTATCCACTGCCTAACCCAATTCCCACTCCACAAAAACAATTTTTAATTTCTAGTTATTGAGACTAAACCTCCTAATTTTAAATAAATGTATTTTACTGCTATTTCTTCATTCAAAAAAATTTAAAATCTATAGATTTCCTATTGTGAAGCTGAGTATTTAGGTCTCCAATACATGGTGATGATCTATCCAAAACACACTCACTCTCCCCTATTCTCTTTCTCTTTCCATTTCTCTTACTCTCTCTCTTTCTCTCTCTCTCTCACATATACACACATGCACACGCACATGCTTCCTCTCCACTATACTCTCAATATAATTTATTAAAAATTTTGTTTAAAATAAGTAATCAACATTTACATGCCTATGAATATATAAAAATTATTTAAGCTGAACCACATGAACCACCATGTCACCCATGATGATAGTTCTGTCCTTGAATAACTTTTACTTTTTCTAGAATTTTAAATATTTCAGTATTTCTTTTGCTTAAGTTTCAATGTACTCGCTAGTAATTTTCCTCCAAATCTGAAAGAATTACATAACATCATCAAATGGTCAACCACATCAAATAATCTATCAGTGCATCTGTCTATATATCTTTCTGTCTACCTATATCCTTTTTTGCTATCTACGTATCTATAATCTCTTTGCCTTTAATCTACAATTTAAATGCTCCTGGGGAGCCCAGACTTTCTTTACCACCCGGATTGATTGATTTCTAAAACCTATGCACTAATGTCCTGGGAGCTCCCTTCATCAACATCTTGAGAATCCTATACATCATTCTTCTATGATAAAGTTCCATTTGCTTGATCACTTTATTACTGTTGTCTGTTTTTTCATTCTGTCTGCCTTTCCATTAAAAAACAACCTTTCACAGATACCTGGGTGGCTCAGTTGGTTGTGTGTCCGACTCTTGGTTTCAGCTCGGGTCATGAACTCATGGTTTGTGGGTCCGAGCCCTGTCTGGGGCTCTGTGCTCACAGTGCGTATGTAGCCTGCTTGGGATTTTCTCTTTCCCTCTCTCTCTGCCCCTCTCCAGGTCATGTTCTCTTGCTCTATCCCTCAGAAACCAAAAACAAAGGCAATAAAACAAAACCCTTTTATTCCTGTAAAGGAATTTTAGTGGAGTTTTGTGAGGAGGAGCAATTATATTCCTGTTTAAATGAAAGCCCCTCTTAATTATAACAAATGATCTAGTTCACGGAGAAAAGAGATATAATTAGCAACTAATCACATCTTTATCACCTCCATGCTTTAATGCTTGTTTGTATTGGTACCAAATCAATTTTCTCTTCAGATTTGAAAATTGGCTAATTCCCACCTTGATTCCTTGCCTTTCCAGATCTAGATACTCTCTTGTCCTTTCTTCACAGCAATGCTTACTGATAACTTATCTGCCTTTGCTGGCTCTTTTCTCCTGAACTCTCATTCCACAGCTCATGGAAATCAGGTTTTCAGCTCTACTACCTTCCTGAAATGGTTTGTGTTCAGGTTACTCACTGCCCAAAAGGAGACATTTTGAAACTTTCTTTTTTTTCCATCCATAATGTCTTTGATGCACTATACATTCTTAGTGTGCTCCTTTTAAAGGCTTTCTTGTGTTGTTTCAATGGCACTTTCACATTTTATCCTTTGGGAAGCCTACAAGGAGACTGTACATTTTAATCAGAAGTTGATTTAATGTCACTAAATTAAACAAAACAAAAAGGAATTGTTTAGTTAACTCTTTCGTTAAAGGGTATTGCATGAAGATAGCCTTATGCATCTATCTCCTTTGTTAAATATGATCAAAGTCCATGGGAAGAGTCTCCAGACAAGCCTTATTCACAGGTTGCTTTCCAGGCCCTCCTTTTATTGATTCTTTGACTGTAAATGCTCCTCTGAATAATTAGTTCTTCTTCAAATATGTTAATAATATTTTGAATATGTTAATAGACTTTTTTTTTATATGAGTGAACCAATCTTGTTTGTTTAAAGGGAATTTGCTTATCTTTGTTCTTAGGGATTATAGGATAGTGTTAACATTTAATTTTCATAAGGCAATCTTATTTCCTTTATTTTGTAGTTCTTGGAAGGATGCCTCAAATTTGTGTCTATGTGAGATCACACCAAATATTCCCTTGGTTAGGTAGAAATTTTTTGTTTATCCCTCTCTTTCTTCTTTCCTCATTCCTTCTGCCCTTCCCTCCCTCCTGAATTCAGTGTGCTAGGCCCTGTGATAGCATCTAGGTTCTTGCATTCCCTTTTGCAATTTTTGACCAAAATTATAAAAGGTGAAATGATGGAAAATAAGGGAATATTGGGAATAATGTGTATACTTGATTTCTCTTATCTAAGTTATCTCATTTGTAAGTACCCAACACACTTATAGGTCTTGAAAAAAACCCACAAAGTGTCACCTTTAACTGAGAGATCTCATCTCGTATAAACTGCCAGAAACAGCTTTTGCCCTTGAAGAGTCTTATAAGCTCTGATATTTTGAAGTGAGCTGAATTCTAGACTCTTACCCTTTGTTGTGTGGTGAAGCTGGTGTCCAGAAAGTTCAAATAAACTACTTCAATGAAATGGAATATTCCCAATAAATTTAGAGAAAGGAGTCAAATCCTTGGAGATTCTTGTTCAATTAGCCAACATTTAATCAACCCCAATGTGCCCAAACTTTCTATAGCGTAGGATATGTGTTTGTTGTTGTTGATGTATTTTTTATTATTATTTTTGTTTGTTGTTCAATGAGAGACTTTATTTTGGATGGTGAAAAAAAGAGCAATTGTCTCAATGCTCATTTTCTTCAAAGCATAAAACTGAAAGGACTGACCATATTCTGTTATTGCATTGACCTTTGGTGGATGAAACGTGATGGATTTGACTGCATTTCTTACAATAATTAGGTTTTAATCCTATTTCTAGAGGATATATGCACATCAAATTAGGAGTGCTCACGTAGGGTGCCTGGGTGGTTCAGTCGGTTAAACAAGCAACTTTGGCTCAGGTCATGGTCTCACCGTTCATGGTTTGAGTCCTGCATTGGGCTGTGTGCTGACAGTTCACAGCCTGGAGCCTGCTTTGGATTCCGTGTCTCCCACTCTCTCTGCCCCTTCCCCACTCACACTCTCTCTCTCAAAAATAAATTAACATTAAAAAAAAAGGTGCTCATGCACATGTAACATTTAAGCATAACTAAGTAGTTTTTAGTGCTGGATAGGAATTTATGTATGGAACGGTCAGGAGCAGTATTTCTGAGATGGCTGTAGACTTCTAAAGACTATGGTGTGTAGAGGTGCGTTTCTCCTAGACACATAATAAGCTTCCACATTTTTGTTTTCAATTCAGAAATGTCTGTAAGACACTTCAGGAATTCAGAGAAAGAAACATCAACAAAGTTGGACATTCTAGAAAAAAAGTGCTTATGGCATTTACTTTCATATACTTTCTGCATATCTGCATTGAGTTTACTATATGTTTGATAAGAGTTATTTTTTAAATTTCCCCAGGGCACCTGGGTGGCTCAGTCAATGAAATGTCTGACGGGTTCACGAGTTTGAGCCTGCATCTGTCAGTACAGAGCCTGCTTAGAATTCTCTCTCTCTCCCCTTCTCACTGCCCCTCCCCTGTTCTCCCTTTCTCAAAATAAACAAATAAACTTAAAAAAGAAAGAAAATTGCCAGACATTTTTCATAACTAAAAATCACCTCTCTCTTCTGTATAATCCTCAGGCATTTTGCATGGTCCACTATACTTTTTCCATGTAAAAAGGGGGGCTTGCCTCTTCTAATTATTCTGCTTCTTAGGCTGGAGATTTGTACATTAAATTGTTAGTTACTAAATATTAAGTCTGGAACAAGATATGACACTTCAGATATAGCAAAGGTAAATTATGGCATACAGCACTATTATAAGGTGTGCTACTATTTTTATAGTAACTTTACCCACTCTATAACCACAAATAAGTATTTGTCTAGTATGTGTGTCGTTTTAAGGAAATTGTGTTGCAGCTTGTAATTACTTGCTCAAACTTCCATCCATCTGCTCAAACTTAGACCTTGCACTGCCTCAAACACACTTGAGGCAGGGGAAGGAAGAGAATGCTGAGTATGTTTTCTTAGAGCTGATTAAAGCCATTGTATTTACTTTGGTCCTTTAAGAATAAATTTGCTTTACTGTGGGATCAATGAGTCTACTACATTTCCTTGAAAAGTGAAGTACTTATGATGTGGCAATTTAGAGAGAGAAGAGAGAAAATGTCAGCAAGCTCTTGGTTTTCCTCAGTGATAGTTCCATGTGTACAACAACTACTAAGTCTGTATTTCTCTCTCTCTTTCTCTCGCACCCACACACACACACACACCCACACACACACACACCCTCCCCACACACAGCATTTGTAAAGCAGAATTAATTGCCTGAACTGCAAGGAAGATTTTCTCCCTCCTTTCAACCATTTATTTTTCTCATTAAACTGGACTTACTTTTTTTTTTTTTTTTTTTTTTTTAGAAACCACTCAGATGGTGTCCTTTCTCTTTTATTCACCCAAAGTAGGAAAAGAACAATCATCAAGGGCAAAGAGCAGCTGTAAAAGCAGCACTCAAAGCCAGCTTCATGCTCAGGAAAGGACACTGCATCTCCTTCTCATGATTTCTGGTATTCCTCACGTTCAGAGAATCTTCTCTAGTAATGAACTATAGAAATGACCCCTGAAAGTATTATAGTCTTTAACTGGACTTACAATAACACTATTAAAAGTCTTTTTGTATACATTCCTCATTAATGCCCTTTATACTCTTCATGCATTTCTGTCTTTGAGCCATTTGCTCTTTATACAAGCATGTTTACACTGAGATTGTTTCTCTTCTGGGAATGTCCTTAAATTCATCCTTATTTACCAAAATCCTCATTGTCTCTCATATTCATGTATCATGTACTTTATCAAATATTCTCTCATTTCCACTAAAATAGTGGATCTTTCCTTTCTCTTTGCTTCCAAGATTTTGTTGCGTTTCTTTTATATTTGTGACAATTGGCCCTACACAATGATTAAATGCCTCCTTGTCTTTCTTCCCATCTAGGCTGTAAAATCTGTAAACTTCTTCCATTAAAAGTCATGCTTTACATATATATTTGGAATGCACAGAGCATTAGCAGATGTCTGCCAACCAGTACTCAATGCATGTTTATTAACACAGCATCAATGCTGTCATTCCTCTGGAAATGTAATCTTGCCTCTCTGCTTATGGAAATTTTCTGTCCTTCGGAAATCAGCTCTTTCTCGTCATCATCTGGTGACCCCAACCCTCAGTGATGTCTCTTTTTCCTAACTGGAAAGTTGTTTGGAGGATCAAAGGAGCTAAGATACAAGGAGAGTGTCTGGCACAGAGTCAGCACTATGTAAGCATTAGCTCTATGAGTTTCATTTATAGTTTGTAATGCACAGAGAGGTGATATACTCAAGAGTACCTGGTGGATAAGTGGTAGAGTGAAATGGAGATGTGGGGCCCCTGGCTTTCCATCTGGGTCTGTGATAGATTTCTCTAAGTCATTGAATCTTTCCCAAGATCCCTGTGACCCTGGCTGCTTGGTTAAGGAAGTATGCATAAAGAACACTCTAGAAAACAGACCATTTATTATTAGCTAGAGCCTACTTCTGCTCTTTGAGAAAGAACTTTGACTTCTAGCCTAAGTTCTAAATTAAAATTGAATAAACAATTTTCTTGATCCTTTACATTGAGCCCTGACCTCATTCTTGCATGTTTTTTAAAGAGAGAGAGATACATCCCACAAGGATTGAGCTTACTTAAGACATCTCTTACTGTAAATATGGGAAGGATTAGAATATTATTTTCATTTAATTACTGCCTATTATTTCCCAGGAAAATATTACAAATATTTGCAATATTACAATTATTTGCCAGGCAAATAATACAAATATTATCTCTGCTTCTTACTGCAATAATATATGGGGAACACTGGTATCCCTATTTAACTGATGAGAGAAAAGAAGCTCATGGCCTGTAAATGACTTGCCCAAATGTATTCAATAAAGGTAAGATGACAGAGTATTAAATATGCCTGATTCCTGCCTCAAATAACAAGTGTTCAAATTTTGGGTTTATCATTTATCAATTATGTGATCTTCTTTAGTTACTTAGGCCTTAGTTTCTTCAAGTGTAAGTGGGGTGATAACATTATCCACGATATGTTGTTGCTGTAATGACTAAGACTTTATAAAAGGTTTAAAAATGTCAGATTTAAATGAGAGGTAATATAATTTCTTTCCAAATCTATGCGTTAGCCTCTACAAGCATGATGCAGCTTCTATTCAATTAATTCAAAAAATATTTATTCAGCATCTGTTCTAGGCTCTTGGAGTAAAGTCAGTGAACAAAACGGGCAAGGACTGTTGCCCTTGTGCAGCTTATGTAAGAGCAAGAAAAGACAGTCAATAAACAAAATAAAGAGGTAGATTATTTCACATTTTTAAAGAAGATGACAGTGTTATGGGAAATTAAAATGTAGGGAAGGTGGATTGAAAATATCTAGAGGTGCAATTTGTTTTTTTTTTTTTAATTTTTAGAAAATGTTCATTTTTGAGAGAGAAAGAAAGAGAGAATGCAGGGGAGGGGCAGAGAGAGAGGAGGACAGGATATCTGAAGTGGGCTCTGTGCTGACAGCAGAGAGCCTAATCTGGTGCCCAGACCCATGAACCATGAAATCATGGCCTGAGCCAGATGCTTAGCCTCCTGAGCCACCCAGGCACCCCATGGAGATACAATACCAAGTGGATGATCAGAGTATAGCTTACAAAATGGATTACAATTGAAACAAGACTTGAAGACAATGAGGGGGATGGGGAACTTTCCAGGAAGAGAGGTTTTGCACAAAGTTCCTTATGTGGTTTGTTACCTGATATGTTTGAGCAACAGCAAAGAGGTGGTCATAGCAATAGCAGGTGTGGTCACAGCAATAGCAGGTCCTGTAAAATGTTGTAAGCCCTCATGAAGACTTTTATTTTTACTGTGGAGAGGAGTGAAATTACCTGATGAGTTTTAAAGGGATACCTCTGGCTATTGCATTAAGAACAGATCATAAGGGAACGAGAGCAGAAGCAAAACAATCAATTAGAAGGTGACTTCAACAACACATATGAGAGATGTGGTGGCTCAGACCATGGTGGGAGCAAAAGAGTGGTAGAAAGTGATAATCTGGAAAAAAAAAAAAAAAGAAGTGATAGCCTGCAGGTGGATCCAATAGGATTTCCTTTCATATTAGTTGTGGATATGAGAGAAAGCGTAGATTTGAAGATGGCACAAAAAATTTTAGTCTGAACAAATGGAATGGGTGAATAGTCAACATGGTAAAGATGGCTTTCAGCAGATTTTGTTGGGAATTGGCATTAAAGAAAAGATCAGAAATTCTGTTTTGCACATGCTGAACCTGGAATGCCTGCTGAATCTGGGATGCCAGTAGGAAGGGTTCAGAAGTTGTTCATCTTTATTTTGGCTATTTTAGCTTATGTACTTGCCAATGTTTTCCCTTCAGCTTAATGTTGCCTTCTTAATTCTTCCATTTATTTTCTATCACTATCTAGGTTGTGTATTTGGTAATAAAGGGGCTTTATGATGTAATTATTCTAAATAACTTGTAATGCTGAAAAACTGAAACTTATTAAATCCTTTTTCCTGATTGATTGATTAATTCAAATATTAAGTTCTCTTTTGCATTAAAGACAAGAAAAGATCATTTCATTGAAAAGTAATTGAACTGTATCCATTGTCATCTTTTATTTGCAAGATATAGTTCTATAAATCTGTTTTTGCATAAAACATATATTAGCAGAGTACATATATGTGCAGAAATTTTTTTACATATTTTTGTTTATTAATTCATTCTAGGATAGATATAATTATATTTATTTAACTATGCAATTTATAATTAAAATATTTAACTTTAAAATATTTAATATAATACACAATACATTTAATATAATATTTAATTACAATTAAATATTAAATTAATTTAATTATTATTATATATTTTGCAAGCAAATTATTTACTTAAGCAAGAAAAAATAATTTATTGAAAGAATAACAGTAGTCTATAAAAATAAAAGAACAGATCAGCTCCTGGAAAGACAAGAACTAGTCATTTTAGTAAAAAAATGTAGACTTTGGTTTTACTTTTTAAAGAAAGTATCAAATGAAGCATACCACATGTGCTGATGATGCCAGTTACTCAAGCATTCATCTTCCTACTTTTGATTCTGGGGTTTCGTTCCCTGGAATTCTAATGGAAAAGGCAGGGTACAAATGAAGACATGGCCCTCTTTGGAAATACCAACACTCCAAAGAGGGAATATACTATTACCCCTCCAGTAGCAATTTGTGGGTTTATGAAAGAACACATGTCAGAGAAAGACTTGCTTATGGATTTGAGGGAGATTGCAATATCAAGTAAATGTAATGACATACTTTAGCAAATGCACATGTCCATAGAACTATGACATATACTTAGAGAAATGAGAAAAGATTGAAAAAAATTTAACAGATATTTACCTTTAAAAATGGGCAAATATGTATTTTTGCTTCCCATAAAAGATAAGATTTAGTTTTTCAGGAAGCTCTTATTTTCTTTCCTCCCTCCTCCTCTCTTCTCAATTTGTTTGTAGGATAAGGAGCTCCATTTCTGCACATTGCTTTTGTAGAGAAATTGTTGTGCTTTTTAATTGTCAGACCAGAGTAAACTTGTTTAAGGCCAAAAGGAATTTGTCTTCTCGTGTACTGAAAGTACAGGAGACCTGAATTCAAGGTTCTAACAAAGTCATCAGAAACTGGGCTCGGTCCATTTTTATCACTGCCTTTTGCTGGCTTACCTTCATTTTCACCAGTCACACCATACTAACTGCTAAGAAGCGAGTGAAAAAAGCACTTGTTTCTCTCCCAACTGTTACAGCAAAATACTATTTTGTAAAACTGCCTCCAATTGGGTCATATATGCCCCCGAATTAATCAGTGGATCTATGGAAATGCAATGCAGTCTTCCAGACTGATGGCCCATTTGGTAACTGGAGGAGGAGTCAGTTGAGGATGAAAGGAGCAGTGGTTTGCCAAAGAAAAATACATATGCTACTAAAAGTACCATGGTGAATGGTAAATGGCCAGAACAATAGATGCCCAGTTGAAGAACATTTAATGTGTTGAGAAGAGAACACACAGTATCTTCTCAAGAAACTTCAACAAATTTACTCCTTTTTTGATTTTCTTATTCTGGTTGTAGTATGTATCAGTATTCTCCCCGACCCAAAACCTCAAAATAGTTTTTACACATCCCTCTTCCTTGGCTCAGTCATCAAGTTCTATGAATTTATCTTTCATAATGTCTTTTGCATCTGAACTTTTCTTCCCATTGTCAGTGCCACCTTTCAAATTTGGGCTATTACTAATTCTTACCTAGGTAGTTGCGTTAGCCTCCTAACTGATCTTTCAGCTTTCAGTTTCCCAGTATTTTGCAGATACAAATAAAATTTTATTTCGCTTTCTCACTTATGTTTCTATGATTGCTCAAAATTTTTATTTTATTCCTCAGTGCTGTAACATAAAGACCACTGTACTTCCTATAATATTTATCTAGGATCCAGGAATTTTATGTTTTAATTATTTTCTGCTTATTAATTGTTACTCTTATTTGTAAAAGTTATCCAAAATTGAGTTGAATTCAGTGCTAATTCTTTAACTTTCCCCACAGATCTAAAATTTCAGTAAATGAACATTATCTTATTGAAATTTTAGAGACATGGTCTTTTTTTTCCTTAAGAAAAATGATACAGTATAGAAATTGTTTTAGAAAAATTAGTCTGACTGGGTGTTAGCTGAAGTTAACACTGGAGGCAGAAAGACCCATTCAAGGTTACTGCTGTAATATAAGCATGATGTGGTAAAGTCTGGAGTAAACGGAGTGGGGCCTAGAAATAAAAAGGAAGACAGATTGAAAGAGAGAAATTTGTATTTTACCTCCCAGTTTAACTGTGAGAACCTTAAGGGTTAGGATTATATCACCTTTCTGTCTGCATTGAATAACAATCAATAGCCAGGTCAGAGCAAATCTTCAGTAAAGCCTGCGAATGTGAACAAAATTTTGTGACTGATGGTATATGGGAGTTTTAGTCTGAGTAATTAGGAAAAATATAGGAAAGAGTCCAAAACATTTATTTTTAAAAAAAAAAGTTTATTTATCTATTTTGAGAGAACCAGCAGGGCACAGAGAGGAGACAGAAGATCAGAAGCAGGCTCCATACTGACAGCAGAGACCCTGATGCAGGGCTCCAACCCACGAACCATGAGATCATGACCTGAGCCAAAGTCTGACACTTAACCGGACTAACTGAGCCCCCAAAACATTCCTTCTCTTCTCTCCTCTCCTCTTCTCTCCTCTCTTCTCCTCTCCTCCCCTTTCCTCATCTCTTCTCTTCCTTTCTGTCTTCCCTTCCCTTCCCTCCCCTCCCCTCCACTCCCCTTCCCTTCCCTTCCCTTCCCTTCCCTTCCCTTCCCTTCCCTTCCCTTCCCTCCCCTTCTCTTCCTTTACCTCCCTTCTCCTCTCTCATTCCTTTTTTCCTTCCTTCCTTCCTTCCTTCCTTCCTTCCTTCCTTCCTTTTTTTATTTTCAGAAGAAAGAAATTATTTATTTGGACTCCTGAAGGTTGTTGTTATTATGGTTGTTTCAAGAGAGGCACTATGCCAGCTTCTGAGTGATATCATGATGATTTTTCTGCTATTAAGATGATGTACCTAATACCTTTTGTAAAAATACTGGTGAGGAGCCTAGCTGCTCCTTCCTGTTCCTTCAGTAAACAATTCCCCTATTCTTGTCTTTAAAAGAAGTCTGGATGCTATCAAGATTTATGCTTCTCAGTTTTTCAGGGAGATTAAACCTGGGTTTTACTTAGAAAATCCACCATGGAAGACTCTAGGGTCATCTTTTTGTACTTACCAATAATATAAAAACATATTTTAGATGAACTGGTATAACAGGTTCAACATTCTGTGTGAGTGTCATGTAGTGCTCACTAACAAAACTCTATACTTTATAAAGCACTTCTGCTGATAAATCATATTTAGCACTTAAAATAATTTTGTGAAATAACTGTAACAAATGTTTGAACTTCATGTTATTAATGAGGAAACTGAAATTCATGTGATATTGAAATGTATTTTTGCTTTGGTCAGCTTATCTTATGTTTTCTGGGACCTATTTTCTTTTAGGGAATTATTCTTTGCCCTCTCTAACATATTTTCCAAATCAGAGCTGCTGTAATCTTATATGACCTCATCTTTCTGGCCACAGTGATTTTTCTAAGATGGTTGCATGTCCTATGCTGGACAAATATAATAATTCATTCTCTGGCCACAGTAATTCTAGAGCCAGCAAATTCTTTCATCGAACCTGGTCAATTAAAGTCTTTCCTTTTTTGCAATTTAAAATAAGAACCATGAGGGGCTCCCCAGGTGGCTCAGTTGATTAAGCTTAGGACTCTTGACTCTTGATAGTGGCTCATATCAGGATCACCCAGTATTCGGGTTCGAGTCTCGAGTCAGGCTCTGCTCTGACAGCATGGCACCTACTTGGGATTCTCTTTCTGCCCCTCCCCAACCCCCCCCCTTCTCAAAATAAGTGAACATTAAAACTAGATTTTAAATGAGAGCCATGAAAGGGGCACCTGGGTGGCTCAATTGGTTAAGTGTTCAGTTCTTGATCTCAGGTCAGGTCATGATCTCCCAGTTCATGGATTCAAGCCTCCCATCAGACCTGCACTGACAGCAAGTAGCCTGCATGGGATTGACTCTTTTCCCTCTATGTCCCTTCTCCATTTGCACGTGTGCACTCTTCTTCTCTCTCTCAATCTCTATCTCTCTCAAAAATAAACATTAGTAAAATAAAATAAAATAAAATAAAATAAAATAAAATAAAATAAAAGAGAACCATGAGAATAGGAGGGTGAAATCGTGAGGAATGAAGTCAAGAATTGACAGAGGCAATGCTTCCCAGTATATGGGAGAAGGTGAATTGGCACACAAAGAAAAGTAGAGATGAGAGAGAAAGGTAGTACTGATTAATATCATCCAATTCCTCTGATTCATAAGGCAAAACTCTAGCTAATAGAATGGTTTAACTATACAAACTGATAAATTATACTTTATTTGGCTAATCTGGTTTATGATGGCTTTCTGTTTCATTGACTTAAGTCAGAAGAGTTTTAATACAACCGAAACTATAAACACAGTACCCCAAAACACATATTTAATTAGTGACAAATGCTGGAATAGATCCTGATTTTCTGATAGTCTAAAGTATATTTTTAAATACATGATAGTGATTACTTACATGAAGCAGACACTGTCAATACTCCACCCACATCCCCTTTGGATCCCTTTGCTACTTTCATGTGCACAAGCTCCCAGGGGACTTATCTCCCACTAGCCAGCATGATTGTTATCTTTTTTGGAGGACTATCCTCAGGTTGTTAGAACCAATTCAGCCTATGCTGCCTGAGAACCAGAAATGCCTGGGAATTATCGCCCCCTGGGGGCAGCCCTTGAAAGGACTGGCAAGTAGTAGGTCTTAATTTTCCATCTTCTGTTAAGGATAGCTCTGAGGTATGATTAATCTATACTGTTTCCAGAGTTTCCTTGAAATATTGAGTCAAAGGTACCTTCCGCTGAACTTACTTAATATTGCACCTTTACACAGCCTCCTTCCCTTTTCATTCCTCTAGCAGGTCCCCTCCCCCCACACTCACATGGAATCCTCTCAGGGTGTAATTCTAGGGAGCCCAATCAAAGATAATGGACTACCTTTTTTGCCAAGCTAAACAAGACAACACAGAAGTTCAAGAATTATGAATGAGAGGACTCAGGTTAAGAACCTAGGTGTGAGATATCAAAAGTAGGTGCAAGAGAACTGTTTGGGAGAGGGACATGAAAAAGCAGGTACTAAGATAACCACTATAATTGTGTTATTCCTCACCTGGAAATGGGAATTAATCAGAAAATGACCTAAAAATGTGGTTCAGCTATATTTCCAGTGAATTGAAAGGGTACACCTTCTTTACATGAGCCAAACATTACAGAGCAGTATTTTACAGTGGTGTGTATCTTGGCTTACAATTTAAGGTTATAATTTATTCTTCTTGGTTTATTTCCCAGTATTCACAGCAATGTCTAGCATACCTGACTGAGGAGTATTGTTGGCTGGAATCTTAGGAAGAAATCTTTACTGAAACCGTTGTAAGAAAGTTATGATTCTTTCCAAAAGTTCAGGAGTAGAATTACTAAGCAGCTGATTTGTTGATTCTCTAAGAAGTGTTCATCCTCTTCTCCCCAAAACAAATACACAGACAAAAATATTTTCTGCATTCACCAGCCAACACCTACCTGTCTAATTGGAGCCTTATTCGAGGGAACAGAGAGTAAAAATATGGATAATTCACTGATGTCAGTGATCATTTAAATATTCATTTAAATATTTCTAATACATATTCAAAATTTTTCTAATACACTTTCAAAACTTATTAGAGAAATACTTGTTCATCACTCTTTAATTATATTTGTATATTTTATTTTATTTTTCATAAGCCACATATTTCATAGAACAGTTCCAAGCATTTCAGATGCCTTAAATAAAAAGTTTCGTGAACGTGAGCTTCTGCTTCTCAGTGTGTTTCCTGTTTCCTGTTTCCTGAATTTACATTCATACTCAGTGTAGGCTTAGGCTTGTTGTGGTGTGTGTGTGTGTGTGTGTGTGTGTGTGTGTGTGTTTGTGTGTGTGTGTGTCTGTCTGTCTGCCTGTTCTGTCTGTTCTGCCTGTCTCTGTGTGTTACTACTTCTTGCTGTTCTCTTCATAGAATTTCCATGCTTCTAGTACTAACAGATTAACCTTTCTGTCTTGATGGTCTCTAGAGCAGGGCCATTCTAGTATTCTAGGCAATAATCAAAAGAAAAACTTCAAAAATAATAGTTTCATAAACTTTTTTGTTGTTGTTAGACTGTGAGATACTTGATGGCAGGAACCATGACTTATTCATCTTTGTATGTGAGTGTATAGAAGATGCTCAACAAATATTTGCAGAATGAATGAATAAACAGATTATGTGTAGAAAGTTCCAAATGGTTAGTCTTTCCCCCCACAACCCATTACACTCCCTGGAGAAAATAAAGTTGGGTTAGAACAGTGGGTTCTAAGACATCGACTTCTCAATGTTGGACTTGTCTCCTCCTTGAGAATATTAGTAATATATCTTAGAAGGAAGCATGCAGACAAAAGTGTGGCTCCCCCCCCCCCTTTTCTGTCCCTGGAGCAGACTGTGCCCAGTAAAAAATGTGGCACAATAACTTTCAAGATGTAACCTACTCCATTTTTATTCCTTTTCATAATCTCACCAGTAATTTAAAAAGCATCGCTGATGGGGCACCTGGGTGGCTCAGTCGGTTAAGTGTCTGACTTCGGCTCAGGTCATGATCTTGCAGTCTGTGAGTTCAAGCCCCGCATCAGGCTCTGTGCTGACAGCTCAGAGCCTGGAGCCTGTTTCAGATTCTGTGTCTCCCTCTCTCTCTGACCCTTCCCCATTCATACTCTGTCTCTCTCTGTCTCAAAAATAAATAAATGTTAAAAAAAATAAAAAAATAAAAAACATCGCTGTTATTTATATTTCATGTTGTAAAAGATTAGTTTACTTTGATAGAAAGATAGTGTATAAATGTAATAAGCAACTAAACATAATAAAAGTCAGTGTACAATTGCAATAGAGTGAGTATGCAAGGTTGAAGAAAGCCGTCTGGTATATCTGAAACACAGAATTTCTGACTTCCAATCCAAGGGTCTTTTCAGTAAACTACAATCCTATTCATTTCACATTTCCTGGATCAGCTGTAGCAAAAGATAAGACAATATTCTGCTCTATGCCAATTTCCCAATTCAATGTGCAAGAATTTATAATATATAAGTCAAATTTACCCAGGTTCCCAAAAGTCATGTGGGTTTCCTAAAGTCACAACAGCAGTATGAAAAGTGGAAAAGTAGCTTTAAGGCATAAAACAATATTAATGCCTGTTATTAGTTCTATGCAGGAGCAATTATTATGATTTTGCAACCTATTTTTTTGTGAAACAGTTGTCACAGGTAATATTATATAATAAATATATGAGAACTTCTTTCAGGTTAGGGGAAACATTCTAACCTCAAAATTACTACTTCAAACAAATGGAAATCTGTTCTAAATTGAGCCATTGAGAAAAACAATAGAAATCTATACTGGATTTCTGTTCTTATTAAAATACCCAAATTTAATAAGAAATTAGACAAATATTTTTTCAAAGTCTAACATCTAACACATTGTATTAAGAGATTGCTCAAGGTGCCTGGGTGGCTCAGTTAGTTGAGTGTCCCACTCTTGATTTCCATTCAGGTCATGATCCCAGGGATCATGTGGGATCCCAGGGATCCCTTGTGGGATTGAGCCCGACATTGTGCTCTGGGCTGGGTGTGGAGCCTGCTTAGGATTCTCTCTTTCTCTCTCCCTCCACACCTCTCCCCTGTTTGCACTCTTTCTCTCTATAAAATAAAATTTTAAATAAGGAGAGATATTGCTCATCTCTTAGCCCATCACATCCTGAATGCACAGTTTTTTATTTGTTTACTAATATATTCCTAGTTCTTAACATATTGCCTGACACATGACAGAAGTTCAGTGGGTATTTATTGAATTAACTACACTTAATATATCATTTTGTTATACTTATTACTGCAGTATATGTCACCATACAATGTACCCGTATTATCTGTACTAAACTCTGTGGCCTACCTTATGATTTCAGATAACAAAGGCAAAATCTGGAGGCATGTAATATATTGTTTTTCTACATGTGTTCAATCACTGAATCATATCTCATAAAAATTAACTTAGCACTCACACTGTGTACAGCCCTCTGTTAGGTGTTGGGAGGGCCATCCAGTGAAGGATATAAAGCTAGAGAACTATCCAACCTGCCTTAAAGTAATTTATCATTGTCTTTATAAAATGTTGCTTATTATTAAAATGGTGCTTACTAAAGATAATTTTAACTTATTTAAAGAAATACGTGAAGTTTCTCAGATGCTGGGGCAAATGATGAAGCCAATCTTGAAATAAATCTTAGAAAATGTCGTTTCTCTCATACAAAGCTAATATATTTAGAATATAAATACAAAATGCTCTGATTAAAGGAGAAACAATATCATAAACTGGAAAATTTCAACACAATAAAACATATCATTTGCCACTTGGAGGATCTTAAAGATGCCCTGAAAACTGCACACGCTTATATAAATATTAGTTTTTTCTTCTGCTTAGGGATTTAGAGAATGTCCCTCTGGGTGGGAGTGTAGCTTATTTAGTTAATTTGTGAGCCCCATGAATCACGGAAATTTTGATAGTCCTTAAATAGATTTCAGAACACTTTACCAATTTTTAGAGCTTCAAACCTTTTGAAAACCTTCCATATTAGGAGTGTGTCCAAAACTATTTCAGGTTTAATTTTTTTTGTTGTTGTTATTTTTTTAATATGAAATTTATTGTCAAATTGGTTTCCATACAACACCCAGTGCTCATCCCAAAAGGTGCCCTCCTCAATACCCATTATTTCAGATTTAATTTAATTTCAAGATATTTTCTCATCGTAGTAGAAAAATGATGCCAAGGCTTTTTCTTTTCCCAAAAGGAACTGTGAGGTGTGTTGATTAAAGTAATTATATAGTGCATACACTTTTCAAATTACAATTCCCAGCACCCCAGCCCCAAGCTTCTTAAAAAAAATTTTTTTAATGTTAATTTTTGAGAGAGAAAGAGAGACAGAGTGTGAATGGGGAAGGGGCAGCAGGAGAGGGAGACAGAATCTGAAGCAGACTCCAGGCTCCAAGCTCCAAGCTATCTGCACAGAGCCTGACGCAGGGCTCAAACCCACCAACTGTGAGATCATGACCTAAGCCAAAGTCGGATGCTTAACCGACTGAGGCCCCAGGTGCACCACCATCCCCAAGCTTCTTATATGCCACCAGCCCTGCTTTTGCAAATCACTGCAACATTTGAATTTGAGAACTCATAAAATTTTTACTTTGTACTTCCTCATTTCCATTTGTACTTTGAAAAAAATTCTCATTACTGCTGCTCCACTATATTTCAGTGTAGGCCTTAGGCCTGAGTTGTCCAGAACATATACCAGTGCACATCTGGGCATTTTTCATGCCTGTTCTCATTGTCTGATGCAAGAGTATACGACTCTTCCACTCTCTTTTCAGACTATTACCATTAGTTCACTGCTTCTTTTTTATTACCACTTCTTTGGTCAAATGAGGGGAACCTTATGCCAATATCAAAATATGTTTCTACTTTGATAAATTTTATTTCTTTGGAATTGTGTAAGCATGACATTCACTTGCACTCTCTTTTGATTGTCCCTTTTAGATTAAGGGATGGTAACAGATAAGAAGGGCCTATTTCTTGAAGTTGACAAGCCCAAAGATGAACTGAAAACACACTGTTTGTTTGCTGTTAATCACCACACAAAAGTAGCAATGATAAAAATTACATGCAAAGAGGGGCACCTGGGTGACTCAATCGGTTAAGCTTATGACTCTTGATAATCGACACAGGTGGTGATCTTGCAGTCTAGGGATTGAGCCTTGCATCGGCTCCATGCTGAGCATGGAGACTGCTTGGGACTCTCTCTCTCTCTCTCTCTCTCTCTCTCTCTCTCTCTCTCTCTCTCTCTTCTCCTCTCCCTCTCTCCCTCTTCCCCTCTCCCCTGCTCACGCTTTCTCTCTCAAAATAAATAAATAAATTAATTAAAAAAAAAATTACAGGCAGGGCTGCTTGGGTGGCTCAGTTGGTTGAGCGTCCGACTTCGGCTCAGGTCATGATATCCCGGTCTGTGAGTTTGAGCCCCACGGGGGTCTTTGTGCTGACAGCTTGGAGCCTGTAGCCTGCTTCCGATTCTGTGTCTCCCTCTCTCTCTGCACCTCCCCCGCTCATGCTCTCTTTCTCTCCGTCAAAAATAAATAAACATTTTAAAAAAAATTACAGGCAAAGTAATATAATGCATTTAAAACAGGTTTTATGATATTTTTCTGGAAAAGAGAAGGTCCAGAAAATATTAATGGTATAAGGCATTAGATCATTGATTCAGTTATAGAAGCCCTTACTATTGGATTTAGGGTTACAGAATGGTTCATTCTTAGAAACTTAGGCAGGCTCAAGTTCTATTCTAATCACATGCTAGCTATCCAGTCTTACTGTAGTGGCCCTCTGTTAATTGGAGTTCTACCTCACTTTCTACCTTTTCCAGTCAAAGTCCCCAACTTTACTTTGGTCTTTTATCTCTTCTACATTCTCTTTCTGTATATTTAGATTGGTTCTCATCCTTGACTCAAGAGTCGGAGTAAGAGAATTTACACAGAGTTAACTGGTGGATCGTATTGCTTCAGATCACAATGCTTAGGCGTGGGCATGAGACATGATCAGGGCAAGTAAGAGGCAGTGAGGCTTCTCTTGGAACTGCTAGCGCAGAAGTGGTGCTCTATCACCGTGCGTTACTTGAGAGACGTCCAGGCTAGGTGCTGTAGCAGCTGCCTCTTTGCCACCTGTAGCCTGAAATTGAAGTCCATTAGGGAAGGTGTTGCTGACAGGAGGTGTAAAAGTGAGTCCTGATGACATTATTTGTGCCCTGTGTTCCCTTGTGCCAAAGATAGGCCCTATTTCGAGAATTCTCAGAACCAATAAATTCCTTTTTTGCCTAAGTCATTTGGAGATGGTTTTGATTTATGTACTTATACTTCAGTGTTTGTAATAAACAATGCTCACTCAGATTTTGATATCAGAATGTAGGAAAGTTAGAAGTAATATTTTCTAAAATTTTAAAACTTGTTGAGTAGAAAAGATATATACAGTGGTGAGGTACCTTGTATCCTAGGCTGGGAGATTGGTAATTTTTATTCTTTACAGTAAAATAGCTAACTAGAATATGCAGTAGCATATTAGATCATGGAATTTAAACAATGAGTCTATTACGGCTGCAGAATATGGTTGCTTTGTTTTGTTTTTGGTAGAAAAAATTTAGCATGCTGGAGTATGTTAGTTACATTTTGAACTTAGTAAAAGACACTCAGAAATCAAAAAGGCTTAGTTAAAACTCGTCTATCTGGAAGCAGGGAAAAAAGGAAATATACTTGTTCTACAAAAACCAATTTTGCCTAGGGCTTGCTATTTACGATGTTTGAAGTACCAGAAATCTTAATCTTTGTGTAATGGAAATGCTACCCAAACTAACAATCAGAGGCAAGGTGGCAGGTAATATCAAGATCATCATGTTCTATACTCCTGCATCACAAGGGGGCAATTGCTTCTGTAGAGTTGTGGCCGAAAAGAGAAGATTGTATAGAGTTTTGTCTACCCAGGCTTTCAAACTACCCATTGAGTTGAAAAGAGAAGATGTAAATTCCAGAGCTAACACAGCATACTGCTGCTCAATAAAGTCAGAGACTGAAGATGCACTGGGAAGGCTTTTAGTTTTATTAATTTTCATTTGGGACTTCTGATACTTGCAATTTGAAGTGCCCTTCACTGTTAAATTGAGTCTCAGAGAGCTTTGGTTTCTTATAGATAATATAGGAATGACAATAACTTTCTTCCAAGATAAATTTAAGGATTAAATTAGACCATACAAGTTGGAGGATTAAGCACCTTGTCTGGTCCATAGTTGAGACTTGATATCACAACAAATATTATTGGTGTAGGTAGTTCAAAGTTCCAGAAAAGAAGGTTTAGGATAATTTAAACTGTAATAATTTATATAGCGAATAGTAAACCTGTGGAATTCATTATTTCAAGAACTAGTACTCATGGTAAATACATTTTTAAAAATAACAGACCCACAATGGATTATTAGTGAAGCTAAGATTTTCTATACACATTAGTAGCAACATGTGATTCCAGTGCTGATACCACTATTATTTTACATTGTAAATATTTTTTTGTTTATCTTTAATGTTTATATTTATGTTTTTTTCCCCAGCTAGGTTATCTTTGCACCATCAATATTAACATACTGCTTGATCATAGTAGGCAACTAATTTATGTTTGTTGATTGTATCCATATATGAGTTAATTAACTAATGAAAATTCTTTTCTCTTGTAAGCATCAAAACAGAACCATATTTAGAGTGTATTTTCAGCATAAATCTAATCAAAGTAATTTTTTTCAATGTAAATGCTTACTTAAAATCCTCAATAAATTTGTGCATAAAAGATACCCTTAATCCCTTATTTATGCTGGTGGAGTTTTACCATGATACTGAGTGTTATCTGTTTTTCTTTCTAAGGGTCTTTTATACTGAGTCTTCTTGTACTACTTTTTCAGTCTGTTGAATTATTTATCATGATCCCCAGCCTTGGGCCAGGCCTAACTAACTATACTAAGAAGAATTACAAATTTTTGGTGAAGGTACTTGACAAATCAGAGTGGGGTGAACCATAGGAGCAAAAGTAGAAGTAACTAACAAGGAATAAAAAATTAAAGTGAAATAAAGCTAAAAAAATTAATTAAATTTAGTGAATTGAATTTATTTTCAGAATGGAAAAGTTAGGAATATGGTAGAAGTAATCCCAGTATAATTTATTGTAGTATAGCTATGTTTCTTATTCTAGACTTTCCTGAAAGTAACCATTTTATTGTTTTCAATATAGTGTATAATGAAATGAAATTTAATTTTTCTGTTTTTGTAAGATGTCCTACGCATAGAAAAATTATCTTTATTGGACTATATATTTTAATTTTGCATTAAAAACTTGGCATTTACATACAACATATTCAAAAACTTTCACTGTGTACTCTTTATGCTTTAGGTAGTATCTTGGTTCAGAGGATACCACAACCCTTGCCTTAAGAAGCAATAAACAAAAATGATAAGAAAGTAGATAATGACAATGCAAAAAGTGAAGTGTTATGATAGTGAAGGCACAGAGAATGTGTACCTGAACTAGACTGGGAAAAAGTTGGGAGACCTTAGAAAGTCTTCTGAGCTGAGTCTTGAAGGAAGAGTTAGCCAGGTCAAATGCGATTGGGGTTGGGATCTGGGAAATCATTCTTTCTAAGAAGCTACAATTTGTGACCATAGTAGAGAGAGAGTATGGGGGATTTAAGAACTGCAGATAATTTAGTGTAATTGGGGGCCACATTAGATAAATGAAGGTAGAAACACTGGTAATGACTAAATTACAGACAGCCTCAGATACCTGCTAAGGTTTGAACTTAATTTCAAGGCTGCCAGTATGTATTGAATGGCTTAAATAGGTGGATATGACATGATCCACTTGGTTTTTTTAAAGAATTCCTGAAGGGATGACGAGAATGTATAAGAAGGGGCAAAATGATAAGCAGGAGATCAGTTTAGCAAGCAGTACTAATTCAACCAAGATATTATGCTTGCCTAAACCAAATTAATGGTGTTAGGATGGAAAGGAGATGAACTGAAGAAGTATTAATAAACACAATCTATAATTTTCTGTCTAATTGAATGTTGGTGGTGAGGTGCAAATTTTTTATCTCAGAAAATTAATATATGCAGGTTTCACTCATTAAGATGATTGTAAGATGAGTTTGATATTTGTATATGTTAAATTTGAAGCTCTTTTGGGACATTTAAGTGAAAATATCAGGCAATTAATTTTGCTGAAAAATATGTAACCAAGTTTTTATCATTAAATGTAACAGTAAATGTCCTGGGGCCTTCTGGGAAGGATTCTCTTCCTTGATTTAAAAAAAAAAAAAGGAATTCCAACCCTTCTTTCCTGTTCCAACATTGATTTATAGGGACCTGATGCTTGGAACTGCAGAAATATTCTTTTAACCATTAGGGAAAAACAAGGAGAATCACGAAGAACTGGAAACAAAGCCCTGATATTATGAAGCTACTGGATTTGCCATTCAACTATGGACTATTTTAGATGAGATAATAAAAACACTTGTTGTTTGAGCAACTTTTCTTTTTTGTTATTTGCAACTGAAGGCATTACAACCTGATGATTGAGAGGTGATTTGAAGATAATTCAGTGGAATGAGTATAGGGAACTTTTTAAAAAGCTGAATTGTGATTAAGAAGGGAGAGATGTGGGGCGCCTGGGTGGCGCAGTCGGTTGAGCGTCCGACTTCAGCCAGGTCACGATCTCGCGGTCCGTGAGTTCGAGCCCCGCGTCGGGCTCTGGGCTGATGGCTCGGAGCCTGGAGCCTGCTTCCGATTCTGTGTCTCCCTCTCTCTCTGCCCCTCCCGCGTTCATGCTCTGTCTCTCTCTGTCCCAAAAATAAATAAAAAAAAAAAGTTGAAAAAAAAAATTAAAAAAAAGAAAAAGAAGGGAGAGATGCTATTATTTAGATGGAGATATGGCATTAAGTAAAAGTTATCTTTTTTCTTATTTAATAGGCAAGACTTAAGAATATCTAACTACTGACATTACAGGGAAAATTACAATTGAAAGAGAAATTTAAGGCTAGAGAGTATAATGTATGGAGTTGATTGAATAGGAGAAGCCTTTGGGGGAAGGAATCCTCATTCTGTCTGATAGCAAGATGGCACAGGTAGATGAACATACGGCTGACTGGTACATGAATTTCATTACTTTTATTCAGTTTTACTTATTGTTTTTATTTTGTTCAGTAACCAAAACAGAATTTTCTATTTTGGATCATCACTGATTGAGATTTTCAAGGATTTCTCTTTTCCATCATCAGAGAATGCCCTCCAGAAAAAAATAAAGTATCATTAATATGTATATGCCCAGGTGTGGGAGTGCCTGCACATTTGGAATGAGACAGGCAGCAACTGATTGTGTCAGTAATTGTCAAAATCATATTTCTGTGGCCAGCTGGCTTATCGAAGCACATATTGTTCTGGAGAACCTAGGAGTCAAATTGGTACCAGCTGAGGAGACAGATATTGGGATGAAGGCCAAACTAAATAAAAAGATATAAGAAAAGGACAAATTCTGAGTAGAAGAGAAAAATGGAGCATACCAGAGAGTTATTTGATAGTTGTTTTTAAAGATACAACTGAAGAGGTTTGCATTTGCAGCCTCAAAGCCTGAAAAGCGTTCTCTTATTACACTCAAGGGGAGGAATGGAAGCATTTCAACTGGCTGCAGTAGGAACATACCGAGAAACCTCAGTCTGTTACGTACACAATTTCCATAAACTGACATTCTGCATTTGCTCTTTCTTAACTAGATGATACCAAGAAATGAAACCCAACATCCGTCACTGTAATTAACTTGAGTATACAATGACAGTATTTGCTTCCCCTAAAGTGACAACTGATATTAAACTGTTACTGAACATTGAAAAGTTAGAATTGATTCTTAAGTGAAACAATAGAATGAAGGTATGCTTTTTATGTAGAAATATACCCCTCCTACAAGATTCTGTACATACAAATCCATGCCTTTAACATTGTTTCCAGATGTACTTTTGGCAAACTTTTTTTTTTTGTTGTTTAGTTAGACCTGTTTCTTAAGCCATGTGAAAGATTATATATTACCGAATAGAACCATTTTTGAGGCTTAAGGTTGAAATAGGAGATACTAGTGATTACATATTTAAGTGATTTGCCATTCTGGAGTGATATCAAGTGCAAGAATAATAATGACCCCACCCATAGCTTAATTACTTTACATACAAGCCAAAAAAAATCAAAAATCAAATTAATCTTTCCTTGATTTATGTGTACTGAAAGCAATGGGAAACCATTAATGAAGCTGTACATCTTTCAAAAATTGATTAACCAGGTAGAGGGGAACTGGCAAGTCTTCAAAAAAAATTTACTTAGTGTTTGGGCCAAAACTGTAAATTATTTTCAAATTATTTGCAGTGTACATTTCAATGCTCCATTGAACTAAGAAGAAATGTATTTGTTCAGCTGGAAGATGTTCCTCTTGGCACAATATCAAATTTACAAAAGCAAAGAGAGAAAGTGAAAAAATTTTGAACATTTTGAGTATAAGGAAGTAATATCATGAAATGTAATAGAGAGTATATTTTACAAAGAATTAAGTATTTCTTTTCTGTATTTTTATGTTTCTGAGAACACCATTCAAATTTGCCAAATAGCTGAATATTTGAAAAGTATTTGATTTTGTTATAAGTGAGACACTAATATTTACACATTGTAAATGCCTTTCCTACTACTTCCATCTTTCTTTCCTTCCCCCTGTATTTCTATTTTTTTTAACCTACGTCACTAGAATGTTAAATAAATTGTCATTAATAAGTTAGTGATGCCAGGCTGAAAAATAAATAAATGAACACTTGTTTGATAGATGTTGGAATTAAAAAAAGCAACTTCTTTTAATTTATCTTTTTATGTTCTCACTTTATAAAAGTTATAGATATTAAACTCTGCTAAATGCAGAGTAAGGTAATGAAAAACTAAAACAATATCTTCTATCATCTCACTACCCAAACATTACCAGTAATAGTATAACTTTTTCTAACCTTTAATTTTGTCACTAGGCTTTAAAAAATTGAAGTGCTTGGTATAATACTTTGTATGTAATTCGTATCATGGTATTTCAGTAAAAATTACATGAAAATATATATCTTTTTAATGGTTGTGTGATAACCTGTTTAGTGAACATTTAGATTAATTATAATATTTCCCTGGCATTCAGTATTATTGATGATGTTTTATAATACAGGTATATTATTTATAATAGTTCCCTCAAATTAGTTAAAAAAATACTTATTGTATGGCTATTTTGTGTTAAGTTCAGAGATGTTAAGACACAATCCCTACCTTAAGAAGAGTATAACAGTGGAGAAGAAGCCCTGCATTGGGCTCCATGCTAGGCATGGAACCTGTTTGAGATTCTCTCTCTCCCCCACCCCACCCCCATCGCTCCCCCGCCCCAGCTCACACGCTCTCTCTCTCTCTTTCACACACACATAAATAAAAATACTCACACTTAAAAAAAAAGTGTCATTTAAATAGACTATTCTCTTCCCCTATCACCCCAAACTTGATAAGTTATGTGGGATTCTGTTCATGAGTCTTTTCAAAATTCCCTAGAATAGCAGGACATTCAAATGAATGATGATCCCAGGTGTTCTGCCCATTCATCCAGAAGGCTATACCTTTGCACATAGGCTCTCTTCCTTTCCTGACTTTCATGCTTCTGTTAAAAGAGCTACAAAACCTGATAAGGACATAGGATGATAAAGAAGTAGATTATTAGTTAAAAGTGATGACAGGTCAGGGGCGCCTGGGTGGCTCAGTCAGTTAAGCACCCGACTTCGGCTCAGGTCATGATCTCATGGTCCGTGAGTTTGAGCCCCACGTCGGGCTCTGTGCTGACAGCTCAGAGCCTGGAGCCTGTTTCAGGTTCTGTGTCTTCCTCTCTCTGACCCTCCCCCATTCATGCTCTGTCTCTCTCTGTCTCAAAAATAAGTAAACGTTAAAAAAAATTAAAAAAAAAAAGTGATGACAGGTCAGTCGAACATTTACCTGAAAGAGAAGTCTGAGGGTCACCACTAGAATTCTGTTATGCAACTAAGGAGTATAGCTAGGGTCTAGATTTACTAAAGACATGAAGTTTTTGGTTCTAGTTGCTTGACTTAGGGTTGATTTACCTTTGAGTATTGAAATAGACACTTGTATAAGCAAGGGCACATTGTATATGTTATTAGTTATTTGGTCCATGTGTGGGGATGTATATGCTTGTCACATGGGTCAAACTGAAAATGTTAATTTATTTAGTAAACATGTCTCATTGGTGCTATGAAAAAACATGCTGTAATGTCCTATGAGCTTTACGATATCAAAAACTCCATTTTTGTTGTGCAGTGATATAACAAAGATATAAAGAAGAAAATGATTTCTCCAATGCACATTATACTCCAGTGACTCTCTAAAGAGGTGACATTTTCACACTTCTATATTTTTATTAATGCTATACCCTCCCCCATCTTTTCAAAGCTAATAAATACCTTTTTATCTTTTTCTAAAATTTTTAATTAGTTAATTAATTTTCTTTATTTTCACTTGTTTTATTTTGTATTTTTTTTAAATTTACATCCAAATTAGCATATAGTGCAACAATGATTTCAGGAGTAGATTCCTTAGTCCCCTTTCCCATTTAGCCTATTCCCCCTCCCACAACCCCTCCTGTAACCCTCAGTTTGTTCTCCATATTTGAGTCTCTTCTGTTTTGTCCCCCCTCCCTGTTTTTATATTATTTTTGTTTCCCTTACCTTTTTATCTTTTAAAACAGCTAAATGAAAATCCTTGTGCCAAAAGTCACCTCTATCAAAACATTTATGTCATTTTGTCATAATTATTTAGTGCCTAAGTTAGAACATAGATTTTGCAAGAATGAATTTAAAAAGAAGGTCATTGAATGAAAACATTCAGTAGAAAAGTCTAAACTCTGATGTTTTGAATATGTGTTTGTATATTAACCAGTCTAGACTTCAATTTGCTCATGTATTAAAAAAAGTACATTTCAACTTGAATATCATGTATATATGATGGAGCACTGGTCACTGCAAGTCAACTACTAATCTGAAATAGCAGAAGTAGTGCTGCTAGTTAATCTCTGCTAAACTTTTAATTTACATTATATTTGAAATAGGAAATTATTTTTCTTTTCTTTGAAGTTGATTGTATTAGTAAAGGATTGCTTTTTATTTTATACTACTTAAGCTTTACTTTTTGATTTTGTTATCTTTCTACTCAAATTTCTTAATTTGTTTCCAAATACGATCAGATATTTCCATTTACCATCATTAATTAGCTCACATTCTCTACTCTTCTTTGAATAGATATTTAATTACATTGTTTAATACTTAGAAAATGTGAATGTGGTTATTGTTCTCAGAGTTCTACTTTCTTTCCTTGGTTCCAAACAAATCTTTTCCAATTTCTCAAACACTTGTGTAGCTATAAATGCTTATCTTTGGGTTTTTGTTTGGCCTAATTATTTACTCTAAATATTTCTGAAGACTCATCTTCCTGATTTCACCTTAAGTTCTGCAAGTGAAGTGTAAAGAAAGCAAATGCAGCAAAAAGCAACTGTATTTGCACAAGAACATTGAGCTATTTAAGTTACTAACCTATTGGGGCATGTGTAAAATGCCACAGCAGTTGGCAATGCTTAATTAAAGCATTAATAGTAAATGGAAGCATTTAGATTTATATATCATTTGAGGAAACTAACTCAATAGGCACTGAACAAAATTCATAAAAAACAGCTTAATTATATATATATTTTTGGCAAGAAAACAGGATAGTTTTTTCAAATTTGAAAATCCCATGGAGATTTCAGCAGGGTGTCTATGAAACTAGTGACTATGTATTACCCTTCGTGTAGCAGGAATTCATTCAAAACAATTTTATCAAAATATGTTGACAACATCGCTAATGGATAACATTAGTTGAAAAGTAAAAGTTAGAATGTGAGTAATATTAAATAAATTATTTACTACAAAAATAAATTGCATCCTCCTTTTAAAGGACAACTTCGAAAATGTTAAGTACATTAAAATAATTTTTCTAGAATTTTATCTGGAATATTGTTATGTATGTATTATACTAAGAAAAGGGATTTTTTTTAAATGTTTATTTTTTTATTTTTTTATTTTTGAGGGAGAGAGAGAGAGAGAGTTTGAACAGTGGAGGGGCAAAGAGGGAGGGAAACACAGGATCCAAAGCAGGCTCTGGCTACAAGCTGTCAGCACAGACCTGACGTGGGCCTCAAACTTAAAACTGTGAGATCATGACTTGAGCCAAAGTCAGATGCTTAACCCACTGACCCACCCAGGCACCCCTTAAATTAGTTTTTTTTAAATTAAATCATACTTGTCCAGTGGAGGGACTTTAAATAGCACATTTTTTTTTCTGCTTCCTAAAACATTTTCCTTTTTATGTATTTCTTAAATACCTTGAACATATTGCCTCTGAAAATGCTTTTTTGACTTCTTCAAGAATAATTAAACATGGTCTAAATTCACAGATTTAATTAAGCCAAAAATGTCATAAAATAGGGATACACAGTAACAGTCTCATGTAGGAGGTAGAACAAAGATGGAAATGAAATAAGAAAATTGGGTATTATTTTTGAATAAGCTGGAATCTTTTAGCAATTATTTAGCCATGTTAATTAATCTCTCTGAATTTCTATTTCCCCATCTTGATCTGGGAAATATAATTATAATTACTTCCTGGAGTTTTTGTGATGATTAAATGAGTTCATCTTTTGCCTAGGAAAAGAGATGGGACAAACTCCTTTAATTATCTGATCTCATCTGAGGTTGGTGAAGTCTATGGTCTGTGTGCTTACCATGGGTGTCCCATCAATCCTTCCCTCTTACTGGTTAACTAGGCCTTATATTGGGGGACACTCTGAACTCAGCTGCATTCTCAGTTCGGTACTCAGCAGTTTCTATTACAAGGTCATCTCAGCCCTCACTATAGAGGTTCCATGGTGGGCCAACCTCTTTTCAACTCTGAGATATCTTGTTTCACAGTGTGGTTTATAGAGAGTTCTAGATTGCTCTTACATCATGCACAACTGTTGGGGAATTAGGGTTTTGAAAGTCTCCCTTCTCACCCCTACAAAAAAATTATAATTTTCTTTTACTTATTTATTTATTTACTTACTTACATTTTTTTTAAGTAGGCTTCACACCCAGCGTGGAGCTCAATGCAGGGCTTGACCTCATGACCCTGAGATCAAGAGTCGGATGCTTAACTGACTGAACCACCCAGGCACCCATCGAATTTTCCATTAGAAACACAACTTTAAAAAATAGTTAAAATTGAGCACATGGGTGGCTCAGTCGGTTAAGCATCAGACTGTTGATGTCAGCCCAGGTCATGATCTCACAGTTCGTGGGATTCAGCCCCATGTCTGGGGATCCAGCCCTGTGTCAGGGTCTGTGCTGACAGCTCAGAGCCTGCTTGCAATTCTCTCCCCCTCTCTCTGCCCCTCCCCCACTTGTTCTCTCTCAATCTGTCTCAAAATAAATAAACTTTAAAAAATAGTTAAAATTGACTGGATATCTAGCCAAATAGATTAAGGTAAGAGTTACTAGACTTAGCCTATTGAATCTACATTTAGTGTAGAATCCCTTTTGGGATTCATTACTTTATGAGTTCTCATTGTATTCTCCAAAATATCACTTAAAATGATAATAATTATGAGAATGTTACCATAAGTATTCTCCTCCTCATTTTTCTCCATAACTGCAAGAGACACCAAGAGACATGGCAACATCAAACATCTGTTAAATGTTAATAATTTTAATAAGAAATATTAATTTTAGTAATATCTCTTATTGGACCTTAGGATGCAATGTTTAATACTTATTATTCAATGAACATTAGAATATCCCTGAGTCTTGTGCAACACTTACATAGTCTTAAGGACTGCATGTTTTTGTCCATCCAAATTTTGTATGTTGAAAGTCTAATCAGCAATGTGATAATATTTGGAGATAGGGCCTTAATGGAAGTAATTAAGGTTAAAAGTGCTTATAAGGATGAGGCTCTGATCCAATAGGATTAATGTTTTGTTTTCTTTTTTAAGACACTAGACACCAGAGAGGGAGTTTTCTCTCTCTCTCTCTGTCTCTTTCTCTCTGTCTGTGTCTCTCTCTGTCTCTCACACACAGACACACAGAAAGAGAGGGAGAGAGAAAGAGAGAGATAGAGAGACACATGCCATGTAAGGAAGCAATAAGAAGGCAGATGTCTGCAAACTAGGAAGAGTTTTCACTGGGAAATGGATTGGTTAGCACCATGATCTTGAATTTCCAGCCTCCAGAACTGTGAGAAATAAATTTCTGTTGGTTAAGTCACCCGGTCTCTGGTATTTTATTATGGCAGCCTGAGTGGACTAAGGCACATGGTAATGACAGTTTATTATAAAATTTATAGCAATACTGATTATAAGTAATTACACACCATATTGTTCACACTATTTTATTAGTCATATTGTAGGAAAGTAAAAATAAGCAAAACATTTTAAAATAACAAGCATTATTCTTAATTCTTATGTGTCTAAATACTATCATAGAAACAATATTTGGCTTACGGTAGATTTCCCTTAAACAAAGTTGCAGTTTTGTTAGGCACAAAAAACATCCAGAAGATGAAATTATAGACCAGTGTAAGAAACTAAAATTACCACTTGGAAAATTTTGTAGTAGGTAGTCGCCCACAGGTGTACATAAATTTTTTTTTTTTTTGATTTTTATCTACTAATTCAAAGTTTTGTATTTTTTTAAGTTTATTTTTATTTATTTTGAGAGAGATAGAGAGAGAGCAAGCAGGGGAGGGGCAGAGAGAGAGGAAGACACAATCCCAAGCAGGCTCCACACTACCAGCACAAAGCCTGATGCAGGGTTCGAACTCACAAACGGGGCTCAAACTCACAAACCATGAGATTACGACCTGTGCTGAAATCAAGAGTCAGATACTTAATCAACTGAGCCACCCAGTCACCCTCAAAGTTTTTCCTTTCTGTTGTTCATTGCTAAATATTCTCAGGCGAACAAATACTTTGAAAGTGTGTGCATCCTTTAATTGCCCTTACTGTTATTGAGGAAAGCCATCTGACTAGACAGTGGCAAGACATTGTGAAAGATTTAACATATTATATCATCTGTGGTATTTGCATTTTAATTGAACTGACTGGAGGAAATAATGTTTATTCCAATAGAACACATTTCTATTGGCAAAATTTCAGCATTGTGGCCAGTCATTTGTGGCCAAAAAGTAGATCCTGCCTATCCTACCTGTGCTAAAGTGCTAATCTAATGGCGTATTACAAAATGGGCAAATTCATAACCTTAATCACAAACCTTAACATGATTAAAGAAAAAAATCTAAGTGCTCTAAGAAATCTTCATGCAATAGCTATATACAAATAAAATTTGCCCTAGGTTTTGAAGGTAAGGTAAAATATAGGTAATCGATGAAAAAGTAAAAGGAAAGCAAAGGCACCCCAGAATGAATGACAAATCTGGGGATAGTCTTCAAGACAAATCTGGGGATAGTCTTCAAGAATAATTTAAATATGAGATATTAATTTTAGCAACATTTTGTATTTTCCCTAGGTGCTTGCCCTGTGTCACCCTCCCCTACTCTACTAGAATGGTCATTAGTTTTCAGAGAAAAAGGAGAACTTTTTTTTTTCCTGGTAACTTTGTTAAAGTCTCAAATGCTCAAAGTGAGTTTGAATACTTACATTTGTACCCTATTGTTTTTGTTTCCAAATACAGTATTTGAATCACTGGAATAAAGCTAAGAACTTGGCTTGGCCTTTAAATATGAAAAGCTAATATCTAATCATGGTCCTAATTGAGTGTGTGATTGGTGTGTGCCTGAAAACATATCAGCACAACAGAAAGAAAAAACAATGCCTAATACACTGATCTTTTTCTTTTGAAACCCATTCCTTATGTTTTGGGCTCAGATCAGTCCACTCTGATTAGCTTATAGGAATATTTTACCAGTTGTACTTCATAAAAAAGAATATTTATAGTTCTATAAGTACTAGGGTTATATGTATAAAAGTTAAAAGCAGTATTTTAATAGTTTTGACAGAAGCAGAAAAATGTTCACCTTTAGCCCAGAAAGCTGATCTATAGCCTGCATAGTTCTGATCAAATACTTACTGGTTGCTACATTCTTAAAGGGTCTCATGACTGCCTGTACGTTTCACTGATAGCTAATATCAAACTGAATGATAAGCACCAGAGAAATCTTGCAAAAGTAGTTTTTCAACTAGAAACTTGAAGAAGACATATATGATCTAATACTCCCTACACATCTCTTCCCCCTTGAATACTAAGCATATAACCACCAGCTTCATACAGCAAAAGTGCAGCTCTTTCTGCCCACGGGTCCTGTCCCCATGCTATAATGAAAGCACCTTTTTGCACTGAAAATATCTCAAGAATTCTTTCTTGACTGTTTGCTAGCGGCCCCACATCAGTTTCATTTCTAAGATCTCAATCTTGGTCTCTTTTTAATAGCTACCTATTATTATTTTATGGCTATCTTAGCATTTTTACTTAAAATTAAAAATTTTAAGAATCCATTTCCCCTTATACAACCCCCTATTCACCAGGGTTTAGATGTTCCTTAATCTTGGTCTTTCTATTTCACAATTTTGGTTTTGTTAAGGATCTCTTGATCCATGGTTGATTATTCAAATTTGTACATAAGGGATGATGTGGATGAACATAGGAAGTTTTCATGAGTTTCTGGAGTATGCAATTCACTGCTTACACATTGGCCTTGTTGATCCTTATACACACTGATTTCACTCTTGCTTTAGACCTTTCGAAACAACAGTTTTCCTTTGACTAGCATGTTCTTCCTCTGTATGGCTCTCCCTTTAATTTTTTTAGGTTTCTGTTTAGTATCACCTCCTCAACAGGTCTTTCCTGACCACACTATCCATCGCCACAGTCCCATTTCATTGATAGACTCCCTATCCTGTTTTGTTTTTCTTTCTCTTACTTAGCAATATGTAATTAGAGTATAGAAGTTGGGTTTATCTGTTTAATGCATGTTTCCTTACTAGAATGTAATGTATGGTCCTTACTAGAATGTAATGTATGTAATGAGGGCAGGATCTTTGCATTATTTACTGCAATATTACCACTGTGTAGAACACACTTGACAGTAAATATTTTATTTATTGAATAAATTACAAATAAATGCCCCACTCACTCCCCTCCCCCCACCCATCCCCACTTTGACACAAAGATACTGAATAACAAAGCTGAACTCTGTGCTCTATAAGTGCATGGGTCTTGTCAAGAGGCAAGCTTTTCTTTCTGACCTTAACTGGGGAGAGGACAGATGGGCTTAGGCTCTCATTTATAGTAGAAGTAAGGAGGGCATGGTTTGAGATTTCCTATCTATTTTTTCTTTTCTGCTCCTTTTGTGGTATTCCAGAATTATCTCAAAACCCTATTGTCCTTAAATCTACCCCTCCCCCACCAGTCAGGACAATCTCTCCCTTTGTTCAAAAACCAATTCTCAAGGCTGTGTTGGGATCAGATGCTACAACTAGCTTGCTGATACACATGAAATAGGGAAAAGGTAGTCCCATTTGCTTTATAAGCAGTCCTTCAGTTAATTATCCTATCTGTGTAATCCAACACTCCTTTCTTTCCTCCATACCACCTTTCTGTGTGAATGCCTCTCTGGCTCTTCATCAGGGAAGTGCTCCCAAGTAGCCTTCTGACAATGCTTTGAGAAATAATGATTAAATAAGATGAACAATCCCCTGATAATGATCATTTCAATATAGATTTTTTATCATTTTAAAGGGTTTTGGGGGGAGAGGAAAGTAGGTACGCCCAATCTCCCATCTTGGTCTTGAAACAATAATATTTAAATCAGGAGACTTTTAAAAGCTTACATTTTTGCATGATTTCTCCTATGGTTACTCAGAAACAATTTCAGAGTATTAAATTAGCAGAATTATTGAGGCTTATTTACTTCCTGTATTAGCTTTCCAAATTCTTCCTGTATTAGGTTACTAAGATAGCATGCAGAAAAAATTAAGTTAACTTCTAAACAGAAACTGCAACTTCTGTGAGAGAAAGAAAGAAAGAAAGAAAGAGAGAGAAAGAAAGAAAGAAAGAAAGAAAGAAAGAAAGGGAGGGAGGGAGGGAGGGAGGGAGGGAGGAAGGAAGGAAGGAAGGAAGGAAGGAAGGTAGGAAGGAAGGAAGGAAGGATGGAAGGAAATTTTAAGCCAGAAGAAGAATGAAAGCAAGCAGTACTCAAAACCCTTAAACATCCTCAAAATTCCACCTTTCCCTGAAAACCCAAAGACCCAATATGCACATTTCAGAGGCACAAAACATCCCAAAGCTCTTTTTGGCCCTATCCTCAAAGCCTAGGGATCTTCTCTGCAGGCATAAATACAATCAAATTTGCAAGTGATGCTAGCAGGGGTAGGAAAAATGCTTTATGCCTTATCCACCCTAAGTTGAAATATGTTGTTTTCTTCTTTCAATGGCCTCATTAATCCTGTAAATTCAACAGTTCAACATTAAGATCAGTGGGCTCGATTAGTCAAGTTTGCCATCTTTCCTTCCTTCCTTCCTTCCTTCCTTCCTTCCTTCCTTCCTTCCTTCCTTCCTTCTTTCCTTCCTTCCTTTCCTTCTTTCCTTCTTTCCTTCCTTCCTTCTTTCTTTAAGTTTTTCCCTCCTTATTGTAACATAGTCATTGAGGAAGTCAGGGTAGCCAGTGTGGTAAGATATGGTGCCAACAACACTCATCAAATTCCAGTGACTGAGTTGGACAAAGGAATACCCACATGCTAGGGCCTTCCTTTGGAGAAAGGGACAATAGAAAATGAGCCACTTTTAAGGTCCGTCCCACACCGACTCACTCTCCTAGGGTTGGGCTGTAAAGGGCTTCACCTTTGTGGGTAGGCAGTGAGTAATGTGGCATTCACCTAATTTTTGGACTTCTGCTCAAATGTAGGTGTTGTTCAGTCGATAAGTTCCAAGATAGGCTTTCTTTTAAAAGTCTCTTTCCTGCCTCATATTTTTTTTTTCCTGGGAGAAAATAAAGCTGAAAAAACATTTAAGAGGTCAGGGGCTAGCAGCTGTGAAGTCAGCCACAAAATTCTTACAGCAATGTGCAACAAAATGTCTCTTTTAAGGTTTCTTTAGTTTAAAACTATTTTCATAGTTCAAAAGAAGATGAGAAATAATATAGAGAGTTAAAAGTTATAAAAATCAACATATTTCTCTTTGTTACATTGCTAGAATTTAAGACCCTTTAGCCCCCAAATAAAGTTAGTCATAAACTGAACCTGATAGATTAGAAATAAAGATCAGGTAGTAAAATACGATTTATCAACATAGCAAAATATATGGTACATAGGATAGTCGCCTCCTATGACAAGATTTTTTTTAACCTTGAAACCAAATGTCCAAATCACTTATTTATGTCCCAAATTGTAGTTTTCTGTGGTTGGGTTTGATTCCCAAATCGATCACTTACTGAGTTGTATAATCTTGGGGTATTAATTTTCTCATCTTAAAAAATGGCAATTAAAAAATTTACTTCACAGAGTATTATCAGAGTTAAATCACAGTTATTATCAGAGTTGGTTAAGTGTATGTCATGTGATAGTTAAAATGCTGATTTTATAAGATCAAAGGTCACAAGTTAATTTCAGAGGACCTGGGTTTGAGTATCAACTGAGCCACTTAGCAACTTGGAGTTTTTTCACATTTACTTACTCTGACGTTTTATTTCTTTTTTTAATTCATAAAATTAAAACTAAGGCCATGGTTACTTTTATGAGGATTAATTAATGAATGAAACTCATTTATTGATTTAAACAATGTTTATTTATTTATTTAACTATTTATTTATTTATTTATAAAACAGGGTACCCAAAAGACACCTGCCGACATTAAGCTGAGATTCTAGTAGTTTTGCCAAAATTGTACACACAGCAGGAATTTATTTAGGATGAATAAAGATAAGCTCTATTCAAAGATAGAATTATAACTCTTCTATTTTACTCTCTAACAGAATTTTTTAAAAATTTTTTTAACGTTTATTTATTTTTGAGACAGAGAGAGACAGAGCATGAACGGGGGAGGGGCAGAGAGAGAGGGAGACACAGAATCGGAAGAAGGCTCCAGGCTCTGAGTCATCAGCCCAGAGCCAGACGCAGGGCTCAAACTCACTGCACGGTGAGATCGTGACCTGAGCCGAGGTCGGACGCTCAAACGACTGAGCCACCCAGGCACCCCTCTAACAGAATATTTTATAAGAAGGAAGGAATCACCGAAAGGATCTTTTTTTTTTTTTCTAGTTCCAAGGCTTATCTTTAGTTAAAAAACAGGTTGACACATTTTATGAAAGATTTTTTAAGGAAGCAATGGGAAGAGACAAAATAAATTATGTAACGTTAAAAAAATACATAGAAGAAATTTAACTTCTTGGCACTATTTTGGTAGTGTTAGCATGCCCATTGCTTTCAAAAAAGATTACTTCTGAAAATAGGATTCCAAACCCCAAAAGGATCCATTATTTTTATTTATTTTAGTATTTCGTAGTAGGTTGGGGAAGTTTGTTTAAGATGATGTTTTTTCACTTCCTCCTTTGTAGGAAATAAATATATTGGTTTGTCATATTCTAATATTTTGTTCACTGATACAATGTTAAAATGTTTGCAGTTTTTATCCTCTTACAATCAAGCACATCTTGACAGTAGATACAAGTATTCAAGTATGCATACTAATTAAACCAATTAAAAATTCCAAGGATTGGGGCACCTGGGTGGCTCAGTTGGTTAAGCTTTGGACTTTGGCTCAGGTCATATGATCTCATGGTTGATGGGTTCAAACCTCACATCAGGCTCTGTACTGACAGCTCAGAGCCTGGAGCCTGCTCTGGATTCTGTGCCTCCCTCTCTCTGCCTCTCTCTCTCTCTCTCTCTCTCTCTCTCAAAAATAAACACTAAAAAAAAATTCCAAGAATTACAGTTGATGGAAGTTTGTTTTTTATATTTACAATTACAGTTTTAGAAATAACTGGCTTGCCAAGTTACTTTTATTGCTCACCTCATATTGAAAGTTCTATATACATATTGTTTACATTCAAGAAGAAAAACAAATTAATTTGAACAAACTGCTGTGTTGTAGGTTGATGAATGCACTATTTTGTTAGCAAAACCACAGTATAAAATAAGCCTAAAGGAGAGTAAGAAAAATTGTATGGGACTTTAGCCGAAGAGGTTTTATCAGGAGGAGGAATGAAGTGAGTTTAAGGAGACATATTTTGTTGTAAGATTACATGTAGTTACAATGAGTAGAAAAAAGTGAGGAAAAGAGATCTTAAAATGTATGTAAATTATTATACTATCTTTACTATTTCCATGGATCAATTTTGATCTGCAAATAAAGTATATTACTAGTGGGTGGATGGGTAAGATTAAAAAAAATTAAAAAAAATATTTTGATCTTGGCTCCCTAAATTAATGATGTACTGACCCTCTCCCATCTTTTCGGGGCTGCTGTGATAGATACAACTAGTATTTCGTACATATTAACTCTGACGTGAAGGTCTTTCCCCCCTTTGCATAAAAACTGTCACTCTGAATTCAACCTTACATATTTTGTAAAAAGAATTACTTTTTCTAAGTTTAATTTCAACAATGGTATTCAACATTTCAGGCAAATAATATCTAGTTTAGCTACTCTTTCTTATTCTATATTTTAAATTATGCTTTTATGCGTAGGTTCATTCTTTCAGTTATTCCAAATAGCTGAGGAAGCTCCTATTTTTTTTTTTTTTTTTAATATCAGGCACACACACACACATATGTAGACACACATCCACACATTTTGGTACTGTATAGTAATCTCCTTCACAGCCATACTTTTTAATTTTTTTAAAAAATTTTTAATGTTTATTTATTTTTGAGAGAGAGAGAGAGACAGAGCATGAGCAGAGGAGGGGCAGAGAGGGAGACACGGAATCTGAAGCAGGCTCCAGGCTCTGAGCTGTCAGCACAGAGCCCGACACTGGGCTCAAACTCACGAACTGTGAGATCATGACCCAAGCAGACGCTTAACCCACTGAGCCACCCAGGCACACCACACCCATACATTTTTAAAGTGTAATTTATATTCTTTCCACATCCTTACTTTCCACTCTTTCCTTGACCCAGGATTATCTGCTTCTTTTTCTATCATATGAATAAAATTGTTCTCATTAAGGTGAGAAATAACTTTGTTGTTGCTAAAACCAATGGATTCTTTACTTATTTATTTTTATTCACTTTATAGCTATATTTGACAATATAATCATTTCTTTCTTAAATCAATTTATTCTACGTTAGCAGGATTGTCTAATGTATCTCTGATCTTTGTGGTTCCTGTCTCAGTTTCCTTTAAATTCCCTTTGAATTTGTTTCAGGCATGTCAGAGTTTTATCTTTAGCCCCTTCTCCATCTCCTCTGTGTACTTCCCTGAAAGATTAAATCAATTTATATGGCTTCAATCATCATCAGATGTCATGGTGCCTCCCATAGCCATGCTCTAACACAGACACATACATCCAAATGCCTTCTGGATATTTCTTCCTGAATGTCTCACAGTCACCTCAGCTTAACATGTTCCATACTGAACTTTTCACCTTCTTACTCCTCCACCTACCAAATGACTCTTCTATGTTCTCTACTTCTGCAAATAACATTAACATCTGGCATTTCCAAAGCCAGAAATAAAGACATACTTTTGACTGCCCATTTTCTTTCATCCTCATATCCAAATAATTAGCTGGTCTTACCATTCTTATTCTTCATTTTCATTGCTACTATGTTACTTCCAAACACCATCACCTCTCACCTGGGTATTCTAATAATTTCCTAACTTGTCTTATTAATTCCTGTCTTGTCCCATCCAGCTAATTTTTACAGCACAGTTGCACCACTCTTTAAAATACAAATCTGAGAGCACCTGGGTGGCTCAGTCGATTAAGCACCCGACTTGATTTCGGCTCAGGTCATGATCTCTTGGTCATGAAATCGAGCACCGCATCAGACTCTGTTAGCACACAGCCTGCTTGGAATTCTCTTTCTCCCTCTCTCTCTGCCCCTCCCCTGCTTGTGCTTTCTCTCCCTCTCTCTCTCTCAAAATGAATAAGCATTTTTTTAATCTGATGTCATTTTGTTTATTAAAACCTGCTCATTGATTCTTACTTTATTTAGAGTAGAAACCAAGGGTGCCTGCCTGGCTCATTCAGTGGAGCATGTGACTCTTGATCTCAGGGTTGTAGGTTCAAGTTCCACATTGAGTGTAGAGATTACTTAAAAATAAAAGCTTAAAAAAAAAAAAAGAATCCAAATATACAAGCATAGTTTTCAGGTTCTTTCACTGTCTAGGATCTGCTTACATTACCAACCTCATATCTTACCCCTTCCTGCTTACAGAGGTATGGTCAATTCCTCTTACGTACGCAGACGTATGCATTCACTGTAAGTACCAGCCGTATTGAATTGCTTCTAGGTTCCTAAAGCACCATACTGGTATCTCCATTTCCCTTTTCACCTGACTATCATCTACTAACATTTAGACTTTCAATTAAGTGGCTTCTACTTTCTACAAGTATCCCTAATTCCTTCTGTCTGGGTTTAGAGTTTTTATGCTCCTGAATATCTTTCCATAAGTTCTCTTGCAGATTAAACCATTGCTTGTTTTAATTGCCCATATTTTTCCACTAGACTGTAAGCTCTATAACTATGGCTATCTTATTCACTACTTCATCCATGAACCAAGAATAAATATAGAAACATAATGCATAATTAATCAAGCAAATGGACTTTTATTGCTAATGCATACAAATTAACTGTAAATAATCTTTTAAAAATATCATTTTATTATACTATATTTTATTTTATTTTAAGGGCAGTTATGTTCATTGTGGAAAACTTGGAAAATCCACATATAATGCTTAAAGTTATATTTATTCCTAATTTATAACACATAAAAATAATAGAAATTTTTGAAAATCAATCATCTATTTTTATATAATTCAGAAATTTTATATTGCTCTCTAAGTTGATTTTTTTATATTATTGTGTTCAAAGTTATTTTATAATACACATAAATGTGATTTGGTTTCTTTGAGAATCAGCAATACTGACATGTTTACTTTTTCTGATATAGACTTACAAATAATAAATTCAACAAGACTTTTTTGAAATATATCTAATATGTTCAAAATATGTTTTAGCTATTCTTTAAAGAAGAAGAAGTTGGTTCTTTTAAGAACAGTTTCTCCAAAATTAGTTTTATTTTAATGCTAAGAAATTCCCAGTTGGTAGCAATAGGGAATCATTGTTGTTTACTTAAGACATTGGTCAGGACAGTTAGCAATGATTTTTGTGGTAAAATATAAGTGTCAAATGACATTCTAAGACTCTCTAGTCTCATCGATTTTCTCTTTTAAATGGTTGGCTCTAGCACAGCAAATGTGTTCCAATTAGCATGTGGGGCAGTAAGGCAGGGGTCCTTAAGGCCAGTAAATCTCAATTTTAGAGTCTTTAAGAATTACCTAAATTATTTAAAAATACAGATTCTTGCATCCCATCCTCAGAGATTCTGTGCTAATAGGTTTGTGGTAGGGCCCAGTAGTATTCATTATAGCAAGTGTTTGTGCTGATTTTGGTGAAGGAGTTATCTGGCCCACACTCTAGGAAACACTTACTAGAGATTTGGGCCTAAACCACCTGTGTACTTTTCATGAGTTCTTTACAATTTTCAATCCTGGAACAATGTCATAGTCTTTTTTTTTTTTTTTAAGTTTATTTTGAGAGAGAGAGAGGAGTGCATGTGTGCACATGCATTTGTGGGGGACATACACACAAGTGGGGGAGGAGCAGAGAGAGAGAGACTCCTGATCAGCCTCCACTTTGTCAGCACAGAGCCTAACGGGGGAGTCCATGTCATGAACCATGAGATCAGGAGTGAAGCTGAAATCAAGAGTTGGACACTTAACCAACTCCGCTGTCCAGGTGCCCGATCCTCTTTTTTTAAAAATAATATACATATGACAATGAAAAATGTAAACAAACTGTTCTTTCATTTGTATTGAAATGCATGTTTACCTTTAGAAATAGTATCTTATGCGATATATTTTTTTTTAATTTTTTTTAATGTTTAGTTATTTTTGAGACAGAGAGAGACAGAGCATGAGCAGAGAAGGGGCAGAGAGAGAGGGAGACACAGAATGTGAAGCAGGCTCCAGGCTCTGAGCTGTCAGCACAGAGCCCGACGCGGGGCTCGAACTCACGAACTGTGAGATCATGACCTGAGCCAAAGTCGGACGCTTAACCGACGGAGCCACCCAGGCGCCCCTCTTATGCGATATTTTTAATGTTTCTAATATTCGAAAAAGGTTAGTTTTTGAATCCACACTGCTTTTAAACTCTGAGGCCTTCCTATATTAAAAATGTTTTTTCCAACTACAGAGCTACTGCTATAATTGGAGGCTCATGGGATTTTGACCTGTTTAAAAAAATGTAGCTAGGGAGCCTGAGTGGCTCAGTTTGTTAAGCGTCTGACTCTTGGTTTCAGCTCAGGTCATGATGGATCATGAGTCTAAGCCCCACATCAGGCTCTGTGCTGGCAGTGTGGAGCCTACTAGGGATTCTCTCTCTCTCTCTCTCTCTCTCTCTCTCTCCCTCTCTCTCTCTCTCTCTGCGCCCCTCCCCCACCTCTCTCTCAAAATAAATAAACCAAAAAAAAAAAAAAATGTAGCTAGTGTCTGTATCTGTCATTTTATTCCCACATGGCATTTTATTACTTATAGGCGGTTTCAACCGAAACATGTCATTTAGGTAAATTTAAATATCAATTCATAAAAAGATTGATGTAAAGCATATCTGGTTTTCTAGTACTACAATATAAAATTTGCTTAAACTCTGTTCTAATACAGCACTTTAAAATCCATTATAAATTGTAATTATAGACTACTGGTCTTCAAAATAATCAAAACTGATAGCAAAGAAAGCACACATTTAAAAACATAAGCTTTATTTCTGGCTTCACCACTCATGTGAGTTTGTTGACTTCTTTCTCCTTCCTTCAGATTTCTTTATCATCAATATACTAAACATTTATCGAGCATTTTCTTGTTTGTTATTAATATCTGTGGATTTAAAGATAAAAACACAGAGACCTCTTGATCTGCCTTGCCTTTCCCTTTAGTATTTACATGAAGATCTAATAAAGGAGCTCTATAAACTCTAGGTCCACATTAGTACAAAATTTTATTTTTATTTGCTGTGATTACATTGATTAAGTGCACAAAAAATAGTTTTCCTAAAAGCTGGTTTTGTAAACTTCCGAAATAAGGTCACATAATGGACAAATGTGCTTTAGATAATTACTTTCAAAGCTTTTCAAATTTCTCTGTAATAACAACCTTCTCTGTTACTGGTCTACATACCATTTGTCTTTGTTAAAATTGGTGCTTAAAACTAAATTTTCCTCAAGTCCAAACTAGAATCTTTTATCTTGACAATGTATCTAGGGTTCTTCTGAGAACATGTCTTTGTAAATAACTGCTTTATTCTCATTAAAATCTCCTGCTAATTTCCATTCAATCATATGCAGATTATTTTCCTGCAATACTCATTAGCCATTCTCTATAGGTATCTCATCATGAAATCAAAAACAATTGAAGGCGATGAATAAATTTTAAAACCTATTCAGGGATGTTTGTGCACACATGCTTGTGTGTGTGTGTGTGTGTGTGTGTGTGTGTGTGTGTGTGTGTGTGTATTTGAGCAGATCCATGCATGTAAGCAATAGCTGATATATAGAAATCTTATTTTCAATTGTGTAAATGTATTTAAATGTTTCTCTATTCACATAACATGAGATATCTGCTATCTCTTGTCTCTTTTACCATAGGTAAAAAAGTGAGAGAGAGAGAGAGAGAAAGAGAGAGAGAGAGAGAGAGAGAGAGAAAATCTTAAGTAGGCTCCATGCTCAACAAGGAGCCGGATGCAAGGCTGAATCCCATGACCCTGGGATCATGAACTGAGCCAAAATCAAGAGTTGGATGCTCAACAAACTGAGCCACCCAGGTGCCCCATGGCATGTATCTTTATAATAGATCTTCCATTAATTTAGTTATTGGAAATGCTCTAATATTCCAGTAACATTGGAATCTAGCTAACACAGATTCTTAGCCCTAGTATGGAAAGAAGTGTGACCAAATCTTTTCTCAGTCGGAAAATATTTCTCTTGCTTTTCGGATTCATGAAGAAAAGGATCTCAAAGAAAACATGTTATATTAAATAAAACATTTATAATTGTGTGAATTTATTTATTTATTTATTTATTTATTTATTTATTTATTTATTCAATTTAATCTAATTCAACATTTTGCCTAGCTTTGTCAGTTTGGTTTTGAATTATACTAAATAGTTCTCTATGTATGGACTGACTTGGATGACCTGGTTGTTTTAAAAAGAATTTTTAAGTAGATGGATTATAACACATATTTATACACATGCACTTGCTCACTTATTATGTATACATTTATGGCCAAACAAGTTTTTTTTTTCCTCAGCACATTCTAACTTCATTGGTTAAAGACCAAAATAAACCTTAATTTATGATTTATCATTCTACATTTGGTTATTGCAATGCATACTTTGATAGCTTTCCTAAACTCCTTCCTCAAGACCATTCCCTCGTTACTGGCAATAACTGCAACTGACCACACACAACTCAGTCCCTCAAGAATAATTTTCCTCAGATGTAAGGAACTGCCTTGCCATAGGGGTAACCCATGGTCAATGACTGGCTAATGAAGGGATATAAAAGCAGTTACCTGCCTCAAGTTAGGACAACCTTAAAGGTCCATCTCAGCTCCAGAGCTCCCAATAGGATTGGCTGAAGTCAGATGCAACTGCATTACAGGTTAGCTTGTATTCCTCTGCCGAGTCCCCTGTCATCATTTATTCATATGTGTATATCCTACTAGCAGACCCCAGTAAGCCTTCTACATGAAATTGTCTGTCTCTTAGTAGAGAACTCAAATTGATACAGAGGAAACTCAGGTCCTACCGTTTACAAAAATATGACATAAAGGAGTTTTCCTCTTTGAATTTTAAAAGGAATAATCTGAAAAAGCTCAAAAATACAACCAAGAATAATTTCATCAGACTTATGAAAATGTATCACTTTCAATACAGTAAGTGTTGTGAGATGGAAGTGATATTGTCCTCACAATATCCAAGATAGAGGCTTACTTCAGACTTTCCTAGATAAAATTGGCTGGGATTGCATGTAATTGATAAGTGCCAAATCTAAGGAGAAGTTTAATCTTTAAGCTCTTTAAAGTCAGAACTGTATATAATTCTTAGGTAAAACAGGAAATACATATTTTGTATTTTTTTATTATAAAAGTGAAACGCACATCTAGGAGGGATGTCCATGACATACTTTTAAGGTGACAATGGCAAGTTGCATATATATGTGTAACACGATTTAAAAAAAATTTTTAAGTTTACTTACTTATTTTGAGAGACAGAGGGTAGGGCCAGAGAGAGAAGGGAGAGAGAGAACGAACCCCAAGCAGGCCCTGCACTGTCAGTGCAAATCCTGATGTGGGGCTTGAACCCACAAACTGTGAGATCATGACTTGATCTGAAGTCAGACACTCAACCAACTGAGCCACCCAGGTGCCCCTAACTTTTATAAATGCAAATGGCACCAAGATCCTTTAGATGCACATGTATATGTTTGTATATATTTGAAGGTGAAGAAGTTTATATAACAGGCATTAACTATCATAAGGTGAAAGTAGTAGAAGGGAGAGTTAACAGGAGTGTGAATACAGTCCTTTAAATGGTTTAAAAGAACCATGATTCTTCTATATTATTCTAATGTATTTTTCAGGTGGAGGTTAAGAGGTATGAGGTTTGTAATTTTGGGAGAGGAATTTAAGATTTAAAATGAACTGGAACAATGTCTTTAATTCAAAAAAGAGACTACAGAAAACTATTCTAAATAAAAATTTTGGTCATTACAATGTGATACCAGCTAATATTTATATTACTGAAAGGATGGCTCCAAGAATGCAGTGATTTGACTGTAAACAAAAGCAGTGATTTCAAAGAACTGTGGTAATAATGTAAAAAATTGGGTTATAGTTGATGACAGAATTTAAATTTTTTTCTTTCAGTGATGCCTGTATTACCAATGACTATTAAGCTATTTATTTTTATTTTTGTATTTAAAGCCATTTTAAAGATGTAGCATAGATAGAGCATGTCATGTTTAAAAGCCCTCAAAAGCTTCCCATAACCTTCAGGAGAAAATCCAAACTCATTAAAATGGAATGTAGGTCTCATATATCCTTCCTGCTTCCTCTTTAACTTCATCTCCCTTTCTCCCTCTTGCATGCTTTCCTTCAGCCTTCAAATTGTGAAAGGCCTTCAAAGTTATCTGCCTCTGTGTTTGTACATTTTGCTTCCTTATGCTAGAAAGTTCTCTCCACCAAGTTCCACTTTCCCAGATAAGTTTTATTCTTCCTTTACTAGTAGATCAAAATGTCTTCTCTAGGTAGTATTTTTGTGCCTCCAAACATTAGCCTGGATTAGGCGCCTTCCCAGCACATCCCCAAATATCTCAGGGTTTTTCTTTTCCATGGCATTCATCCCAGTGAATTCATTTTTTTAGCTTTATTGAAGTTTAATTGATATACAATAAACTGCACATTTTAAAGTGTATAATTTAATGAGCTTTGACATATGTATAGAGCCATGAAACCATCACCACAAATCAAGATAATGAACTTTTTCTGTCACCCACAAAAATTTCTTCATGTCCCTTTGTATTTCCTCCTATCCCTCTCCACCCTCCCTGTGCATCCCAGGCTACCACTGATCTGCTTTCTATCATGATAGATTAGTTTGGATTGTCTAGAATTTTATATAAATGGGACCATACAATATACTCTTTTATCTCTGGCTTTTTTCACTTAGCATGATTATTTTAGGATTTATCAATGTTGTTGCATGTTTTAATAGTTTATTTTTATTTCTGAGTAATATTCCATTGCATGGTTATACCAAGACTTAGGTATCCACTCACGTGATAGACATTTGTGTTCTTTCAAGTTTGGGGCTATTACAGAAAAAAAAAATGGTGTTATGCATATTTTTGCACGTCTTTCTGTGGATATATACTTTTATTTCTCCTGTGTAAAAACCTAGGAGTATGTATTAGTTTCTAGGGCTGCTGTAATAAAATACCACAAACTGACTGATTTAAAACAACAGAAATTAACTCTCCCACAGTTCTGGAGGGTAGAAGTCCAAAATCAAGGTGTTAACAGAGTTATGCTCCCTCTAAAGTCTGCAGGGAAGAATCCTTCTTTGCCTTTTCTGGATTCTGGCATTTCTTGGTTTGCAGATGGATCACTCCATCTACGTACAGCCTTCACTTCTGTTTTTTGTGTCTCTGTGTCCAGATTTCCCTCTTATAAAAACACCAGTCATATTACATTTAAGGCTTGCTTTAATCAACTAGGGTATCATCCTAAGTAGATTACATCTACAAAGACCCTGTTTCCAAGCAAGGCCATATTTATAGGTTCTGAGTTGATGCGAATTTTGGGGAGATACTATGCAACCCTTTACAGAGCTTAATATTTCTTTGGACAACATTAATCCTTCCTGTGTAGATGTGTTTTGCAAATATATTCTCCTAGATAGGACTTGAGTTTTCATTTTTATATCAGTGTCTTTTGAAGAGTAAAATTTTCAACCTTGATAAAATACAAATTAGCAACTTATTTTATAGTTTTTGTATCGTGCTTAAGAATGAGATTTTTATCCTATGATTTCTTAGAGAAGTCTTCCCAATTTAAGTCTATGAACCATTTCAAGTTAATTTTAATATGTGCTGTGAGGTAAGAATAGAGGCTTGCTTTTGTGTATTTTGTAAGAATTATCCAATTTTCTAACACCATTTGTTAAAAATAATATTTTTTGCCCATTGAATTGTCTTGGTATTAAAAAAAACAAATTGAATATTCTTACAGGTCTAATGCTGGACTCTGTTATGTTCTGTCATTGATGTATATTCTTAATCTTTATGCCCAAACCACACTGCCTTGATTATTCTAATTTTATAATAAGTCTTAGAATTAGATAATAAATCTTCTAACTTTATTTATTTATTTATTTATTTATTTAATTTAAAAAAAAATTAAACGTTTATTTATTTTTGAGAGAGAGAGAGAGAGTGAGTGCAAGCAGGGGAAGGGCAGAGAGGGGGACACAGAGTCCAATGCAGGCTCTAGGCTCTGAGCTGTCAGCACAGAGCTGGACAAGGGGCTTAAACTCGCAAACTGTGAGATCATGACCTAAGCCAAAGTCAGATGTTTAACCAACTGAGTCACCTAGGTGCTCCCTAATTTTATTTTTTAATGTTTATTTATTTATTTATTTTGAGAGAGCAGGGAGAGAGTCAGAGAGAGGGACAGATAATTCCAACTAGGCTCCCTGCTTTCATTGCAGAGCTTGATGTAGGGCTCGATTTCATGAACCATGAGATCATGATCTGAGCCACTATCAAGTCAGATGCTTAATTGACTGAGCCACCTAGGTGCCCCTAACTTTATTTTATATAAAAGTTGATTTTATTAGGTGTAGGCCCCTTGCAGTTCCACATAAATATTAGAATTTACTTGTCAATTCCTACAAAAATGCTTACTGGGATTCTGAGATTGCATTAAATCTATAGAACAATTGGGAGAGATTAGGTATCTTAAAAACATTGAGTCTTCCGAGATATAAAATAGTGTGCCAATCATTTATTTGGGTTTTTAATTTCTTATCAATGGTTTTTAGTTTTCAGTGTGTAGATTGATATATTTTATCAAGTTGATGATTTCATTTTTTTCATGTTACCTATTTATCATTTTTTCTTCAAATTTTTATTTAAATTCTAATTAGTTAACATATACTGTAGTATTGTTTTCAGGAGTAGAATTTAGCAATTCATCACTTACATATAATATGCAGTACTCAACATGACAAGTGTCCTCCTTAATAATGTCCATCATCCATTTAGCCCACCCCCCAACCACCTCCCTCCATCAACCATCAGTTTGTTCTCTATCTTTAAGTCTCTTACAGTTTGTTTCCCTCTCTCTGTCTTTTTTTTTCACACTTCCCATATGTTAATCTGTTTTGTTTCTTAAAGTCCACATATGCATGAAATCCTTTGGTATTTGTCTTTCTTTGCCTGACTTATTTCACAGAGTGTAATACACCCTAGCTACATGCATATCGCTGCAAATAGCAAGATATCATTCTTTTTGATGGCTGAGAAATATTTCATTGTGTATATATACACCACTTCTTTATCCATTCATCAGTCGATGGACATTTGGGCTCTTTCCATAGTTTGGCTATTGTTGATTGCTGCTATAAGTATTAGGGTGCATGTACCCCTTTGGATACATATTTAGTAGTATAATTGCTGGATCATAGGGTAGTTCTATTTTTAACTTCTTGAAGAACCCAGATATTGTTTTCCAGAGTGGCTGCACCAGTTTTCATTCCTACCACAGTGCAAGGGTTCCCCTTTCTATGCATTCTCACCAACACCTATTATTTCTTGTGTTATTAATTTTAGCCATTCTGACAGGTGTGAAGTGGTATATCATCATGGTTTTCATCTATATTTCCCTGATGATGAGCGATGTTTTCATGTATCTGTTAACCATTTGGATGTCTTCTTTAGAAACAATGTTTCTTCATGTCTTCTGCCCATTTTTTAACTGGACTATTTGTTTTTTGGATGTTGAGTTTGGTAAGTTCTTTGTAGATTGTGAATACTAACCCTTTATCAGATATATCATTTGCAAATATCTTCTCCCATTCCATAGACTGTCTTTTAATTTTGTTCATTGTTTCCTTCACTGTGCAAAAGGTTTTTATTTTGATGAAGTCCCAACAGTTTATTTTTGCTTTTGTTTCCCTTGCCTCCAGTGATGTGTCTAGTAAGAAGTTGCAATGGCAGAGGTCAAAGAGGTTGCTTCCTATGTTCTCCTGTAGGATTATGATGGTTTCTTGCCTCACATTTAAGTCTTTTATTCATTTTGAATATATTTTTGTGTATGGTGTTAAGAAAGTGGTCCAATTTCATTCTTCTGCATGTTACTGTCCAGTTTTCCCAACACCATTTGTTGAAGAGACTTTCTTCTATTGGATATTTTTGGCTTTGTTGAAAATTGGTTGACCATGGGGTACCTGGGCGGCTCAGTCAGTTAAGAGTCCACTCTTGATCTTGGCTCAGGTCATGATATCCAGGCACTTACAGTGCAGAACCTGCTTGGGAATATCTCTCTCCTTTCACTGCCCCTATCTTTCTCGCATTCTCATTCTCTCTCTCTCAAAGTAAACAAATAAACTTTAAAAAAAAAGGAAATTAGTTGACTGTATATTCTGTTCCATTGACCTATGTGTCTGTATTTGTGCCTCTATCATACTTTCTGGATGACTACAGCTTTGTAATATAACTTGAAGTCTGGAATTGTGATGCCTCCAGCTCTGCTTTTCTTTTTCAGGACTGCTTTGGTTATTTGGTGTGTTTTGTGGTTCCATACAAATTTTAGGTTTGCTTGTTCTAGGACTGTGATAAACGCTGGGGAATTGTGGTAAAGATTGAATTAAATTAGATTTTTGGGGGTAGTATAGACATTTTAACAAAGTGTGTTCTTCCAATCCATGAGCATGGCATGCTTTTCCATTTCTTTGTGCCCTCTTCAATTTCTTTCTTAAGTGTTTTCTGGTTTTCAGAATACAGATCTCTTACCTCTTTGGTTAAGTTTATCCCTAGGTATCTGATTGTGTTTTTTTGGTGCAATTGCAAATAGGATCAATTCCTTGATCTCTTTTCTTCTGCTTCATTATTGGTATATAGAAATGCAAAATAGTTCTGCATGTCAATTTTATATACTGTGACTTTGCTGAATTCATGTGTTCTCATAATTTTTTGGTGGAGTCTTTCAGGTTTTCTACATAGAGTCATCTGCAAATAGTGAGAGTTTGACTTCTTCCTTGCAAATTTGGATGCCTTTTATTTCTTTTTGTTGTCTGACTGCTGAGGCTAAGACTTCCAGTACTGTGTTAAATAGTAATGGTGAGAGTGGACTTCACTGTCCTGTTCCTGACCATAAAGGAAAGGTTCTCATTTTTTCTCCACTGAGGAGGATATTAGCTGTGGCTCTTTCATAATGGCCTTTATGATGTTGAAGTATGTTCTATCTTTTCCTACATTTTGAGAGTTTTTATCTAGAATGGATGCTGTATTTTGTCAAATGCTTTTTATGCATCTACTGAGATGATCGTATGGTTCTTATCCTTTCTTTTATTAATATGGTGTATCACGTCAATTGATTTCCAAATATTGAACTACCCCTGCAGCCCTGGAATAAATCCCACTTGATCTTGGTGAATAATTCTTTTAATGTGCTGTTATGTTTGATTTGCTAGTATCTTGTTGAGAATTTTTGCATCCATGTTCATCAGGGATATTGGCATGTAACTCTTTTAAGATGGGTCTTTGTCTGGTTTTGGAATCGAAGTAATGCTGACTTTATAGAATGAGTTTGGAAGTTTTCCTTCCCTTTCTTTCTTTCTTTCTTTCTTTTCTTTCTTTCTTTCTTTCTTTCTTTCTTTCTTTCTTTCTTTCTTTCTTTTTTGAACAGTTTGAGAAGAATAGGTATTAACTCTTCTTTAAATGTCTGGTTAGCATTGCCCTGGGAAGCCATCTGGCCCTGAACTTTGGTTTGTTGGGAGATTTTTTATTACTGATTCAATTTCTTTGCTTGTTATCAGCCTGTTCAAATTTCCTATTTCTTCCTGTTTCAGTTTTGTTAGTTTCTATGTTTCTAGGAATTTGTCCATTTCTTCCAGATTGCTGAGGTTTTTGGCATATAATTTTTTCATAATATTCCCTTATAATTGTTTGTATTTCTCTGGTGTTCATTGTGATCTCTCCTGTTTCATTCATGATTCTATATATTTGGGTCCTATCTCTTTTCTTTTTGATTAGTCTGGCTAGGGGTTTATCAATTTTATTAGTTATTTCAAAGAACCAGTTCTTTGTTTCATTGATCTGTTCTACTGTGTTTTTTCTTTATCACTTATCTGCTCTACTCTTTATTTACCCTCTTCTGCTGGCATTAGGCTTTATTTGCTGTGCCTTTTCTAGATCCTTTGATTGTAAGGATTTATTTACAGGTTGTGTATTTGAGACCTTCCTTGCTTCTTGAGGTAGGCCTGAATTACAATATACTTCCATTTAGGAATGCCTTTGCTGCATCTCAAAGGTTTTGGACTGTTGTATTTTCATTTTCATTTCCTTCCATGTACTTTTTAATTCTTTCTTTAATTTCCAAGTTAATCCATTCATTCTTTAGTAGAATGTTATTTAACCTCCATGTGTTTGAGGGCTTTCCAATTTTTTACTTGTGGTTGACTTCAAATTTTATGGAGTTGTGGTCTGAAAATATGCATAGTATGATCTTAATCTTTTTGTACTTGTTGAGGGCTGATTTGTGACCCAGTATGTAATTTATTCTGGAGAATGTTCCATGTGCACTCAAAAACAATGTGTAATCTGCTGCTTTAGGATAAAATGTTCTGAATATATCTGTTAAGTCCATCTCATCCAGTGTGTCACTCAAAGCCATTGTTTCCTTGTTGATTTTCTGCTTAGATGAACTGCCCATTGTTGTAAATGGTGTGTTAAAATCCCCTACCATTATTGTATTATTATCATTGAGTTTCTCTATGTTTGTTATTAATTGATTTATGTATTTTGGTGCTTCAGTGGGGCATAAATATTTATAATTGTTCGATCTTCATGATGGATACCTTAATTAAGATGTAAGGTCCTTCTTCATATCTTTTTACAGTCTTTGTTTTAAAATCTAGTGTATCTGATATAAGTATGCATACTCTCGCTTTCCTTTGATGTCCATTAGCATGATTGATGATTCTCTATCCCTTCACTTTCCATCTGCAAGTATCTTTAGGCCTACAATGAGTTTTTTGTAGGCAACATAAATGGGTCTTGTGTTTTGTTTTGTTTTTTTCCATTCTGTTACCCTTTGTCTTTTGATTGGAATATTTAGTACATTTGCATTCAGAGTGATTATTGATAGATATGAATTTAGTGTCTTTGTTTTACCTGTAAAGTTGGTGTTTCTGGTGATATTCTCTGTTCCTTTCTAGTCTTTGCTGTGTTTGGTCCATTTTTCCCCAAAGAGCCCCCTTTAATATTTCTTGCAGGGCTGGTTAGTGGTTACGAACTCCATTAGTTTTTGTTTGGGAAACTCTTCATCACTCCTTCTATTCTAAATGATAACTTTGCTGGATAAAGTATTCTTGGCAGCATATTTTTCTCATTCAATATGTTGAATATATCATTCTTAGCTTCATTATTTTCCATAATTTTATCTTCTGTATCATTGATTCATTCCTCTGTTTCATCCATCCTCGTCGTGGCATACATTTGTGTTTGTATCTCAATTACAACATTTTTAATTTAGGCCTTATTAGATTTTAGTTCTTTTATCTCTGCAGTAAAGGATTCTCTAGTTTCTTCTATGCTTTTTTCAAGCCCAGCTAGTATCCTCATAATTGTTGTTTTAAATTTTATTTCAGACATCTTACTTATATCTGCATTGATTAAATTCCTGGCTGTAACTTTTGATTGTTTTTTCTTCTCGGATGGATTCCTACATATTGTCATATAGTCAAGGTCAAAAAAAAAAAAAAAAAAAAAAAAGAAAATTAGATCCTAGGTGTGTTTTGGTCTGTTTGTTAAAAGCAGCTAAATCAAAAAATAAAGGTTTTTTTTTAAATTAAGAATTAAAAAAAAATTTTAAATTAAGAAAAAATGCTTTTTTTTTTTTCTGTATCCCAAGGTGGGGAGGGGGGGAACAAACAAAGCTAGATGATATATCCCCTAGACCTGAAGCTTTGTAGCACTGTATATTCAGTAGACTTAGTGAGTGCGAGGGGTTTGTGCTTGTCTTCTAGGGGTGAGGCCTGCTGTGCTGATTCTCAAGCTGACTTGTCCTATTGGAGATGCACCTGCAGGCCACAAGGGGGTTTGGGGTGGGAGCGGGGCAGGGCTTGGTGTAATCATTGCTAGCCTCCACTTGGTGGCACTATTTTTGCTCAGTGAAGTCCCTCAGTGCTGATGTGCGGGGTGAAAGTGAAGACCCTTACTCTATCACCACTGGAGCAGGGAGCTTGTGCCTGCCTGTCTTCAGGAAGCCATCACAGAAGCAAACCATCTTCTCTTTTGTGTCTGCCATCTGGTCCACTCCTGTGTTTTATTTCAGGCTGCAGCTGGGTTTTGAAACTCCAAATTTTAGAGATCAATGGGGCACGGACCTCTGGGTCAGGGTATCGCTGTGCTGTGGCCTGTGCCAGCTTGTCCCAGGAACTGGTTGGGCGACTACATAGCAGTTTGGAGTTTATGATAAAGTGCAGCAAAAAGCCAGCAACAAGGCTCACTGCCCTTCGCCAGTGACCCTGTTCCTACATTAGCGAATAGGGCAACTCAGTGATGCCCTCCTAGCCTTTTGCCCTATAGAGAGGTTGTGCCCCTTTCCCCAAATGCACTACAAGCAGAGAACTGCTTCTCCTTGTGGGACCCAAGGGATCCTCTTCTTTTAAAATTTTTTTTTAAAGTTTATTTTATTATTTTGAAACAGAGAGGGGTTGTGTGCATGCACATCAGGGAGGGGCAGAGAGAGAGAGAGGGAGAGAGAGAATCCCAATCAGGCTCCACACTGCCAGCCTTGAGCCTCACAGGGAATGGAACCCATAAATAGTGAGATCATGAGCTGAGCTGACAGCAAGAGTCTGAAAGAGGAGCCTGGGAAATGGAGACTGTCAGGGTCAGTCCGCTGCTTTATAGAGCTAAGCAGGGGACCTAAAAGGAATGGAGATAGGTACAAGTAGATATTTCATATCCATCAATTTCTATTTATCTTTTCCATTGTCACTCTGGTCAGTTCCTAATTATCATTCATCCTATATATTATAAACTTTTGACAGTTTTTTCTGACTCTATTTGAAGCCTCCTCTTATCCATTATGGACACAGTAAGGCTATTCACTTAACCCAATGAAAAGAATAAGTTTCCTCACTTGTTAGAGGATAAAAGCTAAACTTATTAAACTGATGTTTTAGGTCACCAAATCAGGTTCAAAATATTTTTTAAATTATCTTTCATTATATGACTACTTAATATATGTGTTTTTGCAAAATATTATTAGAATGGTGCTATTGAGGATTAAAAAAATTTTAAACATGCAAAATTGATGAATAAGTATGATTAGTTTTAAAATTTCATAACAGACTGTAAGTCCTTTAGGACACTGAAATCAGTGAGTACTGGAGCAATCTGTGATATCTGAATCTCAGTTTAAATAACTGCATGTGGTTTATTCAATGTTGTATTCCAGCACTTAGATTAGTGCATGGCAAAAGTTAATATTCAATAAATACTTAATGAATGAGTGAGATAATGAAAGACAGTCAAGTTTTCTAAAGTCTAAAGTCTTTGGTAAAAGATATGATTAGCCAGATGCCAAATTTGCTTTTTATATGCAAATAACTATCAAAACACATGGAAATATTTTGAGGTTTTAACAGATTTTTTTTAATTTTTTTTTAACGTTTATTTATTTTTGAGACAGAGAGAGACAGAGCATGAACAGGGGTGGGTCAGAGAGAGGGAAACACAGAATCTGAAACAGGCTCCAGGCTCTGGGCTGTCAGCACAGAGCCTGTCACGGGGATCGAACTCACGGACCGCGAGATCATGACCTGAGCCGAAGTCGGCCGCTTAACCGACTGAGCCACCCAGGCGCCCCAACAGATTTTTTTTTAAATTCAAGGGTACAATATTGCATTCTCCAGTTTATTACATAGTCAATAAATATTGGTGTCCTAAATTACATAAAGATAATAATGAGAAATTAAAATCTATAGAACAACTTAAAGAGATAGTTATAAAGAGTTAAATGTATACACATAAAGAAGTTGAAATGAAGACAAAATGTCTTTTCTATTATAGAACAGATGCTCAATAAACATTTTTTGAATGCTTGAATCAATCACCAACTAAGGAACCAAAACTCATCTATTTTATAACAGTCATATATTCATCTTTCTTTTATATTGGGTTTCTTTTGATATCAATTGTTCAAGTTTAAGTTATTCTCAGTGTTCTCAAGTACTATCTATAGCTATTCCCTTGTTGGTATCTATCTATCTATCTATCTATCTAAATTATTTTTATTTATATTTGGCCTGATATTTAAAGGTAGTAATACTGTGCTTTGTTCATATGTTGTATTATCACCTTTGAAACAGATTTCCCCTTTCTTGTTAGTTATGTAGAAAAGTATCTATACTTTTCTGAAAGGAGTATATCAGAATACTTGGGCATGTCAAAAGCCCAGGGTTTACAATTTGGTGTTGTGTGGATTTAGGCAATATCCTCTGACATGAGTATTTGCAGACAAAATTTTACCTAAAAGCCAAAGAAACTTCTATTTATAAAGGAAGTGGAACCATAATCTTTCTCCTTGAGATTGAGGATTGTTAAAATATCTTAAATTTCAGAGTGTTGCACATTGAAGTTTGCAATAAGGGATTGTCAGTCCCATGTGCAAAAGACAATCTTCAGTATGAAAAAGAGAGATTCTAGACTGGTGACCTACACTTGACATTGTCTTAGGGAGGGTGGAATTTGAGCAGAGTGTATAGTTTATGCTGGAATACACTCAAACCTATGATTGTGGACATGCTTGAAAAAATGGAAGGCAAGAAAGTTGAAAAATATATTCTTTAAAAGATGTCATAATTAGTGAATGTATCTTTGACAAAGGTGCAAAGACAACATATAATGAAGTAAAGATACTGTCTTGCACAAAAGGGGTTGGAAACAACTGAACATCCACATGCAAAAAAAAAAAAAAAAAGAATCTAGACACATCTTACATCGTACACAAAATTAACTCAAAATAGATCATAGACCTACTGTAAAATGCAAAACTATAAAAGTCCTGGAAGATCACCTAGAAGAAAACCTGAATGACCCTGGATATGATAATGACTTTTTAGATAAAACAGCAAGGTCATGACCTATTAAGGAAATAATAATCTGGACTTCATTAAAATTAAAAACTTCTATTCTGTGAAAGGCAATGTCAAGAGTATGAGAAAAAAATCCATACGCTAGGAGAAAATATTTGCAAAAGATACAAAACTGACAAAGAAAAAAAAATATGTTATCCAAAATATACAAAGAACTCTTAAAAGGCAACAATAAGAAAACAAGCTGTGCCATTAAAAAAATGGCCCCAAACCTTAACAGACACATTGCCACAGAAGATATACAAATGGCAAATAAGTATATGAAAAGATGTTCCACATTATATAAGTGAAATGAAAATTAAAATAATGACATACTACCACACACCTATTAGAATGCCCACAATTCAGAACACTGACGACATCAAATGGTGGTAAGGATGTGGAGCAACAGGAACTCTCATTCATTGCTGGTGGAAGTGCAAATGGTACAGCCACTTTGGAAGATACTTTGGCACTTTTTTATGAAACTAAACACACTCTTACCATATGATACAGCAATCACACTCCTTGGTATTTACCCAAAGGAGTTGAAAACTTATGTCCACACAAAAATCTACATATAGATGTTTATAGCAGCTTTATTCCTAGTTACCAGAATGTGGAAGGAAGCAAGATGTTTTTCACTAGGTGAATGAATAAATTGTGGTACATCCAGAAAATGGAATATTAGTCAGCACTAAAATTAACTATCAAGCCATGAAAAGACTAAAAAGCCAATCTGAAAAAACCACACCTTGTATGATTCTTACCATATGACATTCTGGTAAGTGCAAAGCTATGAAGACAGTAAAAAGATCAGTGGTTGCCAGGGGTTATGGGTGAAGGAGATGAATGGGCAGAGCACAGAAGATTTTTAAGGCAGTAAAATTACTCTCTATGATGTCATAATGATTAATACAACATTATATATTTATCCAAACCCATGGAATGTATAACACCAGGAGTGAATCCTAAGGTAAACTATGAACTTTGGGTGATGTGTTAACGTCGGTTCATCAATGTATCAAACGTACTGCTCTGGTGCCAAATATTGATGATGGGAGAGGCTATGCCAGTTGTGGGCAGGGGGTAGGGGATATATAGTAAATCTCTTGAATTTCCCCTTAATTTTACTTTAAACTTTGAACGAGAATTAAAAAAAAATAAAGTTAAAAATAAGAAAAATAAAATAAAAAATAAAATAAATAAAATATGATAAAATTAAAATAAAATAAATAAAATATCTGTTATGGTTAAGGCTCAAGATCATTCTTTCTGCTGTGGGAACTCCTTAATGAATCTAACACTGGGAGGAATCCTTCCCCAAAGAATGAGCAGCTGCATTGAAAAAGTCCTTACCTCAGAGCCAAATTGACTTCTGAGCTTCTTACATTTCTGCCTAACTCGGAGCTTCAGCCTGTGGCAATTTCTATTGCTTATGGCCTTGCACCAGATAGCTGAACTGCTCTGAACTTTAGCCAGGAGAGCAATTTGGTACTGGATAACTTTTAACCACAAAGAGAGGCTGTGAGAGGGCCAGCACTTGCATAAATCTGGCTTAAAAAGGTACACTTGGGTTCTTAGTCTCTGGCCACGTTAGGCAAGCAGGAGAGGAGCAAGAATTCAATAATCCAGGGCAAGAAAGTTCTTAAGAACAGTTTGAGATATTGGGAAAAAGCTGGCTTTCCTGCCATGAGGGGCAGGTGAGGATCCAGACTTGTCATAATGTGAAAATTATTTTAATTTAACATTACTTCATACTCAAAACAAGAAAAGTAGTAGTCACATTTCAAATATGTGTATTTAATTTATTTTTTTCTTTTTTCTTTTTTTAAATAAAGTCTATTTATTTATTTTCTGAGAGAGAAAGTGCAAGCAGGGGAGGAAAAGAGAGAGGGAGAGAAAATCCCAAGCAGGCTCTGCACTGTCAGCATGGAACCTGATGCGGGGCTCGATCTTACGAATTGTGAAATCATGACCTGAGCTGAAATTAAGAGTCAGACGCTTAACAAACTGAGCCACCCAGGCACCCCTTTTTTCTTTTCTTTTTTTAAGGTTTAATTATTTTGAGAGAGAGAGTGGGGGAGGGGCAGAGAGCAGGGGAAAGAGAAAATCTTAAGCAGGCTCCACACTCAGCATGGAGCCTGACATGGGGCTCTATCACATGACTATGAGATCATGACATGAGCTGAAAGCAAGAGTTGGATGATTAACTGACTGAGCCACCCAGGCACCCCAAATTTCTTGATTTTGTTTTTCAGTTTAAAGCCCATACCCTCTAATTTTGAAGATAAGTTTCTTCCAACAAATATATTATTTCTTATTTGATAACTTGCCATTGAAATAGTTTCTTTTTTAAAGTGAATGTATACGTTGATAAATATTTTAGTTTCACTAAACAGAAAAAAAATTGAGTATATAGATATTTCTGGGGTGAAGGCTTTTTATGCCACACATGTTAAAAATCATCATCGTCATCATCATCATCATCATCATCATCATCATCATTCTCTAGGCTCTTGAAAAGTTAAACTCAGATAAACAAGCCAGAAATTCAAACTGTTATGGAAAAACAAACAACAACTCTTGGGCATCAAGAACTTTGGGCTTTCGTCCTAGCTCTGCCACTAACTGGGTGGGGCCTTGGATAAATCATCTAAGTTCATTGGACCTTTGATTTGTCGTTTTCGAAATAAAAGAGTTATACCAGATGATTCCAAAGACTCCTGCCGTTCCAAACATTCTAAATTTCTTGCATATGCATTTGTTACAGATTTTTTATTCGCATAGCAATATCCCATTTTACAAAATGCTGCCCAAGCAGGATATGCTACATCTATCAGGAATTAAATAAATCAGGTAGTAAAATTTTCAACTATTTCATTCAGAATAGGGAAATGCCAAAAAAAATCGTACAATCTTAACATATTAAGATAGAAATTTCAAAATTTTTGACAACCTAGTAATTGTAAAATATCTTGATTTTACTATTTTTTCCCTTATGAAAAAGAAAATGTGGTTCATATGCAATTAAAAATGAGTGCTTCTTTTCAAGCTGTCTAAGAAATAATAAAATATTTTTTTTCTCATCATCAGGATATGGCTATCAAGTAAGAAGTTGAATTAAATTATTGCCTCCACATAATACGTGTCTATATATATATATATATATATATATATATATATATATATATACTGAAATTTCATCAGTAGTCTGATGAAATTCTTCTGACTTTTTTTCATGGTAATTTTCATGCCTCAGAAAACTTTACCAGTTATTTGATTTTATTTTTTCATAAGTTTTTACCTCTAAATTTTTTCTCATAGATGTATATTCAATAAATATTAGCTATTTGTAAATTACATCACAAATATACATACTGAAGGTGTACCATCATAAAATAAAATCATCATGGGTAGGCTGTTAAAGTACATCCACAGTAGTTACCCTTGGCTTTCTAGAACCTTTGCTAGTCAACATGTGGACCAGCAGCCAGCAGCCTTAATGTTACCTGGGAATTTATCAGAAATGCAGAATCTCAGCCCATCCCAGACCTCCTGAATCAAGATTGGAATCATAAGCACTTTCAAATTTGAGTAGCATTGGTCAAAAAGAGATACTGATAGGGGCGTCTGGGTGGCTCAGTTGGTTAAGCATCCGACTTTTGATATCAGCTCAGGCCTTGATCTCAGGGTCAAAAAAAAAAAAAAAAAAGAGAGAGAATGAGAGAGAGAGAGAGAGAGAGTGTGACACTGATAGTTCTGGTCTGAGGACCCTGCCTAAGCAGCAAGCAAGGAGACAGCCTAGAAAGGAGGCCTTGCTGTTTGTATTGTACCCCCAATGCCTTCACATTTTTTTATGAGATACTATTGAGATGGTGGCTGATATTCATAGAATTATATCTTCTCTACCAAGAGTCCTCAAAGCTGACACTTATGAGAGGTCTTAATTATAGAGAAAATTTTCATGTTGATTTGGAGAAAGATGTTTCCACCTAGGTTTGAATATATTTTCATCCCATTTTAAAAGTAAAACTACAGGGGCGCCTGGGTGGCTCAGTCGGTTAAGCGTCCGACTTCAGCTCAGGTCACATCTCGCGGTCCGCGAGTTCGAGCCCCGCATCGGGCTCTGGGCTGATGGCTCAGAGCCTGGAGCCTGCTTCTGATTCTGTGTCTCCCTCTCTCTCTGCCCCTCCCCCGTTCATGCTCTGTCTCTCTCTGTCTCAAAAATAAATAAACGTTAAAAAAAAAATAAAAAAATAAAAGTAAAACTACAATTGACTGTTTACATCTGAAGTAAAAATTGTTCATTTCCATGGCATTTCAAAGGGTATTAATTGTAAATCAATTGTTTCTAAGCATTCTATGCTTGGATACCCAATCATTAAAAATCCATAGACATTGTATGACTACATCTAAGGGGCAGATGTTGGTTCAAAATGTGCTGAATACAAACATTACAAAGTATAATATATAATTTTCCTACATCTATTTTCACTTCTGGTTGCCTCCCTCATCCAAAGGTATTCATGCTTTGGGTAGAAAATCTTGTGATGTCATTTGAGAAAAAATTACGGTATGAGTTTTGTTTATAACAATGTAGTGGTCAGAAGAACCCACTCCACCTTGGCACTAGATTACAGTTCAGAAAATGTTCATGTTCATTTGTAATGTGTCCAGAGGACAGTGAAAGAAAGAGATTCGAAGCTGGAAAGAGTTCATACAAATCAAATTGAATGTTTCTGAAAATAAAACACAATATGATAGGATATGATATGATGTGATATGATATGACATAACAGCACAATGTAAGATTCTGGCAGAAAAGGACTGAATCTGAAGGATAAAATAAAGGAAGTAAAAAAGACATTTACTTTTCTTTCTCTCCTACTTACTCTTCTGAATAGGAGGATATCAAGTTACAAAATGGTAGTAGACAAAGTTTATGCACCTTATGAACAAATGTGCAATGCTTACCTGTCAGCACCATGCTCTGTTAGAATCTGCACTGATACTTCAAGAAAGGGAAAAAGATAATGGTCTGCAGAACATTATAGGATACTGATTAAACAGCAGGATTTGTACAGTAGGGCCACTGTAAAGGAAAAACAAATATGTGAAAATTTTAATGGAAATTATAAGCCAATTTTTAAAGTCTGAAATGAAGAAAAGGGAAGAAGAAAGTAAAAATGTAGAGATTAAAGAATATAAGGAGAAGGATAGGAATGGAAGGTTAAAGTGTGGAGAGAAGCCATGGGAATGGAGACACTTAAGACAAGTGACAAATATTTACTAGTAGTGAAGAAGACACAAGAATATGGCACCCTGATATTTGCTGGGATAGGTACAAGGATTGTCAATGGAGTCCCTTAAAACTTCTGATCTTTTCTGATTGGTCCACAGAATACAGATTAATAACAATGAAAATAGCTAATATTTATTTATTACTTATACAGGTAGGCACTGTTCTAAGCACTTTACCCTTATTAACTCATTCAATATTCATGCAAACATTTACAAATGAGAAAGCTGAGACAAAGAATGGTTAAATATTGAATTTATGAAGTTTAAATATTATATGTTCAAATATTGATCTGACCCAGATTTACACAGCTAGTTAGTGACGGATCTAGGTTTTATCTCAAAATGACTGATCTCAGAATTTTTGTTACTACCTATTAAGGATCCTAAATATTTACATTTCTAGAGATGGATTATAGATTTTATTTCTAGAAATGAAACATAATGCTTTTATTTTTTTACAAAAGGGTTTGTTTTTCACCTCAAATTTTTAGGTAGTTTTGAAAGGCAGTGTAAAAAAGGTTAAAAGGCCTGGACTTTTTACTAAGACCAGTATTCAAATCCTGACCACCACTTACTATGTTTAACATTTTTGTTCACCTCATTGTCTCATTTGTAAATATCCGTCTCCAATGTTTCATGTCAGATCAAATAAGATTAAAATTATGGCATAGTGCTTGACATAGGGTAGACAATAAAAATGGTAATTATTAGTATTATTTCTGGGACTGCTGTTATTTTTAATGTTATTCTCAAGTATTGTTGACCAACTCTTGTTAGTCTAGATTTCTCCACTAGAACATGAACTCTATAAGAGCACGAAATCTAAGGTGTTTCTAGTCTTAATGCACAGTGTCTGGCACAGAATAACTGTTCAATATGCACATAAATGGGTGGCTGCTAAATAAATAAAGACACCACTGCTGTTGACAATAAATTAGTATTTTCAAAGCGATGAATTTCATACTTGCACTTATTTAAAATGGCCTTAAAACACGGACTTAAACTTGAAAAAGGAAGGGAAATTTGGGGAAATAAAAAATTACTAACTTTTAATGTAAACATTTTTTCCTATATATTTTTCTAAGTAGGCAATTGCTAAAGCAGTGATTTCACAGTAATGAAAATTCCATTTATTGTAGCACTTTTATCTTGGCTCTGTATTTACAATTGACTCTCCCTGCTCCTGCCCTAAATATAGTGCATAAGAAAATGGAGTTGACAGACAGAACTTAGTTTTTAACTCTGATATATATCAGAGAAACTTTCTCCTCTTTGCATTAATTGGTAATTATGCAGCATTGCTTCAAAATACATCTGCATTTGGGTTTCTATTTTTATGTTTCCCTTTAAGCTATTGGTAGATGAAGTCACTCGATGGTGTATGGTGCTTTATTTCTTTTCTTGTGCTACGGTCAGCATAAAAACTTTACAATCTCATAAAAAGGAAAAGTATGCAATAAATGGATCTAATGAGCTTCTGAAAAATAGAAGTTTGAATATATTATAAAATTCGGAGCTTTCATAGGAGTTTGAATACATTATAAAATCGGAGCTTTCATTTCTTGTTATAAAAGAGCAATTTGTTTCTAAGAGTCAAATTTCAGAAAATCTGCACCCCTTTTTCCAATGTGTCTAAATGTCCTTTATTTGTGGCTCATTAACAAGCTCACTGGAAATTTGTTGATTTGATATCTATATCTACCATGTTGAGGATGCTACACTGGATGGGTACGACATACATTTTTCCTTTAGGTCCTATCCTTCAAGCAGCCTGCAGTCCACCTGCCATGACATGGGCTCATGATTAGACCTTGTAGGCACCAATAATTACTTTGAATTTTATCCTGATTCTGTCATAAGTAATTGTGTCGCTTTGGACAAGTCCACTTATTCTCATTGTTTACATCCTACCAAATTCTATTTCAATAGAACACGTATTTAGGTGAAGTAAGTTAAAGATCAATGAAAAGCTTCTATAATCACAGAATGTTATGAATTTGTTGCAACACCATAATATTTTGATACGTCAAACATTGTAGACAATATGAAAGATAATGCCAAACCATTGTTGAAAATGTTAATAATTTAATTTTGATAATTTTTTTGATAAATTTTGATAATTTTGATAACATTGGTAATGCCAAAATGGCTTAACTTTAAATTCTGGGTGTATAATATAATATTAAGATTCTATTTTAGAAACTTCATGGTGGTTTCCTCCAGTAATAATCAGAATAATATTCAAGACAGTCTATTGTGAATTAGACATTCTCTTGAATTTAAAAATCCATGAACGGTGTAATTATAAAATTGCGCCTTTAAATTTAATTAAAATATTTTAAAGGTACACTTTTCTATTAATGTAATTTTAGATTTATATAAAGATGGCAAAGATAGTACAAGGAGTTCGCATCTACCCCATACCTAGTTTCCCCTATATTTAACAACCAAAGCAAAGTTTGGTAGTTACTACAGAAAATAATGTTATAGAACATTATAGAAACATTATAGAATATGTTTTCCAACTCCTGATATAGAACTTTAGAGACAATGGTAAGAATTTAAAATTTTATACTGAAGGGTATGGGGAGCCACTGGGGGTTTTAAAAGAGAGGATTTATATGATCTAGGTTGTTTTCCAAAATTCAATTAAATTAATAGAACCAATCAATTTCCTGAGAGAACAAAGGTATCTTTTGTTATGTTAGTGAGGTGACTTTGGGACCACACCTAAGGGTGGGGGCTGGTTGCTAGGCTGATTCAGGGGTTGGAACTTTCAGCCCCACCCCCATGACCTCTGTGGAGAGGAAGATGTTTGAAATTGGAGGTCGAATTGATAGCCAATGCCAATGATTTAATCATGCTAAGTAATAAAGCCACCATAAAAACCTAAAAGGATGGGGTTTGGCTTGGTGAATGTGTGGAGATTTGGGGAAAGTGGCTGTCAGAGAGGACATGGAAATCCCATACCCTTTCCACATAACTTGCCCTATGTATCTCTTCCATCTGGCTGTTCCTGAGTTATATCCTTTTATAATAAATTGGTGTTAAAGAACGAAGATTCAACTGAGACTTATTAAGTGATTAAGGCTGCATCTCATCTAGCAAGTAGAGGGGAGATAGAGAGTTGTACAAAATGGAAAGTTTTTATAGGAACAAGCCTGGGGCAAGAAAGTTATCAGCAGAATAACAAAGGGATGATCCAGGCAAAGTCACCTTTCCTTAGGTGGAAGGACAGGGGATCTTACTAGGTGGATCACCTCATCTTCCTTTGGGGGATGAAGAGGGTCCATGTGACAGATTACCTTGCTGGTGCTTATCAGAAAATTCCTGATTGACAGGTTAAGACTTACATTACTTTGAGAGGTTGAAACTGCAATTAGGTTAGGTATTCAGCCTTGGTTTGGTGACTTGGCTTCTTCCAAGTGATGCTGTTTTGAGCCTATCGATTTCTTTTTAATACTGGTAATCTAGTAAGTAAAATGTTTCTGTGAGTTTTGTCAGCCACTCTAGCAAATTAATCAGATTTGAGGAGGGGATTGTTAGAACCTCCAATTCATAATCTGTGGGTCAGAAATAGTGACAGAAATAGTCAGAATAGTGACAACCTGGTCTTGCTATTGGCATGTGAAGGGAGGGGAGCAGTACTGTAGGACTGAGCCCTTAACCTGTGGAATATGATGCTATCACTGGGAGATAGTATCTGAATTGAATTACGTTATAGGACAGCTGGTGTGTGAGAATTGTTAGGTGGTATGGAGAGAACTCCCCCAACACATTGGAATTGGTGACCAGAAAAATTACAGGTGAGACTTTTGGCCAGAGAGCCTTGTATCATGTAGGATCTGGTGTTTCAGGAGTATCCCTCTTAGTTCCATTTTTCCTATTTCTATATATTACTATAAATATGTTGCTATGTATATTACTATAAAATTTAAGGTGAGTAAAATACAAAATATCCTTAAAGAAACCTAAATAAGATAATGTAACTATTGTTCTGTGATTGAAAAGAAAAAAAATTGATTCATTTATTTATAACATTTTAGCATTTAGTTTGAGGTTACAGAACTTACAGAGTCTTGGCAGGGGCTTCTAAAGACAATAACAAAGGACTCAGGTTTGGGAACCTCAGATGGAGAGGAACACTTAAATCATTGTTAAACTGAGATGCAAATGTAGGGTCCAAGTATTCATTTTGCACACCTGAAGACTGCAAGAAAGGGAACCTCCAGAAAGCATAAAAAATGACTTTAGAATCCAGGCAAACACTCCTTGACTCATCCCTATCTTGCCAACCGAAATAAATTTGATTGGTATGTGCTGCTCTTTGCTGGACTCAACATGATAAAGATTATGTTATAAAACATTTTCTAAAAATCAGAGCCCTTCCAAGCTTTCAGCAGTAGACCATTGAGCTGGCCTAGGCACTTTGGTTCCTTCTTCTTATACCTTAAGACTGAGAAGTTGCATGAGAACTTGAGACCTTGATAGAAAGGTTAGAGAAAAAGTGAAGTTGAGGTCACTGAAAATGAGGAACCCTTGATGCAGTTGAGACAGTCAGCTCTTTTGAAATGTACATTCAAGTATCTCTCTGATTCATTTTTCTCAGGTTTCTCTCCGAGATAATATTTTACTGTTTACTTCTCTCACCCACATCAAATTTTATTTTTCTCAATATATATTTTAATATATACCTTAAGGACTTCTGAAGGGAGATCTGAAGAAATGTTGGAATTTAAGAACATGTTAAATTTAGAAAAGTAAGCAACATGAATAGTAGCTACAGTCAATTTCTAATAAAGAAATAATGGCTATAGTTGATTTCTGACATATGTAAGAGATTCCTGTGCTAGTTACATTTATCAAATGTAATCAAATGCTTAGATGGAATTCATATAACTTCTCAATTTCTACCTTCATAGTGAAATAGGAAGTCAATTAAAATGTATACTATATAGGTAAAATGTATACTATATAAGTATATAAGTAAAATGTATACTATATAAGTTACTAGGCAGGCACCTAGTAACACTCTGGATAGGTAGGTCTAATTTTGAAACACAGTATCTGAGGTATCTGAGCATGATACCTGCACTGTATTACAATAATCAGAGAAACATAATACATAATACACGAAAGATCCTGATAGTTGTTGGGGAAAGAAGGGGAGGGGTTTCAGTTGGAACAAATCAAAGGGAAGTAAAATGCCATAACACCAGAAGCCATGCAGAAAATATCAAAATATAAAATAAATATGAGGACAATAAGAAAACCTTGGCATATGAGTAACTTAAGTTCAACAAATTTTGAAGGTTTTTTTTTTTTTTTTTAGAAACTTCTAAGAAATTTGATATATAGTAGTTGAAATAAATCTTTTACTTTGGTACATGGGCTTAAGTAGAGGCTGAATACTTGTCAAAAAAAAATGGTGGCTTCTGATTAGATTACATATACTCTGCTCTATTCATTTCATCTGGAAGCTAATGGATTTAATTGTGGATTCTGAAAAGATTGAAAAATTTTAATCTGGTTTTCCAACATAATCTCAAGCACTGTTCATTATAATTTTTTAAAAAATGTATTCTGAATGATTTTATGAAGTTTAGAAAGATAGACAGATATAGATGATAGGTATTATTTTATTGGCTATGTCCTTTTAAAAATTTATGTAATGGAAAGCCAATTGAATTCAGACATGGAGAAGGTGCTACTGGAAATGACAGGGTGTACACTTTTAGGGTGAGTAATTTCTTGGCATATTTTTTGTAAGACTAATATAAAATGGGGCATTAGGTTGTGATCAAAGAAAATCTTATTTGCTTTATATATATATGTGTATATATATATATATATATATTAGTTTTACCAAATATATATACATGACATATATATGTTTTACCAAATATATATACATGAGATTATATATATATATATATATATATATATATATCTCACATCGTAGATTAGAAATTAATAAAATTGGTCTTATAGGAAAATGCAACAGTCTATAAACTGAAAGGAATCAAAATTATTTAATTTAAAGAAGTTACAGAATCCTACAGATAAAAGAAAATAAAACTATCACAATCCCTACCAAGTTAGCCCTATGATAGAAGAGTCAAGCCAGAGGTTCCAGTCCTCTCTTATTATGAAAACTTCATCAAACCACTTCCTTTTGTAGTTCTCTATCAACTTGTCTATCAGTTAACTGGATGTCCTCCAAATATTTTCTAGTTCTAAAATTAAGCCATCCCATGTAAAGCTCTATGTTCAATTAGAAATGAAATTTTCTGGGGCTCCTTGGTGGCTCAGTTGGTTAAGTGTCTGACTCTTTATTTCAGCTCAGGTCACCATCTCATGGTTCATGAGCTCAAGCCCCGAATCAGGCTCCATGCTGAGAGCGTGGAGCCTGCATGAGGTTCTCTCTCTCTCTCCCTCTCTCTGCTTCTCTCCATCTTGTGTGAGCTTTCTATCTCTCTCTCAAAAATAAATAAATAAACTTTTTTTAAAAAAAGGAGCTAAGATTAAAAAAAAACCTGAAATTTTCTATGGAGTATGGACAAGTCTAAAAAGGGCATAAACTAGGGCAAGTCTTATTTTAAATTAACAGCTATAAAAGTAGGTAGCTTCAGAAAAGGAGTGAGGTACTGATACATACTATAATATGTATGAACCTTGCAAACATTATGTTAAGTTAAAGAAACCACTCACAAATGACCACATAGTGTATGGTTTCATTTATATGAGATGTCCAGAAATGGCAAGTTTATATAGACATAAAGTATGTTACTTAGTTGCCTGGAGCTAGGCAGATGGAGAGGGAAGGAGAGTGTTTGTTAATGGGTATGAGATGTCTTTGGAGGGGCAGGATGACGAAAATGTTTTAAAATTAGACTGCGCTGATGGTTGCACAAATCTGAAAATATACTTAAAATGACTGAATTGCCCATTTTACATAGGTGAATTGTGTGGCATGTGAAATATATACACATATTAGGAAAAAAACTGTATAGTTTCCGCCTTGAATAAAACAGACCCAAAGTAAGACAAGTCCAACAGCATGTCAGCACCATGAGTTCAGGGATTTGTCTCTTTTGTTCACTGCTGAATTCTCAGTACCTAAAAACTTGCCTAGCACAAGTTATGCCATCAACACATATTTGTTGACTGAAGTCTCGTATTAAGAACAGAAAAGCAGATAACTTCACCCCTGAAATCATTTTCAGACTTTCATATTTTACCAACGTTTTCTTTTCCATATGTTACCAAAGCAAAAGAATTATCTTTACTGCTAGCCTTGGTTGTTTTTTTTTTTTTTATGTTTGTTTATTTATTTTGAGAGAGAGAGAGAGATGGAGGGAGCATGTGAGCAGGAGAGGGCCAGAGAGAGAGGGAGAAAGACAGAATCCCAAGCAGGGTCCGTGATCAGCATGGACCTGGACATAGGGCTCAATCTCATAACGACCTGAGCTGATGTCAAAGAGTTGCATGCTTAACTGAATAAGCTGCCCAGTCACCCCTATTTCTAGTCTTGTTATACCAGGGCTTTTGGTTTTCTGTAGACAGCAATCCAAATCTATGGCTGCCATTGGCAGCCAAGCTTGGAGATGTGCTAACTGAAAGAAGGTGAGGCCCTTGAGCATCTGAAGCAATTCTGTACTAGCTTGTCTATGAGGGTGCACAACCCCTAGTCTGGGAAGCCTAACTGGAATAATCTTAGAAGTTTATGCCAAATCTAGAGAGCAAGCTGTACATGTCTATTTCCTCTTTTTAATTCTATGGCTTTTTATTTTACCAAATATGGAAAATATAGTGTTTCCTGTCTGAAGCTTATGCCTTTGGTTCCAGAAAATGGGCTTTCTCTCAATGGTTTACCAGGAAAGTAGCTATAAGAGGAAGACCCTTAGTCCTATGGATAGTGTCTTAAGAAATTATTTCATAAAAAATTACATTCCAGTTTTCCCAGAACCATTTGTTGAAGAGACTGTCTTTTTTCCATTGGATATTCTTTCCTGCTTTGTCAAAGATTAATTGACCCTATAGTTGTATGTCTATTTCTGGGTTTTCTATTCTGTTCCATTGATCTATGTGTCTGTATTTGTGCCAGCATCATATTGTCTTGATGACTGCAGCTTTGTATTATAGCCTGAAATCTGGAATTGTGATGTCTCTAGTTTTGTTTTTCTTTTTCAGAATTGCTTTGGCTATTTGGGGTCTTTTGTGGTTCCATACAAATTTTAGGATTGCTTGTTCTAGCTCTGAGAAAATTCTGGTGGTGTTTTGATAAGGATTACAGTAAAGGTGTAGATTGCTACGGGTAGTATAGACATTTTAACAATGTTTATTCTTCCAATCCATGAGCATGGAATGCTTTTCCACTTTTTTGTGTCCTTTTCAATTTCTTTCAAAGTCTTCTACAGTTTTCAGAGTACAGGTCTTTTACCTCTTTAGTTAGGTTTATTACTAGGTATCTTAATATTTTTGGTGCAATTGCAAATGTGATCAGTTCCTTGGTTTCTTTTTCTACTGCTACATTATTAGTGTATAGAAATACAACATATTTCTGCATGTTGATTTCATATCCTGCAACTTTGCTGAATTCGTATATTAGTTCTAGCATTTTTTTGGTGGAGTCTTTCAGGTTTTCTACAAAGAGTATCATGTTGTCTGCAAGTAGTGAAATTTTGACTTCTTCCTTGCTGATTTGGATGCCTTTTATTTCTTTTTGTTGTCTGATTGCTGAGGCTAAGACTTTCAGTACTGTGTTAAATAGTAGCGGTGAGGGTGGGCATCACTGTCCTGACCAGAGGGGCAAGGCTCTCAGTTTTTCTCTACTGAAGATGATATTAGCTGTGGGTCTTTTGTATATGGATTTTATGATGTTGAGGTATGTGCTATCTATTCCTACTTTGTCGAGGGACAGCAACATGCAGAAGAATGAAACTGGACCATTTTCTTATACCATACACAAAATAAAGTCAAAATGGATGAAAGACCCAAATGTGAGATAGGAAACCATCAAAATCCTAGAAGAGAACACAGGCAGAAACCTCTTTAACCTCTGCCATAGCAACTTCTTACTAGACACATCGCCAGACATAAGGGAAACAAAAGCAAAAATGAACTATTGGGATTTCACCAAGATAAAAGATTCTGTAGAGCAAAAGAAATAATCAACAAAACTAAAGGACAACTGATGGAATGGGAGAAGATATTTGCAAATGACATATCTGATAAAGGGTTAGTATCCAAAATCATTAAGAACTTTTTAAACTCAACACCCAAAAAACAAATAGCTCAGTTATGAAATGGGCAGAAGACAGGAATAGACCCTTTTCCAAAGAAGACCTGTAGATGGCTAACAGACACATGAAAAGATACTCAATATCATTCATCATCAGTGTGATACATCAATGTAATACAAATAAAAATCATGATGATATATCCCTTCACACCTGTCAGAATGGCTAATATTAACAACACAAGAAACAGGGGAGGATGTGTAGAAAAGGGAACCCTGTTGCTTACACTGTTGATGGGAATGCAAACTGGTATGGAAATTCTGGAGAAAAGTATCAAGGTTCCTCAAAAAACTAAAAATAGAAGTACCGTATGATCCAGCAATTGCACTACTAAGTATTTACCCAAAGGCTATAACAATATGGATTCAAAGGAGTATATGCACCCCGATGCTTATAGCAGCATCAATAAGAGCAAAACTATGGAGAACCCAAATGTCCTTTTGATGAATGGATAAAGAAGTAGTAGTGGTGTGTGTGTGTGTGTGTGTGTGTGTGTGTGTGTGTATGAATATTACTCAGCCCTTAGAAAGAGTGAAATCTTGCCATTTGGAATGACGTGGATGGAGCTAGAATGTATTATGCTAAGCAAAATAAGTCAATCAGAGAAAGAAAAATACCATATTATTTCACTCATATGTGGAATTTAAAAACAAAATATATGAACATATGGGAAGGGGGTGAAAAAGAGAAGAGAGAGAAACAAAGCATGAGAGATTCTTAATGATAGAAAACAAACTGAGGGTTGATGGAGTGAGGTGTGTGGGGGATGAGCTAGATGGGTGATGGATACTAAAGAAGGCACCTGTTATGATGAATCACTGAATTCTACTCCTGAAACCAGTATTGCACTGTATGTTAACTAATAACATTTAAATAAAAAGTTAAAACAATTTTTCCTATTATTGCAGATGCTAATTTACTAGCAAGTTTTGCTTATTTTAATTGGACACAGGTCTTAGTTCTTTTTTTCTCGATTCTCTTTTGGTTGCTTTATTTTTTGCTTTCTTCTTATGTTTACTTTAATGGACTATACTACCTTAGGTTTCTATATACAGGTTCCTGTTTGCTCTTTCTGTCTCAGAAGACTTCCCAATATCAATAAAGTGGGACACTTGCTAATTTCTATTTTCCCTACACAAAATTAGCATGACTATTCAAAGTTGAATTAGACATATAGCTGACCAATTATTATTCTTTATAAAAATCAAGATATGAGTCCATTCAGCAACTAGGTACAGACAATTTATGAATGCCTCATATTTAGTAAAACTTTAAAAAAGATTCAGTAATCAAAAAACTAAGTTAGTAAAAGAAGGATGATGAATTGATCTATTAACACTTCAACAATGAAGAGCTGTATACTGTGAGCTCTATTGAATATGATAGAGTAACTGGAGTTTAAAGCAATTAAAGTAACTAAATAGGTAGATGATGGATTCTTCCTTTGAAAACAAGGGTAGAAGTTACAGTTTGACTAAAATATTTTTGCAATACAAGAATGTATTCCATTTTTCATTCAATAAAGTGCTAGCAATTTTGCTTCTATAAATGGATGCTGTTAAATTATATGTGAATTTAAAAAATACATAAGATAGTTTAGAGAAAAGAATAAAATATATAATACTCAATCTATTAATGAGTAATAAAAGTAGACCCATGCCTTATACAATACATATAAATTTTCTTTTAAGCCAGTTTATTTAAATCAATTCTGGTTATCTGTGTCTGCATGAAGTGTCTTAGAATATTTTTTTCTTTATTTTAGTATTTTACCCTAAATGATATGCTCTTCTAAAAGGGAAGCACATTTTTCTGGTTTGTATTAAATGCAATGATAAGTTTTTCCAAAAATAAATAATTTTTCCTCACAAATCCAAGTAAATGAGAAATATCTTAGTGACATATATTATTCTAACTATAGAGTACAATTTCAATGGCTAACCATGATAACAAGCAAAACTTATAAAGAAATTTCTGGCATGTTCCTTCTATGACTACTTTCCATGGAATTTTTGTTTAAGTCTGGTTGAAGGCAATTCACGTATATATTCATTATATCTTATGTTCTATTGCCCTAATTGCAGTTTTGTGGCCGAGTCAGCACTGTTATCAGAGTATTGAGCAATCAATGACTAGGCCTCATGTTTTTGGGCAACTACATCACAATGATCACATTTTTTGAAAATTAAAAGCAGAACCCTGCTCATTGAAGTATTGTGGTGTGGGTTGAGTATGTTATAGCAGAAAACAATCAGCATATTCAGGCAGTGACTAATGACCATCAATAGGAAAACATAAGTTTTACATATCAAAAATGAAGAAAAAAATTTTTAATTCATTCCATAACTGGAAGCCTGTACCTCCCCTTTACCTCTATCTCTTTTACCCATCCCCGCACCCCCTCCCTTCTGGCAACCATCAGTTTGTTCTAAAAGTGGAGAAGTATTTTAAGTAGCTCATGCTTTAAGGTCCACCACCACCCCCCTTTTTTTTTCTCAAAGGTCCCCTTTTAAACATCAGAATTTAAATCTCTGATTTCAGAATCTAATCTTCATTGTATGGGGATGTGGTAAACTGAAATATGTATTAGTTTTAGGTTAGGAGAAACTTCAGTTTGAATTCTAATGCTGCTACATTTTGACTTAGTTTCTTGATTACAAGATAAAAATGTATGTATCTACCTAATTTTATTGAGAGAACTCAATGAAATAATATATGTCAAATAATGTAATATATATTCTAGACATGCCATGCCAGGCATCATTGTGTAGGTGTTTATGGTGGTATTTGATATGACCAAATCTATAAGCCACCGTTAACTAAGATCAAAAGCAAGGCTCCTAAGTTATTGACCAAAAACTATTTTCCTAAATCCTAAATGCCTGCATACAACATTTTGTCTTTCAAAATTAGTGAAATAAATTGATGAATAAGTGACACAATTCTACATTTTACAATTTCTTCATATTTTTCTAACACTAAAATATTTATCAAACACTTGGACTCCTGCTGAAATTGTCATTTGTTTTTGTAGCAAATTCTTCACTAACACTATTGCCATGCAGAAACACAGGAGATTTTAGTCCAGCTTCAACTACTTCTGTGTTGGAGAGGATTTCAGATGAAATATGAATGTTCACAAACTCATAATCAACAGGAAATGTACTTTCTGAACCAAAGTAAGTGAAATCCGAGTTTCAGGTTATCCTATTTCCAAAACACTGAAATCTGAAATCCTCACAACATTACATGTGCTTAAAGCATACCCCCCAGTTTAATGAGAACTTTTCCAATTGATTCAAGAGATACAAGATAAAATAGAAAGGACCTCAGTATCATTGTCTCAGCTTAAGTATAGGGAAAGGGCAGAGATGCAGAGCTGCTGTGATGGGGAAGTTTTTAAAAAGAAGACTTACTCTATTATTTCACAAGTTTATGGGAAAAAAATGTGCTATAGAAATAAAATATTCATAAAATTGATTTCCCGTATGCCAAAACGAATCTATGATGTGATCTAAGTTGGTTCCCTTGAACAACTCTTTTAGCCTAGCATACAGCATCGTACATAGCATCCTGGGTGTGGATAAGGGAGAGCAGGGGGGAAAAGGCAGAAGCTATCACCTTTCATAGGAATACTGAGAAATATTCTATATACCACTGTTTATGAACAGCACACAGGTGCCGTGTCTGTGAATGTCAATGTTGTCTTTGATACACAGCCATCTAACCTAATATACCAAATATCTGCAGGAAAATAATGTGTCACTATTAATTGAAACAAATTTGAGTTAAAAATATCATTCACCAGGGGCGCCTGGGTGGCGCAGTCGGTTGGGCGTCCGACTTCAGCCAGGTCACGATCTCCCGGTCTGTGAGTTCGAGCCCCGCGTCGGGCTCTGGGCTGATGGCTCGGAGCCTGGAGCCTGTTTCCGATTCTGTGTCTCCCTCTCTCTCTGCCCCTCCCCCGTTCATGCTCTGTCTCTCTCTGTCCCAAAAATAAATAAAAAACGTTGAAAAAAAAAATTAAAACAAAAAAAAAATATCATTCACCATTTAGTAGGTAGGAAAAACAGCTATTTAACAAACTATTATTTTTCACTCAGATATTCTTGTGTATCATGTAGTACTATAAGCAGTGTGGCCCACAGATCAGAAGCAGTTATCAGGGAGTTTCTTAGAAATGTAGAATCTCCAGTCCCACCTCAGAGCGATTGAATCAGAATCAGTTCAAGAAGTACTAACTGAATTAAAATCAGTTCAAAGATATTGTGAGTGTAAGAATCTTGACTGCATAGTCAATAGCATCCACTCAATCCAGACTTTAATGAACCCGAAATGTTTCATTCATTGTTCTCTTTTTTTTTCATTTTTTCATTGTTTTCTTTTTAAAAATTTCCTTCTATAATGAGATATTACTTATAAACCACTAACTGAACAAACTCTAATTGCACAACTCAATATTTACACATATACAGCTATGTTTCCATCTCTTTCATACTTAAGTAGCTTTTACTCTTTTTCTACTCTTGCATCCTTTATGGCTAGGGGGACATTACATGATCTTGAAGACTGCTACTTTCTGTAGAATTTTAGTTTTCAACCTCACTTGGATCTCCAATATTGCATGGCAATTCTTGCCTTCCTCCTTATTCAGCTTAATTTTCTACCTTCTCAACAGGTATTTCAAACCTTCATCACCATTTTCAGAAGGGCTTTTTCATTTCCATTTTCTTTTTTGATTTTGTGGATGACCTTTTCCCTTTCTCCACCCACAGAGGCAATCCAATGAGAGCTTTCTTACCTTCTTCTCACTTCCTTACTTGATTCTCACATTTAGAAATAGTATCCATATCTATTCTTCACTCATCTCTCTACTTGTGTCAATAACTACCTCTCATCCTCTTCTACTCGGTGATTAATGATTTGGCCTCATCAGTTATTTGTTTTCTGCCCTTTAATATATGTATACAAGTGTATATATTATATATAATTAAAATATAAAAATATAAAATCTAAAATAACTAAAAAGAAAACACAGAGTTTTCCCTTGACTCTGTCATCCTCTTTTTGACACTATCTTTCTCCTTCATTTCAAAGTCAATCTTTTTGAGCCTTTTGACTTATCTCTTTGTTTCGTCTCTGCATCTCTTACTCACTTTTCCTCTGCTGTAGGTGCACTTTTCCTCCATTTCTCCACTGAAACAACTGCTGCCAATATTATTAGTGACCTTTGTCAAATCCAGTAGATACCTTTTTTTTTGGCTTCATCACTTAATTTCTAATTGAATTTTCATAAGCAGTTTCTTCCCTTGCCCAGAGTTATAGTTTGTTTCTCATACTTCAAAACTAAGCTGTTTTTTCCATCTGTGAGAAATAGGGTGAGTACGTTTTATATTCTAGAAATGCAAGTGCATATCACATTGGTGTTTTTGACTTTATGCATAGTTCTTTTTGTCTCTAAGCTTATAGTATCTACTCAAAATAATGTTTTCCAAACTTATGTTAATTCTTTTCTTCTCTGCCTCCATCAATATGGTTTCGTTCATTAGTTTTTAGTTTATGAAGAGAGTGAAATAACAATTTGTGAATGACTAAACCAACCCCGTGGAATAGAATTTGTATGTAATTTGCTATGCAGAAAGCAGTTGGATAATGACGTATGTTCTATATATAATTATGGTTCTGATACTGGTTTCCTATCTTCTGTATTCCTATCTAAGAAAGTGCTCAAAATCCTTTGCCACATGCTGCGATGAAATTCCTCTCTTCTTGTATTGCTCAGATTTTTCTTCAGATTCTCTTCTATGTGTCCCACATGTCCTTGTCATGATAACTTGCAGAGTTATGGTTACTTTCTTCTGTTCAGGCTATCATTCTTTTTTCCCCAAGTTTTTGTTTAAATTCCAGTTAGTTAACATATAGTGTAATATTAATTTCAGGTGTAGGATTTAGTGATTCATCACTTACATATTTTGGTTATCATTCTTAGTTAAAAATTTTACTTATTGTAATTAGTCATATTATTTTTAGTGAGGCATTTTATTTATTTTTTTTAATGCTTTATTTATTCTGAGAGAGAGAAAGAGAGTTAGCACAAGCAGGAGAAGGGCAGAGAGAGGGAGAGAATCTTAAGCAAGCTTCACACTGTGAGCACAAAGCCCCATGCAGAACTCAAACTCACGAACTGTGAGATCATGACTTGAGCCAAAATCAAGAGTTGGATGCTTAACCCACTGAGCCACCCAGGCTCCCCGAGATATTTTATTTAAAAATAACAAACTCATCTTGGAAAAAAAGGAGTAAGAGTAGTCTCTAGGTGCCTAATATTGTCTAAATTGGACTCATGAGAAAGATACTAACTTTAAAATATTGAAAAATAAAAGGCTAAAAAAATGTATCTGAGCATGATGACCAAATGATAGTTGTTATACTATATAATAAAGAGCTCAATTTGATTATTAGAAAAAAGAGGAAAATTCATAATGATGAGAAAAATCTAATTTCTATAATAATATAACAATCTAAATATGTATGCATCTAATTATACTTTCAATTTATAGAAAAAAATAGAACTAGAAAGAAAAATAGAGAAATCTACAATTAAGTTTTGTCAAAAATTGAGAAGGTGATTCTAAAATGTGTATATAAATGCAAAGACGATATTATAGAAAAATATTGGAAGACTTACAGTTATGCACATAACATTTATCAAAACACTCCAAAAATTAAGACTTTGTGGTATGGGTACCAATATAGCAATAAAACAAAACAGGAAGGATATTAAACAAAATCTGATTTAAGATAAAGATAGCACTGAAAAACAGTGTAGACATGTTGGTTTTATTCAAAAAAAGGATCCTGAGTCAATTGGATTTGTATATATGGAATAAAATTAATATTTACCTCTCTTATACAGTCTACACAAAATCAGTTGGTAGATTGTGAGAAAATATCTTCAAGCTTTCAGGGACAATTTCTTAAATAAGACCACAGAACCTCTAAGCTTAAAAGATACACCAAATAATTTATTAAAATAAAATTTTAAAAATTTGTTAAAGTGTGCCTAGGTGGCTCAGTTGGTTGAGCCTCTGACTCTTGATTTCGGCTCAGGTCATGATCTCAGCGGTTCATGAGATTGAGCCACTGGTCAGGCGCTGTGCTTACAGTACAGAGCCTGCTTGGAATTCTCTCTCTCCTCCCTCTCTCTCTCTCAAAATAAATAAATATACATAAAAAATTAAAAAATTTGTTAATCAAAATCAAGCCACAAAATAGTGGAAATTTTACATAGTGCATATAATCAATAGAGGACATGTACCCAAAATATATAAAGAGTTCCTCCAAAATCAATAAAAATACTCATAGCCCAATAAAAAAATTGGTAAAAGAAATGAATAAGTACTTCACAAATTTAGTTTTCCTAAAGGCCAATAAACATAACAAAGGTGCTCAACCTCATAAGTCATCAAGGAAATGCAAATTACAATCACAGTGAGATACTACTACACATCAGAAAGGCTAGATGATATAAACTGACAAGTTTAAATGTTGATAAAGATGTGGTATGACCGGAATATCATACAGTGCTTGGGGTATGAATTGATACAATCATTTTGGGAAGCTTTCGCAGTAAGATGCCATATGACTCAGCAATCCCATTCATGAACAAATACCCAAAATAAATTCTTACATATCTTCACCAAAGGATAAGTGCCAAAAATGTAATTCTCAAAAGAGGATGATACACGAAGTTGTGGCTTCTGATGCACAATCCACGTGCAAATATCTTCAAATAGAATTTACATCTGATTCAATTTGAAAAGTTACACTGAAGGAAAAAAAAACCTACTGTTAAGTGTAACAAATACAAAAAAAGGCTTCAGCTAGGCATCAAATGTCATTAAAAATCAGAATGTGCATATTGGCAACTATAGTTCCCCCTTGCCTAATATTTTTCATTTCCACCTCTAAATACTCTTAAACAAGCCTAATCCTAGACCTTTAATAAGGATCACTGATCAGCACCATGCATGCCAAAAAGACATGCTAATGACTCTTTAAATACAAGCCCATTTAAATCACTATTTAACAGACTAGTCAAACCAATTTCTCTGCAGTTCCCAGAGTGTTATGACCAAGATTGTGCCTGTGAAAACAGTCTGTGTTGTAACCTCTCAGAAGAACACATCCTTTACCCGGGCCTCAAACTATTCCCACAAAGATCCAAGGAATGTGAGCTCCGAACTAAAAAATAAATCACAAAACCTTCTGCACAGGGAACTTGGCCTCATAGAAATTGCTACCACAGTTACCAGAGAGAGAGAGAGAGAGAGAGAGAGACTGAAAGAGGGGGGTGCATAGTCCAAATTTAAGCCTAAAATGGGTGGCTTAGGAAGCTGGTCACATGGCTGTACCCTAGTTGGGAAAGCCAGAATGTTCAGTTTTTTTATACAGAGAGGTGATCTTTGGTTTCCACCAAGATTTATAAGGTAGAGAATTACCAAAATATTGCAAATGTAGTAAAAAATACAATATCCCTCCTGAATCTCAATACTGCTCCTGGTTTACTGCTTTACCACATACGTGGGCCCAGGCAAATCATTACCAGGCCTCTTTGTAACACATGGAATAATTTGACACTTATCCATAAAGACATTGGAACTCTGGCATACTCTTCTTTCTTCTCTTTTTTTGTCTGCCTCTCTTTCTATATTTTTAAATCCTTCTCTTGTCCCCCTTTTCCCCAGTGGGTGTGATAACGAGGCCTAATATTTTATTCTATTGACTGGTAGTTACATAACCTTGCAAATGCCGCTTGCCATGAATCTTATATATTTGATTGCCTGCTATGTAATTGGTGATAACAAATCTGGATAGAATGAACTGGTTAAATTGAACACACAAAATAAAATCAATGAGGAGAACGTTTTTAGAATGTTTCTAGGAAAAATTTCATCCCTCGCAACAAAAAATTTGAAATTGTTTAAAATACTGATTTAAAATTCTCAAGATATGTGTTTACTCAGTTTGGCTAAAACTAATATGCTATGTCTGTATAAGTAAGTTTGAAACTTTAAAAGCTTTAAAGTTTGAAACTTTAAAAGTGTGAAATAAAACTCAGTATGTGTCCAGTACAAGTCTCCTTGCCAACTGACCATAAACCACTTTAAGTTTCAGTTAGTGTCACATTAGCCCTGTGAATTTCCTATGAAATTCGGGCTGATTTGGAGTTTTGTTATTGGTTTTGGTTTGGTTTGTTTTTTTAGTAAGTGACAAGAGCTTTGCCAGCCTTGGTTTAAAGAATCAGATTGCAGGAGTCTGTAATATTGTTGGGGTGAGCTTTGGAACAATTTTGTCTTCTACCTTTGATCTAATGTATAGATAATGTAAAATCACCCCCTTTATAACTTGCTTCTTTGTTGTTTCAAAACACTACAAAAATCCATAGTTTATAGATAATGCCAGTTTTTATATGGAAGAAAAATGCCTGGAAAGTCCTAGAAATATCAGAAGCCACACATTGTACAGCTCCAAGACCAGATTCCACGTCCATATCAATGGACAGATTTTATCTAATATGTGACCTCCTCTGTCTATACCAATTTGGTTGCCATAGGTGCTACAAATAGCAGAATTTGATAGCCTTTTACACCGAGTGTCTGAATAAGAGGGGAAAAGGACCATGATACACAATGAATGTGTGAATTCATTTCTTCTATTGTCATTGACTATACGGAAAATACTCACTATGGTAAATACAAGCAAATCCAAACACTGTCTTATGTTTTCCTTAAAATGAGACTATAGTTATCTATTTTAACTAGCTTTTCATAAGACATTTATTCAGATGACATTTCTAGTCTATTTTGGAATGTTATTAATACCAGACCTGCTTATATGGAATGCAAGATTAACAACATTCCTGAAAGCATAGAAGAAACTTTTCATTCATATGTTATTGTTATAAGAGGAGCAGATGTTAGAAAACTTCAAAACTTGCCACCCAGCTAATCACTTACAACTTCCTCATCCAAAAATTTATTTATTAGTATTTTTTAATATTTTAGACCAACACATATTATTGTAGTCTGAGAAGACATCATATGATGTCATCTGAAAAAATATAATTGCTGTTTTCTGATTAAACCTTGGCAATTGTGGGAACTTCCGCTCTTTTTTCCCCCCTCTGGGAGCAGAATTAGTGTTTTTATTATGACAAAGTAGAGAGAAGAAAACAAGGCTCATGGGTTTTCAAGGCTCATCATTTACTTAATCTTTCAAAACACCTCTTACTTGGAACAGAAATTAGGTAGTAACTACTGAAAAAAGCATTGCATCAGGATGGAGAGACCACGGTGTTCTGCTGCTCCTTCTGGCTAAGGATTATTTTCTGATCCAGTTGGAGGCTCTGGAGAGTGAGCTATGGTAGACTCATTAAGGAAGATTATAGCAATCCAGCTTGGAAAATGGGGTAGAACTTTATTGCCAGCTGGAGATGAAAGATATTTCTAGTTCTTACAGCAATCAAAGTTCAGAAACAGTAAAACAAACAAAAAATGTACAACTGGTAGACTATTTTGCTGCTGGAAACTAGACAAAGTTTCCTTTTACTGGAGAGGCTGCATTTTCTCGATAGTTTAGCAAATGATTTTCCCCTAACAATTGTTAACACATCATATTAGCCCAGGAAAATCTTGATCCAGCTGAAGTCCATCCATATTTCTACACCCTGTTGGCCTGTGTAATAGTAAGGGCTTCCATCACTAAAATGGCACGTATTCAGCTTAAATGCTCCTTTCTTTTTAATTTTACACAATCCACACTAGTATTGTTTTTATGTTACTATAGAACTTTTTTTTTTCTCAAGCTTCCATGTATCATGTGGCATTATTTGGTTTTTGTCTTATCTGAATTCTTTGTCCCAGAATACCTCCTCAGTTTATAAACTTATTGAATAAGAAGTTATCCTATTCATATGTCCTTTTTAAAAGCCACTGAGCATGTTGCTTTTACATAGCAACTACTCAGCACAAGTTTATTGAATAAATGAAAGTATGCTGTCATGAATGAAGAAATGAATAGGTGAATCCAATTATGTGTGTTCTTTTGTACTAAGGGAGATTCAAGGAGACTGTTAATATGGATAAATACCAATATGTCCACCATGGTAGCATTTAATTACTACATAAATGTATTTAGTATGTTTGGTTTAAATAAAATTATCAACAGGAATGTTCCAGGAGAGTTACTGTTTAGGATCCTCATATAAGTTACCAGGAAAAATAAGTTTAAATGCTGAATCATAAGATTTAATAAGCTAATGTTGGTAAAGCACTTAAGAGTGCCTGATAAATAGCAAGTACTAGACAAGAGCTTATTAAATAAAATAGATCACTGAATGATCTGTGTGATCACTAAAGTAGCTTGCATAGATTCTTGTGCGCATAATCAAGAATCATAAAAAAAAGACTCAAATACAGTAGTTGACACAGAGTAGGTTTTGTATAATTAAAAAAATTATAATTTTATTTTATGTTTAATAAATTTATGTTGAGGGGTGCCTGGGTGCCTCAGTTGATTAAGCATCCAACCTTGGCTCAGGTCATGAACTCGCGGTTCGTGAGTTTGAGCCCCGCGTGAGCTCTGCGCTGACAGCTCAGGGCCTGGAGCCTGCGTCGGAGTCTGTGTCTCTTTCTGCCCTTCCGCTACTCGCAGTCTGTCTCTCTCTCTCAAAAATAAAGATTAAAAAAATTAAACTAATTAATTAATTAATGTATGTTGAACTGAACTAATTTTGTGAAATTAGTTTTAAAAGGATGAAATCTAGATCTGACACTTCTGCATTGATCTGAAATTTTATTTCCTAATTGAACCTATTCTTTTTTTCTCCTCATTGTGATTATGGATTATAGTGCTTATTCAATGAATATTCAAAGGAAGTAATGATTAAGTCCTCCACCTATATGTGTTCTGACAGAGAATCACTTATCTTTTGACATTTCTCAACTTCTTATCCAACTTTACATACCTCTTGACTTCTTCACCTTCTAGACTTTCTCCCATACTGGAGTAAGCAATTCCAGACCTTTAATAAGCCATATGGATTATTATTTCTCCCCTGCTCATTTTTATCCTTGTTGCCAGATCCAGTTTACATCCATTAGAAGAGCTAACTAAGTATGCTGCCTTACATTGAGCTGAGCTCCTGAGGACACTTAGAATCACAGGGGTCAGGAAAGGAAGCAGAAGGGGATGCCCATCAAGAACAGAATTGCACTCAAGGGTACTTGCAGAGTATCAGTAAAGAAGAAATGCTGTACTGGTCAAGTTGGAGAGATAAGTGTAGGCCATAAACAAGAAACAAGTGAGATGGAAAGAGCAGGAGCAATCATTGAGAGACATAGGAAGACATGTGAGGAAAGAGGTTTCATTAACCTGTCCATAACAAAATTGGCTTTGCTAGAGTTGGAATTGATGCTTCAACTTGAAATAAAGCCTGAAGTGTAAGGTGGAGTTTTCTCAAATACATAGTCCTACTGGAAAATAAAAGGCATTTATTAAAACCAAAAATGTCTTCAATATCCTCTATGTATCAGAATTGGAATATGTATAAGCAGATGAATAAAAAAAAGTCCTTAAAATGTTTACATCCTAATAAGGAAGTCACACATACAACAAAAATAATTATATAAATTCAGGGCACAATGAAAGTACATAGTAGGAACAATTAAAGATATTCTGATAACTTGTTCAATAAGGATTTACCTAGGGTAGTGACATGTAGGATGAAATCTAACTATCCTTTTTAGCCCAACCTCAGTTAGGCCCCTGTAGCTACCTAATGATATTTATAGCCATCTCTAGTGAGATACTTGTTGAATTATCTATAGCAATTAATAAAAAATGCTTCTTGCTCGCTCTAAGGTTTACATCTTTATCCTTACCCTGTACTGTTGTGACAATCTCTCCCACCATAGTCCTGGGTGAAGGAGATCCAGCATAGGCCTTCTAAGTCTTGTTTTTAATCTGATCACGACACTTGGATTTTCATCTCTTTCTCCTTATAGATCCCAGCTTCAAAAGGATTGACCTCTTCCATTTTACTCCAAGGTAAAGCTTTCTACGTAAGACTTATTCTTACATACATTAACTGGGACCTGGTTCTGTCAATTACTTACTCTTTCTCTTACTTTCAAAATCTTTTTTTTTTTTTTCCTGTTTGTTGACTACTTCCCCTGTACCATCCACTGTTCTCAGGGTATTTCTATTAAATTTGGTAATAAACTTTTAGTCTCTCTTCTTTCTTGGGCTCACTTTTGAGGACTATAATCCAATTCCTTGCCTTTGTTCACTATCAGCCTATTCAGTAAATGTCTTAGTGTCTGGCATCTGCTTTTGTCCATCTATTAGAACCTCTCCAGAAGGCCACTAATGATCTATTTATTGATTACTAATCCCTGTCTGGGTGTATGTTCTCAGTCTCAGTCTTAGGCCTCCAAGTAGTATCTGTTCTTCTGAACTATCTCCTTTGAGACTTATTTCCTCATGACTTGTACTTTACTAGAGTTTTTTTTTTCTAACTCTACTAAATATTTGTCTCTTTCATTTGTGCAGAAAACCTTTAAGATAGAGGCAAGCTATAACTAATTGCATTGCTCAGTCTGCAAAGGCATTAACCTGACCATATTTATGACCATATTGTATATAGTACTTTACATGCACCAGGCCATATGACAGACACTAACACTTTTAATTCTCACAATAACTGTATGAAGATTAAAATGTAGAGAAACTAAGGCACAAAGAAGTTAAGCGACTTGTTCAAATTTGTGCAGATAGTGTTTTGACTGGCATTCTGGCCTGGAGGATATGATCTTACAAATTATGCTGCCTCTGGCATTGCTACACATTAACACAAACTTACCTTTGTTGGGAGGTCTCTCTACCCAAATATATTCTACTGTGTTCCAAACCAGTTTTAGGAATCTGTATCTTTCCACATACCTTATATGTGGACTGCTCTAAAGGAGCTTTTAACCATGTCCACCAAGAAATCACTGGACACAATTCAGGGAATCCATTAATTTGGATACGAAAAGACATCTAACTAACTTCTAAAAGAAATTTAATATTTCTGTAAAATATTAATATAGGCTACAAAGCATAGTGGTACTAACAGTACCATTACATTGGCACCACTGGAAAACATAGACAGTCTGTGTCACAATAAATATTGCTTAGGGGCACCTGGGTGGCTCAGTCACTTATGCATCTGACTTCAGCTCAGGTCATGATCTCATGGTTTGTGAGTCAAGCCCCATGACAGGCTCTATGCTGACAACTTTGGATCCTGTGTCTCCCTCTCTGTCTCTGCCCCTCCCCTGCTCACTCTCTCTCGCTCTCTCTCTCTCAAAAATAAATAAATAAATATTTAAAAAATTTCAGTATTGCTTAAAGTAATCATTACTTTGAAATTATGACAGCTATTGGATCCATCACTAAATCTTGTTATATAATGTATTAAAAGGCAAGCAGTTTTATTAATATATCACTTTTTAAATTAGCTCTGTTTCAAAGTAATTGGTCTGTATTTTAATTTATATATTTTATTTTATATATATAAAACCATTATTCTGAGGAGTCCACAGGCTTCACTAGAAAAGCCAAAGTGCTCCATGATACAACATAACTTGGAAAACTCTGCTTCAGTCATCTCTATACTTACATCTTCTCTGTTCTTTCTACCCAGGCAAATTGGATTTCTAGTGATGACACTTGGTTACTTATCTGGAATTCTACCCTTTCCTAAACCCAAAATCATATTTTCAACATTCTGCTAGACTTTGCCTTACTATGCTACTAACATCTCAATCTCTATTAAGAGAATCTCTCATCTACCCTCACTAATATTCTTCTCTTTCTAGTACCCACATATCTTTGACTAACATGTACGTATTTTCTGTTGTTTAGACTAAAAAACTTGGCAAGCATTCTTGATTCTTCACTGTTCATTTTTAGTTCCAATAAAACATTTTTATTGTTTTTTCTTCCATTGTCTTCCCAATAGTTCATGTCATTGTCTTTGTTTTCATTCCAGATTTTACTACCCTCATTTTGTCTCACTTGGACAAATGCAATATTCTCTCCTAGCCTTCTATTTCCCTCTCAAATTCTGGTTTATGCTAGTTCCAGAACTGTAAGTAGTGTTAAAGAAGTAAAGGCTGTCTACACATCTCTTTATAGACACATATATTTTTTTAATTATAAGGTACAACTTATAGGATACTTGGATGGCTTAGTTGGTTGAGCTTCTGACTTGATTTCAGCTCAGGTCATGATCTCAGGGTTGTGAGATTGGGCCCTCTTTGGGTTCCACACTGGGTGTGGAGCCTGCTTGAGATTCTCTCCTTCCTTTGTCCCTCCCTCAGTTGGTCCTGTGCATGCACGCGTGCATGAGGTCTCTCTGTCTCTGTCTGAAATAAAAAAAAAAATTCATTCAAGTATTAAAAAGAAAATAAAAACCTTTAAATCCTATCTTCAGAGGTATTTTAATCAAGTCTTTTAAAAGAAATTAATATATCTGTTACATGTATATTATATATACAATATATATTATATGTGATCATGTACAATTTTAAGTAAACACACTATATCTTGGAGTGATTTCTTGGGTCATTAACTTAGTTAATGCAATAGAATATACTATAATTGCAATGGAATATACTATAATTTATATAGTCGTTACTTTATTTTGTTTTCATTTAGATTTTTTCCAGTAGGTGCAATTACAAATAATCATGTTGCAGCCATTATTTAAAATTGTCTTCCCATGATCCCTTCTTGTGGAAATCCAGCAATTTTTGAAATCCATCGCAAATTTCATTATCTCTTTTTTCTCACTCTCTCCACATACCCAAAAATATATAGTACACTCTTTAAGACTATATCGTGCCTTATTTAGTTTTGTCTCTTCATGCATAGCGGGTGACACAAGGAACATTAAGTTCCTGGATCAAAGGTTAGAAATCTGGCAGGGGCCATTGGGCATCTTACACTTCGAATTCTCACCCTCAGTATACAAAATTAGTTTAAAAAAAAATGCTTGAGAAAAAGTTAAGAGACAAAGCTAGTTTCTCAGTTGAAATAGTTATATGACAAAGCTAATGTACTTATGATGCCATAGCAGGAAAAAAAAATTCAAAGTAGCCTCAATGTAGAATAACTATTATTCAAAATGTTTAACAGTTATAACACACACACACTGGCATACACACACAAACTGGTGAATGATTTCACACAAACAAGGAGTTTCTTGAATGTGTGTTAATCTGGTAGTCGTTATTTTCCTTCTAAAAGATCAAGAACATTAAATTCCTTCTTAACTCTCCAGAAAGAGAGAGAGAATGAGAAAGCAAGACAAATGCTGGGAAGATGTAAAAGTAAGGCATGTTCAGGAAGATCAATGAACAATGTCAGCATTCTGCAGATGAGAAGAAAGAGAATCTCTTTTGGTTTTTATATTTTCTACATCTCCATAAAAGTTACAGGCTCACAGATTATAGAATATATAAATAAATCTGAAAAGGCTGTTGTTTATATTAAGTGTTCAGCATTTGTGTAGAATTTATTTCATAATGTATTTTAATCATTTTCTTTTTAGATAAATCTAAAATGAAGAATGTTTTAGATAGATATATAGATGGGAGTGTTAGGAACCACTTAAAGTTCTGGTATCCAATGTGGGTAGAAAGAGATAAGCAATACCAAATGATGCTTTATGGAGGTTTATTCCTGTTTGGGTGTGTTATGCATTTACAGATGTATTATGAAATACATTCCACCATGTAATTAATGCTAATTTCTACGGACACTCCTCTGCCCAAATTTGGATGAGAGTAATGCTACTAAAACATAATATCTCTTGATATCTTCACTCCCTATGACGATTGTATTTAATTTTAAAAACTTCTAAAATTATTTTATTGTAGCTTAATAAAACATTACTGTGTTGAAAAGAAAGGAATAGTTTAATGTGGCCAAAAATTTCCTTAAAAGTGCCAAAGCTTGAATGAGAAGCTCAACTTCAAAGTCAATTAATAGATGCTAGATTAAGGAAGGAATGTAGACTCCGATTAAAATCTTTGAGAAGGAATGAATTCAGAAGTATGAAGTATGTGATGTGTGAGGGTAATGAGGGAAGGGCAAAATGATAGCACTGCCTTGTAGGTGGACTGTAACTGAGACGAAATATCAGAGAAAAATGCTCAGCAAGTTTACACCATAAAAGACACCGATGACTTTACCAAGCATCTAATGGAACACTTAGTATGGACCAACTGACAGAGATTTCATTGTACAGGTTCTAGTTTTTAGTTTTAGCTTTTGATGGTTTTGCTGTTTGTTTTGTTTCATTTTTTCCGTCATCGTATTGTTGTACTAACAGATTGGCCTCTTAGAGCTCTTCTAACAATTATACTCCTGGTTTTCAGATTCACACTGATTACTGTTTGTATCTAGGATGATGTGTTAATTTTAACAATTACCCATTTTTCAGTAAAGACAACTATTATGCAAGCAATGCAGAATTGTCTGTGATATATAACACTAATAAGGAGCAGGACTTCCCTTGGGTTTATGAAGTGCAAAAGAAACTAAAATCATGATCACTCTAAGTATACTTAATAGAGATACATAGCATATCAGGTATATCACTTCCTCCTTCTCACTCCTGCAACTTCGGGGACCCCTGTCAATACTCTTTCCTGATGAAGGTAATGGGAAGAAAGGGTACTAACATTTCTTGGGAACACTGGAGGACTGTCTTCCATTTATACGCCCTATGCGATGTTGTTTTTCTCCAAGGTGTAGCTGACTGAGAATGATCTTTAAATGATCACTATAGTCAATAAACTATGCCAACAAGCAGTAAGTGCATGAAGGCCCAATACTAATATTGATAGATAATAAGTTTATTTCTAAATCTTATTTATGAGATTTGTATGAATTTCTGAGCATACAGTCATCTGTGTTTCATCAACTCTGTTAAAAAATTACATCAGAAGATTCTTAGAATTTTTACCATGAGAAATGTTACCATGTTACCAGTTTTGTGTTTGACACAAAACCTAGTATCTCTAATATAATTTATTTGCTTTGTATCTGTTACAAGGACAGACTTAGGCAAAATCTGCTCCAATAAAATTTGTATTTAAATATTGATAAACAACATATTGACTCCTCAAGAGTTTGGTTACTGAACTTAATAAGTGTTGTATTTGAGAAGAATCAATTATTAGCTGTATGTATAATGAAATAAGATAATTAATTTAAAAATAATATTTTAATAATATCTATTCACAACTCCAAGAATGGCAAATATCTTGCTGTTATAACTAGTTATAGATGATTGTGTTTACTTTTTATGGGTTCTTTTATAAAACATATAAAAATATATCTTGTAAAAGGAAAAGGAGACATGGTGAGAAAAATATAGCCAGTTACTTATTAGATGCAGTTTCTCCTTGACCTAGGGATATAAGCAGGAAAGAACTCATGTAGAGGAAGCAAAAAGGGAAGATTAATATAATGAAAGAAAAACTTTCAATTCGCTATTTTACTTGGATCCAGACCTAAAGAACCTTCACGAGTAAATCCTTCAGTGGGGGAAGAATAGTTTTCGCTCTATACTTTTTCATGATAAAAATTCTTTGTTTTTGAAAAGAATATGATATGCCAATATGATATTCTCCCCAACTCAAACTCAAATTAAGAACCAGAAGTATATGACAGTGTATATTAAAACATTTTGTTATTCTTGTGAATAATTTTCCAAAAACCTGAGTCTTCAATTCTGCTCTCCAATGATTCCAATCTGATTCTCTGTTTAGTCTACAGCTCATCTTTGGGGCAAGCATTTCAAGAACATATGTCAATTATTAGCTGAAAAACTACTGTATGCCAGCGATTTAGAAACTTTAAAAATATTATAGAACTCATCTCTAGTTACTGTAACTAATAACAATAACACAAGAAGAAGAAAATTTTACTTCCAAAAAGAAAATTCATGGCTACAAATCACCCATTTTCTACTTTCTGTATTTGCCATTTTCCTTTCAAAAGAATCTGAAATAAGATAGGCTCCACTATGCCATCATCACCTTGACTCATGGCCTTCACTGCAATTACCACAGTGAATTTATGTCCAAATGACAGACCTCTCTGACTGTGTAATATTTATGGTGGTGCACAGAGGGTTTGTCGATATTGATGGCAGCTTCAAAAACCTAAGTGTCTAGCAACATCATTTCTAGGTCATCACCAGCATTCTGGGCACAGTGGCAATGTGAGTGAAGTTTTTTCCAGGTGCCTTTCACTTTCTTCCTCCTCAAGTACTGCTTACAAGCACCAATTTGCTTTCAATCCTCCTTTTAAATCCATTCACAGACAACAGATTCTCTGAGGTGGCCTCTTGATTTTCAAAGCCACCCATCCTTTTGTGATTTATCAAGGTCCACTCTTTCTAAAGTAACTATAACTATACTCCAAAATCACTTATTCCCATACCATAGAATTTCCATTTTTGTTTCTATATGGCAGGCAGATTAATTAAAACCAATGTAGATTTCACTCTCTAATCTGGATCTTGATACACTTCTTTTAGCTTCCCAATCTGAATTTTGTTCTCTGTTTGTTTGTTTGTTTGTTTATAATTATGGATAATTGTGGATGTTATCAATAGATATTTTGATTGTTAGTGATAATTTAGAGTCGTTATGCTTGGGCCATCAAAAATTATAACTGATGATAGGGAGACCATTATCCCAGTTTGACTAAGACAATGCCTATTTATACCTGTAGTCTTGGTGTGACCATTTATTGTCCAAACCATGGCACTCGAGATTTAAAGTGTTCTGCTTTAGATAATAAATTATGTGGTCACCTGGATAATAACTAACATTTATTACATGGGAGAGACATCTTAAGTACTCTACATGTAATATATTAATTCTCACAACTTTTTGAGACACATACAATTATTTTAGTGCTTCTTTTACAAATGGAGAAGGTGAAGAACCAAGAGGTTTAGTCAGTGCTGGAAGTCAGATAGTGGTAAATGTTACAAATCTAGACCATGTGCTCCAGACTCTATGCTTTAATTCTATCAAGTTTGAAAACTATTCATCATAAGCTCTGTTCTATTTCTAAGCTCTCATCCTGCTATTGCAAATGATGACATGCTTTCAACAGTCTCTGTTTAGTCTTTTCCTGAAATCTTCTCTTCTTCTCACTCTACTTCCAACAATGACACCACCATTCATTCATTCACTCAGCCAAGGTAAGCAAAATGTGCTTCGGTTCAATACCATGTGCTCAGCCTAACCTCCCAGTCATTTACAACTTCACAGTCTTCCTTGTCTTCTTCCATCCTCCCAAATGCAAATTTTATAAATTCTTCTTTGGAAGTCTTGAAAGTCAAAATCTGATCAGATGACTATAACCTAACAATGAAAAATAACAAGTATTGGCAAGGATATGGAGAAATGGGACCTTCATGCAATGTTAGTCAGAATGTAACATGGTGGAACTGGCGCCCCCTTAGAAAATATTGACAATACCCTGAAAAGTTAAATGCAGGATTTCCATATGACCCAGTACTTCCAATTATATTCCCAACAGAATTGAAATATATGTCCAAAGAAAAACTTACACATGGATAATCATAATAGCATTATTTGTAATAACCAAAAAGTAGAAACAACACAAATATATGTCAATTGATGAACAGATAAACAAAATGTTGTGTATCCATACAGTGAGCCATACAAAAGAATGAACTAATGATACGTTATACTAAGTAAAAGAATCCAAACACAGAGTCCATATGTTATGTGATTCTATTTGCATGAAATGTCCAGAATAAGCAAATCCATAAATACAGAAAGATTAGTGGTTGCGAGAGATTGAGAATGGGGGATGGTGATTGACTGCTAATGTGTATCAGGTTTGTTTTTGGAGTGATGAAAATATTCTAGAATTAAATAGTGGTTGCACAACCTTGTGAATATACCAAAACCACTGAATCGTACACTTTAAAATGGTAAATTTTTTAGTGTGTGAAAAATTAATCAGAGAAAAATGTATGACAAAGTGAAACTGTAATTTTCCTTTCTGATTTTTAATGAACTAAAATAACATGTTTATTTAAATTGTTGGGGAAAATAACTCATCGTATTTTTACATGATAGTTTGACAAACCATGTTTGCTAAGTAATCCAGTATTATTTAAGTATCACCATCTATGAATTAATTAGCTTTTAAAAATAGTTTTAGAATTATTTCTATAAAGTCAATTGACTAATAAGTGCCACCAAGAAACAGCCATTAAAAATGGACTAATTAAAACCTTAGAAACATCATGATAAACTCAAAATATTATAGTCTGTACAAAAAGGTTTAAATAAAGTGTATTGATTTTTAAATTAATATTTTATATGATAAATATGTATAAGATAACTTCTTTTAATATACTATAATTCTATTAACTTTTCAGAAATTTTATACTCTTGTTCATATTTCTGCCATTATCTCATTTTATTTGTAGTAGGAGATGAAAACATCTTATGAAATTATTTTGATTTCTATAATGGTTGTTTCCAAAGACTTAGCCAAAATGTCTAAGGAAAAAGAAATGTAAGTTTCCTGTTCAATAATCACAATAAATTAATAAATAAGTTGATTAGCTATTGAAAAATTAAAAGTCCACTGTATTTAGAGAGGAGCCTTTAAAGATATTTGTTGTTTATTATTTTATTATTTATTTAAATAATTACGAAGTTCAGTATAATGCCAAATAGCTTTAATGGGTGGGAATTTAAAGTGGATATTTTAAGTTTAATATAAAGGTTCTATTAATAATCTAAAGAACAGTATTAAATGGTGTGACTTTGCTTTAGTTTTTACATGTGGGCTTTTTCTAAGGTCTAACAGCTAGCTTTTGTGGTTCTAGTAGTATGCTGCCAAGTCCCATGGTATAGGCACAGACAAAGCTTCGTCAGAGCAGAAAGCTTTCTTTTGGGTTTTCATATAGTGCTTACCTTGCGTTCAGCCAAGGTAAGCAAAAATGTGTTTCAGCTCCACTGTGTGTTCAGCCCAAACTGGCTGTGCCGCTCTGGCTCTCGAACTTGTGGTCCACCGGCTCCCCAGCTGCTGCTGGGCCTACTCATCCTGGCTAATAATAGGAGTCAGGTCTACTCTAAATTTTGCTATTTGTAATGGAAGCAGTTTTTGCTTACTCAGGGAATTATTTTTAAATAATTTCCCTTGCAAACCAGCTGTGATGAGGCTTTAGTGTCCACTAACACTAAAGGTATATGCCCTTGAGACATTCGTAGTCCAGTTCTCCTTTCGACCACAGTGAAAGCATTGATAAGAAGGGCTGCAGAGGGAATAGCAGGAAAAGTCAAGAATGCCGTGTGTGTGTGTGTGTGTGTGTGTGTATACAGGTCTCTTGAAGCTAAATCTATTCCTCCCTCTTTCTAAAAATCATATGCTCCCCCTCAGTAAAAATATACATGTTTATTAAATATGTATTTATATATTATAAATATAATTTATAGTATACATTAAGGTATATAAGGTATATACCTTATATACCTTATATTATATATAAGGTATATTTATTAATATATTATATATTATAATAAATTAATATATTTATTTATTAAATATAAGGTATATTTATTAATATATACAATATACTATATATATATAATATTTTTTCACAAAGGGGGACCATATTTTCTACTTCTATTCACTCACTTGCCCATATAGCAAACCACTTACACAGTTTCTAAACCAACAAGATAATCTTTAAGGGACATCAATAGAAAGTCCTTAGTAGAAAGTACTGTCTACCAGTTCTTAGTGACTTTTCTGTTCTCCTTTTCTGTGAAACTAGTTCAAAAGTTTTTTTGTCGAATAAGTAAATGAGGAATACAAGTGACCATCTCAGAGACAAAATCCTAAACATGAGAGCCTCTTCCACAGCAATTAAGTCTTGCGAGACATTGAAATGTTTCAAGGTTGGGGAGAAATTGTGGTTGTCTATTCTGGTAACTCTGTAGGGAGGGAGGGACCAGGAGGCTTTCACCAGCTAACTAGTGCCTTGGTCCCTTTAATTGATCTTTGCTTAAGTGTAAGTCCAATATTTCTAAGACATGAGAATCATGTTTTGTTTTTCCTTTGTTGTGTCTGTTCTAAGCCTGGGAAAGATGGTTATGGAAATAAAAAAGCCTTTTAAAAGACAATAACTAAGTTTTGTCTGTTTTAAAAAATGTTTGTTTGGAACAATGATATCAGATTCTATCCGGTAGAGTAGAAAACAGAACTGGCTTGAAGTTTAAGAATAATTTTGTTTTTCAGTCTCAATTGTGCTATTTACAACTGAGTGAGGTTGTGGTCACTTAACCTCTCTGAGCCTCAGTGTTCTTGTATAAAATGGGAGCAATAGAATGTAACTTGGTTTAAACAATAAATAAGATAATGTGGATTAAAATAATCATTTAAATTCTTTCTAAATATAAATGCATAATTTTTCTTTGATCCCCTTCCCTACCTTAAATCATCCAGTCTTATTTCCTGTTTGACAATCCACATGTTTATCTTTTACGCTTTTCTCATAAACAAACACTGATTGTTTTCTTACTGTAAAAGATGAAATCCAGATATCATGCTCAGTTATAGTAATTATGTAACTATAGATTTTGGCCTTTCTTGATCTTCTTTATAAAATGATCTTTTAGGGGAACCTGGGTGGCCAGTGAGTTAAGCATCCGACTTTGGCTCAGGTTATGATCTCATAGTTCATGGGTTTGAGCCTCACATCAGGCTCTGAGCTGTCTGCTTCAGATTCTAGGTCTCCCTTTCTCTCTCTGCCCCTCCCCTGCTTGTGTTCTCCCTCTCTCTCTCTCTCTCTCAAAAATAAATAAACTTTTAAAAATTAACCTTTTAATGTTTTTAATGTGAATATCTTAATTGTAACTTGCCTCATACTCTTAAAATGACTGAAGTCTGAATTAAAGCAAGACCACTCAGAGTAATTTAATGAATGTTAGAAGGATGATAATGTATGGTACCAATTTCATAATTGTCTGATGTTTTGGAATTATTCTAGTTTGCTTCATAAGGCAATTAATTAGTTATTAATATAGTTTATGATTTTTGTTGAAATTTGTAAAACCAGCTTAGTGTCTTACAATGAGCAAGTACTAAACAAAATTTATTAAATGAATATTGATTTTTTTCACATTTGTTTTGTTCTAAGATGTTTAAAGGGTTTTACAGAAAGATATACAATGTTTAATAAATGTTTTAACTGTAATGGTCTAGTGAGAAAAAATAATCTGTTGAATCTATAAATGAATAAATGAATGAATGAATTTGCAGCTGTCACATAAGCTTTAGAGATTGTTCAACATGAGAAATATCTCTCAATCCATTAAGAAAAAATTTCAAACAACTTATGGCTCTCAAGTGCTATGCCTGACTCAACAACAGAAATGGCACTCAACTGCTATGCAAGCTTCATCAACAATAAATAACTTATTAATAGTAAATCACAAGCCAAATCCAAAATCAAATTTGAAGGAATTCTTGACTTCTTTCTCAAAGCAATGAAATTCTTCCATTAACTGTCTGTGACTACACTTATACAAGCAAATAAATAAAATTGAGCAAATCTGTCTTCAATTTAGACTGTATAGATCAATAATTTAATTCTTGAAGTTTCCTTGCCTACTTTTATGTGGAAATTTACAGTCTTGTTTATAGAGTTGAATAACAAGAGAATAAAATCATTTTACGTTTTTTCTAATATCTCATATTTCTGACAAGACTTGCAGACATTTTATCTGGGAGCTGACTAGATCATTGATATAAATTTTGTGTAGACCTGTGTTTACATACTTATTACATACAAAGACTTAGTCACTCCAAAATTATTTATTGATCACCCCCAATATGCCAGGACTCTTTTAGGTACTTGGAATACAACAGTGAATGAATATGGCACTCCTCTGAAAAATTACTTGCAAGGGGAAAATGCAATACTACAGAGTAGAATGCTTTTGTTTGTGTATCATACTTTTCATTACTGACACGTTGATTTCTTACTGTAGTCAGTTATTGACTACAAAGATCATTTATTTCTTGATTGTTTTGTTGTAGCAGTTCAGTATTTCCGATATATTTAATGTACTAGAGCCTAGCTCCTCCATTTTAAATTTGGCCTCTCTTAAATTCCCTCTCCATTTTGCTAAATTACTACTGGGCTGAACTGTCTGAATCTTTTCTGGACTATTTTATGGTTATAAAAATATAGTGACCACACAATGTGCTTTGGCACAACAAAGGGACATTTTTGGTGTGTGTGGTGGTTCATGTCAGTTTAGAAAAACAAACTTTCTCTGTCAATATATTATTTTGAGGTGCTGTACAATCATCCTGTTCTTTCATTCCATAATTACAAGATTTCTTAGGATAACTTATGTAAATAAATGGCATTATTTATCATAATAATTAAAAGTGAAAACAGGTGGGTCATTAGGAAATAAAATATGTCCATTTAGTAGACTGAATATTTTGAATCCATTGAAAAAATACTTACAATATTTGAATATATACTAAAACTTTAAAAAATGTGGGAATTGCCCATTACATAAATATTAGTGCAAAAAGAAGGACATGTAACTATATGTCAAGGAGCTGTATAACATTAGAATACAATACACCAAAATATTACTCATGTGTATTACGTGTAATATAATTTTGTCCACACACCTCCTGATATTTTCCAAATTTTCTACATTTATTAATATTAATGTATGAAACTTATGATTATTTATATTGTAAGTAATTATCCAAAGATCAAATTATTGCAGATAAATACTTTTATGATTAGTAGCACTTTCAAGTAGGAAAAGGTCCTATCTAGGAGCCGATTTATAACTAGTACCACAGTATTGACTTTATGAGTTGATCCCATACAAATATTCATTCATTCAATAGATATTTATTAAGTTCCCACAATATGACAGTTATTGCTCTAGGTGCAAAAGATGCACCAAAAAAAAAAAAAGAATTACAATATCTTCCCTCATAGAACCTACATTGCAGTAGGGAGAAGGCAACAAAAAAGAACCTTATGGTCAAATCTGTAATGTGTTTTGATGGTAAGTGCTATGGACAAAAGGATGATAGAGATGACTACATGAGGAAAAGTTTGAACATTCAAATAGGGTAGTCAAGGAAAACCTCAACCAACAGGGAACATCTGATCTAGGATTTGAAGTAGATGAGGTTACAAGCTGGACAGATTTGGAGGAAGAGTATTCCAGGAGGGAACAAGAGCACAAATCCTGTCACTGAAGCATTTCTAGTATGTTGGCCAATATCTTGGTCCATTGTGGCTGGAGCAGAATGATGGAATGTGATGGGGAGGATGAAATAAGAGAGGCAACATGAACCAGATAAATTAGGGCAATGCAACCATTATATGGACTTGGATTTTTTCTGCTAATTACATGTGAGGTCATTGGAGGGTTTAGAGAAGTGATATGATCCAGCTAACTTGTAAATTATCATTTTGGCTGCTCTATTAAAAACGGACTATGAAATTTAACAAACTTCTACTCTATATTGTTTACATACACAAATATGATTTGATGTTCTTTATAATAAGATATTGATAAATTACAGGGGAAGCCTAATGTTATTTATCACAACTTTCTAAGACTATGTGAGATTTCTCTGTACCAGCTATAGTGTGTGTACTGTTTTTTACTATCATTATTTTGTCTGTCATTAATTGGCTTCTATTAACAATGCCTACATGTATTTCTCTCTGATTCATGCTATTTAAGGGTGTAAGAAGGGTGATGAGTAAACTGCAATGAATTCTACGTCGCGATCACTGCCTGCAATTTTATCAATCAAGGCCTTGTCAGAGAGAAAAAAAAAAAAACATTCTTAGCAGAAATAACACAAGAGAGTTTTATTAAGGGACCATTTGCAGATGTATAGCAGTACTAAGAAATATCAACAAGGACTTTAGAGCACCCTAGGGTAGTGACAATGGGGAGCTGTTGCCATCTCTAGGTATGAAGGGGTGGGGGCTGGACAGCACTTTAGCTATAAGAAAGAATGACTTCAATGATTGTAACCTCAATAGATATACACAGCTGACCCACAGGGACTCAACACTTTCCTTTAAAAAAAAAAAAATTACTCCAGGGTGTAGTTCAGCCAGCAGCGAAGAGGCAAGGAAATCCATCCATGTAGTCCCCAGTCAGCCTCCCAAGACACAGAGCAAGGCAGAAAAAGGTGGAGAACAGACCCAGAGGAGCAAATTTAAAATGTATAGTGTAGCAATCAATAAAGATTATAAATATTCTGTCTTCATTAATGGTATTTCCAAACTCTAGCCCTGTTTCCTTACACTGCTATAACACATAATCTGTAGATGAGGAAATCATCTACACAATTTGAGAGAATTGTTGTGATATAGCTTCTTTTAATTCAGGTTCTACAAAATTCATTATAGGCGAATAGAACTGTACCTTTTTTTAGTGTAAGGGTGAGGGACATTTTACAACTTTATTTTTGGAAATAAATGAATAATTTTATGGTTTAGTACTCTCTGCTGGCTCTTTTTTCACTAATAAAGAAATTATTGTTTTGTGAGATAATCTGTATCACTTGGTGATTGACTATTTACATTATATACCATATGTATGTGAAGATTATTGTCCTGATATTTTTAAAACCCATGAGAAAACATAAATAATTACTCTTTTTTGCTTAACATTTTTACTGTACATATATAACACAGGGTGTGAGTTTTTAAAATGTTTAATAGGATCACAGCAAACTTAAGTATAATAGGAAACACAAAAAAATCTAAGGACCTGTGGATAAATGAAAGAGTTTATATAATTAAATACAGGTTTGCTATGGAATTCTAAGCAGCCATTATTCTTAGTAATAATTCATTAATTTATTTCACAGTTACTGAACTTCTCTTTTTAGGCTTTGTTCATATATATATATATATATATATATATACACACACATAAATGTATGTAACGATATGATTAATGTCCACAGTATATCAATAATTGTAAAAAGCAACTTCTCAGGTGATATGTGTAAATTCAGCTAACATTTTGGGGATATTGACAACCACAAAACATTGCTGAGAGAAAGTAAAGAAGTACCCCATTCTTTCTTAGCTTTCCTCTTGAGACTCCAATTACATGTATCTTAGACCATTTGATATTGTCCCGGAGGTTGCTCAGGCTCTTTTCTTTTATTAATATTTTGTGTTGTCGATATTATTTAGATTTGATAATTATTTTCCATTATACTACTAACCCTTTATTCTATACTCGCAAATCCATTCTTAAACTCTTCCAACATTTTAAAATTTACTATAGATATTGTACTTTCCACATCCGTCATTTTTTATTTTATTCATCTATATATCTATATATAGAATATATTCTGCATGCTATTTTCAATGGTTCATCTGGTCTATTTCTCTTGTATGCTTTTTTTAATAACTCAACTACAGCTTATGCTTTTTTTTCTTTGCATATCCACTATTTTTTAAATTATAGCTTAAACATTTTAGATGATACAGTGGAGGACTATGGGTTTTTTTCTAATGGGTGTTGATTTTTATTCTGGTTGGCAGTTAAATTACTGTAGATTATTTTATTTTAATCTTTGTTAGGTAACTGTTATTTCAATCTTGAATTTTCAGAATGCAAACCCTCTTGTAGGGTGTGTCCTTAGTTCTAAGGACAAAAAAGTATTTCTAGGCTCTTGATTGAATGCTCATAGTGCTCAGCAACATGTCTGTAATCTTCAACATTTTTCAGCCTTGTATGATCTTTTCTATCACTACTTAATTCTTACCCCCATATCGGATCTCTGTTGAGCACGTATTCTTAATTCTGCCTTGGATAAAACATTAGGTAAATCCCAATGCAGATTTTTGGGGCCATCGTTATACCTAATTATTTCTTTTAAAAAAAATTTATTTTGAGGGAAAGAACAAGCACAAGATGGAGAGAGGGTCAGAGAAAGAATCCCAAGCAGGCTCCTTGCTGCCCCGCTGTCAGTGTAGAGTGCATCGTGGGGCTCAAACTCATGAACTGTGAGATCATGACCTGAGCTGAAACCAAGAGCCAGACGGTTAACTGACTGAGACACCCAGGCACCCCTGCTGCTGAACTCTTTCTTCTCTGATGCTTTGCTCTAGGAATTAGTGTAAAGTGACACATCAGATTGGTGACAGAGTTTTCTAAAGTAAGGGTTAGTGTTCCTTCCACTTTATCATTGCCTTACTAATTCTGCTTTGGCATGTTTGAGATTAGTACATAATTTAGTGAATAAATAGAAGATGATTCATACTTCCAAGGCATTTTTGGTGATGAATTCATAAAAGGTGCTACCTTCATTATTTCCCATTATCAAGAAGAAACTCTGCATATACTAACCTATCTACTCCTTCTATAGAATCTTTAGTCTTTTATTTTATTCCTTTTATTATTAGTTTATTATTAGTGTGAGAAGGTGGAGAGGGTCAGAAAAATATCCTTTGACTGAAAAGGCACTTTCAGACCAAAAAGAGAAACAAGTCACTCTATATCATTTACAGAGTTTTATTCAGGGTAACTTACTGCCAGGAGGGAATCAGATAGACAGGGTATCCACACCACTACACACCTATTTTCCACCCCAATTCAGACCTTAATCCACAGGCTGTATAGAGTGGGGGCTTTGTAGTGAAGTCAAAGAGTAATTATTTAAAGTGGTGCCACCTGTGCACCAGTCATTTCTGCTAGTTATCTAAAGGGCACCCTCTGTGCACCACTTTACAGAAAATCAGACAAACCTCTCTGCATTCTGGTCAGGGCAAACATTAATGTCCAAGGAGTCTGGAACACGTAGCACTGAGGGAGGTCATTGAGTGGATGTGAGCAAGACGGAGGGCATAAAGATAGAGCCAGTATTGTCAGTGCTTCTACAAATCATCATAAAATCTTTACTTTCTATATTATTTTCATTATTATAAAACGAACTGCAATACAGTAAGATCCATTCCTTAACATTGGTTATAAGTATATTGATCATATAATAACTTTCACAATTCTGTGAATTTTACAGACACTTTATTTCATTGAAATTACATTGAAAACATAAAATTAAGACAATAATTGGAAAAATAATAATTTATTAAGATTTAAAGTCAAATTTGCCTTTTGTTTTTTTATTAATTAGTTAATTTTTCTACCATAAAAAGCCTTATATTAAAATTGTTGGCACATACAAGTTTAGTTAGAGTCATAAAGCTGACCTGTTATATCAAATTATGAGAGATTTGAAACTCTGGATCTAGGTCAATTTTGGCAAGTAATGGTTATTCATTTTAGAACCATCAGAATAAGCAGAAAATATTTTATTTTGCATTTTTATCCTGCTTTATAATTATATCTAGGATCATAAGACTTATATCTTAAAATCATTCTACTTTATATGGGTAATATTTTAAAGTAAGAAATTGGTTTATAATATTCTATTGCATTTTTCTCTCCACTATGATTAAGTTTCTGAGACATTTTGATAATAGTATTTTATTAATATGGGGAAATTAATATTTGAAAACATTAGTAGATTCTTACTAAGATGAAAATTTGCAATTGTTTAAAATGTGATCTAACTAGTCCTGCCAAGCACTGTTCTAGGTATTGATGGTATATGCATGAAAAAAAAACAAATTTCTTCCCCCAAGGAGATTCTATGTTATCTGAAAATAAAAACAACAGAATTTTATTATTATTATTGGTATTATTGTTGTTATTATTGTGTTATTTTTACCAACACAGAAATCTTCTATAGAGTTCAAATTAAAATTTATTTTATTATTTATTTACTTATTTTACCTCTCAAAATGTAATTTCTTACCAGTGTCCTTGAAAATTTTTTCCACAAAATGAATATTCTCAATGTTGGAGTTTCCTTTTCTAATATTTGGGCAAATATTCTGGTATTTTTAAAAATGTTTATTTATTTATTTTGGGGGGGGAGGGGCAGAGAGAGAGGAAGAGAGAATCCCAAGCAGGCTCCACACTGATGCAAGCAGCCTGACACACTGCTTGATCCCACGAACAGTAAGATCGTGCATGACCTGAGCAGAAACCAAGAGTCTGATGCTTAAATGACCAAGCCACCCAGGTGCCCCTAGGATGCTATACACTTTTTTTTTTTTGTTTTCTTTTCTCCATCTGAGGAAACTAATTATCTTTTCTCCATGTTTACTATTTTTTTTTAATTTGCAATATTAATTAGACCCATTCTCCCCATAGTCTTTGTTGAACCACATTCTGATTTTAAATCTTTCCTCATAAATCCATCAACCTCAAGTCTTTAATTATTTTCGTTACTTTCCTCTGAACTCTATCCAGTTTTTCTACATATTTCTAATAATGATGACCTTAGAAATGAGTCTGTAATCCAGGTGTGAGCTCAACATAGTTCTGTAGACAGAACCTGTCATTTCCATACTTTATGACATAAGTTTACTGCCAAAAGGAGAAGGTTTCTTTGCTTCTAGTCAATCTTTAAATTTTGGAGCTCTGCATGGCTTTGACATGGGCTCTCTTTCTCTTCTCATTCACCATTGTTGCTCTAGCAATATGGTCTTCTATGACTTCAAAAACCATTCATATCATGGCCACTTGCAAATGTGCATCTCCATCACAGACCTCTTCCTGTATTTTATATAACAATATGACAAAATAAAAGAAAAAGAAGAAAAGCAGGATTAAAAAAAGTATTTAACATTTTTTGAATGTTTACTATGTGCTGACTACCTTTAGACAATGTATATGTATTGAATTAATCTCAAACAACTATGCTGAAAGGTACTGTTATTTTTATTTTATAGAGTAAGGAATTGATACAGGTGAGTAATATTGTCTGAATTCGTTTCTCTCCACACATTAATATGCTTTTTAAAGTGAATTTATCCAAAGAACAGCTAACTTTTAAAAACACAAATTATTGGGGTGCCTGGGTAGCTCAGTCGATTGACCATCGGACTTCGGCTCAGTTTGTGATCTCATGGTTCATGGGTTTGAGCCCCGCGTTGTGTTCTGTGCTGACAACTCAGAGTGTGGAAACTGCTTCAGATTCTGGGTCTCTCTCTCTCTCTCTCTGCCCCTCCCCTGCTCATGTTCTTTCTGGTCTCTTAAAAATGAATAAACGTTAAATTTCTTTTAATTTAAAAATACAAATTGTTGGGGCACCTGGGTGGCTTGGTCAGTTAAGCATCCGACTTCGGCTCAGGTCATGATCTCACGGTCCGTGAGTTCGTGCCCCGCATCGGGCTCTGTGCTGACCGCTCAGAGCCTGGAGCCTGTTTCAGATTCTGTGTCTCCCTCTCTCTCTGCCCCTCCCCTGTTCATGCTCTGTCTCTCTCTGTCTCAAAAATAAATAAATGTTAAAAAAATTTAAAAAAAAATAAAATAAAAATAAAAATAAAAATTGTTATTTTCCTTCCAGTAATAATTCAATGATTTCCTTTTGCTTAGGTCAAAAACTCTAAAATTCTTAACATTGCATAAATGGTCCTGTGAACACCATGAGATAGAGATTGTGTCTGTGGTTTGCTCTGGTATCCCAAGAGCCTAGAATATTGTTTGGCAGTCTGAATGGTCTGACCCCTCTCTGATTTCTCATTCTCTGCTTTTGAATTTCTGTCTTCTTAGCTTTTCAGCTCTAGCTACATTCTTCTCTCAGTTCTTCAGATAAGAAAACTCTTCCAGGTTCAAGACCTTTGATAAGATGACTGCTCTTCTAGAATGTTTTTTATTCCCATAGTTGTTAGTTAAGTCAGATTCATTCTTTGGCAGACTGTTTAACTGTCACTTTCTTAGGAAACCCCAGTGGTGTGGGGAGCCTGGCTGTCCCAGGTTGCAGAAGTTGATTATGTTCATTTCTCCTCAACTCCATGTTCAATGATATTGCATTGGTGAGGGTGTTTACAGCACAGAAATAGGTGAATGCTACAAATCAGGACTCACTCCACTCCCCTCTGGCAACAGCCTATTGTTGAATGTCTAAATAGCACACCACTGAGGGAGTTCTACCTAATTTCCAATGACTACATTTGATGATTTGTCATTCAGTTAACACAGTTGTAATTATGTAGTTATTCTATAATAACTTTTAAATATCATTAAAATATCCTCAAGAAGAGCATATGCATTATGTCTTTTTTTATTACCATGTCCCTAGTAACTAGAAGAGTATCTGGCACTAAAAAAATATTTGCTGAGTGCAAAAATGAATTATTGCTTCATCTGTAGAAATTACTATACTTGTTTAGACTTCAAGAGTTGCAGAATAGTTGATGTATTAGTTATCCATTGCTGCATATCAAATTGCCACACACTTAGCTGCTTAAAACAGTAGACATTTATTATCTCAAAATTTCTTGAGTCAATAGTCCAGACAGTTTCACTGGGTCATCTGCTTCAGATGTCATAAGACTATGGTCCAGAGTTTCATTTTGGAGTTTCGTGGGAAGAATCTGCTTCCAAGCTCATTCAGGATGTTTTTGTGATTCACTTCCTGTAGTTGTATGAACAGCCAAGCTTCTTCCTTGTTGTCAGCTAGAAACCCCTCCTCAGCAACTAGAGGCCTTCTATAATTCCTAGAGGCCACCTCTAATTCCTGGAACATGAGCAGTCCCAACATGGTCCCTTACCTCATCAAGGAAGCAAGCAGTTTCTAGAGTGCCTGCTATCAAGAGAGTCTTATACAGTGTAATGTAATCACAGGAGTGACCTTCCACCAGCTTTGCTGATTCAGTTGGTTAGAAGCAGCCACAGGTCCTATCCACACTAAAGGGGATGGGATCACACAAAGGTGTGAACACCAGAAGGAAGACTGGGATGATGGTGGATGAGACATTTATCATCCAGTCTGCCTGCCACAGTGGGAGGAAATTATAACAGAGACTCATTAATTTAAGAAACATAAAAAAGCTCATTATTGTTGTGCCTAATTACATAATAAATGTCTGTAAAATTAGAAGATTAGAAGTGAACATGTAAAAATGCCACAAATATCAATGAGGTACATTCAGGACTATTTGATTACTAGTTCTTTTAAAAACAATAATGCATTGGGACACCTGGATGGCTAGTCAGTTGAATGTCTGACTTTAGCTCAGGTCATGATCTCATGGCTTGTGAGTTCAAGCCTTGCATTAGACTCACTGCTGTCAGTGTAGAGTCTGCTTCAGATCCTTTGTCCCCCTCTCTCTCCATTCCTCCCCTGCTTACACTCTCTCCCTCAAAAATAACAAACATTTTTTTAAAAAAATAATGCATTTTCATTAGTTTTGTTTCATTTTCACTCAGTGAATAGAAATATATGCTTCTAGAATTTGAACTTAAATCTCAGCTTTTTAATAAAAAGACAGTGTTTTCCTTTTTCAAAGAATTACTATTAAATTTAAGGACCCAATATTACAACCTTAGTTTTAGCTTGTAAGGCCCTTCTAGTGTCTAGGATTGTTGGTCACTTAAAGGTATCAATTGTAGAAATGTTGTATCCATAGAAAACACATGATCTCTTTGATCATTGTTGCACTGGTCTATGAGAAATAATATGAGAATCTGAATATGAGAAATTTGATTTTTTTTTAATTCACTGCAAACTGTAAGTGATGAAGACAATTTTCATCTAAACTATGTTCCCTGTGCCTGACTCACATTGGGAACTCCGAAGTATTTACTGTGTAAGTGTTGATATGTATTCAAACCCTGATTTCTTTGTTCCATCTTTAACACTTTAACCTTGCATGTCTCAAACAAAGATGGTGTGAATACATAGAAAATCAAGGGGGAAAAAGGAAATAATGTAGGAAACAATACACACTTTCCCATCTTGATTAGATTTAGCTAAACATATATCATATGCTTACTTTAAAATGGCAAAAATAATACCCACTTCTGTCTAACGATAGAGATACTAAGATATAAGTTGGCTATTAAAAATTCAGTATAGAATACTTTTATGATATTATTCTAAATTCATTTTTGACCTGTTTCATAATTCCATTTCTAGACAGAAATTGTATAAAAATACTCCTTCTGATCTATTTCACTCATACCAAATAAATATTTGCACCATGTCAAAACTGGCAAGGACTGAAAGCAATTAACTATTTTGCAGTAAATACTGATCTGAACAACAAAGGGAGAAAACCATGGCAATTCCTGAAGTTCATATCAGTAAAGTGAAAACAGTTTGTAATAAAAAATGAAAAACTTGTACATAATATGTTTTAAATCTCTCTGCCAAACTCTGTTAACATCTGCCACAACTGCTAGGCATTCATGAACTTTTCATTTGCTTGAGTAAATTGATAACCATGTGGCAATGAGTCTGTCAACTGATAATGCTGTGTCAGTCAGGTGGACGGAAAAGCTCTGCTTTCCAAAACTCTATTGCCATGTTTGAATCACCAGGGTTGAATTAGCAAGGGAAGATGTTTCATTTGTTATTTTTCTCCAGCTGAACTTCATATGTGATATGACTATGAAGAAAGACATTGTTCAGAAATCACCCAAACCAACCATATGTAAGCTATAATTTTTCTCCATTTCGAACAAGGAATTGAGTCCCTTGACTGTGACTGGTAGCTGTTGACTGGAAGTAGTTTCTGTTCCCATTTGGATATTACAATTCCATTCCATCCAACTTAATGAGTGCTTATTATGTGTTGACTATTGTGGTAAATGTCAGGGCATCAAAACTGGGCAAAATACAGGGCCTTCTCTATAAGAATTTCCCTTTTGGTAAGAGAGATAAATAATTTCTACAAAGGAGGCAGAAGTTATTTCTACATGAGTGCCTGGAGAATCATTAATTTGTGTAATAAAAGTCATTTCAATCCAAATATGTTTCTGAAAAAAAAAACAATTAAATCCTTACAGAATTTTCAACACAAGACTACTTGCTAATCTATAAAAAGGAATTATTACTGAGAGATAACAGAACAGATTTTCCAGGGACTGTTGTCATGCTATCTAAATGTTCACCTACACCCTTTTGTTAAATGTGGCTGTCCTGTTCTGGTTGCATAAGTAAAATTGAATATTTGAGTTAATGACATATTTTTCCTTTTCTATCTTAGAAAACCCACTGTATTAATGTGGTGCTTTTGGAATTTTGTATAAACTCCCAAATGAGACACTTTAATAAAAAAAATGCCGTTTGTCATTTTTTCCACTAGCTCTGCCTTTCTTTTCTCTATGTCTCCTTTTCTCCTCTTTCCTTCTCATTCTTGATCCCTCCCACCAAGTGCAGTTCTCCATCATGTTAATAGTAACTTCCTCACCTCTGAATCTTGCTCTGTAACTACTGAAACCCCCTTTCAAAAACTTTAATAGAAGAGTTCTGTTTAGAAAGTCATTTGAAAAATGTCAGGAACAACCCTTTGCCCTGTCTCCTTGGCATTCTGAAAGTTGCCAGTCAACCTCCCTGTGGTTCACTACCTAGACCACAGTTTCAAGAACTGAACTATGGACCCTTGTTCAGAGTCCCCTGCTGAAAATCAGTATAAACAGTTTAGATCAAAATGGGCTTTCTGAACTCACATTTTAGCATGTTGAGCCACCACTATGGAATGTTTGGGATTCTATTAATACAGCTTTATGGCTTTAAAAGAAAGTATTCTTTCAGTACTGAAAAGGTAGCTGCTTTATTTTCAAGTGGCAAAAATGGTAGAAAAATTTGGTCTAGGATATAGCTAGTTGGAGTATCATAATTTCGTCTTAAATAAGTAAAGGGTTATTTTACAAGCTGTAATTTGAAAATAGATATACTTAGGTCAAAAATTATAGGCTGGTAAATGTGAAATACTAAGGTATATTGGAGAGTATATATTTGATTGCATATGAAATCTACACTATCTAATGATTTCTGACATTCATTGTTCAGTGCTTCCTAAAAGCTCAAAGAACAAAAGTACATTTTATAATGATCCCTACAATTTCATAGTTATTGCAGTTAAAACTAACAATTGTATTCTACTCTCTATAGCACTACCTAAAACTCTAACCTTAAAAAAAGTTCAGTAATGTGTCTTAGCAGTAAAGAGAAGGGTTTTAATTTTGTACTCTAATATGCTTTTTCTGGTATCCACAGCTGGAAGTCAGTCTTCCTAAAAACCTGTCATGGCATTTTACTTGTACAGATTTATTACACTTAATGTATAGTCTGTGTTATTTTTATGCTAATCTTATCTTCCCTGCTACATTGCCAAATTCTTAAATGGTGATTCTACAGCTCATCAGCCCTCAGACTCTTCATAGTGCCTTGCTTCCAGCTATCACTTGGATAAATGCTGGGCCTGAATCAAGGATTAGCCAAGATTATAGGCAATTTTATAGAGTCCAAATGTGTATATAAATGTGTAGTACTAGAAATAGTGGAAAGATTATACATTCCAGTAGTATGCATAGTGTTCACATTCTACCACAGTAAGGATTCAGAAGTATTGACACTAATTCTTAAAAATGTATTTTTTGAATCCATTAATAGTGGTCTACTTAAGAATAAATGCAGAAAGCTCTTTAGGGATAGTTATACATTTAAATATACATATATACTATTTTTAGAATAATATATGGATATATTGTTTTATTTGATAACATATAATTTGGTAAAAATGGGGCCAAATGTCTGAGTATTAAGTATTAATTTCTCAATTTTAAATCATGTCGGTATCATTTCAGAGACTAAGAATAACATAATTAAAAATACAGTATGAATCACTCTGTAAGGAACTGAATATGTATAAACACGTTGAAGCTACATACCTACTAAATTTCTACACTCTCCAGTTTTGGGGGCGGGAAAGGAAGACAGAGGAAGATGCTGACTGGCCCTGCCTTCACCTCTGTGCTTTCTCCTGTACTTTCTCCTGTGCTTCTTTGCAGTGACCTTCACTGGCTTATCTTTTTCTGCCAGACAGTAAATATTAGTTTTATTAGTTTTACTTACAGTTTTATTTTTGCATTTTCTAAAAAAAAGTTTATGTATTAGCATATTAACTATAATTGTTCATTTTATTGTGTGTCTCCGCATTGGTCTGGGAGCATTTTGAGAGGAGACACAGTGTTGTGTCTACTTTGATATTTTTGGTCCATAGTAAATTTAATAGGCTTTAATTATAGGAATGAGTAAATTCATGAAACTTACAATGACTTCAGCCCACCCATGTGCCAACATAGAGCTTTTGAGACCAATCATAAATAAGATAAATTGGCCCATCCTGGTCTAGTGAAAACTGAGAGATTAGTGGGAAAGTCCCCAAACTGATGTGATTAACTTTAGTATGGTCAGTGGCTGAAATTGGGATTGAATAATAACTTTTGGGATATGTGAGATGGGAGAAAGGATATGGAGTTTGGAGTAAAAAAACCTGAATTCTCATGCTAGATCTTCACATTTCTGACTGTGTAATCTTGGGCATGTTGCCTAATCCCCCTGAACCTCAGGAATAGAGGTGATCTGAGGTAAGGTCAGCCAGTTTACCTTTCCTTACCTTAGGAACCAACTTACTTAGAACCAACTTCTGTGGCTAGAAGAATTCAGGCAGCACATCATTTGAAATGAAAACTGATTAATTAGGCTAAAAATTTTACATTAAACTGTCTTGTTTCTCCAGACTGTAATAACATAAGCCCCATTGCCCCACATTTGCTGCATATCACTGTATGTTGCTATCTTGGCCTTTCTAGTGTATGCTTGAGTTAAGAAGCATCATCTGAACATTTATTTGATCCTATGTTGGAGAGTATATAACTATAGCAATGCCATTTATTTTGTGCTTCCTAAGGGCTAGTTGTTCCTTGCAACAATGGAAGAAGGGCTTTAGATAAAGACTTCTTTTTTACACTGTAGCTCAGCTGTTTGTTTAAATCATTCATTCTTGCCTTCACTTCTTTAGGATTTTTCACATATGCTACTGAATGTGCTTCATTGATTAATTGTTACCACAGCATTTCAGTTTTGTTACTTGAACTGTATTCCCCAAAACATAGACCTAGATCTGTGAAAAGTGTATCTCTTTTGGTGCTCCTCCCAAATCATGAGGGTGGCCAATGGAATCAATCTGTCACCTGAAACTTCCTCCATATTGAAAGCATGTGGAAGCCATTCTTCTGTCAATGCCCATCACTTCTGCCTGCAGGGTTACTGGTATGAGACATTCCAGCTAGGCTGTTCAGATAGGAATGTGAGTTAGTCTGGGCAAGAATTGTAAACCTAGGGGTGTTTTGCTGTTATTAACCACAGCATGTACATCCTGTTTCAGAGTCTTCTTTTTTGAATAAATGTGTGTGTTCACTTGCTCTAATTTCCCATTTCCTTCCCAACCAAAATAAAGTGGCTGACACCAGAGACTGACAGCTAGACAAGGACAAAGAAGGTTGAACCATATTTCTTTGTGCATCACTTACTTTTGGGGTGTTTGGTCTTACATCACGCATTGATCATATTTGTGCTTGGGCACATTTAATACAAGATCCTTCAAGTCCAGTCTTCTTCAAACACAACTTTTCATATAAATTAAATAGATAAACTCCTAAATTCAAGATTCACACCCATTGCTATTACTTTAAAAGAACCAAAGTTTATCATTCCTGCCCAGACTAACTCACATTCTTGGCCACAAAGGCCTACTTGGAATGTCTAGCCTTAGAAATGCACATTTTGTACAGTTATTTCTATCTCATATATTTAACCCACAACCTGAATATAGTTGAAAACAGGAGCAAGTCTGTTTCAAATTAGATGATGCACTTAGGGTATTAACAAAGATCATAGGAGAGCATAGAGGCGGAGCATAAATATTTAGAAATACAAAATCAGAATCATTGAACAGGAAAGCACCTTAAATTTTCAACTACTATTAATAAAATTTAGTAGATGTTAGTAAAACTCCATGCTTTTTTTTAAAAAAAATCACTCAAAAGTAAGTTTAAACTCCCCAGATTTAATTTATGAGAAATATTTTCAAATACTAAATATCCAGGAATGTTTCTTAGGATTTCTGAGGAGCCAATTTATAATGTGCCTAGTGGAGCATGTAAAATATATTTCTGTGAGTAGGCATACGCATTCCTGTAAGAGACATAACTATTTTATTCCACACAGTGCAAAGTTAAAGTAAAATAGTCTGAAGAAAATACAGGGAAATAGGAAGTTCAGAAATTCAATAATATAATTCTCTATGACATAGCATGCCAGCTAATTTAACAACAAATTAAATGGCTAAAATGGAATTGAATTGCTATCCTTTCTAAAGGAAAACACCAGGGAGTTTTCCATGAATAAGAGCCAATGAATCAAGACCAAAGGAAACTGACCACACCTGTCTTGGATAATAGAAGAATGGGAACTGGAACCAGAGATTGAACGACCTAATGCATGCTGATAGAAATACCACTAGTGACTTCCCATAACCTTGAAACCATCTGCAGGTGGTTCCCTGTACCAGTAAAAGTAGGGCTGAAAAACCTCTGCAAGCCTTCCTTAGTGTGCACCCACATTGCTCTAGAAAGCAAGCCAAGTGGACATGCATTTGTGTAATGGAATGTGTCTTTTCTCTCTCCTTGTCTGTGGCTTCTTTGTGTATGTGTTGGCTACCACTGCTCATAAGTGGCTTATGAAAAATGCAACACTACTAAGGTATACAAATAAGTCACATTTTTGTCTGAACCAATGCAACAAATTTCCAGTCAGAAGAATCTTTTTGGCTCTTTGGAAACAGTCCCGAAGTCTTTGCTATTTAAGCAAGATCTCCTACATTCAGTTTCCTAATTTTTTTATTGTTTTTTTTTTAGCCTTTTATGTCACCATTTATTTCCTTCATCATAGATTAGGCTATCTGATTTCCTTATGTTTCCTATAGGTGACTTAGTAGTTAAATGAAATTGACAGACAACAAAATCAACAGAGGTTTATTACCTTATATATGTAAAGCTCTGTTGTGGGAATTTTGCAGGTTCAGAACAGAGACATCTGTGTTTTCACTCAAAAACAGACAATTTAGTAATTCAAAGAAATAGTAATATGCTTTATGAAGTTATTAATTCATGTCTTATTGATAACAACATATGTATTCCCTTAAAGGGTGAAGTGGCATTTTTAAGAATTCCTGCAGTAGAGTTAATTATCAATTTCTCCAAACAAATCCTGGATTATTTTTTTAGTCTCTAAACTTAAATAGAATTGTTTTCTTTTCTTAAAAAATGTTTATTTATTTATTTTTGAGAGAGAGAGAGAGAGAGAGAGAGAGAGAGAGAGAAAACATGTTGGGGAGGGGCAGAGAGAGAGAGGGAGAGAGAATCCCAAGCAGGCTCTGCACTGTCAGTGCAGAGCCAGATGCAGGGCTCAAACTCATGAACTGTGAGATCAGGACAAGAGCCAAAACCAAAAGTGGGGAGCTTAACAGACTGAGCCACCCAGGCTCCTCTAAACACAATTATTTTCAGCACCATTGGCTGCATTCATTGATCAAAAGGCATTCTATGCTAAAAATACTTTTAAATTGAAAAGTAAACAGTAGGATATTAAACTGCATGTCTGCAGACTAGAAAAGAGAAAATCATATTTGCATATTGTTTTGGGTAACTATGTGGGAAGGATCATGCCAAAATAGACCCCACAAGAATAAATGTTTGATTTCAATACACATTAAAGTTCTCTCTTTTGCTAAAAATCTTCATGGAATTTAAATAAATGTTCATTTTTTAATTTTTTTCTTCATTTGTACTAAGAGATATTTGGTAAATATTTATTTTAAAATATGAGAACAATCAAGCTAAAGATTAAATTTTTAAAAAATACTGGACCCATATTTTAAATCCATAATGAGAGCCCTAAGAAACAATTAGAATAATCTTATACTCAAGTCAGATTTTCTGTATAAAATATCTACCTAAACAAATACTTTATAAAATTGGTCCTTCTCTGTTATAAATTCTAAAAGTATACTTAAGCTATTAGCTCAAGAGGAATGTGATGAATGCCCAAGATGACAGTTCAAGAAAGCATTGATTCTACCAACAACAAAGCAGTCCAGGAAAGATTTGACTAAAGAAGAAAAGTTTATAAGAGAAATTTGCCATGGTGAATGGTGAAAGTCATAAACTTGGGAATAATTTTTTCTGAGATTACATGTGAAGACTACTTACATTAACATATGCTCCAGTAATGAGTTAGATTAGTATAAAAAAATTGGAATTTGACTATAACACTGATTTTGATTATATTGTGCTGGTTGGGCCATAATTATTCTAGAAAGCTTGATGATATTACCATTCATTCATGGAGCCATTCACTAATTTATTCACCACATGCATTCATCATATAAAGTATGTGTGTGTTCTGCTCCCTCAAGTTACTCAGACACTAGAGGAAGGAAATAATACAACATGACTAGATATCTGGGATAATGCTGGAGCTGGAGCTCTGTAGGAGGAGCCAGGGAAGCCTTCATGGAGGAGGTTTCTTTGAGCTGCATCTTGAAGGATGTCCAGGAATTTTCCTGGATAGGAGGAAAGTAACTAAAACCAGCAAAAAATGTTTTCTGAGAAGAACTAGATGTCAGATTAAAAAGATGTCCATTCCTAAATATGCGTGACAAACACTGGATTGCCCAAAGGCAGGAAAGTTTCTTCACTGCAGAATTCTCATGAATTTTAACAAGTGTTTCTTGTTTTCTTGATTATGAAAATAATTTAGATCAATGAACCAAAATACAGACTTCATGAACTCACTGTCTTAGTCTGTTCAGGCTGCTATAACAATACCTCAGACTAGGTGGCATATAAAGAGAAATTTATTCCTCATAATTTTTGTGGCTGGAAGTGAGAAATCAGGGTAATAGCATGGTTGCGTTCTGGTGTAAGCTATCTTTCAGGTTACAGACTTTTCATTGTGCCCTAATGTGATAGAAAAGCCTAGGAGTCTCTATCAGGCCTCTTTTTATAAAGGCACTAATCCCATTCACGAGGGTTTGCTCTCATGATCTAAGCACCTCTTGAAGGCCACACATCCTAATACCAACACACTGAGTATTAGGATTTCAACATATGAATGGGGGGGCACAAATATTCAAACTATAGACCTCACCTCAAATATATGATTCACAATCTTTTTTCAAATAAGCCTGAAAAATCCATAACTTTTGACAATGCCCCAGTTGAGTCTTAAGGTCTTCAAGTTTGAAAAATACTACTGTTTAAGCAATTGCACAGTCAAGATCTTCATAAGGAGAATGCGGTATATGCCACTTTTCAAACTTACTTCACACTATAACTTTTACATGAGGAAATTCTCGCTTGCATGTTGTGAAATAATTGCGCTTCTCATAACATGTTTGAAAGTACGAGCAAAAATGACAAGTTGAAAAGCTAGGGCTTATGCTATGAGTCCTTAGAAAATCTGTGTTTCTGAACATAAGGTTATGAGACTTGATGCTCAAGAATGCAGAGGCCAGACAATGAAGCCGCGCTAAGTGTTTATACTTTATCTTATGAGTAATGAGGAGGCCAGATGATTTAAGAAGCCAATAAGGTTATGTTTGGAATTGTTCATGAATGACTTTATATATGCTTCTTCTTATGGCATAAGACAATCATAGTTATGAAGTTATACATGATGTAAGACAATTATGAGACCAAATAGAAAAGTAAACAAGAAGGAGTTATATAAAATGGAGTGAGCAATGAAGCCATTGCACCAATGCATTCAGTAATGAATTTACACATTTGCAGGGGATGAGTTATAAATGTGTCCAGGGGTTCCTGGGTGGCTCAGTCAGTTTCGTATCAGACTCTTCATCTTGGCTCAGGTCATGATCTAAACCATTCGTGAGATTCAGCCCTGCATCAGGCTCTGTGCTGACCACAGGGAGCCTGCTTGGGATTCTCCCTCTTTCCCTCTCTCTCTGTCCCTCTCCCACTCTCTATCTCTCTCTTTCATGATAAATAAACATTAAAAAAAAAATAAATGTGGCCAAAATTTTCTAATGGGCAACCTAAAAAGAAAAGCAATATCAAATGTAAGTTCGAAGATGGTGTTGCTTGATTTGTTGAGTGGAAGAATGAGAGAATGATGGGATAACTGAATAATTGAATGGAGATTTATTTCATAAGAAGATGAATCTTGTAGCTGCATGGAAGGTGGAAGGCTGAAGGAAATTCTGGTGGCTAAAGCATGATTTTAATAATCTAAGTGAGAAGTAGTTGTGTTATGATAATCTAAGTGAGAGAAAATAAGGGGCCACCAGTACAAACTTATGGGAAAATCCAGATTAAAGAAACAATTCTAAGATTGAATAAATAGTTTTTAGTTATTGATTTTATTCTGGAGAATTAAAAAAAAAAAAGAACATGATACGACAGCGGAAGATGACACAAGACTTCTACTTGATGGTTGTACACTATTTAAAAAGATAAAGATTATAGAATGAGAACTAATTTGAGAAAGGGGTGCTTGGAGGTGAAATAATAAGTTAAATTTGGAATATATTAAGTTTGACATTTCCATATTTTGTGGAATTCAGGAGTGAGTGTATAGGCTAGTGCTTTTTCAACCAACAGTCCATATAGATTTTCTAGGACAGCAATAGCATTAATTAGAATCTCTCTTCTTTTCCTAATGCTATTCTAAAACTGTAAAAAAGGATATCAGAAAATAAAGATGTGTTTCCAACATATCAAAATATGTGTGTGAGAAAAGCTATAAATAAATATACCCATGACTATTAAAAAAAAACCTAATTTTTATTGTGAAAAGAATGAACACACTTATTTGATAAATTTTGGAACTAATAGAAAACATCTAACCTAGAAATTGAAAGTAATACTGTACATACTTTTCTTATAAAGGAAACAAGTCAGGAATAGAGTGTTAATGGATTTTCTGCTTTACTGAGGTGTTTTGTCAAACATCAAAAGGCAAGCAAAGCTATGGTTCATAAACACCACAGCAAGCAAACAAACAACGAGTATTTCACAGTGAGATAATGCAGAAATGAAAACAAAACTGTAGTTAATCAAAATTAGTTTTTCTCTAACAAGTCTTGAGATCCCAGAAAAGTATATGAGACAATGTAGTTAAGTGATTTTGAGTGTATTTGTTAACGAAAAAAAAAGGGAAGAGTCATTTAAGTCTTTATGAAGATTATTTTTACACATATAAAACCTCCTTGGGACATGCTGCAACATGGCCAGGAGCACTTTAGAGACTCTACGTAACTGTTAGATCTTAGGAAAAGGAGGAGGTGGTAATTTTTCTTTGTCCCCTCAGGCTCCATGGGGCAGTCCCAAGTGAATCACAGTCTTCGAACAAACCTGTCAAATTCTTTAATTCCATACAAGCTGAAGTCCTGAGCTGTCCTTCCCTAAGCTATGGATGGAGGGGGAGTTGGAAGGAGATGCTGAGCTGATTTTGCCCGGGCATCACAGTGCAGGTCCTTAAAATGGATAATCCAAGCAGCAGCATTCAGAAGTAAAACCAAAACCAAAACTAAAATCTGAGTTGCATGTCCAATTTATGTATCAGTTTCAAGGCATAGAACGAGGAAAACCTATGCATAGACACTCTGGTTAGAAAAAAGAAATTCCAGATAGGAAGAGGGGAGTTTTGACCAAGAGGGTGAAAGATGGAGCTTAAAAATTCTCTTGGTCTGTATAAATGTGGCTACCTCTGCTTTTCATACAGCACATGTAACTTTAGAGAATAGGGAAAAAGAATTATAGGAGCAATTCTCAATTTAGTGTTTGAAAATGAACATCAATGATTGCCTGCTCAATGAAACTCAACAAATCAGCTATAGCAACATGAGTTTTCAAGCTCCCCAAGACTAATTCATTCTGTATAACTCCAAGGTTAGTTTATTTAATCAGCACAAAATGCCAAGAACAGAAAGTAAAGCAATTAGTGGATCAACTCTCTACTCTCATAGACCATTTTAGGGGTGTCAGAATCCAAAAAGGCAACACTACTAAGGTATACAAATAAGGCACATTTTTGTCTGAGCCAATGCAACAAATTTCCAGTCAGAAGAATCTTTTTGGCTCTTTGGAAACAATCCCAAAGTCTTTGCTATTTAAGCAAGATCTCCTACATTTAGTTTCCTAATTTTTTATTGTTTTTTTTTTTTTAGCCTTTTATGTCACCATTTATTTCCTTCATCATAGATTAGGCTAGCTGATTTCCTTATGTTTCCTATAGATGACTTAATAGTTAAATGAAATTGACAGACAACAAAATTAATTTAAATTCATATATTAGAATATGATTTGAAATCATTAGGGAAAGGATCAAAAGGAATGTGATAAAACCAGCAAATTATTGTAGCAATTTGTAGCTTGGGAGAGCATGAGTTTTTGAAGCTGAGCTCAAATATTACTCTTTCTCAGAGGCTTTCTAAATTAAGCAGGATCACATTTGCCTCCTTTAGAAAGTTCTTCAGATGCAAGGATTATTCAGCCAATGAATGAGGTCTCATTTAGTGACTCATTTATCTCTGTTTTTGCTCCATCCTGGTTTTTCTCTGCCTTTATTACAGAGTCCACTTTGGAAGCCTAACTGTCTTCAAGGAATTTAACAGATTTGATGCCTGGCCAACATACCAACCATTCTTTACAGGAGCTCAGTAATGTTTGAACAAAAATCTTTGAAAGCACAATAGATCACATAGGTACTCTGTGCTCTAAAGTCCTCATCTGGACCACCAACACGTTTGGAGAATTTTGTTAGCTCCTTATTACCCACTCTATAAATACTTGTCAACTCAACTGTGTGTGAGGTTCTATTGTTTGCTAATTTTGCCCTCTAAGTCCTATTTCCCTAAATGGAATGTAAACAATATGATGTTCAGAAAAACACTGTTTTCTCTGTTCATATATCATTCCATATTTTTTCCCTTTTAAAATATTCAGAAGAGGAGAAAAAAAGTCATCTTCCTTACCTTTCACACTGATTCTTCTACACAAGCTTCAGAGATGTTGAGTTAATGTAAGCAGCCTTCATGAGGGCCAAGTTGTAATTTCAGGAAGTGAAGCCAATTCCAGCATACATTTATGACACATTTTTATGTCTCTTTAAAAGGAGAAAGAAGGTTTTGGGTGCCTGGGTGGCTCAGTCAGTTAAGCATCTGACCTCAACTCAGGTCTTGATCTCACCCTTTGTGAGTTCGAGCCCCACAAAAGGCTCTGCACTGGTGTTGTGGAGTCTGCTTGAGATGCTCTTTCCCTCTCTCTCTCTGCTCCTTCATCACTTGTGCGCAGTCTCTCAAATAAACTTAAAAAAATAATTTAAATATCATTGTAATGTTTTTCTATGTTTTACTATCATAGGAACACTATCAAGAGATTTTTGAGACAAATGCATTCTTTTTTCGACCATTCATCCATTTTATAAAATTAAAATATTTCCCCCCAAATGAATATTTTGAATATTGAACTTAGTAAAAATAAAGAAATGCAGGAGTTAGGGTAGGATGAAGGATGGCCCCTGCTTTTTGATGCTGTCTAAAGCAAAATGCATCTCAAAACATTCAAGAAATTAAATTGTAAGTATGAATATTTAAAAATACTTGAGGCTCCATACAAATTTTAGGATTGTTTGTTCTAGCTCTATGAAATATGCTGGTGGTATTGTTTTTAAGTGATTATTTATTTGGGGAGCCTGGGTGGCTCAATTGTTTAAGCATCTGACTTTGGCTCAGGTCATGATCTCAAGATTCATGAGTTTGAGTCCCATGTCCGGCTCTGTGCTGACAGCTCAGAGCCTGGAACCTGTGTCAGATTCTGTGTCTTCCTCTCTCTGCCCCTCTCTGACTCATGCTCTGTCTTCCTCTCAAAAATAAATAAGAATTTTTAAAAATTTTAAAACATTTAAATGCTTATGTATTTCTCTCTCTCTCTCTCTCTCTCTCTCTCTCTCTGTCTCTCTTTGTCTCCCTCTGTCTCTGTCTCTGTCTCTATGTGTATATATGTATACTTATGAACAAATATATATTAAAAATCTCTGTGGCACAAAAACAGACACATAGACCAGTGGAATAGAATAGAAACCCCAGAACTAGACCCACAAACGTATGGCCAACTCATCTTTGACAAAGCAGGGAAGAACATTCAATGGAAAAAAGACAGTCTCTTTAACAAATGGTGTAGGAGAACTGGACAGCAACATGCAGAAGGTTGAAACTAGACCACTTTCTCACACCATTCACAAAAATAAACTCAAAATGGATAAAGGACCTGAATGTGAGACAGGAAACCATCAAAACCTTAGAGGAGAAAGCAGGAAAAGACCTCTCTGACCAAAGCCGTAGCAATCTCTTACTCGACACATCCCCAAAAGCAAGGGAATTAAAAGCAAAAATGAATTACTGGGACCTTATGAAGATAAAAATCTTCTGCACAGCAAAGGAAACAACCAACCAAACTAAAAGGCAACCAACGGAATGGGAAAAGATATTTGCAAATGATATATCGGACAAAGGGCTAGTATCCAAAATCTATAAAGACCTCACCAAACTCCACACCCGAAAAACAAATAACCCAGTGAAGGAATGGGCAGAAAACATGAATAGACACTTCTCTAAAGAAGACATCCGGATGGCCAACAGGCACATGAAAAGATGCTCAACGTCGCTCCTTATCAGGGAAATACAAATTAAAACCACACTCAGATATCACCTCACGCCAGTCAGAGTCACCAAAATGAACAAATCAGGAGACTATAGATGCTGGAGAGGATGTGGAGAAACGGAAACCCTCTTGCACTGTTGGTGGGAATGCAAATTGGTGCAGCTGCTCTGGAAAGCAGTGTGGAGGTTCCTCAGAAAATTAAAAATAGACCTACCCTATGACCCAGCAATAGCACTGCTAGGAATTTACCCAAGGGATACAGGAGTACTGATGCATAGGGGCACTTGTACCCCAATGTTTATAGCAGCACTCTCAACAATAGCCAAATTGTGGAAAGAGCCTAAATGTCCATCAACTGATGAATGGATAAAGAAATTGTGGTTTATATACACAATGGAGTACTACATGGCAATGAGAAAGAACGAAATATGGCCCTTTGTAGCAACGTGGATGGAACTGGAGAGTGTGATGCTAAGTGAAATCAGCCGTACAGAGAAAGACAGATACCATATGTTTGCACTCTTATGTGGATCCTGAGAAACTTAACAGAAACCCATGGGGGAGGGGAAGGAAAAAAAAAAAGAGGTTAGAGTGGAAGAGAGCCAAAGCATAAGAGACTCTTAAAAACTGAGAAGAAACTGAGGGTTGATGGGGGGTGGGAGGGAGGGGAGGGTGGGTGATGGGCATTGAGGAGGGCACCTTTTGGGATGAGCACTGGGTGTTGCATGGAAACCAATTCGACAATAAATTTCATATATTGAAAAAAAAATCTCTGACAGCACAGAGCCCAATGTGGGACTTGATCCCACAAACCATGAGATCATGACCTGAGCTGAAATCAAGAGTTGGATGCTTAACTGACTGAGCCGCCCAGTGCCCATTATAATTTTCAGAGTACAGGTCTTTTACCTCTTTGGTTAGGTTTATTCCTAGGCATCTTACTGGTTTTGGTGCAATTATAAATGGGATTGATTCCTTAATTTCTCTTTCCCCTGCTCTATTATTGGTGTATAGAAATGCAACAGATTTCTGTAGGTTGATTTTGTATCCCATAACTTTACTGAATTCATGTGTCAGTGCTAGCAGTTTTTTGAAGTCCTTTGGGTTTTCTATATAGAGTATCATGTCATCTGCAAATAGTGAAATTTGACTTATTCCTTGCCGCTTTGGATGACTTTTCTTTCTTTTTATTGGCTAATTGTTGTGGCTAGGACTTCATGTACTATGTTAAATGACAGTGGTGAGAGTGAACATCCCTGTCTTGTTCCTGACTGTAGAGGAAAAGCTGTCAGTTTTCCCCATTGAAGATGATGTTAGCTGTGGATTTTTTGTATATGGTCTTTTGTTTTATTAAGATATGTTTCCTCTAAACGGACTTTGTTGAGGGTTTTTTTCATGAATGGATGTTGTACTTTGTCAAATACTTTTTCTGCATCTACTGAAATGATCATATGGTTCTTATCCTTTCTTTTATTAATGTACTATATCACATTGATTGATTTATGAATACTGAACCATCCTTGCAACTCAGGAATAAATCCCACTTGATTGTGGTGGATGATTTCTTTAAATGTATTTTGAGATTTGGTTTGCTAGTATTTTACTGAGAACTTTTGCATCATGTTCATCAGGGATATTGCCCTGTAGTTCTCTTTTTTGGTAGAAATACATCAATGGAACAGAATAGAAAACCCAGAAATGAACCCACAGCTATATGGTCAATTAATCTTTGACAAAGCAAGAAAAAAAATGTCCACTGGAAAAAAGACAGTCTCTATGGTGCTGGGAAAACTGGACGTTAACATGCAGAATAATGAAACTGGACCACTTTCTTACACCATACACAAAAAATAAATTCAAAATGAACTGAAGACCTAAACGTCAGGTCTTTAAACCATAAAAATCCTAGAGGAGGACACAGGCAGCAACCCCTTTGACATTGGTCATAGCAGCTTCTTTCTAGATATGACTCCTGAGGCAAAGGAAACAAAAGCAAAAATAAATTATTGGGACTTCATTACAATAAAAACCTTCTGCACAACAGAGGAAACTATCAACAAAATTAAAAGACAACCTATGGAATAAGAGAAGATATTTGCAAATGACATGTCTGATAAAGGGCTAGTATCTAAAATATATAAGGAACTTGTAAACTCAACACCCAAAAAGCAAATAATCCATTTAAAAATGGGCAGAAAACATAAGTAGACATTTCTCCAAAGAAGATATCCAGATGGCCAACAGACACATGAAAAGATGCTCAACATCACTGATCATCAGGGAAATACAAATCAAAACTATAATGAGATATCACCTCACTCCAATCAGCAACACAAGAAACGACAGGTGTTGGTGAGGGATGGGGAGAAATGAGAACCTCTTACACTGTTGGTGGGAATGCAAAGTGGTGCAGCCACTCTGGAAAACAGTATGGATGTTCCTTCAAAAGTTAAAAATAGAACTACTGTATGATTCAGCAAATTGAACTACTAGGTATTTACCCAAAGAATACAAAAATATGAGGCACCTGGGTGGCTCAGTCAGTTAAACGTCTGACTCTCTGTTTTGGCTCAGGTCATGATCTTACAGTTCATGAGTTCGAGCCCCGTGTGGATCTCTGCACTGTCTGTGTGGAGCCTGCTTGGGATTCTGTCTCTCCCTCTTTCTGCCCCTCCCCTACTTACGCTGTCTCTCTTTCTCTCAAAATAAAAATAAATGAATAAAATAATTTTAAAAACTTAAAAAAAAGAGAATACAAAAATACTAATTCAAAGATATACATGCACCCGACAATAGCCAAATTTTGGAAACAGCCAGTGTCCATCGATTAATGAATGTATAAAGAAGTTTTATATATATATATATAATATACATAATATATTATGTATGTATGTATGTATGTATATATGTATAATATACATAATATATTATGTATGTATATACAATACACATAATATGTATATATGTATGTATGTATATATAATATACATAATATATTATGTATGTATATATAATATACATAATATATTATGTATGTATGTATATATATACACATAATATGTATGTATGTATGTGTATATATATATATATATATATATATGTATATATGTATATATATATGGAATATTAGCCATAAAAAGGAATGAAATTTTGCCATTTGCAATGATATGAATGGAGCTAGAAAGTATTATGCTAAGTGAAATAAGTCAGTCAGAGAAAGACAATTACTGTATGATTTTACTCATATGTGGAATTTAAGAAGCAAAACAAATGACCAAAGGGGAAAAAAGACAGAGGCAAACCAAGAAACAGGCTCTTAACTATAGAGAGCAAACTAATAATTACTATAGGGGAGGTGGTGGGAGATGCATTAAATAGGTGATGGGGATTAAGGAATACTTTTGTGATGAGAACAGGGTGTTGTATGGAGGTGTTGAATCACTGCATTTTACACTTGAAACTAATATTACACTGTATGTTAACTAACTGGATTTAAATCAAATACCATTTAAACTGGAATCTAATGAATATCTGATTTAATGTTTTAATCCTTAAATAGAGGGTGACCACTTGATATAAATCTTCCTACCTCTTGCTCTCTACCTGCCTGTAGACTTTGACTTTTCTTCTACTGCGTATCTTTTGTGGAGGGTTAATTCTAATTATATTGTAGCAATATTAATTCAGAAGTAAAAAACAAAAACAAAAGTTATTATTAATCCCGTTCCTCCTCTTGAAGTAGGAAAGAGCTAGAAAATAGCAGCAAAGTTTGTTTTGGTTTTTTTTTTTTTTTCCTGCCAGCATCCACCCCATCACATTTTTTCTTCCTTCTTACTGGCTTAACAGAGCTAATAATAACTAACATTTGTATAGTACATTCTAGCTTACCATTCCAGCTTTTTCACAAGCATTTCCTCATTTAGTCCCCACAATAAGCCTTTGGGGTGGCTATTATTATCACCACCAAGCTGCAGACAAGGAAACTAAGATTCAAAGAGGCTACACAGCTTGTAAGTAGTTTTCAGAATTCACTGCATTCATTATGCAGCCATTAAAAATGAAGATTTTGTTGACAATTTAATGGCATGTAAAAATGTGCATGAAAAAAATTAATCAAAAAAATTTAGCAGGTAACAAACCATAATAAATGAACCAAATTTTTTCCTTTCTGCACTTCAAATTTCCCACAAGAAGCATGCACTAGTTTTCATAATGTGATTAGGTCTATAACAATTTTTATTGTGTAGCAAAATCAGCATTAACCCCAAATGTGTTCAGTTCCACTACCAACCTGCTTACAGAAAAACTATTAGTGTTATGACAATATAACTGTAAACAAACATTTTACAAAGAATTAATTCAGGGTTGCAAAACCTGAATTAAGAGGTTAATTTTTAAGTAAAATCATTAGTGTTTTGCTTTCAATTCCCCCCCTCAAAAGCCATCAGATCAGGTGTCTATCAGTAGAAAAAGACCAACCGGAGGGTGTACATTGTCTAGAGAATCTTACAGTTTTCCATTCTTCTGGAGAGTATGCAGGACTCAAAATAGCTAAAATTTATTGAATAGTTAATTATTTTGTGCTAGGTGTTTTTAACAAACACTGTAAAAGATGAAGTCATTGAAATCTGACAACATTTCTGTCACATTGGTCTTATTTACGGCACACTTTTACAACTCAGGAACCTAAAACCTAGAGATGTAAGATGAGTTATTCATGTTCATGACAAATGAATGGCAGACATACCACAACTCAGATATTTCTTTTTCCAAAGCCCTTGTTCTCAAGTTACTGATCTTCCTCTCCTTATATTGAAGAATGTATGAGTGACCTTAACCCCCTGTGACCTGAACTTCACCTACTATTCTTAATTTATTAGCTCTACTTGTTAACCTCCTGCATTATTTATTTTAAATTTTAGAACCAAATTTAGTTCTTGGTTCTGTTGTTTATTAGCTAGCTATTTATTATAGAGATAAATATAAATGCACTTTCTTTTACTGGCTTCTATTAACTACTCATTTGGAGAGCAGTACGGTGGACTTGGGAATAAACAAAAAATTTACCCAGTGATGAATTCACAATTCTCTGGGCTTAATGAATCTTGAAATGTTAAGAGTCATCAGATTTTTATATCCTAATTGAATTCACTTTGTGGAGCTTAGGGGAAAAAAAATCAGTCAAAATTTTCTTTTACTCATCAAATACTGATCACAGATGGTCTTCCTTTTTATATCATGAAGTGGAACTTTTTGAAGGTGCTCTCCATTTGAATTTTTATGGTTGTCTTGACATTTATACAAACCATATTTGAAAAACTAAATTATCCCCTTATCTCTCCAATAATAGTTTTGACTCTGCTAAACTCTTTGGAAGGTCATAGGTTTAAGACTGTAATGTGTCAAGATAAAAAATGCCAAATGTCATGTGGGAACTGAAATGGAGCAATCAAGGGGAAGTAACCAATCTGAGGAGGAGCATTTTCTTGGTGACAGCAGCTTTTTTTGTTTGTTTTCTAAGTAAAAACACTATTATTTTATTTTGTTCTATCTTCCAGTGAATCATTACTTTCACATAATAGTCTACTATGTTCTCCATATTCAATTGGGTATAACACATGATAAGAATAATTTTATTTTTATTTATTTATTTATTTAATTAATTTATTTAATTTATTTATTTATTGAGAGAGCGAGAGAGCATGAGCAGGGGAGGGGCAGAGAGAGAGAAAGAGAGAATCCCAAGCAGGCACCATGCTGTCAGCACAGAGCCTAATGTAGGACTCAAACTAACAACTGTGAGATCATGGCCTGAGCTGAAACCAAGAGTCAGACGCTCAACCAACTGAGCTACCCAGGTGCCCTGATAAGAATAATTTTAGCATTGACATTGTTTTTCTAAATATTTCACTTATTTTTTTATAAATTTACTTTTGATAGGCTGGCATCTTCATGATGCTTTCACTACAGTAGAATAACATAAGTTGTCCAATTTTACATTTTATATGAAATATTTTATTTATTGTACAAAGTAAAATGTTATGCTATCTTATGTGACCTTGTGATCTAAACTGCAAATGCAGAGGTACAATACTTTAAAGGTTCTCAAATGTGAGCATTCTTTGGTTGCAAAGTTATTTATCCCAAAGATCCATTAAAAATATACTTTTTTATGTATTTATATTTTCAATATTAAGCCTTACAAATCAAACCCAAGGAGTATGTAAATATAGAAATATTATAAATAATTACAAATAATTCATTGTGAACAATTCCATCTTTGTTACAATATAACACAATTGCAAGTTTTTATTTTTTATAAATAAAAGCAATCTATATATTGCCTTTAGGAGACAAACTTGTGTAGCAATGGGGAAATTCTGAAATTAAAGCTAGAAAATCAGGGTATAATTTTTTCCATTTATTAAATCTGTGAACTCCAATTTAGTCTTCAATGTGTGTGCTAAAGGCATCTTGCAAACTTTGACAGGATTAACAAGACATAATTTATTTATAAACCCCATGAGACTCATAAAAAGACAAAAGGAGTATATATGGGTGCTTTTATATTGCAATTCATTATTCATATTCAATATATTCATTATTAAGAACAATAATATTTCTGTAAATAAAATAATTATCTGAAGCTTCTTATTTTCACTGAATGAATATTAAATTGATTCTCAGAAGTACAGTGCAGATCTGATACTCTTGTCCAGGGGAAACAAATCTCTGCTAGCCTCAGAAGTGTGATTTTATTTTAAACAGCTTTTTTAATATTATGACACTGTAAACATTCTGTTTTTTTCTTTGTACTAGTATGGAAGAATTCTATAGCCACATCTCCTATGCACTTCTAGCCAGCCTATACACTTCCTAGAATGAATTTTTCATGCATATTCTATCTTAACATTACAGATATTATTTGGTGGTGGTGGTTGTTGTTTTTATTCTTACTTAGTGGTTTAAAAAATTTTTGATTTCAAGTAGTTATAAATTCACTGGAAATTACAAAAGTAGTGGAGAGGTCCCACATACTCTTCACACAGTTTTCCCCTAAAGGCAACAACAAACTACTGTGGTTCAGCAGCAAAACCGAGAAACTGACATTGCTGCACCCCCGGGCTTATTCAGAATTCACCAGTTTTACACGCACTCATTTTTTGTGTGTATATTTCTATACAAGTTTATCACACATATACATTTATGTAACCATTACCATAATCAAGATACAGAACTATTCCATCACCACAAAAATTTCCCTTGGGCTACTCCTTCATTACTTAAGCCTTCCTTTATCCTTCCCTCGTCTATGTCCCTAGCCCTAGTCAATCACTAAATCTGTCTGCCACTATAGCTTTATCATTTCAAGAATATCATGTAAATGGTATCATACAATATGTAACCTCTTGAGATTGTTTTTTTCCCTCAATATAATTCTGTTGATATTCAATCAAGTTTTTGTGTGTGCCCCATATCGGGCTCGCTACTGTTAGCACGGAGCCCACTTCAGATCCTCTGTCCCCTTCTCTTTCTGCTCCTCCCCTGCTCACACTCTCTCTCTTTCAAAAACAAATAAACATTATAAATGAATAAATAATGAAATTCTCAAACTATTTTCCACAGTGGCTGTACCGTTTATATTTACATTCCCACCAGCAATATCTGAATGATGAAATTTCTCCACATCCTAACCAAATTTGTTGTTGTCACTATTTTTAAACTCCTATTAATTGTAGTAATATGTCATTATGGTATTAACTTGCATTTCACTAAATGGTTAATGATGTTGAATATTTCGTCATGTGCTTATATGCTTATTTGCTATTGCATATTCTTTTTATGCATATTCTTTTTATGTGAAATGCGTATTCCATGTCTTTTGCCCAATTTCCAAATGGATTGTGAGTATACTAAATATGAGTACTTTTTTCAGGTATGTGGTTCAAAAATATTTTCTCCCATTTTAAATTGCCTTTTTATCACCTTAACAGGACTTCAAATTTTGATTAAGTAAGGTTTATCATTTTTTTACCTGATATCTAATTACCTGATATCTTTTTTCTTCCAAGATTATATTTAAATTCAAATTAGTGAACATACAGTGTAGTATTGGTTTCAGGAGTAGAATTTAGTGATGCATCACTTAAATATAACACCAAGTGCTCATCACAAGTGCCCTCCTTAATACCTATCACCCATTTAGCCTATCCCCCCAACCACCTCCCGTCCAGCAACCCTCAGTTTGTTCTCTATAGTTAAGTCTCTTATGGTTTGCCTCCTTCTCTGTTTTTATTTTATTTTATTTTTCCTTCCCTCCCCCTATGTTCATCTGTTTTGTTTCTTAAATTCTACATATGAATGAAACCATACTGAATTTGTCTTTCTCTGACTAATGTTGCTTATCTAGTTCCATCCATGTCAAGAAATATGTCTAGTTTCATCTATGTCTTACATATGGTTATGGTTGTAAAATCCATTTTCCTCAGCAAAAAGCTAATGTTATTCCTGGTTCTAAACAAAATGCCTTGAAAAGATACATCAATTTCTCTTTATTGGTAGTTTTAAAGTCTAATTTTAAAAGTCTAAGGTATAGACATCCAGTTATAAGATAAATAAATTCTGAGAACATATAATTTTTTTTGCTTATAATAAATATTCAATGAATACAAGTGGAATTAAACTGTACTTTTCATAGTCTTGCAGACTTTTGGAAGCATAGCAGTAAATTTTCTTTGCTCATTCTAAGAATTTTAATACTATACTTACCATTTTGTGTGGAAATACCTACAAAGCACAGAACTTTTAGAAATTAGAACATATTTGTAGTCATTCTATCTCCTTCACTAATAATAAAGTTAGGAAATATGAATGACAGTATTTTCCCATCCCCGTAAACAAATAATTGCATACCCTTGGGAATGAAAATTTTCTGGGTCTAATTTCCAAAAAAATTTGAAGGATTGAACCATAAATTTTTTGTTTGGTTTCTCTTCTTCGAACATTAGTTAAAGCTTTGCTACACACACAAAAAAAACATTCCTATCATATTTAACAAGTTTGGAAAAGATCCAAATAATATCTGGAACATAAGTTCTTTGATTTTCTTTTCTTTAATTTTTTATTTATTTTTGAGGAGAGAGAGAGCACAAGCAGGGTAGGGGCAGAGAGAGAGGGAGACAGAGAATCTGAAGCAGGATCTGCACTGAGAGCAAGAGCCTGATGTGGGGCTCGAACTCACGAACTGTGAGATTGTGACCTGAGCTGAAGTTGGACACTTAACCAACTGAGCCACCCCGGTGCCCCAAGTTCTTTGATTTTCTGACTAAATTTCTAGATTTCATATGAGCTGGATAACTGACAAGGTATAGTAATGCCACTGTAAATATTTAAAAATAAAAAAGGATATCTTTAGTGTATTTTTAAAATATGATCACCAAAGAAACTTTAACATACGCAGAACTATAAAGTATACACAAATTCTGCTCATAATGTTATTTTATTCTTTCTTCCTAAAGCTAATTTTGTATGCTCAGCACCAACCCTTAATGAAGAATGTTTCCAGATAATTACCATTATATGTCATAAACACTATGCTAGAAACCTTATGCATATTATTAGTAAATTATTAACAACCCTGTACTAATCTTACATGCTGTATCTAGTATTTCTGGATCTCTGCTTTTCAGAAGCCTTGTCGGAATGCTCTTTTACACTCCATCACTCTGGGTGGGACTTTATGATGAGTGTTAGCGAACACATTGTGAGTGGAAATGACATGTGTCACCTCTGGACTGAAGTATTTATTTGTGGATGCTTTGTCAATTCATGACAAACACGAAAAAACTTTCTTTTTATACGCCACTCAGGTTTTAGAGTTGTTTGTTTCTGCAGCCTAACTTACATTAGTAGTAAATGTCCTATTTTAAAGGTGTTTTTTTTAATGTTTATTTGTTTTTGGGAGAGAGAGAGAGAGAGAGAGAGAGCAAGCAGGGGAGGGGCAGTGAGAAAGGGAGACATAGAATCCAAAGTGGGCTCAAGGCTCTGAGCTGTCAGCACAGAGCCCAACGTGGAACTCAAACCCATGGACTGTGAGATTATGACCTGAGCCAGAGTCTGACACTTCACTGACTGGGCCATCCAGGCACCCCGTAATTGTCCTCTTTTATACATTGAAATAAACTACACAGCTAGTAAGAAGGAGAGTTAAGACACAAACAGATCTGTCTCCAAAATGCGTGCTTTTTCATGCAGCCCACGGTGGCAACTGTCACCCCCCATATCCCTGCACCAACTCTTGTACTTTCAGCCTCTCAGTTTTAGAGCCCTTGTGAATACCTCAGGTATTTTTGGTATTGTTGTATGACACTAAGGTCATTTCCTTCAGAATTCAATAAAATGCATTATTTATCTAAGGCTTAAATTCATAACTTTGCTACTGCTATGATTTTGCATAAAGAGAGCATTGAGAATTATGTAGAACATTTCATGGTCTTGATGTTACATAACTTCCAGCTGCTGACCATATGAAGAAGTCACATAAACAACTACAAACACAATAGAGTTTTATTAAAAGTATATGTGTTCTGAGATTGACCTACCACTGGTGCAAATTCTTAAACTTTTTGTTTGATTTAGAATATGCAATAAACTTGGCATGAGGGGCTTAGTTATAATATGGTTCCATCTCTTTTTGTTTAAAATACTATTTTCATTACTGGAAAAATGTTTTGTTGCTCTTTCAGTCCATTTTCCATTGAAATTCAAAAGTTTTGGGTAAAAGTAGACATTCTTTGTTTTACATGAGTCAGTTTAGTTTATGTAGTCTTTATTCATTTCACACCAAAATACTACACTAAATAATGGATTATTGGATGCTATTTGGAATGAATAATAATCTAATATTCATGTTATGTGTATAATTTTTTAAAAATTAAAATTGGATTGGGGTTCCTGGATGACTCAGTTGGTTAAGCATTTGATTCTTGATTTCAGCTCAGGTTATGATCTCACAGTTGGTAAGATCAAGCCCCACATTAGGCTCTGTGCTGACAGCATGGAACCTGCTTGGGATTCTCTCTCCCTCTCCCTCTCCCCCTCCCCTCAAAAATAAACAAACTTAAAAAAAATTAAAATAGGATTTTATTTCTACAGTTCTGAAGTTTTCACTGATCTTTATATCACTTTATATCACAAATTACTTAGCGATAATATGTTTGGAGGGAAAACTTTCTTAGAAGTAAAAACCTGTCATATTTTGACCTCTGGCGTTTAAGAACCTGTTCTTTTTGATGACTTTAATAGCAATCACCAGTGTCTCATGATGTAATGGGGGGGTGGGTAAGGCAAAAACAAAGAGAAGGGAATGCACTGAGAATTTTTCCAATAATCAAGTAACTGTTAAATTATGTAATATTTTAGTTTTGTATTATACTTGTAATTATATATTTCACTGGCCTATAATGTGTTTTGGTTGCAATCAAAATTATTGATTTTACTTGCTTGAGTGCCAATAGGAAGTAACTAAGGGCACCTCAATCCAAAATCTAGAGTCAGGAGACTCAATACGTCAAATATACCAAGAGTTAAAAAATATACCGGCTGGGTGTGCCTGAGTGGCTCAGTCGGTTGAGCCTCCGACTTCGGCTCAGGTCATGATCTCTCAGGCTGTGAGTTCAAGCCCCATGTCGGGCTCTGTGCTGACAGCTGGGAGCCTGGAACCTGCTTCAGATTCTGTGTCTCCCTCTCTCTTTGTCCCTCCCCGCTCATGCTCGCTCTCTCTCTCTCTCTGTCAAAAATAAACATTAAAAAAATATAACCTTCACACACAAAAATATGTTTATTCTAAGGAGAAATGTTCTAAAAATGATGTGTTCTAAAACCAAAACCATGACCAAAACACTTAGTTGAACATTATTGGATTTCAAAAATATTCTGATGTGACTTTGGAAGGGTCTTTTATCCTCTAAGTGGATTTCTTCTTCCTTAAATATTTCATAGAATGTTAGGGTAATCAACTGCAAACCACATAACCAACAATGAATTAGTTCTCAGAACATATAAATGACATCTAAAAAGCAGCAAGATAAAATGCATACAATTCTCAAAAGTGAGAAAATATGAACAACACTATTTTCATAGAAGAAAAAAATATGTGTGTAATAAACATAATCGTGGAATTTCAAATAACTACAATTGCCATCATCTTATACTTACTCGTATGAGAGAAACTGGAAAATGAAAAAATTACCTACTGCGAATTACCTAATGTGAATAACTGGAACTCATATACACTGCTGGTGGAGTGTAAACAGTACCTTCACTTTGGGAAACAATTTGGCATGATTTTTAAAGGTAAACAAGTATCCATCTTACAAACTATTTCAGTTCCAGATATATACCATGAAATTCTCCAGGATTATGTTCCAGGACATATGTACAATAATATAAAGTCGTTCATAATACAGAAACACTGGAGACAAATGAAAATATCTGTCACACTGAGAATGGTAAATATAAGGTAGTATAGTTACACATTATGATACAAAACATAATAAATGACCTTCATCTACATATATCAAAAGAGCTGCATTTTATAAACATAAAATGTAGTGTAATAAAAATCTTGCAGTAGAATACATACTTCCTGATATAATTTAAATGAAGTTAAAACACAAACTAAGCTATTTATTGTTATGGAACATATATATGTGCTACATGTATAAAGAAAATAATGTGTCAAGTAGTTAAATCCGTGTAAAGTATCAAAAAAGTATAACATTATAACACTATGATATTTAACTTTCATACCTTATATTGGGAGACTTCATGCTCATGTGCTTTTTCAAGACATTTTTGGTTGTATAATGGTGAGTCATGAACTAAACTTCTAAGTGTATTGTTAATTTTAAAATTTTAATCAATGTGCATTTTCTGTCTAAATCAGTCAATCTTTCTTATATAGTTTAAAGAAATGCCTTATTATGGCATTAGGATTGAGACACGAACTTCATAAGATCATTGCAAAAAAAAAAAAAAAAAGGAAACACATATTAAAAAGGGAACCATATAAAACACCTAAAACCCATTAATACTTGTGATTCCAGGAGCAGACAGAACCTACGGGAATGTTGGCAGTGCATCAAAGACATACAGTAAGTGTTAATTGAATGAATGGATTTTGGCACAAAGGAGAGGTAAATGCTCATGTGTAAAGGAATATTCTAGACTAAGGCTTAAACAATTTCACACTCTGAGAAAGGACATTGCATAAGACATTATAAAAGTATCCATTCACCTTAATGGTTTCATTCATATATTTAGGTTTATGTAAGGGTTTTATGCCCAATTTAAGCTTCTTCCTCCTTTTCTTTCTCCAAATAGATTCTTTCCTTTACTGCAAGATGAAATAATTGTTTAACGATAACATTTTTTTGTTTGCTATTGTTGCTTCCAGTGGAAGTATGATCAGTAAAAGGAAATGGAAAGTGTAAACTTTATCAATCTTATATACATATTGCTTTTGTTTCCTGCAACAAAGTTGCAGGAACAAACATCCAAAGTTTTTCTTTTCTTTTTAAGTTTTTAAAGTTTGTTTATTGATTTTTGAGAGAGAGAGAAAGGGGCAGAGAGAGAGAAAGAGAGAGAAAGGGGCAGAGAGAGAGGGAGATAATTCCAACGTGGGCCTTGAACTCACAAACTGTGAGTCCATAACCTGAGCTGAAATCAAGGGTCAGACACTTAATCAAATGAGCCATTCAGATGCCCCTGTTTTTGTTTGTGTGTTTGTGTTTGTTTTTGTTTTTAGTTTTTATTTTAATCACCTGGTGCTCATCACAAGTGCACTCCTTAATCTTCATCACCTATTTAACCCATCCCCCCACGCACCTCCCCTCTGGTAACCATCAGTTTACTCTCTATAGTTAAGAGTGTTTCTTGGTTTCTCTCTCTCTCTCTTTTTCCCTTTGCTCCTTTTGTTTCTTAAATTCCACATATGAGTGAAATGATTTAGTATTTGTCTTTCTCTGACTGACTTATTTCCCTTAGCATTATACCCTTTAGCTCCATCCAGTATTTGCAAATGGCAACATTTCATTCTTTTTGTGACTAAATAATATTTCATTGTATGTATAAATATATTTATACATCTATCTATCTATCTATCTATTATCTATCTATCATCTATCTATTTATATATCATCTATCTTTCACATCTTTATCCATTTACGCATCATTAGATGATGGACACTAGAGCTGTTTCCACATCTTGGCTATTGTAAATGATGCTGTCATAAACATAGGAATCCATGTATCCCTTAGAATTAGTGTTTTTGCATTCCTTGGATATATACCTACTAGTGCAATTGCTGGATCATAGGGTAATTCTATTATGAACTTTTTGAGGATACTGCATACTGCTTTCCAGAGTGTCTGCACCACTTTGCATTCCCACCAACAGTACACGAGTGTTCCTTTTTCTGCATATCCTCGCCAACACCTGTTGTTTCTTGTGTTGTTGATTGTAGCCTTTATGACTGGTATGAAATGATATCTTGTAGTTTTGATTTGCATTTCCCTGATGATAAGTGATTATGAACATTTTTTCATGTGTCTGTTGCCTATCTGTATGTCTTCTTTGGAGAAATGTCTGTTCAGGTCTCCTGTCCATTTATAATTAGATTATTTTGGGGAGTGTTGAGTTTTATAAGTTCTTTATATATTTTGAATACTAGCCCTTTATCAAATATATCATTTACAAATATTTTCTCCCATTGAGTAGGCTGCCTATTAGTTTTGTTGATTGTTTCCTTTTGCTGTGCAGAAAATTTTTATTTTAATATGGCCCCATTAGTGTATTTTTGCTTTTGTTTCCCTTGCCTCAAAGAACCTATCTAGAAAAAGATGCTATGGTTGATGTCAGAGAAATTACTGTCGGTGTTCTCTTCTAGGATTTTTATGGCTTCGGGTCTCATATTTAGGACTTTAATCCATTTTGAATTTATTTTTGTGTGTACAGTAAGAAAGTGGTCCTCTTTCATTCTTTTACATGTTGCTGTCCAATTATCTGAACATCATTTGTTGAAGATATTCTTTTTTCCCCATTGGATATTTTTTCTTGCTTTGTCAAAGATTAATAAACCCATTAATTATGGGTTTATTTCTGGATTGTCTATTCCATTCTATGGATCTATGTATCTATTTTTGTGCCAGTACCATGCTATTTGATCACTAAAGCTATGTAATATAACTTGAAGTTGGTAATTGTGATACCTCCAGTTTTGCTTGTCTTTTTCAAGATTTATTTGACTAGTTAGGCTCTTCTGTGGTTCCACACAAATTTTAGGATTGCTTGTTCTAACTCTGTGAAAAATGCTATTAGTATTTTCATAGGGATTTAATTGAATGCATAGACTGTTTTGGGTAGCACAGCATTTTAAAAATATTTGTTCTTTGGTTCTATGAGCATAGAATTATTTTCCATTTCTTTGCGTTGTTTTCAATTTCTTTTACTAGTGTTTTATAATTTTCAAGTACAGGTCTTTAACCTCTTTGGTTAGGTTTATTCCTTGATATCTTATTATTTTTGTAAATAATTTTTGTAAATATTTTTGGAATTGTTTTCTTAAGAAATTTCTCTTTCTGCTGCATTATTGGTGTATAGAAATGCAACAGATTCTGTACATTGATTTTGTATCCTGAAACTTTACTGAATTCTTTTATCAGTTCTAAAAAAAATTTATGGAGTCTTTTTGGTTTCCTATATAGAATATCATGCCATCTGCAAATAGTGAAAGTGTGACTTCTTCCTTGCTGATTTGGATGCCTCTTATTTCTTCTTGTTGTCTGATTGGTGACTAGGACTTCCAGTACCGTCTTGAATAAAAGTGGTGAGTGTGGACATCCTTATATTGTTCTTTTATGTTTTTTAACATTTATTTATTTATTTTGAGAAAGAGAGGAGAGCACAAGCAGGGGAGGGGCAGAGAGAGCGAGAGAGAGAATCCCAAGTAGGCTCTGTGCTATCAGCGCAGAGCCTGATGTGGGGCTTGATCTCATCAACTGCAAGATCATGACCTAAGCCAAACTCAAGAGTTGGATGTTTAACCAACTGAGACACCCAAGCACCCCCATTCTTGTATTGTTCTTTATCTTAGGGGAAAGGCTTTCAGTTTTTTCCCACTGAGGATTATATTAACTGTTGGTTTTTCATACATGGCTTTTATTATGTTGAAGTATGTTCCCTATAAACCTACTTTGTTGAGAGCTTTTATCATGAATGTATGTTGTATTTTGTCAATGTGTTTTTTTTTACTTCTATTGAAACAGATTTTCGACAGAAATATTCATTTTTACTCCTTTTGTGTTTTTTACCTTCATACTGCCATTTTTGGTCTTTCCTTTCCTTTCCCCTTTAATATGTCTTGCAGGGCTGGTTTAGTGGTCATGAACTCCTTTAGTTTTTGTCTGGAAACTCTTTATCTCTCCTTCTATTCTGAATGATAGCCTTGCTGGATAGAGTCTTCTTTGCTGCAGGTTTTTCCCATTCAGAACTTTGAATATATCATATCGCTCCTTTCTGGCTAGTAAAGTTTTTCCTAAAAAATCCACTGATGTTCTTATGAAGTTTCCTTTGTATGTAACTGGTTCCTTTTGTCTTGCTTCTTTTTTTTTTTAAGCTTATTTATTTGTTTTGAGAGAGACAGAGAGAGCATGAGTGGGGTAAGGGCAGAGAGAGAGGGAGAGAGAGAATCCCAAGCAGGCTCTGCACTGCCAGCTGTGCAGAGCCCAATGTGGGGCTCAAATTGTAAGATCATAATCTGAGCTGAAACCAAGAGTCAAATGTTTAACTGACTGAGCCATATAGGCGCCCCTGTCTTGATTCTTATCATTATATTTGACCATTTTAATTACAATATGTCCAGGTGTGGATTTGCTTTTGTTAGAGGTTCTCTGTGTTTCCTGGATCTGGATATCTGTTTCCTTCCTCAGATTAGGAAAGTTTTATTTCTTCAAATAAATTCTCTGGCCCCCTTTTCACTTCTTCTGGGATTCCTATAATATGAATGTTAATACAATGGATGGAGTCACTGAATTCTTTAAGTCTATTCTTGTTTGGCATAATTCTTTTTTCTCTCTTTTGTTCAGCTTGATTATTTTCCATTACTCTGTCTCCTAGGTCATTAATTCATTCCTCTGTGTCTTCCAGTCTGCTGTTCATTCCATCAAGCTCTTTTGCATTTAGTTTTTGAGTCCTTTATCTCTGCTATGTTAATCCTTATCTTTGTGTTAATGGTCTCACTGATGTCCTCCACTTTTTTCTCAAGTCCAGCAAGTATCCTTATGATCTTTGCTTTAAATTCCCCATCAGGCATATTACTAATATCTGATATGTTTTGGTTAGATCTCCAGCCGTGGTCTTGTCCTATTATTTCATTTGGGACAAATTCCTCTGTTTTCTCATTTTGTCTAAGTCTCTGTGACTGTTTCTGTGTGTTAGAGAAGTCAGCTACATCCCCTGTTCTTGAGGGTGATGGATTTATGAAGAAGGTCTTAGAGTGCCCTGCAGTGTAGTGTTCCCTGTTCCTCAAGGACTGGTGCTTCCAGAAGTGTATTCAGTTGTGCTGTGTGCACTCTGCTGTTGTGTCATGGCTGCTTTATCCTTCAGGCCAATCATCTGCAGAGGCTCTCTGCCTGTTACGGGCAGTGTGCAGTCCCTGGCCTGAATGTGGCATTTAACTAGATGTGCTCTGATCTGCTTGTGAAATGAGATCTGTCACTGCATCAGAACAGAGTCACAAAACTCCTGTGTGTCAGGAGACATGGTGTTGGATGGGTTGGAAATGGTCTTCTGGAGAGGGTGTCTGCTGTACTGGGACTGAGGTAAGGGTGATTCAGTTCCACCAGAGAATGGAAGGCAAGGCTTGGTATAAGTAAGTTAGGTAGAGTGTGGGTGCTGTGCTGGTTCCCACAGGTGGTTCTGTATTTATGCTGAGGGGTGGGAGAGGGAACCTGCCAGTTCCTTTGTTCCCAGAGTGGTCACTCCGTGAACACTCCCTTCCTGGGATATGCTCTGAGGTGAGCAGCCAACCTCCCCACTGTGTGCTCTAGGAACTCTTGAGATGGCTGTTTCCACAGTGAGTCTGTGGGCTGTTTGGTCTACCTTTTCTCCAAGAGTAACCCCAGTGTCCTCTGAGCTTTCCTTGAGCCAAGCACGCTGACCTTTGGGACTTAAAGCTCTAGGCTGTAAGCCCCACTGGTTGTATGAACTCATGAAATTCAGACCCTCTTGCTTTCCAAGCCAATTGCTGTGGGTGTTTGTTTTCCCATGCACTCCTCTGTGTGATATTCTGTCTCTCACCCTTCTCCACGACCACAGCTCCCTCCCCGCTGCAGTGGCCAGGATCCATTTCTATCCCAAGTGGCTCTACACTTCCTACCTTCTATGATGTGGTTTCTTCTCTACCTTTAGTTGTGGAGTTTGTTCTGCCAGTCTTCAGATTGATTTCTGCATTATTTAGGATGATTTGACAGTTATCTAATTGTATTCGCAGGACGAGGTGCACCTAAGGTCCTCCTACTCTACTGCCATCTAACCCTATCCTCCCAAGTTTTTCTGTTCTTTAACATAAACTAACAAGTATATATGAACACTTAAATAGTGTTGACCACATAAGGTCAAATAATGTTATTTTCTTGTATATACTACATATGTGTGTGTGTGTGTGTGTGTGTGTGTGTGTGTGTGTGTGTGTAGACTGTAACCTGTGAGTAGGGATACCCCCTTTTTTTGTTCATTGGTTTCCTTAGCTTTTGTTGCAGTAAATATTGCATAGCTAACAAATCTCAGTGGCATCTACGAAATAACTTATTTCTTATGTAGCTTACATGAGGGCTATGGGTCATCCAAGTCTCTGCTAGACCTTTCTGTGTTGTGCTGAGCTATATATATCTTCTCAAGCCAGGTTGATAAGATACAGGGAAGGAGTTCTCTGGCATATGCTTATTGAAGGAGTCAGAGCACATGACCAGTACACTTGCATACCTTTTAAAGCTTCTGCTTGTATGAGGCACATAATGGGCTCACTCACTATCCTTTGATGAAATAAGTCAAATGGACAAGACTGACAATGGAATGAAAAATTGTACTATACTTACGGAGATACATGTGGTAAATCTGAGCATGGAGAATTCTCTTACACAAGAGGAATGAATAATTGGAAACAATAATATGATTTATCCCACTGATACAGCCCCAGCAGCTAGAACAATGTCTGTTACATAAATGTATGTTGAATGTATATTATTAAAATGTAACAATTGATCAAGATTAGGAAATATATATGGTATATGTATATAAATATGGTTTTTTTTTTTTTGAGTTAGAAAAACCAAGGGCCATTGATTTCCTATATTGGTCTTAAGACTTGGTTATGTCCATAACCAAAGTTATATGAAAGCTTTTCAGTGAGTTGGGTAGGCATAATAGCATTAAGGGAATTGATATTCAAATCCTCAACTTCCTTGTGATTCTTTCCTAATATTGTTCTTCCTAGGAAAGCATTTTTAGTCACCAACTGTGCTTCTCAGTACTGCTTTTACAACTGATCTTTCACCATAGTACAACAGAATGACCTTTTAGCCCCAGGGTCCAAAAATCTCCAGGGCATCAAATAAAGCAATGTGTTTCTTGGTCAAACAAGGCCAAGAGGGCTTCATGTTGTCCATACCTAATTTTATCTTTGTGACCCACTCCAGATAAGGTTCCACACCATTAGGCCCTTTCTTCCTCAACCATCATTTTAGGGTGGTATTTCAAACATAAGGAGGTTTTCAAACGGGTATAATTTCATATGTGTATTATTATCATGCTAAAAATATAGTCTGACTCTTTGTCAGAAAACAAATTTATTTGGCTAATTGATCTGACATTTGCCAGCAGAACTGACATTTTCCATGAACTGAATGAGCTAAATCTGTTACTTTGAGGTTATAGTAAAATGAATTTAAAACGCTAAAGTTTACAATATATAATACCACAGGAAAACATATCCTTTACTACTATTTAAATCACAGTCATTTTTTTATACAAAACTTAAAATGAACAAAAGGGTGCAATGTATTACAAAATTCTTTTACATGGTATGCAAGCAAAAATGTTCCATCTAGCAATGGGGATAGGAGGCAGTGAGCTGCCATTATAATAGGAAGACATATTTTGCCTAATTAACAATTGAGCACGAGACTGACCTTATATGTTACTTGCAAAAAAAAAAAAAAAAAAAAAAAAAACTAAGAATTTATGGCAAACTTCTAAAATCTCCACACACAAAACCAAACATGTAGGTTTTGTGATTGATACCTTTGAAGGTTTTATTTTGAGGAGCTGTTATAAGAACAGGTCTCCCAGCTCCTGCGAAATAAGCACAGGAAATGCAACATAATGATAAGGATCTAAATGCCATAATGGTTATTTTTTTGCACCTAAATTATGTAGTCACTGGTCATTCATAGAGTCTGCATTCACACATGGTAAACCACAATTGAGGAGCTGGAAAGGTTTGTTTTGAGGGTGTAAAATAAATCATTTTAGGGCTGTAATGATTTCACTGCTGGGCTCAGCACCCCCTGTTTCACTTGTCAGAGCAGTTAAGGTGAAGGCACGGTCAAACAATCAACCTTCTGAAAATTAAATGTATATGAAAGAATTACTGGCTGTAAAGCAGTGTGAACTGGATATATATGTTATAAAGTTGATTGGCTTAGACTCCCGGAAGTCCTTTTTTTAGCTACACAAGAGGTCTCTTGTTATAAAAGTTGTTTTGCGACCATCACCTACCAGTGGGATGCTGAGCTTCTGAACTAAATTTTAAAATGCAGCCTGGCGGGCGCCTGGGTGGCTCAGTTTGTTGGGCACCCAACTTCGGCTCAGGTCATGATCTCACAACTTGTGAGTTTGTGAGTTCGAGCCCAACGTCAGGCTGTGCGCTGACAGCTTGGAGCCTGGACCCTGCTTTGGGTTCTGTGTCTCCTTCTCTTTCTGCCCCTCCCCCACTCATGCTCTGCCTCTCTCTGTCAAAAATAAATAAACATTAAAAAAATAAATAAAATATAATGCAGTCTGAGAAATTACGGCATTACCTCTTTATATGCTAGTTAAAATTCTGATTCTGATGACATTCTAGTCACACAATGACTATACACACATGATTCTAAATACCTACAAATAAACAAAACCTCTTGGTCTATGATGCATGCTACTATATGGCCAGATGTGTTCCAAATATTTGTTATTGTAAAAGTAGAGAAAATTGATATTTCATTTCAATTAGTATCACTTGGACACAACTTAGAAAATAAAAACTTCATAAGAAAAGACCACTGTATAATTTTGATTTAAGTTATTGTCAGGAAAGAATTGGGGAAATCATTGGTAGGAAAGAAACTTACAGAGTGAAAGCTCTCCTCCAGTACTGTTGAAAGCCGCTCTCAGTTGGTTGGAAACCTGACTTCATCTTCCTACACATATATATTTTTTTCTTTATATTTAACTAAGTGTGCTATTTTAAAGAAAAATATCGGGGCGCCTGGGTGGCGCAGTCAGTTAAGCGTCCGACTTCAGCCAGGTCACGATCTCGCCGTCCGTGAGTTCGAGCCCCGCGTCAGGCTCTGGGCTGATGGCTCGGAGCCTGGAGCCTGTTTCCGATTCTGTGTCTCCCTCTCTCTCTGCCCCTCCCCCGTTCATGCTCTGTCTCCCTCTGTCCCAAAAATAAAATAAAAAACGTTGAAAAAAAAAATTAAAAAAAAAATATCAAGGTTTTAGTATCAGTTATTCTCAATGGAAAATTAATTCAATAATTAAAGATATTAAATGTATTTTCTAAGCTGAAATTCAACAAACTATTGATCCATTTCCTTAAGGAAATAATTACATTTTATAGTGTTTTCCTTTGACTTTGCCCAGAGTATAGGATTAAGGCTTTTAGAGTTTTAAAGATAAACACCCTTTTAAATTAATTCTCTTTTAAAATTGACATTTTAAATTACAAGATGTTGCAACAAATGGCATATTATGTTGTACAGCAATGTTTTTTTTTTAAATATCATATTTTTATTAAATAACCATCAAACTAGCCGAGTATTTTGAAAGCCAATATGTGGAAAAAATTGAGAATATTGGTTCATTATTCTCTGACACTTCACTACTCCTAGACCCTTTCTCTGCCCTTTTCTCTATTATTTTGTGTCCCAAGAGGCTAAACAAATAGGCTATATCATTTAGTCCCCTTACCTTTGGCTTCCAATTAGATTCGGTTATTTCAGCAGTCTCTCAACCAGGACATTACTGACGTTTTAGGTAGGATCTTTTGTTGTTGTTGTGGGGGTCTGCCCCGTGCACTGTAGAATGGTTAGCAGCACCGTGGCTTCTACCCACAAGATGCACCTCCTCCCTCTTTGTGGCAATCAGAAAATGTCCAGACATTGTCACATGTCCTGTTGGTGGGGCAAACTCGCCCCTGTTTGAGAACTATTGTGTTAAGAAGGGGAAATAATAGGAGATGGAAGAAGGAGAGGAGGAGAAGCGGTCTGTATCTGTCTACTTAAAGCTGCCCCAGCCCTTTCCAGGTAATGGCTTTGCCAGTAGCTTTATTCTTCTGTTTGTAACTTTCGTCTCATGTCCCTCTTGAAGGCTGTTTCTCTCTGTGCGCTCATAACAAAAACAGCATTCCTTCTCCTTGCCACATCAGGCCTAGAGGTGGTAATGACTTCTTACTGTGGGGAGTCCTTGGGTGATTCACCAGCCCTGGATAGTTTTTTAAACCCTCACACTCTAATAAACTCTCTTCAGCCCATTTCCTCCTGAGTTCTTGACTAACAAAATATACCTTTTTGGAAGGTGATTTATGTGTCCAGTAAGCACAGTGTTTTTGCTTATCACTAATTTCAGATCTTTTGCATCTTCTCTCTGTCTCTGTCTGTTTCTCCCTTTATCTCTTGATGCACATTCAATATTCAATATACAACATTACAACATTGACATCATTTGGGCTGTACAACAATCTGTATTAAGACTTCTTTTCAGAAAATACCCATCTTTTCATTGCTTGTATGTATGCTACAGTCCCTGTCCCTTGATTAGATACTCTCCCCACTCTTTATAAAGCTTATAGTTAATTCCCACATTCACAGAAAGCTTTTCTAGCCCCTCTTGTCTACACTGACCTCTTATTTACCCGACCCTCTGATTAGGGTACCGCTATGGACTGAATGTTTGTGTCCAGACCAAAAATCATATATTGAAACCCTAATCCCTAATGCAATGAGATTTGGAGATGGGGCCTTTGAGTGGTGATTATGTCACGAGGATGGAGCCTCATGATGAAGTCAGTGCCCTTATAAGAAGAGACACAAAAGAGCTTGCTTCCTTTTTCTCTCTCAGCCTTATGAGTTCTATACATTGTGTATCAAACAAAATTTGTTTAATCCATGAACACAAATTTGTTGAATATATATTGGAGCCATGAATAGTATTCAATATATTTTTAAAAAATCATAAGTCATTTCTTTTGAAGAATGTTCAACTTAGGGAAAAGTTTAAATACATTAAGTAATATAAATCATTGCATGTTACCTGATAGGTTTGATATGGTAGGTAAGGTGTGATAGTTAGTGTCTATACCAAGGTAGGAAACCGATCAGTTGGAACACAAGGTCAGTTGAGCTTTGGTGGAAAGAAGATAGAGGTAGACTGAAGATCAGAGCTTTAAATAGAAGAAATCTCTGATTGTAAAAAATATCTGTTCATATGGGCCTGACTTACACAATGGAAGTTAAGTAGAAATGTATTGCTCAGCTGGCTCAGAGTAGCTTAAGAGCAAATTTTGATTTCATGGTATATCTAGATAAGGCCACAAGGTTAATTCTAGGGCTTACCACTGGTAAAGATGGAGTTTCTAATATACTTCTAGGGATGATCTGGATTGGCCCACAAGCTTTGACAGGAGTGAATCCAATAGAATTACCTGAAGTTTAACCTGAAGACAAAAAGAAAAGATTAAATCAATTTCATTTATTCACATATTTGATTTATATGAATTAGTAATTTACTAGACATCATTCCACACTCTGAGGATTTGCTAGTAAATGACATAAACGCCTTTTTCATGATCTCATAGTGCTTACATACTAATGAACATGGACTGACCTAATTCTTACACTCATTTGCACAATGATTTTCCTGTAAGAAAGAAATAAAGACCTCAGCTAAAACTGTCATATTGAAGTTCTTGATTTTGTCCTAATTTGCTCTTAAATAACCTGTGATTTCAGTTTACCTTTTATTATTCTTTGGAGTCTTTGGGACCACATAGGATTGACCATGGAAAACTTCAAAATAAGGAAAACTTGGTTTTGGCATTGTTTGTTACATTTGGGTGCTTTTTGTCCTCATTTCCCCTTAATGGCGTTTTCCAGTGGGAAGCCAGGACAAAAAAATAGAATGTTGTAGTTTGGAAGTTAGGGCCTACTGAGTTTGAATCTGGAGTGTGCCTCTTGCTACTTGACTGTCTAGAAACCTCAGTTTTCATATCTGTAAACAGAGTTGAGAGCTGAGACTGTTACTGAGGAGAGATCAGCAAGAGAGTATTGCTGTTCTGCCTCTCCCAATTATTTATGGCTGCTGCACTCCCTCACATGCTCGAGAAGCTAGGAAAAATGGTAGAATTTGGGGTTCCAAGATAGATATGAATTTTTATTGATACATTTTTTTTTGATAGTTAAACTTCTTTCTTTAGCACTGTGTTAAGAGCTTGAAAAAAAACCCATTAAGGTGCATGTGGTTTTCTAGATTTTCTAGGAAATATTATATGCTTCTTCTCTTTTTCACCCACTATACAACTGAGCTCTGAGCACTACTTAGCAGGTACCTCAGGAAAAGATTATATTAACAAAAAGCGAAAATATCCTTCTGAAGGTGAAGTTTTCCAGACCAGCTCATTTATTTTGTGGCAAAGATTACCATCACACATCCAGTGCTTTATTTGCCTGGAGTCAATTCCTGTGGTTCCCATAGTTGGAAAGCAGTCAGAAGAAGTGGGAAAGACAGATGCTGGTCAAGGCTCACCATTAGCAGCAGCAGCTTCACATGTTTGAAATCATGTTGTGGTTTTGTTTTTGTTTTTTTGTTTTTGTTTTTTTTCAGTTTGATTTTTATTGTCTGTTTGGCCTAACCACTTGCTACTCTTATTAATGAAGCTGAGTATCATAAAGACCAGTGTTCCTTAATATCACATTGCTTTAATACCTCATTGTTATAACCAATGCCATCCAGAAATCTTTCCAGAGAAGGAACATATTGTAATTTTGTACTTAGGAAAAACTTACACCTCAAGGTCCATTGCTGATTTCAAACAATACCGCTCTTAGAATTTCACTTGCTTTAGAGGAAGGTAAAGCTTACCCTTCTGAAGAATTTAAAGGTAATTCTTAAGGTCCATGCCACTGAAAAATTGATATATCCCATGTGAAAGTGATACCTAGAAAATCCCCTGCCCCTCAATTCTTTTTACCTAGAGGTTTCTCTTTTCAAAAGCATTAATTCAAATAACATATCTGTTCTTGAAGTTGGAGTAACATAGTTAGTTCATATCCAGGTTTTGCTTTCTATTAGCTGTGTGGCCTTGAGCATGTCTTCTAACCTCTCTAAGCCTCATTTTCTGATTTGTAATTGGTGATTGCCAAGAACTGTGAAGGGGCTGATATTTTTCTCTAACTGCAGGCTAACATATTAGCATGCCTCATTTTCATGGATTCTGGCAGAAAACACAGACACAACTACTGGGTCAGAGAAAAGGGACAGTTTATTACAGCAAAACAGTAGCCAGGTCATCATTTTCCTGTGCTCTTTTCCTGAGGCTCAATTCCCACAGGGCAATGCAATGAGGGCTTTTGAGAATCCAGAGGTGGAAGGGACTTTTATATTGACATTTAAACATTTAATCATCCAGTATTGTCTTTTAAAGAACAGTACTATATGCCTACTCTTAGTTTCTGTTTTTATCTCTGAATACAGAGAATGTCTAATTAAATCTTTCCATAAATTTATACATGCAATAAATACCATATATATGGTATGTAAATATCCCATATGTATATATGTATATATGTGTGTACGTAAATATATGGTATTTATTCCATATATATATATATATATATATATATATATATATTCTCTCTTTCTCTACGTGTGTGTGTGTGTGTGTGTGTGTGTGTGTGTGTACACACACATATACACTCCATTCTTCAAGTAGAGTAAATTTCAGGGGGTCTAAATATTTTTTATAAACTCCAAACTGGTCAACATCTCTTCTCCAGAGATATCAGTGCCTCTGAGCCCCAAGCTTTAGTTATTGACTTCTTCCTTGCACATCTCAGCTTTATTTTTCCCCATTTTTCTAAATCAGTCACCATTTCCCATTCATTTTCTGGTTTCTAGAAGTTTGTTTATTGATGTAACATTTTTGTTGTTATGTCTACTCCCTTTTTCCTTGTCCGTGTAGATTTATGCTTATTTTGTTTCATTAATCTCATTTAAATCAGTTTTCAAGGGGAGTCTGGGTGGCTCAGTCAGTTAAGTGTCCGACTTCAGCTCAGGTCATGATCTCATGGTTCATGGATTCAAACCCTGCATCAGGCTCTGTCCTGACAGCTCAGAGCCTGAAGCCTGCTTCAGATTCTGTGTCTCTGTCTTTCTCTGCCCTTCCCCCACTCATGCTCTCTCTCTGTCTCTCTCTCAAAAATAAATAAACATTAAAAACATTTAAAGAATAGATCGATTTTCAAGAGGAAGCACAGTTTAATATAAAATTCATACAGGCAGGTTTTTAGAAGTCTATGTTCTGAAATATCATAAGTGTTTTTATGCCTTTTGAGTCCTAAGATATTAGTTTACATATACAAACTTTAGGTAGTTGGTTCTATGGCATTTAATTATTTTTCCTTATATTTTTATTCCCCTAGAGGTAAAAAATATATATATATTTTTATTTTGCTATAGAAATCTTGTGACACAAACACAATTTTTCTGAATCCTTAGAAGTATCACAATGATTTAATCTTCACAGCAAAATCAATGTCATGTGATTTTATGTAAAATTCTTGTCCTGACTCTTCCATTAATTGGCTACATTGTCTGGCTTCATTTCCCTTATGTGTAAAGAAATCTTGGTGCTTTTGTAAAAATCCATGTGACTTTACATGCATTAAAATGATTTGAGAAGCATCTACGTGGCTCATTCAGTTGACTGTCTGACTCTTGATTTTGGCTTAGATCATGATCCTAGGGTCATGGGACTGAGCCCTGCATCAGGAGCCCACTTAAGATTCTCTCTCTCTCTCTCTCTCTCTCTCTTTCTCTGCTCCTCTTCCTCACTCACACACTCTCTAAATAATGAATAAATAAAATTAGTTGTATAAGCAAATTATTATATAAATATAAAATTATTTAAAGGAGAATATTCGCCATAATTGAAAAGTTTAAAAATGTTATTTTTTCTTAATCATCAGTTTGGCTGACTTCTTTGTATATTCTCCAATTCCTTAATATTCTTCTTAAAGTACGAAGTTCCACTCAGATGTAGTATCTTAGAAACTTACCTATGCCAAAAGAAACTTGCCTATGCCAAATACACTGCTCTCTGTTTTCATTCATTCCATTAACATGTTGCGTTCCAGTATTTTGTCAGCTTTTGAAGTGTGTGTGCAATTCCATTTTAACAAATGCCATTGCAATGTCCCATTCTCCAAAAGAGAATATATCTCAGTTCCAAAACTCATGAAAAGGGAGTATGACAGTTCAAATACCATATTACTGACTTGGATACAGCAATCTGTATTAAATGAAAACTTCTCTTCATACAATGTATTCAGAAATGCTTGTCTACCTAGTGATATTTTAAATGTAGGTTGTGTCCTTTAACTATTAGGTATAGCAGTTAACTGAAGATAATAAATTGTTATATAATATTCTGTATTTTGAATTATTACTTTAGATTAAAATATATGCTTGTGTGCACCTGTAAGACTATTGGCTGCGATTTTGCTAAGAGGGTAATTGAGAGGGTCAAAGAGCATTGGCAATTCAAAGGACATGAATCTGGAATTTAGAATGGATAGAACTGAATCACTGAGTAAATCAAAATCTAGATTCTAAAAGTGTTCTGAGATGTTTCGCAATAGCTTTGTGTTACAAACGCACCACATCCAAAAAGGGGTGAGGATGGCCTCTCAATGTTACTCTTCATGTCTGTGGCAGTTTTAAAACATGTTCACATAATCTTTGACACTTATTCCATCATGCTGTAGGATCTATGTCACTTCTCCTTGAATATGGGCAAGCTAGTGACAGCTTCAACCAGTAGATTATGGTACAAATGATGGTATGTGACTCTAAAACTAGCTCATAAAAGGCCATACAGTTTCATCTTGTCATCTGAAACACTCTCTGAGATCCTTGGGTCATAACGTAAGATGACCTACTGGCTTGAGGTTGCCATGCCATGAGGAAGTCCATGTTCACAAAAAGCCACATAAAGACATTCTGGTTGACAGTCCCAGCTAAGCCCAACCTTGAGTCATCCCAGCATTGGCACAAGACAAATGAATGAAAACACATCTAGATGATTCTAGTTCCCAGCTAGTTGAGTTATATCCAACTATTTCAATTTCCTCATCTGAGACCCTGGACGTTATGGAACAGAGACAAGCCATTCAAGCTGTGTCTAATCTGAATTTCTGATTCACAAAGCTGTAAGTATAATAAAATGATTATTGTTTTATGCCACTAAATTTTGGAATGATCTATTTTGCAGCAATAGATATCCAACTAAGCTTAAATTAGCAATGGCCTTGAAAGAGTTTCATTCTTTGCTATATAAAATTCAAAAATAGCATTGAACAATTTTTGGATCAATCACTTTGCAAAAGCCAAGAGAAGTATAACAAAAATATCTTTTGAAATCAGAGGATTCATGCTAATACTGTAATATTTAGTAATAAATACACTGGACATGAATTTTTTTGCTTTATGAAAGCACACTTCACACTTTTAAAAAAATTAGGCTTTTAGAAATATATACACTTTTCTGATGTCTGAAACAAATTATACTCATAGATAATAGAATGCAAATGTATCATAACGTGTAACATAGATAATCATGTATCACTTACAAAGTAGATTTCAAAAAGTACACAAAGTTAAGGTTAGAGATGGCAAGTTTGTGTTGAGAGATGTTCCCAAGAATGTATCGTAACTAGTGGCATTATTTGGTCTTTCATGTGCAATTTTTAATTTATAGAGTACTACTTGCCCAAAGTCTTTTCCCCTTTATTTTTTCCTCATATCTAACTCATAATTTTTGTGAATACGCAAAAGGCACAATATTCTTTATACCCAGAATGCTTTGTTCAAATTATGCATATCTTTTTCTTTGACATGTTTTTAAAAAATGAATATCTTTGTCAAATTGATTTTTTAAAAACTAGATCCATTCTATATATTTTGCAGTGGCCAATGGCAATTAAAGATGTACAAAGTTTATTTATTTGAAAGAGAGAGAAAGACAGCACAAGTGAGGAAGGTCAGAGAGAGAGGGGGAGAGAAAGAATCCCAAGCAGGCTCTATGCTGTCACCACAGAGCCTGACATGGGACTTGATCTCAGGAACCATGAGATCATGACATGAGCTGAAATCAAGAGTCAGATGCTTAACCAACTGAGCCACCCAGGTGCCCCTATATTCTTTTTAGAAAGTTTTTATTTAAATTCCAGTAGACATACAGTGCAATATTAGTTTCAGGTGTACAATTTAGTGATTCAACACTTAAATAAGACAGCTGGTGCTCATCTAAACAAGTGTACTCCTTAATCCCCATCACCTATTCTGAACCTGCAGTCTTAAACCTTATGCTCTAAAAATACTAATAAGTATACCAATTTAGACCGGGTAAACCTTTCCCAAAAAGTATGAGCGTATACTCAATTGTTCACCAACCTTAAAATTAGACAGATGTGATAGACAATTTGCTAAGATCAATATAGCATCTTTATCATTTTTCACAATAAAGAGATTTAAAGTCTTTTTTCCTTGGCATTCTACTAGCTAAACACTACTGGGGAAGGAAATTGATCCCAGACTCATTGACTTCATGTTCTAAATCTCTGCTCTACGGTACCATGGAGTTAATCCAGGCGTTAAATGACCTGTTCCCCAACTTAAGAGCCATAAAGTGGTAGCAGGGAGACCTTGATTCTGAGTCCTCTGGATTTAAACCCCCTCCTTTTAAAATATTTTTAAAACCACATCACAAAATTTCTTTTGTTTATCCTTCTACCTACCTCCTTCCATGTATTTTTTCACATGTCTCCAAAGTTAACAGATGAATTTGGTTTGGGATATGCTCCTTACTTGTCTTAAATTTCATACATAAAATCCCCATTCCCCATCAAGTACTGAAAGCAAGATATTTTGGGAAATACATATTCCCACAAAGATTCACCCTATAGGGGTTAATTATATGTGTGAATCTTCTGTCAACAGCTTTACTAATTTATGAATACAAAATAAGTTAGAGTGTCAATTTTGCCTTCAAAACATCTCTTGAGTCCATATTGAGCCTAGACATTGTCACCACCACTCATATTCAAGCTCACATTATGTCTGACATGGATACTTCAATTGTTCCTTCAATGGTCTCCAAATATCCACTTTGGCACACATCCAGTCTGTTCTTTACTGCACATCCAGGGCAAAATTTTTCAAATGCAAATATGATAATTTTTATATCCTGTATAATTTTTTTTAATTTTAATGTTTATTTATTTTTAAAATTTTTTTAACGTTTATTTATTTTTGAGACAGAGAGAGACAGAGCATGAATGGAGGAGGGTCAGAGAAAGAGAGGGAGACACAGAATCTGAAACAGGCTCCAGGCTCTGAGCAGTCAGCACAGAGCCTGACGCGGGTCTCGAACTCACGGACCGCGAGATCATGACCTGAGCCGAAGTTGGACGCTTGACCGACTGAGCCACCCAGGGGCCCCTAATGTTTATTTATTTTTGAGGGAGAGAGACAGAGAGAGAGAGAGGGGAGAGACGAGGGCAGAGAGAAAGGGAGACACAGAATCCGAAGCAGGCTCCAGGCTCTGAGCTGTCAGCACAGAGCCCGATGCAGTGCTCAAACTCACAGACCACAGATCATGATGACCTGAGTCGAAGTCAGACACTCAACTGACTGAGCCACCCAGGTGCCCCTACCCTGTCTAAAATCTTTTATTGGTTTTCCATTGTTCTTAAAATAACTTGACCAAGAGGCTTTCATTTAGGTCAGCTCCAAGAAATCAACAAAGCCATGTTGCCCCCACATTCCTTCTTTTCCTTTTTCTTTTTTTTTAAATGTTTATTTATTTTTGAGAGAGAGAGAGAGAGAGAGCGCATGAACAGTGTAAGGACAGAGAGAGAGGGAAACACAGACTCCAAAGCAGGCTCCAGGCTCTGAGTTGTCAGTACAGAGCCCAATGGGAGGCTCAAACACACGAACTGTGAGATCAAAGCCTGAGATGAAGTTGGAAGTTCAACTAACTGAGCCACCCAGGTGCCCCTCTTTTTTTTTTTAAGTTCATTTATTTATTTTGAGAGAGAGAAAGAGAGAGAGCATGAGTGGGAGAAGGGCAGAGAGACAGGGAGAGAGAAAGAATCCCATGCAGGCTCTGTACTGTCAGTGCAGGCTTGAACTCACAAACTGTGAGATCATGGACCTGAGCCGAGATCAAGAGTCAGACACTTAACCTGCTGAACCACCCAGGCGCCCCATCCTTCTTCTTATTTTCACTCAAGATATACCAATCTGCTTTTGGTCCTTTATACCCTCTTCACTCCTCCCATCCACTTAATTATCTTTCATGTTTATTTTGCCTAGGTAATTCCTACTCAGATAGATTTCATTTCAAATACCTACCTTGGCCCGTTTAAATGTCTCTATTTTCAGCTCTTATCATAACAGCTGCATCCCTTGCGTATCACAATATATGAATAAGTTCACATTTATTGTGTGGTATTTTTAGTAGGATCTCTCTTCTCTGACAGACTGTAAGCTCCATGAGGGCATTGACAGTGTCTCTTCTGCACATTATTGGACACCTAAAGCCTGGCTGAGTGTACATCTCAGAGTAGGAACTGTTTGCTGACAAACATTCATATTCCTCATTGGGTACACTGATTCCAACCTCATGGAAGTGACATTTGTCAGTTAGCTATTGCTTAAAATGTTTTAAATGTCCCCTCTAATTCTACATGTTACATGTTTTTGATTTTTGACATTTAGCAAATTATTTCTGAAATCTTTGGAGTTACAAAAAAAAAAAAAAAACAAGGTAGAGAGTTGCTTCAAGAATTAGCTCCTTTCAGAGGCCTTAACTCCTACTCTCAGAGCTATTTATTGTACTGGACAGTAGTCTAAGAATACAATTCGAACATCTAATGTACTCAGAGCATGGAAAGCCTAAAGTTCATTCCAAGTTATGTCACACCAAGCCCAGACCAGTTATGTTGAGGTAATCCTTCACTTTGAGGAGAGTAGAAGTTGAAGTTGCCTATCCTAAGTATTAAATCTATTATCCATCCCCCTTCTGTGATCGCATGCTTGAATAAATAACAGGTACCAATAACATCAATAATTTTTAAAATAATAAGCTTAAGATGCTGGAAAAATGTTAATCAGGATTTGTGGAAATTAAATGAAGCAGACTTCTCCACTTGTGCAGGTCATAATTTTCAAGAAATAATGTACCCAATGTGCACTTATATGAGATCTATGGTACTTCAGCACTTTCAGAACTTCTAGTAAATATGTATTTGCCTTATGTTTACTTAATATGAAATGGTAACAGAATTCATTTTCCCATGCCCAGTCTTAAAAAGGCATTAATTCTCAAGGTCGTGTATTTTCATTACCCTAAGAGTAAGTGCATTATTAAATTTTGCACTCTGGATACTTCAGTGGCCTCACCATATCCCTGAGCCTGCCTGAAAGGTATTGTTCAGTGCTAGCTTGGGAAACTTATAAAAGCTATCTAAAGGAATGAGTACAAATAGAAATATTTCAATTTGATATAGATTTTAAATGATTCTTGAAAATAGGATTTTATTTTGCTTGATAATGAATATCAATCTGAACAAGCCTCTTAAAGATAATATTAAAAAAAAATAGAGCGATTTCCACGTCCAACCAAGATAATGTAACCAGGATCCTATTTACTCTCCTACCTGAAGTAATTAAAAACTGGAAAAATATATGAAGCAGAAGTTTATAAGACTTAGGACAACAGACAACAAAGCATAGCAATCCCCGAAAGATGGGAAACAAATGAGGAGTGGGTTATGGTTGCCCTTATAATTGCTTGGAGAGTGTTTGTAAGCAGTGTAATAGAAGCATAATAGAAGAGAAAAGCCAGAACAAAGAGGACCCACAATGTGGGTCAGAAAAAGCCAGGAGTCCAAAGAGAACACAACACTAGAGTTTACAGGACATTCAGAGAGAAAGTACTGGTTTCCACTAGCCAGAATGGAAAGCCTATAGGCTTAGGATATATCCATGGAGAATTGGATAGATTGCTCAAGAATGTCTTATCTCAGTAGTAATACAAAGACCAACCATACTGGATTGTGAACAGGAGGTTCTATCAAGTCGTTACAGTGAATATTTGAGAAATAATCCCTGGTGTCCCTGGTAGGAGGAGGGGAAAAGTCAGCATTGGTAAACACATCCACTGCTTTCTCCAAAACAAAGGCCTATTTTTTAAGGGAAAAGACTTCAGCAGAACACAATTGTAAAATTTATATTAACTGAAAGAAGGGAACTCGTCCTCACTTCAGTTCCCTCCAATCTTCCAGTCTTTCCTAAATTAAGAAAATAGACAAACAGGGTATCTGAAGCAGGCTCTGTGCCAACAACAGAGAGCCAGATGCAGGGCTCAAATTCACAACTGTGAGATCATGACCTGAGCTGAAGTCAGACATTTAACCAACTGAGCCACCCAGGTGTCGCAAAGATGGTAAATATTAATTCAACTATATACCAACACTTAATTGTGAATGCTTTAAACATACTAATTACATATTGTCAACATGGTTTAAAAAAAAAACTACAGCTATAGGTTTTCTACAAGAAATCACTTTAATATAAAGACTTTGATAGGTTAAAAGTAAAGGTGTGGAGAGATACATACCATGCAAACTCGAATTAGCAACAGCTAGAGTAGCTATATTAATTTCAGAGAAATCAGACTTCAGAGCAAGGAAAAACATCAGGGTTAAAGAGGGGCATTAAGTTAACTCTCCAAGAAATATAGTAATCCTAAATTTGTATATACCAAACAACAAAAAGTAAAAACATATGGAAAAAACTGATATAGCTGAAACAATTGTTACAATTGGGGACTTCAATCCTCCTCTGTCAGTCAAGCAGGTAGAAAATGAGTAAGAATTAGTTTCACAGCACTAATTAGATCAATATGATATAATTGATATGTATATACTCCATTCAACAACAGAACACATATTCTTCTCAAGTTTACATGGAATATTCATCAAGATAGACCAAGATTTATGTTAAAAGAACGTGAATCACATAAATTATGTTCTCAGACTATATTGGAATTAAGTTAGGAAATCAGTAAATAAAGATACCTGAGAAGATCCTTCAATATATTTGGAAAGTAAACAACAATAATACAAGTATCAAAAAAGAAGTTCCAAGATAAATTTTTGAATTAAACGAAATTATATTGAATTAAATGAAAATAAAAATACAATTTGTCAAAGCTTGTGGAGTATAGCAGAATACCAGAGTCATTAGGGATGTGGTGCTTAGATGGAAATTAATAGCAGTAAATGTATATATTGAAAAATAAAGATAGCTAAAATTAATAATCTGAGATCTTACCTTAGAAAAATAAAGAAGAGAAAATTAAATAAAAAGATAGCAAGAGAAAAGAAATGAAAGAACAGAAATCAATGGAATTCAAAAAAAGAAAAATAGAGAAAACCAATAGAACTAAAAACTTTTTTTTTTTTTTAATTTTAGAGACAGAGAGTATGCGAGTGTGAAAGAGGGGCAGAGGGAGAGAGAGAGAGATAACTTTAAACAGCTTCATGTTCAGCACAGACTCCAATGCACGACCCTGGGATCATGACCTGAGCCAAAATCAAGATTTGAATGCTCAACCAATTGAGCCACCCAGACGCCCCTAAAAGCTTTTTTTTTTTTTTTAAGATCAATAAAATTGATAAACTTCTACTGAGGCTAACCAAGAAAAATGAAAGAACACATAAAAAACTAATATCAAAAATTAAAAGGAGTCATATTTACTGATCTTCTGGCATTAAAAAATAATAGAATACTTTAAAAACTCTATGCCCAAGTATTTGATAACTTGGATGAAATAGAACAATTTTTTAAAGTCTAAATATTCACTCAAGTAGAAATAGGTAAGATGAATAGCTATATGTCCATGAAAGAAGTAATAATTGAGTAATAATTGAGTTAATAATTTAAAACCTAAGAAAGAAAGAAAGAAAGAAAGAAAGAAAGAAAGAAAGAAAGAAAAAGGAAGAAAGATAGATTAGGAGATTGGAGGAAGATGGCAGCATAGGAGGACGCTGGGCTCACCGCGTCCTGCTTAGCACTTAGATTCCACCTACACCTGCCTAAATAACCCAGAAAACCACCAGAAGACTAGCAGAACAGATTCTCCGGAGCCAAGTGTAGATGAGAAGTCCACGGAGGAGGGTAGGAAGGGTGGAGAGTCCGTGCGTGCTACACTGACTGGCAGGAGGGAGCCGGGGCGGAGGGGCAGCCCGCCTGCAAAGCAGAGCCCCCGAGTCTGGCTTGCAAAACCAGAGGGGCCAGACGTAGTGTGTTCTGACAGTGAGCAGGACTTAACATCTGGAAGGTTATAAGCTAACAGCTGCACAGAGAACGGGAGGGCTGGGGGACAACAGGAGAGAAAGTTGTTGAGCCCCGGGACGACAGAGCTTAGCTTGGTGGGGAACAAAGGCACTCGCCAGCGCCATCTCCCTTGCCCATCCCCCAGCCAAAATCCCAAAGGGAACCGGTTCCTGCCAGGGAACTTGCTTGCACCTCGCTAACACCCAACACTGTGCTTCTGTGGATCCATCCCTCCCGTGGGTCTGACTCCCTCCCGGTACCACAGGGCCCCTCCCAAAGCAGATCTCCAAAGGAAAAGCGAGTTGAGCCTACCCCTCCTGCCCCTGTGCACCTGGCCGATCCACCCCAGCTAATACTCCAGATCCCCAGCACCACAAGCCTGGCAGTGTGCAAGTAGCCCAGATGGGCCACACCACCCCACAGTGAATCACGCCCCTAGGAGAGGGGAAAAGAAGGCACACACCAGTCTGATTGTGGCCCCAGCAGTGGGCTGGGGGCAGACATCAGGTCTGACAGCGGCCCTGCCCACCAACGCAAGTTAGTCAAGACAGCACAGGGGAAGGGCCCTGCAGTTCCGCACCACTCCAGGGACTATCCAAAATGACGAAACGGAAGAATTCCCCTCAAAAAAACCTCCAGGAAATAATGACAGCTAACGAACTGATCAAAAACGATTTAAACAATAGAAAGTGAATTTAAAATAATAGTCAAAAAATTAATCGCTGGGCTTGAAAACAGTATAAAGGACGGCAGAGAATCTATTGCTACAGAGATCAAGGGACTAAGGAACAGCCAGGAGGAGCTAAAAAATGCTATAAATGAGCTGCAAAATAAAATGGAGACGACCACGGCTCAGAATGAAGAGGCAGAGGAGAGAATAGGTGAACTAGAAGATAAAATTATGGAAAAAGAAGAAGCTGAGAAAAAGAGAGATAAAAAAATCCAGGAGTATGAGGGGAAAATTAGAGAACTAAGTGATGCACTAAAGAGAAATAATCTACACATAATTGGTATTCCAGAGGAGGAAGAGAGAGGGAAAGGTGCTGAAGGGGTACTTGAAGAAATAATAGCTGAGAACTTCCCTGATCTGGGGAAGGAAAAAGGCATTGAAATCCAAGAGGCACAGAGAACTCCCTTCAGACATAACTCGAATTGATCTTCTGCATGACATATCATAGTGAAACTGGCAAAATACAAGGATAAAGAGAAATCTGAAAGCAGCTAGGGATAAACATGCTCTAACATATAAAGGGAGACCTATAAGACTCGTGACCGATCTCTCTACTGAAACTTGGCAGGCCAGAAAGGAATGGCAGGAAATCTTCCATGTGATGAACAGAAAAAAATATGCAGCTGAGAATCCTTTATCCAGCAAGTCTGTCATTTAGAATAGAAGGAGAGATAAAGGTCTTCCCACACAAACAAAAACTGAAGGAATTTGTCACCGCTAAACCAGCCCTACAAGAGATCCTAACGGGGATCTTGTAAGACAAACTACCAGAGACATTGCTACAAGCATGAAACCTACAGACATCACAATGACTCTAAACCCATATCTTTCTATAATAACACTGAATGTAAATGGACTAATTGCGCCAAACAAAAGACATAAGGTATCAGAATGGATAAAAAAACAAGACCCATCTATTTGCTGTCTAAAAGAGACTCATTTTAGACCTGAGGACACTTTCAGATTGAGAGTGAGAGGATGGAGAACTATTTATCATGCCACTGGGAGTCAAAAGAAAGCTGGAGTAGCCATACTTATACCAGAAAAACTAGACTTTAAATTAAAGGCTGTAACAAGAGATGAAGAAGGGCATTCTATAATAATTACAGGGTCTATCCATCAGGAAGAGCTAACAATTATAAATGTCTATGTGCCAAATACAGGAGCCCCCAAATATATAAAACAATTACTCACAAACATAAGCAACTATATTGATAAGAATGTGGTAATTGCAGGGGACTTTAACAGTCCACTTACAACAATGGATAGATCATCTAGACACACGGTCAATAAAGAAACAAGGTCCCTGAATGATACATTGGATCAGATGGACTTGACAGATATATTTAGAACTCTGCATCCCAAAGCAACAGAATATACTTTCTTCTCGAGTGCACATGGAACATTCTCCAAGATAGATCACATACTGGGTTACAAAACACCCCTTCATAAGTATACAAGAATTGAAATCATACCATGCATACTTTCAGACGACAATGCTATGAAGCTTGAAATCAACCACAGGAAAACGTCTGGAAAACCTCCAAAAGCATGGAGGTTAAGGAACACCCTACTAAAGAATGAGTGGGTCAACCAGGCAATTAGAGAAGAAATTAAAAATATATGGAAATAAACGAAAATGAAAATACAACAATCCAAACGTTATGGGATGCAGCAAAGGCAGTCCTGAGAGGAAAATACATTGCAATCCAAGGCCTATCTCAAGAAACAAGAAAAACCCCCAAATAGAAAATCTAACAGCACACATAAAGGAAATAGAAGCAGAGCAGCAAAGACACCCCAAACCCAGCAGAAGAAGAGAAATAATAAAGATCAGAGCAGAAATAAACAATATAGAATCTAAAAAAACTGTAGAGCAGATCAATGAAACCAAGAGTTGGTTTTTTGAAAAAAATAAACAAAATTGATAAACCTCTAGCCAGACTTCTCAAAAAGAAAAGGGAGATGACCCAAATAGATAAAATCATGAATGAAAATGGAATTATTACAACCAATCTCTCAGAAATACAAGCAATTATCAGGGAATACTATGAAAAATTATATGCCAACAAACTGGACAACCTGGAAGAAATGGACAAATTCCTAAGCACCCACACACTTCCAAAACTCAATCAGGAGGAAATAGAAAGCTTGAACAGACCCATAACCAGCAAAGAAATTGAATCGGTTATCAAAAATCTCCCAACAAATAAGAGTCCAGGACCAGATGGCTTCCCAGGGGAGTTCTACCAGATGTTTAAAGCAGAGATAATACCTATCCTTCTCAAGCTATTCCAAAAAATAGAAAAGGAAGGAAAACTTCCAGACTCATTCTATGAAGCCAGTATTACTTTGATTCCTAAACCAGACAGAGACCCAGTAAAAAAAGAACTACAGGCCAATATCCCTGATGAATATGGATGCAAAAATTCTCAATAAGGTACTAGCAAATCGAATTCAACAGCATATAAAACTAATTATTCACCATGACCAAGTGGGATTCATTCCTGGGATGCAGGGCTGGTTCAACATTCGCAAACCAATCAACGTGATACATCACATTAATAAAAGAAAAGATAAGAACAATATGATCCTGTCAATCGATGCAGAAAAGACATTTGACAAAATTCAGCAAGTTTCTTAATAAAAACCCTCGAGAACGTCGGGATAGAAGGAACATACTTAAACATCATAAAAACCATTTATGAAAAGCCCACAGCTAACATCATCCTCAACGGGGAAAAACTGAGAGCTTTTTCCCTGAGATCAGGAACACGACAGGGGATGTCCACTCTCACCGCTGTTGTTTAACATAGTGCTGGAAGTTCTAGCTTCAGCAATCAGACAACAAAAGGAAATCAAAGGCATCAAAATTGGCAAAGATGAAGTCAAGCTTTTGCTTTTTGCAGATGACATGATATTATACATGGAAAATCCGACAGACTCCACCAAAAGTCTGCTAGAACTGATACATGAATTCAGCAAAGTTGCAGGATACAAAATCAATGTACAGAAATCAGTTGCATTCTTATACACTAACAATGAAGCAACAGAAAGACAAATCAAGAAACTGATCCCATTCACAATTGCACCAAGAAGCATAAAATACCTAGGAATAAACCTAACCAAAGATGTAAAAGATCTGTATGCTGAAAAGTATAGAAAGCTTGTGAAGGAAATTGAAGAAGATATAAAGAAATGGAAAAACATTCCATGCTCATAGATTGGAAGAATAAATATTGTCAAAATGTCAATACTACCCAAAGCTATCTACACATTCAATGCAATCCCAATCAAAATTGCACCAGCATGCTTCTCGAAACTAGAACAAGCAATCCTAAAATTCATATGGAACCACAAAAGGCCCCGAATAGCCAAAGTAATTTTGAAGAGGAAGACCAAAGCAGGAGGCATCACAATCCCAGACTTTAGCCTCTACTACAAAGCTGTCATCATCAAGACAGCATCGTATTGGCACAAAAACAGACACATAGACCAATGGAATAGAATAGAAACCCCAGAACTAGACCCACAAACGTATGGCCAACTCATCTTTGACAAAGCAGGAAAGAACATCCAGTGGAAAAAAGACAGTCTCTTTAACAAATGGTGCTGGGAGAACTGGACAGTAACATGCAGAAGATTTAAACTAGATCACTTTCTCACACCATTCACAAAAGTAAACTCAAAATGGATAAAGGACCTGAATGTGAGACAGGAAACCATCAAAACCCTAGAGGAGAAAGCAGGAAAAGACCCCTCTGACTTCAGCCATAGCAATTTCTTACTTGACACACCCCCAAAGGCAAGGGAGTTAAAAGCAAAAATGAACTACGGGGACCTTATGAAAATAAAAAGCTTCTGCACAGCAAGGAAACAACTAACCAAACTAAAAGGCAACCAACGGAATGGGAAAAGATATTTGCAAATGACATATCGGACAAAGGGCTGGTATCCAAAATCTATAAAGACCTCACCAAACTCCACACCCGAAAAACAAATAACCCAGTGAAGAAATGGGCAGAAAACATGAGTAGACACTTCTCTAAGAAGACATCCGGATGGCCAACAGGCACATGAAAAGATGCTCAACGTCGCTCCTCATCAGGGAAATACAAATCAAAACCACACTCAGATATCACCTCACGCCAGTCAGAGTGGCCAAAATGAACAAATCAGGAGACTATAGATGCTGGAGAGGGTGTGGAGAAACAGGAACCCTCTTGCACTGTTGGTGGGAATGCAAACTGGTGCAGCCACTCTGGAAAACAGTGTGGAGGTTCCTCAAAAAATTAAAAATAGACCTACCCTATGACCCAGCAATAGCACTGCTAGGAATTTACCCAAGGGATACAGGAGTACTGATGCATAGGGGCACTTGTACCCCAATGTTTATAGCAGCACTCTCAACAATAGCCAAATTATGGAAAGAGCCTAAATGTCCATCAACTGATGAATGGATAAAGAAATTGTGGTTTATATACACAATGGAGTACTACATGGCAATGAGAAAGAACGAAATATGGCCCTTTGTAGCAACGTGGATGGAACTGGAGAGTGTGATGCTAAGTGAAATAAGCCATACAGAGAAAGAGAGATAACCATATGCTTTCACTCTTATGTGGATCCTGAGAAACTTAACCGAAACCCATGGGGGAGGGGAAGGAAAAAAAAAAAGAGGTTAGAGTGGAAGAGAGCCAAAGCATAAGAGACTCTTAAAAACTGAGAAGAAACTGAGGGTTGATGGGGGTGGGAGGGAGGGGAGGGTGGGTGATGGGTATTGAGGAAGGCTCTTTTTGGGATGAGCACTGGGTGTTGTATGGAAACCAATTTGACAATAAATTTCATATATTTAAAAAAAAAAAAAAAAAAGGTCATGCACAGTCAGTGCAGAGCCCGTATCAGGGCTCAAACTCACGGATCACCTAGGTTCTCCCTTCCTTGTTTTAGATATACTTTCTCAATAAGGCTTTCCTTTATCATGCCATCTGAAATTTCACAAATATATCCCATTTCACAACCCCCTTTCCAGATTTATTTTACCTTTGCAGCTCTTTCATCTTTTAACATACAGGACTACCCTGGAGATATTGCAAATTACTTCAGACCACTGCAATAAAGCAAATGTCACAATAAAGTAAATCAAATTAATTTTTCGGTGTCCTACTACATATAAAAATGATGTTTATACTACACTATAATCTGTTAAGTGTGCAATAGTATTATGTAAAAAAAATTGTACATACCTTAATTTTATAGTGCTTTATTACTAAAAAATGCTTTAACCCTCATCTGCGCTTTCAGTGAGTTCTGATCTTTTTGTTGGTGGAGGGTGTTGCCTCGATGTTGATGGCTGCCGACTGGTCAAGATGGTGGTTGCTGAAGGCTGGGGTGACTGTGGTAATTTATTAAATAAGACAATGAAGTTTTCCATATTGACTGACTCTCTTTCCACAAATTATTTCTCTGTAGCATGCAATGCTATTTGATAGCATTTTATTCAGAGTACAACTTCTTCCAAAATTGGAGTCAATCCTCTCAACCCTTGTCGCTGCTTTGTCAACTAAGTTTATAAAATATTTTAAATCCTTTGTTATCATTTAAACAGTCTTCACAGCATCTTCACCAGTAGATTCCATCTCAATAAGATACTTTTTTTTGCTCACCCATGAGGAGCAACTCCTCAGCCATTTAAATTTTATCATAAGATTGCAGCAATTCAAATATAATAATAATGAAAAAGTTTGAAATTTTTTGAGAATTACCAAAATGTGACACAGAGATACAAAGTGAGCTGATGCTGTTGGAAAAAAATGGTGCCGATAGACTAGCTCAATGAAGGACTGACACAAACCTTCAATTTGTAAAAAATGCAATATATCTGTGGAGTGCAATAAAGTGAGGTGTGGTGAAGTGAGGTATGCCTTTATATACATATCTTATTTACTTTGTTAATTTTTAGTCTTCTGCCATGTAAAGAAAAATCCAGATAGGAAGCGGCTTTTGTCTGTTTTGTTTTGATACTACATCACCAGTGCCTAAGTCTTAGTTCTTAGTAGATAATGAAATTTAGAGAACATTTGATAGAATACATAGGAGTGTTTTGTTAAATATAGACACCTTTGGCCATTTTATCTTTTGAAAAATTATACCCAGAAATTCCAATTCAATGTAAGAAAAAAAATAAAAAAGGGAACACATCGGGGAAATTCTAGAGCTTGGACTTAGAGATAGATTTTTAGCATGAAATAGGCCACTAAAAATTAAAGTTATAGACTTGCAGTTTCCTCAGGTAAAGGGCTTGGAAGTTCACCCTAACAAAGATGTAAAAAGATGAAAAATCAACAACTCTTCTTAGATCCATTAAATAAGTAAGGTCACAGAGCAAACTGCTGCCCCCCAAATTAGAGACGCAGACAAGTGGATACAGAGAATCACAACTTACTGTAGCAGAAACCCATGTGCAGAAACCCCTGTAGGAAGTAGTATCGGGATAGGAAAATCCAAACTGTAATTGATGAATTGCCAGAGGCTCAGTGTGAAGAATTCTGAGGCAAAAACTTCAGGGGAAATCAGTCAATAAACTCATACTTTTATAATTTTTAGCTCCAGTAGCTCTACCAGATTCTCACAGTGAATACTGGAGAAAAATCCACTCATGCTTCTGATGGGGAGAGAGGAAAAGGAACCATGCTAAAATACACAACAACATTCTGTTACTCTTAGTAAGGTCTGCTCCTATGAGAAAAAAGCAGTGAAACCAAAAGGTTGTTATTTGGAAAGATCAACAAAATAGACAAACCTTAGCTAGAATGACAGAGGGGAAAAAAGACACAAATAACTAAAATTAGTAATGAAAGCGTGGGTATTAGTACTGGTCTGGAACTCATGAACTGCAAGATCATGACCTGAGCCGAAGTCAGATGTTTAACTGACTGAGCCACCCAGGCACCCCTCTTATTATTTTCAAAGTAGTAATGTTCCCAAAGTGATCTATAGATACGTGAAATTCTTATCAATGGCAATGGTCTCTTTTGCTGAAATGGAAAAGTTGATTCTCAGATTCATACAAAATTGCAAGGGGGCCCTAAATAACCAAAAATAATATTGAAAAAGCAAAGTTGGAAGACTCATACTTCTCAATTTCAAAACTTACTACAAAGCTACAGTAAACAAAGCATTGTACTAGCCAAAGCATAGACATATTGACCAGTGGAATAAAATTGAAATCCAGAAATAAACCCATATATCTATGGCAAATTGATTTTGACCAAGATGCCATGACCCTTCATGGGGAAAGAATAGTCTCTTCAACAAATGATGCTGAAACAACCGGATATTCACCCACAAAAAATAAAGTTGGACTGTTACCCCATACCATATACAAACATTAATTCAAAATAGATTGACTAAATATGAGAGGTAAAATAAAGTTTTAGACAAAAAACATAGGGATAAATCTATATGATTTTGCCAATGGATTCTTAGATGTTACACCAAAGGCATTAACAAAGGAAAAAAATAGGTAAATTAGATTTCATGAGAGGAAAAAAAATATCAGTGCTTCAAAAGACATTATAAAGAAAGTAAAAAACAACATACAGAATAAAAAAAATCTGCAAATCATATATTGACAAGACTCTCATATAATATGTAAAGAATTTTACAACAAAGACTTTTACAACTTCAACAACAAAGGCAGACACCCCATTTAAAAATTGGCAAATGACTTAAGTAAGCATTCTTTCTAAGAATATGTACAAATTGCCAACAGGCACATGAAAAATGCTTAACATCATTAGTCATTAGGGAAATGCAAATCAAAACTACAATGAGATATCACTTCATAATTACTAGAATGGATATACTACAAAATGAAAACTAGTGTTAGTAATAAGGTGGAATAATTAGAACCGACCCTCATACTTTGATAGTGGGAATGTTAACTTTTAGCTGCCATGGAAAATGGCTTTGTAATTCTCAGAAAGCAAAACACAGAATTCTCATAAAACCCCCACAATTCCATGCCTAAATAAATACCCAAAAGAATTGAAACAGGAGGTACAACAGATAAACATACACATATATTCATAGCAACACTATTTACAATAGCCAAAAAGTATAAATAACCCAAATGTCTATCAACAGATGAATGGATAAACAAATTGTGATGTATACATAAAATGTGATGTATACATATATAGCCATAAAAAGGAATGAAATACTGCTACATACTGCAATGTGAGTGAACCTTAAAAATCGTATGCTAAGTAAAAGAAACTAGACATAAAAGTTCTTATATAATTTATTTATATGAAATATCAAGAACGGTTAAATCCAGAGAGAGAAAGCATGTTTTTGTTTGCCATGAGCTGGCGAGATAGGAGGATAGGGAATAACTGCTTAATGAGCATGGGATATCCTTTTGGGGTGAGGAAAATAGTTTGGAGCTATATATAAGCAGTGGTTGCACAACATTATGGTCATACTAAATGCCACTGAATTGTTCAGTTTTAAATAGTTAATTCTGTGTTATATATTCCACCTCAATTTAAAATAACTTCAAACCACTTGATAAATTTTTTCCTTTCTTCTTGCTGTAGTAAGATGGCTCAAATTATACTAGCAAAACAATTATGTCTCAAAAATTAAAATGTATTTACTTAACAGAAAGTACTTTAGACGAAACAGAAAATAGTGCCAAAAATTTGGAGAAAGAGAAATTCAAACAAATTGCACAGCATCAGAGGGGTTCTGTTGAAGGAAAGTACAGATGTTTCAAACATTTCTCAAGTTATGATTATGGTAAAATCTGCCTCAATAATAAAACTAAAAAGCCTATTTTTTGTGTGTGTGGTCAGTAAAAGTAAGATGTACTGGAGATGATTTTAAAAAATCCTTAATAAAAATAGTATTTCTTGGAAAAAGGATGTAAGTATAACATTTTAGTGTGCCTGCTTTGAAAGCAATAAAGAAAAAATAATTTTGAAGTTATGTTAAACAGTATTACTGCATGAAATATTCATTTCCAAAATTATTCATAGACCACTGCAGTAAAGCACTTGTAGCAGAAAAGGCACAAAGATTTCATCAATGCAGATAATTTCAGTTAAAAAAGAAGACTTTGAAAATAATTGTGCAATATACCATCTCTTTCTCTCTATTGCTTACAATGTATGCAAAACAAATACTTTGATTCATCTAAGCATGGAAGGATAAGAAAATAACAACTCGCTTTATATTAAATAAATAGATAGATAGATAAAGTTTTATTGTAATAGTTCACATGTGATGGGGAGTGATCATAAAAAATATCTGGTGGCAAAGTATTTAAGAGAGTTGTGAAAATTATTAAATTACACATTTTCTGTTAACCCCCCTAAAATTTAGATTTACCAAACTTTTAAAGATTATAAAGTGGCTGCCAGTATTGCCCAACCTAATAGTCATTTTTTGCAGGCCTCACTTCAAGGTAAAGATGACATTTTAACAATAACTAAACAAGCAATGGCTTTTGAATAGAAAATTATGCTATGGAAAAAGTGTTTTGAAACATATATATGGAAATGTTCCTGTCATGCAATCCGTGCTGAAACCCACTGGTGTTACCTACAAAACTTTCATATCTGCATTCATCAAAAATGGAACATTTTTTTTAGCTACCTAAAAATCTTTCAAAGATTTTCAGTGAATTTGAAGTCATTTTTTAAAATATATAGATGTGTACCACTTTTTGAATTTGCGAGAATATTGGTGAGTTCAAGAAAAACATTCACCTAAGTCATAGGTAGAGTGGAAGAGTAAATATCATCATTACTTAGAGTAGACTCTTTCCAATTACAGCAATTAAAAGAAAGTATCAAGATCCATTAAATTAGAACAATATATTTTATATTTTATGCAGCAACTTGTAAAGTCAAGATTTAAAAATAATGAATTCATTTCTATCATATGCCTTTCACTGACAATATTATTAGTATCTTATACTTTAAAGAGACCAAATATTAATATAATGGTAACGAGGTGACATTAGCAAGATGGCAGAACAAGAAGCCTGAGCCCTCATTCCTCCACAGAAACACTGATATGACAATTATATTTCAATCAAACTAGCTTAATGTGAAATCCAGAATACGGTTAAGTTGCAGCACCTCCAGAACATAAGGCTGTGAAAAGTCACACCAAAGGGATGTGAAGGAAGGATGTATATGAAGGGAAAATTGGTTTTGCCAAAATTATCTCTTCTCTCAAACCAGTTAGCTCTGTGCCAAGAAGATCTCCTTGGCCCATGGCCTCTCCCTCAAGGATAAAGTGAGAGCGAGATTTTTTTCTGATTTTCTGGCCTCCTGGCTTTATGGTGTGTTCCTCTGAAGCACTGGTTTCTATTTCCCCTCATACTGAGTATTGAAAGATCAGCAGAGCCTAGATGCCCGGGACAGCTTGGAATAAAGAGAAAGAGATGGATTATCCCACACAGCAACCACTGCTTGTAAGACTAGGTAAAGCTGCAGAGCAGAAGCCTTCCCTCTCAAAGGAAGGAAGAAAGCAAAGTGATTCTGGTCCCAGCCTTTTAGTGTGCTCCATCAGAGGCTGGGTTTGGCCTCATCTCACAGCACGTGCTGAAGGACTGGCAGAACGTGGGCACCTGGGACAACTAGCAACAAAAGAAAGGAGCTGGTGTCCTCCTACTGCTGGCACTGCTCTATGAGTCTGGGAATAGGTGCTATTCCTTCAAATGAGCAGATGCCAATGCAACTCTATGAGGAACATGAAGAATCAGAAAAACATGCCACAAAGGTAAAAATTAATCTTCCACAACTTCTCCAAAATAAATAAAGCTTTATGAATTACCTGATAAATAATTCAAGTTGATGGTCTAAAAGTAGTTGAGTGAATTATAAGAAAACACTGATAGGCCATTAAATAAAATCAGGAAATTGATAGGTGAACAAAATGAGAATATCAGCAAAGAGACATAAACTCTACTAGAAAAACAAATAGAAATATTGGAGTGAAAAAACATAATAATTGAACTAAAAAATTCACTAGAGGATTTCAACAGACTCATACAAGCTGAAGAAACAAAATCAACAAGTGGAAAGCAAGGCATCTAAAATTATCTAGTCAGAGGAACAAAAACAAAAAAGAATGAAAAGGAGTGAAGAAAACTTAGGAGGTTTACAGGATCAATAGGTAAAGTAATATATACATTATAGGATTCCCAAAGGGAAACGAGAAAAAGAAAAGGGAAAAAAAGTCTATTTAAAGAAATAATATATGGAAACTCCCCAAATCTGAGAAGGCAAATAGACATCCAGATGTATGAAGCTCTGATAGACTGAATTTAAAAGGTCTACACCAAAACATATTAAATCACATTTTCAAATCAAAGAAATAATTTTCAAAGCAGCAAAAGGGATTCATTGTATACAAGGAAGTCCCCATAAACCTATTGGTGGCTTTCTTGGCAGCTTTTTTACAGAGAGCAAGTATGGCTATGCTTATATCAAGCAAACTAGATTTTTTTTTTAAAGCTTTTATTTATTTTTTTTTATTTACGTTTATTTATTTTTGAGACAGAGAGAGACAGAGCATGAACGGGGGAGGGGCAGAGAGAGAGGGAGACACAGAATTGGAAGCAGGCTCCAGGCTCTGAGCCATCAGCCCAGAGCCCGACGCGGGGCTCGAACTCACGGACCGTAAGATCGTGACCTGAGCCGAAGTCGGATGCTTAACCGACTGAGCCACCCAGGCGCCCCACAAGCAAACTAGATTTTAAGTAAAAAACTATCACAAGAGATAAAGAAGACCATTACTTAGTGGTAAAAGAGTCAATTTATTAGAAAGATATCAAACTTATAAATATATATGCACTCAACTTCAGAACACCTAATATATGAAGCAAATAGTAACAGAACTGAAGGGAGAAATAAACAGGAATACAATAATAGTATTATTTTTATTATTTACAATAACATTATTATTTTTGTATTATATTGTATTATAATAAAATTATTTTTAAGAAATTATTTAAGGATATGTCAATATCCCACACTCAACAATGGGTAGATTAACCAGACAGAAAAATTAATAAGGGACCATAGAGTTGAACAGCATTATAGACCAAATAAACATAACAGACATATTCAGATTATTCCATTCAACAGCATCATAATACACATTCTCATTCAGTGCACATATAACATTGTCAAGGGTAGATCACAGGTTAGTCCACAAAACAAGTTTTAAAACAAAACAAGTCTTAAAAAGTTTAAGAAAATTGAAGTCATATCAAGTATCTTTTCTAACCATAATGGCATAAAACTAGAAATTGGTAGCAGGAGAAAAATTGGGAAATTCACAAATATGTGGAAATTAAATAACACATTTCTGAAGAACCAACTGGTCAAAGAAAAAATTAAAAAGGAAATAAATATTGTGAGACAAATTAAAATGAAAAACAGCATAGTAAAACTTACATGATGCAGCAAAAGCAGTATTAAGAGAGAAGCTTGTAATGATAAATGCCTACATTAAGAAAGAAAAAAGATGTCACATAAACCATCTACATCTCAAGAAACAAGAAAAAGAAGTACAAACTAAACCCAAAGCTAGTAGAAGGAAGGGAATAATAAAAGAGCAGAAATAAGTGAAAAACAGACTAGAAAGACAATAGAAAAAAAATCAGTGAAACTAGGGAAAAAAGAAAGAAGACTAAAATAAAATTATAAATGAAACAGGGCATTACTACTGATACTACAAAAATGCATGAGAGAATATTATGGACAATTATATGCCAACAAACTGGATAACTTAGAAGGAGTGGATAAATTCCTAGAAACATAAACCTACTATGAATGAACCATAAAGAAATACAAAGTATTTATGTGAACAGACTAGTAACAAGTAAAGAGATTAAATCAGTAATCAAAACTCTCCAAACAAAGTAAAGCTCAGGGTCAGATAGCTACACTGGGGTTTTCTACCAAGTATGTGTATATATGTATACATATCTTTCTATATGTAGCCAATCTTTCTATATATAGCCAATCTTTCTATAAAATTGAACACTTCCAAACTCATTCACAAAACTGGCATTATCCTGACACTAAATAGAATCAGACACTGATACTACAAGAAAAGAAAATTATAGGCCAATATCCTTGGCGAATATAGATGCAAAAATTCTCAGCAAAATTCTAGCCACCAAACTCAACAGCACAGTAAAAAGATCATATACCATGAACAGATAGAATTTATATCTGGGATGAAATGATGGTTCAGCATATGCAAATGAATAAATGTGATATACCACAGTAATAGAATGAAAGATATAAATCATATGATCATGTCAAAAGATATGAGAAAAGCATTTGACAAATTCAACATCCATCCATGATAAGAATTCTCAACATACCGAGGATAGAGGGAAAATACCTCCACATAGTAGAGACCATATATGACAAGTTCACAGCTGACACCATAGTCAATACTGAGAAGCTGATATATTTTCCTCTAAGATCAAGAACAAGACAATGATGCTCATTCTTGCCACTTCTATTCATCACAGTATTAAGAGTCATGGTCAGGGAAATTTTCAAGAGAAAAAAAAAATGGGGGGTGGGCATCCAAATCAGAAAGGAGGAAGTAAAATTGTCTGTTTGTAGACAACATGATTTCACAAATAGAGAACCCTAAAAACTCCATTAAAAGCTTGTCAGAACTAATGAACTAATTTAGTAACGTTGCCTGATAAAAAATCAACAAACAAAAATCAGCTGTATTTCTATATACTAACAATGAACTATCCAAAAAGAAATTAAGAAAACAATCCCTTTTATAATAGCATCAAAAGCAATTAAATACTTAGGAATAAACTTAACCAAAGTGATTAAATATTTTTAAGCTGAAAATTAAAATACATTGATGAAAGAAATTAACGAAAACACAAATAATGGAAAGACATCCATATTCATTTATTGTTAAAATGCCATACTACCTAAAGCAACCTATAGATTTAGTGTGATTCCCATTAAAATTCCAATGGCATGTTTACTGAAATAGAAAAAAAAAGTTAGAATTCATATGGAAATATATAAAATCCAAATAGCCAAAGTGATCTTGAAATGGAAGAACAAAGCTGGAAGTATTACACTTCCTGATTTTGAAATATATTACAAAGCTCAGTAATTAATGTGTTATGATACTAGCACAAAAATAGACATATAGACCAATGGAACAGAATAGAGAGTGCAGAAACAAACCTATGGATATATGGACAACTGTTCTTCCACAGAGTGCAAAGAATACACCGTGGGGAAATTGAGCATCTCTTCAACAAATGTTGTAGGAAAACTAAATAGACACATGCCAAAGGATGAAAATGGACCTCTATCTTTCACCATATATACACATCAACTCAAAATAGATTAAAGGTTTCAATATAAGACCTGAATTTATAAACACTTAGAAGAAAATATAGAGTGGGGGAGCTTCATGACATTGATCTTGGCCATGATTTCATGGATATGACACCTAAAGCATAGACATCAAAAGCAAATTAGACATGTGAGACTACATTAAAGTAAAAAAAAAAAAATCTCTACAGCAAAGGAAATGAGAGTTGTGGCATTCCCTGACAGTTGGATTTTCTCTTTTTTGTAATGCAAGTGTCTGATTTAAACTTTGATTGCAGAGATATCACTTCAACAATGGTTGTCTTGAATAAACACTTTGCCAGCCACATGACTAGATAAAGAGCCAGGCTGCACCCCACCCTCATTTTAGGATGCCTGTTTCTCTGAGTCATTTGACACATTCTTCCATTGTCTTCTATTGTCTTCCACAGAAGATCTAGTGTTTCTATGTCATTTTGTATGGATCATAGCTTTTGGTATGAATCTAGGCTCTATTCTAGCACCACTTTCTTGAATTCTTGCCAAGGTTAAATGTTGTAATACAGGAGACTGTTCCTAAATGGGTAAACTTTCACTTTCTCAACTTTATATTCTGCTTCTTTCATCAAGCAAACTCTAGTCTCGTGCATACTCTTCCAGTTTCTGATCTTACAAGTTCTTGCAGCCACTTCAAAGAGGGTATCATCTCTTTCCTCTGTTAGCAAGGCCAGCACTTTTTGACTGGGTTATAATGGAATATAAAAATTATGTTGTGGTGTCCAGGAAAGGAGGAGAGCAGTGTATGTGTTTTCCTGCCAGAAGGAAACCTCTGCCTCATCTTTAAGAAAAGAAGTACACTAGAGCAGAACATAATAGAGTAAGATAATATTACATGTCTAAAGGGTTCAGAGGAATCTTACTTGATTCTAGATTTTCTAGAACATTGAGTAAGATGTATCCATTCAATGTCTTAACCCTTTACATTTCTCCAATCAGGCATCTTGCTGGTCCAGACTTTCCCCGATTGAGTATTCAATCACTTCTGGAACTCTGTTATAACTATGTGCTGGGTCTGATGCTGGTTTTTGTTTTCTGCCAATCACTCACAAAAAAAAAAAAAAAAAAAATGAAGGTTACTTCATTAACTGCCAAGGTGGTATTCTGGCTTTTATGCATAGTCTTTTAGTTGGTGGTTAATCATCTCATATTACAACTTCCATCCAGTTTCATAGCTTTTACTTCTGAACTTCTGATATGCCTGAGATACTGCACCTGCCAGTGTATTTGCTTTCATCAAAATCCCATTCTAGTTTATCACAGATGAACATTTTAACAACTGCACATTTACATGATGCCAGGGGTTAATGACGTTTTATCTACTACCAATAAAAGGTCCTCATTGCCAGATGACCAACTGATGATTCAACTCCAAAATACCATTATTGTTCTTGCTTCCTTAAATTACTTCTGACATCAACCCTCTTAGGTAAAGTTTCCAGGAAATAGATTTAAACAGAGATTTGCTTGTAGAATATTTATTGGAGACTGCCTTCAAGATAAACACCCGTGGAAGAGTGAAGGAAATAAGAATGGGCTGACAGAGTTGTTCAACTGCAATTCAGGAAGCCCTGGAGCTCGGAGGGAGCTTGAGAATTGCTTGGGATTGAGAGTGTGGCATTTACACTTCTGCTGCATCATTGGATGTAGGTTGCCCATGAGAAGAAGGAAATATTTTCCTGGTGTTAGATCACAAGAGTGGCAACCCTCAGGAATTGGTAGAAATCTTTAAAAGAACATGTGACTTTCATAGGGTATGCCTTAAGGCTGAATTCTGTATCCTAGGGTCTTGGAAATTCCAAATTATATATAAGTTACATCTTCCTTTTGATGTTTTTGATTTTTCAGGTACACCTGAAAAGGAGATTTATCACTGGGATTATTATTATATCCCTATTATTATCATTCTTTCAGAAATTTCAAAAACTAAAATGTCAAAATCATGTCTCCTATGATGTTGACTCTGCATTCCTTATAACATGTTGTTGACATTTATTTATCCAACTCCCATCAAGACATTAGCCTATTATAGTTTCCCCAAATGTATATATCACAGTTCTTGTTTTAGAAAACCTTCAAATCATTATTGATAACTCAGATGCAAATTCAGATTTGGGATATGTAAAACTAGTTTTTTAATTTTTATTTGAGAGAGAGAGAGAGAAAATGAGCAATGAAGAGGGGCAGAGAGAGGATCTATTATTATTATTATTATTATTATTGTTATTATTATTATTATTTTGAGAGAAAGAGAGAGACAGTGAGCACATGCGGGGCAGGGACAGAGAGAGGGAGAGAGAGAAAACTCCAAACAGGTTCTGTGCTGGCAGCACAGGGCTCAAACTCTTGAAGTCAGATGTTTAAATGACTGAACCACCCAGGAGGCCCTATGCAAAAATATTTCATACTGATAAATGCTACAAGCTTTGAAATCTTTTCCCATGTTACTTTTTTCTACATATAAGAAAATGAAAGCTTCAATGAGCTTCAAGGTGGTAGGCAGAGAAACTTGGTGTAAAGGTTCATAATGAAACCCGACTTCTTATTTCCTGCCTACAAGTTCCAATAACCGAATTTCTTTAGTTTCCACTATGTCCTTTTAATTTTTTTATGTTTATTTATTTTTGAGAGGGAGAGAGACAAAACATGAGTGGGGGAGGAACAGAGAGAGAGGGAGACACAGAATCTGAAGCAGGCTCCAGGCTCTGAGCTGTCAGCACAGAGCCTGATGTGGGGCTTGAACCCACGGACTGTGAGATCATGACCTGAGCTGAAGTTGGACGCTTAACTGACTGAGCTACCCAGGCACCCCACCACTATGTCCTTTTAAGCATTAAATTCAATTAAAAAAAATTACTCCAAGATAAACACCTTCAATCATTCTAACAATATTTTAAGTTAAGAGTTAATATTCTGTAAGTCCACTCTTTAATGTTATTTTAAATAGAATGGTTTTAAATGTGTCAATGAATAAAATCATATGACTCCCATTGAGTTTTGGCTTGTTAATAAGAATAAATTGTATATAAAGTGTGATTATTAGACATTTTTATTTCTTTTTGGCTACATTTTGTGTTCATGTCTATCCATTTTTAGTGGAGTTTCAGGCATTATCAACAGCTTATTAACATTCATTGAATGCTTATTATGTTTCTGACATTGTTGTATGTACTTGAGACTATCATAACTCATTTTCTTAACACTTAAATAAGGTAGATACTATAGTATCCCCATTTTCCAGATGAAGAACAAGAAAGAGAGATTAAAGGACTTGCCTGAGGCCACACAGCTAGTTGAACTAGGAAGGTTGTTCCCTCATCTGTGCAAAGAGCTGGGTGAATCTCATTTGAAGTTTCTGATCAAATGTCACTTCTTCAAAAGGACATTTCCTGGGCTGTTTAGGTGGCTCAGTTGGTTAAGCATCCAAGTCTTGATTTTGGCTCAGGTTATAATCTCATGGTTCTGTGGGTTTGAGCCCCTTGTCCAGCTCTGAGCTGGCAGTGCAGAGCCTGCTTGGGATTCTCTCTCTCTTTCCTTCCCTCTGTCCATCCTCCCATCCCTCACTCTCTCAAAACAAATAAATAAAAACTTAAAAAAAGGGACATTTTCCAGTCATTCCATCTATTATTGAGTCCCACAATTTCATAGAAATTACCACGATCTATAATTATATTTTTCACTTATGTGTTTACTTGTGTATTTTCTCCTTGTCAAACAGATTCCCTGTTTGCCGCTGTGTCACAAATGCCTATAACATTATTGTAAGAGGTTCATTAAATGTTTACAAATGAATGAATGAATACTCCATTATAATAACAGATGGAATAAGTCTCCATCAGACTTCTTTAATTAAAATAAATATATCTGATATTTTTACTCTTTCATTTTTCCAAATAAACTTCAGGATCATTTTGCTCAAGTTTCATTGCAATTGTGGTAAATCTTGAATTCAGTATGAATAGTTTTCTTCTGCAAAATTCAGATTTTTTAAATATCTGAATGTAATATGTCTTTAGTGCAAGTTTTAGTTTTCCTTTCTGGTGTTTTGTTTTCTTCATGGAGCCTTTTCCCACTTATCAGTATGTCCACCCCTTAGTATTTATTATTGCCATGGCCTAATAGTAGAAGTGGTGCCAGTGGTAGTCCTCATGATGGCCGGTTAAGAGAACAAGTAGAAGCGGGAGCGGGACAGGAATGCATCCTCTTCATTGGAATTAATGCTGGAGCAGCGGTAGGAATTGTTGCCATGTGAATGGGATTTCTTGTCACTTCCTATTTTTTAATTAGTATTGGTTAACAAAGTTATTAACCTTTTTCAGTTAAAAAAAAAAAGTACTTTATGAGTCCTAATGATTTCTCAGCTAATATCTTAGGTTTGCCGACAATGTAACATCGTTTCATCCTTTTCAAAGCTATAATCCGTTCTGTCTAAGGCTGGTTCTGGCTTGCTTGCCCTCAGATCCATTCTGTTGACTCTTCTTTGTTTCCAAGGACAAACAACCCCTGCAGAAGGCATTCCCCAGGTTGCTGTATCAGCTGGCTTCTGGTGTGTACGGCCAATGGAAGGTATTAGCCAAACTTGGAGGATACAATACAGGGAGCAGCCAGGAATTTTTCCTTCCCTCTCTGCTTATACCCTGACATTAGCAATTTCTCCTCTGTGGTTCTAGCTCCTTTAACTGGGTGATGAGTTCATGCCACTTTTCCTTTATGTTCTTCCACCTTAGGGACTGTCCCCTGATTGGCTGCCAATCTCAGGGACAACTATTTAGCTTCATAGATCTTCCATCCTTCTTGTAATCATTTCCTGAATTCAATTATCTCAGTTTTAAATGTTTAAAATGGTTCTGTCTTGTTGGTTGGATCCTGATAGAGGGTTTGGTATATGATTACCTTGGTTAGAAATGTTTAAACATTTAAAAAATTGTACTGATTTCAATGTCAATGTCTATATTGGCAAATATAATCCTACCCATGCTAAGTTTACAGAAAATATAAGGGAAATATGAAAATATTTAGAAATTCATTGGGTTTCCCAGTCCTTTTTAGAAATAGGTAAGATATAAATTAAAACATTTCTTTTTTTTAAAGTGTGAATCAAAATACTTCTTTAAAAGGCTTGAAGTGGTACCTGTCAAACATCACAAAATGTGTTAAATTTTACTTAAAACTAAATAATTTAAATCATGCCTTAAATGGCTGAGAAATTATAAATAAATGATTTTAAAAAATAAAGTTGAGGATTTCTAATCAAATTTAATGCATATGTGACTAAAATCTTTCCATAAGTAGAGAGTATATGTAACTAAAATCTTTCCATATGTAGAGCATAAAGAGCTATTGATGAAATCCACAACTTATTCTTATTTGAAAGATAAAATAACCAGCAAGGTTAGGCATCTTTCATACAGGAACTGCACATAATCCAAACAATATAAAATTATTAAGTGCCATGTACCATAGAAGTGGTCATTAACTCTGTAGATATGGTAATAATTCTTCACAGTTGTAAAGCAGACCCTCTGCTAATGTGATTTTCAGATAACTATTTAAAAGTAGCTGTATTTGAGGCTTTATGTAGTGTTTTATTAGTTATTTATTTTTACTCCTTAGCCACTCACTTTTTCCCCAAAGTTTTATTCATTCATTCATTTCTTCTTCAAATAGAAATTAAGTGCCTACTATGTAGCAAGCAATCTTCCAGGAGCTTGAGATACATCAGTGAACACAATAAATAGAATGTTCTAGTCTTCAGGAATTTCCATTCTAACTTTAAAACAGCAACAACAATAACAAAAACATAGTACAATATCTGTTAGTGTTTAACTCTTAACAATGTTGATAGCCTATACTATATAATTTCTAATTTTTCACCTATAGGTGAATATATAAGCAATGGTATATATATCAACAGACCACCCTAAATATAATTCATAAGGATTCATAACCCAGGTGAATGTTCTGTAAACAGAGAAGAATAGTTAAGTGATAAGTATTTAGTCCATACTAAATAGGGAAAAAGAATGTTAACAGAAACCTACCAATCTAATATACTCAGTAAAATTCAACCTTCTAAAGGATTAAGTGGTTTTTGGAGCATTTTATTGATGTTGGTGAGCAATTATTATTCTCCATTTTCACAAACTATACGACAAAACGAGATTTAAATTTAGAGGGAATCTGTGAAACAATAGAATACATTAAAATATATGAAATCTTTGCTGAGGATCATAAACATTGGTTTAACAAATATATTTCTGAAATGATATGGCCATAGTATAGAAAGAATGCAAATTGATAGGTTCTCAATGGCTCTTTTGATGTACCTAAGTTAGGATTTCAGTTACTCTTAGTGTTTATTTTCTTTTAATTTGCCATTAAAAATTTAACTAAACCATTCAATTAATCATATTTGTAATCTACTAAGGAAAGTTTTGGGTGATAAGTTTACAGTTTTATTTATTTATTTTTTAAATAAAATTGTCTCCTTTTGTAAGGAAGAAACAATAAAGATCACATTTAGTTTTGGAAGTCAAAGCCCTCTGGACCTAATTCAGGTAAAAGAAAGTCAGAGAGTTAATTTAATCTCTTTAATACATCCACAGAATTAGATAGTGGGTCTTCCTTGGTTAGCTGTTGGGTTCAGAATTGGGGCTAGAGTTGACATCTGAAAGAAGGAAGTATGGAAGCCTCAGTGACATAATAGCAGGGAGGGAGTGGTTCAGGAACTTTAAAAAGACTACAATATTTAACATTCAACTTTGATTTGAAAACTCAGTATTCCATAGAAAATTGATTATAGTAGGTAATAGGAGTATCTAGTGTGGAAAAATAGCTGGATAGGAAGAAAAAGTCACAGGACCTAGAGGACTGATAAGAATACAAGAAGCTTTGGAAAAGCAGTTGACTGGCCAGACTAGATAAATGAAATGTCCCACCCACCCTCCACCCCTGTCCATACAAAGATACTGGAGAGTACCCCACCTCTCCACTGTATGTGCAAGCAAGATGGCAATCCTTGTTTTTGAATATTTAAATATAATGTCATTACTGAAACACTTGAGGACTTTGGATTACCTAAAGTCATCTTGATTATGCTAAGCTTCAAGTATAATAAAATGAGATCATAATGTATCTCCAAAGGTCTATCATCTAAACTAACAAAGTTCAAAACGATTCATGACAACTTTTATTAACTACTTGAGGGAGAGCATACTCATTGCAAGTTAAATGAGGAGCTAACAATGGGAGTACACAAGAAAGGATTCTGACACTTCTGGAAAAACCAATAGTGCCAAACACCGTTTAAAATACTACCAGTAAAGTTGAGACACATAGACAATTATATGTTAAATAAATAAAAAATTTCAGCTGAAAACTTATTTTTTTTAAATTAATACTTGGAAGTATTAAATCCCATCTAATCTTTCAGAGCAGAAGCGGAATGAAATTATGTTTACAGGATATTCAAAAAATTCACTCAAAGTCAAATCTTTCCCTGTGGTTTCAGGCTAAGAAACATATAGTTACTTGGCTAATCCTAGAAAATTTGGGGAATCTTAATCTTTTTTTTTTTTTTTTCAGAAAAGTACTACTACTCTTTCACATGAGTATATTTTAAAATGTTTACAGTATTCTTATGGTGTAAGTTGAGGTTATCTTTTTCCTTTTGGTTAGAATACATCTCCAGGTTAATAACTGATGTTAGTGCTTCCTAATTACATTTAAGAAAAATCTGGACTTAGCCTGCATATAATAGCATTATGGATTCCTCCCATCCTTTTGCTAATATTTAATGGAAAAAACAAGTTGTAAACTGTGGTGGAGAGATATAGTGTGCTCATGCATGTACAAAACATTTATAGCTGGGGTTACCAATATCATAGTTACCTTGTAATGATATTAAAAAATAAAGGTGCCCTCTCTCTAATATTTGCCTTGGCAAGTTCATAGACATATCTTGGATTGAAATGATTGAGAAACAGTGATTTATATACATGGAGAAAATATTATTTAGCTAAAAGTAATTATATTCCCTTAAAGTTTTTGTTCTCATACAGTCAATAGGAAAATACAATTTAAATAAAATAAATATATTTATTTTCTTATAAATGTGTGTGTGTTTGTGTGTGTGTGTGTGTCTGAGATAATTTTATATTTACTTTGCTGGATAATATGAAAGGGCAGGATATTTCCCACAGAAAAAGATACACTAATATGGTTTCAAAGAGATTTGGATACTAAAGCAAGTTCACCAACACATGCTGCTATATAAGTGAATTCAGGCAACACCATTAACTAATCTATTCTCAGTTCCTCATTTAAAAAATAAGTTGATTGAATTTTTAAAATCTTCATATTCGTTTTATGTCTGATAGTCTTTGAAACAACATGTAATGAAGGGCATTTATAAACATTACTGCCTTCTTCAACACCAAAATGAATTTTGTGATATGTTGATTTTTTTATTGAAATTTAATGTTCTGTGAAAATTTAAATTCTTTTGTTTCCAATAGCAACCAGCATAGTGATGGCCAAATGCTACATTCTCAGAAACGTGTATTTTTTAAAAACTATAGAAAAATTTTATATTCACTATTCATTCATGCATTCAGCAAATTTTCATTGCAGACTTAGTGTATGCATTGAATTACCTCCTGGAGATAAAAATTGCAGGAAAACAAAGTGTTTTCCATTAATGAGTTCACAATTTCTTGATATCCTGCTTGGCAAGTTAGTTTTACTATTTTCAGAAAATCCTTGTCAAAACAAGTCACAGAAGAAAATATTATAAAATTATAAATTGCAATGGAAAAAGTATTTGATCTGAAAATTAAGTGTAGCCTTATGAATAAGACAAAATTAACAATGTAAAAGTTGTTACCAAAAGCTATAGAATCTAAGCAGGTAAAGCCATATGGAAAATTCCACCCTGAAAGAAGTGAGTCTAGAAATCCAGTTCCATTGCTTCAAAGATCAGTTATTACGGGACACCCTAAATATGGGGGGGAAAGTCTGATCATGAAACCAAACTGACTCCTTTCTTTGTGACTAATACTCTATTTCTGGAAATATGCATTTCAAAGCACCATGAAGAGCTGAAATTATGAAAGAGGAATTCAAAGGTTTGAAAGCTCAGCTGGTCTGAGGTGAGGAAAAGAATGTAGGGTTTGAAACACCCGAGTAAATTACTCTATGAGTGAACCTTGGGAAATCAAGGACCATTCCCTAGAACGACCCTTTCCAGGGTCAGGATTTACTGAATATTACTCTTCACGATTGTTAAACTTAAATTTCATACTCTTTTTTTAATCAAAATCTGTCTCATTTATACTGAATCTTTTTTGGATGAAAATATTTCATTTGAAATGACTTCATTATTTTTCAAGAAATGAATTCATTACAATTTTCTCTTAACAAAACTCTTGACCCTTAATTTAGTATTAGCATAAGGATACTTACAGGAACATGATACACATTTTAAGAATAAAAGCAGCCATATGCAATGAAGAACATTTCAAACTATCATTGTCTTTTTGAACCCCAAAATAAATTTTGTTGGTGTGGGGTTTTTTGTTGAAATTTAAAAATACATATTTAATCACTTGCTTTTCACCCAAGTATTAAAAATGTGATAAACATATGATCATAAAGAACCTTATTTTGAACGCGTAGGCCTTGAGGCAGACAAATATTTTCAATTAGTATTCCAGGAGTCAAATCTCTTGTCTGATTTAAATCAGCGTCATTAAAGCTATCATCTCTGTCAGAAAAAAATTAGAGTTAGCACATCTGCAAGGCAATGTAGCTCGCCAAGTCCCACTGTCTGCAGGCAGGCTGCCCAAACAAACAAAAAGTAAATAAATAAAATAACGAATGTCACTTTTAGTCATTTGTGCTGAAGCACAGTGCTACTCTTTGCTTGAATGGTGCTAGTGGAGGGAGTTCAAAAACAGGAAATGAAAGGGGAAAAAGAGGCTCTTTCACGAATTACTGAATCTCTAGACACCAAACTGCTTTTACCTCTGAATTCTCTGCTTGTAAAAATGCTAATTTACTTTTGCTCTGGAAAAAATTAAAAAAATATATGATACAAATTAATAGCCCGATATGGCTTAAAACGTGAAAGTTATTTTCATCTTTTTGATCATCTTTCCTTGTCAAAGTTTGTCTGGCCAAAGGAGCTGAAGAAAGCAGGCTGAAAGATGCTATTTCTCAGAGATGAAAAATAGTCTAATTTCATGCACAGATGAAAAGTGTCTACACTTATTTGTTTAAGGGCTCCAGTATGAAAAAAAATAGAAGAAAACTACTAAAATAGTAAAAAGCGACATTTTGGGTTTCTAATTTTCATAAAATTTCTTAAATTACTTAAAAAAAATTCAAGGTCCTTAAATGGAAGGAAAAATGCATTTTTAGTGCATGGACTGTTTTTAATTTTTTCCACCCTACTTCAGTTGACTACAGCATGAAAAGAAACCAAAAAACTATTTCACACTAAATGTACTGTAGGAAGGGAGTGGTACTAGTGGTTAAAGAGTGGGACTTTGTAGCTCAATTTTTTGAGTTCTATTTCTGGCTTAATCCCTGGCAAATTCTGTGGTTTTGTGATAGTTGCTTAAATGGTCATATATGGGTTTGCCTATCTGACAGCTGAGTGTTGGGAATAGTCTGCACTCCTAAGAAGCAAAGTGAAATAGAGACTTGCGTTCAATTCTCTACACTATTTGAACTCAGCTTGTATTGTCTATTATTTTATTATTATTTTTTAATGTTTATTTGTTTTTGAGAGAGAGAGAGAGAGCGTGTGCACACAGGCACACACAAGCCAGGAAGGGGCGGAGAGAGAGAGGAGGACAGAGAATCTGAAGTGGGCTCTATGCTGATAGCAGTGAGCCCCATGCAAGGTTTGAACTCATGAACAGTGAGATCATGACCTGAGCCTAAGTCCCACATCAACCAGCTGAGCCACCCAGGCATCCCTAAACTTGTATTTTAAACTTGTCACCCGATCCCACCTCTTGTGATATAATCCTTAAAACGTTTTATTTCAGGTTTGTCCTCATAATATTCCCTGGTACCTGCCATGTCTAATGTCTACTAGATATTGAAGTTGTGCCCATCCCTCCATATCCAACCTGACTATAATTGTGTCCTAATTATTAAAGTTCATTTGGTTGTGTGAAAATAGGAATTTCCTCTGGTTAGGTTAGGCCACAAAGTAAATTTTTCTTCCCCTTATGAAGGGGTTAATATATCACAGCTTTATAATTGAAATAATTTGGGGCACCTGGGTGATTCAGTCAGTTAAGTGCCAGACTCTTGCTTTTGGCTCAGTTCATGATCTCACAGTTTTGTGATCTCACAGTTTTGAGATCCCCTACCTTGGTCTCTGTGCTGATAGTGCAGAGCCTGCTTGGGATTCTCCCTCTCTAACTCTCTCTCTGCCCCTCCCCCACTCATGCTGTCTCTGTTGCTCTCAAAAATAAATACATAAACTTAAAAAAAATAAAAATAAAAAAATATACAATTGAAATAACTTAAGCTTGTCATTAGTGTGGGTCACCATTCAGAGCAGTAAATACAGATTTCAATTGGTTTGCTTGATATATATCCTACAGAATATTTTACCTAAGAACCAAAATATGACTAGTTCACTTGCCTATCTGATACATGCAATGAATGACATTTGCTGTAGACTGAATGTTGTGTCCCCTCTCTAAATTCATAGATTAAAATTTCATCCCTGAAGTGATGGGAGGTATTTGGAGGTAGGGCCTTTGTGAATGAGGTAATTAGGTCACAAGGGTGGAGCATTCATCAATGAGATTAGTGCTCTTAGAGGTTTCAGAGAGCTACCTTGCCTCTCTGTCATGTAAAGTTATAGTCAAAAAGACAGTCATGTATGAACAGGAAGTAGGTCCTCATTGGACACTAAATCTGATGGCACCTTGATCTTACACTTCCCAGGCACCAGAACAATGAGAAATAAATTTTGTTTATAAGTCACCCAATTTCTTAAAAAAAAAATAAGGAGAAAGGAGTGTGTAAGAAAATGCATCATGGAGTAACACTTCTTAAGGCATTTTCTTTTTTTTCCATTTTTTTTTTAATTTGAGAGAGAGAGAGAGAGAGAGAGGGCATGAGCAGGGGAGGAACAGAGAGGGAAATAGAATACATATGAAGCAGGTTCCAGGCTCTGAGCTGTAAGCACAGAGCCCCACATGGGGCTTGAACCCACGAGCCCCATGAGATCATGACCTGAGCCGAAGTCGGATGCTTAACCAGCTGAGTCACCCAGGCGCCCCTTCTTAAAACATTTTCTGAGACAACTCTCCCTTTTTTCAACACTTCTCACTTATAATGATTGCTAAATGTCTATTTTTTCCTGTTTCCATTATGTTTTCTCCTCATCTCTTTTCTTCTAGTACCCTGGAATCCTCCGTCAAGATACTTAATTTTCTCAAATGCTGATTGCTTTTCTTGCAAAAATACTCAACCTTTTATCCCTGTCCTAGGCCCTGAAATTCTGAGGAATAAATTTCTCTGGAACTACAAGATTCAGGAAAATATCTTAGTAATAGATTTGGAATATAAATGGACTCAAAGATGTCCACAGGCTATGAGAATAATAGGCCGGATAGGCATTCTTTGTGAATAGTCCCCAGGAATATTGCTAAAGACAAGAGTGGTGAAGACTGAGCCAGGTTTTCAATAAACAGTAAGTAGTATCTTTCTTTGTCTATAGTCAGAGACTAAATAAGCCAGTGCATATTTGTTCAGAACACTATAATATCAATCACAAAATCTCTGGATAATGTTTACATTTCATTAAGTGATTCATTTGAACTACCAAGGTGTGCGTGTGTGTGTGTGTGTGTGTGTGTGTGTGTGTGTGTGTATTTAAAACATTTCTGATCACTACATAATTTTTATGTAAATGATAATCTCAAATAGAGATCCATTTAAAACAGTACTAAAGAATGTAGATTTTGAAAAAAAAAAATCACTTTCTCTTAAGTGACAGTTTGTTCCCAAAGTAAGATGCCTGATTTCCTAATTAATTGACTCATTAACAGATTTTTATTTCTTTACCCTAATGTAAAGTTCTAGGATTTAGGCCAATATTCCATTCAAATACTTGTAAAATCATTATCCATATATATGACATATTTTTGAGAATAACTTATGGCACTATTTTTGCTGGTCTGTATTTGCATTACAATATGTTTACATATGAGTTAAAAAATTTATTTGTCAGCAATGATTTAAAATTGCTTATATGAATTTGTTGACATTTTCCTTCTTTCATTCTTACCCATTTTTCAAAATTTAATTAAATGTCCTGCTTCAGAATTATTGGGTAGAAACAACAAGAGAATACAATGGTGACTACAGGAAGCAGTGCTGGTTGGTTGTTGACATCAAAGTTCATGGGAGCTTAGACACAAACCCTACAGGATCCTTATTATCATGAAATGGTAGAAATGAAGAGATCTAAGCTTGATGGGACCTATATCAGCAGAATGGATCTTGTGAAGTTTTAACATTAATTTAGTAAAATATTCCAGTAAACTGTCCCTCAAGGAATATGTCATACTTTGTTTTGATTGTCCACACCTCAAAAATCTTGTTTCATCAATGGCACTGGTGTTTGCCCTTCCTTCCAGTTTGGTTAGAGCTCCATGGTATTGGCAGTATGTTCCTGGGGGTCCAACCCAGCTTGGGTCTCAGGAATAATAGTGACTCATATCTAAAGTTCCAATGCTTTAAAATAATGGACAAAATCACTTAAACAGGATCTTTTGTGTTTTAAACAGAATTAAAGCACACGATTAAGGTAAGCATCAACAAAAGCATACAGAGTTCAATGAGAAGAGGAAACCAAGATGTTCAAGATACAACGTAGAATGAATGTGTGTAGTCTAGAAGTTAATGTGTAGTGTAGAAGGAAATATTTATCTAAGGCTTGAAATATCTTCTACCTGAAATTTTTAAAATTTTGGGTTAGAAGTTCTTAACTAATACTTAAAACTTTCAAGATGTTCCATGCATTTACAGAATATTGATGTAATTATGATATTTCTTCTTTTTAACATATTGAATGCTTTTATCTTTTCTCTTCTTGGAAAGTATAAAATGACTTAAGGTTAACGTCAGTAATGTTTCCTGTCTACAGAAGCATATACAGTTATAGAATGATTTTAAAATCCCAAAAGAAAGTGAAACTTGAAAGTTGGCATTGGGATAAACAGAACTTATCTTCATTTATCTTTAAGAACAGTTTTTTTATTTCTTAGAAATGTAGTCAAAGATATGTCTTTAATTAGATTTATAGATTTTTTAAGGCTATAAATAAGGTCAGTAACATTAACTTTCATTGTTTTAAGATTTGTAGTACTGGGAATTTTATTCATTTTAATGGTTAATCTATAAGAAAAATAATGTGCCTGCTACAAAATACAAAAATATGTGTATTATAGAAATGCATTATTTATAAAGAAAGAAGTAATAATGAGAGCAGAAGTTTGAAATAAAATGTTTTTCACACATTCTGTTTCTGTGTTCCTAGCTTGAACTTTGAGTATGCCTAGCCTCATCCTTAAAATGAAGTTATTAAAATTGCCACATTCCTACCTCATGAAGATTTTATGAAGACCAACAACAATGAAGTAAGAACTTTAAATAAAAAAGTTATAGTGACAAAGATGTTTTGCTCTTAAAAGCATAACTTCATATAAAATACTGCTTTTTTTGCAACCATTTAAATCCATATGTGATTTTCCCGTCTTTACAGATTACACTGTGAACACTTTTGAAATAGGATCTATTGTTTGTCCAGCATCTGAATGTGCAATAATTTGACCATACCAGTACTGGCAGAAAATGTAATATTGGGAGGGTTATTAAACACTAAGAATCTGCAAAACAAATTAAGTTGGAGTTATTCATCACAGATGTTTTAAAAATCAGATCTATTTTGATATTTAACCATATTCACCAGCCTTAAATCTTGTATTTGGCATTTGCTGTTGCATCAAGAGAATGTATAAGACTGTCATATAAAAATAAGAGAAATATTGTATATAATTCAGAAATCTGTTTTATGTGAGTCTTCATTTTCCAAAGCACATGCATTTGGTTCCAAAATGAAATGAATTGGTACAAATGGTGGAGGCACAAAACAGATTACATATGGCTGTCTGGAAACAATAATCATTTTAAGTCAAAACTACTGACAAATGCCAGTGGGTAGATCACTCTGTGAAGACAGGGTAGAGGTGGAAGAAAGTAGTCTACTTATTTTAGAAAGCTCAATGATATATTTGGTCCTTTTTGTTCCTTTTGTTATTTATACTATGAAATGATAACTGTTAAAAAAAACTATTTGTATGAGTAAATTCTTAAGAGGAAATAAACTCTTTTTTAAGAAAAATGTTTATTTATTTTGAGGGACAGGGAGAGAGAGAGAATCCCAAGCAGGCTCCATGCTGTCAGTGAGAAGCCCAAGGTGTAGCTCGATCTCAGGAACAGATCATGACCTGAGCCGAAATCTAGAGATGAAGGCTTAACCTACTGAGCCACCTAGGTGCCCCAGGAAATAATCCCTTTAAAGAAGTTAAAACTCTTACCTTCATCAACCTTATTTTATTAGGAACAGCTAGTGTGAATCAAGATGATTACTATTCAAATGATAGTTGGGATGCCATATACATTGAAACGTCATTGGCATATATTATTGTTGTGATACTTACTTTGGCCATGATGCATGGTTCATGAAAATGTTTAAACCCCATCTTCTCCTTCTACTGATAGAGATGTTGATGCTGTCCTGTACCACTTTGTAAAAAGTCATGTTATATTTTTGCTGACACACAGGAGCTTAGCAAATGCCAAATCTATTCTATAAAGAAGAAAAAAGATACAGAGAGTAAAAATATCTTGACAAAGGTCCAAAAAATATCCAAGTTTTTATCCTGAATCATTCATTTCTCATTCCTTTTCTATACTTTGGACAATTATGAAAAAGAACTATGATAACGAGTATAGCTAACTAAAAGATATTTTTAAGAGAGAACCACATGAATGTATGAGTCCATATTCTTTGCTTGTTGTGGGCTCATTACATTTTGTTTCTTTAGGTTATTTTAAACAGGATGGGTCTGTCATTTCTGAGCTGGCTCCTTCACCACTCCAACAGACCAAACTTTTCATCTGAAGATTCTGTTTTATCATGGAAATTGGGCTAAATTTGGATTTCTCTGAAGTTCTGTAAGTTGTTTCACAGGAAAGGTGCCAAAAAACACCCAGTCATCACTATGGGGTACTTGTGAGCTAGGATGGACTATGGAAATAAACTTTCCTGTCCTCTCCCCACCCCCACTTTCTGCAGTACAATGGCTCATCTGTGAGGTAAGAGGGACTAACACCATTTTTAAACAGAGCCTAATTTTTAACCACTCATGTATTAGAAAAACTGTAAAATAAATGTCAAACTGCTTAGTCATTTCTTTCTTAAAATAATTGACCTAAGTTCAAAAAAGGGCAAGAAAGACAAACCATTAGGCACAGTAAGAGAGGGATTATATTCAACAGCAATTTTCTTTTAAACATTTTAAGTATTTCTGATGTGTGCAAGAGTTTCCCACCCCCGTAATAATTTCTCATTCAATAAGTAAAATTTGATGCAATAGTTTTAGTTATAGTAAAATGTTTGGAGAAAATGTATATACATATACTAGGCACATATATATGCATATTTTATATATAATATTTATTACATACATCCATATCTGTGTTGTATGTAACAAAAATAGAATAAAACATAAGTATGAGAAAAGAGGAATGAATGCCAAATGATTTAAAAGATGATGCACATTTTCTGAAATCTTGCTATTTCATCTATTTCTTCTTTCCCCTAATTGTACCTGTAATGATTTAGGTCTTATTATATAGAGTCCTCTCTACCTCCAATACTTTATGACTATTTGTATTACCGGCATCCAGGTCTGGACAAGGTTTCTTCAGTCGAATTTGGTTACTGAGGTCTCCATAATTAAAACATTGGCTCTCAATCTGTATTTCTGGATTCCTAGATATTTGTGAAGATATTAAGGGAGATCTATGAACTTGTCGCATTGTTTACTAAAGCTCTATGAACACTGAAGATTGTTTAGAAATTTTAAATTCCCCTAATCTGACTTCTCAGTTTTCAAATTATTATCCTAGTTTCTCTGAGAAGCCACCATGGCAAGTCAACCTAAAATACTGCTACAAAAGAAGTGACTAATTTTTTTAAAGTTTATTTATTTATTTTGAGAGAGAGTGAGAGAGTGTGTGCATATGCAAGTGGGGGAGGGACAGAGAGAGAGGGGGAGAGAGAATCCTGAGCAGACTCCATGCTGTAAGCAGAGCCTGACACGGGGCTTGATCTCAAGGATTTCAACTTTGTGAGATCATGATGACCTGAGCTGAAACCGAGAGTCAGATGCTTAATGGATTGAGCCAACCAACTGCCCCAAGAAGTGACTATTTTTTTTCTCTAAACTGTTTCCATCTTGTTGTTGAAGGCTTACAATCAGAACAAATTCTACAAAGCTGAACAAACATCTCCAAACATTGTTTTCTAATGTGGCAAGATAAGAAATGTCATAGCTAATTGTGCTCCAAATTAAAGACCTAGGTCAGGAAAACTGTCGTATTCTGTTACATTCTGAATCTACGTATAAACAGCAAGGACCAGCTGAAAGGTGACCTAGGAAATGATGCCCCAGGAAGTTATCTGTTGAGAAGTTGAAGGTGGTAAGATATGTGTCTCCCGGCTTCCTTCTGTTCCCTTTGTTGCTTAGTGTTGTTCTTCCTTTTGTTGAATTTATCTCCTGTAAATCTATGAGCTGGCTCTTGGGAGGCTCTAGGTCTGGCAGCTGTCTACAGACTAGAGGAGTTAGACATAATTACCTACTCGTTACCATGAATATACTGTATTTCCTTCCAGAGGCATTAATTCACACCCAGGTTATGCCTAGCTGGGCCTTGGCCAGAGGAATTTAGACCACAGAGTACAGAAAGCATAAAGTAGTAATAACTCTATTTACCCAAGACACTTTGCCTGAAAGGACCCTTTCACCCCAGTGAGAAGGCCTGAGATGTGACCAGAAGGTGGGGCTTACTAGACTGACTGCATCATTTCTCACCTTCTAGAACAGTATCAGCCCATGGAATTCTCAGTAAATCAGGGGAGCTATTAAGAAACAATTTGGAATACCATTCATACATGTTGCTGCAAGCACTGTAACTATCTATCTCTGGATATTGAGTTTATTTAGGATTCTGGCAGCCTCACAAATATGTGTTTCTAAACTTTGTATTAATTTTTCTCTTTCACATCTAGGAGAAAGCCTATAAAATAAGTTCATAAATATACAAAGTATTGAACAGAAAAATCATGTTTCAGAAAGTTTGGAAACTGAAAATGCAAACACATTTTTCATTTTCAGAAAATGAAGGATAATTAAGGTGGTAAATTGACCTATATTTCCATCATAAGGTTCTTAATTAGTAATTGTACTTTCCACATTTAAACACAATATGATATTCAATCATTTTATGAAATTGTATTAATAACTTGAGGTTGGATTCTGAAAAGCTAGTTGGTGATATTTCTCTGCAGCTCATATAAGTCATCCCAAACATTCTGCCAACAGCATTACTAATATAAAGTGAGGTTTTTATTTTTACCTGTTACCTAAGAGGTTAACTTCTTGATGTGGGAATGAATCTTTGTCACAGAAGGTGACAGTCATGTTGAAGGTACTTTTTAGTTGCCTCATTTTGTATGCCTCATGTATGTTGTTAATTCCATCTTGGGCCTCCACTAGTCTCTGAAGACCTTCCTTCCAACTTTTAAACCACATAAATGGATTGTCTGATTAATATGATGGATCAAGAGCTATATTTTGATAACTAACAGAAAACTAGTCTCCTAGAGATCGGTGGACATATGCACTTCATAAACTTAACTGAGAATTTAAGCACTGAAATGTCTTAAATACTCAGCATAGGTCTTGGTCAAAGCTCCCAGTCTTGGTCAACAAACAGGAAAATGTATCCATTCACTCAGCCCATCTCTACTGAGCGCCTAATGTATGCTGGCTACCTTGTTGGGCTCTGTTCCAGACAATTTTTGAAAGGCACATCTCAGGAAATATTAAGGAACAAAAAGGAGCCAACAGGAGGGAATAATTTAAACTTGGAAAAAATGACCAAGGAATCTATATTCCAGATTTAAGTGGGTTACTTTGAGGAAGAGTGAGTGGAAGGAATTTAGAAACCTGCCTCTTACTATTTTCACTGTGGAGTGACCATGTTGTCAGCTTCTGAGGCCCTTTACAGGCGCTGTGGGCCTAAATGCTTGGAGATCTCTTGTTAGATGCTTTCCTGGTCTTTTCTCCTCCGCCTTGCCCCCTCATCCGGGATCATGTCAGAATCAGCTGGAAAATGAAATTACTCACCCCCTCAATGTCAGCTCCCATACATCTTTTTCCTCCTGTTTCAGGGTACAGTTCAGCTCTTTAAGAGACGAGACTGAATGAAGCTAGTGCAGAATTTAAACATTTAAGAGAGAAACTTGTCAGTTTCCTATCTCCAAGGACAGCTTCCCTATAAGATCAAGTGTTTTGACCTTCTGGGTCCCTCCATCTCACCTTCATCCCTTCTAACTCTCAGTTTAAAGACACAAAAAATAAAATAAAATAAAAATAAAAATACTTTTCGGAGCGGGCAAAGCAATGTATCCTCCGGTTCCACGTCTGCTATAAGAAGCAGATTTTTGCACAAGGATAAGGTTACGGCTGCCAGCCCAGAACTCCAGCGGTGTGGCAAATCAGACGCTGGGCTCCTCCCCTCCCCCGCCGACGAACGAGAGGCTAACAGACGGGTGCAAGTAGACAAGTAGCTGTTTTTATTGAATACAGAAGCTCCTTGAAAACTCTGTGGGCTCCGGGGCTCTCCTGCAATTCCTTTCATTCCCAAAGTGCTGGAGCCAAGCACGCGTCCCGCGTAACTCCCTCCCATTTCTTCTCTGGGATTTGGGTAGGAGAGGAGGGAGGAGAGGCGACGGGAGATGGGGGGTGGTTGGTGGGCTGGGCTTGCCAGGAGTCCTGATTCTTGGGCTGGAGGAGAGGGGGGCGGGCTCGGGGCCGCCCGAGAGGCGTGTGATTGGGTCTGACCCTCAACCGGCTTGTCAGTTTCGCTCGGGGTAAGGGGGGCGCGGGAGGGGAGTGGGCGGAGGAGGGGGCTGCCCGGAGCCTCTCGTCCGGCCCACTGACGGCATGAAGCCTTTAGGGGCACGCAGTCCTCTCAGATTTTCGGTTGAAGCCCCTTATCTGCCTTCAGTCTGAAGGCAGGGCCCCGCGGAGGACGGATCGGAGGGTCCCGGCCGGCGGGGCCAACCGAGAGGGAGAGGAGGGGGCGAGACACAGGAAGGAGGCCAACCATCGAATTTTAAAGAAAAAGCCCTTTGACTTTTCCCCCCTCTCCCTCCTCAATGGCTGTGTAGCAAACATCCCCGACGATACCTGGGAAGGGACGAAGTTGGTCTGCAATCGCAATTTCGAGGGCTGAGTTCACGGTTGAGTGCGGGGCTCGGAGATGGAGCGGTGGTCCTCTAGGTGGAAAACGAAACGGTGGCTCTGGAATTTCACCATAACAACCCTCGCACTGACTTTCCTCTTCCAGGCTAGTGAGGTCAGAGGAGGTAAGAAAAAAGTGGTTTTGGGGAGGTGGGAGATTGCCGTCGGTCTTTGTCATTCTGTGCCCCTCCCCCTCTTCACCCTTCCTCCCCCGCCATTCCTCCCCCCACCCTCCCAAGCCCTACCCCCCAAAAAAACAATTCTCCTAAATAAAATCCAGATTGTAGCTGCCACCAGGTTGAAGTGAAGGCTGGAGAGAGAGATGGATGTAGGCGGGACAGTAATGGGAGAAGAGGTAACAGGAAAAAAGATCTGTCAGCACAGAGCCTGCTGAAATGCCCTTCACCACTTTCCAGCGTCTTTGAAAAGAGGAAAAATATTACCTTGAACACAAGGGCAGTTGTGCAGAGCTTTTGTTTGAGGACTAGTCCCTAGATTGCCCCTGGAACACATCTTCTGGTTTCTTCAGATTCTAACTAATGGAAGTATCTCTTTAAGGGTGAGCTGGAATATAGAGAAAGGGTATAAAATGAACCTTGATAAAGTTCTTTGTGTGGAACAAAGTGAGAAACAGGCTCTTTTACTTTTAGGGATGTAAGAGAAAGCAGAGGTGATGAATCTAGAAGACTGAGAACACCGTGTGTGTGTGTTGGTGGGTGGGTGGGTGTGGGTGTGGGTGTGGGTGTGGGTGTGTGTGGCGTTTTGGAGAGATTTTAAGTGGGAAAAAAATTGGCAGGTTGTAAAGAACGGGTTGAAGATGGGGGGAACACTTATCCCTGAATCTCAGTCCACTCCTCTCCACTTTGACCCCCACCTCGCCCCCCCCCCCCCCCACTTCTTCTTGCAGGTTGGACTCGCAGTTCTCTTGGAGAATGATGAAACTCGCCAAGCAAATGGGGTGGGAGAGGAGGAACAGGGATTGGGAGGGAAGAGGAGGGGGCCTGAGATGGGGTGGGAGGGGAGAGGTAAGGAAAAGTTCCTACGTGGCACCACCAAATATTCAATGACCAGACCTGCTCGGAAGACTGCAGCCCTGTCAGTACCCAAGGAGGGAGAGCGACTTCACTCCTCCCCTCCGCCTCCTCCCTCCCCTTCCCCCGCCCTTTCCCGCAAAGGCATCTGGCTGGAGCGGTCCGTTAGGTGCTGTAGACACGACTGGCGGGCAAACGCCTTTGGAGTTAACAGAGCCCCAACAGCTTAGAGTAGAAAAGCAAGCTTTGTCAGGAGTGCACAGAGAAGTGGGGGGTAGGAAGAAGGGTGGCGAGGATTGGCCGAGGGAGAAAGAAGTTGTCAACCCCAAATGCGCAGGCTTTAGCAGAAACCTGAGTCTGGCCCTGGTAAATGCCAAGATCTGAGCTCTCCTTGATGGGAATTAGCGCTCCCGGAGGCCGAACTCTGGCACACTAGGTCTGTGTTCCTTCCCCAAGCTTAGTGGTGTTCACCTTCCTGAGTGGCAGGCTGTGGTTGATTATTCTTCTGCTTGACTTTAACTGGTAAATACAGCCAGAGCCTCCTTAGGACTGTGCTTAAATTTTGATACGAGTTATGCTAATTATTCTGATGCATTCATTTAAACATTTTTAAGGATAAATAGAGTCTTTGAGAGTGGAATCCATCAAAAGTTTGCTTTTTACCTTTGGTACCTGGTCACCAGCTGGGTTGGTCATTTCTGTTCGCTGTTCTGCCCTCTGCTGGTTTTATTTGGAATTTATTTGGAATTTATTTGGAATTTAGCATCTGCCTCAGCACATAGGCCTCTTAAAATCCTTTTGACTACAGTGATTCTGGAAAAGGACACTCGATTAAGAAAGAACAGATATACTCCTTCTTTTTAAACTTGTTACACACACATATGGACAAATGTACCATAATGGCAGCTCTGAATTTAAAAATATAGAAACCAAGAGTTTCTTCAATGAAGACAGATGAAATATAAACTCAGGAGACACCATTGTAGGCATTCAAGGATTATTTCACTGAAGATATTTCTGTCTTATTTTCCACATTTGGCCTTCCTTAAAGCTCTAAGGATATTAGAAAGATCAAATTTCTACACTTGGGTTGCATAAATTGGCTCTTTTCAATCTAGCTTCAGATGTGAAACACTTTTAAATAAACATTTCAGTTCCATGTCAAGTAAATGGTGGAAAAAGAACCTTTACTATTATTATAAGACCAAGTAATGTGAGAAATAGCAAAGTTTAAGGATCATGTGTTGTTTTTATTTGTCATTTCTGATGAAATGTCTCAAAAGTTACAAGAGTGTATAGTCATACTGTAAGATTTGGTATTTGTGTCATCAAGTTGCTAGGTGCTTACTACCTAGTGGGAAGCTACATATTTACAAATGTACTCTTGAAGGCATTTTGCCACTTAATAAACTTCATAAAGGAAGTAATAGTATCCTAATGTTTAAAAAGAAAACATTGGTCTGAATCATCACACAAGGGAAATATAAACCCAGTGTCCAGTTCTTATACTAGCCATCAGATTTGCAGTTGAAGTAACAATGAATATTATTTCATTCCAGTTTCTAAATAAAGGTATTATATGCTATAACTTATTGATGTCACTAAGATGAAATGGTGCGATTTGTTTGCTAAATCAAAAGATAATTTAAAACAGCCTATTTTCATCTAAAATTTGCATTTCTTGGATTTAAAACATTAAAGCCTTAAAAATTTCTGGGTTGCCAATAAATTAGACTCTAAAGAAAGTATAGTTAGGATCCTAAAGCATCTACCTTACAAAGAATAGTTTTTGGAGTGAATGGATTAAAAGAAAATTTATAATCTCATACAGAATCATATTATTTTACTTTGCAAATCCAAACTTTCTAACTTGGTCATCTTTCACATGCTTATTAAAGATTTTTAGCATTTATTATGATTTAATATAAGAGTGTTATTTTTATAATATATTCACTTGCATCAACTTCAATTTTATGTCTCATATATTTTCCTGTGGTTGACATAAATGTTTTATCTCAGAAATTTATGGATTTCTTTATCAATTAGGCCATTGTTTATCATAGATAGGACCTGAGATTTACCTGGAATTTATAGTGACTATGCTGTGATTGTGTTAAGAGTGATGGTTTTAAGGGTTTAAAAAAGGGTTAAGCTATAATTGAATACTGAGAAAAATAGTATGTAATTGAATCATTTTCACTAATTAAAATGGTATTCAAACTTTGGTGGTTAAGCCAATACTGTGCCTTGCAAAAAGTTGATTAATTTTATAAAGGACTTTCAAAGCTAGTTAACAATTGGTAGTGAGCTTTCCTGGAGTGTTTTGAGTGCCCAGGATCAGCAGGTGAAATGGTGCTGGCTTCCAGGGTATGTGCTAATCCAACTTTGTAAAGAGATCAAGTTTGCCACTGTGGCTACTTAATCAGAAATCAGTTAAAAGATCAGATATACTTCTGACAACACATGCAGTGCCTGCTAGGATTATTTATATTGTCTTTCCTCTTGTTTTTTAAATAAAAATTGACAAAGTCTATAATAAAGAAACAATAAAGAAAATTAGGTGTCTTATGAGAAGCATCTTCCTGCTTGTTTTACACAGATTAAGGGGCACATATATATTCAATTAAACATGGACACCATCACAAAATTGTCTATTAGTTTTGAAATTAAGTTTGTTAATCTCTTAAGTGACAATTTACTTCATAATAAACACCTGAGTCTCTACTTTATAAAAATTACTCTGTAAGAGGTATTTTCATATTTGTTAAGACAATTGTGAAGTGCAAATGAGAAATATATACACCTAGGTAGTATGATTGCTTACAATTTATTTAATTAATTTTTTGGGTTCTATGTTCACTTCAGGGTGAGTAACATAGAAGGAGCATATTATTCAAGTTAAGTTATCCCTAAAATATAGCAAGGCAAACATGAATCTCTTTTCAGATTTTTGGGTAGGATATCTGACCAAAAGAAACCCCCAATAACAAACAAAAAACTCCCTAAACTAAGTAGTCACCTTTCTTTTCTAGAAATTTGCTTTTTTTCTGAAAAAACTCTCTTCACTCTGCTTAATTTATTGAAGCATTGTGTATTTACTGATAATGAATGAACTCAAATCAAGCTTGGTTGAGAGTGTGTCATAAAAAGATGAATTTTTCAAGGGAAGAAAAGGTGTTTAGATAAGATTTTTTAAAAGAGAATGCTAGAGATAGACATTGCTGTAGAGATTGTTTCTCTTTACTCCCTTCTTGCTTTACTAATGAGGAAACTAAATCATAGAAAAGTTATTAGCTGAATGCTCTTTCTCATAAAAAATAAAAAAAAACATTTTATAATATTCAGTGTTTTTCTAAGTAGAGTGAAGGTCAGCAATAGTGACAAAAATATCTCAAAATAATAGTGATCTGAGACTTTATGGAACGACCAAATATTGCTTAAACGAACATATTGGAGTTTAGATTTAGTGAGAAGGTGGATTCAATTAAAGAAATTGAAGAAAATCAGATAGGAAATTGAGTTATAGAATGCATTTAAAAATTTCTCAGTTTCTTAAGTTTGGAGGAAGGTAATTTTTGATAATTTTTATTGTTAATATACCTGATTATGTGATTCTGTAAGATTATTGGTATCAGAGTAGAAAGCATAATAGTTTGTAAAATATCTTTCGTGTACGTTCGTTGCTGGATTAGGAATGTGAGTTTTTTATCCACTCTAAAGTTGTTAATGGAGGACCAGGCATTTCAAATAATATATTTAATAATATATCTCTATATTTATTGCAAATACTGTCAAATTTCTGTGTCTTTCAAGTTTCTTATAGATTGGCTGTATTATATATTATGTATATATATTATATATATATATTATGTATATATTATATATAAATATATATATAGGGTTTTATTACTAAATCAGATAATGAATTGATTATTACTTGCTATGACTTGCTTGTATAATAATCTTTTTCTGAACAAGTGGCAAACATTGGGGAAAAATAGGAGAGCACTTACTAGTGCAAATTCTAATTAATTTTCCTTTTGGATTGTTAAACCATCTGAGACTACGTAAACAACTTATATCTCATGAATAAATGGACAGTTAATCTACAGAGAAGTAGACACTCTTAAAAGGTTGCCACAATATTTGTTGTGCTGGCAACAATAATGGTAGGGCTAGCTTTTCCATCAAATAAAGAGTTTTCCTATCTTTAGCGAAAAAGCAGTACATGTCCTTAGCGTCCTGAAGAAGATACTGTGGAAGCTAAATATTTATATTCATGATCAACTCTAACAATTTTTATGAATACAGGGTTCTTATAAGTACTGAGCTCTCCCCATCACTTTATATCATTTTTAATGATTATACTTAGGTATTCAAAAGCCAGAATTCTATTGTATCCTAAACATACTTTTCTTTTCCTCCTACCTTTGGAGAAATAATTAGAGGCAGTTGGTGTAATCATTAGGAATTCAAGGCAACTGCAGAGTGGGGGCTGAGAGCTGATCTGCATTTCTGCTTTTTCTCCTCCACTTCCCTCATTTGATACTGGGGAAATGTGACCTGAGTTGGGAGTGGTGAGAGGAAACCAAACTTTGTTTTAGACCATTGAAGTTTTGTCCCTTAGCAAAGAAGAAAGAGAGGTATACACAGATGGTATAAAAAAGTTGCAGTGTTCCCTAAATTCTCTCACTTTAAATGTAGATTTCAGTGTAGCTTTTGGTATACTATAATGACTTTCCAAAATTTGGACTTTCTTCTTCCAACATCTCTTGCAGTTTAATTCAGAACATAAAGTTTTAGTTTTTTTCATAAAGTTTAGTTTTAGCCTTCTTTATTATAATGCGTCTGACATATGTATTTCTTTTTCTTGCAAAACCCTAATGTGATTTTATTTTTATAGGCTTTTCCCCCCTATTTTCCGTTGTCTCCAAACTCAACCTGAATAATACTAGCCGGTAAAGATGAAAGTTGATTTTAAAGTGATTTAGCGAGTAGTATCTATCGGTTGCAGTCTTTGGCCTACTACTGACTTGGCTAGTGGTTCTTTAGACATTGGCTGATCACCAGACCTACTGTTATCTGGTAAAATAAACTCTTTGCTTGCTGCGCATGGAATTAGAGACAGTGCTATTAATTTAGGAGAAAGAACTCAGAGAAAAGAAAGGTTATCATATTTCAGAGTAAGAGACCAGCTTAAATACGACTTGACAATTGAGAACTAAAACAAACCTGTGTAAAAGTGCTTTAGCACAATCAACTTTTACAATCCCTTCAAACCTTCTTTTTTTCCTTAAAAAGCATTTCTTTCTTATTTTAAACAAATTTAATTGCTCTTGAATGGCCCTGTACTGTACAGGCAAATGAAGGTCCCTATTCATAGAACTTGAGCGCATAGAGTGTCAGTGGAAGCTTCCTTCCTCTGTCTGACTGGTAAACTGGCATCCGGGCTTACAGGCGTGAACCTTCCACTGTGTGAGGTGGTTGGCTTTCCTTCCTCACTCAGCTGTTCACAAACAACTTCCCAAAGGATGACTGCCAGAAAGAGCAGTGGTTGCAATTCCTGACAAAGCTAATAAGAAACTCTAAAGCACTTTTGCACTTCATGCTCTTAGCTCTGAAGAGAAAGAAGAGCCGTGTGTATTCAAGTGGTATTTTCTCTGACCTCTCTCATTGAGTCTGACAGTGGTGCACAACCTATGAGCTGTCACTCTTCTTTTTGAATGCTGATGAGTCTTCAAAATATTTCACTGGTTTTGAAGATAAATGTGTTGTCCAAATGGTTTGGCATGATATAGAGCACCCTTCACGATGGGACCCCTCTGTACGTCCAGGCTCATGAATAGCCATTTCCCACCTGCCACAAACCTGCCCCCATTTACCCTGCACTTCAGCCATCTTAAATCTCTTGCCTTTATTCTCCTCTGGCTTAGAATGTGCTATTCTCCTTCCCTGGAATATCTGTTCTTTTCTCCTCCACCTAGCAAATGTCTTCTACTTCAAGATTTAGATCAGATTTGATATCTCCACGTAACACTAAATGCATGCTAATAACATACCAGGTCCTGTTGTCAGCACATTTCATATAGAATCTCATTTCTTTTTGATAATTGCCCTGGAAGTAAGCTAATATTAAAATATCCATTTTATCCATGAAGGAACTGAAAAACAGAGAAGTTAATTATCGTGCCGGATGTCACACAGCTCCTATGTGATAGACCCAGGATGTGAACCTAGACAGTCTTGCTCCAGAGCCCGTGCTTTTTTTTTGATCATTTGTCTATGCTTACTTCATGGTGTGTTCTAATGTTTGCACACAGCATCCCTGACTTATGGTTATAGTGCCCAGGGGCCTAATATTAATGCACAAAATCATGCAGCTGCACGACAGTAAGCGTCATGGCAATTGTGTGCATAATTTGCCACCAAGGAGGAATATAAAGAGGATTTGGCATAAAGTGATGTTATAATTCAGGTAGCTCTTCAGCCTGCATTAAAGTTCAGTGGTGGAGGCCATACCACTCTTTCAAGAATAAACCTAAGCCCTAATGATGGTGGAGAACAAAAAGGGCTGTTGCTGGAAACCAGCAAATGTTACTTTGCTTCCTTTGACTTATTTAAGGAGAAGTTGACAGCTGTGTCTGTTAGCATTCAAGGTTCAGATTGTGGTTGGCTTGGTTTCATTAAGTAATAAGGACACTTACAAATCGCTTCCTGTTCCAATCAGTATCCATCACAAGGAACAACAGGTCTTATTCCACATATATGGTAGTATACGTGGAGACACGTATATGGTAGTATGCTTATTACCTTCACTATACAAGTGTCAGATCTGATTATCTAAAAGCTGTTTGGAGTGTAATCGACTGGAAGAATGTAACTAAAAGATATATAATTTGCAAAAGAAGGTCATTATTTTAAAAATTACTCATTTATATGTTACCCTTCTGTAAGGAGTTGCTGAGGGGTAATGACTATGATTTAGTTTTATTTCTGTCCCCAGTGTCTGCCAAGATGCCAGAATGCACAGTATGTAATATTGTCACTATTTAGATTATTAATTATCTTTCTTACATTGCCCACTGGACTGGAACAAGGTTAAATCTAGTTAAATTACAGTGGTGTGAAGTGACTTCCTCATGTCGTGTCAGCAGTAATTAGATCTTCTCTTTCTTTACTTCTCTGTAAGTCAAAGACTTGGGATGTCTCTCTAGCTTTCCTTATTTGAAGAACACTTTTCCACATTCTCTCCAAGGTTGCTTCTACATATTTGAAGTTACTGATTCACTAGAATACCTCTAAAATTATAGTTTCCTTTCTGATAGAAACACCATATGAAGTGGTACTGTTGCTTTGACATCAATGTAAATCATCATTTCACTGTTTGCTGGTGAACAAAACAGTTTAATCCAAGAGTGGTATCAATCTGTTAAGGTAATAATTGGGAAAATTCTTGTCATATGTTTATTTTGAAACTTTTATCTCGGTTTTGTATGCTATTAGGAATTTCTGATTTTGCTTAGTAACTATTGTAAAGAATAGCCTATCTATATTTATTGCTTCATGATTATTTTAGTTCACTCATTCTTCAGGTTAGAAAGTAATTTGCATATTATGCATGTATTATAATTATTATATTATGTGTATCATCTTTAAGCAAGGAGTATATAAAGTTTCAAGTGCCTAGTAAGATTAATAGTGGTTACATCTATTTGGATACAATAGATTTTGGATAATTTGGAAGAATATTATATATTTTTTGTATTCTGTTCTTATCCATTCCATAGTCCTAAAATCATTAGGATAGGTGTCTTTGTCTATTTTAATTAGTGTGTCCCAAGCACACAGAACAGAGCCTGTCACAGTTAGCATCTGATAAATCTTTGTTGAATGAAGTGAAAAGTGTTGGTCAGGCTCTAATGAATTGCTCTTTAATAGCTTAACTAACAACCTGAGATAGATATATATAAGGTTATATATATTAATTATTGCCAGTGTCTACAAAAGTATATTGAACAGATTAGTGCTGATATTGTTGTGGTTTCCTGAAAATGTCAGTCTCTGTTTTGCCTCCAAGCAAGCTATGATTTCCACCTTACATACTCTCCCAAACTGCTTACCATTGCTTTTTGCTTAGGATTTAGAAATTATCTCTTAAAGAAATAACTCTCCTCCACCATGCAGACTGAGGTAGTTGGCGTTGCAAAGCATCCTAAAGCATGCTACACCATTACACTTACTCCAAAGTTGAATGCTAATCACGGAATATTTTTGATGATAAAATGAAAACAGGGAATGAATCTTTTTCATCTATGTAAGAAACTCTGGCTTGTAGCATTAAACCTGGAGCATAATAGATGGCCAATAAATGTTTATCATATGAATTAATGACCTCACAAGCAAGGGATTTTACTAAAGTCAAGAAGACAGGGCTTGATAATCACAATCACTTGTAGTCCCGTCCCTGTGGATTTTGATTTATTTTGTATGGATTCCAAACATAGGTGTTTTATAAAGCTCCACAGATAATTTTGATGCACATCCAAGGGCTTATGGATCTTCTGTAACAAGAAATTAAATACACACAAAAATGGGAATGTGTCTGGCTTGTATAACAGGGTACTGGAAGTCAAGTAAAAGGTTATTTATCTGCTATGTACCGATCATTTGATAAATATTCAATTACCCAACAATAATGACTCTGCAAAAACTGATTTGATAGATCAGCTGATTGTAATATAGATAATGCTTTTTTCTAATCCTCCTCTCCATAGCATGTAATAAACTAAATACTAGCAAATATTGCTTTTCTCAACATTAAAGTCAAATGCTTGTATTGAAACTTTTATTTTAGTTTTAAAATAAACATTTTAATCGGTTTGGCCACTGTAAATCAGAAATGCCAAACTTTTTAAGTATCACCCTCTCAGCTGGCATTTCTTCTTTCCTTTGCCATCCTCAGAGTTGTGATATTATTTCTGCTTTCAATTTTCATAGAAGCTTTTTATGATACAAGAAAGTTAAGGTGTTCAATAACCGTGAAAATTAAATGACTCACTTCTATGTGCAATCAGTGTTAAGTGCCCTGACTACAAGGATAGCATGCCAGTGTCTATTCTCATGGGGCGTGTGTGTTATCAGGAGAGTGCTGTGGTTAGGACAATGGACTAGGGCCACATAACAGAAGACCGTATGGATAGATTTTTCTGCATAGCACAGAATCATGTGACTAATTAAAAAAATACAAGGAGGTGGCTAAGTTGGCAAAGCCAGTATATACTTTGATATTTATCAATATTAGCTGGTTCCACTTGGCTGCAACCATTGGGTCTTCTGACAGCCTGAGAACTGGGGCCTTGATGCTATTTCTGGAATAGCCAGCTCACTGTAAAGTCACCTGAAGTTCTCCAAGATAATTAGTACAGTCACACTTGATACAGAGTTATGGCCATTATGAACTTGAAAGATATATGAATGAATTATCTTCCTATTTTATAAGGGGATACATTAAACAAAATGTGTGTACATATTTAGAAAATTTGTTAAAAGACAAAGATGAGCCTGACATTTTTAAACCTTAAATGTGATCATTCTTGTTATTATCCAAATTATAGCATGTTTTAGGACATAAATTATAAGTAGTTTTTTGTTGTTGTTGGTGTTGTTGTCTTTGAGGATTCATATATTGGACCAAGATCTCTATTTAGATTGAGAGGATAAGATATTTAATATAAGCATTTAAAACAATTTTTAATGTTTATTTACTTTTGAGAGACAGAGAGAGTTAGACCATGAGTGGGGGAGGAGCAGAGAGAGAGGGGGACACAGAATCTGAAGCAGGCTCCAGGCTCTGAACTGTTAGCACAGAGCCCGACATGGGGCTCGAACTCATGGACTGCAAGATCATGACCTGAGCTGAAGTTCAATGCTTAACCAACTGAGCCACCCAAGTGCCCCTATTATAAGCATTTTTTAAGTCATAATGATTTCTTTCACAGAAAGTTATATCAAATAGAGTTTTAAAATAAGTGTCATTTCAGCTCAGAGCCTGGAGCCTGCTTCCGATTCTGTGTCTCCCTCTCTCTGACCCTCCCCCGTTCATACTCTGTCCTCTCTCTGTCTCAAAAATAAATAAACGTTAAAAAAGTTTAAAAAAAAATAAAATAAGTGTCATTAATTAATTACAGTTTAAATAAAGTTAATAGGCTGTCACCCCCAAAGTTTTATTTCTACCCCAGATATTTTCCCTAAATTCTAGACTCATATACCCAACTGCCTATTTAGCCATTTCCAGTGGAATGTATTAAGTCATCTCAAAATTAGCATGCCCCAAACTGAATTGCAGAACTCCTGAAACCCATTCCTCTCACCATCTTTCCCACGTCAGCTAATGGCAAAACAATCAGTCATGATGTTCAAACTAAAATGCTTGAGTAGCTTTGACTCTTGTTCTCTCCTACTCCAGTATCCAACCCATCAGCAACCCTGTCTGCTATGTTTTCAGAGTATATCCAGCATCTGACCCAGTACTTCATCTCTCAGTCCAAAACAGCAAAATTGACAAAATTTTACACCTCGAGAGTGGCAAGTTGCTTCCTGTCTGCTCTCTACACAGTCTGTTCCACTGTAGTGCCCTCTGTAGTCGGTTCTCAACACAACAGCCACAGTGGTCTGGAAAATGAACTCATTCAGGTTATTCCTCTCTTCCCCTTAACTTCCAGTAGGTTTCCATCTTAACTTGGAATAAAATCTAAACTCCGTGAACATCCCCAGGACCGATACAACCTGCCTCCAACCTGCTTCACCCTTACTTCTCTGACTGCTTTTATTTTCTTTGCTGAAGACATAATTGTCTCCTTGCATTTCCTCCAACTCCTCCCATTTGGGGCAACTCCTACATCAGGTTCTTTGTACTTGTTATTCCTTTTGCTTAGAATGCTCTTCTGTCAAAATATCAGGACAGAGGAGCCTCTTCGGCCTTGCTAAACTTTGCTCAGACATCATCTAATTGAGGCCTTTCTACCTTTCTTACTTGATATTAACATCCATGCCTCCTCAACCTTCATTTACCGATTTATTTTTCTCATATGAGTCTATTTGTCATTTATAAAAAGTAATGACTTATTTAAATTAAAGGTAGAGATTTTATTTTAAGACCCTATACAAAATGTAGAATTAGTTATTTTTGGAGTATAAGGAGTACAAATGTTGTCTTAAAGTATTTGGGTAGCATCTAAGCCATTCTTATCCAAATAATTTCCATAGTTTTTAATTTTATTTTACATATTTTTAGACATAGTCAATGTGACACTTCAATTCCACTTGGTAGGGGCTCCTGGGTGGCTCAGTCAGTTGAGTGGCTGACTCTTGATTTCTGCTTAGGTCATGATCCCAGGATCATGGGATCAAGCATGTTGTTGGGTTCTGTGCTGAGCGTGGTGGCTGCTTAGGATTCTCTCTCTCTCTCCCTCTCTCTTTGTCTCTCTCTCTCTTTGTCTCTCTCTCTCTCTCTCTCTCTCTCTCTCTCTCTCCCTCTCCACTCCTCTCCCCTGCTCATGCACACACTATCTCTCTCAAATAAAAGAAAAAATTAAAATAAAAAAAATCCGCTTGGTAAATCATTTTACTTATTTGATGGACACCATGCACATTGATCCAGTTGTTTTAAGAGACTATAATTGCATCAAATGGTAATGGGAGTTTGTATTTTGTTTCCCTGGTTTAACAGAGCAATAATGTGGGACTTGTGGTTACTTAGAAAGTAGATGGGTGATATTTGCAGGTGAAGACCTAAAAGACACTACATATAAATATATTAAATGTTGTTAAGGAAATGCACATACATTCTGTTATTCAAAGCAAATTTATTTGTTATTTCGAATCAGTGCTAAATCGAGGCTAGGATCCTGCGATTTATGCATTTCTTTCAACCACCGAGTAGGTCAGAATTAGAATGAACAGTCCATAGTGGGATGTGGGTACAATGGATTGTGGTGGGAGTCACACTTTTTCCATTACTTCTTCTTCAGAATATTTCACTATGTATTTCTTTTACCCTGGCCTATCCAATTTCGAATTTCACTGTGTAACTGATTTTTTAAGCTGGTATTTTCGTGAGATTGTAAGGAAGTACATTTACATTTGATTGTTGGGTTTCTGTTTTCTGAAATGGTATTACCATTAGTCTTTTTAGGTGCCTGGTTTTGATGAAATTAACTTCAAAATTCCTAAAACTACAGGCTACTCTTTTATATGTGTCTTTGTTCATGTCATTATCAATTTAATGTTATTCTTTGTTTGAATAGCAATGATACAGTTTTTCCAAGAAGCCCAACAAAAACTTGAGCCTTGAGATACTTATATTAATTTTATTCATTTTTTTTTCTGTAGGGATATATACTCTCTCTAAATATAGGTTTAAAATGACAAAACATTTAAGTTTATTATAGAATCTCTTGGGGATAAAAGGAACTCTAAACACTTCCCATACCCAGACATATTTAAGTGTAAGCTCTACAACCAAAATCTTAGAAGCTTACAATTTATTAATGTATTCAAACAGTTACTTATCCCATTTTATAGTACAAATATTATATTATAGAATACAGAAAAAAAAATCTGATCATTTCAGGTACAAAGACCTATGTTGGGACATAGGAAATTTATGTAATTTCTGTTGACATTATTTGTGCCACATAGTCACTTAAAGATGAACTTCCAAACCTATGTTTTTTAATATGGGAAAATTTAGGTCAATATGTTTTATTTTCTAATACTTCATGTTTGTTTGCAATACAAGGTTGGTATGTAGCATATATGTGTTGATATAAATGTAGAAATAGTATCAGAAGACAGACATTAAAATATTAGTTTTTGAAACTTTTTTAAACCTGTGTATTATTTTATTTATTTTTTTAATTTAAATTTTAGTTAACAAAACTTTTACTAAATAACTCACATCACAGTTGCTGTATTTAACTTACAGTTCTGCAATACAAAAAGAAATTATTGAAAGGGGAAAATGCCAATGATAGTGTATTAATGTCTGTTTACGCTATAGAGTAATAATGGAAATGTGAACATGAAAATACAGATTCAAACTCATTTGATTGCATAAGCTGTCAAGGAACTTCCTGGATGATATCTGATGGACCTTTAGAGCTGGAAACCTGTTCAGTCTTCTATTCTTTTGTAAGTAGATTTCCCAAAGTGGTCAGGAGAAATGGATAGCAGGAATCAAGAGAATTCTAACTCTGGGGAAACATGGGTGGTGCTCACATGAACTATAAAAGATGTTGAAAAAAGTTGAAAATTTAAGGACATAGTGCTTTTAGATATTATTTTTTATTTTTATTATTTATTTATTTTATATTTTTAAATACTTTTTAAAAATTTTTTACTAGTTTATTTATTTATTTATTTATTTATTTATTTATTTATTTATTTTTAAATTTACATCCAAATTAGTTACTATATGGTGCAACAATGATTTCAGGAGTAGATTCCTTAGTGCCCCTTACCCATTTAGCCCATCCACCCTCCCACAGCAACTCCAGCAACCCTCAGTTTGTTCTCCATATTTATGAGTTTCTTCTGTTTTTTCCCCCTCCCTGTTTTTATATTATTTTTGTTTCCCTTTCCTTATGTTCATCTGTTTTGTCTCTTAAACTCCTCACATGATTGAAGTCATATGATTTTTATCTTTCTCTGACTAATTTCACTTAACATAATACCCTCCAGTTCCATCCTTGGAGTTGCAAATGGCAAGATTTCATTCTTTCTGATTGCTGAGTAATACTCCATTGTATATATATATACCACATCTTCTTTATCCATTCATCCATTCGATGGACATTTGGGCTCTTTCCATACTTTGGCTACTGTTGATAGTGCTGCTATAAACATGGGGGTGCATGTGTCCCTTCGAAACAGCATACCTGTATCCCTTGGATAAATACCTACTAGTGCAATTGTTGGGTCGTAGGGTAGTTCTATTTTTAGTTTTTTGAGGAAGCTTCATACTCTTTTCCAGAGTGGCTGCACCAGCTTGCATTCCCACCAGCAATGCAAAAGAGATCCTCTTTCTCTGCATCCTTTCCAACATCTGTTGTTGCCTTAGTTGTTAATGTTAGTCATTCTGACAGGTATAAGGTGGTATCTCATTGTGGTTTTGATTTGCATTTGCCTGATGATGAGTGATGTTGAGCATTATTTCATGTGTCAGTTGGCCATCTGGATGTCTTCTTTGGAGAAGTGTCTATTCATGTCTTTTGCCCATTTCTTCACTGGATTTTTTGTTTTTTGGATGTTGAGTTTGATAGGTTTTTTATAGATTTTGGATACTAACCCTTTATCTGATATGTCATTTGCAAATATCTTCTCCCATTCTGTGGGTTGCCTTTTAGTTTTGCTGATTGTTTCCTTCGCTGTGCAGAAGCTTTTTATTTTGGTGAGGTCCCAATAGTTCATTTTTGCTTTTGTTTCCCTTGCCCCCGGAGATATGTTGAGTAAGAAGTTTCTGTGGCCAAGATCAAACAGGTTTTTGCCTGCTTTCTCCTCAAGGATTTTGATGGCTTCCTGTCTTACATTTAGGTCTTTCATCCATTTTTAGTTTTTGTGCAAGGTTCAAGAAAGTTGTCCAGGTTCATTCTTCTGCATGTCGCTGTCCAGTTTTCCCATCACCACTTGCTGAAGAGACTGTCTTTATTCCATTGGATATTCTTTCCTGCTTTGTCAGAAATTAGCTGCCCATACTTTTGTGGGTCAATTTCTGGGTTCTCTACTCTGTTCCATTGATCTGAATGTTCATGTGCCAGTACCATACTGTTTTGATTACAGCTTTCTAGTACAGCTTGAAGTCTGGGATTGTGATGCCTCCTGCTTTGGTTTTCTTTTTCAAGATTGCTTTGGCTATTCGGGATCTTTTCTGGTTCCACACATTTTTAGGATTATTTGTTCTAGCCCAGTGAAGAATGATGGTGTTATTTTGATAGAGATTGCACTGAATATGTAGATTGCTTTGGGTAGTATCAACATTTTAACAATATCTGTTCTTCCTATCCAGGAGCATAGAATCTTTTTCCATTTCTTGGTGTCTTCAATTTCTTTCATAAGCTGTCTATAGTTTTCAGCATATAGATTTTCCACCTCTTTGGTTAGATTTATTCCTAGGTATTTTATGGTTATTTTGTGCAACTGTGAATGGGATCAATTACTTGCTTTCCCTTTCTGTCACTTCATTGTTGGTGTATAGGAATGCAACCGATTTCTGTGCATTGATTTTATATCCTGCAACATTGCTGAAATCATGATTTCAATTCTAGCAGTTTTTTGTGGAATCTTTTGGGTTTTCCATATAGAGTATCATGTCATTTGCGAAGAGTGAAAGTTTGACCTCCTCCTGGCTGATTTGGATGCCTTTTATTTCTTTGTGTTGTCTGATTGCAGAGGCTAAGACTTCCAATACTAAGTTGAATAACAGTGGGAGAGTGGGCATCCCTGACTTGTTCCTGACCTTAGGGGGAAAGCTGTCAGTTTTTCCCCTTTGAGGATGATATTCGTGTTGGGTCCTTCATATATGGCTCATGATCTTGAGGTATGCTCCTTCTATCCCTACTTTCTTGAGGGTTTTTATCAAGAAAGGATGCTGTATTTTGTCAAATGCTTTCTCTGCATCTATTGAGAGGATCATATGGTTCTTGTCCTTTCTTTTATTGATGTGATGAATCATGTTAATTGTTTTGCAGATATTGAACCAGCCCTGCATCCCAGGTATAAATCCCACTTGGTTGTGGTGAATGATTTTTTAAATGTATTGTTGGAGTTGGTTGGCTAATATCTTGTTGAGGACTTTTGCATCCATGTTCATCAGGGTAATTGGTCTATAGTTCTCCTTTTCAGTGGGGTCTCTGTCTGGTTTTGGATTCAAGGTAATGCTGGCATCACAGAAAGAGTTTGGAAGTTTTCCTTCCATTTCTGTTTTTTGGAACAGCTTCAAGAGAATAGGTGTTAACTCATCCTTAATTGTTTGGTAGAATTCCCCTGGAAAGCCATCTGGCCTTGGACTCTTGTGTTTTGGCAGATTTTTGATTACTAATTCAATTTCCTTACTGGTTATGGGTCTGTTCAAATTTTCCATTTCTTCTTGTTTCAGTTTTGGTAGTGTATATGTTTCTAGGAATTTGTCCATTTCTTCCAGATGGCCCATTTTATTGGCATATATATAATTGCTCATAATAGTCTCTTATTATTGTTTGTATTTCTGCCGTGTTCATTGTTCTCTCTCCTCTCTCATTCTTGATTTTATTTATTTGGATCCTTTCCTTTTTCTTTTTGATCAAACTGACTAGTGGTTTATCAATTTTGTTACTTCTTTCAAAGAACCAGCTTCTGGTTTCATTAACCTGTTCTACTGTTCTACTGTTTTTTTTGTTGTTTTTTTTGGGGGTTTTTTTTTTTTTTTTTTGGTTTTGATAGCATTAATTTCTGCTCTAATCTTTATTATTTCCTGTCTTCTGCTGGTTTTAGATTTTATTTGCTGTTCTTTCTCCAGCTCCTTAAGGCATAAGGTTAGGTTGTGTATCCAAGATCTTTCTTCCTTCTTTAGGAAGGCCTGGATTGCTATATATTTTCCTCTTATGACCGCATTTGCTGCATCCCAGAGGTTATCATTTTCATTGACTTCCATATACCTTTTAAATTCCTCTTTAACTGATTGGTTAACCCATTCATTCTTTAGTAGGATGTTCTTCAGTCTCCAAGTATTTGTTACCTTTCCAAATTTTTTCTTGTGGTTGATTTTGAGTTTCATAGCATTGTGGTCTGAAAATATGCATGGTATTATCTCGATCTTCTTGTACTTGTTGAGGGCTGATTTGTGTCCCAGTATATGGTCTATTTTGGAGAACATTCCATGTGCACTGGAGAAGAATGTATATTCTGCTGCTTTAGGATGAAATGTTCTGAATATATCTGTTAAGTCCATCTGGTCCAGTGTGTCATTCAAAGCCATTGTTTGCTTGTTGATTTTTTGATTAGGTGATCTGTCCCTTGCTGTGAGTGGGGTGTTGAAGTCTCCTGCTATTATGGTAGAACTGTCAATGAGTTTCTTTATGTTTGTGATTAATTGTTTTATATATTTGGGTGCCTCCACATTTGGCCCATAAATATTTACAATTGTTAGGTCTTCTTGGTGGATTGACCCCTTGATTATGATATAGTGCCCTTCTGCATCTCTTGATACAGTCTTTATTTTAAAGTCTAGATTGTCTGATATAAGTATGGCTACTCCAGCTTTCTTTTGTTGACCATTAGCATGATAGATGGTTCTCCATCTATATATGTGAATATTCAGAGAGTCCCCCTTAACATTTCTTGTAGGGCTGGTTTAGTGGTCACAAACTCCTTTAATTTTTGTGTGTCTGGGAAACTTTTTATCTCTCCTTCTATTTTGAATGACAGCCTTGCTGGATAAAGAATTCTTGGTTGCATATTTTTATGATTCAGCACATGGAATATATCCTGCCACTCCTCTGGCCTGCCAAGTTTCTGTGGATAAGTCTGCTGCAAACCTGATCTGTCTTACCTTGTATGTTAGGGACTTTTTTCCCTTGTTGCTTTCATGATTCTCTCCTCGCCTGAGTATTTTATGAATTGGACTATGATATGCCTTGTTGATGGTCAGTTTTTGTTGACTCTAATGGGGGTCCTCTGTGCTTCCTGGATTTTGATGTCTGTGTCTTTCCCCAGGTTTGGAAACTTTTCTGTCATGATTTGCTCACATAACCCTTCTACCCCTGTTTCTCTCTCTTTCTCTTCTAGGATCCCTATGATTTTGATGTTGTTCCTTTTTAATGAGTCACTGATTTCTCCAATTCTTAATTCGTGCTCTTTTGCCTTCATCTCCCTCTTGTTTTCTGCTTCATTATTCTCTATAAGTTTGTCCTCTATATCACTGATTCTCTGTTCTGCCTCATCCATCCTTGCTGCCGCTGCATCCATCCGTGATTGCAGTTCAGTTATAGCATTTTTAATTTCATTCTGGCTATTTTTTACTTCTTTTATCTCTGCAGAAAGGGATTCTAATCTATTTTTGACTCCAGCTAGTATTCTTACTATCGTGATTCTAAATTCTGGTTCAGACATCTTGCTTGTATCTGGTGGTTAAATCCCTGGCTGTTATTTCTTCGTGCTCTTTCTTTTGGGGTGAATTCCTTCGTTTCATCATTTTGAAAGGAGAAAAGGAATTAATGAAGTAGAAAAAATTAAAATTAAAAAATTAAAATTAAAAAAATAATAAAATTAAAAAATTCAATACACACACACACAAATCTAATAAATGATGCTAGATCCTAGGTGTGTTTTTGTCTGGGTGTTGACAGTGGTTTGACATATTAGAGAAAAAAAAAGGGGGGAAAGAAAAAAAAAGGAAATCGGTTGAGAATTCAAAAAATGAATACACTGAAGGGGATTAAAATGAGATGATTGAAGTAAAATAGAATTTGAAAAAATTTATACAAAAGTAAAGAATATAGTAGAAAAAATTAAAGGAAAATATTTTTAATATAAATTAAAAATAAAAATGAATATTTTCTTGTTCTATATTCAAGAAAAAGAATAGAAAAGAAAAAGAGAAAAAAGAGAAAAAATGGAAATCGTTTGAAAATTTGAAAGAGTGAATACACTGTAGTAGACTACGATAAAGTGATAGAAGTAAAATAGAATTTGAAAAAATTACATAAAAGCACAAAAAATTAAGAAAAAATAAAGAAAAAGTTTTTAATAGAAATTGAATATAAAAATGAATTTTTTCTCTTTCTGTATTGAAGAAAAAGAAAAGTAGTGTAAAAGTGAAAAAAAAAAAAGAAAAATTGAATAGATGTACCTGCTAACAGATTGAAATAGGACTGAAATTACTTCATTTTCCCCTAGAAGGCTGACTGTGTAGCTCTTTATAGTCCATAAACTAAGTAGGTGGTGAGACTTGTGTTCTTGAAGAGCAAGGTTGGCCCAGTTGAGTGGGGCTCAGTGTAACGGCTCTATTCTCCACTAGATGGCGCTGCTAGCCTACTGCGGTGGATTGTTGTGGGGCTCGTAGGTGCATATGCACATGCGCGGAAGTGGTGAAAATGGTGCCAGCCAGCTACCCAGTCTGTTCTCCCGGATCAGCAATCATTCACCGGTCCTCTGTCTTCAGCTTTCATCCACTCCCCTCTTCTTCACTGTCTGTGACAAAGCCCCAGGCAGTACCTCTCTCTCTAGTTTTGTCTCAGATGCAGCTGTTTTCCCTGGCCCCTTAATTCTGAAGGACTGCGGCTTTGACCCGTTCCGCCCCTCTGTGGGAGGGTCTCACCGAGCAATGGCCGAATGTCGGCTGCACCCAGGAATGCTTGTGGGACCCTGCTGCTGCCAGTGCCCCGAGACTGTGGCCAGGTGCCAGCCTGCCCCAGAAAAAGTTCGCCAGATAGTGTAGCAGCAGCTTTTCAGGGATTATGGAAAATCACAACACACATCTGGCACCAGGCTTCACCCTTAATGACCTTGTTTCCAGCACCAGCGAATGTGGCCATTTTCTGGGGTCTGCTGAGACCAGGTGGCTTCAACAGTCTCTACCAAAAGTCCTTCCAACAGTGGAACCTCTTTTCCCCATGTGGCCCAAGAACCTCCTGGACCCCACTCTGTTCCTGGGGATTCGCCCTTCCCACCAGAGCACCACCAGGTATCGAGCTGTGGAGTTGCAGAGTTTCCACTCCCCTTGTTTACTATCTTAATGGAATTTAAACCCTCTTCTTTCTCCTTTCTCCCTTTGTAGTTTAGTCCCTGTGGCTGTTTCCAATTTTCTACTTTCTCTCCAGCTGCTTTTGGGAAGGGGTGCTTTTCTCGTATTCTATTCCTCCCCCTGCCAGTCTCCATCCTCTCTCCACCTACAAAAGTGGCTCCCTGCCCTCTGCCAGCTTCTCTTGCCCCAAGTTCACCTCTCCATGCCACGTACCTGCTGAATTCTGTGGTTCAGGTTGTGCAGATTGTTGTGTTAATCCTCCAATCAGTGTTCTAGGTGTATAGGATGGTTTAGTGTTGGTCTGGCTGTATTTCATGGATGCGAGACACAAAAATCTTCCATGCTGTTCTGCCATCTTGGCTCTTACTCAGATACTATTTTTATTTAGGACTTACTATGTGTTAGACCTTATCATCAAAGATTAAAATACTTTATCCTATTTAATTCTCAAAATGAGGCTAAATTGGAGAAATTAAGTCTTAGAGGCGTAAGTATGTTACCCAAAGTCACAGGGATAATAAATGCTTGGACCAGACATTGAACTAGATGTTGGAAAAACTTGGATTAGAAGTTGGGCAGTTCCTGCCTTAGAAGCTAAGTTATTAACTGTTGCCTATTCACCTGTCATATCCTACCTTTTAGACTCTTTATTAAGAGCTCTTGTGATTTTGATGTAGAGAAGTGTATTGGTAATAGTTAAATTATAATAATAGTCACTTGTCTCTGACTTTTTCTTTTGTCAACCCTGCATTCCACCACCACATAAACACAGTAGCACTCCTGGTGTTTTGATATTTATCTAAAGCAGCAAAGCATTCCATGACTGGATGGGAGATGGTTTATAACTCTTTCTGTGTTTTGTTTTATTTTTATTTATCCTATAATATGTCTCATATGTGGCCTGTGATGTGAGGTACAAGGTAAGGTAAGTGACTCCCTAGAAGCGGGAAAGCACCTACTTTACAAAGGCCACTTGAGAACTGTGTTCTTGCCACACTTGAATCAAATGGAAACAATCTGATTTGGAAAGCACTTCAAGGTGCTGTTTGTAAAGGCCATTTCCAACCCTCTTCATGTTCCTTCTCAGACTGGTGAGAAAGAAACTTTAGCTCTAAGGCAGGATGTAGCTGCTCAGTCATTCATTTATTCATTCATTCATTAAATGTACTTTTATTGATTACTTACTATGTGTCAGCTGCTATGTTATTTATGAATACTATAGTGAACATCTATAGTGCTGATGTTTGCTGTCAGAGGGTTTACAATCTATTAAGGGAGGCAGACATCAAACAATAAATTATAAGTTTAGCAGAGAGAGAGAGGGAAATTAGGTGGTATGAGTTTGTAACGGAGTTTAGACATACCCTGTGCCTGAGTGAAAATGAGATAATTAAGCAAGCAAACAAAATAGAGTGTGGAGTTATCCAAGGGGAGTATAGGGTACTTGAGATCATGTGAATGGGTCATATAACCAAGCCTGGGAGAGATAAGTAATGATTTCCTGAAGGAAGTAGTGATTAGGTGGAGATCAAAAGGTTGATTAGGTCTCAGTCCACCTGGCTTTAATCCTGGCTACCCATTAGATTAATCTGGGAAACTTTTAAAACATTAATGCCTGCCCTCCCTGCCTCCTGCTTCACCTAGTCATTCTAGTTATAAGTTCTTATGTAGTACCTAGGCATTCTTATGTTTTAAAAGTTCTCTAGGAAATTCTAGTCACAGTAGGGTTGAAAAACAATTATCTTTAGCCAATTTAGGAAGGATTGAAAAAACAAATCCCCAGAAAGGGAGCACAATGTATTCTAGAAACTAAGAGAAGTTTATTTCAGCTGGACCATAACATTTGGGGTAGGAGAAGTAGACAGGAGTTAGTGTGGATGTTTCCTTTGGAGATTGTAGCTCTTAATATCCATGGTGGATATCTGATTTTTCTCAAGAGGTCCTCAGCAGCCATGATACACCCAGGGAGAATTTGGACATTTAAATTTATTCAGTGCTGATGTCTTGTCAGGCAACTATGATTACTTTCATTTCCTTGTACTCTATGCTGTCTTGTATCTGTGTTGCATATCTGATATTTCTGTCACCCTCCTCTTGGCTTATAAACTTTTACCCATCCTTTAGGACTCAGCTTAAAAGGACCACATGGCAGATATTTCAGCTACTGTTAGCTATACAGTCTCTATCACAGCTATACAACTCTTGTAGGGCAAAAGCAGCTATGGGCAACATATAAGTGATTGGGTGTAGCTATAGTATTATAAAATTCTTATTTGTAGATGCTGAAATTTAAATTTCGTATAATTCCCCTGTGCCACAAAATTATGCTTCTTTTAATTTTTTTAGCCATGTAAAAAAAAACATTCTTATGTCATGTACCTTTACAAAAATAGTCAGAAAGGTCTTATCCCACAGGCATAATTTTTCCTGCCGCTGTGCTAAGGCATTGTCACAAATGCCAGCTCACAAACTTAGGTAAATATTTTTATTATTTTCATTTTACGGATATAGAAACTGAGGACAAAGCAGTTAAATACTTTTTATTATTTTCATTTTACAGATATAGAAACTGAGGACAAAGCAGTTAAATACTGAGTCCAAATCACACATATGCTAAGTGCCAGGGGTGGGATTCAGAGCAATCCCAGTTCTTCAACACTATGTATTGCTGTCATCTACTCCTTACTGGTCATGGGAGTGTGTGAAGTTTAGAGGAGGAATTAATTAGAGATGAAACAATCAAAGCATTGTGAGCCTTTACATCAGTAATCCATGTGGACACTGAAGGCAACAGAGGGAAAGGATTAAAGACTTGGGACAGACTAATCAATGAATGAGTCGGGATGTTTAAGAGATCAGCAGAACATAATAAAAAAGACATAGTAGGCCCTCAAATTTTTTGTTTCAAGACAAGAGAGCCCTGTAGACTTCAGAGAAAGTTGCTTCTATGTATTTTCACATTATCATGTTTCACACTCAGCCAGTATTTTATAGAGCTCATGTATGTGTGTGTATGTGTGTGTATACATATCTGTTCTTTTCTAGTTTTAGTAAAAAAAAAAAAAAATTAAGTATAGGCAAAAATTAAAACCAAGGGTGAAAAGTGCTGTAATAGAGGTAAGCATATATCTAAATGAGTTTTGGGAGACAGGAAATGCTTTCTGGAGCAGATTACACATCACTTATATCCTATGTATTCCTCAGATGAAGTGAAGCTAAGTGTTTCAGACGGGGGAAATGGGGTTCAAGGGCCCAGAGGTAGGAGAAAGAAGATGAGGGGTTCTGGCCAGTCTGAGTTAAGTATAGCTACAGTGCTGAATGAGGAAGGAGTTAGGGGAAATGACAATGAAAAAAAAACAAAAAAACAAATGATGGAGGTGCATACCACACTACGAGTGGTACAGGCAGGACAACTGGATGTGTTCAGATCTTCAGGATTTTATATGCAAGTTCTGTGCATACCATCCAGAAGTTACTGGGTTCACTGAAGGAATTTAAGCAGCAGAGTGACATAAAGCCTGGTGTTTTGGAAACTTGCTCAAGTTGTGGTATGTAGAATGATTAGAAAAGACATGGAAACCAGTTAAATGACTATTGTAGTAATGCACTAGGCTCTGATATCTTATTCTCCCATTCAATAGACTGCAACACTATACAATAAAAGGCAGGAAAACATTGTTTAACAAAATATTGTGCTGATTGGGCACATCTGAAATTCTAATCATGATCTATGGCATCAGCTATTGGCAACAAGAAAACAATTCCAATATAAAGGGCATTTAAGAATTGCTTTGAAAATGGAAATTTTGCTTTTTTACATATATCAAGTTAAGCTATAACAAATTACTGCTTTTAATCTTTAAACAATTGCAATTCAGTTAATAAAATATGAAGAAGCATTTCGCTGTGTGTGTATATGTATATGTGTATGTGTGTATGTATAAAACCATGGAATTCTTATTATGAGAATTTGTTAAATGCTATGATTATGAAATCAAATAGCAGGCAGATTTCAAAGTGGCTTTATTTATTATTTAGTTTGTTTGAAGGGAAAAACTTTAAAACTTGATTAACCAGGTTTTACATTTTTTGTAACTTGATATGCCTTTTTTATCTTTATTTTATTGTTTAAAATGTTTAGTTATGGGGGGAAGGAGCAGAGAGAGAGTGAGACAGAAGATCCTAAGTGGGCTCTGTACTGAACCTACTAACCTTGAGATCATGACCTGAGCCAAAGTGGGACGCTTGACCAATTGAGCCACCCAGGTGCCCCTTGATATGCCTTTTTAGAAAAATAAAAAAAACCTAGTTGAAATCTAGGTTTTTACTTGTCCCAATTTTTAATTGATTTTTGAAGAATGAATTATTTCATATAATGCATCTCTATAAAGAATTTTGTGAGGCTTTAAAAATAGAGCTCTTATTTTGAATCCTGTAGAGGGAATGTGTTTTTATCATACTATTTCAAAGTAGGAAGAAGCACGTGTGACAAAATCTGTACTCTTGGAAAAGATCATCCTGTGGAAAGATATTTTGGAGAGGAGGCATGTGCAGTTTATTTTAGTTATTATTTGCCTATGAGCAGTTGGGACCATGACCATGGGACTGCATCATTTTCTTCATAGAATTACAGCCTTCATAGCTGTGTTCATGTCTGTCCTTGAGTCTTTACCCTATTCAGATGTACTTTTGCTAATGGCCTCAGAGCAAGAAGATAAGACACAATAAGCAGATAAGATGCTATGAATTTTATAAATAGTCTCTTTAAGAGGAATTTAGACCCTGAAACATAAATTGTGTTTAATTTAAAGCAAATATAAACATCAGGAATCAATTAACTGTCTCAAGATAATTGTAGTATTTATATTTATGTTTTAACTTTCTTTTACAGAGTTTTTGTTTATGGGGTAGAGCAATGAAGGTGGTGAAGTGGAAAGAGCCTAGATTTGATGTTTGCCCAGATCTCAGGAGTATCCTTAGTTTGCTTTCTGGCTCTCAATTCCTTCATCTGCACAGTAGGGATAAGAACATATGCTCTGAAAAGTCTGTAAAGAGCTTAGCTTAGTGACTGGCACATATTAGGCTTTCTAGACATGAAAGCTATTAAAAATTACTACTTTCTTGGGCGCCTGGGTGGCTCAATTGTTAAAGAGTCTCAACTCTTGGTTTCAGCTCAGATCATGATCCCAGGGTTGTGGGATCAAGCCCTGCATCAGGCTCTGTGCTGAGCATGGGGCCTGTTTAAGATTCTCTCTTCCTGTCCCTCTGCCCCATCTCCCACTTGCATGCTCCCTCCCTCAAAAAATAGAAATTATTAAAAATTTAAAAATATTATAACTTTCTTTTTTACTTTATGATAAGAGAAAAGAAAGTTAAGAACGTCCAGTATCCCCATGGGCCTAAAATAATTGACCATCACAAGCAAGACTACAACAAAAATGTTCTTGAATGCTGTTATTCTTTTAAGTATTCCAAGGCTAAACTAGAGAGTGTCATATTTGGTAGAGTTGATGATCCCTTTGAATTGTCTGATTTCCATAAAGAGAATGTTTTTCTCTTCTTTTTTAATAATTTGGAAGAATGTGTACTATACTGGATAGTATGTTGACTTTCATTCAGAGGCTTGATAAAATAGGTATACAGAGTATTGTTAAAGGAAATTACACTTGTTATACTCTAAAAGGAAAATTATATAAACCTTCATCCATGTATATTTGTACATATGGAAGTAAATGCCCCTAAAATTTAATTAACTAAGGAAATGACCAAGTATACAGTGCTCACAAGCACTCATTCATTCATTCATGTATTCTGTAATGAACTGGTGGTTATTATAAAAAAAATAGTTAAAAATAATAATTTTATTTTTTAGAGTTTCCTAAAGTTTATTTATTTTGAGAGAGAAAGAGAGAGAGAGAGAGAGAGAGAGTATGCCCATGCACAAATGGGGGAGGGGCAGAGAGAGAGAGAGAGAGAGAGAGAGAATCCCAAGCTGGCTCTGTGCTGTCATTGCAGAGCCTTACATGGGACTCGAAACCACAAACTGTGAGATCATGACCTGATCCAAAATCAAGAGTTGGTTGCTTAACTGACTGAGCCACCCAGGCACTCTGAAATCATAATTTTCAAAGAACAACACCCCATTACAGGTCACTCTTTATGGATCGTGATGAATTGTGATGATATTTTCTGATTCTAAAATCAGTCCCATTCCCATTCTCATTAAGTCCTTCCAGAAACAGTATATTTATAAATCCCAGCATATTTTGAAATTTGATAGCAATTCTGTTTTGTTTTGTTTTGTTTTTTTAACTGACATCAAAACTTTTCAAATCAATAATATTGGTTCACTTCTATTGGTAGAAGTGATCTCTTTTACTTCTGAACTAGAACCTATATACTTGCAGTAAGGACTTATGTCTCAGACATGCTCAGTAATACATTGGCCAACACATAGCCTTCTCTGAATATTTTTATTTTTGAATAAAGACAAAAAGTCAATAGAATATAGGCATGTTTTGTTACCTATTCTTTTTAACAACTTTTAACTTTGTGTGTACAATATGGCTTAGTAACTGCACATTTTGCAATCATTATGTATAACGTTCATTGTAAATTTGAACCTTGAAAATCACCTTTATGTAGCTTATAAATAGTTGAATAGTAAATCTATTAGAAATTAATGGAATATGTCCAGATGCTGGCCTTCGCTTTAACTCCAGATAGTGAAATTACTTAGAATGATTAAAGACTTTATAAATTGTAATGGAGATGCATCAGATTGTAATTTTACATATATTCTATTATATATTAAGTACATAATATATACCAGGTAACAAATATTTTATATATTCAATTCTAAATCTGCTTATCCCCCCCAAAATATGAATATCTTCTGTTTGCTTTTCCACAAATATATTCTTGATTTGAGATATTTTGTATTGAGAATTTTTTAGTTTATATTTTACCTGCTGCCCTACTTCTCAGTCTCCTACCCAGATAACAGGGAGATGTGTTAAGTGACAGATTTGAGAGTAGAATAATAAACAATTTTCTCTTTTAAAAATACTCATTTTTATGCTAGATTATTTGTTCAATTTTTTTTGCCTTTAATTTATTTTTCAGCTGCTCCAGTCGATGTACTAAAAGCTCTAGATTTTCACAATTCTCCAGAGGGAATATCAAAAACAACGGGCTTTTGCACAAACAGAAAGAATTCAAAAGGTTCGGATACTGCTTACAGAGTTTCAAAGCAAGCACAGCTCAGTGCTCCAACAAAACAATTATTTTCAGGTATGTTCACTTTATTACTAGAACTGTCACTACTTTGCTAATTATTTTGTGTCTTTTTATCATGCTGTATAATGCACAATTATTGGGGCAGATATAATTCTTTCCTATATAGGACACTGAATAGGTTGTGGTCACTAAGGTGACTTAATGGAAATAACTGATGATTTAATAATTGCCAGTTTTAATTCAACACAATCACAGAAGATATGTTTATTTGAAAATTTAATAATTTATCATTTTATTTCCAGATGATAAAAATTGAAAACAACATTATATCTAGCTCATTTTTGCATATAATCCTATAGAATTTATTCACTGGATAACCTGGCAGTTTTACCCATAATGACTAGCCATGTGGCTTGAATGGGCATGTGGATTTAGACATACTTAGTGAGTGTCTTTATGAAATTAACTTAAGTTTCTGTTGAAAGAAATACTTCTTTAGAATATATTATAAAACAGATTATTCAGTATTATTTTGGGATCCTGTTCTTCTCTTAAATAGAGTAAAAGCCCCATGTCACAGTTATAAGGAGATCTGGGTTTAGAGAGTTTGTAAACCTTTACCTGGAAAGTTTTTGTAATGGTATTGAAAAATACCTGGTGAATATTATTTCTTTCCATGAAAATATTGATTAACCTGATAACACTAATTATCTGCAATCATGATAATGTAGGGAAAGGGAGTTGAGTGATGAACTGACAATTTCTGAGTGTCACATAGTCAAAACAGTAACTTGTTACAAGTCTGCTGTTGCACACATCAGTTATTTTTTTTCTTACAACTGTACTGAATTGAGTGTTCCCATCCTTATTTGATGGAAGAGGAAATAGAATTTCACTCAGGTTCTTGGACTTGTCCATATTACGAGGGGTCTTGATTTAATCCAGGTCTTGTCTGTTGCCAAAGCCAATATTCACTATACTATCAAGTGTTTCTTTTTAGTGCTTTGGAATCCTCTCAGAAATAAGTTATTGTTTATTTTTTTTAATGTTTATTTATGTTTGAGAGACAGAGAGCAAAGAAAGTGCACATGAGCACGGGAGGGGCGGAGAGAGGGAGACACAGAACCTGAAGCAGGCTTCAGGCTCCAAGCTGTCAGCACAGAGCCCGACATGGGGCTCGAACCCACGAACTGCAAGATCATGACCTGAGCTGAATTCAGATGCTCAACTGACTGAGCCACCCAGGCACCCCAAAATAATTTATCATTTAAATTCTTCATATAATCCTCTCCACTGTCCCTACCTGAAGGGATTTGAATTATCTATTTTCACAAAAAAACTATTTTCTAACAATAGAAAAATTAGAAATCAAGGGACTAACTACAAAACAATATATTTTTCATGGATGGACATTTTAAAGTATTTTTGCAAACACATTTATTTTCATTAATTCATTGATCTTTCCCAAATATTTCTTGTTTTGCAATCCTTTGTGATGGACAAAAGCAACAATCCGCAAATACAAAGAATGTCAATGCACAATTTTTCTGACTTTGGAATTAAAAATTAAAATAGTTATTAAATCCATAAAAGTATGTTAAAAATCAAATTTAAAAGCTGCAAATGTAAAAATAATGTTGCTTTTCTATTTATCTGCACTCCAATGCAGAAATAGGATAGGGATGGGAATTGTCAAGAGAAAAAAAACAGGGAAAAATACATTAATGGAAAAGCTTTAGAAATACTCAAAAAGTTAATTTTTAATTTTTTATATTTTGGTTCATCACTTCAGGGTCAGTTTTTGTGCCTTCCAAATTGGTAGTTAGTTTGATTAATCCAATCATTTCTGTTATCCGTGGAAAAGAATATAACGTATGCCTCTGGGCTCTCCTTTCATGAGAGTTAACAATATTCATTTATACTGAAGGTTTTTTTTCCCCCCTTCTCACAATATTGTGGCTTAGGCACATAATTCTCAAAACAGTTATTTCATATAGGAAGAGACTCCTCTGATAGAGACCTCATCCGCCCGTCCCACGCAAGTGAATTTAAACTTAATCTTCCATCTGGGTAAAGCTTCCTGTCAAACAATGCGAAACGGCAATTAATAAAAATGATGAGTGACATTTTCATAGTTAAAAACATCCAAACAATGAATATTATTCTTTATCAAATGAGTAAAAAAGATCTTTGAAAAATTATTTGGAATACTCTTTCTTCCATTATGGGAAGACATAATAGCGACTTCTTTTCTAATGAAAAAAGTAAGTAGTAGTATTGGAAAGTTCAATATTGGGGTGGGGTTGAAGGGTTATCAGATGGTCACTGCAAAATTCTGTTTAATTAAGGTACATGCCCTCTAAAGTCCTTATTTGAGACCTTTAATTTAACTGTCTGAGAACACTGTACATGTGACCTGAATAGAAGCTATAATTTACAAGTTCTATCTGCCTTCTCTAGAACACCTGCTGTGGGACAGATGCTATACAAGAAACTTTGTGTATATTGATCTTTATCTTCATATCTATCTGGAGAGAAGACTATTTAAGCCCAAGTAATGGATTAGGTGTTAGAAATGTAAAGTGTTTCAATATAATCACAGAACCAGTGAATGATGTGAAGCTGAGAGACAGTCTCTGTCTCTTTTAGATTAAGTGAGCTTTCTCACTATGCAAAAATGGCCTTCCCTCCTCATTTTCAAAATCCTGCTGACCACCAAGCTGCATCAAAAAGGTATTTTAGTTAAAGGGAGACATATGACACATGGAAATATATTAACCACAATTTGAGAAAATTAAAATCAAATAATGAAATTTTGTGACTTTTCTATATAAAATTTATTTATGCATGCACTATCTATTGATATTAAAAGCCCATTTTAAGAATCAGTATTGAATTTGATATATTCAGTGTGAATTATGATTATTATATATGTATGATTTTATGTTTACATGCATATCAAAAGTAGTAATAGTATTTTTTCTTTAACAGCAGTCATTCAACAGAGTGGATGCTTTTACTTTACATTTATACATTTCAAAACATAAATTATTTAAGTTGAAAATTTTCACATTTTATTTTATCATGTATACTGATCACTGTTATTTGAGATAAAATTTCACATAGTAAGTGGTTGCATTCCTGTTGTTGAAGTAATATCATAATGAATTCTCTCTGATACATATAGTCAGTTATCGACAGTTTTGCTTAGTGTTTTATAGGGAAGAAACTAAGGTGGGGTGCCTAGGTTAGACTGAACATTTTGACATCAAGTCATGATTTTTTAGGTAGCTAAATTCTCTTTTTCAAATGTCATAGCATAAAGATTATAATTATAATCTTATTGCCTAATTTGAAATTGGGAAATACTTTGGGGTGCCTGGGTGGCTCAGTCAGTTGAGCGTCCGACTTCCACTTAGGTCATGATCTTGTGGTTGTCAAGAGCCCACGTTGGGCTCTGTGCTGACAGCTTAGAGCCTGGAGCCTGCTTCCTATTCTGTGTGTGTCTCTCTCTGCCCCTCTCCCACTCATGCTCTGTCTCTCTCTGTCTCTAAAATAAAATAAACATTAAATTTTTTTAATTGGGAAATACTTATATAATTGAAAGATTTTACTCATTAGTGGTTAGCACATGACAATTTCAAAAGTCGTTCTGTACAAATTGGATCATTAATTATAATTTGTTATAACTTATTTAATCTTATATGAATATATTCTTTCCTAGAATTCTTTTTTCCCTAAATGTCTCTATGTAGACATTAATTCATGATGGTTTTGCAAAAATGGAAAAAAAATAATTGTTTTCCCCTAGCTCATAATATTTTAGCATCTTTTTTTTTCAATGTAGGAGATATTTGAAAAATTGAGGTACATTTAGGGAAAGAATTCCTGTGATTCTCAACATTCTGAGCTACTTATTTGAAGAAAAAGTTGGTCATAGAGCTTCTTCAATAGCAGGCTGATTACCTACCTAGATTTTTATTTATAGTATAAGCAGGTAAAACATATTTTATTAATTAATTTTTTATTACTTTTCTATTTTATTTATATGATTATCTTTCTTCTGTTGATTTATATACAAATAAAATTGGATGTCTTTATGGCACCTAATGAAACAAAACTCTATCTATATTTAAATAATTTTTGATGTGATAGCAAAGCTTTTATGGCCTACTTGTGATATGGCAAAGTTGTTTGGTAAATTATTTTTAAAAATAAAATTAATAATTTTAAATAAATATTTTTTAGTTTGGAGATACCTATTTATCTATGTAGATATAGATACGTATGAATAAAGATATAGAAATACATACAGATATAAGTAGATATTATAGAACCAAATACCTAACATTAATTGACTGCTTTCTCTGTGACATACTCGTTTTTAATTTCCACATTTTAAATAATTCCAATTTCATAAAATGTCTCCTACTACTTTAAGTGCCTACAAACACTGCATATGCAGATGTTTTATATGTTATTTAGCCTGTCCCAACCATTACAGGCTATTTTAATATTTGAGGATTATAAATAGTGTTTTGGTGAATTGATGTAAGATACCTTTATACACAAACATTTCTCCTATTCCAATAAAGTTTTAGAATTGCTGGTGTCCAATAATCTTTTGAATTTGAATCCGTGGCAGTCATATTCAGAGTATTTTTATTATTTTATACTACCGTGTAGAATAGAATTTAGAATGAATGGATTGAATATGGAAGCTCCTGGTGTTGTCCTAGATATCACTGATTACACACGCACATATACACAAGTTTTGCACACAGAATACTTTTTAGCTGAAATAATCTCATCCTTTGAATTATAATGCCTGTTTTACTTCTATTCCAGGGTAGATAGAGGCTCAAATAAGTTATATATGTAAAAGTATTCTTGAAGAGTAAAATGCAAAATTTAACATGCAATGTTTTTATAAAACATATACAAGCAGCCATTGCTTAACTATCTGAGAAATATTTGTGATAGTCATTTAACTGATGTGTTTACTTAATAAATACTTACTAAGCACTTAGGTAGATCTGGCCCCATGCTGGATATTTAGAGTATAGTGGTAAGAGGGAAAAGAAAAAAAAAAAAAAAAAAAAGACAGTTTGCCCTCTTGAATTTAGAATCAAATTAACCAAGTATCTGATAGTTCAGATTTATAATGCTATAAGCTTTTTATTGGTGAAATTGCCTTTTGTGTGATAGGAAAAACTGATGAGAAACTCTTTAGCTTTTAATGGATGACAAAAAAATACCTTCATATATTGTGTCCTTGCGATGCCTCTTTAAAGAGAGGGTGTATGGCCACAGATTAGAGAAGGCCGAAAATACAAATCTTAGATCAAAGTGGTATTTTTTTATTTTAAAAGTTCTTATTGTGCATTTAATATTGTCCTGGAAAAATGATTGATATTGTTTCCTAACTTTGAGTTGAATTCTACATAGTCATTGTGCTTTAAATGAGCAGGTTTAAAATTTGAATATAGCTTGGACAATTATTTCAGAGAAAGCTTATTATCGTCCCTTTCCCATTTGTTTTTTAATCTGTGTTGTTATTACTATTTGAATTTACATGACTTGTTTTTTAAAATTTATTTATATTCAAGTTACTTAGCACACAGTATACAGTCTTGGTCTCCAGAGTAGATCCCAGGATTCATCACTTCCATGTAACACCCAGTGCTCTTCCCAACAAGTGCCCTCCTCAATGCCCATCACCCATTTAACCCATCCTCCCCACCTCCCTCTAGCAGCCCTCAGTTTGTTCTTTGTGTTTGAGTCTCTTATGGTTTTCCGCACTGTTTTTATCTTGTTTCTCCTTCCCTTCCCCTATGTTCATCTGTTGTGTTTCTCAAATTCCACATATGAGTGAAATTATATGATATTTTTCTTTCTGTGTTTGACTTATTTCACTTAGCATAACACATTCTAGCTTGATCCATGTTGTTGCAAATGACAAGATTCATTCTTCTGTATCTCTAAGTAATATCCTGTTGTGTATGTATATATATATATATATATATATATATATATATATAGAGAGAGAGAGAGAGAGAGAGAGAGAGAGAGAGAGAGAGAGAGGGAGAGAGAAAGAGAGAGAGAGAGAGAGCGCACCACTTCTTTATTCATTGACCAGTCTATGGACATTTGGGCTCTTTTAATAATTTGGCTATTGTTGATGGCACTGCTATAAACATTGGGGTGCATGTGCCCCTTCTAATCAGCATGACTCATTAAGGCCACCTAAGAAGTTAAAAAATTAGGGTGATCCAGGAATAATTTGGGAATTTGACATTTCTGAGCCTTTGGCCTTCTCTTCTCAGGAGGAACTTTTCCAGAAGATTTTTCAATATTATTTACAATAAAACCCAAAAAAGGAATTCAGTCTTTCCTTTTATCTATATATAATGAGCATGGTATTCAGCAAGTCGGTGTTGAGGTTGGGAGATCACCTGTTTTCCTGTTTGAAGACCACACTGGAAAACCTGCCCCTGAAGACTATCCCCTCTTCAGAACTGTTAACATCGCTGACGGGAAGTAAGTAACACAATAATTCAATGTTTTCACCATGTTGAAAGCAATTATTTCATTTAGCCATTCAACAAATATTCATAAAGTATGAAGCAGTTTTTTCTAGAGATTAGAGATACGGCAATGAACAAAACAATAAAATACCTAATTGCACATAGTTTCTTTTACAGTCTGGGTAGACAATGAGGAAGATAGGAGATGGTGGTGGAGGGTGCAATTTTAAGGATTGAGATCAGGGAAAATCTCACTAAGAAGGTGACTGGTGAAGAATCTGGGGTGCATGCCTTGCTAATAGTATATACTATTGTATACTAACTAATAGTATACTAATTATACTAACTAATAGTATATACTATTCCAGGAGGAGGGGAAGCAAATACACAGCCTCTGATTCCAGGTGTGGCTGATTTGTCTAAGCAATGTCAAGGATATCCAAGTGGCAGGAGCAGAGTGGGATGATGAGGATGAGCCATGGGAGGCCAAATGGTATAACACTTTGTCGATGGGTCTAACACTTTGGGTTCTATCTTGAGTGACATGGGAAGTCACTGTAGACTTTTTGAGCAGAGGAATGACCTGACTTGACCTGCCTTTTTTTCAAGCATGTTAATATTGACAATCATAAGAAGTTTTCATAATGCTTGATATGGGCTATGTACTGTTTGAAGCACTTTATACGTAGTCAACTCATTTAATTTTCACAACTCTTTGAAGAAAATAATGTTAATAAACCCATTTTACAGAATAGGGGACCAAGGCACAGAAAGTGTAAGTAACTTGCCTGAGATCATATATTTTCAAAGTGGCGGAGGTAGTTAGACTTGATAGTAACCATCATACTCTTCTGAAAATCATCCTGAATTCTGAATTCTGCATTGTGAACATTGCCTTTCACTTAGGGAACAGCTAAATACAAATAAATGTTTGCTAAATTTACTTGGCATTTTATTGCTGAATCTAGGCTTCTAAAATTAGCCTGATCTGAAATATGACATTTAGTCATAAATGTAGGAAGGAAATGGCCATGCAGATGAAAAAAAAATCCACGCTCAATGTATCTTTGTCAGGACCATGGAGAAAACTTCATCTTTGTAGCAGGAAAAACTGGGCTTTTATGAGGAATTTAAATACTATCCTTAATAATGAATATGAAAAGTGATGCTATGACAATAAATCAGGGTAAGGAATTTAAGGGGATGCTGTTTTCAATAAAGCATCTCTTTGATATTGTTGCACTAAGCAAAGGCATGTTGAAAGTGAAGGAGTGAGCCATGTGGGGATAGGGAGGAAGAGCACTTCTGGCTGAGTGAAGAACATGTGCAAAGGACCGCAAAGAGGCAGCAATGTGGCTGGAGTGTAGGGAGTGAGAAAGCAAAAGTTGGGCGTGAGGTCGGCGGGCTAGAGGACACTCCTGTGAGGCAGAGTAAGGACTTCAGCTTTACTGGGAATAATACCTTGTTTTTAGCAAGGAGACTTTATCTGACTTGTGTTTTAAAATGGTCACTACACAGTTGCATGACAGTGGAAGCAGAGACCATTAAGGAGTCTAGATGAGAGAGCTTCTAGATTGGGTAGTTGAGACACACTGGATTCTGTATATACACTGAATAAAAGATTTTCTGATGATGTGAATGTACTGTGTACAAAAAAGAGAATAATTAAGAATGGTTTCATATTTTGATAATTATATATGATACCATGATTATGACATATCACTATTATCAGAGCTGAAATTAATCAACAATGAGGTCAAGTTTAGAGTCCTAATCAACTTTTAACAATTGAATTCATTTTTATTTTCTGTTAATGAAAAGCACATACTTACAATAGTGGAGATGGTTTAAGTTAAGACACAGGCTTCTTGGCAGAAATATGTGTAAATTTTACTCTCACAGTATTAAGTGGCTCCAAAATAAATCTTTGCTTGATTCAAACTAAGCAGACGCCTATGCTAGTTGAATGTGCTATGGAAAGACCAAAGATTAAGTGTATATGGAAATATACTTGGTCCTCATCAGTAGCCATGCCAAGTCACATGAAACAGACATTTTAGGAAGGCTCCTGCAACTTTTTAGGTACTTTATTTTATGGATGTAGTCCTAGACACTTCTGCAATATTAATCTAGCGTTTTTCATTTGGAAAAAAATATATAAACCAGAGTGGTTTGCAAAATCCAAATGACGTTCACTCAGTGGTTTATGTTAGCACCAGATAGTGTTAATAAAACCCACCATTTTATAGTAAGATTAGGGTATATATGTTTCCACAGAGCTGGCCATGTCTACCCCCTAAGCCTGTCATCGCTGCCCTGAATTAGCTGGAGCAGTAGCTTCAGAGTGAATTGAGACTCTCATTCCACACATGCATTGACTATGCTTTCTTTCAGTGTTCCCACTTCCTGCCAACCCTGGAAAGAAGGAGAGATATTGTGTCTCAGTTTTGGATCCTGCCCACAGTAGTGATCTATAACTGTCTTGAAATTAAAGTGGAAAAAGAAAACGAAAGCACTTGAAATAAATGTGAATAAAGACAGAGAAGCACATTGTGTTTTACAATTAGAACGTTCAGTTGTTCCAGATGGAGCAGTCATTCAATAAGTAGACATACCCTTTTACAGTTCATCTCAGGGGATCTCTAGAGCAAAAACAGAACAAAAAAATTAAGTGGAATTCCTTTTGGAAGAAAACATTTACGTACATAGAAACTATTACTTACCTCATGTCCCACCCCTGATCTATCACATATACTCATCAGGACATGGTGAGATTAAGCTTTTGTTGCAACAACACAAAGTGTAGCAAAGGATGGTCACTTCCTTATCAGCATAGACAGCCACCCCTGGTGTACATTTTATACCACTTGTACCCTTTTTAGTATCTAGCACTATTCTGGGTAAACAGTAAGTCGTCACCTATTAACTGATTGATTAATAAATGAGCCTACTTTTTGTACATTTTCAGCTCACTTTCACAATTTGAAATACATTGTATTTTAAAATGAGTAATGGTGTGGCAACAACATCTTTGAAGCTTACAAAGGAATTGGCTTTTTTAGGTGGCATCGGGTTGCAATTAGCGTGGAGAAGAAGACTGTGACAATGATTGTTGATTGTAAGAAGAAAACCACAAAACCACTTGATAGAAGTGAGAGAGCAATCGTTGACACCAATGGAATCACGGTTTTTGGAACCAGGATTTTGGATGAAGAAGTTTTTGAGGTAAAAATAAATCAAACGTTATTTGAAGCTGAATATTATTAAATCAGATGAATTGAGCTAATAACTGTAACAATCAATATATGCTATAAAGCAAAGTTGAAAACGAAAGGATGACCTACTTTCTTCCCCTGTGGGTATAGTGGTGATGTTTTCTATTGTTCCGTAAGAGAATGAGTACACAATGATGGCTGTAACGACTGGGAAACATTACAGAGATTGGTTGATTTGAACACAGGCATGCTTTTCTCTTGGGAAGGGCAAATGGCTTTACTTTTGGTACTTTGTATTATTTTCCTTGGAGAAAAGAACATTTTCTTTGCTTCCTTCTCTGGGAGATTAATTTAAGGAAATGTACAAGTCAGATATTTTGCTTTTCTCTGTTCTTCTAATGTTTCTAAGGTATAAAATAGAGATCATATTGCAAAAGCTGAACTTAGGTCTTTAAAACCACTTTTTAAATAATGTCAAGGTCATAGTAAAAAGTTTTCTTCCAATTATATTTCACCAATTATGGTAATTACATTCTTTCTTTTAATTCTTCAATCATTGGATCTGGTAATGCATGCTTTAATTTTCATTGAGTCAATTATTAACATTACAAACACACTGAGTCCTGATCCCACAAAAGGATGCACTCCTGAGACATCATTCAGTACTCTGATCATTGTTTTTATCCAGTTTCTGAGTAATTTATTTTTCAAAGTGTAATAAAGTAAAGTTCTGTGATATATAACAGATTAATAGACAAGGTTTACACAGAAGATTTTCTGTATTTGGATATACACACAGACAATGTGTATTTTCATAGAAAGAACAACATACACTCTGAGTGTCAGTAGAATGTTGCATTCCTGTACTTCTATACATAACCTATGGCATAATTTTAAATATAATTAACATTTATGACACTTTCAGGTTGAGATTCTGTTTGTTTCTGATTTTTCTCTACTTGTAGGTACCTAAGTCTTTGACTCCAAACAAAATGTTTTAACACATTATATCATACTAAATTAAATGATAAACTCATTCAGGCAATATATAATAATATAGTCTCAGATCTTCCAATATCATCTATTGATTGCATACAAATGATAATGAATATTTATTTATTAGATAAATATTATAAACAAATTAACTTAATTTCTAGTCTCGCAAAGTTCTATTTTGAAATTAAACTACCTATGAACATCAGTTTCACGGGCTAAATTTATTTTTGTAATACACACAACCTTATTTTCCAGGAACATAAGTGAGTAATACGGACAAAGTATATCAGTGGATGGTTTCATTTCATATATTAGTTTAGTCTATTGTTATACATAGTTACAGAGTCTATGAAACTTAAAGCAATGGAAATTAAGAGTAAATTTTGTTCATCATAAGTGATAAGAATATACACAGAAATACAAAAGAGGGGTGCCTGGGTAGCTCAGTTGGTTAAGCGTTTGACTCTTGATTTCAGCTCGGGTCATGATCTCACATTTTGTGAATTCGAGCTCCACATTGGGCTCTGTGCTGACAGTGCAGAGCCTACTTGGGATTCTCTTTCTCTCCCTCTTCTCTGCCTCTCCCCTGCTCTCTCTCTCTCTCTCTCTCTCAAATAAAAAAGTAAATAAATTTTAAAAAATTAAAAAAAAAAGAAATACAGAAGACAAAAAATATAAATATGTTATATAAATAAGAATATAAATAAAACACGTATGTTAATACATATCAATTATTAATATTCTCAAAATTTACTGCCCTGAAAGATATTTGTTATATGTACATGTTGATTATGTCTCTTTTTCATACAGCTCTTCCCCTCTTACTCCTGAATCCCCACATACAGACTATACACCCCTTTCTTTGCCATACACTACATTCATACTCACTGGGGTCCAGTTTAGTTTTTTTTGTTTTTTTGTTTTAATTTTTTTGTTTTTGTTTTTGTTTTTTTTCCAACGTTTTTTTATTTTATTTTTGGGACAGAGAGAGACAGAGCATGAACGGGGGAGGGGCAGAGAGAGAGGGAGACACAGAATCGGAAACAGGCTCCAGGCTCCCAGCCATCAGCCCAGAGCCTGACGCGGGGCTCGAACTCACGGACCGCGAGATCGTGACCTGGCTGAAGTCGGACGCTTAACCGACTGCGCCACCCAGGCGCCCCCAGTTTAGTTTTTGAATTAGGGTTTTAGGCTATCATAATATGTTCTTTTTTTCAAAATAAATAATTGAACCTGATGTTGCATCTTTAAAATATGTAATAATAGCCTCTGTGTTTCATAAGCTGATTACAGTATCAACTCCTAAAATACATGAAAATGATTTCCGTTTTCACTACTTCTAACCAAACTACCTCTGGTCAAGAGGACCTCTAGTAAATTACCAAAGACAGATGTACTAGAAGCAAAGATTATTATATATTATTTAATTAATTCTTAATTTTCTAATCCATAATCTACAATATAAATCCTGGAGTAACTCCAGCTGTTTATTTGGAGAAACTGCTAAACTACTAAGAAGAATAATTTTTAAAACACTCATTAGTGAATTCTTTAGGCGTGTGATAGTGAGTAGTGAAAATAAGTTTATTATGCAGCTTTGCATCTTGGAGTTTCATGAAACACTGTGGAGCTTTAAAAAGAATATTTATTTAAAATATCAAATATAAGAAGATGTGGTATATATATATACAATGGAGTATTACTTGCAATCAAAAAGAATGAAATCTTGCCATTTGCAACTCTGTGGGTGGAACTAGAGGGTATTATGCTAAGCGAAATTAGTCAGAGAAAGACAAATATCATATGACTTCACTCATATGTGGAATTTAAGATACAAAACAGATGAACATAAGGGAAGGGAAGCAAAAATAATATAAAAACAGGGAGGAAGACAAATCATAAGAGACTCTTAAATATGGAGAACAGAGGGTTACTAGAGGGGTTGTGGGAGGGGGGTTGGGCTAAATGGGTAAGGAGCATTAAGGAATCTACTCCTGAAATCATTGTTGCACTATATGCTAACTAACTTGGATATAAAATATAAAAAAAATAAATTATAGAAAGTAAAATAAATTAAAATAAATAAAATATCTAGTATAAAAATATAAAAATGACTTTTATTTCATATGAAGTACAATTAGTTTTTAAAAAGTAAATAAATGCAGATACTTCACTATAAGGTTTATCATTATCACTATATCCAAAGTCATTATACATAAAATTCAACTTTTGATTCCGAAATTGTGTTATTGTGTGGGTATATAAATTTCAAAAGCAATTTAGTCTTCCCAACTTGAAAAAAGAATATGAAGAAAAGAAGTAATTCAAACACAGATTTTTAAATCAGAATAAAACTTTCTGACTCCTTTTATGAAATTAGTTCGTCTTATCTGAATATGATGTTAATATATCATTCTCTAAAAATTTACTCAAATACCTTTATTTTCATTTTGTTTTACATTATGGTATCTGTCTAGACTTTTGAATCTCTACCACTGAATGTGTAGAAGTTAAACTAAAACAATAAGAGATGGGAATGGGACCACGCATGCATATTCTAGTGTTTGATAAACAGTTGTATTGGTGAGATGATATAAAAACATTTGTGAGTTATTATTCTGAAAACTGGAAATGTCATTTCTTTGGAAACAGTATCATTCCAATTTAGATGCAAATTTGTTTATTATATAATTTCATCTCTGTCATCCCTACATTACCCTACATTTATGGAATTGTACTGGTATGGAAAAAATGCTAAACATGGCCTTACTTGAACTGCAGTCTGAAGATACTTAAGAATTCAACATTAAACAGATAAAAGCAAACCCGATTTTTTTAAAGTATGACGAATTAGTTTATATGGAAATGCCAAAATGAATATATAGAGTCATCATTCAGATTATATAATTTCAGCATAGTGGAGTGAATATAAAAATTGACGGGGCGCCTGGGTGGCGCAGTCGGTTAAGCGTCCGACTTCAGCCAGGTCACGATCTCGCGGTCCGTGAGTTCGAGCCCCGCGTCAGGCTCTGGGCTGATGGCTCGGAGCCTGGAGCCTGTTTCCGATTCTGTGTCTCCCTCTCTCTCTGCCCCTCCCCCGTTCATGCTCTGTCTCTCTCTGTCCCAAAAAAAATGAATAAAAAAAAAACGTTGAAAAAAAAAAAAATTAAAAAAAAAAAAAAAAATTGACTATGGAATCAGAAAAATCTGATTTTGAATCTCACAATAGCTTAATTATATTTCTCTATGTAATTATGTAAATTTTAATTTCTTATTCTTCAAATGGGAATAGTAATGTAATCTGTCTATAAGTATATATTTTAAAAAATGAGCTCATGTATGTAAAGTACTTAAAATACTAGTATTAATTATACATGTATATGGTTGTATATTATGTACGTATGGGTAACTTAATTATGTATTACTATGTAGTTTTCTTAATAATAATGTATTAATTACTTATATTTAAAATCATCTTACAACTATGACATGTCAAACATTCTTTTAAGTTTATTTATTTCTTTTGAGAGAAAGCAAGCTTGAGTGGGGAAGGGGTAGAGAGAGAGGGGGGGAGAGAGAGAATCTCAAGCAGGCTCTGCACCATCATGAGTTCGATGTGGGGCTCAAACCCATGAACTGTGAGATGATGACCTGAGCCAAAATCAAGAGTTCAACGCTGAACTGACTGAGCCATTCAGCACCCCAACATGTCAAATATTCTTATACATTTTTGATGGGGGTGAGCAACAGGGACCCATATATCAGTCAAAGGTTTTAAGTGGTCTTTTTGTCTTGTAAATGAAGTACTTGAATAGGTCCTGGGTTACTGCTTGTTTACAAGCTGTCCTGCGGGGATTAGATAAATTTTCCCTCCTGAAACAGGTAGCATCTAGGTATAGACCTTAGTAAGCAAAACGTGGTCTGGGTAGATGAATACTTTCAAACAGACATAAAATATCCAGCCAACCCTAATCCACAGCCTTTTGGGGTTTTGTTTTGTTTTGTTTTGTTTGTTTTGTTTTTTCCTAGCTTGATAATACACTTCAAAGATGTGTGGAAAGCTGAATTAGAAAAATAACTACATTGCCTGTATTCACTATCAATAAAATTACTTTTGTAGTCTTTTTTTATTTTTAATTTTTTTAAATGTTTATTTTTGAGAGAGAGAGAGACAGAGTGCAAGGGGGGCCGGAAGGGCCAGAGGCAGAGGGAGACGCACAATCCAAAGCAGGCTCCAGGCGCTGAGCTGTCAGCATAGAGCCCAACACGTGGCTCGAAGTGATGAACTGTGAGATCGTGACCTGAGCCAAAGTTGGACGCTTAACTGACTGAGCCACCCAGGCGCCCCTACTTTTGTAGTCTTTTAAACAGGAATTTTCTTCACTAAATATCAAATTATAGCCATTATAACTCAAGTTTTCAAAGCATTGCTATTTCAATCTTTTTTCTTTTTTAATGATCAAAGCAGGTTATTACAAGTCTTTTTTATTTTTAATAGTCTTCTATCTTTGGGCAGATTATTTCTTTCTTTTGAAGCAATGAGAAGAATATAATGACAATTTAAGTGGAAAAACTTGTTGATGAAATTTTTCATTTTTTCAAACTTCTCAGAAAAAATTTTAGCATTCAGTTTTCTTGGGAGAAATCAATGAATAATAATTTATATAAGCTACACAATTTCAGTGGTTTTATGAGGCCAGAAAACCTACCTTAAAGTAATAATAGCCATCTCAAATATTCCAGTAAGAATTTGATTACTGCTTTATGATGCCTGTGTATCTTTTTACTACATATATTTTCCAATATATATGCTTTTTAAAAACTTATGTCGGGGGGTGTCTGGGTGGCTCAGTCAGTTAAGTGTACTACTCTTGATTTCTGAGTTCAAGCCCAGCATCAGGCTTTGTGCTGACAGCGTGGGGCCTGCTTGGGATTCTCTGAATCCCTCTCTCTCTCTGACTCTCTCAAAAATAAATAAACAAACATTAAAAAAAACCCAAAATTAAATTAAGTTTCATTAAAAAAATTACGTTGGTAGACATGGTTTTCCTATAGAGTGACATAACAGGATGAGGTAGCTTTCCTATTTGTCTACCTTTCCCAGTATATATACATTTAGCTCATTGCATCTGAGATTTTTAAACTCTATTTATTGAGATATAACTGAAGTATAATAAACCACAAATATTAAAAGTGTACATTTGATCATGGTCTACATTTACACCTCCTATGAGACCATCATAATCAAGAAAATAAACATAGCCATCACACCCAAAAGTTTCCTCCTGCACTTTTATAATCCATCTCTTCTCCTCCCCTAACCCCAGGCAGTCACTAATTTGCTTTTTTATCACTATAGCTTATTTATTTTTCTAACATTCATAAACAGAATGATACTGAGTATACTGTCTTTAGCTTGGCTTTTATCACTCAGCATAATGTCTTGGAGGCTTATCCATGTATCATATATTTCATTTTTTTTTGCCTTTTTAAAAATTGCTGAGCAGTATTACAGTGTATGAATAAACCACAGTTTGTTCATGCATTCATCCTGTTGGTGGGCATTTGGATCATTTCCCGATTTTGGCTTCTACATATAAAGCTGCCATGAACATTCATGTACAAATTTTGTGTGGGCATTTTTTTTTTGTTTGTCTTTAAAAAAATTTTTTTTAATGTTTATTTATTTCTGAGACAGAGAGAGACAGAGCATGAGTGGGGGAGGGGCAGAGAGAAAGGGAGACACAGAATCCGAAGCAGGCTCCAGGCTCTGAGCTCTCAGCACAGAGCCTGACTGGAGCCTCGAACTCACAGACCACAAGATCAGGACCTGAGCTGAAGTTGGTCGCTCAACCGACTGAGCCACCCAGGCGCCCCTGTTTGCCTAACTTGAATACCTAGAAATGGAATTCTGGGTTATTTGGTAGGTGCATATTTACTTTTCAAAAACCAAAGAAAGTGTTGAACTGCATTTCAAAGTGTCATTAATCATTTTACATTCCCTCCCACAGTGAATGAAAGTTCCAGTTGTTCTTTATCCTTGCCAACCTTTGATATGGTTATTCTTTTAGATTTTAGCCATTCCCAGTGGTTGTGTAGTAGTATTCATTGTGGTATTAATTTATATTTAATAATATTAATTAAATAACTGATAATGTCAAGCACTTTTTAGGTTTTCATTGGCAATTTCTGCATCTTTGTGAAGTGTCTTTTGCCCATTAAAAAGTGCTGCTATATTTTGATTATGGACTGTTATTTATTTTTTTATAAACCCTTAATAGTTTGTTTGATAGAGATTTACAAATACTTTTCTAGCATATGTCTTACCTTTTTATTTCATTAATAGTGCGTTTTAATTTAAAGAGTGAATGCTTTTCATTTTTATAAAGTTTAATTTGTCAATTTTGTGGTTATGTTTTACATGTTTCGTGTTCTAAGAGATCTTTAAATTTTTTTTTAATGTTTATTATTTGTGAGAGAGAGAGAGAGAGAGAGAGAGAGAACGAGCAGGGGAGGGGCAGAGAAAGAGGGAGACCCAGAATCTGAAGCAGGCTCCAGGCTCTGAATTGTCAGTACAGAGCCCAATGCGGGGGCTCGAACTCACAGACCACAAGATCATGACCTGAGCTGAAGTCTGCTGCTTAACCGACTGAGCCACCCAGGTGCCCTATTCTAAGAGATCTTTATCTACACCAAGATAATAAGAATTTTCTCCTGCTATCAAACATACTGTAGTGTTAGGTTTTACACAAAAGTCATGCCTCATTCTGAGTTAATATTTGTGTATGATGTGAGGTAAAGGCCAATGTTGATTGTAGACAAGGATATCTAGTTCATCCTTTATAAAAAATACTTTCCTTTCATTCATTGGATTGCCTTGGCTTCTATGTCAGAAATCATATGTAGTAATACATATGAGTAGATTTATTACTGAGCTATTTATTATCCTATTCCATTGATTTGTCTATCTTTTCACTAACACCAAACTATCTTGATTACTATAGTTTGATATAAAGTTTTGATATTAGGTGAGGTAACTGCTCTTACTTTTTATCCTTTATGTGTGTTGCTTTAGTAGTTTTAGGTTATTTACATTCTATATAAATTTTGGAATAAGCTTGTTGAATTCTAAAATAAAATTGGGTTTTTAGTTAAATAAAATTTGGTTTTAATTGGAATTTCATTTAAGCTATAGATCAAAATGAAGAGAATCAAACTAACAAACATTAAGTTTTCCATTTCCTGAATATGGTATAATTTTCCATTTATCTTGTTCTTCTTTAATTCCTCTCACAATGTTTCTTAGTTTTCAGTGAAGATGTCTGTTTTCCTCTGAAAATAAACATGATATGATCTCATTCCATGTAGATTTGTTGACAATTATTTTATGACCCAGCATGTAGTCTATCTTGGTGAATGGAGCACATGCCCTTAAAAAGAAAGTGTGTCCTGAAACTTTTGGATTGAGTGTTTTATACTTTTAATAGATATTTTAAAGTCTATAAAGAGTTTTCATATCTGGGTTATATGAGTTGGCATATATTATCTGAGTTGGAATAATGGAAATTATTCATTAATACACTTTGTTTTTTAGAGTTGTTATAGGTTCAGAGCAAAACTGACCAGAACTTAGAGGGTTTCTGTATATCCTTGTGCATGTGCATGAGTGTGCACACACATGCATACCCAGCCTCTTCTACTATTAACATCCCCACCAAACCAATACATTTGTTGCAATGTGTGAACCTGCACCGGCATGTCATTATCAACCAAAGTCAATAGTTTATATTAGGGATCACCCTTGGTGTTGTACATTCTATAGATCTTGGCTAATGTATCATGACATGTATTAACCAATGCAGTATCTTATGAAATATTTTCATGCCCCCAAATCTTCTGTGTTCTCCCTATTCATCCCTCCTTCTCTTCTAAATCCTGACAACCACGAATCTTTTTAAAGTTTCCATAGTTTTGCCTTTTCCAAAATGTCATAAAGATGGAATCATACAGTTGTAGTCTTTTCAGGTTGACTTCTTTCACTTAATAGTATGCATTTATGTTTCCTCTATATACTTCATGGCATGATAGCTCATTTCTTTTTAGTGCTCAGTAGTATTCTGTTGTCTGAATGTTACACAATTTATTTATCCATTCATCTACTGAAGCATATCTTGGTTGCTTTCAAGTTTTTGATAATTATGAATAAAGCTTCTATAAACATGTATATGCAGGTTTTTGTGCAGACATGGTTTTCAACTCCATTGGGTAAATGCCAAAAAGTATGATTGCTGATACAGTAAGAATATGTTTACTTTTGTAAACAACTGCCACACTGTCTTCCAGAAGAGCTATGCCATTTTGCATTCCCAGCAGCAGTGAATGAAAATTCCTGTTGTTCAACATTTGGTATTGGCCATTAAAATAGGCATGAGGAGGCTCCTGAGTGGCTTAGTTGGTTAAGCATCGGACCTCAGCTCAGGTCATAATATCGTGGTTCATGAGTTTGAGCCCTGCAATGGGCTCTGTGTTAATAGCTCAGAGCCTGGAGCCTGCTTTAGTTTCTGTGTCTCTCTGTCTCTCTGCCCTTCCCCTGCTCATACTCTGTCTCTCAAAATTGAAGAAACATTTAAAAATTTTTTTTAAAAATGCATGTGGTAGTATGTCACTGTTTTAGTGTATATTTCCCTGATGACATGTTGAACATCTTTTCATATGCTTACATGTTGAACATCTTTTCATATGCTTACATGTAATCTGTGTGTGTTTGGTAAGTTGTCTGTTAAGGTCTTCTTCCCATTATTTATTTATTTATTTATTTTAGTTTAGTTTTGTTTTTTACAAATATAAAGGAAATTTATTTCTTTACACAAAATGAGATTATTCTATATGCATTGTTCTGCAACTTGCTTTTATCACTTAATAAAATATCATGGATAGTAGTGTAACCTTTTTTTTTAATGTTTTATTTTTTATTTTTTTAAATTTACATCCAAATTAGTTAGCATATAGTGCAACAATGATTTCAGGAGTAGATTCCTTAGTGCTCCTTACACATTTAGCCCATCCCCCCCCCACAGCACCTCCAGTAACCCTCAGTTTGTTCTCCATATTTATGAGTTTCTTCTGTTTTGTCCCTCTCCCTGTTTTTATATCATTTTTGTTTCCCTTCCCTTATGTTCATCTGTTTTGTCTCTTATAGTCCTCATATGAGTGAAGTCATATGATTTTTGTCTTTCTGTGACTGACTAATTTCACTTAGCATAATACCCTCCAGTTCCATCCACGTAGTTGCAAATGGCAATCTTTTTGATTGCCAAGTAATACTCCATTGTATATATATACCACACCTTCTTTATCCATTCATCCATCAATGGACATTTGGGCTCTTTCCATACTTTGGCTATTGTTGATATGCTGCTATAAACATGAGGGTGCATATGTCCCTTCGAAACAGCACATCTGTATCCCTTGGATAAATGCCTAGTAGTACCATTGCTGGGTTGTAGGGTAGTTCTATTTTTAGTTTTTTGAGGAACCTCCGTGCTGTTTTCCAGATTGGCTGCACCAGCTTGCATTCCCACCAACAATGCAAAAGAGATCCTCTTTCTCTGCATCCTTGCCAACATCTGTTGTTGCCTGAGTTGTTCATGTTAGTCATTCTGACAGGTGTAAGGTGGTTCTCATTGTGGTTTTGATTTGTATTTGCCTGATGATGAGTGATGTTGAGCATTATTTCATGTGTCAGATGGCAATCTTCTTTGGAGAAGTGTCTATTCATGTCTTTTGCCCATTTCTTACCTGGATTATTTGTTTTTTGGATGTTTAGTTTGATAGGTTCTTTATAGATTTTGGATACTAACCCTTTATCTGATATGTCATTTGTAAATACCTTTTCCCATTTTGTTGGTGGCCTTTTAGTTTTGCTGATTGTTTCCTTTGCTGCGCAGAAGCTTTTTATTTTGTTGAGGTCCCAGTAGTTCATTTTTCCTTTTGTTTCCTTTGCCTACGGAGACGTGTTGAGTAAGAAGTTGCTACGGGCAAGGTCAAAGAAGTTTTTGCCTGCTTTCTCCTTGAGGATTTTGATGGCTTCCTGTCTTACATTGAGGTCTTTCATCCATTTTTAGTTTATTTTTGTGTACAATGTAAGAAAGTGGTCCAGGTTCATTCTTCTGCATGTCGCTGTCCAGTTTTCCCAGCACCACTTGCTGAAGAGACTGTCTTTATTCCATTGGATATTCTTTCCTGCTTTGTCCAAGATTAGTTGGCCATACGTTTGTGGGTCCATTTCTGGGTTCTCTATTCTGTTCCATTGATCTGAGTGTCTGTTCTTGTGCCAGTACCATACTGTCTTGATGATTACAGCATTGTAGTAAAGCTTGAAGTGTGGGATTGTGATGCCTCCTGCTTTGGTTTTCTTTTTCAAGATTGCTTTGGCTATTCGGATATTTTCTGGTTCCACACAAATTTTAAGATTATTTGTTCTAGCTCAGTGAAGAATGCTGGTGTTATTTTGATAGAGATTGCATTGAATATGTAGATTGCTTTGGGTAGTATCAATATTTTAACAATATTTGTTCTTCCTATCCAGGAGCATGGAATCTTTTTCTTTTTTTTGTGTCTTCTTCAATTTCTTTCATAAGCTGTCTATAGTTTCCAACATATAGATTTTCCACCTTTTGGTTAGATTTATTCCTAGGTATTTTATGGTTATTTTGTGCAACTGTAAATGTGATCAATTCCTTGATTTCTCTTTCTGTCACTTCATTGTTGGTGTATAGGAATGCAACCGATTTCTGTGCATTGATTTTATATCCTGCAACATTGCTGAATTCATGAATCAATTCTAGCAGTTTTTTGTGGAATCTTTTGGGTTTTCCATATAGAGTATCATGTCATTTGCGAAGAGTGAAAGTTTGACCTCCTCCTGGCCGATTTGGATGCCTTTTATTTCTTTGTGTTGTCTGATTGCAGAGGCTAAGACTTCCAATACTATGTTGAATAACAGCGGCCAGAGTGGACATCCCTGACTTGTTCCTGACCTTAGGGGGAAAGCTGTCAGTTTTTCCCCATTAAGGATGATATTAGTGTCGGGTCTTTCATATATGACTTTCATGATCTCAAGGTATGTTCCTTCTATCCCTCCTTTCTTGAGGGTTTTTATCAAGAAAGGATGCTGTATTTTGTCAAATGCTTTCTCTGCATCTATTGAGAGGATCCTATGGTTCTTGTCCTTTCTTTTATTGATGTGATGAATCACGCTATGTTTTGTGGATATTGAACCAGCCCTGCATCCCAGGTATAAATCCCACTTGGTCGTGGTGAATAAGATTTTTTAATATATTGTTGGATCCAGTTAGCTAATATCTTGTTGAGGATTTTTGCTTCCATGTTCATCAGGGAAATTGGTCTATAGTTCTCCTTTTTAGTAGGGTCTCTGTCTGGTTTTGGAATCAAGGTAATGCTGGCTTCATAGAAAGAGTTTGGAAGTTTTCCTTCCATTTCTATTTTTTGGAACACCTTCAAGAGAATAGGTGTTAACTCTTCCTTAAATGTTTTTTGGAATTCCCCTGGAAAGCCATCTCGCCCTGGACTCTTGTTTTTTGGGAGTTTTTTGATTACTAATTCGATTTCCTTACTGGTTATTGGTCTGTTCAAATTTTGTATTTCTTCCTGTTTTAGTTTTGGTAGTGTGTATGTTTCTAGGAATTTGTCCACTTATCCAGATTGCCCATTTTATTGGCATATAATTGCTCATAATAGTCTTTATTATTGTTTGTATTTCTGCTGTGTTGGTTGTGATCTCTCCTCTTTCATTCTTGATTTTATTTATTTGGGTGCTTTCCTTTTTCTTTTTGATCAGACTGGCTAATGGTATCAATTTCGTTACTTCTTTCAAAGAACAAGCTTCTGGCTTCATTGCTCTATTCTACTGGTTTTTTTTTTTTTTTTTTTTTGTTTTGTTTTGTTTTGTTTTTTTTTTTGGTTTTGATAGCATTAATTTCTGCTCTAATCTTTATTATGTCCTGTCTTCTGCTGGGTTTGGATTTTATTTGCTGTTCTTTTTCCAGCTCTTTAAGGTGTAAGGTTAGGTTGTGTATCTGAGATCTTTCTTCCTTTTTTAGGAAGGCCTGGATTGCTATATGCTTTCCTATTAGGACTGCCTTTGCTGCATCCCAGAGGTTTTGGGTTGTGGTGTTACCATTTTCATTGACTTCCATGTACCTTTTAAATTCCTCTTTAACTGCTTAGTTAGTCCATTCATTCTTTAGTAGGATGTTCTTCAATCTCCAAGTATTTGTTACCTTTCCAAATTTTTTCTGTGGTTGATTTTAAGTTTCATAGTGTTGTGGTCTGAAAATATGCATGGAATGATCTCGATCTTTTTGTACTTACTGTGGGCTAATTTGTGTCCCAGTATATGGTCTATTCTGGAGAATGTTCCATGTGCACTGGAGAAGAATGTATATTCTGCTGCTTTAGGATGAAATGTTCTGAATATATCTGTTAAGTCCATCTGGTCCAGTGTGTCATTCAAAGCCATTGTTTCTTTGATGATTTTTTATTTAGGTGGTCTGTCCATTTCTGTGAGTGGGGTGTTGAAGTCTCCTACTATCATGGTATTACTATTGATGGATTTCTTTTTGTTTGTGATTAACTGATTTATATATTTGGGTTTTGCCACATTTGGTGCGTAAATGTTTACAATTGTTAGGTCTTCTTGGTGGATAGACCCCTTGATTATGATATAATGCCCTTCTGCATCTCTCGATACAGTCTTTATTTTAAAGTCTAGTTGTCTGATATAAGTATGGGTACTCTGGCTTTCTTTTCTTGACCATTAGCATGATGGATGGTTCTCCATCCCCTTATTTTCAACCTGCAGGTGTCTTTAGGTCTAAAGTGGGTCTCTTGTAAACAGCATATAGATGGATTTTATTTTCTTATCCGTTCTGTTACCCTATGTCTTTTGATTGGAGTATTGAGTCCATTGATGTTTAGAGTACTGAAAGATATTAATTTATTGCCATTATGATGCTTGTAGAGTTGGAGTTTCTGGTGGTGTTCTCTGGTCCGTTCTAGTCTTTGTTGCTTTTGGTATTTGTATATATATACACATATATATACATACATATATATACACGTATATATATGTGTGTATATATATACATATATACATATATATACACACACACATATATATACACACATATATACATACATATATATACATGTATATATGTGTGTGTATATATATATATTTGTATATATGTATATATATGTTTGTATATATGTATATATATATGTTTGTGTATATGTATGTATGTGTGTGTGTGTGTGTATATATATATATATATATATGTGTGTGTGTGTGTGTTTGTATATATGTATATATATATGTATATGTATATCCCCCTTAAAATTTTTTGCGGGTCTGGTTAGTGGTCACAAAATCCTTTAATTTTTGCTTGTCTGGGAAACTTTTTATCTCTCCTTTATTTTGCATGACATCCTTGTTGGATAAACAATTCTTGGCTGCATATTTTTCTGATTCAGCACATCGAATACATCCTTCCACTCCTCTGGCCTGCCAAATTTCTGTGGATAAGTCTGCTGCAAACCTGATCTGTCTTCTCTTGTAGGTTAGGGCCTTTTTTCCCCTTGTTGCTTTCATGATTCTCTCCTTGCCTGAGTATTTTGTGAATTGGACTGTGATATACCTTGTTGATGGTCGGTTTTTGTTGAATCTAATGGGGGTCCTCTGTGCTTCCTGGACTTTGATGTCTGTGTCTTTCCCCAGGTTAGGAATGTTTTCTGCTATGATTTGCTCACATAACCCTTCTACCCTTATTTCTCTCTCTTCCTCCTCTGGGACCCCTATGATTCTGATGTTGTTCCTTTTTAATGAGTCACTGATTTCTCTCATTCTTAATTTGTGCTCTTTTGCCTTCATCTCCCTCTTGTTTTCTGCTTCATTATTCTCTATAAGTTTGTCCTCTATATCACTGATTCTCTGTTCTGCCTCATCCATCCTTGCTGCCGCTGCATCCATCCATGATTGCAGCTCAGTTATAGCCTTTTTAACTTCATTCTGGCTATTTTTTATTTCTTGTGTCTCTGCAGAAAAGGATTCTAATCTATTTTTGACTCCAGCTAGTATTCTTACTATCGTGATTCTAAATTCTGGTTCAGACATCTTGCTTGTATCTGTGGTGGTTAAATCCCTGGCTGCCGTTTCTTTGTGCTCTTTCTTTCGGGGTGAATTCCTTCGTTTTGTCATTTTGAAGGGAAAAAAGGAATAAATGAGGTAGAAAAATTTAAAAAATTAAATTTAAAAAAACATTGAAATTGAAAAATTAAACACACACACACACACCCCTAATAAATGATGCTTGACCTAGGTGTGTTTTGGTCTGGGTTTTAAAAATGGTTTGACAGAGGAAAAAAAGGGGGAAAAAAAGGAAATCGTTTGAGAATTTGAAAAAATGAATACACTCAAGTATGTTAAAATGAAATGATGGGAGTAAAATAGAATGTGAAATAATTTACACAAAACAAAGAATATAGTAGAAAAAATTAAAGAAAAATATTTTTAGTAAAAATTAAAAATAAAAATGATTTTTTTCTCTTTATTGAAGAAAAAGAAAAACTAAAAAGAAAAAAAAGAAAAAAAAGAAATCTGTTGAAAATTGAAAGAGTGAATACACTGTAGTAGAACAAAATAAAATAATGAGAGTAAAATAGAATTTGAAAAAATTTACATCAAAGCAAAACATATAGTAAAATATTAAATAAAATTATTTTTAATAGAAATTGAAAGTAAAAATGAAGTTTTTTCCTCTTTCTGCATTAAAAAAAAAAGAAACGAGAAAGAGAAAAAAGAACAAAAAAGTTAATCATTTGAAAATTTGAAAAGGTAAATACACTGAAGTAGACTAACTAAATAAAATGATGGAAGTAAGGTAGAATTTGAAAAAATTTACACAAAAGTAACAATATAGTAAAAAAATCAAATAAAAATATATGTAATAAAAATTGAAAATAAAAATGAATTTTTTGTTTCTGTATTCAAGAAAAAGTAGTGTAAAAGAAAGAAAGAAAATTGAATAGATGGACCTGCCTACCGATTGAAATAGGACTGAAATTACTTCGTTTTCCCCTAGAAATCAGACTATATAGCACATTATAGTCTATAAACTAAGTAGGCGGTGAGACTTGTGTTCTTGAAGAGCAAGGTTGGCCCAGTTGGGCAGGGCTCAGTGTAATGGCTCCATTCTCCACTAGATGGCGCTGCCAGCCTACTGGGGTGGATTGTTGCGATGCTAGTAGGTGCGTATGCACATGCGTGGCAGTGATGAAAATGGCATCACCCAGGTACCCAGTCACTAGTATCAAATTATGTTCTCCCCGATCAGCAATCGTGCACCCGTGTCTTCAGCTTTCGTCCACTCCCTGCTTCTTCACTGTCTGTGAGAAAGCCCCAGGCAGTACCTCTCTTCCTAGTTTTGTCTCAGATGCGGCTGTTTTCCCCGGCCCCTTACTTCTGAAGGACTGCGTCTTTGACCCGTTCCGCCCCTCTGTGGGAGGGTCTCACCAAGCAATGGCTGAATGTTGGCTGCACCCAGGAACCCTTGTTGGTCCCTGGTACTGCCGGTGCCCCGAGTCAGGGGCCAGGTGCCAGCCCGCCCCAGAAAAAGTTTGCGAGATAGTGTAGCAGCAGTGTTTCAGGGACTATGGAAAATCACAACACACATCTGGCACCAGGCTTCACCCTTAAGGACCTTGTTCCAACACCAGAGAATGTGGCTGTTTTCTGGGATCTGCTGGGACCAGGTGGCTTCGACAGTCTCTACCAAATATCCTTCCAGTAGTGGAACTGCTTTTTCCCCGTGTGGCCCGAGAACCTCCCAGACCCACTGTGTTCCTGGGGATTGGCCCTTCTCACCAGAGCACCGCCAGGTATCGAGCTGTGGAGTTGCAGAGTTTGCATTCCCCTTGTTTACAATCTTAATGGAATTTAAATCCTCTTCTTTCTCCTTTCTCCCTTTGTAGTTTAGTCCCTGCGGCTGTTTCCAATTTTCCACTTTCGCTCCAGCTGCTTTTGGGGAGGGGTGCTTTTCCCTTATTCTCCCCGCCCCCCAGTGTCCGTCCTCTCTCCGCCTACAAAAGCGGCTCCATGCCTGCCGCCAGCTTCTCTCTCCCCAAGTTCACCTCTCCGTGCCACGTAACTGCTGAATTCTGTGGTTCAGGTTGTGCAGATTGTTGTGTTAATCCTCCAATCAGTGTTCTAGGTGTATAGGATGGTTTAGTGTTGGTCTGGCTGTATTTCATGGATGCGAAACACACAAAAAACTTCCATGCTGTTCTGCCATCTTGGTTCCTCCCTCTTCCCATTTTTTAAAATCAGGTTGCTCTTTTTCTTATTGTTAAGTTTTACATTTGCATGTGTGTGTGTGTGTGTGCATTTTGTATAATGGTACTTTATCAGATGTGTCTTTTGCAAATACTTTCTGTCATTCTGACTTCTCATTCTCTTGATGTTGTCTTTCACAGAGGTGAAGTTTTTAATTTTAATGAAGTCCAGTTTATCAATTATTTTTCATGAATCATGCCTTTGATGTTATATCTAAAAAGGGTTCATTGTACCCAAATTCGCAAAGAATTTTCTTCTGTATTATCTTCTAGGAGTTTCGGTTTTGCATTTTACATTTATATCATTGATCCATTCTGAGTCAATTTTTGTGAAGGGTATGGGGTTTGTGTTTAGATTCACTTTTTACACGTGGGTTGTCTGGTTTTCCTAGAACCATTTGTTGAATAGACTAGCTTTGCCTCATTGTATTGCATGACTTCTTTGTCAGAGATCAGTTAACTACTTATGAGGGTCTCTTTCTGTTCCCTTGACATATTTGGTTATTTTCAACAATACCACACTGTCATCTTAATTATTGTTACTTCATAATAAGTCTTGAGGTTAAGTAATATTAGTTCTCCAACTTTGTTCAATACTCATTCAATATCGAATTCTCTATTTTGGGTCTTTTTTCTCTTGTTATAAACTTTAGAATCAGTTTGACAATATACACGACATAGTCCTGGGATTTTGACTGAGAGTGTTGAATCTGTATACCAATTTGGGAGAACTAACATCTTGACAATTCTGATTTTCTTATCCATGAATATAGAATATCTCTCAGGTATTTAGTTCTTCTTTGATATCTTTTATCAGAGTTTTGCCATTTTTCTCATGTAGATTTTAGACATATTTTGTTAGGTTTAACCTAAGTATTTCATTTTTTAAGTGTTAATACAATAGTATTACATTTTTAATTTCAAAATCACTAGTTAATTGGTTGTATATAGGAAGGCAATTGACTTGTGTATATTAACCTTATATCCTGTAATCTTGCTCTAATTACTGAATAGTTCCAGGAGTTTGTGTGTTTATTTTGGATTTTCTATGTAGACAATCATGTCATCTGTGAACAAAGATAGTTTTATTTCTTTCTTCCATATTTGTATCTTTTATTTTCCTTTCTTGTTTTATTGTATTAGCTAGGACTTCCAGTACAGTATTGAAAAGCAGTGGTGAGAGGGGACATCCTTGCCTTGTTACTGATTTTAGTGGGAAAGCTTCAAGTCTTACCAGTAAGTATGATGCTAGTTTTAGGTTTTTCATAGATTTTAAAAAATCAAATTGAATTAGTTTCCCTCTATTTCCAGTTTTCTGGGAGTTTTTTGTCATGAATAGATGTTTGATTTTGCCAAATGCCTTTTCCTCATCTATTGCTATGATCATGTGGTTTTTCTTTTTTGGCCTATTAATGTGATTACAGTAACTTATTTTCAAATGGAGAACCAGCCTTATGTACCTGGGATAAATTTCATTTGATCATGGTGTATAGTTCTTTTCATATATTGTTGGTTTATAAATTGTCAATTTGCTGATATCTTGCTGAGGATTTTTGCATCTGTGTTTGTGAGAGACTTTGGTCTGTAGTTTTCTTGTAATGTCTTTGTCTGACTTTGGTTTAGGAAATAGTGTCCTCATACACTGAGATAGAAGTATTCCCTCTGTTTCTGTTTTCTGAAAGAGAATGTAGAAGATTGGTATAATTGCTTGCATAAATGCTTTGTAGAATTCACCAGTGAACCATTCTTGGTCAGATGCTTTCTGTTTTGGAAGGCTATTAATTATTGAATAAATTTATTTAATAGATATAGGCCTATTCAGATGATCTATTGTTGTATGAGTTTTTGCAGATATGAGTTTTGCAGATTGTGTCTTTCAAGCAATTGGTTCATTCCATCTAGTTCACATTTGTGAGCATAAAGTTGTTCATGATATTCCTGTATTATCCTTTTATATCCATGGGATCTATAGCGATGTACCCTCTTTCATTTATAATATTAATAATTGCATCTTTTCTCTTATTTTCTTAGCCTGCCTAGAGACACATTGCTCTTATGTGATGTACACACACACACACACACACACACACACACACACACACACACTGCTATTTTCCTTTTTACTGAATTCTGCTCTAATTTTATTTCTTTTCTTCTGCCTACTTTGGATATAATTTGCTCTTCTTTTTCTAGTGTCCTAAGGTGGAAGTTTAGATGATTGATTTTAGATTTTTCTTTTATTTTACTATATGTATTCAATGCTATAAATTTCTCTGAGAACTGCTTTCACTGCATCCCACACACTTTGATAAGTCGTGCTTTTATTTTCATTTAGTTCAAAGATATTTTTAAATTTCCTTTGAGATAATCAGCTTTGACTCTCGTGTTATTGAGAAATATGTTGCTTATTCTTCCAGACTTTTGGAACTTTCCAGATAACTTTCTGTTATTGATTTCTTAGTTTAATTTCATTGTGTTCCAAGAGCAGATACTGTATGATTCTTTGTTTTAAATTTGTTATTGTTTTGTGATCCAAAATATAGCCTACATTGATGAATGTTCCATGTGAGCTTAAGAAGAATGTGTAATCTATTGTTTTTGGATGAAATAGTGTATAGATGTCAATTACGGTTGATCCTCAAACAACATAGGTTTGAACTACATGGGTCCAATTATATGCAGATTTTTTTAAATATATAAAGTATAGTACTGTAAATGGATTTTCTCTTATGATCTTCTTCATGACATTTTTTCTTTAGCTTACTTTTTGTTAAGAATACACTATATAATGCATGTAACTTACAAAATATGTGTTAATTGACTTTTCATGTTATCATTAAGGCTTCTGGCAACAGTGAGCTATTAATAGCCATGTTTTGGGGGTGTCAAGGGTTATACATGGAGTTTTGACTGTGTGTGGGGTCAACATCTCTCACCCCCATGTTGTTCAAAGGTCAACTGTGTATCCAGTTGATTGATAGTGCTGTTCAGTTCAGCTATGTCTTTGCTAATTTTCTGTAGCTGGATATGTCCATTTATGGTAGAAGTGTGTTAAAATTTCTAACTATAATAGTGGATTAACCTATTTCTTGCAATTGTGTCAGGTATTGCCTCACATATTTTGATGTTCTGTTATTAAGTACATACACATTGAGGATTCTCATTTCTTTTTGCCAGTTGACTCCTTTATCATTCTGTAATGTCTCCTTTTATCCCTGATAACTTTCTTTACTCTGAAGTCTACTGTCTGAAATTAATAGACATATTCTTGTTTCCTTTTGACTAGTGATGGCATGGTATTATCTTTATCCATCCCTTTACTTTTGATCTATATGTGTCTTTATATTTAAAGTAGGTTTCTTGTAGACAACATATAGTTGGGCCTTGTTTTTGATCCCCTCTGACAATCTCTGTTTTTTAATAGGTATATTTGGACTTTTGATATTTAAAATGATTATTGATATACTTGAATTTATATCCACCATATTTGTTACTGTTTTCTGTTTGTTGACCTTATTTTTTGTTTAGCTTTTGTCTTCTACAATTTGTCTGCCTTTTTTTTTGTTTAAATTGGATATTTTATATGATTACATTTCACTCCTTCTTTGCATATTAACTATACTTCTTTTTAAACTTATTTTAACTGTTGTCCTTATATTTGCAATATACATTTTCAGTTAATCCAAGTCCACTTTTAAATAAAACTATACTATTTCACAAGTAGTGCAAATAACTTATAATAACAGAATAGTCCTAATTCTTTTCTCCTATACCTTGTATCATTGTTTTCACTTGTTGCATTTTTTCATAATCGTGTATAATTATACATATATATTTGAATACATTTTTGCTGTTATTATTTTAAACTAACTATTATCAGATAAATTAAGAATAAGAAAAATAAAACTTATTATTTAACTTTTACTTATTTATTCTTCAGTACTCTTCTTTCCATTATCTACATTCAAAACTCTGACCTATATGTTTTTTCTTCTCTCAAAAGAACTTACTTTTAAAATTGCTTGAATTTTTTTAAATTTTAAATTTAAAAAGAACTATTTATTTATTTATTATTTTTTAATGTTTATTTATTTTTGAGACAGTGAGAGACAGAGCGCAAGTCGGGGAGGGGCAGAGAGAGAGGGAGACACAGAATCCGAAACAGGCTCTCGGCTCTGAGCTGTCAGCACAGAACCTGATGCAGGGCTCAAACCCACGAATCGTGAGATCATGACCTGCGTCAAAGTCGGATGCTCAACCCACTGAGCCACCCAGGCGCCCCCAAAAAAGAACTAATTTTTAAAATTGCCTACAGATTCCCTCAGTGTTTGCTTGTCTGAGAAAGTCTTTATTTCTCTTTCACTTTGAAGAATAATTTTGTAGGATATAGATTTCTAGGTTGATGGGTTTTTTATTAACACCCGAAATATTTTACTCCATTCTCTTCTTGCTGTGTGGTTTCTGAAGAGAAGTCAGACGTAATTGTGATCTTTGCTCCTTTATAGTTCAGGTGTCTTCCTCTGATTCTTTCAAGATTTTTCCTTATCACTGATTTTCTGAAGTTGAATATGATATACTTAGGTGTAGTTTTTCTTTGGCATTTATGCTGCTTAGGTTCTCTGAGCTCCCTGGATCTTTGGTTTGGTGTCTGACATTAATTTGAGCAAACTCTCAGTCATTATTACTTTTAATTCTTCTCTCTTACTCTCTCTCTAATTTATTCTGGTATTCTCATTACATGTACGTTATATCTTTTGTAGTGGTCCCACAATTCTTGGATATCATGCTCTTTTCCCCTTCAATTTCTTTTCTCTTTGCTTTTCATTTTTGGAAGTTTTCATTTTTGTGTCCTCAAGCTCAGAGATTCTTTCCTCGGCCATGTGCAGTGTACTAATAAGCCCATCAAAGAATCTTCTTTATTTTCAATCTCTAGCATTTCTTTGTAATCCATACTTATAAATTCCATTTTTCTACATATGTTATCCATCTGTTCTTGCATATCATCTGTTTTTTTCATTAACATCTTTAAAATATTAGTAGTAGTTTTTTAAAAATTGCTAGTTGAATAATTCCAAAATCTTGCCATATTTGATCGTGTGTGGTTCTGATGTTTGTTCTATTTCTTCAACTTGCCATTTTAACCTTTTAGCATGATTTTTAACTTTAATGTCAAAAAAATGGACATTATGTGCTGGGTAAAAGATATTTGGTAAAGAAGACTTCGGTGATGCATTGGCAAGGTGTAGAGAGAGGGTAAACGTTCTGTAGTCCTGTGATTAGGTCTCAGTCTTCTAGTGAATCTGTATCCCAGATTGTGAAGTTTACCACTGCATTTCAGTTCTTTCCCCCCACACTAGGTGGGACAGGATGGCAACATGTAGCTGGAGATGTGTATTTCTCTTCTGCCACATGGAAGGGGGCTGGAGTTGGGTACATCCCTTTCTCCAATTCGATTTGGCTCTAATAAAACACCAGCAGGTTAGAATCTGGGAAAATAGCTTCTCCTGAAGGCAACCCTGGTTAAGAAGAACAGAATGCCATGGTGTATTTAAAACTGGTTCATTTTTCCCTTATGAAAGCTTTTTTTCTTCTGGAAGTAGGGAATTTTTCTCCAATATTCACTATGAGGACCTGGTAGAGCTCCTGGTGGTAAAACTCAAGAGAGGAGGCCTCCTTATGACTGAGTGTTAAAAGTGTTTGAAAAATAAACTTTCTTCTCTTGATTATTTCTGAAATTAGGTGAAAATAGCAGATTGTGCTAACATAGCAGCTACATTGGCTTTGTAAAGGACTTCAGTGTATAGTGTACTATTTTAAAGACTTCCATAACTGAAAGAAAAAATGAAATGTATTCTGGAATGGGATTGTATTACTTACTCTGTCAAAATAGCATAGTGTTAGCAAAACAGAAAAACAACCAAGCTTTGACTTTACCACGGTTGTTTAGTTCTTGTTCTGTGAATCTTTAGTTAACATGTACATTTGGGAATGTGACTGTGGCTCTTTTTTTTTAATTTTGGAAAACATCGTCTGGAATCAGTTTTGTGATTAATGTTTTGTGTAATGTAGTAAGACATCAAAATTATTTTCTAAATTTCATGAAATATGTACAATATTAAGAGAAGTAACAAATGAGGATACCAAAGACGAGGTACAAATTTGATAGGGTGGTATTCAAGCACAATCCAAGTAAAACTTGATTGTAACAAACACAGGTTCAATACAGATTAGAGCAAAAAATCCCAAGGCATACTAAACACCCATGTAAAATTAGGATTCAGCAATAACACTGCTTTAAAGACTCACTCATTCATGGGCATGTTGAATTTCTCTAATATATAGAAAAGCTAAATAGATTTTTCTATGTTTTTTAATATACAGAAAAAATAAGTATGTTTTATTTCTAAAAGGGGATCTTATGGCTCTCATGAAGAAATAGTCTAATATATATGCACAACAGTATCTTATCCTAGCACATTTTCATTACTTTAACAAATTTAGAAGTCAGATTTTGCTAATTTTTGTTAATAATTTTTGTTAATAATTTTTGTTAATAATTTTTGTTAATAATTAATAATTATTTACAAAGTTGTGATGAAAAATAAGATATTCACCTTTTGATTTTTCTGTTTTGGGGAGCTATTTAAGTCTGACTACTGACCACATATACCAGTAGACCAAAGTATAACATTGGGTTCTTTTTTTGAGGGCAATCCTTAGCCAAGTCTGAAAGGAACATCTGTTTTTGGCTGTTTGACATGTAATTACATTCTTCATTGCTGCACTTTGAGTTGGTATGACAAGTGTGGTGGGGGCCAACACACAAAAATGTGCCACATTATTTATGAGCGAGCTTCAGTGATGCTGGTAGGACATTTCTGAAGTTCTCTCCAGACATCACTGTACTTCATTATATAACAGCCATGTGGTATACTGTTGCCATTCAGACTGTGGTCAGATCTGCACCATTGTAGTGTGGTATGCAGAAAACAGGCTACATTTGGGGACTTTATTGATAGTTTAGTATAATTTTATAGTTAACAAGATTCATGGTTGAAACTGTTTTAAGAAACTCAATGGAGCATTCATTTGAGTTGGATTGAGATTTCAGAGCTCTATAGAAGATCTGTAGTACCAGTCACAGAGGATATTGGCTGTCCTGTCAAAGGAACTTTGCCATTGTGGTTAGGTTCTTTATGTTTAGTGCATCACTGGATTATCCACCGCCACAAGGGCACAATAAAATGTCACATTGTATTTTGTCCCTTTTATAAATTTTGTCTCTGATTACCCTGGTGAAAGGTGATACTCGTCTTCTTTGTAATTTTTTTCCTTTTAAGATTTATTGTTCATCTGCAGCATTTTGTTAACTTCTCAAAGAATAAGCCATTTTGAATTGCATTCTTGTTGCCGTATCTCTGCTACATTGTTTTATAATTACCTACTAATGGTTAGCTTTCTCATTAGACTATAAATTCCTTGAAAGCAGGATTTATAGTCTATTAATTTAGATATTCCATCAGCAGCACCAAACACAAAGCTTGACACAGAGTTTATAACCCCTGAAGATTAGTAGATACATGAATGAGTGCTGTGCCTGGTAGTGGTTAAGACTTTATTAGAAGTGTCTGGGAGGAAAAAGGGCAGGGATAGCTATCAGATAGCGTGACTTGGCAGGTGTTTATTAAGTGGTTGACTCTCTCCTGTTGAAGCAGAATAAACATCATATGCCAAATATTGTGCTTAAATAATTGATAGACGTAAATAAATAGTTGTAACAAGATATGATTGTGTCCATAATAAAGATAATGTTCAAGTGAGGGAATCACAACTATATCCAAAATGATGAAAAATAAAAAGATATTTAAAGATGAGGGCACAGGTACAAAAGATGAAAGGTCGGAATGAGCACAACAGATATAAGAAATGTCATTAGGTTTGGGGGCATTTGATATATGACCTGGTTGAATATGTTAGTGCCTGTTTGTGGACTGCCTTTTATACCATGCTGAGGGGTTGGGCTATAAACCGTAAGTCATGAGATGTCTCTTTACATTGTGGGGTGCAATTGACAGGACTTGGGGATTTATTGGTTATGTGGAGTAAAGGGACAGAGGAACTCATTACTATAAGATTTCCATAGCAAATAGTTGATGTTTCCTTCTTGCAAACATGAGCTGTTTGGAATTTTAGCTAAGTTTAAAAATCTTTAATTTTCTTTTTTATGGTTTATGAATTATGTGCTTTAAACAAAGCTTTATATTGGCTAAAAAGGCCATAGGATTATCCTGGACAAAATAATCTTATCTCACCAACTTCCTATATCTTTGGAACTTTAGAGTAAACACACAGTTAATGTGAAATTATTATTCGCTCAAAGGAATATAAGAATGTGATAGATTATTAAAATATGTTTTAAGTAAGTTCTTTTTAGAAATGAGATTTTTTTAAGGCATGACCTAGTTAATTTCTATTTACAGTATGACTTAGTCCTTAGAGGAGTGGCAAGTATACAGAAGTACCAACAAAGTATTATCTATTATTCTAGCTATTAGTGTTATCTGTTCCTTGGATATTTGTAAGAGCCTTTAATTGATCTCCCTGCTTCTGTCCTGCCCATCCATTAGTCTGTTCTCTAAACCTCAAGCGAAGAAGAGCAAACCTATTCCTGTCACATAGCACCTGGTTGAAATAAGGAATAAGTGAATGAGGAATGTCACCTTTTAAAAAGTAACCATCCAGTAGCTTCTCATATCATTTATAGGGCAAGTTAAAGTTCTTTCAGTATTCTTTAGGCTCATATGTGAACCAACACCACCCCCTGCCCCTTTTCTCTGACCTTATCAAAGGCTCCTCTCCTCCTTGCTTTCTGTGCTTGACAAGGCATCCTTTCCTTGAACACACCAAGTCTTCTGCAGCCTTGAGGCCTGGGCATCCATTAATCTATTCTCCAGATATCTGCATTATATCTTCAGTTCATCAGGTGTCTCTGTCTTAGTGTCTCTTTATCAGTGAAACCTTTTATCATTACACATCTCCCTTATCCTGCTTTATATTCTTTATGGCACTTATCACTTTCTGATGTACTATATATTGTTTATTTTCTATTTTTCTCTTCTGGAATGTAAGCTCCAAAGGGTGTAGAGGGTCTGTGCTATATCCACAGGACCTAGAATAGTGCTTGAAACTTAATACATATATATATATATTTTTTAATTTTAATGATTATTTATTTTAGAGAGAGACAGAGCATGAGCAGGGGAGTGGCAGAGAGAGATAGGGAGACACGGAATCTGAAGCAGGCTCCAGGCTCTGAGCTGTCAGCACAGACCCCAATGTGGGGCTCTAACATATGAACTGTGAGATCATGACCTGAGCCGAAGTCGGACGCTTAACCGACTAAACCACCCAGGCTCCCCAAAACTTACTATTTTTTAATGAATGAAATAAATCTACTTTCTAGCATGCATTAACTCAAGAGCTATAGATCATCTACAGCAAACAAAAAAATAGGATGCAAGGTCTGTTACCATATATGTAACCATTTTATAATTTTATTTTGAACTGAATAGAGCCACATTGGTAGTTATCTTTCAGTAAGAAACCTTGTTAGAAAGTATAAGATAAATATGCACCTTCTATGTTAATGTTTTCTACAATTTTAGTCATTTTCTGTGTTACTAGGTGAATAGCTAGTACATCAAAAAGTAGTACATTCGAGTAACATAAGAATACTGCTCATTTTCTTAAAACTGATTTCTGAAGCTGATTTTGGGATACCAAGAAATGTAAAGTCTCGTGCGAGTAGCAGTTCTGTCTGTGATTATGTGGTTTCCCTCATTCTTTCCTTTGAATTATAGCTAAGATGCAATCTCTGATGCATTTTTCAATTACGCTAAAATTCTAAACATTTTGGCAGCTTTCCTTTTCCACACAAAATAGTTTGGAAAGAATCGTTAACCGTATGGAATGTTCAAAAAAAACTACGATGGAGTTAATGTTTTGGCAGATTCAGAAGTCTGAGTAGACAAGAAGCATAGGTTTCAATTAAACTTCTGATAATGAATGTCAGTTCTTGAGAATTTTATGTTATGTTTAAGATTTAATGTCAGTTTTGTCCTGGATATACAATCAAAAGCCTCTACAAAGAAGGATCATACTTTACAATAAAGCACTAATATCAAACGTGAACAGAAGTTTTAGTGTCCAGGGTGTATCTTATGAAAACGTTGTATAATTTTGTTAAGCTATCGCTTTTACAGTGACATATGCTGGAAACATGCTATTGTAAAAGCTATTGCTTTTACAGTGACACATTCTGCTTAGCTAAATGCATTCTTCTTTTTCTTCTATAGGTTTTTTTTTTTTTTTTTCCTGAAGGGCTTTACTTACAGAATAATGACTTTAAGGCTCCTGAAACTCAACTTCTTTGGAATTTATTATTGAAACAATTACAAATGGATTCTCCAGCAACATTTCTTAGATTTTATAGTGTCTATAAAGTTGTCTAGAAGTTTGCCATTCAAAGCTGTGCTCTCCTTTAATTGCCCTCAAATAATATAATAATTAGACCTTGTTTGTGAAGATGTTACATTTTAAAAACTATTTAAGTACATATTAATTTTTAAAGAATCTCTAGGGAATAGAGGAAAGATAATAGTATTCTTGACTTACAGGTATTGAAATCAAGTCTTCTAATGATGAATAAATTAATATCCCAGGGATCCACTTATTGAACAAACATTTAATGTGTACCCACTATGTGCAGGCCTATTCCAACCAAGCATGGTAGAAGCCTTAGAGAACAAAATGGACACGTTCTTGCTTTCATGAAGTTTATATTCCAGTGGCTTTATTTAAACAGTATAGATTGGCTGATTAAGTGGAGGAGCCTAGACTATAAACTGTGCCTTTTGTCTAGATTGTTTGAATCCTTTAACTGAGTACATACATAAAAGGAAGATGCCAGCTACCATTTTAAGGCGTTTCTTTGGTCTTAAAGACCTTAAGGTCTTTATCTGACTTCTCACACTCCTTGTGAGCCCACACCATGTTCCAGAAGAAAACAGAATTTCTATTCAGGTGATTACAGAGGTGTGAACAAGGAGTCCAGGGAACCTGGGGATGAGCATTACTTCCTTAGGGCTAAAGAGGCAAGGAGCAGAAATAGTGGCCCAGAGCTCACTGAAAGCTGGAGCCATGCAGAAGTGCTTTCTGGCAATGGCAGTAGCGGTTAGGCGGCCAGACCACTGTGATAAACCCAGAGAGTGAGAGGAAAATGACTCCAACTCCTTCTCTTCTCACCTTGCAAATTCTTGATAGTAACTTTCATTGTCTGAACTGGATCCAGCGTGAGAGTCTAATGGTGTCGGCTACAAGGGTCAGGTTTTTTGGACACAGAGTAGGAGAGAGAAGTGTGATTAGGATTGGGGGGTGCCAACAAAGAATACCAAGCATTTCTGTATTTAAAAGAGACACTGGATACTTTATCATTAATTGTGTCATTTATGCCAAGCCTTTCTGGATCATTGCTCTAATTTTCCCAGATGGAAGTTGTTCCCACTCTCCCTACCCGCTAGCTGCCAATTTCTTTCTTCCTCATAATTGGAGTATAGTAGGTACTCAAGAAATAAGTTTCTTATATATTACATTTTGTTCATTATTAATCTCCTTTACCAGGCTATAAGCTATCCGAGAATGGGATCTGACTCTGATTTCCCACTTTATTCCTCTTCCTTCTACCAGAGAGTCAGCATGTTACTTTGCCTTAATAAATATTTATTGACTGAACACATAGATGGATGATTGGTAAACCACCAAGGAGAAAAGTTCTGAAAGTTATCTGGCTGTTAAATTCCCCTGTCAGTTACGATTAAAAGTTGTAGAAGAAAAGCGATTATTATCTGGCTGATAATGTATCTGTGCCTATTAACACAGATTATCATATATGCTAATATATAAAAAAGAAAAATAATTTGTCTTGGGAAAATATGTAGCTTGTCCTAAAATTGTAAGGCATACAGTACCTCCTGAAATTAAGAATGTTGTATAGCAGGTTTGCTTTTGCATTCAAGAAAAATACAGTTCTTTCCAAATACTCCCATTTCAATAGGGAATTCTGTCTTTCAACTTTGAAAGCAGACGCCCTATTTTTTCACTGTTCAATAGACATGTGTACAGATTGGCTATATTCTGTCATAAGCTAAGAGGTTTTCACACTGACATCAAAAAAATCTTTTTTTTTTCAAAACTAAAAAAAGAGTAAAGGGTGTATTTATTGTTTTATATACTTAAATACATAATTTTAAAATTCTCTTAGGCTTATATGTCTTATAAAATGGCCAATTTTGCTTTAGTAAAACTTCAGTTCATGCAAGGAAATGTATCATTCATTGCTACACAGCAGAAGAGTGAACCAGTGTAAACATAAGGAAGTATTTTTAAAGCTCTGTTATTTCTGGCACAGTGTCACTGTATATAGAACTAGAATAATGAATGTATAGAGATGCTACAACCAATGATTTCTTTTCATCTAGTGAGAGATATTTTCTTTAGTCTTAAAAATAGGCAATAAAAAAGGTGATGTCGAATTGATATGTAAAAAAATGATTTCCAAATAACTGGCATATTTGCTTAGAGGAGTAGACGAGCATGTTTAACTGTTAAACTCTTTGTGGAATGATGAAGATGATCTTTTTTTTCATATTCAAAAGGTGATAATTACTTTAAAAATAAGCCCAAAATTTACTGTCGAGTCAAAGGCTATGAAAGTAAATGTCAAATTCTGCTGTTAACTTTGTGAGACAGTCAGTGAAAAATCATACCTACATACAAAGGCCATATTTGACCTATGATTTTTTTCTTAACTTTTTAAATAAGTCTCAGTATGACTTCCATTTTGTTTTAAAATCCTCTTTTTAGACTTTTGAATATTATTTTCAATATTCTTTAAGAAAACAGATCTTTGTAAAAAGTATGAGGTAAATTTGTCTTGGGAAAGTAATTGTGACATACATTTTAAATGTTCATTATTTAATGAAATTTGAAATGAAGAATCCTTTTGTGATTTAAGAGTCATCTCAGTATTTTCAGACTTGTTATTTAAAATCTTTATATGTGTTTTCTAAAATCAAGAAAGCACTAATTGTGTTATTTTACTTCTGATTGCATTAGTTTAGACAGAAAAACAAAATGCAAAAATGCAAAAGATATGTAATTCTGAGGTACATATTAGTGTATATATATATAATTCTGATGAGAATACATTTTTCTGTTCTTTTTTCCCATTGCTGACATGAAGTTGAACTCAAATATAATTTCATTAATAAGGAGTTAATGATACAACCAGGAATTGTTTTTTTTAAATACATTTATTTATTTTTAAATTTACATCCAAGTTAGTATAGTGCAATAATGATTTCAGGAGTAGAATCCAGTGATTTATCCCAAGTGTCTTTCTTAATGCCCCTCGCCCATTTAGCCCATTCCCCCGCCCACAAACTCTCCAGCAACCCTCAGTTTGTTCTGTATATTTAAATCACTCATATGTGGAATTTAAGATACAAAACAGATGAACATAAGGGAAGGGAAGCAAAAATAATATAAAAACAGGGAGGGAAACAAAATATAAGAGACTCTTAAATATAGAGAACAAACAGGAATTGTTTTTTTATTAAAACATAATTGACATTTAATATTATACTAGTTTTAGGTATATAACATATTGATTCCATATTTATATATATTGTGAAATGACTGCTACAATAAACCTAGTTACCATCTGCCACCATACATAGTCTTTTGCAATATTATTTACTATATTCTCTGTGCTGTACATTACATCTCCATGTCTAATTTATTTTATAACTGGAAGATTGTGCCTCTTAATCCCCTTCTCCTATATCGTCAATCACCTTTCACCCTCCACCCCTGGGCAACCATCAATTTGTTCTATCTGTGAATCTGCTTTTGTATTGTGTTCATTTGTTTTGCTTTTTGTATTCCACATGTAAGTAAATCATATGGTATTGTGTTTCTCTGCGTGACTTGTTTCACATAGTCCATTACCCTGTAGGTCTATCCATGTTGTTGCAAATGGCAAGATTTCATTCTTTTTTGTTGTGGCTCAGTAATATTCCATTACATGCGCGCGCACACACACACACACACACACACACACACACACACACACCCTCACACCATTATCTTCTTTATATGTATTAGTGTTTCTGTTTTCATTGTATGAATACTCAAAAATTATATTACAAGATTGTATGATAGTTCTAGTTTTAATGTTTTAAGGAAACTCGTAGTGTTTTCCATGGTTGCTACACCAGTTTTCATTCCCACCAATAGTGCGTGAGGGTTCTCTTTTCACCGTAGCTTCACTAATGTTTGTTATTTCTTGCTTGGTTTTCTTTTTGGTGTGTGTGTGTGTGTGTGTGTGTGTGTGTGTGTGTGTGTGTGTGTGTGTTTAATGCCTTTTTAGCCATTCTGACTGTTAAGAGGTAATATCTCACTGTGGTTTTGATTTGCAGGTCCTTGATGATTAGTGATGATGAACATCTTTTCATGTATCTGTTGGCCATATGTTTTTTGTTTTTTTTTTCAAAAATGGCAATACAGGTGCTCTGCCCATTTTTAATTAGATAGTGTGTTTTTTGATATTGAATTGTAGGAGTTCTTTATGTATTTTGGATGTTAATCCCTATCAGCTACATCATTTTCAACTATTCAGTAGGTTGCATTTTTATTTTGTTGATGTTTTCCTTCACTGTGGAAAAGATTTTTAGTTTGATGTTGTCCCATTTGTTTGTTTTTTCCTTTTGTTCTCTTTGCCTGATGATACAGACCTCCCAAAATATCACTAGGACCAGTGTCAGAGAGTTTACTGCTTATGTTTTCTTCCAGTTTTTTGGTTTTAGATCTTACACTGGAGTCTTCAATCCATTTTTGAGTTCATTTTAGTTATTATGTAAGTAGATAGCCCAGTTTCAATCTTTTGTATGTAGCTGTCGAGTTTTCCCAGCACCATTTATGGAAGAGACTGTTTTTTTCCCCATTGTGTAATCTTGCCTTCTCCGTGGTAGATTAATTAACCATATAAGCGTGGATTTATTTTGGGGCTCTCTCTTCCATTGATCTGTTCCATTTGGGCTCTTTTGTGGTTTCATATAAATTTTAAATTTATTTGTTGTAGTCCTTTAAAAAATGCCATTGGTATTCTGATAGGAATTGCATTAAATTTGTGGATTGATTTTTAAGTTTTTTACTTGCATAATTAAAATGAATTTTGAAATAGTCTTATAAATGGTTATTTAAACTTAGTATGAACTCTAACATAATTTAGTTTGATGATTTTTTTTAAACCTCTGGTAAGTTTATGTAAAAACTTGTTCCCTTCAAATTCTTTATTTATGCTTAGGAGTATACTTTTTTTTTTTAAATCACTTCTCACTTTATATTATCTCCAGTAGACTGAGGGATATTTACGTGTGGTGATACTATTAAGTTTGTGATAATCTATGAGTACACTGAGTTCTAGCTGTTTGCCAAATTAAATCAGCCAATATTACTGCAGCATCTACTTAATACCAGTTCCTGGATATAGCCAGATATTACCCTAGTTATAAATAAACAAAACTACTTTGCTAAAAGCATTCTTTATTCTATTATAAAGACAACACTTACAAGGTATACATTTAAAAAACAAACTAATATTAGCTCAGTCTGTATTAGTTTTCTAGGGCTGCCATAACAAAATACCAGAGACTGTCTAAAACAACAGAAATTTATTGTTTTCATGGTTCTGGATGCTACAAGTCTGAAATCAAAATGTCAGTAGGGTTGATTTCTTCTGGGGCCTCTCTCCCTTGGCTTCTAGGTGGCCTTCTTCTCCCTGTGTCTTCATGTAGTCTGTTTTGATTGTGTCTGTGTCCTAAATCCCCTTATAAAGAGACCAGTCACATTACATTAGGAACCACCATAATGACTTCATTTTACCTTAATGATCTCTTTATAGGTTCTATATCCAAATATGGTCACATTGTGAAGTTATTTAAGACTTAAAAAAATATATAAAAATCTGGGTTGGTTGGGGGTTGGGGGACACAAATGAGCCCATATCACTAAGTCTAGGCAAGTTCATTTTATCCTTCATTAGCAATGAAAAAATGGATACCAATTGCTACAGAAAATCTCCCTGATTCTTATTGATTCCTATAGCTTAGTTTGGCTTCAGTGATATGACCATACAATCTGTAGGTAGAAGGATACAATTCAAAAGTAAATGAAGGCCATTTTCTTAGACGAAAAACTGAACTTATTCCAGAAACAATGATTATCATTCAATTTTGTAGACATAAGAGTTTCATCCAAAAATATTTCCTTTTGTTATGTTTTTTTTTAACTGAGTAAATGCCATCCTGCTATTGTTTTGCCATCCTGCTATTGTTTCCTCCAGAAATTAAAGAATTGCCTTCCATTCCTCTTTAATGCACCTTTCTCCATCTTTCCTGCCATTCTCAACCCACCCCATCATCAGCACCCAGTCTCCTAATCTTTTTTTCTAATATGTCAACTCTGTCTCCATTGTCTGTTCCTGCTTCTGCTTAGTTTAGTTTCTCAAAACTTAACTACGTGGACTCCTAACAGATTCCCATGCTTCCAAAATGGCTGCTTCCAATTCATCCTTTCCTATGTTGTCAACAATTTTATTAAAATGCAGCATTGATCAATGTCCTCCATTGTTCAAAACAATGATACTCCATAACTTCCAGAATTCAGTTCACACACAAGGCTTTTCTTAAATTGCTCCCCCTCTTTTTCCCTTTCCACTCTCAATGCTCACTACTCATTATCATCAGCTAGGGCTATCCTTCCAACTGTGTGGCACTGAGGGTACTTCTCAGACTTCATCATGCAGTTTTATACCTTCAAAGTTTTGGTTAAGATGCTTTTTCTCTTTAGTGCTATTTCCCTCTGCATATTTTTTATCAAAGTAACTCCTATTTTCTTATAACTTATCATCAAGATTTTTCCAAGAAGCATTTCATAAAACATTCATTCCCATTGAAATACCTGCATGTTTTATCCTTGTGAGGATAAAAGAGACAGGAATGTGCTATGGGAAATTTGGAGGCTAGATGATTTTATAGAACACAATTGCAGCTGTGTGATTTATTTTAGCATCAGGGGAGATGAAAACTTTAATTCTAGAAACTTAAGAAATTCAGTGACATACATCATCAATAGATAACTTGGAGTCTATTTTTCATGGTATTACAAAAGTAAATTATTCTCTTAGAATACAAGTAATATCCAAGTTTTAATATTAAAAGTCTGAGTCTTCCAAGATTACGAGTGGAATTAAAAGCTTCATGCCTTTGTATACATACTAGTTTCTAGACTGACATTCAAGAGACTATTTATATATAAACTGTATAAAAAATGAACTCTTGGAACACCTGGGTGGCTCAGTGGGTTAAGCGTCCAGCTTTGGCTCAGGTCAGATCTTGCAGTTCGTGAATTTTGGCCCCACGTCCGGGTCACTACTGTGTGCCTGTCAGCACAGAGCCTGCTTCAGATCCTCTGTCCCCCTCTCTCTGCCCTTCCCCTGCTTGCACTCTCCGCCGAATAATTTTTTTAAGTGAACTCTATTTGAGCCATTATAGTTGAAGATTGATCCAGCCTCTGCATTTGCTGTTTTGGTTATATCTGAATTTCCTCTGCCATTCTTGTGATTTTATTATGTCCCAGGCACATAATCCATTCACAGGTCACACTGAATTGAACATGACAGCTGATAAGAGCTGGTTTTCCATTGCTCACACTCAGGAATCAGCTTCTGTGCCGTACAATTCAGTGGATACTTACGCTGGGAACTGACTTCAACCAAGCACAGGTTGGTTTCACATAGGATGAAGAGCTGAATTTCAAAAATCAGACACTTAACATTGACACATTGACATTTGACCTTAAAAACATTAGACCAATTTCATATACCACATTGTTTTCAATAAATCTGATCTCTTGTAAATGGGAAAAAAAGCTAAATGTGTATTAACTTGTGTACTTCATAGACACAATGTAATTATATTCATTGCATAGAAAATAGAAATTGCTAGGCTTTATAGAGCTACACATACACACGCAATGCCCACACATACATCAGAAACAAAATGAAAACAAACCAAATAGAAATTACTAGAATATGTGCATTATATTTTAGTTTTGAAAAGAAGATATGCTATTACTTATTCATTGGTTTTGATAAAAATGTGGCAGGATCCTTTTGCAAGGCATGTGACATTTAGAGGAACCTCATTTTTATAGATAGGTGCCATTTGGTTTTCTTACATTTGCTTTGCTTTCTACCTTAGTCTCATCCTGTCTGTATGCAAATACTACTCTAGAGACTTAGTTGACACAGCTGTAGATAGTAAGGTAATTGCATCAACTCTAATTTTGGCTTTGTAGATCGTTAGAAGAGGAGGCTGTCTTTTTCATACTTTGTATGCTGCAGATGCCAATATTACTTGGTAACTTCACCCTTTCCCAGCTGCGGAAATTTTTATGAGTATTGAATATAAATATTTACAGTTTATTCAACCTGTCAGTGTGCTTTTGTTTATCTACAGACTGTCTCACAACATGTCCTATGATTAACATAAAACACTGTAAAATGCCTTCTGGGGAAAATTATACTGTAGTTTTTAAGTGATTTTTTCAGTTTCTTTCCAGTACTATATTTTATGGCTAAATATTAAACACCTGAAATAAGAGTTTATAGTGGAAATATTGGCAGGATTCCATTTAATGAAGTCAAGTAAGAACTTAGAAAACCAATATTCTTCTCAAAAATTTACTATTTAAAAAATACCATATGCTTATAAGATAGGGAATTTTTTTTTCCTCTTTCAGCAACAGCTTCACTTAGTTCATTATATTTCCTATAATTAAGTATGGAATTCTGGAGTTCTGGGAAGGACCTTAGATATGATCTCTACATGTATTCATTTTACAAATGATGAATGAGGTTAAGTGACTTGCATAATTCCACATAGTTAATGGCAAAGTTTGGAGAAAATTCAAGAGTTAGGATTTCTAATTAGATGCCAATACTCACGATGTACTCAATGATGCCTCATTATTATTTTTTTTGACAGTGGAATGACAAATTGTGCATTCAGAATTCTGTTTGTTATTTATTATTATCCATTTATATAATTATAGAATTATTTGTATATAATTCAGTAGTGGCTACTCAGTAGTATATTGATCAGGTAATGTTTGAGAATGGCTATCAATAAATTTAAGAACTTATATTAATTTGCTGTGAGCATGTTTAAAATCAGAAGACATTAAGGAAATATTAGAGCCTTTCTAATCTATTTACAAAAAAGAATCTAAAAAATCTCAGAAACAGTCTAATTTGATTAATTAATTATATTGCCTCATGACATATGGAAGTAAATAATTTTGAGGCTGGAAACACTAATAATAGTATGACTACTATAAACCGTATAATTTTCAGCTGGATATTTGCTGATTCTGCTTTGTTTTATGTTTTACTGGGAAATAAAGTAGATGTTTTCTTATTTGGGTATTACCTGACATATGAACATGCTATATGCACTTTTAAAAATCTGTTTGAATGAATGATTTAATGAAAAAAATTAAACAGCTGTTGTATAAAATTGCTATGAATTCTTTCTTAGTATTCATTGTTAGAGACTCTTTAAATTTAATGTTGGTATTTTCAGACAATAAATAGCTCTAAATAGCTCCTGTTAACAAAATGAAGGAAAGCTGGAATAATTTGAAATTATTCAAAATGGAATCAGGAGTTCTCCTGTGAATCATTCTCATGTACTCAAACTTACAAGGCCTTGAATCACCAAGTCAAATAGGTATTAACACAGACATTCTTCTGGGCCTGAGTATAGTTCTGAATTAATATGGCCATGACCCATAGATTTATAGAAAACAGTTTCATGTTGAATTAGACTTGTGGAAACATTCAGATTGTTTCAGGAGCAGGATATTACAATTTCTCTCTTGTTTACATAATTTCCAGAGCCAGTTTGGGGAACCTCCTGAAATTAAACTCTTTAGATAACCCTATTACTAATTACTCGTAATGTTTGTTATTAAAATTATACAGAATTCAAAGTAAGTGAATTTTAATGTGTGCTTGGATACTCCAATTTTTTCTTATAAAAATATACCAAATTTATGCTTTTTTATTTATAATATGAATTTTTCTGGTTTCTGCATTTCTTATTCACCTTTGTAGGTAGAAGTTCCATTTAATATGGACTCCTTTGCCAGAACACAATAGTAGGATCTATGTTTTCATTTAAAAATTTTCATATATCGGCCCCTTGGGTGGCTCAGTTGGTTAAGCATCCAATTCTTGATTTCAACTCAGGTCATGATCTCACAGTTTCATGGGTTTGAGTCCTACATTGGGCTCTGTGCTGACCACGAGGAGCCTATTTGGGATTCTCTCTCTCTTCCTCATTCTGCCCCTCCCTCTGCTCATTCTCTCTCTGTCTCTAAATAAATAAATAAATAAATAAATAAATAAATAAATAAATAAAATTATCATAGAAGTTTGCCTAACAATAATAATTCAGTTCACTTTTTTCATTTTTATTTTATTTATTTTTTTAATATGAAATTTATTGTCATATTGGTTTCCATACAACACCCAGTGCTTATCCCAACAGGTGCCCTCCTCAATGCCCATCACCCACCCTCCCCTCCCTCCCACCCCCCCCATCAACCCTCAGTTTATTCTGTTTTTAAGAGTCTCTTATGGTTTGGCTCTCTCCCTCTCTAACCTCTTTTTTTTTTTTTCCTTCCCCTCCCCCATGGTCTTCTGTTAAGTTTCTCAGGATCCACATAAGAGTGCAAACATATGGTTATCTGTCTTTCTCTGTATGACTTATTTCACTTAGCATAACACTCTCCAGTTCCATCCACATTGCTACAAAAGGCCATATTTCATTCTTTCTCATTGCCACGTAGTATTCCATTGTGTATATAAACCACAATTTCTTTATCCATTCATCAGTTGATGGACATTTAGGCTCTTTCCATAATTTGGCTATTGTTGAAAGTGCTGCTGTAAACATCGGGGTACAAATGTTCCTATGCATCAGCACTCCTGTATCCCTTGGGTAAATTCCTAGCAGTGCTATTGCTGGGTCATAGGGTAGATCTATTTTTAATTTTTTGAGGAACCTCCACACTGTTTTCCGGAGTGGCTGCACCAATTTGCATTCCCATCAACAGTGCAAGAGGGTTCCTGTTTCTCCACATCCTCTCCAGCATCTATAGTCTCCTGATTTGTTCATTTTAGCTATTCTGACTGGCGTGAGGTGGTTTCTGAGTGTGGTTTTGATTTGTATTTCCCTGATAAGGAGTGACTTTGATCATCTTTTCATGTGCCTGTTGGCCATCTGTAATTCAGTTTACTTTGATTGAACTCTTTAGTTAACATTGAAAATATATTACCCTCAAGGCACTTGGGTGGCTCAGTTGGTTAAGCATCCAGCTTCAGCTAAGGCATGATATCTTGGTCCATGAGTTCGAGCCCAGCATCAGGCTCTGTGTTGTCATGACAGCTCAAGAGCCTGGAGCCTGTCTCAGATTTTGTGTCTCCCTCTCTCTCTCTGCCCCTCCCCTGATCACACTCTGTCTCTCTCAAAAATTAAATAAATATTGGGGCACCTGGGTGGCTTAGTTGGTTGAGCGTCCGGCTTCAGCTCAGGTCATGATCTCACAGTCTGCGAGTTCGAGCCCCGCGTCGGGCTCTGTGCTGATAGCTCAGAGCCTGGAGCCTGCTTCAGATTCTGTGTCCCCCTCTCTCTCTTCCCCTCCCCCACTCATGCTCTGTCTCTCTCTGTCAGAAATAAATAAACATTAAAATTTTTTTTAAATAAATAAACATTAAAAAGTTTTAAAAAAGAAAATATAATCATCCTCTTTATATATTTACAGTTGATAAATTTTATTTACTTTTTTATCAGCTTAATATTTACATTTTATTTGTCTTATTTTATAAAGAATATACTGTGAATGTAGTAAAATTGTTTTACCGAATGGATGCATATAGTATAGATTCTATGAACCACAAAATAGTAGAATAAAACCTTAATATTAACAGCTAATTTGTAAAACAGGTGTGAATTTTTCTCTCAAATCTGTGAGACTAGTTTTTATTAAATTTTTTATTTTAATCCCAGTATAGTTAACATGCAGTGTAATATAAGTTTCAGGCATACAATATAGTGATTCAACATACATACAACACCTGGTGCTCATCACAAGTGTCCTTCTTTAATCCCCATCACTTATTTCACCCATGTCCCTACCCATCTCCCTTTTGGTAACCATCAGTTTGTTCTCTAGAGTTAAGAGTCTGTCTCTCTCTCTCTTGCTTGCTCTCTATTTTTCCTTTGTTCATTTGTTCTATAAGGCTATTTCTAACATTGAAATGTAAGTGTTAGTTCTTCAGGTAATTAAAAATAAACACATGGGGCACCTGGGTGGCTCAGTCAGTTAAGCAGCCGACTTCAGCTCAGGTCATGATCTTGTGGTTCACGAGTTTGAGTCCTGCATCGGACTCTGTGCTGACAGCTCACGGCCTGGAGCTTGATTCAGATTCTGGGCCTCCCTCTCTCTCTGCCCCTCCCCTGCTCATGCTCTGTCTCTCTCTGTCTCAAAAATAAATAAACATTAAAAAATTTAAAAAAATAAATAAATAAATAAAAATAAACACACACAAAACAATAAAACAATAAAAATAAACTACATGTTGTCTTGAATAAATCTTGCTCTAAATATATGTGTATCTATATATACTGATTACATTCATGTTTGTTTCTTGACAGGGGGACATCCAGCAGCTGTTGATCATAGGTGACCCTAAAGCAGCATATGACTACTGTGAGCATTACAGTCCAGACTGTGACTCTTCAGTACCCCAGGCCGCTCAGGCTCAGGAACCTCAGGTTGATGAGGTGAGGACCATGAGATCAGGGCTCATTTTCTCCTTTCAGTGGTACAGACATAGTCTTGCAGTTTTGAGGCTTATCGTTATTATTCAGTTTTAATTAAACCTATACTTTCTATTTAATAGTGTTTTAATAGTTCTAGGAAGAAGTGACTTAAGGAAGATTTTTGGTATTTTTTTCCTCTTAAGTACTCTGTTTCTTAAACTTCTTAAAAATAGAGATTCCTTACTTATATGCTATATATATATGAGCATATTTCATTTTGGGAGAGGTGAGAAAAAGGTAGTTCTCTAAGAGCTATATTTCTGCCCTTGGCATTTAAATAATTAATACACAGCCTCAAGATAAGGGTGACAATTCTTCTGGTGTACTTGCCTTTGGCAATTCGCACAGATGAGAAGGTGACATTAGAGCTATCTTAAAGTTTCAGGCTCTGTTGAATACTTAAAGAGATTTTTTTTTCCTATTTCTTATAGGGCTAGGCTACATTGATATGTACATTTTCTTTTTCTTCTACAGAATTTGACATAAAGAACAATGAAATGAAAAGCAGTAGGATCTAATTGTAGCTAAAAATATTCATATACTTGCATTCATATTATGTCACTGTATTTGAAATTCAGGTGTGAAACCTTTTTTTCCAGGCTATTTTTGCAAGAAAATTTACTGTAATGAAATTTGACCCTATTCTCTTCCAGGCCAAAAAAAAAAAAAAAAAAAAAAAAAAATAGCCATAGCAATTTTATCAAAATCAAATAACCCCAAAAAACAAAAATATAGTACAACACATCCTTATCCAGATTTTTTGGTAAAATCCTTTGGTGTGGGTCTTCTGGAAATTAAAAAAACAAGCAAGCTGGAAGGAAGTTACTCTTTAACTGGCAGCAAAACAACTTAGATTCTTTTTTCTCAAGGTGGGGAGTGTTACATTTTAGAAGGGGGGGTTGGAAGTTTGAAAACATCAAGGCTGTCTTTATGTTTGAAAATAGCTCAAATGGCATTCTTCTTTCTAAATATACTAATTGGTGCCACCTTTTGAGTTTTACTCTTAAAAGAGGTTAGGATCTTATGTTTTAATTTATTGGTATGTTTGCATGTAAATTCAATTGGGATTTTACCACTTAAATGCTTGAAATATCTTTTTTGACATCACTTTTCTTTTTAAAGTATGACAGTAAATTCTGTTGCAATGATCTTTTCCATGACTTAATATGGATGTTTTTCTTAAAACAGGATAAAGGCTTAAGAAGCTGACAGAAAAGCAAATATGAGAGAGAAAAGAGAAATTACTTGGGTAGTTGTTTGCTTGTTTCATGAAGGTTCACCAGTGGTTCATTCTTCTTATTCCTTCATGATTTATTTAAATAATTTTTTTTTTTGTGAATTCCAAAAGGATAGGTTAAATACCATCAGGTTTAGTGCTTTTATATCTTAGAGACTATGTGATAAATCAGTATTGAAATTTAAAAAATTTATACATGTTGTACCTGTTCGATATTGATGAGATTTATTTTGCTCCTATTTTAAGAAAGATAAGTTTGTTCCTTTTAGCAACAGATATGGCTCTGATTTTTGGAGGAATGAAGGTATGCTTTCTTAATATATCACCTCGAGGTGTTTTATTACTATATGTTAATGCTATCATGACAGTTAAACAGTTATTTTAAAGCAAAATAATTCTTATCCATTTTTTTCTTAAGTTCATTTAAAAGTGAATTTGCTCTTTTCTACTTTGAGTTATTGATAACGTATATTTAACATTCATTAAGAAGTTCAACTTGTTTTTACTAGAAGAGCGTGTGGGGAAAAACAATGTATTGCTATAACAAAAAACTGCATGAAAATCTGGTTGGGTGATGCAAAAATAGATAGCATTTCTTACTGCTTTCTATATTGAATGTGTTACAGTGAAAAATTTTTTTGAAGAATCAGCTGTCACATTTTTTTCCAATTCTAAATTACATTGATACTTCAATAGTAAGATAACCATCCTATGTTATACACTTATTAAATAAACTGGTTAACGAAATTAGTAACCAGTTCTTATAATAATAATTTTGAACTATACCCATTAATATGTCATTATGTTTCAAATATGCATTTTAATAATTGATCTCCAGATGTTATTCCAGTACAGCATAGTAAGCAATGCTATTTACCAGTGAATAAAGAAAATAAAGTGCAATACAGAGCATCAACCATTCATGTTGCACTTTATATTGCTTAATTTTCCATTAACAAATTTGTAACAATGCATATTCATTAATCTATTTGGATTAATAGGTATGTCAGTTTCTTTTATAAATTAACTCATGTGCTTTTCCAACTTGTAATTGTGTTTACCTCATACCCTCTAAATAACATCTTCTAAATCGTTCTTAGGATTCAATTGTGTATGTGTTTGGCACATCATCATCATAGAGTGAAATGCATAACAGAGATAGATTTAAATAGAGCCAAAATATCATCAAACTTTAATTCTATTTGAACTTACACAATACCATTTACGTAGAAGAGTAACTGATATTAAAATTATGATGTTTGGGGATTTTCTCAAGTAAGAGTATCCTATTATCTTTACAAGAAATTAAATGTGAAATCTATATATGGTTATTTCTTAATTTATTATGCAAACTACAGTAACTTATACATAGTAGGCAATTGACATTCTTTTTTTAAAAGGATGAACAAGGAAAATAAAGCAAAGGAAAGAGAGTATTTTATAGACAAATTTAAAAACCAGTGTACTTCCCCAAATATATTACCCTAATATTTTTTGCACTTAATATTTATCATATATTCTAGTTCTCATAGATATTTAGTGATGCCACTATTTTTCTAACAAGTTAAATAAGAACAGATTATGACATTTCTAGAAGACTTCCTTCTCACTACAATTTATGCTAGGCTACTAACATATCCAAGCTGAAATTGAAATCATTCCATCAATGCATGTCTTTTTGCATGTATTCATCTAATTTATTACAACTAGTTCTCTCTGTTTTCAAGATTTTCAAAATTCCATGGTAAGGAAAGACGGCCATCTCCAAACATAGGTTATAAAGCTTCATGTATACTAGCAAAGTGCTAAATATACTCAATACCATGACTAAAGGGATGCTGTTTAGAAAAAGAAATAAGAACAGGAGTGATTCTTTACACTGACTCCTGAAAGACTCTAAGAAAAAGATATGCTTTAGTGCCTAAGGAGGTAAAAATATTATTTCCTCCATTCTTCCAGAGTCACAACTAGTCTGGTTAATCTTCATTTGGAAAGAGTTTAAAAAGAGGAGAGGCTTATGGGGGTTAGAAGATGTTTCCTCCTACAAGAAAAAGAAAAACGACATGAAGTTAATGTACATTAGTATATTTTTGAATACCATGCTTCATTTGAGATCCATTAAACCGTGTACATTAAAAACCAGCCCTTTATGTCTTTGTTTATTGTCTTATGTTTTTAAAATTAATTATAGATGCACACAATTTTGAAAAGTCTGCTTAATTTTAAAACTCTACAGCATAAAATAGACTATCAAATCTTTTGTTTTTAGTGTTTTACTTCCAGCTGGCAGCTAGTAGTTGTATAAATTTCTTATTTCTTATTTCAACATGAGTGATCATAACCACAGAAAAGTTATTCACTATACAATATTCAGTCACCATTTATGTCTTTTTAATATGTATCTAAATCCAGTATTTAATTATTTTATTTACTTAATGATGTTAATAATGTTTACATTAACTTTCCTAGAAGTAATTGGCCTTTATCTTGAATGCAGAGGCAATTAAGAAACAAATGCTCAGTGTTATATATGTGCATTTTTCTATTTACCAAATTCTGTACAAATTCAGTTAGAATAAAGCTCTTGTTGAAGTTCTTCAAATGGATGTTCATTGATAATGAAGCTATCACTGAATAGATAAAATTATGAATCCGTTTCAGTTCATCTAATCAAATTAGAGTGTTTACAGTCATAGAGAACACTAAAGACATGTCTGTTCAAATTTCAATATGACCTTCAGCTGAACCATTTGAAAAGTTTACTCTAGTGAGGCTCATCTAGGGCCAGATGTATAATGATGCCAGGAGATCAGTTTTGGACATGTCTCATTATATGTCTGTGAAATTTGCACTCATTTGCATTGCTATAGTTAATAGAGCTAATTAGAAGGCACAGTGATCACAACTTTCTAAAAGACATATGGTTAACAGTTACTTTTCTGGCAGATTAAAAAGGATTTTCTGGCAATTTTTAAATGCCAAGATTCCAGTTGGGATATAATTGAAATTTTATCAAATATAATATTAAGGGAAACCCAAATAGGTTGCCTTTAGCTTGTATATATTAGGAACACAGCTTGTTGAGTTTACTGCTTAATGTTTTTGTATGTATTACTTAGTGTATTTACAGTTATTTTGCTTAAAACCAATGATTAATATGTTTCACAATAACAATATTCTTGTTTATAAATTAAAGTTTTGATAGAGACATTTGGCTGTGAAGGTGAACACATTATTTTCCTTATTCAGTATATATGACTGTCTTGTACATCCCTCTATTAAGAAACATACCTCTCTCCAACTAAATTGCTTTAGTACAGAGGAATCTAGTATAAAATATCATTTTCCAATTTGAGTTTAGTTTAAGTAGTTTATAATGTCTGAGTGCTATGCTTTTTTGATAGAGGGGAAAAAAAGCAGGATTTCTAAAAAGTGAATAATATGTTAGAAACAGATCTTACTTTGAATCTTTTAATGTGTTGCTAGTATTCTGTGCTCATTTTGATCTTAAGTCTATGGCAAATTAGAGATTTCTGAACAAATTTTAGATTTTATTTTTCATTATTCTAGTGTTCGGTTTAGACTTACCTTATGTTCCTTGCATTTCCTTTTCTTCCTCTCCACTCTCTGATTTCCAATTTAAATATCCTCTCATATTTGGAAAGACTATTCTCCATATTTAATATTTTAAGCATGTAGTTTAATGAAAAAAAGTACCCATTGGAAATACACTAAAAGTCTTTTAGAGGAGCCTTGTGTAACAATTTTTACAAATAAAAATTAACAAGAACATTTAACAACTGTGACCAAGTATATAACTGCTGTGTTCAAAATAAGTCATTGGCTACAAATTTTGAATATTAATTAAGTTTGGATTAATATTCACAATTTTTAGTTTCCTCACAATCCTAACCACTGTTCCGCTTAGAAAATCGGCTTTGTTGCTCTTATGTTATTATACTCTGTACACTGACAGTATAATACTTCTTGTAATATAAAATAACATTTAAATACTTGCCTCTTAACCTTTACCCTACGTAAAAGTTAAGATGATTACCACTTTGTTATTAGTATTACCTGCAACTAACAAAATCGCCTGATATTTTTTCCTTTGCGAGGTAGTATGCACCTGAGGATATTCTGGAATATGACTATGAGTATGGGGAACCAGAGTATAAAGAGGCTGAATTTGTAACAGAGACACCCACTGTAGCTGAGGAGACAATAGCACAAACTGAGGTAAAAACAAAGTAGCACCTGTGTATATGGTGTCCTAGTGTTTGTCATTCCGTGGTTTCTTATGTCCGCTGTTCCTCAAACTCATTGTAAGCCTTTCATCCACCTGATTTCTGTGACCCAATAACTGTGATTCTTATTTGACAGTAGCTGCCCCAAAGGAATGATGCTCATTTTGCTTTGCTTGTCCTTCCTTTCATCCATGCCCTGCATTTCCCTTTTCACTGTATTTATGTTTTCCATTCCATCTTTCACCACGTTTTACAGAAAAAGAAATCCAATTTCAAAAAGAAGACGAGGACAGTGGCCACTAACTCAAAGGAAAAGTCCAAAAAGTTTACACCCCCTAAATCTGAAAAATTTGCATCCAAGAAGAAGAAAAGTTATCAAGCAACAGCAAAAGCCAAACTAGGGGTAAAGGTAGCAAAGAAAAAGCAATCAAGATCTCTCCTAGATAAGCTGGAAGATCTCTGATGATGAGTCATTGTCCTAACCCAACTAGATAAATCCTCATTTGGCTAATACGATAACCCAGTTAAATCATGTTTTTCCTAAATTGGGTATTACTTTACATTCTTAGAATTGTTTTTCTTTTGAATTTACCACTAGGCAAATATTGTTGATGATTTTCAAGAATACAACTATGGAACAGAGGAAAGTTACCAGACAGAAGCTCCTAGGCATGTATCTGGAACAAATGAGGTAAACTCATTGACACTATTAAATCATAGCCCAGATTTTTTAAGCGTGTAATATTTCTAAATATACTTCACTCTGGAAGAATATAACTTGCGAGAAGTTCCATCTTTTTATTCCTTTATTGAGGTAAGAGAAACAATAGCATTGGCTCACTGTTACTAAATTAGTCCATTCAGGTTTACATGACTCTTTGCTTCATGCAGACACAAACTGATAAAACTGGATTGGCTGCTATCATTCTCTTCATTGCTCCTGGGATTGAGCAAGCTTCTCAACATGTTGTGATGAAGGGTATTCACAACATGATTTTTCTGTGAGGAGGAGACTCCTCTAAAGAGAAAATTGTATCATGAAATGATACAATTAGAATTTATTTCATCTGACCAATAATCATGCATTTTTATGACAGAGAACTTCTTTTTTTAACAGTATTTATTTTTTTAAGTGTATTTATTTATTTTGAGAGAGAGAGAGAGAGAGAGCACAAACAGGGAATGAATGGACAGAGAGAGAGAGAGGGAGAGAGAGAATCCCAAGTAGGCTCTACACTGTCGGCACAGAGCAAGATGCGGGGCTCGATCTCACAAACCGTGAGATCATGACCCAAGCTGAAATCCAGAGTTGGATGCTTACCTGACTAAGCCACCCAGGTACCCCGACAGCAAACTTCTTGAGAAAATTTAATCTTAGTGGATTTTAATAGCTATGTACATTTTCATACTTGTTAGGAGAATGATGTTAGTTATTATTAAACACACTATTAAAATAATGTGTCTTAACCTTTTCATTCTTTTCTATGAAAATGTTTAAGCACATACAGGTGTAAAGGTAACAATCTTCATATTATGCATATATTATTTCATATTATCCATACATTCATAATATTCATATTATCCATAATATATTATTACTCACATTATTAAAAATATTATTCATAATGTATTCATATTGTGCGTACATTCATAATATTTCATATTATGATATATTCGTATCATGAAAAAATGAGTGTACAATTCAGTTTAAATTTGTGAACACCTGTCATACTGGGTATGAAGAATACCCGAATAATTTAGCTGTGAGAAGATTTATATAACATTTGTGTCAGTGAAGCAAATAAACCCAGTAGTGCATGACATACAAACACATACTTCAGAAAAATAACATTTTAGGGGGAGAACAGATTTTAAGTTTCATCTGGTCCAAATTTATCGTTTTTCAGAAACGGATATCTTGATTCAAGATGCCTATTTATCTAACCAAATTTAACTAGCTTTTTAGTTCAGAGCTATGAACATAGCAATATTCAGTTTTTGGATAACACGCATTCTCTATAGATAGTGTATCCTCTTTGGCTAAGAATACAAAAATATTATGGTTACTAAATATTTTATTTTGGTTAACAATTGCTAAATTAACCATTTAGCTGCATTTTTATTCACATGATTTTGTGTACTACTACTTATTTATTCAATGCTATTTTGTCATCTAGATTCACTATGTCTTGGAAATCAAGTAACTTAAAAAATCCAAAAAGTAGCAAGATAAATTATTTCATTTGAACCTCATCAAGATCATTATATGGCTAAAAATTGCATAATAAATATGATTCAGATTTATGCTATTAATAAAGAATTACTTATGTGAAAAAGATAATTATACTAGGTCTATTTTTCTGTCTCTGAGGGAGTTTTATTGATATAAAATTCCCTTGTAAGTGCATATTTATTCTCTACCCTTTATGAGATTGTGCAGTGATATATTCTATTTCATTTCTTGAATTTCGAGGACTATAAGTTATATTTTATTTGCTTTAAAGAACTTTTTGGTGATATAATACTTCCTTATATACTATATACTCTAAAAATTGCTATGACAAGGCTCAATATTGACATTAATATTTTATTTTTGTGATTGAGAGTCAAATTTACATGGTTTTTCTGGTAGTAGTTATATTTCCTAATGATGATCTGTGAGATTTGAAAATTAAGCAAAGTTTTAACTGTGCATATTTCATTATTCAAATCTTAAACCATGAAGTAAATATAAAATTGACTAACAATTTTTTTTTAATGGAGCAAGCAAATACACATGTTGAGTCCATGTGAATATTTGCAGTTTATTGGGAAAAGTACTTTGAAAGCAATATTTCCTTGTACATACCAACGTACAAAAATATTGCTTTCAATGATACTGAAAGGCTATCTTTTTCAGCCTTCAGGCTTGCTTGAGTAGCTTTTAAATTGCTTCTCGTCACATTCCATCAAACTGTAATTGCAAATGCTTACCTTGCTTTACTAACAGTAAACTTCATGTTCTTCAACTCTTTGCAACTTAAATTAATAGCCAAATCCAGTTGAAGAAGTATTTACTGAAGAATATCTAACTGGAGAGGATTATGATTCCCAGAGGAAAAATTCCGAGGATACACTATATGAAAACAAAGGAATAGACGGCAGGGACTCTGACCTCCTGGTAGATGGAGATTTAGGCGAATATGATTTTTATGAATATAAAGAATATGAAGATAAACCAACAAGCCCCACTAATGAAGAATTTGGTCCAGGTGTTCCAGCAGAAACAGATATCACAGAAACAAGCGTAAGTCAGTATTACGCTCTGTGTCATTGTATGTCTTATTTTTGGAGTATTTTCACATTTATCTTGATGTCTTTTCAGGTTTAAGATACAAGTTGTGTTTTTATGTAGATTTTGGATATTTATCACTACTAGGACACCTTGATAGATTCTTCCACATGGGAATCTACAGCAGTTGTATCTCTGCCTCCACTACCAGAGTCTTCATTTGAAAGTATAATCGTGAATAGAATTGTATCCGAATTGTATTATCATCGATAAGATTAAAATAGTCATTATTATTTGGGATAGTAAGTCTAATTTCTGAATTTTAGACTCTTTTATTTTTTAATTTTTAAAAATATTTTCTGGTGATGTTCAGTAGAGGTACCATATTTATTATTATTTTTTGTTTTTACCTTTGACCCCCTTCACCCATTTCTTCCACCCCTTACCCCCCACCTTTATTTTGTTAAATTCAATTTGATGATACTTGCTGCTTAGTGCCTTGGAATGATAATTGAGGTCTACAGATGTCTTTAACTTTCTATAATATGTCTTTAAGAAACAATTGTTTAATCTCATTCAAGATTTGTATTAATGTTTATCATGCTTTCCTTTTTATATTTTCAGTATCTAAACTTTTAATAGGTTTCTATTTTTAAAACACGTTTTAATAGGTTGTTTTTAAATGCACTTAGATGATTAAATTTTCTTAAAAAAAAAACCCAAAAAACCTTAAGTGGTCTTATTTACTTAAAGACAGGCTGCTTGAATTTTTCACTCAACAGATAAATGGCCACGGTGCATATGGAGAAAAAGGACAGAAAGGAGAACCAGCAGTAGTTGAACCTGTAAGTACTGTTGTGAATACATTGTAAAGGTTGGTAACAATGATTTAATTCATATTATGAGCCATCATCACCTTAAGTTATTATATGTTTATATAAATTAGTAAATTATTACATATATTATATATGTTTATAATATATAGCATATATATTATAAAAACTCTGATGTCCAAATATTTAAAATTTGCCACAAAGAAGTATTAGTGAGGTCATTTCTGGCAAGTAACACTTCAATCAGCCAAAAAATATAGATACATGAATTTTGGAATTTGAAAGTAACTGAAATTGTCTAGTCTAATTCTCTCATTTTACTCAATGAAGGAACCTGAGACCTAGAGAGTTTAAATAACTTTGCTGAGGTTCAAATGTTGGTGGTTGAGATATAACTAGACATTAGCTTTTCTAACTTCCTTCAATTTCTTTAACTTCGCATTATCAGAAATATATTATTTGACGTAGATACTTGTTTCATATCCAGATAACATCATGTAACAATATGAAAATATTCTTTTTAAAATCCACTTCCCATTCTTCCATTGAAGAAAAGGTGTAATTCACTCCAAAAGTGATTTTAAAATTCATATTAATGTTCTCACTACTCAAGATATTGGTAAAAAGCAATCCTACTGGAAAGCAATTTTACTATTGTTGTCCCTAATCAGCAACTCAGGAAAACTGTTACATTAGAAGTAAAGAAAATATGCTTAACTGTTTGCCTCAAGATCATGAAAATCCATTTCAGAAATTGCAAGGACATACACATTGAAAAACTGGGTAGAAGGAAAGTTATAGGTTAAAAAGATATGGCTCTAAGGAGATTAGTGGCTATCTACTGTATTACTCCAAAATCTGATAAATCATGCCATATATTCATCAAAGAATTTTCAGATATTTTTCAGAATGAATTTGCCCTTATTACAAAAAATTACAATCATGTTTTTAAGTGATAAAATAATTTCTGGAAGTAGAATCATAAACATTGTGGAATGAGTTTTTTTATCCTGAGATAGTACTCTATTCTCTTATTTATTTAGGAGCTTATCTCATGTTTATGCCCGATTCTTTTGCTTGGACTTTTTTCCCTTTTCCCTGAATGAAAGTGCTTAGATGCCACCTAACTTCCATTCTTTGATTCAAACTGTAAATAGTTATTAAATCCTGGCTTTGTGTCAGGCATTATTCTGGGTGCCAGGGAGAAGTTGGTCAAACGTCTTTGTTTTGTCCTTCTAGGGAGAACTTAGCATATTTTCCTTTTAGTATTACTTTTCTGAATATTTATTCCTTTTCTAATTAGTTCACAGATTCTCTGAGGACAAGGGCTATGTTTCCTATCATTTTAAATTCCCTCCCTTCCCCATAGAAAACTGTTTATAATTGATTTTATATGGTAGAAATAGAGAATTTACTTTTTAAAATGCAATGATGTACTTTGTTAGAGCTGCTTAGACGAGAGGTTACAGGTTACATTTCCCTAGAAATGAATCTCTATCTTGTTTTATTATAGGGTATGCTTATTGAAGGACCACCAGGGCCTGCAGGACCTGCGGTATGTAAATGTGTTGAGATTATTTTCATCTTGATTTTTTAAATAATCAGATATAACATTTCTATTACATTATTGAATTTATATATTTTATACTAATTTGAGTATTGAATTATAGAGGCAAACATTTTTTTCAGAGGGCCTGATGGCCTTAAATTGCTTTCTGATTTGGCTATCCAAATGTTATTCTTTTGAGAGCAGTGGAATTAAATTTTGTTTAATTTCTTTTGGAGGGGGCTTCAATATCTCTGCATCCTCTAACCTCATTTTCAACTTTCTATCTGAAAGTTATGATAGTGAAAAAAAATTCTTGTTTCCATTAAAGAGGTAAAGATATATCTCAATAGATGGAGTTGAGAATTCTAAGTAGACAGTAGCAGCCTTATCTGTACTTCCAAATGGAGTGATTATCAGCTTCCATTGTCACTTCCTAGGAAGGCTCATGTTGCTCAGTGTGTCTTTATTCTCAGATAGTTGTACTGATCTGACAGAAATCTCTATCTTTTGTGGAATTAAATTTTTGTCATCTGAAATGAATATGTTATACTGATACCTTTAAATACTTTTTATCCAGAAAATGTAAAAATGCCTCCAGGCTAAATGATTTCTACATTTCAACTTTGTTATCACATTTTTGAGGTCTAATTGTCTGAATGTACCATTTGTTCATTAAGAACTGGGAACCAACTTCGACTTCAGTGACTTTGTATTGGTGTGTTCTCCTTTCCTGTATTTCCTTGAAATATTTACCTGTACCCTGAGAGCAGCTTCATAGAGGAAGAGTTAAGCTAGCTACAGAGTGGTTCCTATGTATTGTCTTTTTATAGGAAGATAAATAGGGAAATTGATTGGAAGACCAGTGTATATTTATGAAATATAAAATGAGCTTTTCTTGGATTTTGGTAGGATGAATTTGCCTGAATGATAATGAGATCAGGAATCTGACTCAGATCATGGTTTGTTTCTCTATAGGGTCTTATGGGTCCCCCAGGTCTACAAGGCCCCACTGGACCCCCTGGTGACCCTGGAGAGAGGGTAAGTGAAGGGACTCTTTATAACAAAAGAATATAACATAAATCAAAATCATTAAAATATATTCCACAAGTTAAGCATGTTATCTTTCTCATGAGAGAGGAGGAAGCCTGTGAACTCAATGTGCAACATTTTGGTTAAATTTTCTAACTATAATTTTAGAAGTGAGGATAAAGAATGTGCACTTATCTATGTTATAATTAATAAGAAAACTTTTATTTTCAATAAATTGCAATGCTGAGATAAACCTGTTACATTAGATTCAGTTATTTAATCTGAATTGAAACCCGTTTTCCACAAACTGTGATGACTATTTAGCTGGGTTCTGATAAACTGAGTTAATAAGCCTGAATTCTAATTTGAAGAGCATGTCCTGGATAACATGGTGGAATAGGCCATTTGTGTTAAGTCTGTACAAACTCTTCTTGTAAAACCCCTTCCCTTTTTTTTCTCCATCCTTGAATAGCCAATAACTTCGTGCATGATTAAAATCCTGTGAAAGTAGGGAAATGAAAAACAACCCTTTCTAGGTATACTTACTAAAAGGAGATTAACCAACAAAGGAGGGACAAATGCAAATTAGTTAATGTAGACTAATGTTATTAAAGGTTATTCTGTTTCTAATAAATTTGTTTTAATTTATTTATTAATTTTGCTGATTTACTTTCCTAGGGCCCCCCAGGACGTCCTGGCTTACCAGGGGCTGATGGTCTACCTGGTCCTCCTGGGACCATGTTAATGTTACCGGTATGTTTTCTTTTTTTAATGCTGTAAAGATGATTTAACATTTCATCATCTTATTGCTGAAAAACATTGTTGAACTGTATTACAGAGCAATTAACTAAAAACCATTGTATGTGGTAGAGATATTTGAAATCATGCAGCCTTTAGAAATTCTAGAAAATTTTATTAAAACAAAATTCTAGTAAACATCAATCTCTGTGTTAGAGCAAAGGTTTCATTATTTCATTAGGCTTTTTTTTTTTTTTTTTTAGACAGAGTGGGCTCAAGTGAGTGAGGGGCAGAGAGAGAGGGAGAAAGAAAATCCCATGAGGGGCAGAGAAAGAGTGAGAGAGAGAGAGGAAGAGAAAGAGAAGTACGGGGCTTAAGCTCACCAGAAGTGGGGCTCCAGCTAAGTCAATGTGGGACTCGAACTCATGAACTGTGAGATCATGACCTGAGGCTGTCAGATGCTTAACCAACTGAGCCACCCAGGCGCCCTTCACTGTTTGATTAGACTTTGACAACAAAGCTTACAGGTTGCTCTTCGTATTTCCAGTCATGTGCTTTATCCTGAGTCGTATGATTACCATACATTTCATGTGATACTTAACATAATATTAATATGCTATTTATCACCATACATACAATAGTTGATACTTTTAAAAGAAGATATATCTGTAGGGTCATTATTCATTGCTCAAAAATTGTTTGACCATAAGATTGTTTTTTAAAATTGACCTTGTTCTCTGGGGGAAAAAGTGTGATTTATTTGTTTAAATGTAATAAAATTTCAAGTAATAATCATGTAGAGTAAGAAATTGACTCATGCTGCATTTGGAATTAAATTTAAGAAAGCTTTAGAATTTTAAAATTTTATGGAAGGATACAGGGAGGGTGAGTTTCTTATTATAATTATTTGAGAAACAGTAAACAAATGAGTATATCTCAAGGAAGATTTCCTCCGTGTTCATACAGATTCTAGAAGTTTTGCTCAACAAAATAACAATTGATCTATAAACACCAATGAACTGAACACACTTGGACTTTTTACAAATGAGTGAATAGAAATGGGTAGCATTTGTGCAGGTAAAATATATGGTGACTTATTCCAGATTTTTCAAAGATTATGGAATATAAAATTGGAAGTCTTGGGGCACCTGGGTGGTTCAGTCAGTTAAGCATCGACTTTGGCTCAGGTCATGATCTCAGGGTTGGTGTGTTCGACCCCCCGCATCAGGCTCTGTGCTGACAACTCAGAGCCTGGAGCCTGCTTCAGATTCTGTGTCTCCCTCTTTCTCTGCCCCTCCCCTGCACACACTCTGTGTCTCTCTCTTTCTCAAAAATAAATAAACATTAAAATGAATGAATGAATGAATGAGTGAATGAATGAAAATTGGAAGTCTCTTTTCTATAAATGGTAAAACATGGTCTAGAGAACTTGTGATATGGGCAGGAGAACCCCCCAAAAAATCTAGGTATCTTGATTCATAATAAAGTTATCTTGTACTTTTATAAAACCACACCATTTTCAGTAAGGAGTTTTTTATATAGTAATTAAGGCACCTATTTGAAAATGGCTAATTTTGAGCTTCTTTATTTTCTTAGTTTCGTTATGGTGGCGATGGTTCCAAAGGACCAACCATCTCTGCTCAGGAAGCTCAGGCACAGGCGATTCTTCAGCAGGCTCGGGTAAGAAGGAATAAACATGTATTCCTATAAACTGATATATGTCAGATTGTGTGTGTATGCACATGTGTGCATGCTTGTGTGTGTGTGTGTGTGTGTGTGTGTGTGTGTCTGCACCTGGAGGATGCTACTATTATAAACAAAACACTTCTGAAAAGTGCATTGAATTTTAGCTATAAAAATTGCTAAGATTATATCTATTTTTCCAGTGGGAATATTTTCTTTAATTGAATACTAAAATTAAATGATTGATCCTGGCAGCATTGCCATATATAATTCTGGCAATAACACACAAACAATAACACACATTTTTCTAAAATTTTTTCAGAGTACTGATGGATTTATACCTAGCACTTTTTCACATACAGTTTTTCTCTGCTAAGACAGAATTTGATGATTAAAAAAAAGTAAGAGAAGAAGGTTTGAAATAATTTTTTCCTCCTAATCTCCTAAATTATTCAGGATATCCTGAACAAGCCAGCAAATTAAGTTTTTTAAGCATTATCATATAGGGAAGAATCCTTCAAATATGTATTTAAGTTCTAATTGTTATAATCTATAGTGTTTTTGCAAAATCCATTTAGTTTATAGATCCTTCATTAGCTGAAAGCTTCCACTGTCTCTATCTTATACAGATTTTATACATGAGGAAATCTTATCTTATACATGTCTTATACATAAGGAAATTTAAATAGTGGACGAGGAAAGAGTTGAAAGTCATATAATACTTTTATTTGTAGTAGGGGTTTTGGTTTTTTTAAGGAAAAAGGAAATAAATGGCTCACATTTGGTATGGATACAATTACCCACTTTCTAAGTGCTATAAATCATTTCTGTGATAACTTTGTATAAGTTTATGAATATATAAAATTTATCATTTGTGTATTTTATACACATATAGTTTTATTGTGTATGTGTATAAAATATCTGAAAACATAAGTGAAGGTTGCAATTCACTCTCATATTTATTTATATATTTACTAAATCTATTAATCGGCAAAGATTCCATTATTTGATTATATCCTGTATAAAGACAGAAAACTTTAAGTGTTTTTTGACCTTGGCATAACACATCCCTAAAAATATTTAAAATAATTTGCTAATGATTCCTACAATTCATCTTATAATTTATATTACTTTCAACAAACTTAAGGTAATTATTTGAGCTTAAATGTTTTATGAGGCCATTAAATTCCTCCTTTTATTAGTCCTTTTATCCTACTTGTAAATAGGTAGCAAGCATTATAATTCCCATTTTTCAGATATTTAATCTCAAGGATTAAGAAGTATATTGTCAAAAATCTCATGGTGAGTCAGTAGTGGAACCTTGGAGATCCTAATGTTTTTATCTTGTGCACTTTTCTAATATGATTTTATATATTGTTTCTATTACAGTATTATTTTTGATATCTGTTTTGATAATCTAAATATTCATCTTTTGGAATCACTAATATTCAAAAATAGCTCACCATACTAATTTAACATCTATTAAATATTTATCCTTTGTACTCCACTTGTTCCAGCTTTTCAAATATGCTAATTTCACATTTCTAATATTCAGTATCAATAGTGCATGTGATCAATCTATCATGCCTATGATTATACAAAATGAATGTGTTTTTCTTGTAATGTTAAATTTGAGATTTGTTAAAAAGAAGTGTATGAGCATATTTTCTGATCAATTTTGCTTGCTATCTGGCTTTAATTGTCAATAGTTTTTCCTAAATATTGCTAGAAACTTTTTATTTCAAGCACCTCAAATTGTTCATCTCTAAAAGGATTTTCGATGATAATTGTGCCAACATGTTTAAGAGAAGTCTATATGTTATTGTGAAGTATGCTTCAGAGTAGAAAAATTACAGAATATTAGATTTCTTGTACTGAAATCTATTTTAACTTTTATTATTGAATAAATCATAATAGTATATGGTACAAGATTGTATACAAGCTATAACAGTTGAGAGCAAATCTGCTAGATCATTTGTCATTCTAGAAGCTTGTAATTCTTCAGTTATCAGGCACTCTTTCTAGCATGTAGCTAATATACCTTTGTTTATTACCTGTTACTTACAGGTAGCTTGTGCAAATGAATATTGTGGTTTACTATTCTTGTCCAAAAAGGGCATCCCTGAGTTTGATATACTTTATTTTCTAGATTGCTCTGAGAGGTCCACCTGGCCCAATGGGTCTAACTGGAAGACCGGGTCCTGTGGTAGGTTACTCAATAAGATAATGTGTGTTTAAATTTACATAGTAGTATTTCCTTGTGCAACTTTGGCCAAGCATTGTTCATATTTCTAGCTGATAAAAATAGGATATGCATATCTACCTATGCTTGATTTTGTTCCTCTTTTTAAAGTCTATTTCAATTTAGTCCTCAGTAAGTTTTGATAAAAAAAAGTTTCAATGAAGAATTTTCAAATCAAATAAATACAGTGAAAAAAACAATTGAGTCACGTGTCTATTAATTTTTGAAGTATAATTATAATTTATTTGCATAACATTCCAAGTTATTAAAATTCAGTTTTACATTAAATTATTGAGACTTGATTTTATGTTAAATAGAATTTTCATTAAAAAAGAAAAAAGTATTTGAAGTCAGTTAAATTATTCCATAATTTGGGAAGCAAGCAGGATACTTGGCTTAAACTTCAGTTTGCCTTCCCTATTCCACAAAGTACTTCAGATATTAGAGAAATTAATTTGTCTTCTGGAGACTCTTGGAAAATGACAGTGTTTTATTTTTCCATACAAGCTTGCTAACAAGCTAATATTTTCCAAGTGGTTTTTAATATAAAAAATCTTCAGATATTTTGAAACTTTTACCAAATGTTGAGCAGTGTAGCAATTCACAAAAAACACAAAGGTTCTTTTCAAGTCATGTTTTTCCTTAAGGGAAAAGAAGACTGCATGAGTCAAACCTTGCTTCTGATTGATCTTACAATTAATTAAATAAATAATTTCTCTCTTAAATATTTATTTTTCTATATAAAAAGCTATTCCTCCTGTTCTTTCATATGATTTTATATGCTTTCAGTATGTTTTATTGAAATAATGGTATTTATAGAAATTATTACTATGAACATTAAAATCTTAACATGTGATTTACTTAGTAGACACAGCAAAATAATTTTATTCAAGTTTACATCAAGTGAATAGTCTTCTAATTATTTAGTTTGTTTTACTGATCTTATTAGAGTGATAAATAGTTTTCTTCATGTATTTTATTCAAAGGTTTGTTAATGTAGTTTACATAAACTATGGTAATCTTAATTCAGTCTTAAAATTTGTACATCTTATATATTTTGAAGGGGCATACACTCAATCATATGGGCTCATGTAGAACATATGTTCTGGCAAAGTAATAAACATGGAAGATTCTATGTTACTTAACAAAGGAAGAAATGAAGTTAATACTTCATTGTTAGTGATAACTCAAATTTACGACTGAGGAAAGTCAGCAGTATGCAAATGTTTTATAAATCTGCGGCAGAAGAATTATCTATATATTTTATTTAAAAAAAAAAAGCTCCTGGGCCCTTAACTTGAGATTCTGATGGTAAAGGTTCAGGGTTCAAAGTGACAAACTATATTTTTAATGAGTGCACCAGGCAGATTCTTACAGTCAAGCATGTTTGGGAAATACTGCCATATGTTACATAATTTAAAAATATCAGTCAAGGATCTCTAAAACTGCATTTTCCAAAGGAATTTTCCTATGTATCATCCTGACAAGCATAAGCTCAGCAGATCTGTAGAGGGTCAGGGCAGTGATGAGCAGAAGCAGTGAAAGCATTTTCATTAACAGTTCCTGTTTTCACCACCTGTTTGAGGGTCAGCCATTCCCAGTTTGTTGGCAGAAAGGAAACATTGGCAACCATGTACACATTCTTAGTGTCAAACATCGGATACAAGACTAATTAATTTTACTACCTAAGCCTTTGTTGTGGAAAGTGTTAGCTTCCTTAAATATTAAAGGTAGGTATTGAGAGAAAAACATCATATTGTTTCTTTTCAGTTTTCTCCTCTATTATCCTTTGCTCCAAAGCATCAAATCACTAGAGACTGTCAAATTCTAGAGTCTTAAAGTATTTTATATGAAAGAAACAGAGTCAGGGCGCTTGGGTGGCTCAGTCAGCTAGTCATCCGACTTCGGCTCAGGTCATGATCTCACCACTTGCGAGTTCAAGTCCCACGCTGGGCCAGATCTGTGCTGACAGCTCAGACCCTGGAGCCTGCTTCAGATTCTGTCTCTCTCTCTCTCTCTGCTCCTCCCCCACTCATCCTGTGTCTCTCTGTCTCTCAAAAATAAAATAAAACATTTAAAAAAAATTTTAAAAAATAAACAGAGTCTACATCACTATATTAAGATACAAACATATGCATTCTTCCAATGAAAAATTCTTAATTCAATTGTTTTTTTCAATTGCTTTTCTAGACAAATGGAGGCTTATAAATATGCAAGAAACATAGAAAATATTGTGGTTATTTTCGAATTCTGTTACTGTCAATTATTGCATGATAATTTTTAGAGTGTTTAGACAAAGTAATTATAATTTGTTGAGTAGGTAGTCCTTATATAGAGAGAATATAATGCAATAAATTAATTAAAAACAAATTGACTATCCTATAATTGTGTTCAACTCATTGATTCATAATCTGATTTAATATAGAATCCCAGGTTTTCTCTTGAAAAAACTTAGTTGCAAGAATTCTTAATTAGGAACTTGAAGGCTATTATTCTATAATTTTTAAGATTAGAATATTCCTGTTATTTGACTTTTTTGTATTTTTTGAGTCAGATTAATAGTTATTTTACTTTGGAGCCACCAGGAGGCTCTAGATAGCTAACATTTTCAGACTTAGCACAATTTTGATCTTTTTGTATGATGATTCAATGCACTATTATTTGAATATGTATTGATTTAAATAAATCAGAAACTTCTTAAACACCTAAAATATACTTTTTCAGTACAAAGTAACTATTATCACCACGTTTAATTTTAATGTCCTAAAGCTTTTTAGGGGAATAGACAGTCTGGTATTTATTTTTAAAACCCACAACACTTTTATAAATTGATTTTATATTTTTTCCAGTTAATGTGCTAGATTTTTGTTGCACTTTTTGAATTATGTATACATTTGTAAGAAGTTTTTGTCATAAGGACTTATTCTTCTGGGAAATAAACAAACCATTTTGGGAAAAAATGCTTTGACGTTATTTCAGGACAATTATAATGATGGTGGTAGCATCTGTTCTTGACATTTTATTGCTATAGAATTCAGTGTCTGAGAAATTTCTGAGTATAAAAGCAATAACATTTCACCAAGTCCTGGCTGTATAAATGGATTCAGCACATACCTGATTCAGTAAAAATGTGTTGCCTCTGTACTGCATCACAGCTTAATAATAAATAATGCCTTGTGTGTTATCATAAGTACTTGATGGTACACACATTAAAGAAAATTTCAAGGTGATTTCTCATGAAATTGGCTTCTGTGTAATTATGTGTAAAATGGAGACTTAAAATGCAGCTTTCACACTGAATACATTCAAAATCTGAGAAAAGATGTATTTCAATGAAAAGACTTAAAATTTTATTGTATTAATTAATAAAATTATACTAATTTGATGAAATATATGTGGAACAGTGTTTAACCATTTCATGTGAAAATGGTAGGATGAAATTGGTTAGGGAATTATTGCTCAATTAAATTATTATATCCTTACTTTTTCTCTGCAGGGGGGGCCTGGTTCATCTGGTGCCAAAGGTGAGAGTGGTGACCCAGGTCCTCAGGTAAAAAAACTAATGTATTTCACTTATCTTATTTTTGACTTCATTTTATCCAGTAGGATAATTGAAGTATCTGCCATCTGTTTTATGAGTAAAGAAATTACTTACATTACTTTTAAGTTCACATCACCTCCTTTAATTGAAAAATCCCTAGTGGCCAGTTGACTGCCAATAACTTGATTAATTTAAACAATATTAAAAGAAGATAATAAGCTGGGATGGGAAAGGCTTGATAGTAATAGGCCTTCAGAATCTTAAACTGGCTTGAGATTGTACAGAGCAGAGAATTACTGCAGTTGTACTACTTAGAGGCCCTGTCTCAAACCCACGATATTTTCTGTGGAAAGTGAACCTAGCATATACTTTCAGAAACAATATTTAACATACTTAAAAGAAGCTAACTTCAAACCTTTTGTAGAACTGAGGAAATTATGAGAATTGAAAACATCTGAGCTGAAATTTCAAAAACAGATCTTAGGTTATATTACATGATACCAAGTTAAAAGTATTATCTTTCCTTTAATGATAATAAGTAGAAACATTCAATATAAGCACATTAGGAAGTATACTCATTCTAGAAAACAGAAAAACAAAATGTGACGTTTTAAAAATACATTTATTTTTATCTTTATTTTTTAAATGTTTATTTGTTTTTGGAGGAGAGAGAGAATGTGAGCGGGGGAGGGGCAGAGAGAGTGGGAGACACAGAATCCAAAGCAGACTCCAGGCTCTGAGCTGTCAGCACAGAGCCCAGCAGGAGGCTTGAAATCAGGAGCTGTGAGATCATGACCTGAGTCAAAGTCAGATGCTTAACTGACTGAGCCACCCAGGTGCCCCCCAAATACATTTATTTTTAAATGAAAATACTTCTACTTTTTTTTTTTTTTTACATTTGTTTATTTATTTTGGAGAGACAGAGAGAGACACAGCATGAGCAGGGGAGGGGCAGAGGGAGAAGGAAACAGAATCTGAAGCAGGCTTCAGGCTCTGAGCTGTTAGCACAGAGCCCAACGCTGAGCTTGAACTCATGAACCATGAGATCATGACCTGAGCTGAAGTAGGACACTTAACTGATTGAGTCACCTAGGTGCCCTAAATGAAAATATTTCTTGATATACTCAATAAATAGAAATTCAGATTGCGCTGAAGGAACTCTCAAGTGGCCGTCCACTAATTATTTTTCTTTTCCTTAAAATTACTTTTATTTTGGGGGACACCTGGGTGGCTCAGTCGGTTGAATGTCTGACTTCAGCTCAGGTCATGATCTCACTGTTCCAAGCCCCATGTCGGGCTCTGTGCTGACAGCTCAGAGCCTGCAGTCTGCTTCGGATTCTGTGTCTCCTTCTCTTTGCCCCTCCCCAGCTTGCACTCTGTCTCTGTCTCTCAAAAATAAATAAATGTAAAAAAATCTTTTTTAATAAAATTAATTTTATTTTTAAAATATTACAAGGTGAAAATGAATTTCAACACCAGTGTATATTCATTGTAACCACTACCATAATCATCAGGAGAGAGAACGGCTCAATAACCTAAATAATTTCTTGGAGCCAACACTTAATGATCACATCTCCCTCCTCCACCCTTAATACCTGACAGTCACTGATCTTTTCTTTATTACTACACTTTTATCTTTTCAAGAATACTGTACAAATGAAATCATGCATTATGTAACCTTTGAAGACTGGCTTCTTTCATTTACCATGGTGCCTTTGAGATTCATCACAGTTGATAAGTGCATCAATAGTTCATTCTTTTTTGTTGCTGAGTGTTATTCGTTTATATGGTTACACCACAATTTGTTTTGGAATTAGAAAAAAATCAAAGAAAATTGAGAAGGATATTTGGGTCATTCAGAACATGGCAGCCTTCTATTTCATGCTTGGTTAATATTGCCAGAGGGGTATGGAAAGCATTGGAACTTAACTGAGAATTGCATAAAAACACTGAAGTGTCACTATATGAAAGTCTAGGGAGCTTAATCTTTTGAAAAATTTGTAAATTTTTCATCAAATTTACCCCTTTATAAAATAGTTGAATCTGAAAACATTTTGCAGTAGTTTTTGTGGCTTTTGTGGCTTTCCTTGACTCAAGTCCAGAGAGATACAATATCAAGTGAAGAAGGATCATTTTCATTAAAAACTAAGATTTGTCCTGTTAGTATTGCCCTTTGCTTTCCAGCTGAGATATAGGGTAGAGTCATTTCACAACAATAATTTTCTTAGAAAGGTATATTCTTTTAAACTCCAATTATTAGATAACCTTAATTTCATATTTCTGTAACCAACATTTTACAAGGATGATAAAAAATATTTGTAATTTCAAATGTGTGTTACATTTGCTACCACACTCATCATATGCATAGTGTTTAAATTAACTTTAAAAAGGATATAAAGGCCTATATAATGTTTACTCTAGAACTACATTTGATCTATTATTAAATGTGTAATTTTATTTTTAAAAAAAAATTTTTTTTAACGTTTATTTATTTTTGAGACAGAGAGAGACAGAGCATGAACAGGGGAGGGGCAGAGAGAGAGGGAGACACAGAATCTGAAACAGGCTCCAGGCTCTGAGCTGTCAGCACAGAGCCTGACGCGGGGCTCGAACTCACAGATGGCGAGATCATGACCTGAGCCGAAGTCGGATGCTTAACCGACTGAGCCACCCAGGCGCCCCAATGTGTAATTTTATTTTGAAAAACATGTAGATCAATCCCCACAAAAGACATTGTTTGTTGGCATAACATTGTATTCTACTGCTCCAAGAAAGAAACATACTGAGAATATTTAACCTTTGATCTGAAATGACATGGTTCCAGACAATAATTTGCATTAGGGATCACCAAATCATCCTGCAGCATTTTGTAGGTGATTGAGAGAAAAATGTATCAGTCACTATGCTAAGTTGTAGGAGTATAATGGAGAAAAGACAGATGTAATCTAAAACCACCACAGCAGTTAACAATTTAATGGGAGATTCAATTATGAAAAATGGCAATTATAATCCATGTGATAAGTCAAATAAAAGAATAAATACGTAGGAGAGAATCTCCAAAAAATAAAGGGAAAGATGAAGGAAAAGTGATTGGAAAGAAAAGAGAAAATAGATGGGTAGTTAAGAGTGTTTTCAAGGGAAATGTAAAAAAACTCAAGTTTTTGAGAATAAAATGAGTAGTTGAGGAATTTTTTAAATGTTAAAATATCACTTTTTATTACTTTTATTTAAATGTAATCAGCTGTCTCTAGAAATTTAACAAAATAATATGACTCTTTTTTGTGGCAAGAAGCCTTTTAGAAAAATTATTCTTTTGTCTTCTGCTTTATCTGAGCTTTTACATAAGAAATAATTTTCTTTATTTTAAAGTGATTAAGGTAAAGCTAAGAGAACATACATTTCTAAAACCATCTCTCTCAATGTGATTCAGTTTATTGATCAAAAATTCCATAAAATGAATAAATTATGATGTTTTGATATAGGGCCCTCGTGGTGTTCAAGGTCCACCTGGTCCAACGGGAAAACCTGGAAAAAGGGTATGACTGGTTTTTATTGTGTATTTTGAGGGCATCTGAAATCATCAGTTATCTTGTTTGTTGTTGTTGTTGTTGTTGTTGTTGTTTCTTTGTGCCAGTAGGAATCCTTTTTGCTTAGTCATGTTCTTGGCATTATCAGGGTCGTCCGGGTGCTGATGGAGGAAGAGGCATGCCCGGAGAACCTGGGGCGAAGGTCAGGAGCTCACACATTTGTATATTCAGATCTTGTATGTCAGTTCACCTCTGAAAATTTTATATTTTAAAACAGAGTTTCTTGATATCAATGAATATTTCACAATTAAATTACAGTATAGAATTAGATTTGGAATATGATGATGATGATGATGATGATGATGATGATGATGTTTATTTTACAGGGTGATCGAGGATTTGATGGACTTCCGGGTCTGCCAGGTGACAAAGGTCACAGGGTAAGATATACTATTCTGTTACTTTGCATACAGGGACAATATAGGAATGTTATGAACTATTTTAGAATCATTGGACTTTAAGAAATAAAAAATAATAATTTAAATATTTGTAAAGACAATAATTTAGTAAATTACTGCATCTACTATATACTGGAAGAAAGAGAAGTAGAATTACAATGTAGAATTACACATGTAATACCAATATGAGTTCTTTAATTATTTTTAGACATTAATCATGCAAATATAAGTTCTGGCATAATCTTTATGTACATGTATGTGGAAGATATATTTATAGAAAGACAAGAGTGGAGATTTAATTTTGCCTCTTATTTTTTGATAATCACCTTAATTTCTCTCTTATATTTTATGTGTGGACATATACTCAATAGAGTCCTCTTTAGGCAGTCTGTCATTAATATACTGGACACTGTATTTTATTATCCTAAGTTAAATGGTACCCATTGACAGAGACACCACAAGCTATTTCTTGTGATAATATGAGCTTGCAATCCAACACAAGAGCTTATAATTTGCAAAACCTAAATAAACCACCATGCTGAACAGGAATCTAGGGGATATTTTTAGTGGGAAATTAAACTAAGAGGCAGTCTCTCAAAGAACAGCTTTGGACCTTCACATTTTTCTTCTTCAGAAGTTAAGAATGAAAATAAGACAAACTTTATGTAAATTAAGGAACATAAAAAGAAAAGAAAGAAACAGAAAAGAGAACATTATGGAAGCCTAGTAAGATATTTAGTGTATACCTACTATATGTCAAGAGAAATATACAGGGGCGCCTGGGTGGCTCAGTCGGTTAAGTGTCCGACTTCGGCTCAGGTCACGATCTCACGGTCCGTGAGTTCGAGCCCCGCGTCGGGCTCTGTGCTGACTGCTCAGAGCCTGGAACCTGTTTCAGATTCTGTGTCTCCCTCTCTCTCTGACCCTCCCCCGTTCATGCTCTGTCTGTCTCTGTCTCAAAAATAAATAAATGTTAAAAAAAAATTAAAAAAAAAAAGAAATATACAATATTCTTTTTTAAAAAATCCAAAATTTCTTTAGTCTTGAGTTGTACTGATTGTTATGAATTATTTTAGAAGCAGAAAAAAATAAAGTCAACCAAGTGTATCTCTGTTTAAAACAATCGTCATCAAAATAACTTTCTAAATGATTTAGTTTGTAATAATTATGTTAGGTATTTTATTTAAACCTTTTTGCTTTTAGAATTGAAGGAACTTTTTTTCTAGCATAGTAATATATAAAGTCAGTTAATGTAAAAATATGATTTATCTTTGCAGTGTCCTGAGAAGGACAAAGAAAGCATAAGTTTTTCCACCAAATGGTCTGTTATATTCAGCAGGATAGCTATAGGGTAGACTTCTGAATATTCTGCTTTATTTCATTTTCTAATCATATTTGTATTTGTTTAATAGGGTGAACGGGGTCCGCAAGGTCCTCCTGGTCCCCCTGGAGAAGATGGAATGAGGGTATATGAAACTTCATTTCTTTTAAGAAATATTTAAAATGAAAACATAAGAGAACAAAGTCTTGTTGAATTGATATATTGTCTAATTGCATTACCTCCCATTCATTTTGTCAATGACAGGGAGAAGATGGAGAAATTGGACCTAGGGGTCTTCCAGGTGAAGCTGTAAGCAACTTTCTTTCTTTTAAAATAATACCCTAGTTTGGAAAAATAGTGACCGGTGTCATACATGTATAGTCACTAATAAACTCAGGTGACTATAGAAGTCTTACCTAAGCTAACCAGGCAGTTGTTATGGGAAACCATTTTAAAAGAAAGGCACATAGAGGTCCAAGTTATAGAGAAAATCAGAGGTAACATCTTTTCAGCCAAAGAACTTACCTAGTTTTTGTTGCTGTTTCTTTGTTTTATTTTATTTTTTATATCATCAGTAGCTCCAGAATCTATATGTTTAGGATAAATGGATCTCATAACCAGAAGAAACAAAAAATTTACAAGCTTAGTATATATCATATATAAGGATGACATGTGCTAAATTATATTATTTTTTTCCACCAAATTATATAAATGAGGAAACTGAATTGGGAAGGTTTACCCAAAACTAATCAAAACACCAGACTAGAACCCAGGCCTCTTAATTTCAGTCCAAGCTTGCCACATTATAGGGCCTGTCAATGCAAAGGCATAATAGCTCAAGGGAATATGAGAGGTAATAAATTACTGTACTGATTTTTCTAAAGAAGGAAAAGAAGATAGAGGAGGGGAAAAAAGAAAAGGAGATATTGATTAATTTTAAATAATAATAATTAAAAACAATCTTCTCTCAGGAGAGTGGCTTCTATAATCTGTATATATAGTTATCCAGCTGTCTGTTTCTTTCCCTTTGTGAATATTCTCTCAAGAAGAAATATACCTAAATATGAAATGAGTGAAAATCAGGATTTTTCTATTTGTATAATTTATTTGATTGAAATATAATACTTAGTAAGATTCAGTATTGCCATTCCAATCAGAAAATGACACAAAAGTGGCATAAAATATGAAATTATTTCCTATTTAAAAATTTCCCAAGTAATTTATATGTAAATTTATAGAATCAGAGATACACAGTGTATGTGCTAAAACTCCCTGTTACCCATTCTGGCTTTTGGATCAACATAAACATGAGATATTTGTGTTATATAAAAATGGTATTTTAAACACTACTTGCCATGTGTTAATAAAAGATGTATAGATATTTTTGCTCCAAACATCGCATTAAAATGTCTTTAGAGGAGGAAGTGTACTTTGAGCGCATTCCTTATGAGGACATGCTTTTTTTTTTTTTTTTTCCTTCTAGGGTCCTCGAGGTTTGCTGGGACCAAGGGGGACTCCAGGACCTACAGGGCAGCCTGTATGTATTGCTGGAAATATTCAGAATTTTCTAGGAAAAGCTTGTTGTCACTCTTTAAAGCCCAAGGCCATGACAGCTTTCAGTAGACAGCTAAGTGTTTACTGCCTTATTGTATTCTGAGACCTAATGATGCTGCCTATTGGTTACACTGATCATTCTCCACTCTACCCCTTTCTTTCTTTTCTCCTCCTTTTTGTTTATCCACTTCACTGTTTCATGTTAAATTTCCAACACACAGTACAAAATGCTGCTAGGTTGTCTCCAATGTGGACACAGAAAGGAGAATATAGACCTTACCTTTTATCTCATCTCCTCTAAATCCTAAAATGAGTTTTAGTCACCCTAGACTAGTGGGTGCCATGCTATTAGGTTAGTCTTTTGATTTTCTATTGAGGCATTTAAACTTATAAACATCCATATGTATATTATATACATATATATATATTTTTTTTTTCCTTCATTGAAGGGTATTGCAGGTGTAGACGGCCCCCCAGGACCAAAAGGAAACATGGTATGTAGATAACATCTGTAAAATAACTCATTTCTGCCATCTAGGTTCTAACAAATCACTTTTGTTGCTAAGTCTAAAAAATTTCTTACATTTTGCTAAGTCCATTAAGTTCTGCTAGCATTAATATTTTCCAAGATTTTTCAGATTCTCCATAGGGAAAACTGATTTAGGGACTGATTTTCAATTGAGAAGAAAAAAAAAAAAACTACGCGAAATAGCCCTATTAAAGACTCTTTATATTTTCCTGTGGCAGGGTCCCCAAGGGGAGCCTGGACCTCCAGGTCAGCAAGGGAATCCAGGACCTCAGGTAAGTCTAAGCCACTGCAGCTCCTTTGAGATAATGGGGTAAGATCGTATCTTTTCGTGAGAAAACTGACAGCCTCAAAAATTCTGTGTAGGGCTGAAAATGTTTACAGTGTGAAAGTAGGAAGGCAATTCTTCCCCCCCCCCCCACCTTTTTTTAAATTAAGCAAATGTGCAGAGGCCCCTTTTTTCCAAGAATAAAATGAGTCATTCAGTGTTCATGGAATGCCAGGGCGAAAGCCACACCTGCAGAAGGGTCTGAATCGGATCACATTACAATCACGCTGCCAAAAGAGTAGCTTGTGTAAAATGCCTCATAGTGTTCCAAAACTTTCTGGGAAATGTGGGGAATGTATACAGATTCTCATAACTCCTTGCATGTGAAATAGAAGGTTATTTTACTTTTTTAAAAAATTCGTTCTTATGATGTGATTCCTGACATGTGAAATAAATTCTTTTAAAATAGGGTCTTCCTGGTCCACAAGGTCCAATTGGTCCTCCTGGTGAAAAAGTAAGTTACTCTGTTTGTTCTAGTAATCTGGCGACCAATTTCGGGTTGTCAACCTTAGCCAGATGCAATGCCTTGCCATCTGGTTTTGATAAGATGTTGAGATGGCTCAGCACATAAGGAAATAATCTGGAGTAAAACCTTGAGGGTACAGTGTGAGGGGAAGCCATTCATGCATCTCTGAACTATAAATGATAAAATATCACATATTTCCATTTGGATAGCTTCCAAATGTGACATTCTCAGCTATATTAATTTTAGAAATGTACTGGAATGAATGAATGCTTTCTCTTCCTTTCGGTTCTCCTTTTCTTTCTCATTATTTAAAAAATGTCATTAGATTTGCTGTGACAAAGGGTTTTTTAGGAAGATCTGATTAAGGGAAAATTGTGAAGTTATGATTCCCACCATTTTTTATGTATAAATGGCAAAGAATGTTCTTGTTAATAACTCAATGTCTGGATCAAAAAAATAATAAATCTTTGATTAAAAAGATGTTTTTCTCTGATTTCTTCTGCCAGATTCCTTAAGTAATATTCCTGTCTCCTATAGTTACAGTACAATGTTAACAGGTTCTTTTTAATGTCTTTTTCCCCTTACTTGTGTTGATTTATGTGAACATATAATTTAAAAAAAATAAACAGTTTTACTGGGGTGTAATTTCATACCATAAAATTTCACTCATTGTGAGTGTACTGGCCAATGATTTTCAGTAAATATATAGAGTTGTGCCACAATCACAATTTTAGACCATTTATACCACCCCAGAAAGAAACTTTATGTCAATATGCACTTGTGTTCTACCCACTTAGACAACCACTAGACTTAGACAACCACTAATCTGTTTTCTGTCTTTATAGATTTGTCTTTACTGGGCATTTAATGTGAATGAAATATATGAGTGAATATAAAATATGAATTTAATCATATAAATGAATATAATATGTGACCTTTGAGTCTGATTTCTTTCATTTGACTTAAAGTTTTTGAGGCTTATTATGTTGCAGCATACATCATTTTTTTTTTTTTTGCTCCTTTTTATTGCCAAATGGTTTCCATTAATGGAATATACTCCATTTTGTTTACTTGTTCAGCAGTAATGGACTTACAAGTTGTTTAAGCTTCTTAGCTGCTATCAATAGTGCTGCTATGAATATTTGCATATAGGTCTTTGTGTGGACAAATTTTGATCTCTTTTGGGTAGATACATAGGTTACCATGGGTTATATGCTGCACGTAATGCTTAACATTTGAAGAAGCTTCCAAACTGTTGCACCATTATTTCCTTCCCATCAGCATTGTATGAAGATTCTAGTTTCCTTAGATCTTCATGAATGTTTGTTTTTCTTTTTGATTATGGTCATTCTTCTTGGAGCGAAATGGTATCTCATTGTGCTATTAATTTCCATTCCCCTAACCACTAGTGATATTGAGCATCTATTCATGTGCTTACTGGCCATTTCTCTATTTTCTTTGGTAAAATATCTTTTCACATACTTTGGTAATATTCTAATTGAGTTATTTATCCTATTATTATGTTGTGAGAATTAACATCAAATTTAAGTTGTCTTTCAAGTGCTTTTTTTCTGTGCATATTTTCTATATGGTACAGTATTAGAGCTCTTTTGGAGACTGCCCTATGTATTTAAAATGTAAAGTACCAAAGGTGATTTCACATATGTACTTTAAGACATTTCTTTTTAAAGTTTTTTTTTGTTTTGTCTTGTATTTTGTTTTTGTTTTTGTTTTTTTTGAGACAGAGAGAGAGAGAGTGTGTGTGCATGCAAGTGGGGGAGGAGCAGAGAGAGAGAGGAAGAGTGATTATCCCAAGCAGGCTCCATGCTGTTAGCTCAGAGCCCTACATGGAGCTTGATCCCACAAACTGTGAGATCATGACCTGAGTTGAAATTGAGTCAGATGCCTAACCGACTGAGCCTCCCAGGTGTGCTCAAATCTTTACTTTAGATCAGAAATTTTAATTTGGGCCTATTTTACCATACTTTAGATTAGCTCATCATGACCAGAATATATTCATAATAAATTGTACTTGAGGCATATGCCTATCAAGTTTTCTACCATGCATTGGATTACTAAGAGGAATTTGCTGTTAAGGTAGACTAGAATATCTGAATTCCCTTTGTCAAGCCAAAGGGAAAATACAAGATTTGGTTCATTGTACTTGTGGTAAGAAGAAGGCTGTCTTAAGCATTAGCTGCTTCCTTCTGTGGTCTGAATGTATCTAATTTGAGGGTTCAAAGATAGTCTCTTTTTATCAAAACAAGAAAGGAACTCAAGAACACAAGAGAAGCATGTTTATATTCTTTTATTCTGTTTATATTGCATCTATGTTACATTTTATTTTGCATCTATATTACTTTTTTTTTTTTTTTTTTAATGATACACTGTATTGTGTTCATTCTGGGTCAAGAGCCCTTTCTCCCAAAACTTGGTGAATAATATTTTCAGTTGGATCATGGTAGAATCTAACAGATATAACTTAACTATTGTCATATATTTTAAATTCCCAGTAACTTTTATATTTTTCCCTAAGTTATTATAGCCTGTACTTTTATTATATTTGTGATAAAATATTTGATAAAATTTTTTAGTTAACTAAATTGGATAAAACAACAGTATCCTTTATCCTGACATTTTGATAACTTATATATGCTGAACATTTCTTGTGATTTAATTTATGACATCAGAATTTACATCACTCACATGTTAATTTCTTTACAGAAAACTAATAGTATTATATAATGTTATGAGTTAAGAATGAAATAACAAGACACAAAATAAAGATTAAAGTCAAGGACTTTGAAGACATGGATATGGATCTGGGTTCATTTATATTGAAACTCTCTCATATATTAACATTAGTTAATTTACCCATACCCATGATGATATTTCATGGAATTGAGACTTAAAATGGACGGTATATTAAAAAAACACTAATCTTTTGCTTAACATAACTCCTCATTCCATCTCTCTCTCTCTCTCTCTCTCTCTCTCTCTCTCTCTCTCTCTCTCTCTCCTTCTCTCTCTCTCTCTCTCTCAAAATAAATAAACATTTAAAAAGTAAATAAAAATAAAAGAGATGGATTTATTTTAACTTAATATTTTTCTCCAAGTTGGGGCACCTGGGTGGCTCAGTCGGTTAAGCATCTGACTTCAGCTTAGGTCATGATCTCACAGTTCATGGGTTTGAGCCCCGAGTCAGGCTCTGTGCTGACAGCTCAGAGCCTGGAGCCTGCTTTGGATTCTGTGTCTCCCTCTCTCTCTGCTCCTCCCCAACACATGCTCTGTCTCTACCTCTCAAAAATAAAGAAAACTAATAAAAAAAATTTAAAAATATTTTTATCTAAGTTTTTATTTAAATTCCAGCTAGTTAACATATAGTACAATATTAGTCTCAGGTGTAGACTTTAGTGATTCATCACTTACATACAACATCCGATGCTCATCATAGCAAGTGTCCTCCTTAATACCCATAACCTGTTTAACCCATCCCCCTGCCCACCTCCCCTCCAATAATTATCAGTTTGTTCTCTATAGTTAAGAGTCTGTTTATTGGTTTGCTTCTCTTTCTCTCCCCTATGTTCGTCTGTTTTGTTTTTTAAATTCCATGTGTGAGTGAAATCATATAGTATTTGTCTTTTTCTGACTGACTTATTTCACTTAGCATAATACTATCTGGTTCCATCCACATTGTTGCAAATGGCATGATTTCATTCTTTTTTATGGCTGTGTACCATTCCAGTGTGTGTGTGTGTGTGTGTGTGTGTGTGTGTGTGTGTGTGTTGCATCTTCTTTATCCATTCATCAGTTGATAGACACTTTGGCTGTTTCCTAACTTGGCTATTCTTGATAATGCTGCTATAAACATTAGGTTCTTACTAGATATGTTTCCTGAGTCAAGGAAAGCAAAAACAAAAATAAACTATTGGGACTTCATCAAAATGTAAAGCTTCTGCACAATGAAGGAAACAATCAACAAAACTAAAAGGCAGCCTACAGAATGAGAGAAGATATTTGCAAATGATATATCTTCTAAAGGGTTAGTGTCCAAAATATATAAATAACTTATCAAACTCAACACCTAAAAAACAAGTAATCTAGTTAAGAAATGGGCAGAAGACATGAATAGACATTTTTCAGATTTCCAGATGGCTGACAGACACATGAAAAAATGCTCAACATCACTCATTGTCAGGGGAATACAAATTAAAACTACAATAAGATATGACCTCACATCAGTCAGAATGGTTAACTCAGTTTAAAAAATCATTTTATAGTTCAAGAGTTTTAATATTTCTAGTCCATTAAATATAGCAGCAACAAAAAATCCATGTAGTCTTATGTGTAGGTGATGGTTGTGGAGATATCGTGTCTGTTGATAAGAATAACTAATGGAATAGTTCTGCATTTGTAATCAACATCTTGTTTTCAAGAAATAAGACAATTGTCTTGAGAGAAAAAGATAATGTATGTCACAGACAAAATACTGCCATTAAAAATATGTTGTTTTACAATGATTATTACATAATGTTAGATTACTTGACTTAAAATGACTTTTCAGAGTGGTAAACGGGATTGAAACATTTAAATCTTTTAAATGAGAGGCAGTTAACCTCAGTTATAAAATAAAAATTGTTCAATTTAAAGGATATCTTCATTTTTTTGTTATTCTATTGTAATTTAAGTTATATCTCTTATAACATTATACTGTAAATCTACATAAATGTAATGCTTTTCCTAAATACCCTTTGAGAATGAAAAAAATGCTAAATTGTGTCCACTATCTAGGCTTGCTTATATATGTTTTCCCTTTCAATTGTTTCTAAATTCTGGCTAATAACTTGACCAGTAAGCAATACTTGTTTGAACTCTGGAGACTTGATATGTTAATTATTCTCAGCAGAATGCCCATGTTCCTATCAAGAAAGAGTTTACTTTTTGCAATAGTGATTCTTACTATGTTCCAACTGTAGTAGTGGCATGTTAAAAGAGATTTGAAACCCTCTGTGGTCAAATGGAAATTAAGAGTGATGTGTTGAATAGATAGTTACTTTGTTGTTATTTGTTAGTTGCATATTAGCTTATGAACTTTGACGTCAAAATATTAGATTTGTTTTTATGTCCTATGAATAACTGTCACAATATAATATATTTCTCACATATTTTAATAATTAGTTATATTTTATAAGTATTACTATGTAATTATTTCAATCAATACATATCAGTATCTTTGATAGACATGTGCATTGTTTATTTTTCAATGATATAAATCAATATATTTCTGATCTATATTACTTTTCTTTTTATTCTCTAAGCTCTAGTTTATTGTGGTATGCAAAACCTAATTTGTTAATAAAAAAAGATACATTTGGGACTACTAAGCAGGCCAAAACTAGCATGTTTTTGATGTAGGTCAAATTTGGTTTTCATTTATCTCTATATATCATTTTCCACATATGTTTAATAGTTATTTAAATGTTTGTTGCTTATAGATAAAAACCAGTGACTTGAGTTAAGAATTTTATTAATAGTATATTCCTGCATAAAAGTTATATTTTTCATTATTCTCATTTAAAAGAGAAATAAGATGCTTTTTCTCTGTTTAATTAGGGACCACAAGGAAAACCAGGACTTGCAGGACTTCCTGGTGCTGATGGGCCTCCTGTAAGTAATAGTTACTTGTCATTAAAATTTCTACATATTTATCTTCAAAAATAGGTTTCACATGTGTTTTAGAAGTGATTTTTTTTTCTGAAGTTAGTAATAAAAACAAATTGAGCCAGTAATTAAACATTGATCCCTCTCAAATACCATTGCATCATGTTACTTCCATATTGCAAAATCTTTAATGATCATGCAGTGATTCTTGGATAAACTCATTCTGGTGCTCTGGTGCCAGAATCTCAGATGCTCAGATTTTCCTACTTCCTCATGAGCCATTAGTTCCAGGCAAACAGATCCACTCACTATTCTCTCAGCGTTTCTCAAATCATCTTTATCTCTATACCTTTCGTAGCACTTTTTTTTTTCATTGCACTTTTCCATTCTCTCTTCTTTTTCAAAGTACCTCTTTCTTGAGGGTCCAAGGGGTAATTTCTCACCATTTGTAAATTTCCTTAAACACTTTCCATGAAAATCCTCAGCCTCCAGGGATTCCTTCCTTCTAGAAATATAGCAGTGTTTATTGTACCCCAAATGTAATAATAAATAATGTAAATATATTATCTCTACAGTTGTTATATATAAAAATTGGTTATTTATGCTTTTTTTTTCTCTTCAAACTACTTAGATTTTTGAGCTAAGATGCGAAATTTGTATTGGGTATAATTGTGATGGAGTAATACATTTTTGCTTATTGAATCTCGAGAATTTTATTATTAACACTATTAGTATTTATGATCTTGCTATATTATCAAATGTCCCGTTCATATGCCTTAGCTGCCTTTTGAAGGTGCGTATTTCATTATTTGATCAATCTGAGAAATAGAAGTCAGATTAAAATGCCTCTATATAAGAACTGTTGATACCAGAGTTGAATTGTTAATGATGATCTGTTTTGTTTTATGTACTTTTTCCAAACTCTCAAATACATTATGTAGTTGGTGAAACTTACATCCATAAAATTTAAGCTTATGTTTCCTTCCAAATGCTACAGTTTATAATGTTGTTTAGGGCCATATGCACAGATGCAAAATGTTCAATATCTTTTGAAACCATAGGTTTGAAAAAAAAGCAACAATTTCATAGTATTATAAACTACCATTAAAATTGCATCTTACCAGTATATGTTTTTGCTAAATATAGGGTCATCCTGGAAAAGAAGGCCAGTCTGGAGAAAAAGGTGCTCTGGTATGTTACAGAGTATCTATGTAGATGTCCTGTCACCTTATGTCTAAGAGAAAATGCTTTACTTCAGTCATCTTTATGATATATATATGTATATATGTATAAATATATAAACATATAATATATATGTAAACATTACATATATATATTCTTATCATTTAGGGATAGGAATATTAGAAAGTAAGTACATGAAAATAGTTTGTTTCTACCTTTAAATATGTCTTTACTCTCTAAAGATTTCTTTTGCTATCATTTAAATACAGTAATGTTCTGGTAGTTATTTTTATTCAAGGTTTAAAAAAACAGATGTGCCTTAGATAACTTTTAATTTTGTAATAGTAATTTTATAAATTAGAGTATATTCTTTTTTAAATAAATACTCTCATGATCAGAGATAAATCTAGATTTTGCAAAGGTAGTATATGTGGAATGAATGGCCATAAATGACAATATGAAACTGGGTAAGAATTACTAAATATCATTAAACTATTTATGTCACTCTAATTTTACTTTATTACTCTCTGGTAACTTTTAAACAAGAGAATATTTAATTGTAAGAGCAATAATTATCAAAATATCTAAATAAAATGTTAAAATAAGAGCTTATTTATTGTTAGTACTACTTTGAATTACAAGGGAAGGGGGTAGGATCAGTTTGTTTAGAGTTGGTAGTTTTAGATTTTTATTAAAATAGCATTAAAACACAGCATTACTATAGAAATTATATATTCTATTTAAAAAATTGTTTCCTTTAGGTAAACTAATTAAATGAAGCCAGCTGTGGAAAATATGTAAATTTTGATCATCTTCTTGATAATGTTTATCTTATTTTTTCATAAACATATAATACAATAAATTTGGAGTAGGTAGGGCTAATCACATGGTTTGTTCATCCTATCTGACTTCAGAAACAAATGATAAACCTCAAATAATCTTTACCAGTAGTAGAAAAATATCATATTCTTGTAGATTATTTGGTAAAATTACCGTGTGTGGATGAGTAGCACTTTCAACATAATGCATGTTTAAATAGCAATGGGTCTTTTTCAGGGTCCTCCTGGTCCACAGGGTCCTATTGGTTACCCTGGCCCTCGAGGAGTAAAGGTAAACGTTATTTTTTTTCACACCATTTATTTTCAGTGAAAAATATTACAATCACTTAATCCTTCTAATTTATTCTATAGGGAGCAGATGGTGTCAGAGGCCTCAAGGGCTCTAAAGGTGAAAAGGTAAGATATAATTTATTTAGGTGATTTTAATTGCTACATATCTATTAGATCAAAAATTTAAATTCATTCAACAGCTATTTAATTTCCCCATATATTAAGTGATTACTTGATAGCAGACATTTGTACTGTGTATCATGGAAACTTTTTTGAAAAAAGATTATACCCTGGGGTGAGGACTACATTATAGAACAGAAGCAAAGATATGTCATAAACAGAATTAATCCTATATCCCTTTTTTTCTTACATGTGTTTACCTTTTATAAATCATAGAGTTGCCTATGAATAAATTAGCCACAGGGCTTGTACATATCCAGTTATATGCCTAACAGAGGAATGTTTATTCCCTTCTTTCTTTACTGAAATCCCCAAAGTTAAGCTGAAATGCATTGGAAATTATGAAAGTTAGAAGTACTCTAAATCAATTGGGGGAAGAAGAAATCTTAGATATTATACTGTATGCAAAACAAAAATATTAATGAGAAGAAATAAAGATTAAAACTAGGCAGAAGTGAATGAAAGAATGTGGAATTTTTCATAAAGCATTTGTAGTTTAATTGTCCTTGGGAAAAGAAACTGAAAGTGAGGTGTTTTTTTTGTTTGTTTGTTTACATAAATGTTTAATGTAAGTGTAGAACCCCCAGATCCTTCACTGATTATGTTAAAATAAAATGGCAGGGGCACCTTGGTGGCTCAGGTGCCCAACTCTTGATTTCAGCTCAGGTCATGATCTGCGGTTTGTGGGTTCGAGCCCCATAACAGGCTCTGTGCTGATAGCTCCGGAGCCTGGTGCCTGCTTTGGATGTATTCTGTGTCTCCCTCTCTCTCTGCTCCTCCCCTGTCTCTCTCTCTCTCTCAAAATAAACAAACATTAAAAAAAAAGTAAAATGGCATTACTCACAGGCAGTATTATTCTTAATACAATATTATATTTAAAAAATAGTGTTTAGAATAAAATGTTTATAGCTTTGTTGAGAAACTATGGAATATAAATTTTGATTTTAATGATAATTTAGTTCCCATAGTCATAATGTTATTAAAAGCACCAAAAAAAAAAAGAAGCACCTTGTGTGGATTTGATACCAATGAGGAATGCAAAACAAGGACTGAAGGGATGGTACTATTATATCCATTATAATTTTTTCTAAAAAATAAAAAGTAACATACTGAGGCATTGTTAAGTAATGCAACTATATTCAGTTCTACTGTATAAAAATTATTATGAATTTGAAATGAACTCAGTTACTTTGATAAGAATCCCAGTTCATTCTGATCATCACAGATGAACTTCAGGGATAATGTCCTATTGAGTTGGTAGTTGAGCCCAATGATTGGTCAGATAGGGTTGAACTTGTAATTATTTGCAGATGGCCTATGCAAAAAAAAAATACATATATACACACATATAAGCATTTTCTCTGTTTGCAATATTTCTTAAGACATTTAAGAGTTAATTCAAATTTTTGTCTGCAATAAGTGCCTTCCAAAGAGTTTAGGAAAGACAGTGTTTAAAGGAAAGGTTAATTGGGGTGGGAAAGTTGTAAACTTGCTGGAAAAGAGATAGTGGCAAAATGACAGAAGTAAGTAAGAATATAGATGATGAGATACCTGTGAAGAGAAATTCACACAGGAAAATAATGTATACTGCTTATATGTAGAAAAACAATTGGAGATTATTGGTTGTTTTGAATGGTGTGTGATCTCAGAAGCAACAAGTAGATGTAGAGAAAAAGAATTAAAAATAAAAAAAAATTAAATGTTTGTTGTTTAATGTTTTTTAATGTTTATTTTTGAGAGAAAGAAAGCCAGTTGGGGAGAGGCAGAGAGAGGGGGAGACACAGAATCTGAAGCAGGCTCCAGGCTCTGAGCTGTCAGCACAGAGCCCGCCGCGGGCTATAAAAATTTTGAGTTCCAATTCTAGTTCTCATACTAAGTAGACTGGTAAACTGAGGCAGATTGTTTAATTTACTGAGTCTTATTTTAAGTGTGTAAAATAAAAACATTGTCCTAAAAAATCGCTAAGGTAATTTTCAGCAATACTTTTTTTTGTATCTTTTATTATATTTATACCTGTTATTTTATCAAATCTAATAACGTATTATGTAGATTAGAGAAATTCATATAAAAGTTAATGGAAACTTTGTTCTAATACAAATTCTCCCTATTTTCAAACTGTGAAGAGTCATTAAATATTAGTGAATTTTAATATCTATTATTTATTTTGTTTTTCTGAGAATGTTTATAATTGGCCATTTTTCTTGAAAGAGATAAGGAAGGATGTTGAAACTTTTTTTCTTTTTACACATAACAATGTTAATTGTTAACTAAAGGTGAAAAAGCAAGTTAGTACCCTAACTAGAATTAGAATTCTTCATTGTACAGACAGATGTGTTCCTTAGACCTTACGCAACATAACCCAATGACAAATGGCATAGGTGAATTCCTTGTTTACCCCTCTCCTAAAACTGTTTCCTTTTTTCTTTCTGAAGATTAATTCAGACCTGATAGTTTTAGGACTGAAAAGCTTAGTAACTTGATAGAGTCACTTGTTTTAAAAAATGCCACTTATTGTAAGGATACACCTAATAATTTAAATCTTCTAATTTATTTCTTATTTGCTTTTCTAATTTATTTTCTAATTGTGAACATATTGAAAACAAAGATGTGCCAGAAATAGCTTATAGTCAATGATCTTCTCTCCTAAAACAAAAATTTGTGCCTGGAAAAATTGTAAAATCTGTTATTGATTTTTTGACTTAGATTTCAGTGTTCTTTAAACTAAATTTGGCAACTGTGTAATTACCTTTCTCTCTAGAGAGAAGGTAATGAAGACAATAGTCAATAGGAAGTTAAATGGTCATTTTCAGCTTTTAAGCCTCTATTATTGCCCAGTTGCATCCAGTACAGAAAGAATCCTACTTACACGGCTACTTTATAGCCAGAATACTGAAAACGTCATGCTTTTGTCTTAAAGGTAACTTCTAGACCTGTCATAATTTTTAGGTTTAAGCAAGATACCAGATTGGACCCCGTTTCCAGGTTTAGGTCTCATATCCATAATTACCTAATATGTTCTGGATCTTAACATACCTTGCTAAACACACACTGAGGCATGTTCACTTAGTAAGGGTCCATTTAGTAAATGTTTATTAAATGGCATGGTTATTGAGGAGCAAAAATGTATGAGGCACTGGAAGCACAGAGGCTAATTAGGCATAAGTCTTATTTTCTACCAATTAATAAAAGAAAAAAAACTATGATTTACTAAGTGCAGGGTGGCATGTTCTGATAATAATAAATGTTCAGTGGGAGCACACAAGACAGAGAGGTTAATTTCAAGGTGGGAGAAAGACTGAGGTCATAGGAAACTTCACAGCAGAATTATGAACTGAGTCTTGGAAGAAGAGTAAAGGTAGACAGAGGTAGACAGAGAAGGTAAAGGGTTTGCAGGTGTGTGTATGACAATGGCAACCAATGCAAAAATTACAAATGGAAATATAGGTAATTAATTTTTTCTAGAACTCAATCTCAGTGCATTTGGGTAGGGGGTAGAGGGGAGATTCAAGATCAAAGATATGACTGCCAAAATGAACAAGCAAGGGCTAGATCATGCTTGTCAGAAGGGGAGGGGAGAGATGGCAGCTTATATTCATTATTAACAATTTGGAACCATTGAGTTGTTTTAAAGTAAAAAATTGTGTGATCAGTTTTGTTTTTTATAGAGGTCACTTGGCAGCAGAATGTGGAAGTATATGTGCCAATCTTCCTAGCTCTGTTCTCATACTCGGCCTGAAATATCCTTTCCTCAAACTTTTTAAGTAATATCCATTCTCTAACTCCTAATTAAGATACCAACTGCCCTGTCAAACCTTCTTCAAATAGCTTCTTGCCTCACTACCACCAACACCAGAACCATCATCATCTTCATGTTTTTATCATCTGAACATCCATCTCCATGTGTATCAAAGTTAATGCAAATGTTCTATCTTAGTTTTTATTGTTAAAAATCTCAAAATACTCCATACATGGACTCAGAACAGAGTAATGCTCAATTAATGCTATTGAAAATTGAATGGTTATTCTTTAGTAATTTAATTTTTTTCTTGAAATTAAGAGACATTAAGTTTGTTCATGAAGCTTACTTTTATTTATTCTTTATTTTTAATTTTTTTTTGAGGGAGGGATGGGCAGAAAGAGAGAGAGAAAATCTTAAGCAGGCTCCACACCCAGTGTAGAGCCTGATGTGGGGCTGGATCTCACCATGAGATCAAGACCTGAGCCAAAAACAAGAGTGGGATGCTTAACTGACTGAGCCACCCAGGCAGCCCTATGAAGCTGACTGTTAAAAATCTAAATTTCACTCAGAATAGTATGAAATATTTCTGCTTTCTTTACTAAAGGAAGCCCAGTTTTCAGTATTACTGAACTGATGTGATAATGAACATTCTCTATTGACATGTAAAGAATAATGTTGGCTTGCTTATTTTACATCTGAAAAGAGATTGTAATATAGAATACAAGTTGAGCTACAAGGCATTTATCTAAAGCACATGATACAAAATGCATACTATAATATTCTTTAGTGTGAATTAGTATAAAATTAAGGGTAAAAACATTTTAATTGGTAATCAAAAGTCCTTGTATTCCAAAGTTAAAATGATAATTATTTAAATATTTACTTTTTATGTGTTCAGATGGCATAAGATATATGTTATTATAAGGGAATGGTTATATCCCCCATAAGACAGAGATCTAATTGACATATTGGAGGAAAATTTCCTGGAGTAACTTGGAGCCAATAATAATAGAAAGACGACAGGATACAGGCAATAAAGATTAGAATAGGGAGAAGGAGATTTCACAGCTAGGATTCACATTTCCCAGAACAATTTTCCCTAAATTATCAGTGTTCATATTTTATATAGCCATGTTTTAGATTCATTCAAGCAAATCATTAAACACCAGTTTTATTACTTTTATTTTTTAGGGTGAAGATGGTTTTCCAGGATTCAAAGGTGACATGGGTCTTAAAGGTGACAGAGTAAGTAAGAGGAAAATTCGTACTAAAATAAACACTTACATGTGTGTGTATATGTAGGCATGCGTGTGTATATCCTTATATTTAAATATAGAAAGCACAGAATAAATAAAAATGTTCGTACTGAGACTTTGCTCACTTTGATTTTTATATGAAGATTAGACATGTTAATTTTTGTGGAGACAATATAGTCTTTCAGATATTACACTAAATTCCCATGTTCTACATCGTGTGTGTGTGTGTGTGTGTGTGTGCATAAAGTTGAGTAGTATTATTTATAGGTATTTTCTAAGTTGATGATCAAATTGTTTAAAAGAAGTGGTTTGAAGGGCGTCTGGGTGGCTCAGCAGTTTAAATTGTCTGACTCTTGATTTTGGCTCAGGCCAGGATCTCTCATTTTGTGGGTTTGAGCCCTGAATTGGGGTCTGTGTTGACAGTGCAGGGCCTGCTTGGGCTTCTCTCTCTGCCTCTCTGTCTTAAAAGGTTTTATAGGTTTCTTCTAAATTTTGTGGTGAGCTATTGCTTGGAAACCATGTATTTGCAACTTTCTTGAACTTTCATTATTAGTGATCTTGAATTTTTGAGCATAAAAGTAGTACACTTTTTTTCTGGTAATGAATGTCTAGAAAACAAACAAAAATACGAGTTTCCCAAAGTAAATTAAACTACATGCTTTATTGGGAAGATTTATTTTATCTAACACCATAATACCTAATATATCTAAGCAAAGAAGCATACTGCAGAATTTTTTTGTTATCCTAAAATGTATGTAATGCTTGTTTCCAGAATGGGGGCAATGATTTACACATTTCAGTCCCTAAAACTATAAATGTGAAAAACAAGTCTAAAATGGAGGCATTTTTCTTGTGTTCCAAAAGTGTTTTCCAAAATTGCTATTGTCAGAGAGGAAAATTACTTTTTCCTACTAACCTGCTAGTTTCTCAGGCTGGGGCCCTGTAAAATTAGATTGACAAAAGACAAATTAACAAAAGGAAAACAAACAGAAGTTTTCTAGCCTGTGCCTCAAGTTTACACATGGGAGCACTCCATGATAATTAACTCAAAGGGGTGGTTAGAATTTGGGCTTATATGGCATTTCAGCAAAGGAAGAATAAATTTTTAGAGAGATGACAAGGAAAAGGACTTTTAGTTTCTAGGGCTGCAAATTGTGGGAAGGTAGATATATTGGAAACTAAAGGTAGACAAAGGCTAGTTAATGAAGTTTGTTGAATAGATTCCTCTGGTGTCTGCTTTTGGCTCCAGACTGATAAGGGTCTAGTTGTCTCCAATGATTAACATTTGTCTTTTCTTGTAGAAAGGGGAGGGAGGGCACTTTTGAAAATTTATATCCTGCTGTTAGCAGCTTCTCTTACATCTGCTTCTTCTCAGTTGCTTTCAGTTCAAACTAATCTTCACACCAGAGTGGCATATTTTGGGGTTGATTATTCTGCCACCCTATACCATCTAACTTTGAATCTTATTTTTTTTTCTTCCTCTGTGCAACACAGATGTGTTAAAATTACTTTAATATTAAACATGGTAGCATCAGGCTGTTGTAGGTTTTCAAATGTCAGACTAGGATGGGAGGGCGATCTGGCTGCGACATCTGTTACCCCATTGATCGCCAGGGTTGATTCAGCTGATCTGGCTGGCTAGGCGGGGGTCCCCTTCCTTCCTCACCACTCCACGTGTGTCCCTCCGGAAGCACGCTCAGTCGAAGAGGACAACTTTCCCCAATACAGGAGGACCCTTCTTCGATCAAGGGTATACGAGTAGCTGCGCTCCCCTGCTAGAACCTCCAAACAAGCTCTCAAATGTCAGACTATATTCAGTTGTCTATTTACCAATGGAAAGGTTGATGAAGTCAAACGTTTTCAGGCCTCTTTGTCATAAATAAAACATAAGGAAATAAATGAAGAGTTGAAGAATATGACTTTCTGATAGACTATAATGTCTGTTATTCAATCTCCAATGTATTTTAAATTATAAGAATTTTGCTACTCTGTGTTTCAGGGAGAAGTTGGTCAAGTAGGTCCAAGAGGAGAAGATGGCCCTGAAGGACCCAAGGGTCGAGCAGGTCCAACTGGAGACCCTGGTCCTTCTGGGCAAGCAGGAGAGAAGGTCAGTGAACAACTTTAAATTCACAGATGATGTTTCATTGTCATTTAAAAATATTTTTAATCATCTATGTCAGAAAACTAGAGGATTCTATTGCGTTTCAAGCATATCCGTATACTATTAGGAGTACAACCATGAGAGGGCTACATTGATCCTTTTTCACTCTCCCTTGTCACCTATCCCCTCTGCTCTCCTTGGCCTTGCAGAATTAGTAGTTCTTCAAGCTCTTGCACGTTCATTAGAGATTAAGAATTTGATTGTGATTGGGGCGCCTGGGTGGCTCAGTCGGGTAAGAGTCTGACTCTTGATTTCGGCTCAGGTCATAATCTCGCAGTTCCTGAGTCTGAGCCCCACATTGCTTGGGATTCTCTCTCTCTGTCTCTCTCTCTCTCTCCCTCTCTCTGCCTCTCTCTCTCTCTCTCTCTCTTTCCCCCCTTCCCCCACTTATGCTCTCTCTCTCTCTCTGTTGCTATCGTTCTCTCTCTCAAATAAAATAAAACTTAAAAAAAGTTTAAAATAGAATTTGCATGTGATTAACAATGGATCAAAGAATCAATGAAAGATGGTATACTTATTGTTTTAGAAGAGGTAGAATTATCTTTGCTCCTCATGCCAAAATGTACACTTTATATTTTTTCACATGAACATGCATTTTCATAGGCAAGTGTTTTACAAAATGATGATGTCAAAGCCCAACTTGAAGAGATTAATTTTAGTCTAGTGTTAACCCAGGCATCACTATGTTTTAAAACGTCCCCATAATTGTAATATTCATTGATTTAAGAGCCACTGTACTATATATACTATGTCAGAAAATATTTTCAACCATTACATTTACATTTTCATGTAATATTAGACAACATTAAAACTATGGCATCATAAAGTATTTAGTGATATGGTGAACACCTCATAATGTAACTATGAAGTTAAATTAAGAAAGAACTAGAAATTCCCATGACAAGTGTTATCCTATTTGTACACTAAAGAAAAATATAAATACGAATTATTTCTTGGTGGTATAACTCAGATGATTTCCTTCCTTTTAATATGTATACCTGCTTTCCAAATTTTCTATATTGAGCATGCCACTATTCTATAAAATATGAGAATTCCATGCTGTTTAAGAAAACTCTTAATTTCCCTCCTTGCCATCCTGGCTCAGAAGAACAATATATAAGGATTACACAGGCACTGTGACTGCATAGGTAAGAAGATGTTTCCTCATGTCACTATGAATCATCTGATGTAGTAGTTCTTCTAAAGTTTCACCCTCCCAGTTGTCATTTGTGAACTGATGAATAATGTCATCGTGTTTAGGCAGGGAAGGAAAGGATGAGAGGAAACAAAGGCTTCCAAGGCCCTATCACCCTTCCACTTAGAGTACTCACTAGCCAATAGTTTCAGACTATTATGGGAACTTCCTCCCATCCTTCCTCCACTTTATTCTTGTAAATGACGCCAGAGTCTCTTCAGAGGCATCAGGACTTTACCCCACAATTCTTCTTTAACATTTCATTAGCATTTTCCCTTTATGGAAGTTGCCCATCACCATATTGAAAAGGCAAACAAAACTTCTGCCTGGATTTATTTTGAAATGACTCTAAAGTGAGTAAGAGTCTATATTATAATACAGTAATTAACATGGAACACAAAGACTTCATGATCATAATTAGAGAATTTCATTAACCTTGAAATCAGTGGCATAAAACAGACATGATAACTTAATGCATCCAAAGGGACATCATTATAAGCATACTTCTTAGGGCTTGTTTGCATATTTTCCATCTGAAGACCGCTTACCTATGCAGTGTTGATCTTGAATCAGACAACTCTTTAGTTCAATCTGTAATAACAAGGTCATAAACTATATTCCTATTTTCTTACCTTGATTCATCCAGTAAAATATTTATTGTGGTTCATAAAGTTGCTGTTCCTCTCTTACTGTTACATGTAGTAATATGGATTTGTTTTTGTTTCTATTCTTATTTTGTTTAAATGTACATGGGAAACAATGATGCTATGTGCTTCCCAATGTTTTAAGACTTTGATAAATAATATTATATATATATGGAGTGTGCTTTTATAAAATCTTAAGGAAAATAGTCACAGTAAAATTCCATAAACACTTTACTCAGAAATTTAGTTTAATTTTCTCATTACCTGTATTTTTAAGTTAATGCTTTGTTCAGGGTGAAATTTTGCTAGTATAGCATTTTAAACCTCTTGGTATTTGTTACACATCTTTGGACTTTGCTGCAATTTACTGTTTTAGCAGTTTTTGAGAAGTAATCTCATTGCACTGGAACAAAATTGTTGCACATTTAAGGTCCCACCTGCAGGCATTAACACTCCACAAAAATCATCATTACTTAGCTATATAGTTCTCAACATTTGATGTGTCGATTAACTCAGATTTTCCAGATGTTTGAAAAGAAGCAGCTTGGCCCCAAAATTAGGTCAGAATTTCTTGTGTAGTTCTTTAAACTGCTCAGTGAGAAATACTTAAATAACTCAGGATTGCTTACTTTGTATTTACATGAGAAATGAAATCATTTTATAAAAAGGATTAACTCCAGCTGAAATGATAAAATCTAAATGCAGTTCTAACTACATCAACTAACTTTAAATAATTTTAATGTTGAAAAGCTTAGGCATTTTCTTTAGTCATGCTTAAGAGTTCAGAGAGAGTCCTAGAATTCTTTTTCGCTCAGGGTCCTGCCCCCAAAGAAGGCACTGTCACTTAGACAGGTGTTAAGTTAGAGAACGTTATAGCATTAGAAATATGTCAAAACAATTTTTCCCTATGCAAATGAAGAAATATAATGTAAGTAAAGTATGGTGAAAACTTGTAAATCTTCCCTTTGACTGTACAAATATGTGGTTCTAACTTCTAGAAAAATGGCTAAAATCATCATTTAAACTTAATTCAACTTAGAATCTTTATTATTATTTTTTTTTAACTTTAGGGGAAACTTGGTGTTCCAGGATTACCAGGATATCCAGGAAGACAAGGTCCAAAGGTAAAACAATTAGCTTGATGTTTATAGTTTATCAACATTTTGTAGAAATTAATCATACATAATGGTTTGTAACACAGAGATGATAAATCCTTAAAATATAATTTCACAAGGGAAAGACATCAGGTTTGTGGGTGCCTGGTACACAAGGAGCTCCGGGAGCCTAGGTGATTATGGACTGGAGTATTTTAGCAGACAGTGTCATAAAAGGAAGACATTGTCAGCTACTTCCTTGTAATTGGAATCAGGACTATTCCAGAGTGACATACTACTATATCTAGAAGTTATAAAGGGGATGATAACTGATGGATAACAGTGTTTGATTTCATTTCTAGTACCCTAAGGGTTTGAATTTCCACTTGCTGCCTTTAAAAAAAAATTACAATACATCTTTCATCATCTTTCTCTTCCCTCCTTTCCCCAGTATTTGTTTCCTAGGGCTACTGTAACAAATTTCTACAAACTTGGTGACTTAAAACAACAAAGATTTACTCTCTTATGGTTCTGGAGACCAGAAGCCTAATAAAATCAAGGTGTCAGCAGGGCCCCAGTCCCTCCAAAAGCTCTAGGCGAGAGTCTCTCCTTGTCTCTTCCAGCTTCTAGTAAACCAGGGCAGTCCGTGGTTTGTCTCTGCCATCTCCACGTGGCCTTTTTTTTCTCTCTGTCTTCTCTTCTGTCTCTTATAAAGACACTTGTCTTTGCATTTAGGGACCACATGATCTCATTTCAAGATCCTTAACTTAACCTACACTTACAAAGACCTCTTTTTCCAAATAAGGCAACATTCACATGTTCCAGAGATTTGAATATCAGATATATGGATTTGGGGCCACCATCTGATCTACTACAGAACTAAAATTTTATTTTTAACTATTTGAAATATACATATTTTAAGCATAAAAATAGATGGTTTTAAAAATAGATGTTTACCCTGGTGTGCTAATTTTCCTCAAGCTAATCTTAAAACTTTGTCAAGGGGGCACTTCTTGCATTGACTAGTTAATTAAAGTGGTTAAATAAATTAATACATACATTTTGGTTTCTACTATTAAAATACTTACATGCCCATGAGACAGACTATCTATCTATCCATCTACTTTCAATCTGTCTCTGTTTGACCCATTCAGGCTTGACAGGAATCGTATATAAAGATAAATCCTGTTTATATAATAATCTCCAAACATATTTATTAATAAGTTCCCCAGATAATCATTGGGAAACCAGAATGTCCTTCCTCTTGACAAATGTGAACTGCATGTACTTGTGTTCACTCATTGTCCTGTGATGACACTGTATTAGGCTTGCTATGTGGTTTTGTCTTATAAATTGTCATTGAGTTTCTAGAAAATGTGGAATCCCTTGTATAGTAAGAGGTAAACATAATGCTTTGAGCTTTTTGTCTGTGACTTAAAAATAACACATGCATCATTTAAAGGTTTCTAGCTACATTTAGAATGCTTATTAGTAAGTTTCACCTTTTAGATATTGTCTCTAATACACTGCCCTGTCTCTTAGCTACCTTCCTTTCAAATGTCAAGCATTTTCACAAGTATTATGAGTGGAAAAAAACAAAAACAAAAACAACATTCACTGCAAAACCCACAACCTTACGCTATCATTAGATTGCTTGATGAGTTCTTGATATAATTAGGAAGTTGAATTGCAATTGTGGTGTTTTGATTTAAAAACAGAAAACTATCATATTACTTGAAGGCTTAGCACAATATTCTTTTATTTGACATTCTTATTTCCTTCTGTTTTTCCTATGACAATACTCTGTTCAATATTCTTTGAGTTATTTTTATTAACAAAATGCACCAGAGTGACTGGAGAGAAATGTTTCTTCCTAGAGAAATCAAACATTTTTCTTTACTCCTTAACCAAAATGTCTGAAACCTTGGTTTTTATTTTTTAATATTAGTGTTCTTCACAATAACTGTTTTTATGATCAAAAATGATTAATGTTTCTGAGTTCTAAAACAAAAAATAATGGTCTCATCAAAGATCAAAGATATCTTCACATTTTTTTCCTATGTGGAAGCTAATGAATTTTGAATAGATTTAAATCTATATTGTACTAAAAGTGAAATTCAACTGCTAATCTCTTAAGCAGTTTAAGGACTATAGTTAGACATATAATTTATTTAATATCTTACTAGCAATGTAAATCACAATGGGTATTTGAAAGTTGCACCATCATTGGTACTATAAAAAGATAGATCACTACTTCAAAAAGTAAATCTGTTTTAATGTAGGATTCTTTATATTTAAAACAGCATTCAAATAATTTTGAAAGTTTCACAATTGGTGAGCCAATTTTACCATTAATCTTTGACTTTTCAGCCTTTCATTTGCTGTTTGTTTTTTCCATTTAAAAACCTATAATGCCTGAGGTGCCTGCATGGCCCAGTTGGTTAAGCGTCCTACTTCAGCTCAGGTCATGATCTCACAGTTCATGAGTTCAAGCCCCTCACTGGGCTCTGTGCTGACAGCTCAGAGCCTGGAGCCTGCTTCAGATTCTGTGTCTCCCTCTCTCTCTCTCTCTCTCTTTCTGCCCCTCCCCTGCTCGCTCTCACTCTCTCTCTTTCTCTCTCTCTCTCTCAAAAATGAATAAACATTAAAAATAAAATAAAGTCAAAACCTATCATGGAAATTTTATATTTTGGTGATAACTCCTTATGTGAGAAAAGAAGAAGAATATGCCTTTATATTACAAACTATTTAGTTGATGGATTGGGCATTTTTGTTTTTTTCTCATAAATTGCCTAGAGCAGAAACTTACATAAGAAAATAAATTTTATAACAATAAAATTGATGCATAGAGCAATTTGTTTGAATGGAGTCTCTACAAATGTGATTAGTTATCTATTCTATCCAAGACAGAAATGAATATTTGTTCACAGATAAAATCTGGTAGAGTAGGTTATTTCCATATTGGATTTTACTCACTTGTCAAATTCCTAGAGTAGTCCCATAGTAATCCTGTACCAGATCTAACTTCTCATTCTCCATAGAGAAAAAGGCTTTGAAAGCCCTTCAAAAAACATAATTTGCAGACATTATTTCCCCATTATGTGAATATTACATGTCCTAACAATTGTCCTCAGGTGAATCACATAGTAACCTCTATAGACATGAATTAGAATATATTGGGAAATGAGTCATAAAAAGAAGCTCCGCAGTGCATACAATGGATGATTGTTTTGGCCATCAGCTCCCATAAGGCTTCACATACAACTTTCTCCTGGAGGAAATATACATTGGTATCTATTATATACATCACCTGGAGGAATTGTTAAAGATGCAGATTCCTGGGTCCTTCTGCTAGAGAGAGAAATCTGCAGTGGGATTTGACAATCCACATTATTAGGAATTACTCTGAATTATCATGAAATGGAGGGGACACATCACTTAGATAAATATTATTTTAGGGATAATTTAATCCAAATGAATAGAAAGAAAAGCAAGAAATATATTCAAGTCAAAGGAAGGTTTTGTTATATCTCCCTTAACACATGGGAAAGTATGTAAAATCTGAATGTCTACTACTCTGCTGGATATTTTATACATTATTGCATTTAATTCATAAAGTGGTCTGAATAGGAAAAGTGAGTATTTGGAAGCACACACTTTCCAAAGTCTCATAGTTAGCACATTGAGGAGAAAAGATCTGAACTTTAATCTGTTCTGTTTCATGATACGATAAAGCAAACCAGTCACAGTCATGTTCAAAGGAATCTGTAAACAGATAAAAATGTGGAATATGCACAAGATGAAATGGGGGACTATATTATATTCCATCTGTAAAATGTGACTGTGGATGAAGTATGATGCTTTCACTGTGCCTATTACACCTTTAAACAACCAATACTTATTGTTATCTATCATTATCATTTGTATACCTTGCCTTCCTTTATTCTAATCGCCCACAAAGTCAAAGTACCTATAAGATGTGGGTGAGTGTCCTCATTTTGCAGAAAAACTATGCTTGGAGAGGATAAGTAATGTACCCAACTTAGGTGAATGTATGATAAACATAAGTTATGAATTTATGCCTTTGGAATTCCAAAAACAGGACTTTAATGCTGGACTGCCTGACTTAAACTCTCAGCTAGGTTTAACCACATTCAAACATCAAGCAGAAAGGTGGAAGAAGATCTTTAGCCTTTATGATTTGATTCAATTCTAAAGGTGTAAAAATATTAAATTAAAAGTTTCAAATATATAAATACAACAATGTTAATTTAGGAAAATTTTTATAAAATTCTTATTTTAATATTTATTCATGCTCATGAAAAATAAGATTTTTCTTCCAAGTTGAAGCAAGTGTGTAGAATTGTAAGTCAAAATTATTTTATATAGTGTTCTCTAATTGCTATTTTCTAATATGAGAAATGATATTTGGTTCATTATTTTAAAGTGAAAAACTAAAATGTATTTTATCAATTCATGCTTTCACTGCTTCCAGGATTTCAGATGTTACTGTAAGTTCATTTTCCTAAAGGCCTGCAGCTTGTGTCTAAAAACGTTAGTTACCATGGGGCACCTGGGTGGCTCAGTCGGTTAAGCGGCCGACTTCAGCTCAGGTCACGATCTCGCGAAACGTGAGTTCGAGCCCCGCGTCGGGCTCCGGGCTGATGGCTCAGAGCCTGGAGCCTGCTTCGGATTCTGTGTCTCCCTCTCTCTGACCCTCCCCCGTTCATGCTCTGTCTCTCCCTGTCTCAAAAATAAATAAAACATTAAAAAAATAAATAAATAAATAAAAACGTTAGTTACCATACTCATTGTTTATTATTTTTATTTTTGTAGGGTTCCACTGGATTTCCTGGGTTTCCAGGTGCCAATGGAGAGAAAGGTGCACGGGTATGGTATAGAAGTCTATTGTCCTGGACTATCTCATACAAATGTTCTTGCATGAGTACCTGTCTTTCAGCACCAGACTCATGATTCGCTGTGATATGCTGCCTACTGAAACTGTTTGAACTGTCTTTGGCAGGGTGTAGCTGGCAAACCAGGACCTCGGGGTCAACGTGGCCCAACGGTGGGTGGCTTTATTTAAAATAATAATTTTCATTTTGGATTTAATGTTTCAAGATAAGTTTCTTCAAAAATAAAAACAGATTCTGTGCTTTGGGGTGTGCCTGACACTCGATCGGTTTCATCTTTTGCTCTCGTATGCAGGGTCCTCGAGGTTCAAGAGGTGCGAGAGGTCCCACGGGGAAACCTGGTCCAAAGGTATTAGAAGTACTTGTTCTATCATGGATAGAACTGGAGGGTATTATGCTAAGTGAAGTAAGTCAGTCAGAGAAAGACAGTTATCATATGTTCTCACTCATGTGTGGAATTTGAGAAACTTAGCAGAAGACCATGAGGGAAGGGAAGAGAAAAAAATAGTTACAAAGAGAGAGGGAGGCAAACCATAAGAGACTCTTAAATACAGAGAACAAACTGAGGAATGATGTGAGGGGCAGGGAAGAGGGGAAAATGGGTGATGGGCATTGAGGAGGCACTTGTTGGGATGAGCACTGGGTGTTGTAAGCGATGAATCATGGGAATCTACTCCCGAAGCCAAAAGCACACTGTATACTCTACAGTGTGTTAGCTAATTTGACAATAAATTGTATTAAAAAAAAAAGAAGTATTCTATTTGCGTTTGCTGTAAGTTCCTCTTCCAGAGGACAAATGCTATCAGAAGGAATCAAAAGTGATTTTTCTTTTTTTCTCTTTTCTTTTTTTATTTTTGATAGGGTACTTCAGGTGGTGATGGCCCTCCTGGCCCTCCTGGTGAAAGAGTACGTATGATACAGGATACAGTAACATAAAATAAATATTAATATTTTGCAAGTATTTAAATTTCTGGGAAAAAGTACATGTGTCTGCAAATACATGTACACAGAAATTTGCAAAATCTATTCAGAATTTAAAAGTTCTTATTTTTTAATTTACTTCTTAAAAAATCTTAATCACTTATGTGCTACCAATTTTGTTATAGAAATGAGAGAAATAATGTGCATAATTGCCCTATGATGTCTCTCAAACTCAAGCCAAATAAAATTTTTTTGAATATCCATATGACACCTATGCCTTCTCCTTCAGTCCTCCTGTGTTCCCTGTTGATATTCATTTTGTCCATAGAGCTGGAAGCAACATTATGCTGGTAAAAGGCAAGCTCCCAGTAGCCATTAAGTCAGAATCGATATACATTCAAATCAAGATAAAACATCTATTCCAGTAAATAGAAAAACTATTTAGTAAATTGATTTTCAATTGATATAAAATAAAGCTAAATATACATGAGTAAGCATGCCCTTTATTTGTTTCCTTTTGGCAAAATAAAGCATTTTTGTAGCCAGAGTTTTTGAAAGTGATCTTCTTGAATTTTAAATATTCAATCTATATTACTGTTAAAGAAATTAGACTCCTTTCTGAATATTCTATAACAATGTTTAGTATTATGCAGTTATAGTAATATATTTTTGTGTATTATTATTTGAAATTTATAATAGATGTTTCACAAAGAGAAAACTGAAATACCCCATGATATGTCACTTAAAACTGAGAATAAGTAATTTTTTGGAATGAAGTTTCTGTTTGTGACAGAAATGTCAGTAGATAAGACGTAAGAATAAACATTTAATTATAGTTGTTTCAAAGCTTTGGTTCATATTTAATTAAAGCAAACTTTCTTGCTAAATATCTCTCACTATTGATGAACTATTCCCAAATTAAGTCTATCCTGTACATTTTAAAATCATAAATAACATACACATTTTAAAAATTTGATGGTCAAAATAATTTTAATAAGAAGATGCAATTTAATTAAAATAGCTAAATCATTAAATGGAATAGAACCACTTGACAAATTATAGCAAAACTAGGAGTTTTGTTTTTAAAGCATAAACTATTTTTCTTTCATATTTTGTTTCTGCATTCCAAAATGTCATGATCAACCATATATATTCACAATTTTGGAACATAACAGTGTGACCCAACAGCATGATTACTCGTAATTGTAAAAATACTTTGAGAGTAAGGAAAGTGTATTTTGAAGCTTAAAGTAGAGGTTATTATAAAAAAAATTAAGTAAGCTGGAAACCATTTTTAAATAGCATTCATACATTTTAAATATACAGGACATACTTCCTATATTCTGCATAGTTGATGAAACCTTTTCTCCCTAACATATCCTCATTTTCTCCAAAGAATTTTATGTATCATAAACTATTTGGTTATGTCTTAGGCATAGTTGAAGAATGATAGAAATGATATTACCAAATATTTTCTTTAAAATAAATGACTTGGGAAGTTTAGGGGGAGAGTTTTATAGTACTATTGAACTAGAAATGGAAATACCTATTTTTGCCCATTTCAATGGACTTCTTTAACAATATATTTGCTTATAAATATATATATATATATATATATATATATATATATATATATATATATATATAGTATTATATGTACATATTATGTACATGTTGTAGGATATTTTAAATATATACTATTATATATTTACTAATTAGGATACTCTGCAGCTTAAATATAATAATTCCTCATACTCGTGATTTGCGGATCATGGATGCCTATTATTAAAGACTTAGTTAAGACAGCTTTTAGTTGTTCTAAGATTACCAGATTTAGCAAAAGCCAAAAAACAACAATAAAAAATGAAATAAAATAAAAAGACTTAAGACACCCAATTAAATTTGAATTTTTACATGAACAACAGAATAGTTTGTGGTATAAGTATGTCCTTTGCAATATTGGGAAATATTATTATTCATTATTTATCTCAAATTCAAATTTCACTAGGCACTTGGTTTTTATCTGGCAACACTTACTGGGTTCCAACACTGTCTTTACACTGAGTATGTATTTTCCACATCACCTGGAAACTATTTTCATTAATATGGAAGGACTATGTCAACACTTTCTTGTGGAATTTTATACAGGTCCACTTTTTCTTCTGTGTATTCTGTAGAGAAGTGATTTTTGAATTTTTTTTTTCCTTAAAGAAATTTAAATCCAAAATCAAATTTTGGTTGAAAAGGAGCAGAAATTTAGAAGGCAAAGAAACTACATATTAAGGAATTAGAAAAATAGAGCTTGCTACATAGCCTAAAAAAAATAATATTTAAAAATTTTTATATTTAAAATTGTTTTAAATGTTTAATTTTGAGAGACAGAGAGAGACAGAGCATAAGCAGGGAAGGAGCAATGAGAGAGAGAGAGAGACAGACAGACAGACAGACATAGAATCTGAAGCAGGCTTCAGGCTCTGACCTGTCAGCACAGAGCCCAATGTGGTGCTCACAAACTGTGAGATCATGACCTGACCCGAAGTCGGATGCTTAGCCGACTGAGCTACCCCAGAACCCCCTAATATTTTATATTTAAAATAAAACTTTGTTGATAATATTAAGTTATTATGATATATATTTAAGAATGATAGTTTCATACTTCAATGAGAGTACTAAAATTTGTAAGTCCCAAAGGTTGCCCAGTGTTTTTGGTAATTACACTGTGATATCTATTTTTTTAATGACATATTGAACTTTGAAGTTTCTTTTTGATTTTAAGATAAGATGCTGGTAATAGCAATAATTTGTGCTGATTTCTGAACTAGCATTGGCTTAAAAATGATAACAAAATTAAAGACCAATTTTAGCAAACTTCATTTTTTATTTAAATATAAATAAATCCTATTCTAGTTGAGTTATTTAAGAAATCTATTTATATTATGTTCCTATATATATATATATATATATATATATATATATATATTTCTTTTGGAAATGTAATTATTATGTTCTGGGAACATAAAGGATTATCTTCACCAATTATTTTGCTGTCACTATAATAGGGTCTATTTACTGCATTTTAAATTTATATAAATATAAGTATTGAATAATAAGGTTGATTAAAGATTAGGTTAAAACAATATTATAAATGTATTTTTAGATTGAATGTTAATGAGAAAAATAATACAATAAAGCGTTTTTTCTCTGATCTACAAAAGAATTTTATATATGAGTAAAATGAGATATTGGCATCTTCCAAAATACATTTTAAATATAGAAATTAGTTAAAGGTCTTTCTGAATTAGTCACTTATTTTTTCCTTTACTTTTATATGACTGGAATCAGAACATTTATAGAGTCAATTTTAAAAATAATTTTTTGGGGGTGGCTAGGGAATTGAATTATTCTGTCCCAAGGATGTTTCCAACTAATGTTAAAAGTATGGAGCTTCTTGATACATCTATGTTCTGCTCACTTTATTATGAATTCTAAATATTCATAGTGCTCATGATTTAAGGCCATTGGTGTGCGGTTTTGAGTACTGAATAAGGTGAAAAATCATGCATTTAACTTTTAGATTAGCTTACATTATCTTGTTACATTACTGTAGTTCTGTCATGATGATGAAGAAGCTGTATGCTATATTGTGTTTCATCTGTAGAAATAAACTGTAAAGTATAAAGATGTATCTTTTAAGGCATATTCTTAAATTTCTCCACTGCTTTTTATTTTCAGGGCCCTCAAGGACCTCAGGGTCCAGTTGGATTCCCTGGACCTAAAGGTCCTCCTGTAAGTACCAGGTTTTTCTTTATTTCTTCATTTGACAATGTTTTCAAATTTTCAAGAGTCACAGTTTATATTTTAAGTAATTTTTAGATGCAAATATTGACGAAAATTCTAATAAAAATAAATTGCAATTGGTGACGTCAAAGAATGTACATTTTTCAATTTATGACGTTTATTGAATGTTTCTGATATAACCCAAATAGATCTTCATAAAGATTCTTGCAAAGTACATTAAAGACAGGAACAACCTGGATGTTATTCTCTCAAATACTCCTCCACTGCAGTGCATATTACTAATGGCATTAAAAATTGTTACTGAATCTTAAATATTTGTTACATCAGAACTTCTCTTTTGTCTTCCATCATCCAATGTATCCTTCAAAATATCACTTCCTAAACATTCTCTGGCATTCTGACATTACTTACATTTCATTGTAATTTGTTTATTTGTATTTATTATTTTTGTCTATAATCCGTGCTTTTAAAAAAAATAATGACAATCCTTTCTGAATTATATCCCTTTTATAAAATTTGCTCATTCAAGTATCTTCACAAAGTTAATGGAAATCCTTTATTTCCACACTTAAATGTATATGGGAATATCAGACATGCTCATTGCTCAGTTGTTTTATTTTTCTTTTCTTAGTAACCTACTCAGTTTATTTATGAGAACTAGAATCAACTTAATCACTGGTTTAGTCCATTCTGGCTGCTATAACAAAAAACAAGCAAACAAGCAAACAAACAAAGCACACAATGTTGTTTACCCACAGAGACTAGATAGCTTATAAACAACAGAAGTTTATTTTGCACAGTTCTAGATGCCAGAAGTTCTAGCTCAGGGAGCCAGCATGGTCAGGTGGGGGCCCTCTTTCAGGTAACAGGGCAGAAGGGGCTAGGAAGCTTTTGGAGTCTCTTTCTTAAGTCACTGATCTCATTTATGAGGGTTCTACCTTCATGACTTAAACACCTACCCATGGCCCAACTTACTAACATTGCCTCTGAGGGTTAGGATTTCAACATCATGAATTAGGCATTTCAATATGAATTTCAATACGAACTTACAGGCCATAGCACCCACATGTCTAAGGAAGTTGTTCTCAAAGTGTGGTCCTTGGACCAGAACATCAGTACTACCTGGGGTTTGTTAGACATACAGTCTTCTCCCTACATCACTCAGCTAACTCAGAACTCTAAGAGAGGGGCCCAGTCTGTTTAACAAATTCTCCAGATAGTTCTGATGCATGCTAAAGTTTGTGAGCCACTCTTCTAGTCTACATTTGACAATGCTGTCTAAACTTTAATGTGCATACAAATTATTTTGGTATCTTGGTAAAAATGTAGATTTGGGGGCATCTGGGTGGCTCAGTCGGTTAATTATCTGACTTCAGCTCAGGTCATGATGTCACAGCTCATGGATTCGAGCTTTGCATTGGACTCTGCGCTGATAGCTCAGAGCCTGGAGCCTGCTTCAGATTCTATGTCTCCCTCTCTCTGTCTCTGCTCCTTCCCTGCTCATGCTCTTTCTCTCTCTCTCTCAAAAATAAATAAACATTAAAAAAAATGTAGATTTGATTCAGTAGGCCTGGAGTGAGTCATGAGTCTTGAAGTTACTAACAAAGGTCCAGGTGATGCCAATACTGTGCTCCTAGGCCATATTTTAAGTAACAAAGCTCAAAATTATTTTGGCTGAAAATATAACCAACATAGTTTGAATATGATTTACTCAGCAGGAAACAAAGTATAGCTAAATTTTCAGTTAATAATTTGAGAACCAAATGTTTTTTCATTATAATGATACAAATAACTAAATCATTACTAATAGTTTTACTCGCATCCTGGATATTTTCATTTAGAGGCTCACTGATATATATTTTTTGACTGAATGTTCTAAATTGATTTTGAACTGAGTCTTTTTGACAAAACCACAGCATGCATCCTGTATGAAGAAATGTGAGACTATTTGTATATGCCAGTATTTCAAAAAAATTGTATATTCCAGTTCTCTATTTTCTAATAATTATAGTTAACCAAATATAGTCCAATAGTAGTCTTGTATAAAGGAACAATTTGGAAAATTCTGAATTAAGATGTTAAAATTTTAAATAAATGTTGCATCTGGTTACATTATACTTTCAAGCATGTTGAAAATAATTTATAACTAAATGCATATGGTCTCCAACTTCTTATTGAGTTTAAATAACCCTCTATTTCCTGATAACTTTCACATTTGACTTTAGCTCACAGGTTTAAAAATGAATTATTTATCATTAAAAGCAACTTTTTTTTATTTTATTTTATTTAAATCCAAGTTAGTTAACATATAGTGAATGATGGTTTCAGGGTTAGAATTTAGTGATTCATCACTTACATATAACATCCAGTGCTCATCCCAACAAGTGCCCTCCATAATGCCCATCACCCATTCAGTCTATCTCCCCATCCAACACCCCTCCAGCAACCCTCAGTTTGTTCTCCAACAAAATACTGGCTTAAAGTAAATATTAAAAGTTGAAGCAATCTCTTATTTTTTGCAATAATTTTAGACACTGTTTGAAATATTATTCTAACGGTTTTGCTTTATTACTGTGAACACATCAAGAAAGGATTGTTATCTGTATTATAGTATTATGAAAGGATTAATGTAAAGAGCTAGTATTAAATACAGGGTAAGATTGATACTACTTGTATATAATGTTGTTTACCCACTATCTCAGTTGCGTTCCAAATGTAATATTGTCATGCAACGTTTCACATGTAGAGAAGTGAAAATACAGTTCCAAGAAATGATTTCATACATAAGACGTTTTTCATAAGTATTTTGAAGCCATGTGCATGCATAGATCATTGTTTAGCAACATAAAATCCAGTGATATGTATAACTTCCACATTATCATACCGTTTATATTTGCACAGATTGCACAGATTGCTAAGAATTGTTTCCTTCATATAATGTAATTTTTTTGTCAAGGAAAGCCATTTGACCCATTTTTCCTCAGACTTTTTCAGTTCATTCTCTCATGTATCTTTCAACAAGTTTTGAGCCATTAATCAAGCATGCATTTTGTCTCTAAGAAGCATTAAAAGTGTAATAAATGCCTACACTTGAGAAGCATGCCATCTAGTTGGAGAGACATGACACTATTCAGGAACATTGCTTTCACTGCTAAACAAAATGATTTTTATACACTGTTTCTCTGTCAAGTGAAACATTAGAGCATGAAATAAAAGTACCTATTATTTCTCTGGTATGCAGTTTTATAACATTTTTAGGACAGAAATGCCTTCATCTCTTGGATATGGAAGGAAGAAATTGAGTGGAGGGATAGAGCCAAGCTTCTTTTCCTGTGTATTAATTGGTTCATCTTCATTGTAATCAGAAAATGTGCATATGTTTTTATATATAAATTTATATAGATATACATTCACAAATGTTATTTATTGAGTGCTTAAAATGTTCATGTTTAGAGTCTGTTAACCTCATGCCAATGTCAGCATATAGTTACTCCATTTAAGAAAAATTTTAACTTGAGGTGATTAAGACTTATAACTATTATAAGATACAGTCTATTTATAGAAGACAAAAAATCAAAACTCCTTGCCAATGGGAGGTAAAAAAAAATAGCCTTAACATTTATTTAGTAAGTGTCTTTTCACAGATTGCCTTGCTGTATATGCACACCCTCATTTAGATACATTTGTTGCCACTGCCCTTCAACAACATCAAAGGGGCAGTGTTTTTTGACCAATAAAATTATGATTTTAAAATTAATGCCATGAGTAGTTAATCCACTTTCTTTTATTGGATAGACTATTGAGCCATTATGATTATTTAGAATTAATCACTTAATATTTGGAATATATACTTAAAGAAAAATGATGATATGAATGTTTTATGTAGTCTGTTAACACTGTTCCCTCAGGATATGTAGGAAAGCCATTAAAAATCGTGTTGCAGTCACCCCTAGGCGATGTCATTTTGATCTAAGATCAAATTTAACAGTTTTAAAAGGTTATAATATTTTGCAATAAAAGTATAATCTATATGTCTCAAACTAGCAAATATAAGATAGTGAACATTTATACTTACAGATTTGTAAGAAAACATATAAATGGCTTGTGCTGATGGCAAAGCACATAATTTGAGAGGCATTTTAGTATGGGCGGGGGAAAAGCCTGCTACATATTTATTATCCTTTAGTGGTCACTCTCTGTGTCTTTATTTAAAACTTTTACTAGTTCCCCCAATTGGCAGCACATTTATTCCTATATGTATCAAAATAATAATAAAGTACAAAATGTGTCCTTATTTACTGTTTTGAAATACTGAACCTGCATGAAGTCTACTAGCAATTAACTACTTATTTCTGCGTTTCACCTTTAATCGGAGGGCAAAGCTAAATCTTAGATTACTGTACACATAGTGCCTAAGACATAGATCTGTAATATATGGCTTTGAAAGAAGAAATGTTTAAATGATGGCCGAAAATGTTTTCGGGCCTTGGTTAAAAGCATTCCAGTTTTGGTCTTTTCGGAGGATGGCACTGGAATCACTCAGGTGATCCTGGGAGACATGAGCAAATCACTGAGCGAACAATAATCTTGTGAAATGTCATAATAACAGTCATTAACTAGAGCTGCTAATTCACATGGCAACCAGTGTGTCAATAAAGATGAGATCAGGGACAGAGCTGGTACCGTCAGGAAGCCTTCCTCCTGAGGTGTTACAGCCAATGTAGAAAAAAGTCTTACTCCTGGGGAACAAAGCCATCAGTGAAAAGAATCTCATTTTTTTAATATTAAATATAATTTATTGTCAAATTGGTTTCCATAAACACCCAGTGTTCATCGCAACAGGTGCCCTCCTCAATGCCCATCACCCACTTTCCCCTCTTCCCTACGCACCCCCCATCAACCCTCAGTTTGTTCTCAGTATTTAAGAGTCTCTTATGGTTTGAAACAAACCTTTTTTCTAACTCAGCATTAAAAAGCATTGATAATTTGAAAATAGAGTTTTGTAAATAATCTATTTTTAAGATAGATTTATTTAAATAATTAACATACAGTGAGAGGTATGTCTGTTACCATTTAAAAAGTTATTAAAATAGGGGCGCCCGGGTGGCTCAGTTGGTTAAGTGCCCGACCGGCTCAGGTCATGATCTTGCGGTCTGTGGGTTCAAGCCCCATGTTAGGGTCTGTGCTGACAGCTCAGAGCCTGGAGCCTGCTTTGGATTCTGTGCTCCCTCTCTCTCTCTGCCCCTCTCCTGCTCATGCTCTCTCTGTGTCTCTTAAAAATAAATAAATGTCAAAAAAATTTAAAAAGTTATTAAAATGATCATTTCTTTCATTCCTCCAGAGGGTGAGAATATTTCCGCCTATACCTATTAAATCTGTTTTGAAATCTGACCCCAATACTTAATGGTTTCTGAGTAGGGTGAACGATCCATAATGCAGACTAAAGAAGCAATCTATTTCTTCTAAGTATCTAAAACACAGGAACCACACAGAGTTGTTTGCTTTAAGTACTTAGTTAATTGCTCCATTTATTTCTTTGGTCATGACACAGACAGCATCCCTTAGAGAAAGTGATAACATGGTAGATGTGCTGTCCAGTGCTTAATAAAAATGATGTGTTCAGGATGATATTTAAGAAAACCAACTGGGAAAATTTGGCCCCAATGACACGTAAAATTGAGCAAACCTTACCCTGTTTCCTTTACTTGAAGAAATTGAGAGACAGAGTGTAATTTGTTTGGAAGTTTCATTCTTATCAGGTAGAAGCTCAGACCACCACTAGAGGACACTATCTTTCTATTGTACAAATCTTGATGCACAGGAAATCGAATTACAAACAGAGCACCAAAAAGAGGGGAAAATGTTCATTTGTCAAGTACTGAAGAATTAACCTTTTGGAAAAATTTTAAAAATCTATATGAATGTTTTTTTAAAAAAACAGATGCTAATGAAATCATTTAAATGTAAAATGTTCATATTGGAATTACAGTTTTCTCTTGGTCACAGTTACAGATAGAATTACCCCCAAAGAGATATACACACATACTACTGTATGTAAAATCAACAGAACATCGAAATATATATAATGAAAATATGATGATAAGATTGTCCCACATATACATTTAAACTATAAAACAGTTCAATAAATATTTGTGACATATGGTGTTTAATATTTTTGATTTCAGGGACCACCTGGGAAGGATGGCCTGCCAGGACACCCTGGACAACGTGGAGAGACTGTAAGTGACCCCATTCTTTTGACTGAAATTTTCCATCCCTGGCTCCTCATCATCTCACAGAAAGCTACTTTATTATTAATAGCTCCTTTACTAGGTTAGGGGCAATGGAGAAATTATTTTCATTGAAATTTTATTTTATATATATAGAGAAAGACCCAAATTTGTATCCAGCTACAAATGAATATACTTAAGGATGGAGGTGTTACTTGATTTGATTGTCCTTACTGTCAATAATAGCACTTTGGGGATGAGTTTAGGGAGAAGACCCCATTATCATTTGGACACCTCTGCAAAGTTGTTGACCTTGACCCTTTACAGAAGTATTTGTTTATAGATATATTCCATCCAACCCTATCACCCTTCCACTCCCTAACAGAAATACATTATACTTAACCATGCAAATAATGCATTCTTCTGTGTAGAACAAAGGGATGAAATATTTTCTGTTGAAACCATAAGGCTATAATTAGGTTGAAACTATCTCAAATGCATCCTCTCACCTCAAGTAGGAAAATGTAAATGAAAAAAAAAATGTATCTGAATTTTATTTTAAAATTATGAGGAATATAACATTAAATAAATGTCTGAACAACTTCTGTGAATAACAATGATTTGGACAGGGGAAACTGACACTTTAAGCACAGTTTGAGGCTGCTGGTGGGTTTGTTTATTTATTCTACCACTGTTACAAAATCATGTGTCTGGCTTTTGCACTGGGATGTTAGTCTAATCAGAAGTTATCATAGCTTAGCACATTTCCTTGGAATCAATGCTTGGATTGCACCATTGATTAATTTTATCCAGATTTCTTAAGGAAATCACAGCACAGACCAGCTTTGACGATGTGATTCAAAGTCATTTTAGGGCATGCAGCCAGCATGAAGACATATTTGGAGTTGTATCGAGTGCGCACACAGCAACAAATCTGAAAACAGGATGATTTTCTGCATAGGATAAACAATCTATCAGCAGCAACTCAATTCCAGTTTTGCTCACCAACCAACGATTCTTAGTGTAGCAACTTCTTAATTTTAGTCAGATTGTAAACTTCAAAGTCTTAGATTTCAAAAGCAGGATGAAATATGATTTAGTGAGACCAAAGAGTAAAATTGTTTGGGTTTCCTCTGGGGAATTACATCTGCATGAGGAGCATAAAATAAACCTTTTAATGAAGAATCCATACTCAGATTTGCAAATGTATTCTCCAATCTTGCAGTCAGTCATTTTTAACTAAGTCATTGTGTAGCTATGTCATGGGAGTGACTCTAGAATGTTTTCAAAATGTCTTTTGGGGAAGGGATACCTAGAGAGCGGCTATTGTAAAATTCCTTTTGTCTTCAATTTAATCAAGACCTCTGTTTCTATCCAAAGGAACTATATTATATATAACATTTAAATTTAAGCAAAGAGGACAAATAGCATATTAAGTAGTGATTCTAAGATGAATGTTCTCATCTAGTAGTTTCTTATAGACAAAGGTTAGAATTACTTCTGGAAAATTGTATTCCTGATTTCAAATCCACTTTTAAGAGCAATAGTGAATCAAACTATGGTCAGGAACCTTTTTTTCTCACCTTGTTATGTGCTGATGGGGATTCAAAGGATTGCATTGTACAAGAAAGAGTCAGAATCTAGAGAAACCATATTTTGCTGTATATGTGTCACTTATTTTGAAGAAGAAATTCTTTTGTTATATTGAGATTTGTCTCGAGTAAGAAAAACTTGAAGTGTCATCTGACGTTTTATAATTCAAAGCTTTTTAAGGCCACTGGCAATAATAAGAAATAATTTCTATTATACTGAAACAACCCAAATTTGTCTCCAAAACACACTGCCAAATCCCACAGTGATCCTAAGATTAACTTAGTCTCTTACAGATTATCAGAATGGAAATGAACATTTTTCTTGGGTCTTACCACAGATGCAATGTGGCAAATTGACCTCAGTTTTCAGGAACTTTGAAAAACATAATTTAACTTGTAATTCTAAAATTAAATGGCAAGTGTAGTCTTATTAGATGATAATGTTGAACAAGCACACTCCATTGTGAACTATAAAATTTTCTTGTACATGGTTTATTTGTGTCACATTTATTAGATATTTGCAAATACTCTGAATGTTTTAAATGAGCAGACATAGACACTATGCTGTCCCCCATCTCCTCCCAAATCCGTCACCCACTCAGATGTGCTAACATCTCTCTTCCTTTCCACATTGTTTGCAGAATTTCCCCAATTAAACATTGATTTTTAATCAATTGATTTTCACCATTAATTATTTATTGCAATTGTTTTTTCATGTACTGTTCTTGTTCTCACAGTTACTAAAAAAAACTTGCAAGAGTAATTTTTTTTTTTTGAAGTTCACAATTGCATTTACATCTTCATGTCAAATTTACTGATCAGAAATTGGGAGAAGGGTAATCTATAATCTAGACAGAGGGAACAGGCTATGCAAATATGTGGTATAGGGCTATTTAGGGAAAGGTTAGAAAATCAGCACGGCTAAACTTTAAGACATATTTTCAAAGCAGAGAGGTAGCTAGAGTGACAGCCTAGATCCAGATTGTTTAGAAGTTGGTAATGGATGTTGCACGATATGTACTTAATAATGAGTTGATTAGATTTGCTTTAGTGAGATGATGACTCTAGCCAAAGTGGACGAGTGTGTGAACCTGACCTGAAAAGCTGAGTGGTTAAGGACAATGGTGACTACAGTTTGAATAAAAACAGGTCTCCTCCACAAGAGAGAAGAAGCCGCATTTGAGAGAGGTTCTAAGATGACACAGTAGGATGAATGACGGAGTCTGAGGACTGAAGGGAAGCCTGGGATATCTAGTCTCTCTGCTAGTAATAAGAGAACACAGGAGGAAAATCAAAGGAGAGTATTCATTTAGTGAGCTCCATGTTGAGAATATAAAGTTGAGGAGAGAGTGTGAGGTCCAATTAGAAATGCCCAGTAAGCACTTATGAGAGAGTTATAGGGTTTGACACAGATTAGAGATTGAGGAAGAGTTTGTTGCAGAGGAGTTCATCAACATATAAGTAACAATAGTGGTCCAGAGGGTTATTGAGATAATCTAGGAGTAGATAGAGTGTGGGAATAAACCCTGTGAACAAATCGGTAAGAGGAACAGCAAGCTGTTATCTGTCAATGGGAAAGAAATATGTATATATACATACACATCATACACACATGTATATAGGTATGCTGATATGTGTATATACGTGTGTGTGTGTGTAAATTTCCAAACCAATAACTTGAAAAAAAGTTAAAATACTAAATAAAATCTACAATATATTCTCCTTATATTAATTTGTCTTGCTATTAAAAGTGGTATCTCAAGACAAACCCTGTTGGTCTTAGGAATTAATGGATGTAGGGGTGCCTGGGAGACTCAGTCCATTAAATGTCCAACTCTTGATTTCGGCTCAGGTCATGATCTCATGGTCATCAGATTGAGCCCCACATAGGGCCCCACGGTGGAAGTGGAACCTGCTTAAGATTCTTTCCCTCTCTCTCTGCCCTCTCCTGTTCGCTCTCTCTCTCTCTCTCAAAAACAAATAATAAATAAATAAATAAATAAATAAATAAATAAATAAATAAAATTTTAAAGTTTTAAAAATTTAAAAAAAGAATTAATGGCTTTAAAAAATAGAAGGGATCTATTTTTTTTCCCTGTTACGTCAAGTAAAGTAATTCCAAATACAGCTTCTTTTCCTTTTCCCTACTTACAAAATTTTGTTATTATAATTTAATCAGTTGCCTGTTATATAAGCACAGGGCTACCAGTTTCTGCCCTTTGCTTTCCGGTCTTATTATTTTTAGTCTCATTTTACCATAAATACTTTTACAAACACTGTTTGCTTTAATTCATTTCATCTGAAGTTTTTCTCCCTGTATTTTGAAGCTTCTTCTCCAACTGTTAAGTGTAAGTTAACTTACATGAGAGAAAAATTTGCTAATCATAAAACAGTCATACGGGATGAATAACCCATGAGTCTAGAGAAATATAGACACCAAAATATATGCTCAAAGCCTTTGTTTATTGGCTACATGCTGCTTACATCTACCAGATTTTCTCTTAATGACTGCGTTATTTACAAGGTACAGTTGTAACTACATTTTGGGATATTTTAAGAAAGAAGACTGATAAAATGCTAAAATGATTACTAATCATGCAAAATGTTTTTTTTTTTTTAATAAATGCACTCTACATATGCTCTGGTTTCTCTTCAGATCGCATAAATCTTTTGCCTTTTAAATGTACTCTACATCCTGTTTTGTTTTATTTTTGTTTTTATTTTGTTTTGATTCTATTCCTGTTTTATTTTACGTTGGAATGCTGGAAAGAGAAATGCATTAATATGACAGACCTTAGATTTATCTCTGTACACAGAGCCAGTGGCCTGTTTCAAGAATGCCAGGGGACACCTGGGTGGCTCAGTGAGTTAGGCATCCAACTCCGGATTTCTGCTCAGGTCATGATCTCACAGTTTGTGGGATCTAACCCTGAGTCAGGCTTTGAGCTGACAGTTTGGAGCCTGCTTGGGATTCTCTCTCTTCCACTCTCTTTGCCCCTCTCCCATTTGCTTCCTCTAACTAAACAAACAAACAAACAAACAAACAAACATTAAAGAATGTCTAAATCATCATTTATTTCATCCATAAACATTGCTATGTTAAAATTCTCACTCTGACTAGGTAGATTAGGGCTAAGAACACGTTTTTCCTTCATCTTCATCCCAATGTCTTATTTAATTTTTTAAGTTTATTGAAAGTAATCATTGGACTATAATGTGAAATAGTGAGGATGGTAATTTTGAATTTCAAAGAAAACTAGAATATAATTTATATTTAAACATTTAATAATGAGTATTTTTAACCAAAAAGTGACTTTGTTTTAATGTGAGTTACCTTACAAATTTGAATCTATGCTTTCGTAACGTCTAGCTTTCTTTCCTCAGGGATTTCAAGGCAAGACTGGCCCTCCGGGACCAGGGGGTGTCGTTGGACCACAGGTATGTCACTTTACTTTATTTCTCTAAGAAGATTTATTTTCCTATTTATATTTTCATCTTTTCTATGCTGTATAAAATCTGCCCATTTTATTATGATTCAAAATGTTGTACTTTATGTTTTATATACCAGATTTAAATGCATGCCACTGGCCTATCTCAAGTAAACTTTAGCAAACTTTGCTTAGCTGAAGTGATTATTTCAGTTAGATGCATAGAGAAAAGAGAATGAAGCAAATAATGAAAATTCAGTCAGAAAATTCACAATGAAGTTAACATAAAAGCCTGACCATGGTACTACCTACTAACACTACCAAAATGCTTTATTAGAAAGGCCAACCATAATATTTTCCTAGAATTTCAAATTACAAAATGACTTCAGATTTCTGAGTATAAATTAGATTTAGATGTATAATATATTACAAATATAATATAAATCTTTGAGCACAACTTTTTTCCCCTAAAACTGTAATATTTGTCATTATTACATGTTTCTTAATATTTTTGTCTTTGTAATGATTTCCATCAATGATAAAATATTAGTTTGTAATCTTTGAATATGTGTAAACAATGACAAAGACGAATAGCTTTTTCGACATAGGTGGCAGAAAGAGTCCCAATGATTGATGCAGTATACTGAATCATGGAATAATTTGTGGGAATAGAAAATATTTATTCTGACAAAGTGGTATTGAATGGACAGAACATATTTAGTTTATTCAGCTGGAATTTTACCCCTGCTATAGCAAAAGAGCAAGAGCAGTTGAATAAGTGTTTTAATTTTTTAATTGCATTAAATGGCTTTTTCTCAGCCTATAATTCGTTCTTAGCACTTTATGCATCCACACACACACACTCACACACAAGCATGCACATCCAAATACATATGGAACTAAAGAAACAAAAAACTGCATCATCTTTCTAGGAATATGTGTGACAGAAGCAAAAATGAAGAATTCTTGGATTGGCTAATCATTTAATTCCAAAGATGAATCCCAAAAAAAGGGAAATGCTGTTTGTTCTTTTATAAAGAAAATGTAGTATGCATTATTTTTTTTTTTTTTGCATACTTTTTTGTGTGTGTGCTGACAAGCTCTTAACTGCTTACGAGGTTTAGTTAAAAAAAATACTCCCTCAATAATTACCTTCAAAATATCTTATTTTTTCCACTGCAAGCGGCTTCATGGCAATTTTCTGTGAAAAACTATAACTGAAAGAATTATTCCTTTTAATTAAATAAATGAAGTTAAAATCCAACTAGAATGTAGACATCAAGGGGCTTCCCTGAATATTTCAGGACCTTATACCTTTTGGAAATTCATCTCTGCCTAATGTAGACATCTGGCTTCTGAGATCTTTGTTGTTGTTGTTCCTCCCTACTTTAAGGCATAAAAGTATCAGGTGTTTTGTTGAGGATGCATTTTCATTGAGTTAGTTTTCTTCATTGGTTCTTTTAAGAGAGAAAATCCAATGTCCTATTTCAATAGCCTAATTTTTATATTAGGACAAAGGAAGTGATTTACTAGGAACTATATTGATTGCAATATTTAATATTCACTCCATTTTTTGTAGTCATGTTGCTCATTTTTCTCAATAGTGATAGCCATTAAATTAGGATCAATTTTACATTGCTTACTATTGAAATTCCAGTGATCAGATATTCAAGAACAGTTCCTTTCCAGGGGAGTATTTGCACATTAACGATAAATCGAGGACTTTAAGTAATACATAATAAAAGAATTTAAACCTAGAAATTTACACTCAAAGTTGAGGCAGATATGCTCTGTATCCAAGACCAGAGGCAAAGAATCTGTTGCATTTTTAGAAAAATAACAGGGAATGATAATGCGTAAACAATTTCAACAACACATGCCGCTGTTTAACAACCTTGGCATCTGGAAACTTTCTCTTTATATGCCTTTAACTTAAATCCTTCATTTTGCTTTATTCTAAGTGGAGATAGAGAGCAACTGGTCACCATTCTCTATTTACACTTGAAAGCTCATTAAACTTTAGCACCACCAAACAGCACCACTCAGGGGACACATAAATGACCTGATATTTTTCACTTTGGCATTCTGCAGCAATTTAAGGCAGCGGGCTATTTGTTATAGCTTTTGGCCGGGAGGAACTGCCAGCCCAAACTCACAGCCTTCAGGATCTCCCTGCTACATTCCCTAGATTTTGTCAAATGAATATAGATTAACTCTAGGGAGGTCTCCAGTCATGGAAATTCCAAGGAGAACTACTTTGGTTGTTTGGTTTCCAGGGGACTCAGGCTTCTTATCGAGCAGTGATTCATTGAGTAGCTACCCCTGTGGTACCAATGCTTCTTCTACTCCTAAACTCATTGATATCTTATATGAAAAAAGAGGGAATGGGATGAAACTGTAGTTAAAAACTGTGGTTTTAACTGGCATCATTCTGAAGCAATTCTGATATTAAACAAAGAAAATAGCTTTTTGAGTTTACCTATGTATGTCCCTTGTACACTCAGATCCTTACCAAGGACAACACTTACTCTTTTCAGACTCCTCCTGGATCCGTGCTGCTCTTATATGTTTTGTAGGACATTATGAAAATAAATGAGAATAATAAACTATTGTAAAAGGGAGTAGTACTTATTTGGGGTTTATGTTATCTTTATGAAAAACAAAAGCACAATCTAATGAGGTTTTGATTTCCAATTTAGGGACCAACGGGTGAGACTGGCCCAATAGGTGAACGAGGACATCCTGGCCCTCCCGGCCCTCCTGGTGAGCAAGGTCTTCCTGGTGCTGCAGGAAAAGAAGGTGCAAAGGTATGACATGCTTACGGAATTTTCTTGGCTAAAAACATCCATTTACTTTCCACTGTAGCTTTTCATCACTTGTCCATAGGGTCTCTAACTGTTAGCACAGTGTTTCAATGGATCAGAAAGATATATCAGTAAAATATTTAGTTATTGTACTTCAAGGTGTGACTGAACAATAACATAAGACCACTTAGCATCACTTACCATAAAGCCATCCATGTATGTACATTCTTTTTTTTTTAATGTTTATATTTATTTTTGGGGCAGAGAGAGAGCATGAGCAGGGGAGGGGCAGAGAGAGAGGGAGACACAGAATCCGAAGCAGGCTCCAGGCTCTGACCTGTCAGCACACAGCCTGATGCGGGTCTCAAACCCATGAACCATGAGATCATGACCTGAGCCAAAGTCAGACGCCCAACCGACTGAGCCACCCAGGCGCCCCTGTACATTCTTAAATATGATTAGTTCATTATAATGTATGTGGCATTCCACACAATATTCTCATTATTGAATAACATTTAGGCCTTACTTCCAGGTTAGACATAATAACAGTTTTGCTTATAGAAACCTGTAGAAATTATTCTCCGTGACTAATGTGTACTATATTCTTTAGGGTGACCCCGGTCCTCAAGGTATCTCAGGGAAAGACGGACCAGCAGGACTGCGTGGTTTCCCAGGTGAAAGAGGTCTTCCTGGAGCTCAGGTATAATCAGCATATAGATAAAGCATCTGAATGAGATTGCTTATTGAAACATTTTTCTCAGGACTTGACTAAGTAAAGATTCATGAGTAATGAAGGGGAAATATGTAAGCATAAGCATTGATTATCATAATATATATAGCAATATATATTTGTGTCTAAAAACACTTCTTAACGTCTTCATTTTAGAAATCCTACCTCCCCTATTTATATTCAATTCACATCGATTCATTTTCTTTGTTTTTATTCTCATTTCCCAGGGTGCACCTGGACTGAAAGGAGGGGAAGGTCCCCAGGGCCCACCAGGGCCAGTTGTAAGTATGATTATAATAAATAGCCATGCTACCCTTGGTTGCAAATTATGGCTCTTCTTTCATTACTCTCATGCTGTGATCCCACAGTGTGTGGGAGAGAAAATAAACACACGTCAATCAAATCAGTCAATGCCTGATTTCTACTAATTGCATGCGCTAATGAGTGCAGACACAGAAGAGTTTAGACGATTGGAAATATTTACTCCACTGCTACTGTCAGGAGGTAAAAGGAGCTAACTTGCTTCATAAATGCCCAAGGAAATGAATCATAATTTGTCTTATTGTGAGTACTTGATGAGACTTGAATTTTGTCAATGCTTTTAAAAAGCAGGTTAATGTAACCTTATGAAATAACCGGAAAATGAGAAAATATCAGATTGTTACTTCACCTTTTCTTTTTTGAGATATAGATCAATCCCTCTGAAAGCAATTGAATACAGTCTTCATTTTCTCCCATGAATTCACCTTTGTTCTTACCTTTTCTCAGAAAGGTTACCAGTAATAGCCAAATTGCCAATTTTAGTGGCCTCATCTCATTCTCTATTTTATTTCACCAGTCTGAAAAGCTGGAAGTGGCTTTAAATCCTCTCTCAACTTCCTAGTACAAAATGTTAAAGTCATATTAGTGCCCCCTCCAATGTTTTTTTAAGGCGTCCCTTTTCTTTATTTCCACTGCTACCACCTTTGTCCAGACTCTTTCCTGTCTCTCCTTGCTTAATAGTGTCTTCATTCATGCCTTCGACTCCATCCCTTTAGCCTCTGCAGTTTTGCCCATTGGTTCTAGAATTACCGGTACACTGTGCCATTCCTCTGCTTTAATGCCTCTTGTGGTCCCGTGCCACCTTCAGAAACAGACTCCTTAGCATGACCAAGTCATCCTCATGGCTTGGTGCCAGTCACTGTAGCTTATTTTATTTGCCTTATTGACTACATCTAATTCTACCCAATTTAATGCACTGAACTTCTTGCTTCTCAAACTACCATGATCTTTTATACTTTGCAGAGAGTATACTATTTACTTTTCCCCTTCTTACAGAAGACCCCATTTTTCCTTTTCTACTTGACAAAAATTCTACTTATCTATAAAGATCAAGCTTAAATGTTAAATCTCTATGTGGTCATCTCTTGACACTTTACTTCCATTTCATTTTTTGGTGAAATTTTTTCACCCTTAGTGCTCTTTGTTATGGTTTGTGTTTCAGAAATTACTTTGGAATATAACCGGTTGTCTCTCTCATTAGAATGTGAGTTTCTGTATTTTAGTACGTTCACAGCATGGTGTCTGACAGACAGTAATCATTCCATATCTACCTATTTGAGTTGTCAGAAAGCCTTATATTGGAGTGAAGTGTATATAGCATAACTAATACTGAGAACATGGCATTTTTCCTTTGGGTGATTGATTAACATATTTAAGCTGAAGATCACATAAATGTCATATTACAGTGATTAAGGTAGGTATGGACATATTGTAAAGATTTTTTCAAAAGAAAAATAAGTATTTCAATAACTATATTTGACCTTCTATATGCGCAAAAATATGTAGAACACTTAAAATATCCTGATAAGTAAGTGCTGGTAGCACTAGCAGGAACAAAAGTTGAACACAACAGAAGTTTTTATTTGAGCATAGAATCTTCAAAATGTTCAGCACAATGCAATCCATTTAATCAGAATTTCATATTCTAAACTGATTTTATTTTAGAATATATATATATTTTTAAGATCAAGTTATTGTATCTGTGAAACCTGAATCACCATTACAAGAATTAAATTGTTTAGTTTTAGGGCCCAATCAAATAATGCTATCTAGGTGTTTAGAAAAGTTAATATCCATGTATTTGTATTTGTATTTGCATAGTATACACAAGAGATATACTTTAATAGACTATTAATCAACAAGTATTTGCATATATAATTATATATTAAATATGATATAAAAATCTAATATTTATTTAGTCAGCTTTAACACCATTTATTTGGCAATACTACCTACTTCCTTATATACAATTAAGTTTGATAGAACATATCCCTTTAAGTGACCTTAAGGTAAACCCTTTCGAAAAGAAACACACCAACCCCTAAACAGCACTGCAAGATAGTCAATGATTAGATGCCTAATGGCATACAAACAATAAACATTAATTCTGCAAGGTTGGGAGGCAGAGAAGAGAAAGCAGCAAAAAAGGTCATGCAGGAGGTGCCCCTTGAACTTGGCTTCACAGAGTGCAGAAGATTGAAAGATCATTTAAGAGTGAGAAAAAAAAAAGATAAGGCATTAGGGGATATCCGATCTTATTAAAGGGAGTGCTTTGAGAGGAAGGACTAAAATTTGATAAATTCTTGCTAGGATCAAGGCACTCTGCTATGTATTTACATAATTTAAAGCTAGAGCAGATATATAATATGGCATATGATTATTGAAGTTCTAAAGTTGTAAGTTGAAGTAATTTGAAGTTTTGAAGTTTTTGGAGCAAGTGGAGTAAAAAAATACAGTCTTTTGGAGTAAAAAAAATAAATTTTAGGGAAAATATCATTGTGTATAATATAGAACATAAATGGGAGAGACTCGAGCATGAAAGCTGTGATCAATGTCATAATACGAGTGAGCCAGTGACAAGGCCAGTGGGAAGTCGAAGGACAGTGCGGATGTCACAAACACTGGGATGGCAGGAGAGGAGGATTTATTACTAAGATTGGATGTGGGCAGTGAGGAAAGATGAAAGCTGAGTGATACCTCAAGCTTGTGTCCTTGTGGGAATGACAGCTTAGTGTTGCCTTCCATTCCCAGAGCAATTTTACCTGGTCAGGATCAACAACAACAAAGACAACAACAACAAAGACTTTCACATGGAAACCCAAAACCTCTCAGCAGTCACAAGAGATTTTAAAAGGCTTTATATTTTGCTAATAGAAATGTTCCACAGATGCTCACTGTGCGTTCAGTTATTTTGAATTAACACCTTTTCCCATAATAAATTCACATATCTAATTCTGTATCCGTCATCCAATGAAAATTTTTCATCAAGAGGAACCACTAAAGACATCATTCATATTTATTAGTTCCTTATGCTATTTCTATAATTGCTATAAAATGTACTAAAGAAGTTCATGATGATGACTTCTAGTTCGTAATAAGTTTTAACCAAGCCTTGGTTACTCTATCTAAAACAATTTTTTGCATGTGAAATTTGATTGGAAAAGTTTTTATTCCAAATGAAAAGACTAAAAGAAAAAAGGTTGGGTGCCTAGGTGGCTCAGTCGGTTGAGCATCTGACTGTTAATTTGGGCTCAGGTCATGATCTCACATTTCATAGGATTGAGTCCCTCATCGTGCTCTGCGCTGACAGCACAGAGCCTGCTTAGGATTCTCTCTCTCTCCCTCTCTCTCTGTCCCTCCCCATTCTCAAAAATAAATAAATAAACATTTTTTAAAAAAGAAAGAAAACTGTTGATTTTCTAGATGTAAATCATATTTTAGCCAGAAAATTTATTCATGTTAATTCTTATTTTTGTGGTTCAAGACTTTTTATGGTGTTAGGTTGCAATTGATAGTGAACACAAGGAATCAGGAGTGGTGACTGATTTATCAAGAAAGATCACAAGTTCTATTTTGCAATGTTGATCAACGGGTGACATCAACATATCAGAGGAAAATATCTGGTCATTTGGTGAGAGACAGCCAAATTCTAAGTCATAAGGGATGAAGGGGTAAAAATAACCTGTAGAATTTCTTGACTCTATAATAGATAGTTCTGAGTTTTTATCAATCTCATACTAACTTTGCCTTTGAGATTTTGACCATGTCATGGTAAATGCAGGACTGAAATTCATAAGAATGGAGAAGGATGGGATTTTGCAGTTATTCATATTAAAGAAAAAAAATATTAACATGATGAATTCTCTGTGGGAAAGAAGGTGGATAAAGAATGTGAAGGGTAAAGGAAATAAAAAAGGGCAGTGAAGCAATGTTAAAAGTGTTTATTCTTGGGACGCCTAGGTGGCTCAGTCGGTTGAGTGTCTGACTTCAGCTCAGGTCATGATCTCACGGTTTGTGAGTCTGAGCTGTCAGCACAGAGCCTGGAGCCTGTTTCAGATTCTGTGTCTCCCTGTCTCTCTATCCCTCTCCCGCTTGCACTCAGTCTGTCTCTCTTTCAAAAATAAATATTAAAACAAAAGTGTTTATTCTTTCAAACCTTAATGCTAGGAACTTTATAAATTTTATTTGATTTGATTCTTGCTACCTCAGTAGATATTATCATTACATTTTTAAAGGCAAAAAGTCAGAGGTTTAGAGAAGGTAAACAACCTATCCATGTTCATGGTCCTTTGGATATAAAAAGCCAAAAACCCTTTGGAGACATTACACAGACTCATTTGCAGATAAGTATGCCTCTCACTCTGCAAGCATTTGCTTAATTAAGTGTTCTCTTTCTCTATCTCTCTCTCTACCTCTCTGTACCTTTCCACCTCTCTCCACTTCTCTCTGTCAGTTGCATTTTCCCAAGTCTTCCTGACCCTTCTCCACTGCTGTGAATAATTTTGTTCAAAGGAAGAAAGTTACAGGAGTTAACATCAGAGCTAACTGGCTTTAGTATTCCTTTACGTGGTCTTTATAACTAATTTGAATGAATGTGAGATCAAACTGCTTAACCAGACGTACAGTTTGAATACTTAATGACTATAGATGTTTTCCGTATTCCATTGTATCTTTAGCTTATTAATCCTATAATGCAATTTTTAAGGAGCCTAGGTGTGCTGTGTATTTCTGGATTACTAGAGAAATAAATTCCCTCATTGCACAGGATATTGATGAACTAAAACTAAAAGCCTTAAGTATGGGTTTTATTAATTAACAGTTCTTGCTCATAGTGAGATTTTTAAGCTTCGTACATGTCACAATTTTGTACCTTATACACTATATTTTTTATGTATTCTGATCCATACAAAGCAAAATATAATATTTAATAGCCAGCCATCCAACCTTGTGTCCATATGTTTATTTATAAATATTTTTGACATTCAGTCTCTTTATTCATAATCCATTCAGTCAGAAATACAGTCTGGGTTATCTTTGTCACATTGCTATGATATCCTACGGAAGCGGGTTTACTGAACTCTGAAAGGTCTAGCTGTGATGTCATTGGCTTATGCTTGGAGGAACTACGATGTGTAGAGTTTTATCAACCAAAGGGATCTGTTTGAGGATATGAGAGATTGCTTGATGTAGGGCCCTCGTTATGAATATCCTTAGAAGAAATCTCTTGCTACTCCTAGCTTTAGAAATCTTTGTAATTTCTTTAGCAGTTAGCTAGCTTCCCCATCCCCTTTTAACTTATGAATTGTGAAACTGATTTCTCTTTTGGCTTTGACTTACAGAAATCATAGGGTCAAAATTTAGGAACTTTCCAAATTCAGTTCTATCAAAAAAGTACATGTGATATGCTTTAATATTATCTATACTATTTTATTATAATTAATTTTTTAAGTGTTGGACAGGACCCATTGAATTGATTTCATAACCCATCAGTAGATTATGGCCTGAAGTTGGGAAGGACATTTGTCTATAGTATGCATTTTTAGATTACTAATATTGTTGGTACTATCTTTTGCCATAAAAGGTTACTGTCTTATCTATTTTTTTGCCTATTTCTTTTTCTTTGTCTTTTTATTTATATTTTCTTAAATTTTATGTCTTCTTTGTAAACTGCTATACATCTTTTCTTATGGAAAAACTATAATTAAATATCTGAATACATTAGCCAGTCTATTAAGCTAAAATTATATAGATTCATTAAATAGATATTTCCTGCAAATAGCTTATGGTATACTGAAGAAGACAGATATGAAGTAGATAAAACAACATAATAAATAATAAGTAATTTCTTAAAATATACAATAAAGAAGACAAGATGAGAACAATGATTTTTCCATGTTCTAATTGTAGCTATAAATAAAAATCAGTTTTATATATGGAAAGCAAATTTTCTAAAGGTTGTGCTACCAGAAGTGATAATATATTAAGAAACAGTTTTTAATGTTCCCACTTAAGATAAACAAAATGATCCCAACAGGTGCTGTGACTTTGGGCTTTTAAAGTTTGGCAAAAACCAACCGCTCACTGTATGCATGATGTTGTACACAAGAGTTGGTAATAGATGTCAGTCAAAGCACAAGCATGTTTTCTGATCTCAGGGGGTTTACTTACTAAGTGGATGTCTTGATGAACACACACAAAGCAGAAAGCAACCAAGGACTGAGTGACAAGAGAGGAAGGCAGTGAAGAATTTTTCTCACATGTTGAACATAAACTTGAATAAACATTTTATATTTGTGTAAATACACAATATATAAACATACTTATGCAAGTAAATTCTCAGATTGTACCTACCACTTATATTTTCACAAAAGAAAATCAAGGAAAGTGTATTCCCTAAACAAACTCTCTTGTATATATGTTTTTTTCTGATATGGAACCACCTCCTTACCAATAGTTATTTCTCTAGAAATAAGAAGATTAAAACAGAATAGTGCATTTAATAAAAGGCTTACATTCTTACAACCACATTTTGCCCCCTGAGAATGGTTGCAGTTAATGTGGAGATAGTATATATGAGAAGGGGCCAGATGTATAGCTTATAAAGGTGAATGTCCAAGATTTCAAAATTGTGCCATCCATACTTTCCTATGATTTCTATTTCATGACTATCTGCTGATAATTCTGACTCTCCTTTTCCTCTTTGTGTGCTATTATTTTTTCTTGTCATCTCTTTCTTAGGAGTTTACATGTGTTTCCTATCATAATTCTTATTTTTGTCTAATTTTTTTTTCTACACCCAATTCCAGAGAATTTTCTTTTCACTGGCTTTTACCTAGTCCTCAATCAAAGGAATAGATATATTCTTAAAAGGATTATACCTACTGATTAATTCATCATATACCATACTTTTTGAGATACAGCGCATTTTCTCTATTGGAATCCAGGTTTATTATAATAGGTTTATTATATAGGTTTATTATAGTTTATAATAACAGGTTATTATGACATCCAATCAGGGATGACCAAAGGATAGAGATGGTAGGGATTAGAGGCCAAAGACTGAGATATTGCAAGATTTTGACTTAATCATTTAGTATTTATGCTTTATATTCTGGTAATGCTTGATATTTTATCTGAATTTTTGGCTTTATGATCTACAACATGTGTAATCTGGGGAGTTTGGGGGTTCCTCAAACTCCTTTTGCCGTGAAGGTCAAGTTTGCCTTAAAAGAAAGGGCAGATTTTTTTCCTCCTTCTACTTGAATTATTCTAGTTTGTAAAAACTTGTGTTCATGCTTTAAATAAAAAAGGGTGGAAAAAATCTCTACCCTTATTTTAACAGTGTTACCTTAGATGTACCGTATAACCTGGATCTTAGTTTTCTCTTCTTATAAAACTCCTCTCTAGTGGGCTGCCTTTTAACTGGATCCTGATGAGATCATTTCTCTGTTTACCACATTTGTTTACTTTACAAACGTTCTTCAGAATATGAAACACCCAGTGAAAATAACAGGAAATGCTTATCTGGATGTTCTCCTGCGTCTGAACAGTTAGAGGAATAACCACTGTTCTCTTTGCTCCAAGAACATAAACTGATACTATTGCTTCTTGTTTTATTTTCATTGTAAAGTTTAGGGGAAAGGGCTGCAGAAGAGGATTGGCTAACATAAAGTTAAAGAAAGGTAACTAAATCGAGAAATGTAAAATTCTCCCTTTTAAAAGCAGCTAGGAGAGGTTCCGGAAGATGGCGGCGTAGGAGGACGCGGGGCTCACAGCGCGTCCTGCCGATCACTTAGATTCCACCTACACCTGCCTAAAGAACCCAGAAAACCGCCAGAGGATTAGCAGAAGGGAGTCTCCGGAGTCAAGCGCAGACTAGAGGCCCACGGAAGAGGGTAGGAAGGGCGGCGAGGCGGTGCGCGCTCCACGGACTGGCGGGAGGGAGCCGGGGCGGAGGGGCGGCTCGCCGGCCAAGCAGAGCCCCCGAGTCTGGCTGGCAAAAGCGGAGGGGCCGGACAGACTGTGTTCCGACAGCAAGCGAGACTTAGCGTCTGGGAGGTCATAAGTTAACAGCTCTGCTCGGAAAGCGGGAAGGCTGGAGGACAAAGGGAGGGAGAGCTGCTGAGCCCCCGGACGGCAGAGCTCAGCTTGGCGGGGAACAAAGGCGCCAGCGCCATCTCCCCCACCCATCCCCCAGCCAAAATCCCAAAGGGAACCAGTTCCTGCCAGAGAACTTGCTCGCTCCGCGCAAACACCCAACTCTGTGCTTCTGCGGAGCCAAACCTCCGGCAGCGGATCTGACTCCCTCCCGCTGCCACAGGGCTCCTCCTGAAGTGGATCACCTAAGGAGAAGCGAGCTAAGCCTGCCCCTCCAGCCCCCGTGCACCTTGCCTACCCACCCCAGCTAATACGCCAGATCCCCAGCACCACAAGCCTGGCAGTGTGCAAGTAGCCCAGACGGGACACGCCACCCCACAGTGAATCCCGCCCCTAGGAGAGGGGAAGAGAAGGCACACACCAGTCTGACTGTGGCCCCAGCAGTGGGCTGGGGGCAGACATCGGGTCGGACTGCGGCCCCGCCCACTAACTCCAGTTATACACCACAGCACAGGGGAAGTGCACTGCAGGTCCTCACCACGCCAGGGACTCTCCAAAATGACCAAACGGAAGAATTCCCCTCAGAAGAATCTCCAGGAAATAACAACAGCTAATGAACTGATCAAAAAGGATTTAAATAATATAACAGAAAGTGAATTTAGAATAATAGTCATAAAATTAATCGCTGGGCTTGAAAACAGTATACAGGACAGCAGAGAATCTCTTGCCACAAAGATCGAGGGACTAAGGAACAGTCACGAGGAGTTGAAAAACGCTTTAAACGAATTGCAAAACAAAATGGAATCCACGATGGCTCGGCTTGAAGAGGCAGAGGAGAGAATAGGTGAACTAGAAGATAAAGTTATGGAGAAAGAGGAAGCTGAAAGAAAGAGAGATAAAAAAATCCAGGAGTATGAGGGGAAAATTAGAGAACTAAGTGATACACTAAAAAAAAATAATATACGCATAATTGGTATCCCAGAGGAGGAAGAGAGAGGGAAGGGTGCTGAAGGGGTACTTGAACAAATTATAGCTGAGAACTTCCCTGAACTGGGGAAGGAAAAAGGCATTGAAATCCAAGAGGCACAGAGAACTCCCTTCAGACGTAACTTGAATCGATCTTCTGCACGACATATCATAGTGAAACTGGCAAAATACAAGGATAAAGAGAAAATTCTGAAAGCAGCAAGGGATAAACGTGCCCTCACATATAAAGGGAGACCTATAAGACTCGTGACTGATCTCTCCTTTGAAACTTGGCAGGCCAGAAAGGCTTGGCACGATATCTACAGTGTGCTAAACAGAAAAAATATGCAGCCAAGAATCCTTTATCCAGCAAGTCTGTCATTTAGAATAGAAGGAGAGATAAAGGTCTTCCCAAACAAACAAAAACTGAAGGAATTTGTCACCACGAAACCAGCCCTACAAGAGATCCTAAGGGGGATCCTGTGAGACAAAGTACCAGAGACATCACTACAAGCATAAAACATACAGACATCACAATGACTCTAAACCCATATCTTTCTATAATAACACTGAATGTAAATGGATTAAATGCGCCAACTAAAAGACATAGGGTATCAGAATGGATAAAAAAACAAGACCCATCTATTTGCTGTCTACAAGAGACTCATTTTAGATCTGAGGACACCTTTAGATTGAGAGTGAGGGGATGGAGAACTATTTATCATGCTCCTGGAAGCCAAAAGAAAGCTGGAGTAGCCATACTTATATCAGACAAACTAGACTTTAAATTAAAGGCTGTAACAAGAGATGAAGAAGGGCATTATATAATAATCACAGGGTCTATCCACCAGGAAGAGCTAACTATTATAAATGTCTATGCGCCAAATACCCGAGCCCCCAGATATATAAAACAATTACTCATAAACATAAGCAACCTTATTGATAAGAATGTGGTCATTGCAGGGGACTTTAACACCCCACTTACAGAAATGGATAGATCATCTAGACACACAGTCAATAAAGAAACAAGGGCCCTGAATGATACATTGGATCAGATGGACTTGACAGATATATTTAGAACTCTGCATCCCAAAGCAACAGAATATACTTTCTTCTCGAGTGCACATGGAACATTCTCCAAGATAGATCATATACTGGGTCACAAAACAGCCCTTCATAAGTTTACAAGAATTGAAATTATACCATGCATACTTTCAGACCACAATGCTATGAAGCTTGAAATCAACCACAGGAAAAAGTCTGGAAAACCTCCAAAAGCATGGAGGTTAAAGAACACCCTACTAACGAATGAGTGGGTCAACCAGGCAATTAGAGAAGAAATTAAAACATATATGGAAACAAACGAAAATGAAAATACAACAATCCAAACGCTTTGGGACGCAGCGAAGGCAGTCCTGAGAGGAAAATACATTGCAATCCAGGCCTATCTCAAGAAACAAGAAAAATCCCAAATACAAAATCTAACAGCACACCTAAAGGAAATAGAAGCAGAACAGCAAAGGCAGCCTAAACCCAGCAGAAGAAGAGAAATCATAAAGATCAGAGCAGAAATAAACAATATAGAATCTAAAAAAACGGTAGAGCAGATCAACGAAACCAAGAGTTGGTTTTTTGAAAAAATAAACAAAATTGACAAACCTCTAGCCAGGCTTCTCAAAAAGAAAAGGGAGATGACCCAAATAGATAAAATCATGAATGAAAATGGAATGATTACAACCAATCCCTCAGAGATACAAACAATTATCAGGGAATACTATGAAAAATTATATGCCAGCAAATTGGACAACCTGGAAGAAATGGACAAATTTCTAAACACCCACACTCTTCCAAAACTCAATCAGGAGGAAATAGAAAGCTTGAACAGACCCATAACCAGCGAAGAAATTGAATCGGTTATCAAAAATCTCCCAACAAATAAGAGTCCAGGACCAGATGGCTTCCCAGGGGAGTTCTACCAGACATTTAAAGCAGAGATAATACCTATCCTTCTCAAGCTATTCCAAGAAATAGAAAGGGAAGGAAAACTTCCAGACTCATTCTATGAAGCCAGTATTACTTTGATTCCTAAACCAGACAGAGACCCAGTAAAAAAAGAGAACTACAGGCCAATATCCCTGATGAATATGGATGCAAAAATTCTTAATAAGATACTAGCAAATCGAATTCAACAGCATATAAAAAGAATTATTCACCATGATCAAGTGGGATTCATTCCTGGGATGCAGGGCTGGTTCAACATTCGCAAATCGATCAACGTGATACATCACATTAACAAAAAAAAAGAGAAGAACCATATGATCCTGTCAATCGATGCAGAAAAGGCCTTTGACAAAATCCAGCACCCTTTCTTAATAAAAACCCTTGAGAAAGTCGGGATAGAAGGAACATACTTAAAGATCATAAAGGCCATTTATGAAAAGCCCACAGCTAACATCATCCTCAACGGGGAAAAACTGAGAGCTTTTTCCCTGAGATCAGGAACACGACAGGGATGCCCACTGTCACCGCTGCTGTTCAATATAGTGCTGGAAGTTCTAGCATCAGCAATCAGACAACAAAAGGAAATCAAAGGCATCAAAATTGGCAAAGATGAAGTCAAGCTTTCGCTTTTTGCAGATGACATGATATTATACATGGAAAATCCGATAGATTCCACCAAAAGTCTGCTAGAACTGATACATGAATTCAGCAAAGTTGCAGGATACAAAATCAATGTGCAGAAATCAGTTGCATTCTTATACACTAACAATGAAGCAACAGAAAGACAAATGAAGAAACTGATCCCATTCACAATTGCACCAAGAAGCATAAAATACCTAGGAATAAATCTAACCAAAGATGTAAAAGATCTGTATGCTGAAAACTATAGAAAGCTTATGCAGGTAATTGAAGAAGATATAAAGAAATGGAAAGACATTCCCTGCTCATGGATTGGAAGAATAAATATTGTCAAAATGTCAATACTACCCAAAGCTATCTACACATTCAATGCAATCCCAATCAAAATTGCACCAGCATTCTTCTCGAAACTAGAACAAGCAATCCTAAAATTCATATGGAACCACAAAAGGCCCCGAATAGCCAAAGTAATTTTGAAGAAGAAGACCAAAGCAGGAGGCATCACAATCCCAGACTTTAGCCTCTACTACAAAGCTGTCATCATCAAGACAGCATGGTATTGGCATAAAAACAGACACATAGACCAATGGAATAGAATAGAAACCCCAGAACTAGACCCACAAACGTATGGCCAACTCATCTTTGACAAAGCAGGAAAGAACATCCAATGGAAAAAAGACAGTCTCTTTAACAAATGGTGCTGGGAGAACTGGACAGCAACATGCAGAAGGTTGAAACTAGACCACTTTCTCACACCATTCACAAAAATAAACTCAAAATGGATAAAGGACCTGAATGTGAGACAGGAAACCATCAAAACCTTAGAGGAGAAAGCAGGAAAAGACCTCTCTGACCTCAGCCGTAGCAATCTCTTACTCGGCACATCCCCAAAGGCAAGGGAATTAAAAGCAAAAGTGAATTACTGGGACCTTATGAAGATAAAAAGCTTCTGCACAGCAAAGGAAACAACCAACAAAACTAAAAGGCAACCAACGGAATGGGAAAAGATATTTGCAAATGACACATCGGACAAAGGGCTAGTATCCAAAATCTATAAAGAGCTCATCAAACTCCACACCCGAAAAACAAATAACCCAGTGAAGAAATGGGCAGAAAACATGAATAGACACTTCTCTAAAGAAGACATCCGGATGGCCAACAGGCACATGAAAAGATGTTCAACGTCGCTCCTTATCAGGGAAATACAAATCAAAACCACACTCAGATACCACCTCACGCCAGTCAGAGTGGCCAAAATGAAGAAATCAGGAGACTATAGATGCTGGAGAGGATGTGGAGAAACAGGAACCCTCTTGCACTGTTGGTGGGAATGCAAATTGGTGCAGCCGCTCTGGAAAGCAGTGTGGAGGTTCCTCAGAAAATTAAAAATAGACCTACCCTATGACCCAGCAATAGCACTGCTAGGAATTTATCCAAGGGATACAGGAGTACTGATGCATAGGGGCACCTGTACCCCAATGTTTATAGCGGCACTCTCAACAATAGCCAAATTATGGAAAGAGCCTAAATGTCCATCAACTGATGAATGGATAAAGAAATTGTGGTTTATATACACAATGGAATACTACGTGGCAATGAGAAAAAATGAAATATGGCCTTTTGTAGCAACATGGATGGAACTGGAGAGTGTGATGCTAAGTGAAATAAGCCATACAGAGAAAGACAGATACCATATGGCTTCACTCTTATGTGGATCCTGAGAAACATAACAGAAACCCATGGGGGAGGGGAAGGAAAAAAAAAAAAAAAAAGAGGTTAGAGTGGGAGAGAGCCAAAGCATTAGAGACTGTTAAAAACTGAGAACAAACTGAGGGTTGATGGGGGGTGGGAGGGAGGGCAGGGTGGGTGATGGGTATTGAGGAGGGCACCTTTTGGGATGAGCACTGGGTGTTGTATGGAAACCAATTTGACAGTAAATTTCATATATTAAAAAATAAAAAAAAAAAAAAAAAAAAAAAAATAAAAGCAGCTAAATGTTCACCTTTCAACTGAAAACATGTGACCTGTAGTGATTAATATTTACTATTAAAATCACAATATTTTATGATATTATGGTTATTATAATTCATGCAAGTCAACATATTCTATTGCCTTTGCTTTTGCATAGCAAAGAAAACAATAAAACAAAAAGACAACTACTGAATGCCTTTGGAAAACTTTTAATTTGCCATGTTCCCATTGCTATGGAAATAATGAGTGGGAAAATGATATTTCTATAGTTTTTAGCCCTTTTTTGGTGAGTTATTTTCATTTAGCCCTTTTTTTGTGAGCTATTTCCATTTAAGCAATTTTGATGTGTTAAATATTCACCATTGATGTAAAACATAAGTATACAAACAGTTTAAATTAGGATTAAAGATATTATTCTGTGGAAAAATCTCTACCATTCTTCTAATAGTATAACCTTAAATATATCATATAAAATTCTGGACCTTAGTTTTTTTTTTTTTTTTCCCTATTGAATTTTACCACGACGCTCTTTTGAGATTGCATATCTATTTTTGAAATATATAGATGTTCATGGACAGTTCTCTTAAGATCTGTTGCATTTATACCTTAGGACAGACATTGCTCAAAGAAACTTAGAGCTATCACCACATGAAGCATCACAAAAACCTCAAGGCAAACTATTTCTGTCCCCAGTTTATTGGTGAGAAATGTGAGCCATTGAGTGCTTGGTCAGTTTGCTCAAGATGGGAATGTTAGTGGCTCCATTGCTGGAAAGGAAAAAGATCACATATACAACTGACACATTTATTTACTTAGGGTCTGCTATGTTCTAGTAACTGTTCAAAGTTCTGGAGGTCAGTGAAAAAAATAAGCAAAAATCCTACCTTTGTGGAGCTGATCACTTATCAATTTAATCTATGTTGAAACCCAAATGCATTTGTTTTAAATGGAAAATTTTATTTATCTGACAATTATAAAGCCCTCTGTTCCTTACCTAAGCTGGTTAAAGAGCTATGTAATAATTTCTATCACTATAAATGTCTACCCTTTATGGAAAAAAATGCATTTGCAACGTTTCTCAAGGGCTGATACCTACCCTAATACATTTTGTATTCCCAGTCAGTGTCAGAAGAAAGTAGATTCTAACTATGTGTTTGTGGAATGTGTAAATAGGTTCTCTTTTTAATATTGGTTTTACATTTTTTTTTTGATGAGATTTCTCCAATGATTCAGTTGGGACTAAGCGATTCATAAGGCTTATTCTTTTAAAAGTTGGCCTGGGAATATTTTGAAAAGATTTGCAAGTTTCTAAGACCATTTGCTTAATAGGTAGGTATCATCAGAGATTTTCACTATTCATTTACAGATGTATAAAACAAAATCATTGCAGAGCATGCTGTTATTAGAAATATCTAGACTTATAGAATGTTTGAAATAACTAATGGAAAAAGAAATCACAGTTGTACTTTAGGGCACAAATATACATCCAGATAGTCTCTTCTTATTGTTTTCATCTACTGTTTCAAAGTTAATGATCTGTGACAAGATCATGAAGCAATATTTTAACTGCAGGAAAGTAATGTGTTTTTATTGTTAATTTTAATGCAGGTTCTACAAGCAAGATGGCAATCTGAAATTTAATCTTATGAATGCTCCAAGGGAGTAATTAAAATAGTTAAGCTTCACCATAAAAAATAGCATATAATATCTACAAACGGTACACATTGTCATTGATCCAAATCAGCATTCTTTCTTGACCTGATGTACATGAACATTTTATTTGATTAATGTTAAATATTCAACAGACTTTGGTAGAAAATTAGTAAGCATTCTTTTCTTAAGTAAGGCTAATCATTATTTTCATATAGCTTCTTGGCATAACGTATCCAGTTAAGGAAATACATATTTCTCTTAATTGTAATACCACATTTTCTAGATAAAATATATATTCAATTGATTCTCTCCTTCCTGCAAATTTGGGAAGTTTCTATTGACTACACATAAAAACATTTAGATCCTAATTTTTTTAAAGTTAATTTATTTATTTTGAGAGAGACAGAGATACAGCGCAAGTAGGAGAGGGGCAGAGAGAGAGGGAAACAGAAGATCCAAAGCAGGATCTGTGATGACAGGAGAGAGCCCAGTGCAGGGATGGAACTCATTAACTGTGAGATCATGACATGAGCTGAAGTCAGACGCTTAAGTGACTGAGCCACCCAGGTGCCCCTAGACCCAAAATTTTCAACATATCTATTATGTTCATATATTTTATGGAAAGACCAGTGCATATCTCTAATTCTATTATCATGTTCTTACATTTATTGCTGTTACTTATAATTATTTGATGCATACAGTAAATATTTTCTGCTTTGGAAGTATTGATGAAGAAATCATAGGGATATTTACAGAACAAAATTCAGTATGCCAAATGGTGCGTTTATTCCTTCAGAAAATAATGGTAGAAAGCCTAGCATACTACGGTAAGTTGTGCAAGAAACATTTAGAAGGATGTTTCATGCTTTAAATTCTCAGAATAGTACAACCTTTAGAAAAGACAGTTGTCATCCTGTGCCTAAAGAATGGCTAGAATTTTTAAACAGTACAGGAAAAGACCAAAGACTTTCCAAGGTAGAAGGTAAGTGTGACCAACCATTCAGAGGTAACAGCAGGCATATTGTATTAGAGGGACAGTGAAATCTATGATATATTAGGAGAAAATAATTTACACATTACAATACTAAAATCTAAAGTAAAAAAATTCTGAGTATGTGTGTATGAGTATTTGGGCGGGGGGAGATCAAGGATAAATACATTCTCAAAAAGATACATTAATCCAAATTGTTTATAGAGTTCTGTACATACGAAGGAATAGTTAGCTTTTAAAAATCAAAGGTGGAACCTAATGAAAAAGTCCCACACATGTGTTGAATAATTCTCCAAACTAAAAACAATTCTTTGGTTTTGAAAGTTAAATAAAAAACAAAAACAAAAAAAAGCTTGTAACAGTGACAAGAAGCAAAGATTCTAATGATTAACAAAGTTTAAATGAACTATATGAATGACAGAGAATGACTATTAAGATGAATGACCTAAGCATTGTCATATTCTTTGAAGTTTTCTCATTTTAGAGGATGTTCAATGAATATGAGCTCATTCTGGTAGAAGTGGTCTTAAATGGCTTTCTCCTATTTATTAAGATTTAGCACAGTATGTTTGAATTATAGTGGTACAATCAATCAAGGATTCTTTTTTTTTTCTAACACTATTTATGAAGTACTCAGTACTTAGGAAGATCTTTGTGTGGATTATGGCACATCAGGCCCTTACGGTATTTATCTGAAAAATAAGCAAACTATATTGGAATTAAATTATATTGCATATACAGAGTAAATAACACAATAATTGCTTAATAGGCTCGATAACTGGAAAATAATACATTTTTTAAATATAAGTTTCTGCTTCCTAGTGAATTTCTTATCATTCTAGTCTCATACTTGACGACCTCAATACAGTCTAATATGATATCTTCTTTGGGTAGTCTTCCAACATTTGGGGGTTTAATGTCAAACAGAATTAAAGAGAAAGATTTCATGGCCTGACAAATCAAAATTGCATCTCTTTTTGTACAGTCAATTACAAATAAAATATCTCAGCACTTAAATTGGATGCTTAGTTTAGATTTTGATAACACTAATGAGTAGTAATCCTTTTCTGAGATTTTACAAGTAAAATGTTAAAGCAGAAATGTAATGCGGTCATGTGGTATGCACCAGTGTTTCAGATAAGTAGAGACTTATCTTTCGGGAGTCACATTATATACTGTCTTCTGGTGATATTTTTCTATTACAAAAAAAAAAGCGCTTTATCTTTCTCTCTTTGTAATTCAAAGAACACCTTTCTATTTCTCTCAGTGTCATGGTCCTTGTTCTTATTCCTCTTGTTCTTCTCCTCACTCTTCCTTTCCTCCACCTACTTCTCTCTCTGTCTCTCTCTCTCTCTCTTCTCTCCTCCTCCTCTCTGTCTCTGTTTCTCTCTCTCTGCTCCTCCCTCCTTTCCCTACCTGTCTCTCCCTCCCTCCCTCCGCCTTGCCCTCAACCTTATCCTCCAGACTTTGCTTCTGACCTCCCTCTCTCTAATAAGTAGAGACAAATCTTTATATTCCTTTCACTTTTAGAGCAGTACCTCTTGAATGCAAAAATACTTAGAGGACTCTACTCTTATTTTTTTCTTCTGCACTGGCCTCTGAAATTATTCATCCAAAGTATGCCACCTGGTTAATACTTATGCCACTTGTGGTTGACTTTTTTTTTTCATAAAATATTTTAACAGGGGCACCTGGGTGTCTTAGTTGATTGAGTGTCCAACTCTTGATATCTGCTCAGGTCATGATTCCAGGGTCCTGGGATTGAGCCTCATGCAGCATGGAGCCTGTTTAAGATTCTTTCTCTCTTTCCCTCTGCCCTCTGCCCCACTCACGCTTTCTCTCTCTCTCTCTCTAAAAAAAAAAAAAATATATATATATATATATACATATATATATATATGTATATATATATATATATATATATATACACACATACACACACATACATATATATATATACACACATATATATGTATATATATTCTTTAATATTATTGAATTTCAAAAACATTTTTACAGAGGCTAGATGTTTATTGTCTAAAAAACTGCAATTTTACTTTGTAATTGTTTCTTCTTTAGTATTTGAAATATGTAATTGGTGAAAATTTAATTTTCAAACAACTCTTGATTAATTATGCAATATGAGGAACAATTTCTGGGTTTGTTTTTAAATATATACTTATTATAGCTCAAAAATGTCACTTTTTGTTTATATCAAGCTTAAATTTCATGATTTCTTTCACCATATTTTTGTAGTTTCTCCAAATTATTTGTCTCCTAAATTTAAGATACCCTGTAATTAAAAAATCTACAACACTGGTTGAAATAGTCCTATAACAAACAAAAAATTAAAGACAAAATCACTTTTTCTAGTGGTACTCTTAAGATTATTGCCAATAATCTCAAATCTATAGTCTCTTAATTCCTTTTAATTGCTTTAGCATTCAGATACCTGGCTACATAAAAACTATTCTCTGTACCTTGTGAATTTAGCTAGAAAAAATCATATCAGGAAGTTAAGTAGTAAATATTTTTGTAATCTTTAGTAATCACTGACTATATAGATACAATTGAATAGGCACTAAATGTAAAGAAATTCCAATTAAATAACCCTTGGGAGTCACTGATATCACCAGTAGAGAGAAACAGTGGTGGCTTTGTGGACAAAGCACAAGGAGTGCAAGGTCAGGATTTATTTTGACCAGCTACATGATTTTTCTTTTTTTTTTAAGCTTATTTATCTTGAGACAGAGACAGCACTAGTGGGGGAGGGGCAGAGAGAAGGAGACAGAGAATCCCAAGCAGGGTCCATGCTGTCAGCCCACAGCCCAATGTGGGCTCAAACCCACAAACCGTGAGATCACGGCCTGAGCAGAAATCCACAGTTGGATGCTTAACCAGCTGAGCCCTCCAGGCTCCCCTTGACTAGCTACATGATTATGAGAAGGATAAATGACCCCTGAGCCACAGGGTCTCACCTTTAAAACTGACATGCTAAGGCTTCTGTCAACTCAGTGGGTTTTTTTGTGAGAATAAAAATGACAAAATGAATGTGGAATGGCTTTGTAAATTGTAAAGCACTATGTCGATACAAACTGTTGTCATTATTATCACTGTTCTTGTGTTCCTACGGAATTGATTCTCTACCTAATAAAATATAAATTAGAACAAAGTCAATAATTCATATTTGTATAATAAAAAGATTTCCATTTATATGGGAAGTAAAATGTTAGAAAATAAATGTTAAGCTATTGTATTCTCCAGCTTTTATAAGTCATTTCTTCTATGATTTTTGAAATGCTGTTATTATCTAAATATCTTAATTTTAAGGAAAACTGCTAGTAATCATATTTTCTAATATTTCACATTTAGTTCCATCACAAAAGAAAATGGCAAATGATAACTTAGCCATCCATCCAGGGATCTAATCCAAAGACAACATTCTTGTAATTTTTCATTAAATAAAGTTGGAAATAGTAAATAGGTTAACTTGAGCTTTACATGACTTAGTAAATATGTTTGCATTTCCTTTATTCTTTCTTTAAATAATGATTTCTTAAATGTCTTACATGTTATTTTTTTAAGTTTACATATTAGGTATTTTTTAAGCAAATTAGTTGAAAATATATGGCATCTTCTTTGAAACTCAATTGGACATACCTAATTATATGAATTATACTGTCAGTGTTCATAATAAAACCCAACGATCCCTGTCAGACTCTAAGATAAATTAAGGACCTATTTTCTGGGAAAAAGTCCAATCTCTGGGATAGTGATTATCAAACTTTATTATGTAAAAAATTATATTTGTAGCCTAATGCAGTGACAATTTCTGAACTCTTTTTTAGGACTTTGAAATTATGATTCAGCAAGTTTGAGGTGAAGCCCAGAAATTGCTTTGAGAAATACTAGTCTAGAAAATGTATTCTGCCAATCCGTAATAATACAGGAGTAAATCATATAAGTTATTTATTGGATTCGTGTTTCATAAAGCATTGTGAACCATTTTGAACACTTAAATGAAAAAAAAGATACTTGTAAACATTAAAGCTTTAAAAATTAAAATTTTTATATCAATGTTTCCTAATTTCAATATCTGCGCTTAATATTGGGGCTAGAAATTAATCATTCAAATAGTACAACTATTCCTATTTGAGATCTTTGAATTGTCTAAAAGTGACTTTACATTATTTACTATACTATGAGACTCTACTATTAAATAAGTGATTCTTAAGCCAGTTTCCCATCACTAATAATAAAATACCTTTTTTCCCCGTGTACTAGGGCTCACCAGGAGAACGCGGATCAGCGGGTACAGCTGGCCCAATTGGATTGCCAGGGCGTCCAGGACCCCAGGGTCCTCCTGGTCCAGCTGGAGAGAAAGGTGCTCCTGTAAGTAATTTCAAGGAGAAAATATATTATACTGCCATTCTGCACAAGTTATTACTTTTTATTCAAGGATATTAGTTCTTCATACTCCACTGCCTTCTCTCTGCATATGTGCCTGGCATATAAACACACCTCTTTTTATATTTATAATAGAGAAAATTTCAAATTCAATTAAATGAGATGACATTTTCCCACACTTTATGAAACTCTAAGACCTGTGAGGGAGTTGGATATTATGAATGTAAAAGGCTTCTGATTTTGCTCCTTTTAAAAAATAAAATTGGAGTTTTGATTAAAACTATACTTTGCTGCTTTATATTAGAAGTATGCACTTTTCACTCCTCTTGTATTACAAGTTCATATCCAATATTTCCAAAGTCTGTAAACGAAACCCATAGAAAGTGGCTGCTCTTCTCATGTAATTTGAATTTTGATCTACAGTGAATGAGATGGAAAACATTTAACCAATTATTTTATCTTATATTTATTGGATTTAAAATTTTTATTTTTAAGTGATTATAGGCTATAGTCTGTTCATTAGGCTTACGTTTCTTTGTCAAGATTTCTCTGTTTTTGTTTCTGCTTTTGATTTAATCATATAAATTTTCCTAAAAAATTCTCATCCTCCAAGATTAAAACAAACTCATTCATAAATGTGGATAAAATGGCTTTTAAAAAAAGGTCCTTGAGTGCTAGAAAATATATCCAGGGCACATCATCATGAGGGCCGAGAGATTAAAAAGTATCCTTTGTTGAATATTAGAAAAGACTACGAATACTGAAAGCTGAGTAGAAGGAAAATGAGAGAACAGGACTTGGTCTGTTGGGCATTCATGATAATTCTTATAGATAATTACGGTGGGGTTCAAATGAAGGAAGTTGATAAAGAAGTGGGATAGGTACATGTAGAGCAACCCAAGTAAGTCATATGGCTAAAAAATAGTGGGACAGTAGGTAGAAATACAAGCAGAATTGAATGCATTGCCTCTTGTTATTATGCTGCACATGTATTTATCCACAACCAATAATAAGAAAAGAATCAGTGAAGAGTGAGGAAGTTAAGGGTGTCAGAGTAGACTAGAGCTGCCAACTCTGAGCCAGTCAGAATTGAGCTGGGAATTCAGGTCTGTAATTTGTTTAGCTCGTGATTTTGGTTAAGCTATTTAACCTCCCAAAACCCAGGAAAAGAAGATAAGTACAGTATTTCGTAAGGAATGTTAGTTCTAAATTACTTTGTAGAATCGTGATAATAAATCTTCAGTGAGCCATCATCATCATGTTCGTGGACCAGAGTTGTCACAAAAAAGGGTGGATTATAACCAGAAAATAAATTGACTTTTGAGTAAGGAGGGATGGATTCTGTGAATAGGGTACAGGTACAGGCTAAATACAAGATCATGCCAAGTGAAAGGACATGGGGATGAGTATCTGCTTCTATCAAAATGTTAAGGTAAGATTCAGCTGTTAATATTAGCAAAGGGGTAGAAATGATGAAATAAAGACTGCTTAAGGAGAGATGGATGATGTTTCTGGTAGTCCCGTAGACTGTGGGCCAAGAGATGCATACATAATGGAGGAAGAGTTTGTCATCTTGCAGAGTTGTAAATGAAGAATCTAAATTTAGTGTGGTGTAGAGCAATTGAAAGATATTCTCCTGACTCCACACAGACCAGTATCAGAAGAAATAAATGGCAGGTGATTCTTGGCTAGCAATCATGTGTACTATAATGAAGGCAGGTAAGAATTAATGTGTCTTATTTATGGATACTCTCGTATAAAAGAATTGATTTTTGGAGTTCAAGCTCTAAAAGAAATCCACATTTAAGGAGAAGTATCTGAATCAGCGATGTGGTTAAAATAGTGAAGTTCCCTGTGAATAACACAGCACATTTTTGGAGTATAAATAGGTTTGAGATATTGCAATATTTGATTTAAAGGAAATAAAAGGTCTCCAAGGTGACACCAGGGGTATGTCTTGCATGATAATTGGGGAAAGTTTTGAGAAACCAGGTCATATGGAATCTAAGAAATTAATAAATCGGTTTACAAGTTAACTTTGTTTTATAGATAGTTTGTTATTTTTGTTGTCAGTAAGTAATCAACTCAACAAATATTCCTTAAGTGGCTACTCTGGGCCACAGGCCAGAGGGATGCAATGGAATGCAAAAACAGACATAGTTCTGCCCTCACACAATTTATTGCCTGATGGGGCAATTAGATAATAAGCAAAGGACCACTAAGTACATGTATAATTACAAGCTGTGGCTAGTGATATGAAGGAAAAGTCAGCTTGTAACAGAATGGAGCTGGAATCAGGGCATTTCCTTGGACAGGACACTGATGGTAGAATGTAAAAGATGAGGAGGAATTATCTAGGGGAAGGGTCCAACTAGGTAGATTCAGGCAAAGTGACAGGAGTAGCACGGAATCAGATTTAACTGAAAAAAGGTATAGAGGGAGTTGGAATTCTAGAAAGCCAGTGCAAGGGGGAAGGCCAGATGCTGCTGGGCAGGTAGGAGGAGATAGATAATGATAGACTGCACTAACAGTTTAGTCTATATCTTAGGAATGGTAAACAAGTAAACTGATTGAAGAATGTTGGTAAGATGATCTCATTGTCTCTCTGGTTACAGCATGGGGAATAGTTTGGAGGTGAGAATAGATGTGAGAAAAGAAAAAGGTTATTTCAGTTGTTCAAAGGAAGGCTGATAGTATCTTGGGATAAGGTGTTTGTGGTGGAGATAAAGTAAAGTAAATACATTCAAGAGATAAAACAGATAAAACTTAGTCATTGTAAAGGGACAGGAGGTGGTAAGGGAAGGAGGGTAGGGAACAGGGTAACACAAAGGCAGGAGCTTAAGAATTGTGGATTCCCAGCCTATATAACAAGAGAGCAGAGAGAACCACTGGGAACAATCAGCCATATATACCTTCTGCAAAATTGATGAAATCTTGACCTTTAGGAGATAGTTTACTTTATACTCTGAAAGAAATTTTAATGGAAAATAGATGTCATCTTCATTATCAAGACACTATTTTTTTCTTAAATTGCACAATAGAGGTATTTTAAAAATAGGAAAATATTGCCGTTGTCAAAAAATAAACAAAGCTAACAGCCTTATCATTTTGAATCTATAAAGGCAGGAGTGAATTAAAATATAAAAATCTAGGAAAATCCATGATGCATTTGTTAAAAGGAGAAAAAGCTGATGCATAAAGCAAAAAGTTGGTTATATGGGAAAATGCATTTTATGATTTCTTAGGCCTGTTTCAGAGCCCAGCTATTTCAGTAGCACCACCAAAAAAAAGTAAAAGCTCAGTGAATTTTCATAAACATCAAGCATCTGATTTACCAATATACAATGCTTGATTAGGAAATGTGAGTTTGAAGGAAAAATTCTAAGTTGACTCTCAATTACTTTTGTGGGCCATAGCCTGAGATTTATAAATTGTTAGTGATGAAGTTTTGGGGTGATGGTGGGGTGCTCCAGAGCCAATGACCTAGAAAGAACTCTTGAAAATGTCTTTGGTGCAAAAAGGTGATTTTATGAAAGCATGGGGACAGGACCCGTGGGCAGGAAGAGCTGCATGGTGTGGTGACGGGTAACTCATTATATACCTCAGGTTGAGAGGGGGTCAGGGATAGAGTAAGTCTCTAAGGAATTTTGAAAGCAAGGTATTCAGGACCTTGAGGGGCAAACTGTTGCTAGGAAAATACAATTTATTGTTATTTAATAAAACCTCAGTCACAAGACCCTTTAGATGTATATCATGGGACCATAAGCTTGGGGTATGATTGCCAGCATATATATCTTGGTGCAGTTGAGATAAAGGAAGTTGACTATAGGATCCTGGAGGTTGGGACAATGTTAAGCTAAGGTTCTCTTTTGTCCCTAGCAGAGTGTGATCCTTGAGTTGAGCTCCTAGAGAGAGGTCACTTTGCCTATTTCAAGGGCTTGTCAATGGGCTGTGGGCAGTAAGGGAATTTAATTTTTCATTTGCCTTAGTTTCCCACATCACCATGGCAAGCACTTAAACCCCTTTCCTTTGTTCTTGGCTAGCCAGGAGTGTCTGAGGAATATCACACAGATCCCACCTGGGGTGCGGGGGCGGGGGGGCGGGGGGGAAGCACCAACTTGTGCTTTACCCCTCAGCCTGCCTCATGCTCCCTCATCAGTTAGCGAGGATGGTGTTCTTAGTCAGGAAAGTATGTAGGTATCTTTTGTGTCATCATTTGTTAATTGAAAATATTTTCTACTTGCTAACATTAAATAATTTATCTGTCAAGTTTGGAACTCAGAGTATGACCTGCTGCAGCTATACTTAAAAATCCTAATAAACAGCTAACTTAAAGGTTTCTTACAGCAGAGTAATGGTCTGCTGGATTTTCAATACAGGGAGAAAAAGGTCCCCAAGGCCCTGCAGGGAGAGATGGAGTCCAAGGCCCTGTGGGTCTCCCAGGGCCTGCTGGGCCTGCAGGCTCGCCTGGAGAAGATGGAGACAAGGTTGGTATTCTGCGTCCATATGAGTACATCCTATGAAAATGCAAGTTTTTTCTCAAGAATTCTAGATTTAATATTTCTGAAGATTAGATGCCAAATCTCAAGACAGTTTTTTCAAAGTTTCATGCATGTTCCATGTGCTCAAAGGTTTTAATTTACAGTTTGAATACTATTATCTATCCAGGAAATAGTGTGTTGGATGTAAACAAAAAAAGAGAACACAAGAAAAATGGTAGAGAGAAAAAATAGCACATGGCAAAATTGCTTATTTATTTTCAAAAATATGTGTTTCTGAACTAAATGTAAAACTAATTGAAGTCATTGCTTGTATAGGCTTTGCCCTTGTGTCTTGGATATTGCAAAAGAAGACTTAAAATAGGTTAAATTCTTAAAATAGGTTAAATTTAAGAAAATTAAAAAAAACAAAAAACAATAGTTTACATTCCTATTTGATAATACTGGACATCTCTTTTACCAAACATAGAAATGAAGATTTTAAGCTTTTTATTTATTTTTTATTTTTTTTTAACATTTATTCATTTTTGAGAGACAGAGCAAGAGAGTGTGAGCAAGGGAGGGGCAGAGAGAGAGAGGGAGACACAGAATCCGAACCGGGATCCAGGCTCTGAGCTGTCAGCACAGGGCCCAATGCGGGGCTCAAACCCACGAACTGTGAAATCATGACCTGAGCCGAAGTCGGACGCTTAACCGACTGAGCCACCCAGGAGCCCCTTAAGCTTTTGATTCTAAATGCATAGCTGTATTGTTACGTGTATGTATCTAAGGTGTTTTCTAATGTTGTGAAATGCCATAACACAATTTATGAGCCAGTAATCTGATAATGTGCAACATTTTTAGCATTTGGAAAACCAGGATAAAGAAGTAATTAATTAACTAAGAATTTTGATTAATATGTAATTATATTTTTGTTAATATACTTCCATTATCAGCTTGTGGTGGTGATTTTTCAGATAAAATTGATTTTGTGAATTAAAAATCCAGTTGCAATATGCTTCAAAGTTCAGTCGACTTTGGGTTATCTATATCTTTACTATATCAATATCAATATCAATCTATATCAATACTAGAAACAGAGTAGCAGAGAAAACCCATATTTTACATTTTTTAAAGTTTATTTATTTATTTTGAGAAAGAGAGAAAGCACAAGTTGGGCAGAGGAAAAGAGAAGGACAAAATCCCAAGCAGGTTCCACGCCATCAGCTCAGAGCCTGATGTGGAGCTCGAACTCATGAACTGTGAGATCGTGATGAGAGCCCAGATCATGAGTCAGATGCTTAATCAACTGTGCCATGCAGGCACCCCCAGATTTCACAAGTTAAACAGTGACATGAAACACTAGTATAGAATTACTTTAAAGTAAAATTTAATAATGGGTGATAGTGATGACAATTGCAATGGCAGGCATGACATATTAGGGATAAACTTTAACTCAACTCTTTCCAATACAGGGTGAAATTGGTGAACCAGGACAGAAAGGCAGCAAGGGTGACAAAGGAGAAAACGTGAGTTTCCTAATTCTTATTGAGTGGAATTATTCATTTAACTTTTGTTTTGTTTTGTTTTGTTTTGTTTTGTTTTGTTTTTTGGCTATTGACCAGGGATATTTTTCTGTAGTATTTACTACCTACTTGTAACATCCATACTACATTATCTCTTTGACAACTATTCAGTTGAGATTGAGTCAGTTCTAATTAAACCTCTTTTTGAAGTTATGTGTTAAGATACACAGTACTTCTAACCCTAAAAGTCTCACAATAAGACTAAGTCATCAGCAAGTTTACCTTCATTGCTCTTGCATCAAATATCCCTGTGATTTAATGAGAAATGGTGTCTTAGTGTTGTTATAAAAAGGATTTTGACCTGATGGAAACCTAAAAATGCCTCAGGTACCCCAATGGTTTATGAACCATGCTTTTGGAACATTTAAGTACTATTCCCAACACATAGCAGTTATTGTGATGAACAATATAGTCCAATGACTGTTTTTCTTTAGTGCCAAGATCTTTTGTAGTGTAGTAATGTATGTAGTTATGTATGTAAAATGTATGTAGTTATGTATGTAAAAAAAGACAGTTAAGAAGCAATATTTATGCATGTAAGACTCATAAACCTATTGAAATCTATTCCTCAAATAAGGAGGCCTGGTATACTTAATATATACATACATACATACATACATGCATATACATATGCATACACATATGCATGTGTTTTCATGTGAAGGAAATTTTAAATTTTTGTGTATCAATGTAAGGAGGCTTGGTATACTTAATATATACATACATACATACATACATGCATATACATATACATATGCATACACATATGCATGTGTTTTCATATGAAGGAAATTCTAAATTTTTGTGTATCACTATATTCTGTCTGTATGGAATCCTTACCCCAGTATTCACTAGAAAATATTGTATAGATAGATCTTTTAAGTGCTCTTTCTGAATCATACATATCTCATTAAAGAAATCTGGCATTTTGAAATTTTTCAAATGTGAAACTTCAATGTGATTTGTGTTAGCATAAAAATCCATTTTTAAATATCCACTGCATTACAGATGAGAGTGCTTTTGATAACTACCAATTTAAAGCTGATTACAAATAGGCAAGTCTGAGTCTCAAGAAGTAAAATAAATAATAGTTGACGGCTCCAAATGCAAGAGACTTTTCCATAGAAGTAGAAAGATGCATAATAGACTTTGATCAATCAAATGTTCTGCACTATTATAGCTGAGGCTCTTCTGGCTTCAGTTTCAAAATTACTGATTTTTATCTCACCACAGGGTCCTCCTGGACCTCCAGGTCTTCAAGGTCCTGTTGGTGCCCCTGGAATTGCTGTAAGTATTTCTCTTTGTTCAGCGAATTTATATCCTCATGGTTCCCTGATTAAATTTATGAACTGTCACATAACCAGTTGATTTTGTGTGGTTATAACTATGTCTGTCTAATGTTGAGCCAAATATAAATTTTCTAATATAGCTAACCAGGCTGATCTTTATAAACAAGAAATGTTATGACTTCATTTCAAAAGAATAATGAGTTAAAAAGTACTTAATTTGTAGTAAATTCTGAACATTATTTTCCCCTTGATAGACAGCTTTTACTTGGTATAGATGAGAAAATCAAACTCAGTCATGCTCCAGAAACAAAGAATGTGAGCCAAACAAACAGTGGTGCATTTGCAGCAGATAATGGACATTTAATCTTTTTTACTTGGTTCTTTGTAAATAGACCAGATTTGATTAAATTAGAAATGGCTATATTTTTGTGATGACTTGTATCAGAATTGTGATTTTTCCGGTTTGTGATCATTGTCATTGCTCTTCTCTAGGGGGGTGATGGTGAGCCAGGTCCCCGAGGTCAGCAGGGGATGTTTGGACAAAAGGGTGATGAGGGTGCAAGAGGTTTCCCAGGACCTCCTGGTCCCATAGGTCTTCAGGTAAGATGCTCTGGGCATTTTGTATGCTGTCCTGTCCACCTTCTTCTCATACCAGGTTTTCAGGTGGATGTAAAACAAAGTAGCTTTCCTTTTTTCTATCTAGAAGCCTGGATACAATGTTTAACCATAATTACTGTTTTATTTAAATGTTAGCCCTACCCTAGGTATTACACCTCCATTCTTCATTCCCATTTTGCTTAAAAAATGAACTACAACCTTATTTAAGGCTGAGAGTTAAAAGCGAGAGGTTAGAAGGATTCTTTTGCAAGTCTCATAGCAGGAAAATTAGTACTTCAGATGACCAGCAAAAATTAAAAGCATTTTGAGAAGACCATCTGCCCATCGCTACTACCAACAGACACTGCCAAGAACAAATGTTAAACAATAATAGGTAAAATAAACAATTTGCAATAGATTGATCATTTAAAATAACTTATTTTAAATTATAATTTGTATTTCGTGAAGCACATTCAGGACAAGAAATATGAAATTGTAAATCATTGTAGGCTAAGAAATTTCCATTCAAATATGCCTTACAACTGGACTGTTAGGCAATACTTTGCATTGTAGACATCTTCTATGCTGAGCTGTTTTTCTACTCTTCCATGTGATGCTCACGGCTTCCTACAAACTTTGGAAACATCTGGCTTTCTTCTTTCACATACTTATTCTACACCTACCTAGTGATCATCTGAGAGATTATAAAATTGTGCTTTAAATGATAATTTGGGTAACACATGGATGTGAGTTATGCCACATTAACAATTTTAGAAATGATTAAATTAAACCATCTAGATCACTGTCCTTAACAATTTGTTAAGTTGTAGAAAAGTAAATAGAAGTTGAGTTTATATAAATTTATTTTTTTGCCTTTATTTTCATAAGTAAAGTCACAGACTGCTTGTTTTTAATATTAAGTAGCCTATTATATACATAATTATACAAATTATATTGTAAATAATATAATTAGTATATTATCATAGTTATTGTTATAGCACTCACAGAACATGATATTTTGATTTTCTGCTTTTATTTTAATCCAAAATAATTCTTTTTAGATTTGGGAAATGCAAAAACTTCATTTCATATTTGTGTTTACCCTTTATATTTATTAGGAAAAAATAAATGAGCAATTATGAATACTAAAAATCAACATGTGTGAGAAACACACATATTTGAAAATAACAACAAGGCATTCAAAATTAGACTGCCAGTAAATATGTTACCATTCATTTTCTGCTTTTTCATTTAACTGATTACTCTGATTCTATAAGGCTGTAATTTAGGAGTTTAGTTCTCCTGATTAAAGAAGATGCCTTGTAGCTTATATTTATAAAATATTAAATGAAAAATTACCTTCATCTCCACAAATGTAAGAAATGTGCTCTTTGATGAGGGTGACTCAAGAAATTAGTTCACTACAAAATTGATTATATTCTCCCACAGCTACCTCTTTAAATCAGGAATCTGAAAAGATGCTAATGTAATTAACATGTTCACAATTGCATCTGCACCCTTTAATTGAGTCTTCATGGCAGAATAGATATTAGCAATTATAATACATAAATAATAGTCATCTAATATTCTGATTAAGTGACTCCATTTTTCAGTTTGATGTTTACAATTTGTCTGCATATGAAGGAGATGTAAAGAAGGACAGTTCTTGACCTAAATTCTTTTTTTTTTTTTTTATCTTACCACTTAAGTGGCAAATGATTTTAAATTGACAGACCTTAAAACAGAATATCTCCATGCATAAATTATTCCTTAGGAGAAAGTTAGGACATGTGAACACTGATTAACACTGTAGCACCATTTAGCACATTTAGTTTCCTGCAACAAAAGAATTTGACTCATTATGTCTCTATTAATTTTAATGATAAGAACATTCTGTCTTAATCAACTTAAACTATAACCAGACTTCATCAGAAAGAAAGAAATATTTCAATGTTTTTCTATTGGGAGGTCCCTATCGAGCTAATATTAGGAATACTCATATGCCTAAAAATATGCTGGCAATACAGAGCTGGGTCTGTTACAGAAATAAAAGAAAACTATGAACTCTACTATTTTTATACTCTTCAATTTGGGGATTCCAAATCAGATTCACTCTATACTAAAAGGAGGTGGTGGAAACATAGACAAAAGATAAGAATGTGAGTATTAATTTATATGATGTTTATAATTTAAGTTGCAATCCATGCTACCTAGCGAAATCAACTTGAAATATTAAATGTTAAAATCTACCTGCCTACTTAAGAATTTAGTTTTCTGTGCTCTATCAATGAAATATAATCTCCGAGGTTGTGCATCTTGGAATCTAAAATTTTAGCAATCTCTCCCAGGTAGTTTTTAGGCAGGCTAAACTCTAAAATACCGCCTAGCTATGTCCTCCTAGGAACTTCTCCAGTGATTCTAGAAGCTACTTTCAAATGATGTTAACCATTTGGGAATAACTGGCTATTTTCCTAGACATCCAAGTGACTTTTGAGAAAAAGGAGATTAAATCCTGGTATACATTGTTCATTATAAATCCGTAACTAAGATTTTGTCATAAAGATAAATACATGCCACATTAAAAAAGGTTTACAAATATACTCAATAAAGCACTCGCTCTCCAAACTGAGAGTCATGTGGAATTAGTAGGTCACAAAAACCATATAGTGTGTTATTACCAGCATTAAAAAAATGAAATATAACAGGATAAGGTAAAACAGATTAAAAATATCAAAGATCACCATCATCTATGCATTAAGGGTATTACTTTTTGAAACTCATCTTTCAGCTATTTTGCACATGCACATTTAGGGGGTAATAAGTGAAATGTATTTATTACTGTGGGTCACGGTCAAATAATTTGCAGCCACTGCAGTGTAGTGCCAAGTTAATAAGTGACTAAAATACCAGCAGAGATTTAGAACTTTGTATTGTGCATTTTTATTTCTTACATAGATTATGTCTGAAATACTATTTTACAAGTATTAAAAATAAAGCATATATAGAGTGTGTAAGTTGTAAATAAATAATGGCAATAATACTAAAAACATTAAAAAATTAGAACAATCCATAATCCTACCATATTAAAAACTGTTGCCACTTTTACTATTTCTGTCTAATAATTATCATGCCTATTTTAAACACATATTTCACAGATAAATTTACACTATGCATATTTATTTATATTTGTGTTTTATTACTTATTATATATCATTCATATTTAGAGTATTAGCAACATATTAATAGCCCTATAATATCCCAATATCTTATATAACAAAACTTATTTAGCTATGTTTTCTATGATTAAACATTTAGAATAATAGAGAATCTTAATAGTCTTAACTACTGTTACAATCAACACTTTATTACATGTAGCTTTTCCTGTTGATTTATTTTCTTAGAATTCATTCATTCATCATTAATTCAACATTTTCATGAACTCCTACTTTTGCCTGGTCCTCTGCTAATTGCTAGAGATAAAATATTGATAATTACTGCAAAGTAGCTTATAATTGTAAGTATATAAACAAGTGACATCATTGTGTTTTTAAGTATACAATTCAAATATGTGCAATATATGGTTGAGATATGAAACAGGAAATATGAACAGTTCTGCATGGAAGAACTAGTTAGGAAGACCAAGAGGAAATAAAATAATTTTTCCATAAAGACATAGGTGAAATTTGAGTGTAACCTGCCCTGTGAGTTTACTCAGTAACACAGAACCCTTCCTAAGGTAGTGACACTGCTATTGGATATCAAGGAAATGAATTTGAGAGAATAAAGGAAATGCAATACAGCAGGTTTTATGACCTGGTAGTTTTTTAGGACTAGAAGTGAAAGTAACAAGGTTAAAAATTCAGAAGAGATTTATAATCCTGGAAATGTATTGGAAGTTTTATTTTCAAAAGAGTTTTGTCAAATCGGTACCCAACTATAAAACCTCACCTGGATAGGATGTTCTAAAATAATTTGGGACAAGATTTTTTCAGAAAATCTTTGCCATGGCAGCCTTGTATACATGTGTATATGTTCATAAAAGATGGAGCAAATGATTAAGCATCCATAAATTCCCAGGTTAAATGATATATTCATTCTTGTAACTAAAATCAAACAGTATAATATTATAGAAAGCATGAATTCTATGTGTAAATGTACATATAAGATTTTATTATATGTAGTTAATACTTGCGTTTCAAGTATTTTGACAGATGATAACTTCTAAATCTTAATTTCATGTTCTAATTTGACTTTATATCTAATTTTGGTTTTATATTAGAAATTGGCCAAAAGTTTCTTTTTAAATACATGAGTGACGTTTATTGTTTTTTTTATTATATTTTCTTAGGGTCTGCCAGGCCCACCTGGTGAAAAAGGTGAAAATGGGGATGTTGGTCCCATGGTAAGTTTATATCTTATAGGATATTATGGATATTGTGAATTTTCACATTACTAATATCTTTAAGGGTTAGTAATCTGAACAAAATAGTCCTAAAAGCCATGACTTTTCAGATTGATGCCTTCTCCTTTCCCTGCCCAATCTGTATCTGTGACCATTGAAGTTTCTTTCATCACATATCGCTTTCTTTTCTCTTTCTCACTTTGGACTAATGTTTTATAAACATACAGCATTCAGTGGTTGATATATTGTTGCATATATATTTTTTCTAAGTGTATGGATTATTGAGGTGTATATAAACTGCCAAACTTCAGTTATTTATTAGTCTTTAGCTCCAGACTTTGAAGTGGACCAGGTAAAGAATAGATAATAGTCACCCTTCATTTGGATAAGTAGCAAATGTTAACATAGTATTAAATATTTGTACTTTTAATTAAATTCTTAATTTAATAAGGAATCCTATTTGAATTAGAATGCTATGACAAAATAATTTGCATTTATCGATTCTGGCTTTCTGTTCTAAGTATAAATCTAAGAGTTAACTGAAATTTTGAAATACATATATTTGTTTATTAAGCATTACCTTGGATAAGGAAACAATTAACCCAAGGTCACTGAAATCTATAATGAAATGTAATGAATGTATTTTTAATTGTTTCTTCCTTTCAATAAACATTGCCCCCAGTTCTTAGTTCCATCAGAATACGTATTTTGATATTTTTATACTTTCATTTTAGATGTTATTTTCTTCAAAAAAGAAATAATTCTTTTCATCACAATGAACTTAAAAACAGTGTTAGGGGCACCTGTACCCCAATGTTTATAGCGGCACTCTCAACAATAGCCAAATTATGGAAAGAGCCTAAATGTCCATCAACTGATGAATGGATAAAGAAATTGTGGTTTATATACACAATGGAATACTACGTGGCAATGAGAAAAAATGAAATATGGCCTTTTGTAGCAACATGGATGGAACTGGAGAGTGTGATGCTAAGTGAAATAAGCCATACAGAGAAAGACAGATACCATATGGTTTCACTCTTATGTGGATCCTGAGAAACATAACAGAAACCCATGGGGGAGGGGAAGGAAAAAAAAAAAAAGAGGTTAGAGTGGGAGAGAGCCAAAGCATTAGAGACTGTTAAAAACTGAGAACAAACTGAGGGTTGATGGGGGGTGGGAGGGAGGGCAGGGTGGGAGGGAGGGCAGGGTGGGTGATGGGTATTGAGGAGGGCACCTTTTGGGATGAGCACTGGGTGTTGTATGGAAACCAATTTGACAGTAAATTTCATATATTAAAAAATAAAAATAAATAAAAAAAAAAAAAAAAAAAAAAAAAAAAAAAAAAAAAAAAAAAAAAAACAGTGAACATAATAAACATTGCTGACTCACATAACTGACTAATACTCTTTAAGCAGCATCAGATACATAGAAAACTCCTTTCTAGGTATGACTGCTGTGGTTCCCTGAATCATTAATACATTTCTCTCTGACATATTAGTAAAAGCTAATAGTAAGAAAGTTTCCAACAATGACATTAAAATAAACTGTGACCTTTAGAAATAACACTAATGCCCTGGTATTCACTACAGACTAATTTAATCACAACCTTGAGGGTAAGGGGTTCTGGTCATCAGTATTTTGTAAAAAGTAGTCCTGAGGTAATTTTAATGCACAGCCAGGGGAAAGTACATTTATCTTAGGAAGACTACTAAGTAGTTAATCTTATTTCACTTCTAACATATAGAACATGAGAGCTGACATAAAAAAAACAAAATATACAAATAAAAAATACTTTTGTAGAATTAATAAATTTTAAATCTACTCAAGCACCATTTCTATTCCAAATTTATGCTCCTTTTTAAATCTAGCATTCTAGCATATTCTAGTATAACATATTTCTGTTCCATTATGAATTCATTGTACCAGATAGTAGCAATAGCCTAATTTTCAAATTTTTAACCATATCGCTTGCCTGCAGTCTGAATTTCCCCATAGCTATGTGTAGAGAATCATCTGCTAACATGATCATCAAGAATGACTTATAACCCTGCTATGGTCCACTGATTATGATTTTGGAGCGTGAAACTTCTTGGTCACAAAATGAAAATATCAGAAATGCATTTGGGTTTGGCACTAATAAACCTTAATATTCATCTCTTACAGGGTCCACCTGGTCCTCCAGGCCCAAGAGGCCCTCAAGGTCCCAATGGAGCTGATGTAAGAACTGTGAAATATATGTTCATTATTTTGAACTTACATAATTGTCAGTATTATTTAATGGCGGATGGTATCTAAGACATAATGGAGATGATTGCACTATTGATAAATATTTAAGTGAAAAAGAGCTCAAAAATAATCTACTCACTACATTTCATTTTACAGAAAAATAGGCTTTGTAGGGAATTAGTTAAAACAAGTATAAAAGAAGTTCCAAGTTCACATTCATTATAAAATATGTTAGAGAATTATGTGCATAATATGTGCACCTCTTACCATGTAAAATGTTTTCTCTCAATTGTATAAAGACAGTCTCCCCCCGCTCTCTTGCTTGCTTCATAATTGAACCACTCTTCCAATATTACAGGATTTGAAATGCAATGCTATACTTATCTTATTGTTACCATTAAAAAATTTCTAGATTTTGAAAACTCTCTTCTGATTTCACCTTTTCACAATGAAAAAATCATTTATTCTTGTTTTTAGTTGCTCTTCTGTCATGCCTGGTTGCAATTCGGGCAGGCCAGAACTGGATAAAATAGACAAAGAGCAGATGTACTAAAAGAGCTTTTGGGTTTTATTCCCTTTAAGTAATATAAAGACTAAGAGATGATATAAAGGCTAAGAGATGGTTCAGATTGGTTTTTGCATGGATTGCATAATTCTTTTTTTTTTAAGTTTATTTATTTTGAGAGAGCGAGAGAGAGAGAGAGCACGAGCAGAGGAGGGGCAGAGAGAGGGAGAAGAGGATCCCAAGCAGGCTCTATGCTTTCACAAAGAGCCTGATGTGGGGCTCAATCTCACAAACCATGAGATCATGATCTGAGCTGAAATCAAGAGTCAGATGCTTAACTGAATGAGCCACACAAGCACCCCTGGATTACATAATTTTTAACCAGAGTCATACTTAGATGCACTCCCCAAATCTACAAGCTATCCTCTAAATCTGACCTATTCAATGGGAAAAAGATTGAAATTATGATTTGAGTATCAGCCAGTATGACTAGAGTTGGAAAGTCTTCTGTCACATATTCAAAATTCTGGTGAAATTAAAAACCCATATAATATAATTCAGTTATTTGCTATCTAGTAAATTTGGCAACTCAATAAAGAGCATCATTTTGTCCCATCGTTTAAATGTCTTAGAATAATCTTGCATATCCTTCTCCCTCTTTGAGAACTACTAGATATGTATCTATGAATATGTTATTTTATTACAAGAATAAGGATAACTGTATTCCTTTTCCTCCACTGCAGGGACCACAAGGACCCCCAGGATCCATTGGTTCAGTTGGTGGTGTTGGAGAAAAGGTAAGAAATGTAGTGATAGACACTTTGAAACAGCAAGAATTAAGAACTTTGATGAAATTGGCTAATATTTTAAGTGCATCTAATAGTACTCTTTTTAAGTATTTTATACATAGTTATATGAATCACAGCCCATCCACTCTAGTAGTTAAATTATTCATATTAGTTAAATTATTCATATAAATATTAGTTAAATATGATTTTGAGATATCATGATTTTTATTTCCAGATATTGTGTTGAGCAATATACATAGATTATTTCCTTTAATCTACACAATCACCCTATCCTTTGAATCACAAAAGAATTAATCATTCATTTTGTCATGTTTGGAGTTATATTTTCATTACTAATAATATGACCTGCCTTTGGCACTTTTCAAAATACTTGACATGTGCCATAACATCTGGGCTCAGAATAACTTCGTTTTCTCCTGAAAATCATTTCACTTAAAACAACTTTCTTTTTATAAAAATGTCAAATGATTCTCTGATTTCTTATTTATGCACCCATGCTCATTTCTTAATACAATTTTTAAGAAAATTGACATTGGTATTTGCTTTATTTAAAAATATAAATTATTTGCCAGTTTTGAGGGATGAAAATTGCATTTCATACCATAAAATATTATATGGTGAAAAAATGTATTTCCTGAATTTTATAGTTATTAAGTGATATCAGAAGTATAGACATATCCTAAAAATGATTCTGTTGTTTGGTCTTAAAGATTTTTTGACTTAAATTACTTTATGTTAATTAAAAGATTTACCCCTCAGAAAAAATGCAATAAGATCAGAATGTGGTATTTTGATGTTTATATTTACTGAACACTCACATTCTACCATTTTGATTATAATTAATCCTGTATTATCAACTATTCAAATACTTTCTTCATTACAAAATTAGAAGCATTTTAAAATTATCTAATTCTTACTGCATAAACAGTGTAGTTTTTTTACTGACCATTTATATTTTTAAATTTAATGTTTTGTGCTGAAAAAGTGTGAGTTGAGGTAAAATTTAAAGCACATTTTTCATTGAGTGCAGTTGTCATGGGAAGAATTAGCAGCAAAGGCAAGAGGCCTCTGAGGGTAAAACTGTCTGAGACAGATGAAGACAGACTCACACCTTTCCCCTTTCTTCCCTTGGCTTTAATGTTTACTTATTTTTTGAGAGAGAGAGAGAGACAGACAGAGCATGAGCAGGGGAGGGTCAGAGAGAGAGGGAGACACAGAATCTGAAGCAGAGTCCAGGCTCTGAGCTGTCAGCACAGAGCCCCATGCGGGGTTCAAACCCACGAACTGGGAGATCATGACGTGAGCTGAAGTCTGGCTCTCAACCGACTGAGCCACTCAGGTGCCCCTCTTCCCTTGGCTTTAATGTTGACTAGATAGTTGTAGCAAGTACTTTCTCGTTTTAGTTTTGTCCACATAGAAAATTCTGAAATAATTCTAAATAAATTAATTCTAAATTTAATAGCCTTTTCAGTTTATCTTACTGGTTTCCTCAAACTTGTGGGTAACAGTAGGAACAGGTTTAAATACTTCAGTGACTTCTATGATTTTATCTCATGTTACTTTTGGTGACAAACATGGATGCCAAAAGTTTGGAGTTTGGCCAAGCTGTTTGTTTAAAAACTATCTGGTAACACTTGTCTATCTTGGAGTCTTAAGAGAATGATACAGTGAACCAAGATAGTGCTTTAACCTCTTATAATTAAAATGTACCTGATCTAACGTTGTTACACTAAAAAAGAGTTTTAATTTTTTTTCTATTAAAATTGTTTTTCTGTGGCATGATAGAAATAAAATTCTAATTATAATTTTTCTTCAGAATCTAGGGTAATATAGTTTACTATAGATTACAGATTTCCGATATCAGCTTTGATTCTGGCTGTATGCCTCCCCATTTCTATTTTGGAAAATTTATTCCCAATCACTAATTCAATAAAAAAAGAGAGAAAAGAAAACTAATATCCTGAGTCATGCTCCAATTTGCTTAAATATGTTTAATGTGTTTTCCATGTAATGTAATATTTGCTATAGATGGATTTGCACTTCAATGATCTCCTCAAAACAAGGAAATACTACCTAACAAAGATATTACCTTAATATTTAATGTGTACTTTGTGACTAGATTACAATTTGTTGTTCCTTCTGAAGGGAATTTTAACCTGAATAAGTGTTACAAAGGGGTAAAATGTTACATAAGTAATAATAAATTTATAATCTAGAACCTCCTTCATATGCATTGTTCTTCACAGGATATATATCATTGTATATCAGTTATTATTCTTCAGAATAAATATGGTGTAGCTTTGTTGATGCCAGAAATGCAGATTCAATTTATATAATATGGTTTGTTGCAATATTTTATTTTGCTACCTGTAATTTTGTCCCATCGCCTTTCAAAAGATTTAATATGGTACATTTTAGATAATATTAATTTTATCTTAAGTAATGGCTATTTATATTATGCATACTGGCTCTAATATACACAAAGGTGGTTTTCAAATGTATTTTGGGCAAATGAATATTAATGCATTATTCTCAAAGTGAAGAGACTTTGTAGTAAAAACTTGTCTTTAAATTTCGATCATTATTTTAAATCCATCTCTTTACCACCTATCATTTCCCTCAGTAAAATGGAAACAATCCTTACAGAATCTACTTTTGTTTAACTTTACACTGGACAAAGATTAAAGCGGAACAACAAAATATACGGAGTGTGACATAAAAAATGTAGTTATTTCCCCTCTTGTTCCAACTTTTGTGATATCACCATGCATAAGAAGATGTTTTGTACCCTGTCAATAGATGACTTGCATTTTCCCCCAGCTTTACTGAGGTATAAATAACAAATAAGAATTGTACATATTCATAGTGTAAAATTTGGTGTTTTGATATATGTGTACATTGTGAAATAATCCCCACACGCCAAGCTAATTAATATATTCATTACCTCACATAATTACCTTTTTTGAATGTGGCATGAGAACACTTAAGTGTATTCTCTTAACAAATGTCAAGCATACAATACAGTGTTGTTAATTATATTCACAATTCTGTGTATTAGATCTCCAGAACCCATTCATCTTGTGTATCTGAAAGTCTGTAACCTATGACCAACGTTTCCCCATCCCCCCCCGCCACACCACAGCCTCTGGTGATGAGCATTCTACTCTCTGCTTGTATGAGTTTGGCTATTTTAAATTCCAGGTATAAGTGAGATCATGCAGTATATTGTGTATATTTAAAATTTAAAGCATTTAATATGGAATTTTAAAGTTGATTTGAATGACAAACTGCTTAAGTTTTATTTCAGAGCTATGAATCATGGGTCATAAAACTATTACTTATATATCATTCCATCCACCCGAGATAGATTATTTCACAATGTACACGTATATCAAAACACCAAATTGTACACTATGAATATATACAATTCTTATTTGTTATTTATATCTAAGTAAAGCTGGGGGAAAATATAGGTCATCTATTGACCAAATACAAACATCTTCTTATGCATGGTGATATCACCAAAGTTGGAACTACAGGGGAAATAACTACATATTTTTAGTCACACTTTTTATATTTTGCTTATATTCGTTGCTTTTTAAATAATGTAAACATAATATTTTTCTTGTAAGGTTTATCTAAAATAATAGGTATTTGCTACTCCTCTTGAGAGATAAAATAACTTACACACACTAGTATTACTAATAAATTCCTAGAAAATACTTGTTATTTCCATCATGATGCAAATAATTCAAGAAATTAAAATATGTGCATATTCTCAAAGAATAAGGAATTATGTACACCAAACAGTCTTTCCCCTGGAGTTATGTTTATATTTAATATAATGCATTTCAAACCAAAATTAGGAGCAATGGGTTTATACCAGTATTACTGGAAAGAGCAGAGTTGAAAGTTAAAGGAAATTCAGACCTCACATTTTTTTAAATTTAAAACTATTTCCACTTCAAAATTTCTAGTTCCACTGATTTTGTGTAGGAATACAGCATTATTATAAAACATCATGTAAAAATAACATAGAAACATTATTTCACTTGGAAGAGTAATTGGATACAATAATTTTCTAGGTGTAGAAAATTAGTAATAGACTTCTATAACTAAAACATGCTAGTCTAGGAGGTTTATTTATTAGTCTGCTAAGCTAGGAAATAGCCATCCATACTTTTTTAAATGTTTGTTTACTTATTTTTGAGAAAAAGAGAGCAAGCAGGGGAGGAGCAGAGAGAGAGAGAGAGAGAGAGAGAGAATCCCAAGCAAGCTCTGTGTCGTCAGCACAGAGCCTGATGTGGTACTCAGTCCCATGACTGTGAGATCATAACCTGGGCCAAAATCAAGAGGAAGATGCTCAACGGACTGAGCCACCCAGGCACCTCTAGCCATCTATATTTATACAAGGAGATCATAAAAGTGAACAAATTTATAATATTTATATCCTCAAGAGGAGTTTTAATTAGTATCTAAGTATCTTTGTGTATCTTATAAGTACAGTACTTTTCTATGATCTCAGATCTCTATTAAATATATTTTATAGAATATAGAATCAGTATACTACCAACTGATTTGCTTTTTTGTTATTGTAAAGATAAAGCAAATTAACATAGTAAAAATGAAAGTTATTTAATCAATAAACTAAATTATAATATGAATATTGATGCAGCACAAAAGCACAATATAAAATTGGTTAGGAAACATGCAGATGTCTGTTTTGTGTGGTTTGGTGGTAACTTGGGTTAATGCTCTATTAACTACTTGCTGAGACACCCACTTCTGTCTCCTCACTTGAGAAATAAAAATACTGAGGTCAGTAATAAGAAAAGTTCCTTCTTAAAGTCTTTTACTGACTTTTAAACAATATACTGAATTAAGGTCTAGTCTAAAATGTCGTGGCCATCATTGAAAGCAGTTTTACAAGCATAAAAATATCATTTCTGTGTTTTGAAGTTCGTTTCCTCTCTTCTTTATAGGGTGAGCCTGGAGAAGCAGGGAACCCAGGGCCCCCTGGGGAAGCAGGCACAGGCGTAAGTGCTGGCCTATTGTCAACATGGGATGGTAACAGTTTGGGAATTCCTTTTCGAGTATTTTATTTTATTTTATTTTTTAAATGCTTATTTATTTTTGAGGGAGAGAGAGAGTGGGGAGGGGCAGAGAGAGGGGGACAGAATTTCTGAAGCAGGCTCTCTGAGAGCCCAATGCAGATCTTGAACCCACGAACCGAAAGATCATGACCTGAGCCGAAGTCAGACACTTAACTGACTGAGTCACCCAGGCATCCCTCTTTTAGAGTATTTTAAACATGTGACTTAACTCCTACCTGTAACTCAGTTATTTACTTTTCTTTTCCAACCCATTACAAACAATCACAAATGCAGAGCCTTTTTGTTTAATAATCTTGCATACCCGGCGCATATTTTGATTTACATAGAAATTGAAAGAAAATGACATTTGCATAAGTTAGAACATTAAAACTATAAGCTGTTTATACAATTTGCGGGAGGGGGCTGTCCACGAAGGACACAAACCCTGCTACATCAAACCCACATTTATGAATTGTAGTAGGATTGTATTAATTCTCATTTAGATTGGTTTAAACCTGGAGTGAATTTGACCCCTAGGAAACATTTTGGCAATGTCTGGAGACCTTTTGGTTCACACTAGGAGGAATGTCACACTTGATGTCACACGCCGGCATCAAATTAGTAGAGACCTGGGATGCTGTTAAACGTTTTGCAGTGCACAGGACAGCCCCCCAGCAGCAGAATTATCTGACCCAATGGGCTGAGACTAAGAAATCCTGATTTAAAGCTTATAAGGTAATCATTCTTTTTCTTACGTTGTTGTAGGGCCCCAAAGGAGAAAGAGGAGAGAAAGGAGAAGCTGGTGCACCTGGTGCTGCTGGACCTCCTGGTGCTAAGGGACCACCAGGTGACGATGGTCCTAAGGGTAACCCGGTAAGTGAGCTTGGTCCCTTTCAGATAGAGCCTATGTCAAAGCCACTTAGGAGTTTTTCATAGAAAGATTAGAAATCATGAAACTCTGGCCCATAGCTGGTGAAGCTGACTTTTCCTTATTTCATATATGCATAAGCATTCTCGATTAATTTCATTTTTTGAACATTTTCTAGTGGAAGAAGGGAAATCCTCTCATACGGTTTTACCATGACTTAGCTCTTAAACATCAGAATATTGTGACTTTATGAAAAATATTTTTATTTATCTTCTTTCTCTTAAAAACATCCCTCTAGGGTCCTGTTGGTTTTCCCGGAGATCCTGGTCCTCCTGGAGAACCTGGCCCTGCAGTAAGTATCATGGGAAAATAAAGGAATTATTTTGACGGGGAGGTTACCCGTGTCTTGGTTATTAATAATTAAATTCTTGATTACTTAGTTGGACCCCCCAAAAATAGAAAGGAAAAGAAAATGTAAACTGCAGCTATAAAATCCATATAGTTGAAGACATTTAGACCTCTGTTGCATGATTATTTTCTTCATTTGGGTTAGTTTTCCAGACTTTGCTGCATTGTATGAACTGATTATCTGAGTAGCAACATTACTCTTATTTCAAAGTTGCAGCATCTTTGCTTTTATTTCTGTCTCTCCTCTGGTGCAAATACTGTCTCAAACTGCCGTATTTGTTCATGGTGAACAGATCCACTGGCCTTCTACACTAATTACATCCTCTTCTTTTCTTGTATTAACAACACACTGTATTTTAAACTTGATGTGGTAGCAGTTTCACAAATCTTTGTGGAAAGAGTGAGAGATACCACAATCCTTAAAATACAATCGAAAGAATTTAGTAATACTTCTATTTGTCCCTTTAGTAATCATTTATCTCAGGGACTCAGGATATCATACCCTTTTGTTTTTAATAAAATCAAATTCATAGTGAGAAATATCTGTGTTCACTTTCTATTGCCCATTATAGGGTCAAGATGGTGTTGGTGGTGACAAGGGTGAAGACGGAGATCCTGGTCAACCGGTAATTAAGCACACTGTTTTTATTTACTCTTTACACAGTCCCAAGACATTTTAAAGAAGTAATCAAACTTTCAAAAGCATAGCTAGGTGGGTACACATTTTTCTGAAAGAAGTGTCAGTTATCATTGAATTTCAGTTCAAACTTATGTGGAGTTTCTTACTCGATGTGATTTAAGAAATATAAGCAACCTTCATAATAAAAAATGTAGTGGTGTCATACTAATGATTTTGTTGTATTATGTCAAATTCAGTATCTATCCATTTGTGTTAAATAAAGAGTTATTTTAAAAACACAAATAAGGCTTAAATGAAGACAGCCATGTTATCAGTCTATCATTAGCATGATTGCACTTCAATTTCTAACCTAAATGAACTCCGCATTGTATTGGACTATCACTATTATTTTGTTTACTTTGAGAATGACTCAACAGGGGCTTTGGCCACATATGGGTATTTAGGGAAGAGGTAAAGGAAGGCACTAAATTAAATAGGAGCCAAAGACAAATCACACCCCTAACATAGCTTTGTCTCCAGAGCCATCCCCACTGGATATTTGTAGGCTTATTCTGTGTAGATAAGACTTGCAGATCATAGCCCAACATGCTGAGTACTCCTTGGCATAAGAATGCTGGTTTTGTACAAGAAGAAATTAAGAAGTAACAGTTTTATGGTTTCACAAATGCATGTGATATGAGAAGAGTTATTAATCATATGATTCAATTAATTAGTATGGCTACTGGCTGCTTGTCAGATATAAGTTAGCAGTTTTTAAAAAGAGCACAGTTTTAAGAAGAAGGAATTTGAGTTACTTTCTTCCAGCTATGAAAAAGTTTTCCATCTGAATTTACTAGCTCTAATTATAGATATCTAGAGGAAGTTTAGGAATCTGAAATACAGCTGAGATTATCCGGGAAAGATAGATGTGGGGAGATGAAGAAAGAAGTTTGGATTCGGTCCAGATTTAGAAAACAATGCTGTGGACCATAAAACAATGCCCAATTAAAAGCTATTTTTCACATTTTATAGGGTCCACCTGGCCCATCTGGTGAGGCTGGCCCACCAGGTCCTCCTGGAAAAAGAGTAAGTTTTTAAAATTTGTTATTTGAGGGGCACCTGGGTGGCTCAGTTGGTTAAGTATCCTACTCTTGATTTCGGATCAGGTCATGATCTCACATTTCATGAGATTGAGCCTGGCGTCTGACAGCGCAGAGCCTGCTTGGTGTTGTCTCTCTCCCTCTCTCTTTCTACCCTTGCCCCCTCGCTCACACATGCACATGCATGTACTCTTTCTCTCTCTCTCAATAGATAAATAAACATTTTTAAAAAATAAAATTCTTTATTTGAAACATCCACTCATCTACTATGTGTATAAACATAATATTCTTAAGCTGTAGACAGCATATTATAATGATGCTGAAAAAATATAAGTCTTAGAGAATAGGGTAATTTCTTACATTTGTCAAAATACTTATTTAAATGGAACACACTTTAGTGACAGATTTAATCAGTCACAATAGACAGTAGTTTCCCACTTCCCTGTGCTTAGGTCTCCCCTCTGTACAAATGCAGTCTGTTGTAAAAGACTGATGGAACCCTGAACTGCAACTACAGGGAGATGAGACGCCAAAGTCCATTGCGAGCTAAAAACATGGCAAAAATCTGAATGCAACTATCAATAGAAAGAGCCCAGGAATCAGCATGTAATGTTAGCTTGCTTGACACCGTCAAACTTCTCTGATTTGGAACCATGGCAGGATTTTAACAAAACACTACAGCAAAATGTAAATAAATAGATCTTGCTCAAAATATTGGCTCCAAAAGCATAAGAGACTCTTAAAAACTGAGAACAAACTGAGGATTGATGGGGGGTAGGAGGGAGGGGTGGGTGGGTGATGGGTATTGAGGAGGGCACCTTTTGGGATGAGCACTGGGTGTTGTATGGAAACCAACTTGACAATAAATTTCATATGTTGAAAAATAAATATTGGCTCCAGTGGATGATAGGAGATTAACTTTTTCTTACTACTGTACTGTTTTCATAATGAAACCATTTCTGTTGACCTGCCTCTTACAATACTTACGTCATTATCCAGTGTTCTCCTTTCCCTCCTTTAGTCTATTTTTCTGACCTACCTGCAAACAAAATATGTGGTAAACATCAAAATGTATTTCTTAGGTTCATTCCCCTTTCAGTAATCCAAAGGCACAGAGCCATTGGAACTACTGTGGTTTTCTAATGGTAGTTTTGCTTTAGTGGGATTTTCACACTCCACATTCTCACAGAGTAGGAACAGAATTTAATTTTCTCCTTCAGCAATATAAATTTGAGTCAATATTTATAAACATTTTCCTTTGCCAGAAATAAATTTATTTTATACTAAACATCTTCCTGAATACACTTGTTTCTTCATTGACCAAGTGCTTTTTAACCTTCCACCTTCCCTGTTCTTCTTATATTCTAACAATATTCTAAATAATATTCTTATTGCTTTTGTTTTGTTTTGTTGACAGCCCTGAAGCATGGTCTTGGTAGAAAAAAAAAAATGTCTCACACAGCAACCACTGGGCTGTTATTCTTAGAAAGTAATTACAAAGTGTAACATGATTTTTGAGATCTCCTTCCTATTTTTGCCTGCAGTCTGAATGCCATTAAAACTTTCTAGATGGATGAGTAAATGATACTAAACGTTCCTAATAGAATATTGACCAGAATGTTACGAGTGGCAGTGATACTGAGAAACAACATTCTAACAGTTATTGAACAAGTAGGAAAATTAAGTTGTCATTTGTAGTACATGTACATTCTGTCATGTATTTGTAATACTAGAGAATAAATGTACATTTCCTTAAGGCACTAGAAGATTGTATGGTTTGTGTTGATAAAACATGGAATTTTGATACTCAAGTTATCATTATAGCTGTTTGAAACCAAGAGCTAGGTCCACGCTCTTTTATTGAAAAACCTCCTAGAGGTCACTAAAATAATTTAAACATGATAACTTGAAAATGCTCAAAATGCACCATTAAATGGAATTCTAAAGACTCCAGTATTAACAGAAATGCAGACAAAACTTTAACCTGTATATATACACCATATAATATATATATATATTCTTATTACATACATACATGTTGTTATATATGTGCATATATTCTCATTATATATTCTTTCCATCCTTATGCGTTTATGCATGAATGTGAATGGTCAAAAGATAAAGTGTTAAAAGGAAACATCCCTTCCACATTTAACCCACACTAAGATTCAGATCAGAGATTAGATTCTTAGGAAAGCCTTCCCTACTGTCAAACTACAACATTGTGCCTATTTTTATATACCTACCTCATCTCTGCACATTTTATAATGTACTATCTTTGTTAATTTTGGCGTCTATCTTCTGAAATGAAACTTCATAATGAAACTTCATGAACTCCTTAGGATTTCATGGTTTTTTGTTTTTTTTTGTTTTTTGTCTTTTTTTTTGGTGTTTTGTTTTATCTTTTTGTATTCTCCATGTACATTTCTGGAACACAAGGACAATTTAAATATTTTTTACATGAATGGAATAAGAGATAAATTATAGAATAATATTGTAAAATGTGAATAGTGGAGAGAGGTTATATTGTGTATTTTATAGGAAGTATATTTCTCATGGTGAAGAAAATCCTGTGTAACCATGGCTACTGGTGGAGAATTAACTGGGGCCTGTTTTACTGTATTATGTTTTAGGAGGCATTTTCTAATCAGAACACTCATGAAAGTACAGGAAGTAGTTCACTAGATTAAGTCCTTGCCCATCTGTTTATGCAGATATATGAGAAGTAAGACAAGAATTTGTCCATATGCATTATTAATTTTTTTTCAAAGGAAACTTCATATTCCCCTAGAAAAAGTGTGTTTTCATCCCAGTTTTTCTTTAAAAAAACAAAACAAAACAGAAAAAAACACTCTGTGCCATCTGGAAAAATTATATAAGAAATAAATGAAAATGGGAAAAATGAGATAAAGAACAGAGAAAATCCATTTAATATGGATTTCCACCGTGACAGATACCAGACGTTCATTCAGAGAAGGAAGAAGTCCTTTTGGGATGGAGAAACTCTATTTGAATCAAAATTTTGTGGCTGTGTTGTAGTTTACTCGTGTTTAAATTCTCTAGGCTCTTCAAACTCAGATTGTCTTTTCTCCTTTGTGGTAAAAGCAGTATTTTTGTTACATTTTTAGACAGCTGATGACTAGCTTTTCTCCAAAGCTAGATATTTATAAATCTTCTGTTCTTTATGTTCATGTGTGTCAGTGCAGTCCTTTGAAAAATTCCATACCCTTATGTCATGAGTTTAAGGGAAACTTCTATGAAGTTTCATAGAATAAGGAATAAGGAAAAGGACAGAATAAGGAAAAGTCCATTGTTCAGTTGAATCTCATAATTTCTCTTTCCAAAATCACAGTCATTATGTGTCATTATGTGTCAAAACAACCATAAGGTTGTTTTGGTTTGCATACGTTAATATCTTACACATCACACTGAAATAACTTATGACATTTTAACATTAAATTATTTGAAGTTTATGCTTCTATACAGAAATCCTCTTGCATAAATAGCATGAAATTAAAAAGAAGCACTTAAGTTTTAAGCATATATTAATGTTAGCATAATGCTGCTGCCTCAAGAGACTGCTTCAAAATGTATACATTTCCTACCTTTTGGTTGAGGCACAATAGAGTTACCATGATGATATTGAGAAAATTATGCTATATTCGTTGATTCTCTCAGAGATAAATGAGTTCACAGAATGCTCCGAGTTTGATGAAGTGCTTGCTACTCCTTTTAAATGTGAATTTAAAAGACCGAATGAAAGACTAGCTTGTGCTCACCATTAGCATATTAATATGGCACCTGAGAGGAGTCTTCTTCCTGCATCACCTTATTTTCACCAATTAACACCATCTCCCCTACTCTCCCCAACCTCCAACCTCAATCTCAGTTGATGATTTTGAGTACAATTCATTACAAAATTGAAGTAACTGATGGAATACGAGAGACAGAGTCTGGGGAAAAAGGAAATGCAGTTTCTTAGAGATCATGAAGTTTCTTTTTTAAACCTTCTGTGGTTATATTTGAACTTGAGCAGAAAATTTCAACATTAAATTGAATCTTAATGCTTGGTAAGTAATAAAAATTCAGTTAATGAGTGTAAATTAATGTTTTATAATAAAATTGTAAATCTTCTATGTCTTTGAATGAATTGAAAATGTATATTGGGGGGTCATTCTATAGGCCAAAAGCATTTGTATTGTGCTTCTATTAAGCTATCAAACCAAGTGCCCAGCTTCTGTTGATTTGAAATGATACTAAAAAATGACATGAGGATCCAATATAATAGAAACAAAATTTAGATGTGTCAATTATGTTATAATTGAAAAAATGATGATTTCTTTGATACTTTCTTTGAATGTTATATCATGTAATATAAATGATTATAGATGATTTTTTTCTCATCATTTTGTTACAAGGTTTAGAAATGTCTTATATTTCACAGATGACTATATAAATGTAAGAAGGAAATATGAATATCAGGTATCAAAATCTGATTATATACTACAGGATCATCTTATATTATTTTTTAGCCAACTCAAAAATTTCCAATTAAGTTGTTGCAAACATAGAATTTATATTTTTCAGGTATTAGAAACAGCATGCATGGAAAAAATAATTTGTTGACATGGTGTCAACAAGTGTATTTTGAGAGCTTATTTTGTTAGACCTGACTCTTAGGTTGCCAACATGGTGAAAAGTATAGGTAAAATACATTAATGTATAATAATAATTATAATATTTGCTAATGTTACAAATGATAGAACCAAAGCCAATGTTTGTTCAGTGTTTTCTCGTCCCAAACACTGTTATATGCCATTTACCTTTATCAGTTCATTAAGTTGTTATGATGACTCTAGGAAATACCTCCTATTCTTATCCACATTTTGCAGAGAAATAAACTGAGGCACTGACCTGGCGAATAACTTTCTAAAGATCACAAGGCTAATTGGTGCCCAGGACGAGGATTTGAAGTCAGGAACTCTGAGTCCAGGCTTTATGCCCTTAAGCCCCAGATTCCATATCTGTGTTTGATACCACTACCCACGAAAGCTTGAAAAATACTTTTATGTGTGTTATCTCATTTAAATTTAACAACAATTCTATTGCAAGAGAATTTTTATTGGTAATATTTTATGGATGAAGTTCAGGAATGCTAATAAATTGTTAAAAGTCACAAAGCTAATGAAAAAAGAACTAAAGAGAATTGGGTAGACAGATATCTTACAAAGATACCTATATAGTCAAGGAGGAGTATTATGAATAGCTTTAAACAGATAAGTAACTAGCATCTCTCCATAGCAATCTATGCAGCTATACAAAAGTCAGGCAAACACCAGAATATCCTCATAAGCTTTTGGATGACATATGGAGAGTGAAGATTTTTTTTTCTGCTCTTGCTCTAATATTAAGTTTTAAAAAGTGATAACTATTTTTATGCCACTTATTTATGTGAATTGCATAGTTCCAGAAAATGAAAATAAAATTTCTGCTGACAGTCAAGATTTTAAATGTGCTGCTCTCATTCGGACATGATCCTATAAGAATGTATACATAACATATGGATGTTCTATGATTAAGAAAGGAGCCTAAAAATAAAAAAAGGGAGTCAATCTTAAAATACCTTTAAGGATGAAAGTGAAATCTGATACATGCATTCCTAATTATACAACGTAATAAATGATACCTGAGTATTTAACACACTAAGGGTAACTAAGTCATCAGCTTTTCTTAAAGAAATTATCTTTACTGTTTCCTTACATTGATGTGTGATTATCTGTCAATGTGTGCTTCATTTATGTGTAATATTCTAACTGAAAGTTTTTATATAAAAGGGTTTTGATTTTTCTCATTGCATTTTAAACTAAATAGCTATACGCAGTCCCTATTAGAATCTGTTACAAATTAAACTGGAGTATTTGTGAATAAGTCCTCAGTTACATTACTCTTATATGCGATATATATTTTCCGTGTACTTTTATGTTTATAGGGCCCTCCTGGAGCAGCAGGTGCAGAGGGAAGACAAGGAGAAAAAGGCGCCAAGGTAAGATATACAAGTATTATGTTTGAAAGGCTTATACATTGAACAATACCCATTTCAGTACTTTTAATAGCATACAGGATGTCTTTTCTCATTATTAATGTGTTCACACATTTTATTTCTAACAGGGAGAAGCAGGTGCTGAAGGCCCACCTGGAAAAACTGGCCCAGTTGGTCCTCAGGGACCTGCTGGAAAGCCTGGTCCAGAGGGTCTTCGGGGCATCCCTGGCCCTGTGGTAAGCACCTGTGCTAAAAGACGCCATTTTGAAAATAATGTTTCATTTCCAAAAAATTGTGAATGAAAATATTTATGACAGCATTATTTCATAAGTAATCGTGTGGATGTCTCATAGGAATTCAGTAAATGTCATGTAATCATTAAAGTCAGATATTCTTAAAATATTTAAAGATATCATTTATTTAGTAAGTTCATGGTGAATTCCAACATAGAAAGGCAGAAGAGAAAACCCAACCCTAAGAACTCAACAATGTGAAGTTTTTATACATGTATCCATCTAGACATGGACACACAAAGTAAAAACACTCAAAATTGCTTATAACATTTGTAGATGTTCTCCATGGGATGGAATTCATAGATGATGTTTTCTTGCTTTCTTTTTGTGTTTCCAAAATCGAAATGAAGAAATATGTATGCTTTTGTTAATCAAAAAATCAATTGTGTTTATTTTCCATAGGGAGAGCAAGGTCTCCCTGGAGCTGCAGGTCAAGATGGGCCTCCTGGTCCTATGGTGAGTATGGTCTTTTCTGTTACTTCGAAAGGGAAAGCTCCAGAAGCAAAATTGTTTACAGGCTAGAATTTCCAAAATTGTGTCTTACAAAATAGTTTATATTTTGTACAATATTTCAGAAAGCATATTACTTAGACCTAAAAAGAGGAAAGTAATCCTAAGGGATGGGTTATTTGGAAACTTTTCCCCTTGATCAGATCTTTCCTTTTTGTCCTTTGGAGAAAAAAAAATATTTCCACTCTGAATAAAATGCCACTAATGGCCCAGCCAGTTCTTTTCCAAATGTGGACAGTTCCCCCAAATGCATGCAATTACACTTAGTTTCCTGGCACTTCATTTAAAAGAATGACATTGGCACAGGAACATAGTGATCCCTTCACCAAATAAATTGTTCTCTTGGTGAGTCACACAGGCTGAAAGATAAAACATTAACCTCCATTAGTGGAGAAAGGTATAATTATTACAACTGAAGCTGGGTTACAATCATCAACCCTGTGTTCAAACATGGCTTTATAAATCCAACAGAGCACTTTGTTGACCGGCATACTGTTCATAGATGGGAGTTTATTATAGGTGCCAAGGCTATCCTCCCTACAAAATTTGGACAGAAGTGAGAATCCAAGTCTCACCTTAAATCATTGTCTTCTGGGTGACAGATTCTGTTTTATGGTAGAGGTGTTTGAAATTCATTGTCCAAAAATAGTTACGCGTGAAGGGATTAATCAAAACAGCAAATAACACATACAGCATTATGCAAGTGTGATGCATGTTGGTTCAAATAGTCAAACACCTCCTTATGCCAATTTAAATTTTACAAAAATACCTCTTATCATGAATATATTAATTACCTGACAGATACATGCTCAGAGAGCCATCAAAACTGATATTCATAATCTTAATTATGAGGAGGAATGTGGGTCATTCCTTTTAGTAAAAATGCCACAATATATACCAAATACTTCATAAGTGTTACAGAGGTTATTTTTTTAACTGTCATTGAAAGTTAAAGATCATTTATTTTAGTAAAGGGATAAACATTATCAAATTTTGAGTGACCTCAAGCCGGAGATTATCACATCTGCAGGTGACCCCCTCAGCATAACAGGAGCCTGGCTGAAGCTGGGTGAGTTCCCAGTCTACACCACTATTTAGGGAATTCTCCTTAGATATGGTAAATTCCTAACTGCAGAGTCAGTGCCTGGAAAAAAAAATGCGCCTTAATGTAGACTTAAAATTTGCCAGAGATTTTTTTCTTGTTATTTCAGATTTTCCAGTAAGTATTCTGACCTTTCTCCAGATGAAATAAAAAACATCATGCTGGAGATTTCCTTCAGATAATATTAAAATTAAAACCATCAGACATTCCACCTGATTCCAGCTTATAAAAGTTTATATTTCTGACTCTCCGATAGATGTGAGTTTACAGAGCAAGGGGCTGAACAACTCAAACCCTTTTAAGCAGAGTGAAATGAAAGGCATCGGAATTTGGCAGTTTAGGTGACTTGCTTTTCTCTGGATGCTTGTTTTCTCAGAGAGTACTTATGTGAATATATTGCAGCTTTCTCATAGCATCAACCACTTTGACAATGACATCTAATTTTAATGAAAATGCTAGTCAGTCCTTGTGAAGTGAGGACTGTCAGAGAAACCATCTTCAAGATGCATTTTATGGCAATTTAATGAGCTTTTCAACTCAGCTATGAAAAACTTTAGTAGGCAATTTTTATCATGGTTATTGGTTAAGGTCCTTGACCCTGAACCCAAGCTCCCTGCTTTCACAAACAAATACTACCACTGACTTGCTTTAGGAAGGTTATTTATTTTTTTCAAAAAAAATTTGTAAAGTTTATTTATTTTTGAGAGAAAGAGACTGAGTGTGAGCGGGAGATGGGCAGAGAGAGAAGGAGACACAGAATCTGAAGCAGGCTCTAGGCTCTGAGCTGTCAGCACAGAGCCCAACACAGGGCTTGAACTCATGAGCAGTGAGATCATGACTTGAGCTGAAGTCAGATGCTTAACCTACTGAGCCACCCAGGTGCCCCAGGAAGGTTATTTATTTTTTTAAGTGTTAGGTTCCTCATCTGAAAAATTAGAATATCAATAGCATCTACCTCATGGGATGTTATGAAGTTTAATTGAATTAAATGGGATTATTAATATATTTTTACCCCATGGGGGTCTTATGTTAATTAAATGAGTTATATGTAAAACACTTAGGCCATAATTGGCATTAGGAGCACCAAAGAATTATTAATTGAATGAAATAGTGTTTTGGAAAAGAAACAATTTCATATTCTTAGTGAAAAGTGACTAAATTTTTGGCACCTGATTGGCTCTGTCACTAGAGCATGCAACTGTTGATCTTGGGGTCCTGAGTTCGAGCCACACCCTGGGGGTAGAGATTACTTAAAAAAAAAACTAAATTTGACCTCATTCATGCATCTATACCATCAATAAAATTTTTTGAAAGACACTGTTGAAGCAAACGAAAAGACCAACAAATAAATTATGCTGACTTACAGCAGTTAGAGTATAAAGTGGTAAGTACTATAATAGAATCAAGCAGAGAATGCTGCTAAATATATTCAGAGTAGGACTGTTAAAATGCCATCTCCTCTGGGGACCTTTCCCTCATAGGAAATATGGTAAGATTATTAAATAAGGACAAGAGGGGTTTAAATGTGTCTGGGAGGCTTAAAAATGTGGGAGGTAAAAACAAGAGACGTCTTAAAACCCATACAAATTTGCATTAGTCTCTGAAATTAATCCATGTGAAATTCATGTGAATATTTCCTCCATAATGTGTTTTCTCCTCATTATAATTATAAATATATTCACACCCACATCCACGTCCACACAAATTTCAGAAGTCTGTTATCATTGCATTTCTGCAGCTACCCTTTGGGTCTCTTTTCCTCTTCTAGAAGCTGCCTGAAACTTCCTGCTGTAGGGTCCACTAGTCAAACAAAACCACGACAGTCCCCTTTCCCCAATTTTTAAATGCTACTTCGCTATTCTATTCAGTAAGTACAACTTGCTCTGCTTTTATCATTCAGGACAGGCAGCTACCCAGTTAGACAGTTGCACTCTATCTAACGGAGCAGTGTGGGTGCTGTTTTGTTTTCTCTGGCTTTTTGTTTTATCAGAGTATTTATACACTTATACACTTAATGTTACTTGCCAAGATATTTTATAGGTCTTTTATATACAATTTTATATCAACCTTTGGAGTGGAAATTCTTTGGGGCAGGAATGAAACATCTTCTAAAAGTTTTAAGATTATAATATGTTTGGTGTTTGCCCCCTCTGTGTAATTAGATATACTAGAGTTTAGATAAGGTACAGTATATATTTTTCACTTTCAAAGTTAGACATTTCTCAGGGTAAAAATTAAACTTCTATATATGCATGAATTTTATGTGCATATATAATTAGAATCACCATATGGAACTGAGAGGATAGACTAAATAGTACATATGAGCGCTAACAGAAAGCTAAGGACAATGATGAGATTATATAAGAATTTTATTTGAGGGTTTTTTTAAGTTGAATCAATGATTTTTTTGAGTATATAGTCAACAAAAACTAAATGGAATAAAACAGTGTTTTAAAGAGAACAGAAATTGTGGCTACGTTCTCTGTGTGTACAGTCAAAATTAACAGGATATCATAATTTTAAACTAATTTTTATGTTTTGAAGGTAGGATTAGAATATGTTTTAGTTTTGAACTTTCACTTTATTGTATTTCATGTTCTTTTATTAGATGAACCTATTTGTTCCAAAATAGCTAAAAAAGAGATGAAAAATTACCACAGTATAATCATACGTTCCTTCTTTTCACATACTGATAAATATAAAATATCCGACAGCATTATTTCAAACCATAAATGCCTGAAAAAATGGTAGATGGCTTACTGAATTGCAGTTTGTTTGTTTTTTAATGCTACATCTAAACTATCTGTAAATAGGGTTGAGATGTGTAGTATTCCATAATGATTAAACAGGTTTAAACAGTAAAGCATTTGCTTTTTACCAAATTAAACATTCTTTCACAATATGGCATTCTAAATAAAGTGCAAGATCTGCAGTTTCTTTCAACATCAATGCACTAGAGTTTTGAGATGCATATCAAAGCAAATATCCTGTAAAGCATATAATACTGCAGGGGAAAATGTTTGATTGTGTATTCTAGACACTTAAGGATGTATCATCCCTGTTTTCCTTTTCACTTTATAACTTATGAATTATGTATTTCCCTAGGGTTTCTCAATTTACAATAGCCTAAATAAGAAATAGAAATATGTACTTGGAATAATCTTTTTATGTGAAGAATTGATATTTTTGATATGTCCCAAGTTTGGAGGGTTATTTATAACTGCTATCAATAGCATAACATTACCAGTTTCTATTTCCAACTGATGAAAATGTTAAGAAACTGATTTTTCTTGGTAAATGTGTCCTCAGATAAAGTTTGCAAGTTCATACGAAATTATTAGCTTCTAGGAATTAATACTCATTTCCTCTAACTCCTTTATGTACATTTATAGAAATGATTTAAAATGCATTATAGGGGCCCCAGGGTGGCTCAGTCATTTGGGCATCTGACTCTTGATTTCGGCTCAGGTCATGATCCCAGTGTCATGATATCAAGCCCCATGCCGGGCTCTGCACCGGGCATGGAGCCTGCTTAGGATTCTCTCTCTCTCTCTCTCTCTCTCTCTCTCTCTCTCTCTCCCTCTCCCTCTCCCTCTCCCTCTCCCTCCCTCCTTCCGTCTCACTTCCATGTTTGCACTCTGTCTCTAAAATTTGAAAAGAAAGATGCATTGTAAACACAAATAATGTCTAGCATATTTCTCATTGAGCCTGAATAATTAGAATTCCAATACTCCTCCTCTTCCTCCTCCTCCTCCCCTTCTTTCTTTTTCTTTTTTGTCATTTTAGCTTATACTACTAGAATGTGGTGAGAGGGCTGATTGATAACTGTTTGTAATATAAAAAAAAACAAATATCAGTAATTAATATTTATATTTCACTATTTACACAGTAATTTTGCAGGTCTGCTTTTTATTATATTATGACACAGTTATGACTATTAGAGTACTTTCATAAATGAAGCTCAGAGATAATAAGTAATAGATCCAAGATTACTCAACTAAAGGGTGGTTAGACTTGAGACTCTGAATGAAGCAGTGATTAGAATATTGATGTCCATTGTAGAGAAAGGGGAAACTTCTTGCACTGCTGGTGGGAATTCGAACTGGTATAGCCACTCTGGAAAACAGTGTGGAGGCCCTCAGAAAGTTGAAGATAGAACCACCCTATGATCCAGAAATTGCATTACTAGGTATTTATCCAAAGGATACAAAAATGGTGATTTGAAGGGGCACATGTACCCCAATGTTTAGAGCAGCACTATTAACAAAAGCCAAATTATGGAAAGAGCCTGAATGTCCATTGACTGATAAATGAACAAAGAAGAACTAGTATGTATGTATGTGTGTGTGTATGCACACACACATACATATATACATACATACATACATACAATGGAATATTACTCAGCCATCAAAAAGAATGAAATCTTGCCATTTGTAATGATGTGGATGGAACTAGAGTGTATTGTGCTAAGTGATATCAGTCAGAGAAAGACGAATGTCATGATTTCATTCATATGTGAAACTTAAGAAGCAAAACAGATGAACCTAGGGGAAGGGAAGGAAAAATAAGATAAAAACAGAGAGGAAGGCAAACTGTAAGAGACTCTTAACTATAGAGATCAAACTGAGGGTTGCTAGAGGGGAGGAGGGTGGTGGGATGGGCTAAATGGGTGGGAAGCATTTTAAGGAAGTCACTTGTTACGATTAGTACTGGGTGTTGTATTTAAGTGATGAATCACTAAATTTTACTCCTGAGACCAATACTACACTATATGTTAACTAACTTAAACAGAATCTTGGAAAGAAGAAAAATAAGAATATTGATATTCAGCATGCAACATCTGTCAGTTCTCCCACTTAAAGCAAAATTTCTGTAAAGTGTATCACATGCCTCAAACAGTTTGAATGTAAAATGAGAAGTGAAGAAAGAAAAAAATCTGGCCACTGCAGAGTTTTATATTTTCAACCTAGAGAATGTTTTTACTTTAATTGACATACATCAGTTTTAACCAGTATTCTTTTTTTTTTTTTTTTTTTTTTTTTTTTTTTTTTTTTTTATTTTTTTTTTATTTTTTATTTTTTAATATATGAAATTTACTGTCAAATTGGTTTCCATACAACACCCAGTGCTCATCCCAAAATGTGCCCTCCTCAATACCCATCACCCACCCTGCCCTCCCTCCCACCCCCCATCAACCCTCAGTTTGTTCTCAGTTTTTAACAGTCTCTTATGCTTTGGCTCTCTCCCACTTTAACCTCTTTTTTTTTTTTTTTTCCTTCCCCTCCCCCATGGGTTTCTGTTATGTTTCTCAGGATCCACATAAGAGTGAAACCATATGGTATCTGTCTTTCTCTGTATGGCTTATTTCACTTAGCATCACACTCTCCAGTTCCATCCATGTTGCTACAAAAGGCCATATTTCATTTTTTCTCATTGCCACGTAGTATTCCATTGTGTATATAAACCACAATTTCTTTATCCATTCATCAGTTGATGGACATTTAGGCTCTTTCCATAATTTGGCTATTGTTGAGAGTGCCGCTATAAACATTGGGGTACAGGTGCCCCTATGCCTCAGTACTCCTGTATCCCTTGGATAAATTCCTAGCAGTGCTATTGCTGGGTCATAGGGTAGGTCTATTTTTAATTTTCTGAGGAACCTCCACACTGCTTTCCAGAGCGGCTGCACCAATTTGCATTCCCACCAACAGTGCAAGAGGGTTCCTGTTTCTCCACATCCTCTCCAGCATCTATAGTCTCCTGATTTCTTCATTTTGGCCACTCTGACTGGCGTGAGGTGGTATCTGAGTGTGGTTTTGATTTGTATTTCCCTGATAAGGAGCGACGTTGAACATCTTTTCATGTGCCTGTTGGCCATCCGGATGTCTTCTTTAGAGAAGTGTCTATTCATGTTTTCTGCCCATTTCTTCACTGGGTTATTTGTTTTTCGGGTGTGGAGTTTGATGAGCTCTTTATAGATTTTGGATACTAGCCCTTTGTCCGATGTGTCATTTGCAAATATCTTTTCCCATTCCGTTGGTTGCCTTTTAGTTTTGTTGGTTGTTTCCTTTGCTGTGCAGAAGCTTTTTATCTTCATAAGGTCCCAGTAATTCACTTTTGCTTTTAATTCCCTTGCCTTTGGGGATGTGCCAAGTAAGAGATTGCTACGGCTGAGGTCAGAGAGGTCTTTTCCTGCTTTCTCCTCTAAGGTTTTGATGGTTTCCTGTCTCACATTCAGGTCCTTTATCCATTTTGAGTTTATTTTTGTGAATGGTGTGAGAAAGTGGTCTAGTTAACCAGTATTCTTAAAGGGTTTCTGCTACTGGTACAAGTATATGGTTCTTTCATGCAGTTACATTTTTATCAGAACTATTTTTTTTCATACTTTTTATGCCACTTTTTTCTAACATATAGAGTCTTCGGCATTTATCCTGATGATAACATGGTCTCAAGAAATTCTGAGAGTTTCCATTACTCATTTATATTCCTTTTAAAATGTGCTATTGGGCAACATTATTTTCCCTACTGATGATTCATCATGCATTTCTGATAAGATCAGAAAATAGTAGATATGAAATATATTACCTTACTTTAAAAAATATTAAACTAGTAGAACTAAATAGGTATTGCTTTTATTTTAACATAAATGAGATTGTTTTATGCTGTTCTGATTTGCATATTGATTTAACTCAATTTGGGACCTAATGCCACGGAGCCAAGTCTCTCAAACCTTAATGAGTATCAAACCTATGAAACAGACTGCTGGTCTCTTCACTCCAGCATTTCAGATTTAGCTGGTCTGGATGAGGCCTAAGAATTGGCTTTACTCATAAGTTCACAGATGATGCTAATGATGCTGGTCTGAGGTCACACTTTGATATCCACTATGATAGGGTGTTAGTGACTGAGGTGAAAGTTAGGTTTTCAAACCCAGCCTTAGAATATACTTGAATATAATTTCTTTGTGATCTACATTTGTCTGTCAGAGATTTAACAAAGTGGCATGGTTATTTTTATACAAAATAGATTCTAAACTGAACTAATTTAAATTTATGCCTGAGGATTAATAATTTTCTCTTTGAAGAATATTATTAGACACATTCACATTTAAAATAGCACATATCTTCTATGAAAATGATTTTTATCTATTGTTAATGGAATGATGTAGAGAAATTTCCCACTTTTATATCAATACTTACAGAATTTCAGATTCATTCATGAATTAAAACAAATTAAATATATTTAAGTAGCCCCAAATACTACTGTTACATAGTACTAATTGATACCAAAGCTATTCTTACTTTCTCCTGATGATCAGGATTTCAGTTTAAGATATAGATGTGAGAAACTAAGGAATGGAAAAGGCTCATCTACTTGATCTCATGAGACAGGAATTATAATCCTCAATCTATAGATGAGAAAACTGAAGCTCTCTTTCGTTAGCTAATTTAAATTGCTAATAAGAGAGGCTGGCTTCTATCCCAAGTCTATCCTATTCTGAGCCCATACTTTTTATATTACATCATACTACTTGGATCAGACCCATCGCTCTTAATACTTTAAATTCACAAAAATTATAGACTGGCACTTACATTTTCTTTCACACCAAAGCAGTGTCTGTAGAGAAAGGAAAAAAATCACTCATGGTAGGCTTGAAGAAGATACAATTGTGAACACTCCTGGTATACCTTGTTACAAGTTAAAACAGTTTGCTTTCTATGTACTATGTTAAATCATTATTGAAATTATAATTCTAAAATTCAGTCCAATATGAATAATTCTATTTATAGAGAAACTGTATGAATATTTTGCCTCCCCCCCTCCCCCCACCAATGCCTTTCTGTTGCAGGCACTTGTGACCTATATTTTGTAACATTATCTTGGCTCTGATTTCATCAATCACATACTAACCATCTTTTAGTGTCAGTTACACTTCTTCTGACAGAATCTCTTGCCTGCATCATTTCATTTGTCATTAATTTCAGGACAAGGATATTTTGTGTTGTCCTCAATATGGAGTACCCTGACTTTTGTATTAAAAAGTTTGTGGGGCGCCTGGGTGGCTCTTAAGTGTCCAACTTCAGCTCAGGTCATGATCTCGTGGTTCCTGAGTTCGAGCCCCACATGGGGCTCTATGCTGAGAGCTCAGAGCCTGGACCCTGCTTTGGATTCTGTTTCCCCCCCTCTCTCTCTGCCCCTTCCCTGCTCGCACTCTGTTTCTGTATCTCTCAAAAATAAACAAACATTAAAAAATTTTTTTTTAAGTTTGTTAAGTAATCAATATGAATATTTCCATGGGTAGGGTCAGGGTTAGTTGTTGAAGTCATGTCATAATTTTCATAAAAATACGATTTAGCAAAATAGATAAGTACCTTATCCTTGGACCATAAAAAATATTAGGATAGAGATAATTATATGAGAAAAATTATTTACCTTATTATTAAATTTACAAATCACTTTTTAAAAAATGTTTATTTTTCAGAGACAGAGAGACAGAGCAGGAGCAGGGGAGGAGCAGAGAAAGAGGGAGACAAAGAATCTGAAGCAGGATCTGAAGCAGAATTCTGAAGCTCAGAATCTGTGCTGAGCTCTCAGCACAGAGCCTGCTGCAGGGCTCAAACCCATGAACCATGAGATCATGACCTGAGCAGAAGTCGAATACTTAACCAACTGAGCCACTTAGGCATCCCAGAATCTTTTATTTAAATGATTTGTAGATTTAATTGGGGTGCCTGGGTGGCTCAGTCGGTTAAGCATCCGGCTTCAGCTCAGGTCATGATCTTCTGGTTCATGAGTCAAGCCCCGCCTTGGGCTGTGCCTGCTTTGGATTCTGTGTCTCCCTCCCTCTCTGCCCCTCCCCTATTTGCACGCCGCGCGTGCTCTTTCTCTCTCTCTCTCTCTCTCTCTCTCTCACAAAATAAATCAACATTAAAAATATTTTTGAAAAGATTTTTCAGGAATTATAGTTAAAAATACTATCTTAGGAGTTTGCTTAGGAAAAGTGGTTATCAAATGTCATTTGACTGTCAAAAATTTATTGAGGTTTTTTTTTTAAGTTTCTAGGAAATATTGTAATTTATTTGAGCTTAGCACCAAAATATTTTATTGAATCGATGTGTACTCTGGAAATCCCTTCTTCTAAAATTAGTGTGTTTAAAAATTTATTCTTTTTCTGTTGTAAGTCCATGTAAATCAAGTCTTATTTCTAACTGCATATTTATGTAACCAATGTTAAGTTAAATATCAAGCCATGGAATTTTAAACAAAATTATTTAGAATTCTGATAAATAAACCTTAAGCATTACTAATTATTTTTGAACTCTGTCATATTACCAAAACCAAACTTGCCCTATGGATAGTAATATGATTCTCTAATTCATGCCTACTTTATGTATGTTTATTATTTCTCATTATTTAGGGACCTCCTGGCTTACCTGGTCTCAAAGGTGACCCCGGTTCCAAGGGTGAGAAGGTGAGAATAAAAGCATGTGTTATTATAATTTTGATATGCTAATAGCAGAGACAATAATTTTGCAGATTAGAATCATTCAAAAGGAAATTTCAAAGAATATCTTTGTCCTTTTAACCAAGGCAAAAGCTTCCAATCCTCTGCTTCCCAGATGAATTTAGAGAAGAGAAAAGATACAAAGTCATAGTGAAAAATGTATTCAAATCCATTGTTATATTTTCTCAATGTCCCCTTGTAGGAACCATATGGAGAAAGCATATGGTTATACTAAAATAACTCTTCAGAAAATAAACAGATGGAATAACAAAATGCCCATTTTATGTTTTTAAACATGAAAATAACAAATTTAAACTAGAATACTTTTGAAATAGTAATTTGATCTTCCAGAAAGTACACGGAGTTGCACCAAATAATTATGGAAAATAAGCCTTTTTACAATGGCGTTAATGGTTTTTTGGGTCATTTTTAAATCTCCAAATGTCTCTTAAAGACCACAGAGTCTCTGAAGGATAGAAATCATATCATATAAAATATCATGCTTATTAAAATAATGAATTTTCAGTTTATTTGATCAATATGGTCAAATATACATATGGTCGTTATTGGTCTTTTAGGGAATTACTTTTCAGTAAATGAAACACTGAAGATGATTCTTTTAGAAAGCATTTTATTCCCTAATACTTCTCTCTATAAACAAAAGATTCACTTAATGTAAGCGTAAACAATCCTGTTAGGTAAGAGGAAAGAGGTTCTTAATCCTATATATCATTCAGAAAGGATTAAAGTTTTTATCTTTTTTTTTTTTTTTGCTTTTATGTTCCATAAAATTAGTGTGCAATTACTTTATGACTATAATTTAATATATGGTTGTAATTTACATATGGTCAAATTTCTTTTCTCTGCCTTCTAAAGGGACATCCTGGTTTAATTGGCCTGATTGGTCCTCCAGGAGAACAAGGTGAAAAGGGTGACAGAGGACTCCCTGGAACTCAAGGATCTCCAGGAGCAAAGGGGGATGGAGTGAGTAAAGATATAAATTATTTTCCTGCTCCTTTCCAAACACACACACGCACACACACCTGTGCACATTCCATTAAACGTGACCAGCAGGGTGATTTAGAGCATCTTTAACCTCTTTAAGTCAATGGTGTTTTCAAAAAGAAATTTATTTAACCTTAAAGTAATAATTTAAAAATATGTCAAGTTGGAAATCATAAAGATTACAGTTCAATAGTTAATTACACAGCAATTTATTGAATCCCCAAAACATACAAATCATTATTCTGAAGGCTACATAAGTATAAATATAGAGACATTGAAGCAAACGGGAAAAAAATACAGATTATCTTACAAAAGTTATTTCTTAGGTTCACAATGGAAAATTTCAGGTTATTCTTATATACTTTTGCATAATCTAAGTTTTCAGTGTATGTTGTCCTGCAATATAGAGAGTAGCATAGCTGAGGAAAACTCTAATTTGGATGATTCTCTTTACAGGGGATTCCAGGTCCTGCTGGTCCCATAGGTCCCCCTGGTCCTCCAGGCTTACCCGTAAGTGCGAGACAAAAGAATTTTGTAAAGGAAACTTACACCAAAAGAGTCATGATTTCTCCAGATTTTTATCTGTACTTTTGCCTTTGCATTTTGTCTAGGGTCCTCAAGGTCCAAAGGGTACCAAAGGCTCTACCGTAAGTACTTCTCCCTTTGGACTTTGATTGTTCAGTGAAGCCTAGTCAAATGCCTTGTTCTCTGTTTATCTTGTTCCTTTTGTTCCTAACAGGGACCTGCTGGCCAGAAGGGCGACAGTGGTCTTCCAGGGCCTCCTGGGCCCCCGGTAAGTGCATGGGAACAAAAGTGATGTTTAGGTCTGTTCACACCCTAAGACTGCCGGTGATTTCTCCAAATTTTTAAGAAGGACAAAAAAAGACATTCTGTCAAAGTGGTGATTTTTCTAGGAAACAGCAACTCCATTAATTACATAATCAGATCCACATGCCAAGGCGTGTCTTTTAATTGATGCGTTAACTGTATATTATGATAATCTTGTTTGTATTTATTTTGCACAAAAATTATATACTTTTTAATATCATGTTTTTATGAAAGCAACTGACTATAGGCCATAAAAATACATACATACATATACATACACATATGTGTGTGTGTGTGTGTGTGTGTGTGTGTGTGTGTATCTGACCACACTAGGAATAAAGACAAAAGTTCAGATATTTTGCATTTTTTTCCCTACTGTATATAATGATCATAAAAGCAATAATAATTTCTAACATTTATTAATGCTGACATTTTCCAGGCTCCATATAACTACTAAGTGATAGATCCATGTGAAAAAACATTAGTCTCCTCTCTTGAGTTTGTTTCCAAGCTATATGTGTATTAGTTTGCTAGGGCTACCATGAGAGGCACCACAAATGGGGGCTTAAATAATAGAAATGTATTCTCTAACAAATTCTAGAGGCCACAAATCTTAGATCAGAGTGTGGGCAGAATTAGGTCCTTCTAAGGGCTGTGGAGGAAGGTCTATTCCATGGCCCTGTCCTTGGCTCATAGATAGCTGTCTTCTCCTATTTTTTCCCTTCAAATTCTATCTATGTGTGTCTCTGCACCCAAATTTCCTCCTTTTACAGGGACACCAGTCATATTGGATGGTTTCCCATTGGTGGATACCCCCCCAATGCCCTTACATTTACTTAACTAATTATATCTACAGTGACCCCATTTCAAAATAAGATCTTATTCTAAGTACTGAGGCTGATAGCTTCTACCTATGAATTTTGTGGGACACAATCATAACAACATGGATTTAACTATTTGGTATAGTTCTACTTTTACACATATGCAAATTCAAATATGTCTGCATTTATTTTTTTTTAATTTATACAGTTTTAAGTTATATTTGAAGCAAATTAATGTGTATTTTTAGAAGTTTAATGTTTCATAATATAAATTATTATCAAGCACAATAGACAACTCATTAGTTAGGTTAAGAACCTTAAAATGGTATTTTAATCTTCAGAGACTAAAATCTAGTTGTGGAGACAGGACATGTAAATAAGGACTAATTAATAAATAAGAAAGTTACATACAATATATCCACACAAAACTGGGTTACACTACTTATATAGAGAAAGGTCCAGGGGTGGTTAGGCAGTTCAGTCACTTAAGCATCTGACTTAGGTCATGATTTAACAGTTCATGACTTCGAGCTCTGTGTCAGGATCTGCACAGTGCAGAGACTGCTTGAGATCCTGTCTCTCCCTCTCCTTCTGCTTCTCCCGTTTGTGCTGTCTCTGTCTCTCTAGGAAGAAAGGAAAGGGAAAGGGAAGGGAAGGAAAAAGAAAAGGAAAAGAAAAGAAAAGAAGTTCCAGAAATCATCTGATTTGTGTGTCTACCTCAGTATCTCCACTAGATTCTTTTTAAAAGAACTTAACACAGTTTCTATATAAATATTTATAACATGTGTATGTATATGTAGTAACAATTAGAGAAAATATTGAAAGTAGGGAAAACATTGAAAAGCTACATCAACTATAATTCCTCATAATAATGACCTCATCAGTAATAATTATGCAGAATATTTCACCTTAGGAAGCAGTTACATGCACATTATCTCTTTCACAGGGTCCACCTGGAGAAGTCATTCAGCCTTTACCAATCTTGTCACCCAAAAAAACAAGAAGACATGCCGAAAACATGCAAGCAGATGCAGGTGAAAATATTCTTGACTACTCAGATGGAATGGAGGAAATATTTGGTTCCCTCAACTCCCTGAAACAAGACATCGAACATATGAAGTTTCCCATGGGTACGCAGACTAACCCAGCTCGAACGTGCAAAGACCTGCAACTCAGCCATCCTGACTTCCCAGATGGTATGTTAATAATACATGTCACAGCAAAGGGACTGAGCCTCTAAGTTATGAAGGTGCATGGTCAGCCCATTACTTCTAGTTAAATGTTTGATATAGACTCTAAATAAACTAAAGTAAATGATTATTAATTCCAGTCTTGTAAACAGAGAAAGTCCTTTATACTGTGTAATTCAAGAACTGCTTCAGAAAATCCTTACCTGCTTACATAAGGTTTCATTAAATTATGACAAGATCATTTTGGGACAATTATAGAACACAAATGCATTTTTCCCTGTAATAACTATCATAGAATGGGTTTTATGTGTGCACACATGTGTACACATTAGTATATATTTATATCCTATAACCGAACTTATTTTACCTTGATATGAAGTTAACATGATTAATAGCATAACTGAATCATATTTTACCTATCAGTTTAATAATAATTTGGTGAACAGAATATTTAAGACTTAGCATAGTAGCTTGGGGCAAAAATTTATGTCATTGATCCACAAATAATCAGAACTGTGAGCAATTCATTTGTAATAATAATCAGGATAATTTATTATACCTATTGTTTAACATAAACCTTATCATACCCTTCCTGAGAAGCAAACAGTTTCAAGTATCATGAGTTAGTTAATAAACTCACACAATTACTAAACTAACAAGGGGCAGATATTTATGTGATCTTAAATCTCCCACTTTATATGGAAATATTTTGTCACTCTTTTTACTCTTGGGGCAATATTATTTTGCACTATCAATCATATAAGAATGTTATAACTGAGATATAAATAAGTCAGTACAGAGAGAAAAGTTTAATGTGATTTAGAAACAGCCACCACCATAAAGGAAAATGTCATCAAATCTTCCTATCTTAATCAAGCATAGCCTGTTAAAACTAAAACACAGGTAGCTATTAAGGACTCCATTCAAACTAATGTCTAAGGTTTTCAAATTTATAATATGTTTATTTGGAAAAGATATGTTTAGTTCAATAGTAATTCAGTAATTTTAAAGAGAATGACTCAGACTTCTGCTCTTGCTGAGACAATCATACATAATTGAAGTTCAAATGTAAAAGATTACAACACAAATAAAACAAATATGATTAATTAGAACCTGAGCAGTCAAGAAAAATTTTTGTGAATTTGGGAATGGAAAGCTCATTGTGGGCCACAGCTCCCCGTGGTTTCCATATAATGACCAGCGTTATTAATTCCTTAATGGGTTAATTAATTGCCATTAAATATTAATTAACTGACTTAGCAGTGCCAGGCACTGTTCTTCAGGCAGAGATTTGTAGACACACAGAAGAAATAATGCCCTTGAGCTACTATTATCAAATGAAGGAGACAGGAAAAGTGTAAGTATTAACAATAGCATATTATGACAGATACTGTGGGAAAAAATGAGTATTTAGGTAAGGTAAGGATGATCCATTTTGTGTAAAGGATGTTAATATTTGAAGAGGTGACATTTCAGCTGAAACCTTAAAGAGGTAGCCAGTCATGCAAAGAATCAAAAGGTTATTTCAGGCAGAGGATATGGGTCATTTGATAGGTTTAAAGAGGACAAGATCTTGGTGCCTTCAAGGAACTGAAAGGTCTCTATGGCTAAAAAATAGTGAGGAAAGTGAAAAATGACTTGAAGTAATTTGGAAGGAAGCAAGGTGAAATCAAAGGAAGCTAGTTAAAGAGCTGTTGGTTTAATCTAGGAAAGAAATTAATGGTGACTTGATTTAGGGATTTGACAGTAAAAATAGGAGAGGAATAAATTAGAGGTACACTGGACATGGTTTCCAGAGTATACTGAATTTACTGAACAGACGTATCTTAGTAATTAAGCTATTATTATGTTATCTGAAGGAAATTTAATGACAATATTAACCGAATAAATCAAGAGAAAAAATGCTTACCACAGAATTCAAAATTATAGGGGCATGTGGGTGACTCAGTCAGTTAAGCGTCTGACTTCAGCTCAGGTCATGATCTCGCAGTTCATGAGTTTGAGCCCTATGTCAGGCTCTGTGCTGACAGCTCAGATCCTGGAACCTGCTTTGGATTCTGTGTTTATTATTTTTGAGATAGAGAGAAACAGAGAGACAGAGTGCAAGCAGGGGGAGATGCATAAAGAGGAAGACAGAATCTGAAGCAGGCTCTGAGCTGTCAGCACAGAGCCCAATGAGGGGCTCAAATCCAAGAACCATGAGATCATGACCTAAGCCAAAGTCAGATGCTCAACTGACTGAACCACCTAGACACCCCCAAAAGAATTTTTTAAAGTAATGCAAGAAATGATTCTTAAGGCTAAGTAGATTCCACCATCTCCATTGTTACAAATGAATAAACCAAGGAAAAATATAATGATTATTATACTCAGATTACTTAAGTAGTAAATAATACATATAGGATTTAGGGTTAAGTTTCTCTGATTCCAAATGCATGTAATTTATTATAGTGGATAATTAAATGTTAATATTTGAGGAGGTGACATTTAAGCTGAAACCTAAAAGTAACAGGCAGGCTAGAAATAACAGAGTGTTCCAGGCAAAGTACATGGGCAAAGCTTTGATGCAGACAAGACAAAGGGTCACTCTTTAACTATCTGAACTCCTATCCCAATTTGACCAAAAACATAAAAGGGATTCTTGTGGGAAAATATCCATCAATATTAATTTTTTTATTCTTCTAATAAAATGTGTATACCATGCAATCAATTTTTTATTTAAATGTATTTTAACATGACATATTTTTCCCTACTTCTAGGTGAATACTGGATTGATCCCAACCAAGGTTGCTCAGGAGATTCCTTCAAAGTTTACTGTAATTTCACGTCTGGTGGCGAGACTTGCATTTATCCAGACAAAAAATCTGAGGGAGTAAGTACCAGTCTGTTTTGGTGGTGATTGTTGACAGTTCCTGCCATGTTTTTGCAATATTGAACTAAACAGGAAAATTATACTGTCATATTTTCATTTATCTGCTTTTCTTACAGGGTAATTAGAGCATTTCATTTGCATAAACATGAATAAGACACCAAAGTGATGCACAGAGTTAACAAATACTTCTCTCCTTTATTTTTTTTACCCAGATGTATTCTTTATGCACCTGCTTGTGCTCTAAAATTCTATGGTTTTCCATGACACAGCACAGCTGATGCTTAAATTTTAGTGCATGTATAGTACCCTTCATTCCAATGACACGACAGAACTCACAGCTGTATATGATGTTCAGAATACACAATTTATAATCGTTTACATAAGAATATTGTCTACATTTGCATACTTTTTAAATGTTTTGTCTCTTCAAACAGATTTCTTGATTTTCACCTAGCAGTATCAATATATTTGAGCTAAAGGCAAATTACTAATATAGGGAAAGGCTTTTCACTAGCATAATTGTATTCTTCAAACAGTTTCTGGTGGTAAATGTTGCCTTTATTGTATTCTTTTAATAAATCACATTCTTAGTAAATGGTGTGGGCATACAGAGGCACAGAACCTCCTTAGGGCAAGACAAGTAGCTTTAAGTGTGGCTAATCTCTTTAGGAGGGAAGTTAAGTTCTCCAGTAAAGGTTGGGTAGTAGGAGCAGGAGACAAAGCAACTTCTGTTTCCCATCCAAACTTGGCAGCAAAGCATAATAAAAGTTCCTGTAGCTGCCAAAGAAATAAGGGAACGTGGAAATGCCTCTCTTTACACTGATAACTCAAATTCCCTGTAGTGAAGCCTTATATACTGTTACATTTTGCTGATCTTGCAAAGCAAAACAATAAATGCAGATCTATAAAGGGTTCTAAACATTCTTCCCAGCAGGAGATGATTACACTTGCTTCCTGCAATGACTCTTCCATGCCACCCTTAGTTACTGGCTGAATACTTTCAGGATGCTTCCCTTGGCTATGAAATACTGATGGGATCTGTCTTGATGACTGATTCCGACTGGTATTGTGAGGGGTTCCTTTACAGGGGATTGCTTCTGAGTTCCACCTTTGTTCCCTACAGCCCTTAGTATGCCATCAGCAGGTTGTTCTCCACCCCCCCTTCTTCTTTTTGAGCAATTAAACAGGAAGAAAATGACTCAATCTTCACTAAGTGGGAAGTCACAGGATATATCTCAAATCATGCTGTTTATCTCATTTTCTGTAATTCAGGATAGACCATTTTAAAACTTCTTTGGCATCTTAGTCTTACAGAAAATTACTGATGCATACATAAACAATACTGTTCATAATTTTTACCTACTTTCTAATTTTCCTGTTCCTTTGCAACAGGTAAGAATATCATCGTGGCCAAAGGAGAAACCAGGAAGCTGGTTTAGTGAATTTAAGAGAGGAAAACTGGTATGTTATTACCTCAACATGAAATGGTTTATCTTAAACTTCATAAATGAAGCTCAAATTATATATCTTAGACCCTGACTGTGAAAGTCTGAGTTATACTATTTAGGATTCCATGTGTTCTCTGGTTTGCTCCTTCTATATCTCTTAGACCACAGTTGTATTTTAGAGAATTTTTCTAAATGTTTTCTATCAAAATACATGGAAATATGCTAAATTCAATAAATATGATCAGATAAAGTATGCATTTCATTAAGTACCTGATAGACATCATAAAAATGAATTATGTTAGAAATATCAGGTATAGAGAATGTAATATGTGTTTAGTGTCTCAGACTCTATATCTTTTTTTCTGTTTGAAACCTAATTTATTTTTCTCTATTTCAGTAAAAACTTTTGGAAGGCGAAATGTTTTTTTTTTTTTCTTCTGATCGTTACATTTAGAAATAAAATTCACTGACTGACCTGACCTTTTATTTGGATTATTGCACAAGTTTACTTAGATATTTTCATACCATTACCAGTTCACTATTAATAATTTTTACAGGTATTTTAAGATTAGATGCCAAAACTAAATTTATATTATAAAAGCTGTTTACAAATACATGTGTATTCAAAATAGTAATAAATGTATTTAAGTGAAAGTTTTTCACTTATCCCGATAATTATTCAACTGTTTAATGTTCTTTAAGAAGCTATTATTGATGACTATTTTATGGTTATTCATCTTATGCAAAACCTACACGTTAATTGACAACTTTAGTGAAGTTTTCCACTTGACATAATTCTTCAGTTCAGTCTTCAAGTTACATATTAAATATCCATGTGACATTCTTACCTGTGTAGAATTTAAAAATACATAACACAGAACTGTGTGTGTGGTGTTATTTTTTGTTGTTTTGGTTTGTTTACCTTACTGTTCATTTCCCAAGTTTTTTTTTTTTTTTCCTTCAACTGAACAAGGCTTCTCATTATCTGAGCTGTTAATCAGTAAGGATTAAGTAAATTCAACAAAAGAAGCAAGCCATAGATAATTACCTTTACATTAATCCATAGTCTAGGTAAATTTCCTACTCAATTTTTTAAAAATATCTATGTGCAGCTGACGCCAGTCTTTCAATTTTACCCAATAAAACCATTTATGAATTTAATAAAGGATTTTAATAATTTTTAGTTAAAACTACTTTCCTGCCCTAAATGTAAAATAAGTATTTACTGACTCACCATATATTCTTTTGCGTTGTCTTGGGCATTATGCTTGGTGCTGGTGACACAGTGATGAATAAGTACATTGTCTAAGAACGAACAAACAGGTAGATCTGTGCTGGAAATAGAAGACAAACATCTTAGAAAACTATGGCGTCAAAAAATGCAGAAACATGTTTAAAACTTTGGGCCTAGTGGCTATACTATGAAATTTTTAAAGGAGTAGGTGAAATAAAAACACAAAAATAGGTAACTTTCCATTGCACTGAGATTCCTCAGTTCTAATTGTTTCACTATTTTGCAATTCTATAATTTCAAAATATACACAGAGGCGACTGGGTGTCAGTTAAGCCTCTGACTCTTGATCTCACCTCAGGTCATGATCTCACAGGTTCATGCTTGGAGCCCTGCTTCAGGTTCTGTACTGACAGTGCAGAGTCCGCTTAGGATTCTCTCTCTCCCTCTCTCTCTGGCCCTCTCCCGCTCATGCATGTGCGCTCTCCATCTTTCTCAAATAAATAAACTTTAAAAAAATAAAACAAATAAATAAAAAGATACACAAACATAATGAAAGATCTTTTGGAAACAAAAGCTTTTCTTTTGGAAATTTTTAATGTTAGGAAAATGAAGCATTGAAATAAAGTGAATATTTTTCAAAGATAAGTAGTGCTCATAGTAACTCAGGTGGGAGTACAATAGTGATTTCATAGAATCCTGTCCCTGGGTCTTATGACCCTCCTTGCCCACTTTCATTCCCTAAGTGAAAATGGGACAGTTGATTCATCCACATGCTTCTGGGATCACAGTTCACTGTCGACAGTGATTTTATTCTTTTATAACATAAAAAAGTAAAAGAACCTATGTCTGTCTTTTTATTCTTTTATTCCCAGCTTTCCTATTTAGATGTTGAAGGAAATTCCATTAATATGGTGCAAATGACATTCCTGAAACTGCTGACTGCCTCTGCTCGGCAAAATTTCACCTACACCTGTCATCAGTCAGCAGCCTGGTATGATGTGTCATCAGGAAGTTATGACAAAGCACTGCGGTTCTTGGGATCCAATGATGAGGAGATGTCCTATGACAACAACCCTTTCATCAAAGCACTATACGATGGCTGTGCGGTGAGTATAATCACTTGCCTTCTTTCACAGGGTGAGAGGCTGTGTGCAACCATCTCAGCTTGGCCCTAAGTCAGGAGTCTCTCATGAAATGGATGTCTGTTGTTTTTAAGATCTGATGCTTAACACTGGCATATTGAAATATATTAGAAGCCACTAATATTCACATACATACACACAAACTCTGAAAATTACATATAGGCACATATTTAAAAGCCATAACAGAAGGTAATCTTAGATCATATGCTATTTGTATGGAATTATTCCTGATATTTGAATACTATTATATCTAGTCATTCTTGAAATAAAAATAATAAAAAACTTTATTTCATTTGCTTCCTTCATCCATGATTTTAAAATGACAAAGGAATCAGCATTATACCATTTACACCATAGCTAATACTTACCCCTGTATTTTGTCCATAAGGGCTTGTCTGTTGGGACTGTGTTATGCCAGGTTAGGCAGTTACTATCATTTTTGTGATTTCTATCCTCTGGAACCATCCTTTTCACACAATGGGAGTTCCATTTAAGACACACTAAAAAAACTTGGTTTAGCTGATGACTAAAGAGAGGTCACAATTATAAATAAATAGGTCCATGCCTTCAACAAAGTGAGTATGATACCCACAGATAAAAGAAAAGAAAGTATATTAAAAGTAACAAGTGTTTGGATTTCCCAATAGTAGTGTACTGATAATCATTCATAAAATTCATATATAGCAGCAGAAATGCTTTGACTTTTGACCTTATGTACTATAATTTCTATAATGTATTTAAATTTTTCTTAAGAAACCTTGACATATATTTATGGACACACACACATGTATATATATGCATATATTGTATGATTATAATGGTAAGAATATATTCTTATGTAGGGGTCTAACCCAATACTAACATCAGTTTTCATATTAAACTGTATTTATCAATTCAGTAAGATTCTCTTCATCTATGCAGTGTATCCAAATATTATAGTTGAGTGGTAACAGCTAAATATTAAATGCAGCTGTCAACGTTCAAAATTTAAAACTACAAATGACATCAGTGATAACAAGAGTTAATTACAACATAGATAATGGCAAATCTGCTTCTTACTCTCTTCTTTCTTACCCTCCTGCCTCCATTCAGAGGCTAAGGAAAAAAAAGCATATATGTTAAAAGCATGAAATGATTGTATAAATTTTTCTTTCTGCTTAATTTTACAGTCCAGAAAAGGCTATGAAAAAACTGTGATTGAAATCAATACACCGAAAATTGATCAAGTACCTATCGTTGATGTAATGATCAATGACTTTGGTGATCAGAATCAGAAATTTGGATTTGAAGTTGGTCCTGTTTGTTTTCTTGGCTAAGATTAGGACAAAGAACATCTGAAATCAACAGAAAAAATATCTTGGTGCCACCAAGCCATTTTATGCCACATGCAAGTTTTGAATAAGGATGGTATAGAAAACAACTTGCTGAGTATATACGTACCGATTAGAAATCCCGATGCCCTTGTGGGGTCAGAATCACATGACAAAAGCTTCGAAAATCATAAAATATAAGATAGTGTGGCTGAGATGGAAACAGGCCTTATTCTTGATTCCCAATTTTCATCTCTCCCTTTCCTATTTGGATTTCTTTGGTGCTGTAGGAAAAAAAAAAAAAAACAGAACAATATATATTCATAAAAGATATGGTGCTCATTCCCATCCATCAAGGATGTGCTAAAAGTATGTTTAATAAATTGTAATTATTTTATGTACAGTTCTATACTGTTATCTATGTGTCCATTTCCAAAACTTGCACGTGTCTCTGAATTCCATCTGACTCTAATTTTATGACAATTGCAGAACTATCATGGCAATAAATATATGTATTATGAAAAAATAAAGTTGAAATTTCTGATGACTCTAAGTCCCTTTCGTTGATTAAAAATAAAATGCCTTTGTATATATTGATGTTGAAGAGTTCAATTATTTGATGTCGCCAACAAATTTCTCATAGGGGCAAAAACCTAGAAGATTCTTGGAAGCACACTTGGATCAACTCTTCTCTACTAACAGTAACTTTGCTGAATTTCAGCCAAAAATACCATTGCATTTTAATGCTTTATTCAGTGCTACACCTCAACCTTCTTCTTTTCAGAGTCCAGAATTTCACAGGATACTTGTATATATGGAAAATAAGCAAGTTTATATTTTTGGACAGGAAAATATGTATAAGAAGCTATTTTAACAAAGCAATGCTTCCATCAATCAGATGTACAATTTTTTTACGACCTTATCTCATTGTTTCAGTGTGCTTCAATCATGCAGATTAATATTAAAAGATGGGAACTAAGCAATTATTTATGAATTTGTTCATTGTTATAATTTCTAATCAGTCAACTTCTTGAATTTGATTCCAAGCTGCATATTATAGTCTTCAGATATTATTTTCCTGCACCTATCCAACAATTACTATTCCTTTTCTTTCAAAATAATATACATTATTTGACCTGCCTAATTCCTAAATAACATATGGGTGGATTGTTACTAACAGTGCTTGTTTTAAAAGTCATACTTATTAAAACAATCAAAACCTTTTTTTTCCCCCACTAAGGTATTTTCTTCCAGGTAGCTTGATATAGCAATAAAATTTAAAAATTACAAATTGAACTTTGTATCTATTTTAAGTAATATATGTAAGACTTGAAAATAAATGTTTTATTTCTTATATGAAGTGTTAAATTAATTGATACCAGATTTCACTGGAACATTTTCAACTGATAATTTATCACAAAAGAGCATACCTGTAATATTGAAATTAAAACATGAACACTTGTCATTCAGAAATTCTTTTATTTTTGAAATCAAGTTTGTAAATGTCCTTTAAAGAAGGGAGATATGAATCGTATAAATAAACTCAAGTCTTGTCTACCTGGATTAGTCACTCTCTTTCTTAAATAGGTTCCAAATTACTCTCTTGCAGAAAAGGTTTTGATTCTGTTTCTTGACCGTACAGATTAGAATAGTTTTACACTTCTGGAAACAAATATTAACCTTCAGAGATCAAATGTTTAAAATTCTCCACATGTCAAAAATAAAAACACCCCATAGTAATACTCTGTTTACAAAATTAAGGTAGGTTATACTTAAAATTTCAGAAAGATATTTTTCATAATTAAACATTTTGCAAAGTCTCAAACATATGTTCATAATGTCAGCACTACAAATATTTCCAGATCTTTTGTTTGAAATACAGCCTCTAAATTATACACAAAGTGTATAATATGTAATATGTAATGATGTTTATCAAGAGAAACTCTATACATCAGGCAATTTAATGAATATATGGCAATAGGAGAGAATATTTTGCATATTGACATGCATTGCGGAAGCTGCACTATTTGTCCATTTAAATGAAACAGGCTCAAATTTGGCACTCAGTAGAATTAATGAATAAATAACTGAATCCCCTATCCTTTTCTATGCCTTGACATCTGGATATGGCCTTCCACATAGCGTTGGAGTTTTTTCTCTCCTTTATAGTTGATTTAATCTGAACAAAAAGAAATTCAGTGGAAGGGAAAAAGCATATAATATGACATTCTACTCTTGGCCCAAGTATGGATAAACTATGGAGAATAATATTCATCTTGGATGGAACCTGGCATGAGTGGATGCACATGAAATTTGGCATTACTCTTTAAAAATAAATACAAAATAACAAATACAAAAAAACATTTCGGAAGTTACTATTTTGAATGAAAAAAGTATTGCAACAATTTATTAACTTAAAAAATGGACCCATACCAAAAGTATCACAAAATCCACATGGAAAAAAAAATCAATGTTTTCATTAATTACTTTTGTAATACTTTTATTCTATGTCTTTATGTTTTGGCTTCAATCTCTGAATGCCTCTTCATATGAGAATTTTCTAATTTAATTTCCGATAGAAAGAATGTTTCTCTAACTTAAAAAATGACTTTTATTATCAATAGCTTAGAGCTATTTCTTTCCATTTCACATCTTGTTACTGGTAAGTATTTAAAAATTTTTAGGTTTTTTTTTTATTAAAAATTTTTTTTAATGTTTATTTTTGAGACAGAGAGAGAGTGGGGGAGGAGCAGAGAGAGTGAGTGAGAGACACAGAATCGGAAGCAGGCGACAGGATCTCAGCTGTCAGCACAAACCCCAATGCAGGGCTCAAACTCACAAACTGCAAGCTCATGACCCGAGCCAAAGTTAGATACTCACCTGACTATCTACCTAGGTAGCCACCTAGGGTGCCCCTAGGTTTTTTTTTTTAATTTAAGAAAATCTCTATACATTTATTTCATATGTGCACTACAAATCTGTGAGAATTTTCCACAAGCTAGCTTCTGATTCTGCACATTTTATACCTTGTTTTCTCTCCACTACCAATAGATTTCAGGCTCTGGGCACCATAAGATACATGCATGCCATGATACAAACTCTGTCCTCACACTTTTTGTTACAACACAGTAGGTGATAGGATTATTCCAGAAAGCCATTCCTATACCAGGATTACTGGCATTAACTATACATGAATATTAACCGAAAGCTGTATAATTATACCCCAACCATGTAAACCTATTCAATAAGCTCTAAATAAATGAATCTCTAATTGAATTTCCTCCTTCCTGGCTTCTTCCTTACCACCCAACACAAGAAAAAAATGCCAAAGAGAAATTGGAGTGGAAAGACAATACTCCTAAGAGATCATAGTTAAAGAATACTACTTGGGCAAATCATACCAATTATAAGACCATGAGAACATATTTCTAGCCGATCTCTCAAGGGCTTAGATGGGGTCCATGAAAGAGAAAGATCCAGAAGCACAGTCCTCTGTATGCTGAGCAACTGTGAAATAAGTGAATTAATTAAGGGCCTAGCACACCATCAGCTAAATGGATTGTTGCTACTGCTCTAGATTTCCTACAGTTACTATCACCACCCTAGCGTAAGTTCCTTTCTAAAACATAACCATTAGCATATGCACTTACACTGCAGAACTTTCATAAAGATTTAATTTAAAAAATGTAAAAAAAAACATTATACAAATTGCATGATCGCAGAGGCCCAGATTGCCAAGTAGGATGCCATGAAATCCAAGCTTTTTACAAATGAGTCACAAAGGAAACAAAACAGGAGCAGCAGCATAAGCCTTGTAAAGACCCAGGAACTGCACATTCATCAGACACAGCTTCTCAAATCCTCTTTTACCACTATATGTTTTGCTCTCCAGAAGGATGAGTTTAGTAGGCTTTAGAGTCTCTCAAATTTTACCCATTTCTAATCTCGTATTGGTATAATGGTCATATAACTAATAATTCTTCATATACCTGCCGCCCAGAGATCCACAGATGGCAGGATTATTTACAATTGAAAACCTTGCAGAAGTATATCCTGCTAGAAGATTCTGGGTTCAGTAATTGGCACATAGCAAGTCTTCCAGATTTCTCATTTATTTTCTCTCTAGTAAATCCATGGTCTATATTTATAAGGAGATTGTTCAGTATCAAAACAGAGGTAGAAAAGAGCTACAGAACCACTGTTAACTCTTTCTTTCTAAAAATATAAGTTGAGATAACTTCAGAAATGTTTTGTGTTACAAAACCAGGACTTATTTTATAATTATCCGATGATGGCATTTCTACCTATAATACTATTTACAGGAAGTTGCACAAATATACTGAATACATTCCCATTTTTAAATTACCTATATATGTCTACAAAGAAATAAAGAAGTAGGCTTTTTTCCATAATGGACACATTTGGAAGATAAAAACCATATATCCTAGTAGTAGATCTTATTCTAGTGACAACCAAGGGCACAAAGTAAGCTAAAGAGTCTACTACCTTAATTTGCCATCACTTAGGGTCTCTGGTATAAATAAAATGTTATTTTTTGGCTCACTGAGGGAAACACACAAAGAAATTTTCCCCTGAAGTGGCATACACTTCTATGTTCAACACTGGAAAGGCCAGACTGAATTAAATAAAATGAACAAGTCCCCTAAGAAAGAGACAGATTTGCAGGTCCCCACATCAACATAGTAGAAAGGTCTGTGTAACCAATTCTTTGAAAATATGAGTTTTGGCATCTTATCTATTTCAGGAAAATGAAATTACTGAGTAACAGTTATCATAGCTAATATTCTGTAAGGTAAAATGTATTTTAAAAATCTTGGATGAAGAAATTGTGGTTTATCTACACAATGGAATACTACTTGGCAATGAGAAAGAATGAAATATGGTCTTTTGTAGCAATGTGGATGGAACTGGAGAGTGTTATGCCAAGTGAAATAAGTCATACAGAGGAAGACAGATACCATATGTTTTTACTCTTATGTGGATCCTGAGAAACTTAGCAGAAGAACATGGGGGAGGGGAAGGAAAAAAAAAAGCTGGAGAGGGAGGGAGCTAAAGCATAAGAGACTCTTAAAAACTGAGAATAAACTGAGGGTTGATGGGGGGTGGGAGGGAGGGGAGGATGGGTGATGGGCACTGAGGAGGGCAACTGTTGGGATGAGTACTGGGTGTTGTATGGAAACCAATTTGACAATTTCATGCTAATAAAAAAAAATCTTGAATTGTATTTTTATGTGAATAAAATTTATTAGCTATATAGAAAGAAGTACATGTTAGATAAATTATTACCTAGTTATTTCCACATAGCTATAGAGATTTTTCCATCACTACTGAGAAAAATGAGTGGAAAAAGAAAACCACTGATAACAACAACAAAAACCCTAAAGGTATTAAGTATTTAACTAAAAGTAGAAAATCAATATGACTAGGTAAGTTAATATTTTATTTTATATTTTTGGTGAAATAGTTGAAAGTCTCATCAGATTTTTTTTTCCCTCTGTGCAGGGGACTTCCCAACTTCCCAGACCCTGCCATCCATCACTCCTGGCCTTTCAACCCCCACTGCAGGAAGAGAGTGGGAGAGGGAAGGAGGAACATGACAAGGTAGGAGGGAGATAGCTAAGTACAGGTAAGGGGGTAAATTTTTTAAGTAGGTATTTTCTAAAGATACAGTCAAGTGGTTTTGAACCATGGAATACTGATACCAGAAATCTTGATAATCATCTAATTATTAATTGATCAATGAGCAAGTATATGATTTAGCACCATGATGAGGCTAGGTTTCTACCATCAACTTTACAAAAGAATTATGTCATAATGGGTCTACACTGTATCCTCATTTACAGTTTAATAAAAGAAATAAAACACCACATCTAAAATAACAGTTTATTATCAAGGTTCTGACTCTACAGATGTGTGGAGAACTGAAGGAATAATAAATGTTAATTTGTAAGTGTGCTTCATGAGAAAGACGGTAGGTCTACAAAATGTTTTGGAGTCCAGATGGGTGTGGGTGAGTGAGAGAAGGAAGACCACTTCATGGAGAGAATTCCAGAGGCACATGTGAGTGTGAAACATGAAGAGACAAGGAGTCTGATACAATCCCAGTGGAATGGTACAATGCCAAGTCCTATATTCAGGGTAGGGTTATAAAGACTTGAAATTCATACAGAAGAGTCTAGATATTATGCAGTAGATAATAAAGAATGAATGCTGGTTGTTGAGTAAGATAAAGTCATAATAAAAGTCATATTTCGGATCATTCTATGCTGGATGGATCTAGAAGTTGAGTCAGACAATAGGAACAAGTGCCATAAGGCAGTTCCCAAAATTTAAGTGGGCAATAATACAGATTTAGATTACAGTAAAAATACCTGCATGACTTAAAAGGAAGGGACAAGTATAAAACAATTTTAAAGAAGAAATTACTATAGTTTACCATTTAAAGATATTCTAGAGCCATTCACCGGATACATCTAAACTATATTTGGCTAGCCTTTAAGAACATATATTATAAAATCAGAGAAAAGAAAAGTTATATTTATAAAATCTGAAGAGCTGATGGATCCCAGTGAAATAAATGATATCTGGCCCAACCCTATCAATTGGCTTTGTATCTCCTCTCGTATCTCATATACTATTGCAGAGTACATATGAAAATAACTTGTGATTGCTTCAACAATATGTGCTTACAACACTACAAGCAAGTACCCATCTCCTATATAAATAACAGTTCATGTACATTATCAACTACAGAACACATACATTTATAGAGATATCAACTGCTAAAACTTATTATATAGCTGTGTCTTCTGATGTTGAAATTTTCATAAGTAAAAATTGGGGCATAAGGAATAACCAAATACATGGGAAGTCTGGGAAATAATTATATATAATTTATATGAAAAAATATCATCTAGCTGTAAAAAGATTAGGGCATTGTAGGCACTCAATATATATTTAAATATGTAAATACACGAAGGAAGAAATCATATCTATATGCTCTCTGTTGCCTGCATTTGGAGGTGGAACTTTTTATAGGTGGATTATAAACACTGCTTCCACTTTCTTATCCACCATTTACTCTTCAGTCCAGCACAGCTGAACTCATCCTCTGCGTCATATTGAAACTTCTCATACCATAAAGAATGGACTATTCATCAAATCCAATGTGTATTTTCACAGAAATGACAGCTTTTTGTCAAAACTGGCTCCCTTTCCTGTGCTCCTAATCTCAGTTAATGACATTTCTGTTCACATAGTCACCTGGGCCAAAACATTCAGAGTCATCATGAATTGCTTGCTGTTCTGCTGGTCAGTGATCTATTTCTGTTAATTCTCCTTCCTAAATACCATTCACACCTGTGGATCCCTTTCATCTTCGTTACTACTGCCTAAGTTTGGGTAGTGATTTTTTTCACCACAAAATTTAGTAGCTTGCTATATAATTTCCTATTTCCAGCCATCATTATCCCCAAAATCTAACTTCTGTACTGAGAAAAAAAAAAAACTTCTTTATGTGAAGTACAAATGCAGACAGATTACTCTCATTTACAAAATTCCTCAGTGGTTTTCCATTAAATACAGCATTGTCTTTCTCTTTTGTTTTACTACATATGAAAAATACATTTACAACCTCTCTCTTCTCTCTCTTTCTTTTATCCACAAGCACCTCACATAAAACTGAAATAACATCTTGCATACTCATATTGATCCACCCTGATTTGTAATATTCCATTTTATGGTATTATATTTCATCTCAGAAAATATCAGTTGTATCCAATAAGCTGATAAATTATTTACTCTTGAAAATACTGGTCAAGACTATAAAGGTCAAACACCTTAAATTGTTGAGCAAGACCATCTGGGATGCTTCCCTATTTTTTTTACACTCATCTTTGGATAAGTTTACATTAAAGAGCCACATTCTGCAAGACCTGAGCACAGGGAGACCCAGACGGCTGAGCTCTGGCCACAGTGGTTCACTTTGTTCTCACATGTCTAGGTATACTGTGACTTGATATTACCATATAAGTTAAATGTCATGATCCTGTTACATGTATCAAGATTTTGCCTAAAGGCATGTTCACTGCAATACTGTATCCAATATCATTGGAAAGATGGAAAAAATCTAAATGAATACAGTTAGGGAATTGATTTTTTAAAAAGGTAATAGTACATTTATAGATTGAATGATAAGGTTATTTAATTCAGCGTTAGAAGATTTAATGACGTGAGATGTTCCTAATTTATTTCTAAATTAAAACTTGAAAAGTCTAGAAAGCGTCAAATGAGATAGATGATCTTTCCTATGTTGGAGATAAATGTAGCTTCTGCTCTGTGTTTCTTCTTTTTAATCATCATATATTGGGGAAAATCTGCACAGATACTCTGGTTCTGTCTTCAACAAAAGGCATGGCAATTAGTAATTTCCACATAAAATGGTCATTCGTAACAAAAAGGAAAGATGAATTATGAAATAAACACCATACGTTAAAAACGGAAGATCTTCAAGCTAATTCCAGTGACTTCATTCAACTAGGGCACATGGAGGCAGACTCAGTGCTGGATTCATACTGTACACTGGCATCTGTTACTAAGGATTTTAAGGCTTCTCAGCAAGAATCCTTCACAGTGATGCACATGTGTATGCCTCATTTGCATTATCATCTGAAGCACTAGGATTCCTGAGGTCTCCACGTTGTTGTCATTGAGCAACGCTTAGGTGGAAAAAAGGAAAGCTGATGTACAGATGTAGATTTTCAAAGAATCCCAGGAACTAAAGAACCAAAGGGAGACATTTCCACTTTATCTTTTCCTCTCCACTCACTAATTTTTACCTAAACTTAATGTCTTGTCTCTTAATGAATGCTTTGTCTGAGAGGAGTTCTTTATGAGCAAAATATAATTTTCTAAGGAAATTCAGGGAAGGAAAGGTTACATTACCTACATTAATATAGACCTATAAAAAAATAAAGTTAAATAATCATCTGATGAGAAGTTTTTGAATAAACGAACATTGTCATTCGTCCATCCTTGATATATATTCATGACCATAAAAGTATCAAATATTCAAAATTTTATCTTCACTTACTACTACCATGAGCCATTAAAAACAAGTAATTCATGTCTTCATTGTTGTTATATATAGGGGTTTGCTTCCTATGCTTGTTTTAAAAGATTTCTTCCTCTTAGGATCTCACATCCTTTGAAACAAAGATGTAGATTAGAAGACAAGCATAAAGAACCATTATGACTTTGGCAGCTGGGCAGCAAACTGTTTAATCTTGCTTTATCTTTGACATGCTCTGGAACTGGAGCATGTGGAAATCTTAGTAAGGGAAAGACCTCAATTTTCTCATGCAGCCTCTTAGCTCTTACCATAACAAAAAGCCAAACTGCTCTCCCAAGATGCAGGATATCTTTGGTGTTTATATTTTAAACCAATCATTCCCAGCAGACTTTCTTTTTGTGAAACGTTAAACAGTGGCCATATATTTTATAGAATGTGTCTTAATTTCCCATTCTTAGAACCCCAAAATGACTCGATGTATTTTGACAAGCTGATGAAAGAAATAGCTTAAGGCAAGTTCTCCTTTGAGTCATAGAAAATCACTTTAGAACTATTTTTAAAGTAAATGGCAAAAGTTTATCTAAGTATTTGGCAGAAAGTCAAATAAAATTCCTTAATTCTTCCCTCTCATTTTTTTAATTCACAAAGTTTGCCATTTTTCTCCTCAAAATGTTTTTAATGACACCCTTACTATATTGGTATCCTAGTCTAAGCTCCTTCTTAGATCAATTTCCTAACTTTTACTCTTTATTCTAATTGCCTGCCTCTACTTTCTATATACTCACACAAATAAGCTAATCCATACTACAATTGCTGCCAGGTTCATCTTTCTTTAATTACTCAAATGTCTCCGTTTGAATTTTCTACTACAATAATACTGTCTAACAAACAATTGCATAACTTAATGGTTTAATTATTAAGTTTTTTTAATGTTTATTTATTATTTTTGAGAGAGAGACAGAGCGTGAGTGGGGGCGGGGCAGAGAAAGAGGGAGACACAGAATCCAAAGCAGGCTCCAGGCTCTGAGCTTTCAGCACAGAGCCCTACATGGGGCTCAAACCCATGAACTGTAAGATCATGACCTGAGCCAAAGTCAGACATCCAACTGATTGAGCCACCTGGGCACCCTAATTATTAAGTATTTATTATTGCTTATGAGTCTATGGCTTAGATGGGACAATTTGCCAGCCTAGATCTGGCTAGGCTGGTCTTGCTTGCTTGGGGTCATTCACATGTCTGCAGACAAGGGAATGGTCTTTTGAGGGCTCTTGATCACAAATGACCTTGTCTGTGGTGGGCTTCTCTCACATGGTGTCCTATCCTCTAGCAGACTACACCAGGCTTCTTTAACTGGTGATCACAGAGAGAGACAGAGACAGAGGGACAGGAAGAAGTAAAGAGACAGAAAGTATACACAACCATTAATTTGAGGCCAGGGTCAAAACTGCTGTGGTGTTAGTCCCCCTGGTAAAGTAAGTCACAGACCAGCAGATTCATTGCAAAGAGAAAATAGCCTTCACCTCCTAATGGACAGACCTGCAAAGTCACATTACAAAGTACATGAGTGTGGGAAGGAGTAAAAGATTATGAAGATTTCTGCATTCTACCACATCATTGTCAATCTCCTGCTCAAAACCTTTCAGTCACTACCTATTTCATGACCTGATCAATTGTAAACTCTGCTCCCAAGATTTCAAATACAAATACATTTAGCCCATCCTTCATTTTCCACCTTAACCTTCTTTTCTATTTTTCCTCAACATGTTGAGCCAGCTCATCCTCTCACTGTGACATGAATTATGTCTTGCATTTTTACTCACTCATACCTCTATGCTCTCACCCCTACCTCCTACTTTATATGCTATTTTCCGTTTCTTACACTTAATCTAAGTTCTATTTTATTAAAGTCCACCTTTTTCTTTTGACTAAGCATTTATTTTTATCAGAGTCTCAGATGTTTTGTGATCACTCCAGTGCACATTGCTACTTTTATTTATTTTTATTTTTGCACTCCTACAGTATAGACATACTTTCCACACAATTCCAGCTCTGGTTACATAGTCTTTGTATCATATACTTCTCCTTAATGAGTGTTGGCTTGGTCTACCCCACAAAAGTATAAAATGCATATTCCCCAGAGTCTAAGAATTAGTTCTAATCATATAATAGGTATATTCCAGATTGAATCATACCCTCCAAAAATTCATATGTTGGACTTCTAACCCCCAGTTCATAAGAATGTGATCTTATTTGGAGATAACGTCTTTACAGAGGTAGTTAAGTTGAAATAAAGCTGTTAGGGGGAGCTTTAATCTAGTATCACTGATGTCCTTCTAAAAAGGAGAAACTTGAACACAGAGATAGACAAAAACAGAGGAAAGACAATGTGAAGAGACACAGGAGAAGACAGCCATCTATTAATAAGCCAAGGCAGGAGGCCTGAACAGACCTTTCCCCCATAGCTTCCAGAAGGAACCACCACCTGGATTTTGGACTTTTATCCCCCAGAGCTGTGAGACAATACATTTCTGTTATTTTTCCCACTCACTTTGTGGCACAGCCTTAGTAAACTAAAATGAAGGATTAAATAAATATTTGGTTTTGTTTGATTTATCAAATAGATGAAAGACTCATAAGTATAAACTATTAATTCTATGTTCTTGGACAAAAGAAATTTTGACAGAATTCCTAGGAACTTAAAATTTCTGGATCACACATTCACAATATAGAGAACAAGGGATTTGGGGGTGCCTGGATAGCTCAGTTGGGTAAGCATCTGACTTCAACTCAGGTCATGATCTCACAGTTCGTGGGCTCAAGCCCCACCGCTGGCTCTGTGCTGACAGCTCAGAGCCTGGATCCTGCTTTGGATTCTATGTCTCCTTCTCTCTCTGCCCCTCCTCCCACTCACATTTTGTGTGTGTGTGTGTGTGTGTGTGTGTGTGTGTGTGTGTGTGTGTGTGTGTCTGAAAAATAAGTAAACATTAAAAAAAAACAAAAAAAAAACAAGGGATTTTGTCCTTAGAGTGTATCAACCAATATTAAACTACTGATAGTTTAACTAAATTCTTGACCTTATATTTTAGATATGAGAAGAAAAGCATGCAAATAGAGTAAAGATGACCAACAGGTACTGCATTTGGAAAGTCAAGTGGGCTGTTTTGCTCTGTGCGACTACAAAATAATGGTTGGCAAACAGAAGCTGAATGTTAATAAACTGTGTGAAATTAAAAATTGAGTATGAATAAGGTTATATGAACATGTAATAGATTCAGCTGAAACATACATTGCTTATTTTTTCTCTTGGGGATACAGTGAATGAGACTGACTGATATAATCTCCTCGCCTTTGAGACCTTAAAGTTATGCCATATCTTAACAACATGAAAAATTGATAATATTGATAATAATAATAAGTAATTTTGTGACAGGCAAAATGTAGGGACATGAGGTAATTTACGGCAGGGCTTCTCACTTTGATTAGAAACCTAGGAAAGTAAGTATCTGTGAGTAAATGAGACCCAAAGGGTATATAAAAATTGTCCATCTCAGGGGCACCTGGGTGGCTCAGTCAGTTGAGCATCTGACTCTTGATTTTGGCTCAGGTCATGATCTCCTGGTTCACGAGTTCAAGCCCTGTATTGGGCTCTGTGCTGACATAGTGGAGCCTGCTTGGAATTCTCTCTCTCCCTCTCTGTCTCTGCCCCTCCCCTGTCCGTGTGTGTATGCTTGCTCTCTCTCTCTCTCTCAAAATAAATAAATAGAGCGGCGCCTGGGTGGCTTAGTTGGTTGCGCGTCTGACTTCAGCTCAGGTCATGATCTCGTGGTTTGTGAGTTCAAGCCCTGCGTTGGGCTGTGTGCTGACAGCTTGGAGTCTGGAGCCTGGAGCCTGTTTTGGATTCTGTGTCTCCCCCTCTCTCTGTTCCTCCCCCACTCACACTCTGTCTCTCTCTTTCTCAAAAATAAAGATTAAAAAAAATTAAAAAATAAATAGAATGTTCTAAAAAATTGTCTATTTCAATAACAGTAAAAGAGAGAAAGTATGTTAACTAAAGGAAATACAATGATTATATCATGAATTTGGACAAAGAAAATCTTGGAAGACAAAGAAAACTGAGCATGACTCTTTTTCTTCTGGAGTATGGTTAAACTGATTTTTTTCTTCCTTCTTTTACCACACTATCAAGTTCTTTCACATTGTTCTGAAACTCTGTGAAACAGGCTGCAGCTCCCACAGGCTGCTGCCCAACCTGGACACTAGAAACAAGGAATAAAACAGTAAGACATGCCTCAGAGACTTGCTTAAACCTCTGCAGTGAAAAGAAACACAGGTCTGACCACCAAAATTGAAAATCCAACCCAGTACTTCAAAGAGAAAACGATACCAGAAATAGAAGCAAGCAATCATCAAGAGAACGATTTAAAGCACCTGCTGATGATTTAGTCTCAGAGCCTAACTCAGGCAGAAGAAAATTCAATATTGTTCAATGAAGTAAATAAAGTATTGAGAAAAATAAAATCCCGGTGCCTAAGATAACAATAGTATTGATGTCTGCAGATTCTGCATGACAGACGCACTTGGCTGCTGCTGCAGAGCTATATAACAGCTTGGGGCATCATAAACTATTCAATATAGACAGACTCATCCTCAGGACAGAGTGATTTGGGCAGTTATCTGGTGTCCTGTTCTTTGGAGGAGCGCTGCTCTACTGCTGGCAGTCAGCTGGGCAGTGATTCTTTGAGCCGGGGGGGGGGGGGGGGGGGGGCTATTTGCCAGACAGAGCTGAAAAAGGACATAAGCCATGATTCCACCAAAAGCATGACTTAAATTGGCCCGATCTCCAAAGCCATCTAAGGGATATTAATATGAGCCACCAGGAGAAACTATTTGCATACTAACCCCTTGGGCCCCTGGGAGAAATCGTTAAAGAGATTATAGTAGAAGTCCTCAATTGGGGGCCAGAGAGCCGAAATCTGGCCCTGAGACCTATGGTGTTTGGCCTGAATGATGTTGACCCACATAGATCCTTTTTAAAATATTTTTAATTAGTTGCTAACCTTTAAAAACTTTAGTTTCTGTATTCCTTTGAAAATTTAGAGGATCTGACAAAATGTAAGTGCCAACTGCAGCTTTTCAACGGGGGCACACATTCTCTAATTTGCTAGCACTCCACATTGTTTTGCTTTTATCTCATTTGCTTCATGTGGGCTGGCCCTTCTATGCGTTTAAGTCCTAAACCTAGTACTGATACTTTGCATAAGAAGAGGCAAAGGAGGATGGAGATTAGGAAATATTGACCAGAAAGGTAATTCATTGTCCAGACAAAAAGTAAAGGCCTAAAATACTTACAGTAATTAGTTCAGAAGAAATTGGAAAGATTACTCAGATATCAAGGAAAGGGAATCAGATTCATGAGAGGTAAGACAATAAAGCAAGGAGATAAAACAGGCTATATTGTAGGATGGTTTATACTCTTTCAGCAAGAATAGTGAAAGCATCCAGGGAACTAGAAAGAGCCTGGCAAGCAAAAGTCTCTGTATTAGTTAGCTGTAGCTGCCACAGCAAAAAACCATAGACTGTGGGACATAAACAACTGAAATTTACCACCTCACAGTTCTCGAGGCAGGAAGTCTAAGATCAAGATGCCACCATGGTTGGTTTCTGGTGAGGGCCCTCTTTCTTGTTTTCTGCCTTCTCACTGTGCCCTTACATGGTGAAGCTTCCTGACGTCTCTTCTTATAAGGACAGTAGTCCCATCATGAAGACCTCATTTTCATGACTTCACTCCTTAGTTGCCTGTCATAGGTTCTATCTCCAAATGCACATTGGGGGTTGAGATTTCAACATATGAATTTAGAAAGTGGACATTCAGTTGATAATAATCTCAATGAAAGCTACCCTTAGAAAGCTACTCTCTCCCACTTGACCCCACATAATGGCATTATAATGAAAACTGTATTCGTCAGGGTTCTCCAGGGAAATAGAACCAATAGGAAGATACCCAGAAGAACTAATGGCATGAGTTCTAGTCCAAGTCCAAAGGTTTGAGAAACAGGACTTTAGATGGCATTAAGTCCTACTCCAAGGCCAAGAGATCAGTGTTTCAGCTCATGCAGTCTGTCAAAGAGAAAGAATTCTCTCTTCCCTGCCTTCTTGTTCTATTCATACTCTCAACAGTTTGAAAGAGGTCAATCCATATTGGGGAAGGCAATCTGCTTTACTCAGTCTACTGCCTATTCAAACACTAATCTCTTATAGAAATATCTTTACACATACACCCAGAAATAATGCTTAACCAGATATCTGGGCACCTATGATCTAGTCAAATTGACATATAAAATTAAGCATCACAAAAACATATTTTGCAAATGAAGTGATCTGTAATTTAAGATCGGAATATCCCTGGTTTATTTTCCTCTGCCTTAAATACACAAAGAAGACTTTAGGAAGAGTTTCTGTCAGAGACAAAGAACAATATCATGAGAGAGAAATTAGGACTTTCACACATAAAGGGTAACTTGAGTGTTTGTCTGTCAGAGGGCTTTGTGATACTGCTGAATGGCAGCTACCCTTTCAGACTCAGGTAAACTCAGTATAAATAACAAAAAAGTCACTGCTTTTTATAAAGAAACTTCAGAAATCTAAAACTCTGGACTAGAAGAAAACAAACCCTCTCAGGGGTTCCTATGTAAGTATTTGGAACAATCTAGATGTAACAGCCTGGACTACTCTCCCTGCCCTTAACCTCATGCTGGAGGGCTGGACTTCTAAGAAGGAAGGAGCACAGACAACTGAGTGCTATATGAGCTGACCTCTCCAACAATCTGAGAAATTAATCTCCATTGACTGGTGGGGAGTATTATGCACCTGGGCTGGAACCATGCTCTACAAGACCAACTGTGCTAAACGTCTGAATGGAGTGCTGCATTCAGTCCACTATATTTTTTATTTTATTTTACTTGTTTTTTTTGTTTTTGTTTTTGTTTTACTATGTCTCCCCTAAAAATTTCTTGAGGAAATTTAGGAAGGAGGTTAAACGGCAGAGTTTTCTAAAACTGCTCTGGAGTTCAAAATTTCGAGTGACTTGTGTGTTACTGGGAAGATAGAGAAGAGCTACTTTCTCCTATTACTTCCACTAAGCACAACTGAAAAAACCCTATACATTTTACCTAAAACAAATACAAGGAGATTTAAAAAGAAGAAAGCAGATCACCAAGGGGGCGACCTTGTTACAGGAATTGGGGCAGAAAATCAAGGTCCCCTCCTGCTCAGTCTCCACTGATATCACAAAGCGGTGATCTCATTACTGCTGGGCAATGGTGAAAGTGTTCACTCTCCTCTAGGCCTTGGACACCACCCCAGTGGAGGGAGATGGGAGCCTCTTTACTGCCAGTTGGAAGTAGAAATTCAGGCTTCCCATGGGCTTCCCTTGACAACACAGGTGGGGTGGGGGTGCAGGAAACGTTTTATTTCCAGCCAGTGAAGGTTAAAATGTCCAGTTCCCCAGCTGGTCTTCTCTGACACTATTTCCATAGGGATAATGGGGAGCCTGTTACAAACTCATAAGCGTAGAAGTTTACCCTTGTTCCCAGCTTTCATTATGTCAATGAATATAGGGCACAAGGATTTGGTTGCATTGTAGCAATGTTTTCTACCTTGCTAGACTTCCCTTTTCATATTACTTTGGATAGACAAAGCAAGCTTTTTTTGAGGGGGGAGGCAGTATGTCTACATCTGTTGCATAAAATCCATGTTCACTTAGAACTTCAGGATATTCCCTTATTTGTAAATACGGTCTTTGTAGCGGCAACCAAGGTAAGATAAGTTCATCCTAGATTAAGGTGGATCCTGATACAATAAGACTGGTACCTTATAAGAAGAGAAGCAAAGATAGACACAAGGAGGCACATATTGAAAAGGAAGAAATAAAATTGTCCTTAACAGATAAAATGATTGTCCACATAGAAATTCCAAAAGAATCTACAAAAATAAAAATCCTATAATAAATAAATTCAGTAAAGTTGAAGTATATTAGATTAACATGCATAAATCAACTGTATTCCTATATACTAGCAATGAACACATAGATACTGGAATTAAAAATACAATACCATTTACCATTCTTAAAAAATGAAATGCATAGGTGTGTAAATCTATCATAGTATATGCAGGATTTGTAAGCTGAAAGGTACATAACACTGATAAAAGAAATCAAAGAAAAATTTAAAAAAAGAAGGGACATACTGTGTTCATGGATTGAAGCATCAACATAGCAAAGTTGCAAAACCTTCAATTGATTACACAGGCTTAATTTAAATCTTATTATAATTCAAGCTAGACATTTTTCAGATATGTACAAGATTATTCTAAATGTATATTGAAAATCAAGGCAACTAACGTAGCTAAAACAATTTGAAAAAACAAGAAGAAAGTGGGAGAATTGATCGACCTGGTTGTAAGACTTATATAGCTACAACAATTAACACTCTATGATATTGGTAGAATACATAAATAAACCAGCAGAAAAAAAGAGAGAACCAGAAAGAGACTCAGATATGTCCAAGTAATTTTTGACAAAAGTGCAAAAGTAATTCAGTGGAGGAAAGATAGCCTTTCCAACATATGATGATAAAGTCACAAATTGGGGTACCAGGACAAAGGAGCCCTTCTGTAAGATTTTGTTTACAGGCCTAAAGCTGGATGCCTGGGATGAAAATTTTTAGATAGCATTGTACCAGGATTATGGTCACAATTTTGGGATAATTAGACTAGACCATGGAGAACCACTTTAGCCATTCATCCCTGAGAAATTTTTGCCCAGGCCATTCAGGCAATGGAAATAAAAGAAAAGCAGCAAGCATAGTTCAAGTGAAATGTTTGCCAAGCCCATGAGGATCTTACATGGGTAGGAAGAAGGGTGCATGTGCTCATTTTGCTCTGTCATTAATAGATAAAATGACTGAATCTTATGGGGGTTATGGAGATTGGGGACAGACCCCATTCTTGATTACTACAACCAATTTCACAACTTTGGCATTAGAAAATGATGATAGTTAAATACATTAGCAAAGAATGTACAAACTTTACACTAAAATCTCTGGTGCCTCATCTGAGTCCTGTTTCCAATCCTCAATTGAGAAACTAATGTGGCTAGAGAGATTAAGGGGATAAGAGGGAAATTAGGAAGACAAAATGTCACCTCTGTGGGTAGCTCTACCTTCTAAGATAGAATAAATCACTGAAAAGAATTAGATCTCTAGGGCAACTAAATCAAGGGAATTAGATAAATGACAAATATTTCCAGTGTAAGAGGGCATCCCATTGCAAAAGTTTTGTCTTCATTGTGTTTCCATACATACAAAATTAGCCAATGGAGGGACTGACTCTATGTTAAAATTTGAAAGTGAAAACTAAAATAACTTTGCTAAATACATTTCCTTACAGATAAAGGACTTCACCCTTTGGTTTTATTGTTTGTGAAAATACACTGTGATCAAATGGGGTAAATTCTTATTAAGAAATTTCAGAGTTTATGTAAGTTGGAATATGATCTTTCTACCACTGCAATTATAAGCAAATATTAAAAATTCAACCAAAACAGGGTGTGCCTTTGACCTATCCAGAAGAAATTGTTGGAACATTAGACAGGTGTGGTAGCAGGAATTCTGAGGTAGCTTCATGAGCTCCACCTTCTGGTGTTAAACCCTGTATAATCTCATCGAGTGGGACAGACTTCTGTTTTGCTTGTAGAAAGTAGAATATGGAAGAAGTGATGGGATTTCACACTGCCTGCTTAGGTTACTTTGTATTGCGACAGGTGTTAAGATGTGTTTCCCGAGATTACATTATGTTAATGTGAAATCCATTTTAGTAGATTAGTAAACAGGAAATTCTCCCTCTGGGCTTGAGGAAGGAAACAACCATGTTGTGAAACAACCACGTTGTGAAACAACCACGTTGTGAACCTCTTCATACCTGTGAAGAGGGCCACGTGGTCGGGAGCTGCAACTGCCTCTAGATCTGAGAATGGGTTTCCATTCGCAGACAGTAAGAAGCCTGGTCCCTCAGTCATATAGCCAAAAGAAATGAATTCTTCTAACAGTTAGATGAATTTGGAAGTGGAACCTTCCCCAATCAGATGAGAATGAAGTCTATTTGCCCCCTTGATGTGAGACCCTGAACAGAGGATCCAGTTAAGTTGTGCCTAGGCTTTTGAACCACTGAAATAGTGAGAAGATAAATGTGTATTATTTTACGCTGTTATGTTTGTGATAGGTTGTTATGCAGCGATATTTCTAGAATGAGTCATAATTGCTGAGAATTCTGAATGGTATCAGTTTTGATAAAACTGAATTGAAGTATTATTATAAAATGAGTTGTTTTCATTATTGTTTTCTTTCTCTGGCATAAAATTGATGAGTGAGACATGTTTTTTCTAGACTGGGTAGACTCTAAAGTATAGAGTGGAAGAGGACAGTATATTCACATGTCAATACAATCTGAAAAATTATTATTGAGTAGTTCTTCCCTGAAACTGAAGTTCTCAGTTTTTTATTAGAATTTTTATCGTGTCACCCCAGCTTCTGAGACTTCTGAGCTCTTAATAGGTCCTAATGGAATTCCTTCTACTTTTTCTAGCAAAAGATATTTTTCAGATTTACAAATGAAATTGGCTGTATTTGAGGGAGCCAAGATGGCATAACAGCATGGAAGTTTTGTGTGTGTCTCGCATCCATGAAATATAGCCAGACCAACATTTAAACCATCCTACACACCTAGAACTGATTGGAGGATTAACACAACAATCTGCACAACCTGAACCACAGAATTCAGCAGGTACATGGCATGGAGAGGTGAACTTGGGGAGAGAGAGAAGCCAGCAGAGGGCAGGGAGCCTCTTTTGCAGGCAGAGAGAGGAAGGAGAATGGGGCGGGGGGGTGAGGGGGTGGTGGTGTGCAGAATACAGGAAAAGCACCCCTCCTCAGGAGCAGCTGTAGAGAAAGTGGAAAATTGAAAACAGCCGCAGGGGACTAAACTACAAAGGGAGAAAGGAGAAAGAAGAGGGTTTAAATTTCATTAAAACTGTAAATGGGAGCTCAAAGGCTGCAACTCCACAGCTCCATACCTGGTGGTGCTCTGGTGGGAAGGGCGAATCCCCAGGAACAGAGTGGGGTCCGGAGGTTCTCAGGCCACATGGAGAAAAGCAGTTCCACTGCCAGAAGGACATTTGGTAGAGACTGTTGAAGCCACCTGGTCCTAGCAGACCCCAGAAAACAGCCACATTAGCTGGTGCAGGAACAAGGTCCTTAAGGGTGAAGCCTGGTGCCTGATGCGTGTTGTGATTTTCCATAGTCCCTGAAATGCTGCTGCTACACTATCTCATGAACTTTTTCTGGGGCAGGCTGGCACCTGGCCACAGTCTCAGGGCACCGGCAGCACCAGGGTCCCACAAGCGTTCCTGGGTGCAGCCAGCATTCAGCCATTGCTCGATGAGACCCTCCCACAGAGGGGCGGAACGGGTCAAAGACGCAGTCCTTCAGAAGTAAGGGGCCGGAGAAAACAGCCGCATCTGAGACAAAACTCAGGAGAGAGGTACTGCCTGGGGCTTTGTCACAGACAGTGAAGAAGCAGGGAGTGGACGAAAGCTGAAGACAGAGGACGGTGCACTATTGCTGATCAGGGAGAACAGCGTTCAGATACCTGGGTACCTGGGTGACGCCATTTTCATCTCTGCCACACATGCGCACACGCACCTACTAGTCCCGCAACAATCCACCCCAGTAGGCTGGCAGCGCCATCTAGTGGAGAACGGAGCCGTTACACTGAGCCCCGCCCAACTGGGCCAACCTTGCTCTTCAAGAACACAAGTCTCACCCCCTTCTTAGTTTATGGACTATAAAGTGCTGCACAGTCTGATTTCTAGGGGAAAACAAAGTAATTTCAGTCCTATTTCACTCTGTTAGCAGGTCCATATATTCAATTTTCTTTCTTTCTTTTTTCCTTTTACACTTCTTTTTCTTGAATACAGAAACAGAAAAAATTCATTTTTATCTCTTTTTTTTTTTTTTTTTTTTTTTTTTTTATTTTTTAATATATGAAATTTACTGTCAAATTGGTTTCCATACAACACCCAGTGCTCATCCCAAAAGGTGCCCTCCTCAATACCCATCACCCACCCTGCCCTCCCTCCCACCCCCCATCAACCCTCAGTTTGTTCTCAGTTTTTAACAGTCTCTTATGCTTTGGCTCTCTCCCACTCTAACCTCTTTTTTTTTTTTTTTTTTTTCCTTCCCCTCCCCCATGGGTTTCTGTTATGTTTCTCAGGATCCACATAAGAGTGAAACCATATGGTATCTGTCTTTCTCTGTATGGCTTATTTCACTTAGCATCACACTCTCCAGTTCCATCCATGTTGCTACAAAAGGACAGAAAAAAATTCATTTTTATTTTCAATTTTTATTAAAAATATTTTAATTGTTTTACTATATTTTTTACTTTTGTGTAAATTTTTTCAAATATTATTTTACTTCCATCATTTTAGTTTAGTCTACTTCAGTGCATTCACCTTTTCAAATTTTCAAAAAGTTTCCTTTTTATCTTTTTTCTTTTCCTTTTTTCAATTTTTACTTACTTTTCTTTTTCTTGAATGCAGAAAGAGAAAAACTTCATTTTTACTTTCAATTTCTATTAAAAATTTTTTCTTTAATATCTTTTACTATAATTTTTGCTTTTATGTACATTTTTTCAAATTCTATTTTACTTCCATCATTTTATTTTAGTGTACTACAGTGTATTCACTTTTTCAAATTTTCAAACTATTTATTTTTTCTCTTTTTTTCTTTTCTTTTTCTTGAAAACAGGAAGAGAAAAATTCATTTTTATTTTTAATTTTTATTAAAAATATTTCTCCTTTAATTTTTTTCTACTATATTATTTTGTGTAAGTCTTTTCAAATTCTATTTTACTCCCATCATCTCATTTTAGTGTACTTCAGTGTATTCATTTTTTAAAATTCTCAAATGATTTCTTCCCCCCCCTTTATTTCCCCTAATCTGTCAAACCACTTTCAACACCCAGACCAAAACACACCTAGGATCTAGCATCATTTATTAGATATGTGTGTGTGTGTGTGTGTGTGTGTGTGTTTAATTTTTTAATTTTAATATTTTTTTTAATTTTAATTTATTTTATTTTATTTTTATACCTTGTTAATTCCTTTTCTCCTTTCAAAATGACAAAACGAAGGAATTCACACCAAAAGAAAGAGCACAAAGAAACGGCAGCCAGGGATTTAACCAACACAGATAGTAACAAGATGTCTGAACCAGAATTTAGAATCACGATAATAAGTATACTAGCGGGAGCTGAAAATAATTAGAATCTCTTTCTGCAGAGATAAAAGAAGTAAAAAAATAGCCAGAATGAAATTAAAAATGCTATAACTGAGCTGCAATCATGGATGGATGCAGCGGTGGCAAGGATGGATGAGGCAGAACAGAGAATCAGCGATATAGAGGACAAACTTATAGAGAATAATGAAGCAGAAAACAAGAGGGAGATGAAGGCAAAAGAGCACGAATTAAGAATAAGAGAAATCAGTGACTCATTAAAAAGGAACAACATCAGAATCACAGGGGTCCCAGGAGAGGAAGAGAGAGAAATAGGGGTAGAAGGGTTATGTGAGCAAATCATAGTGGAAAACTTTGCTAACCTGGGGAAAGACATAGACATCAAAATCCAGGAAGCACAGACGACTCCCATTAGATTCAACAAAAACTGACCATCAGCAAGGCACATCATAGTCCAATTCACAAAACACTCAGTCAAGGAGAGAATCATGAAAGTAACAAGGGACAAAAAGTCCTAACCTACAAGGGAAGACAGATCAGGTTTGCAAGAGACCTATCCCCAGAAATTTGGCAGGCCAAGAAGGAATGGCAGGATATATTCAATGTGCTGAATCAGAAAAATATGCAGCCAAGATTCTTTATCCAGCAAGACTGTCATTCAAAATAGGAGAGATAAAAAGTTTCCCAGACAAACACAAATTAAAGGAGTTTGTGAACATTAAACCAGCCCTGCAAGAAATTTTAAGGGGGACTCTCCTGATATAAATATACATATATAATCAACCAAAAGCATCAAAGATCAGAAAGGACCAGAGAACACCACCAGAAACTCCAACTCTACAAGCATCATAATGGCAAGAAATTCATATCTTTCAGTACTCACTCTAAACGTCACTGGACTCAATGCTCCAATCAAAAGACATAGGGTAACAGAATGGATAAGAAAACAAGATCCATCTATATTCTGCATACAAGAGACCCACTTTAGACCTAAAGGCACCTTCAGATTGAAAATAAGGGGATGGAGAACCATCTATCATGCTAATGGTCAACAAAAGAAACCTGGAGTAACCATACTTCTATCAGACAATCTAGACTTTAAAAGAAAGACTGTATCAAGAGATCCAGATGGGCATTATATCATAATCAAGGGGTCTATCCACGAAGAGACCTAACAATTGTAAACATTTTTGTGCCAAATGTGCAAGCACCCAAATATATAAATCAATTAATCACAAACATAAAGAAACTCATCGATAGTAATACCATAATAGTAGGAGACATCAACACCCCACCTGGACGGATCACCTAATCAAAAAATCAGCAAGGAAACAAGGGCTTTGAATGACACACTGGACCAGATGGACTGAATAGATATATGCAGAACATTTCATTAAAGCAACAGAATACACATTCTTCTCCAGTGCACATGGAATGTTCTCCAAAATAGTCCATATACTGGGACACAAATCAGCCCTCAACAAGTACAAAAAAATCGAGATCATATCGTGCTTATTTTCAGACCACAACACTATGAAACTCGAAAACAACCACAAGAAAAAATTTGGTAGGGTAACAAATACTTGGAGACTGAAGAACATTCTACTAAAGAATGATTGGGCTAACCAAGCAGTTAAAGAGGAAATTTAAAAGTATATGGAAGTCAATGAAAATGATAACACCACAACCCAAAACCTCTGGGACGCAGCAAAGGCATTCATAAGAGGAAAGTATATAGCAATACAGGCCTTCCTAAAGAAGGAAGAAAGATCTCAGATACACAACCTAACCTTATGCCTTAAAGAGCTGGAAAAAGAACAGCAAAATAAAAGCCAAAACCAGCAGAAGATAGGAAATGATAAAGATGAGAGCAGGAATTAATGCTATTGAAACCAAAAAAACAGTACAACAGATCAATGAAACCAGAAGCTGGCTCTTTGCAAAAATTAACAAAATTGATAAACTATTAGCCAGTCTGATCAAAAAGAAAAAGGAAAGGACCCAAATAAATAAAATCAAGAATGAAAGAGGAGAGATCACAACGAACACAGTAGAAATGCATACAATAATAAGAGACTATTATAAGCAATTATATGCCGATAAAATGGGCAATCTGGAAGAAATGGACAAATTTCTAGAAACACTACCAAACACTACCAAAACTGAAACAGGAAGAAATAGAAAATTTGAACAGACCCATAACCAGTAAGGAAATCGAATTAGTAATCAAAAAAACTCCCAAAATCAAGAGTCCATGGCGAGATGGCTTTCCAGGGGAATTCCAAAAAACATTTAAGGAAGAGTTAATACCTATTCTTTTGAAGGTGTTCCAAAAAATAGAAATGGAAGGAAAACTTCCAAACTCTTTCTATGAAGCCAGCATTACCTTGATTCCAAAACTAGACAGAGACCCTACTAAAAAGGAGAAATATAGACCAATTTCCCTGATGAACATGGATGCAAAAATCCTCAACAAGATATTAGCCAACTGGATCCAACAATACATTAAAAAAATTATTTACCACGACCAAGTGGGATTTATACCTGGGATGCAGGGCTGGTTCAATATCCACAAAACAATTAACGTGATTCATCACATCAGTAAAAGAAAGGACAAGAACCATAGGATCCTCTCAATAGATGCAGATAAAGCATTTGACAAAATACAGCATCTTTTCTTGATAAAAACTCTCAAGAAAGGAGAGATAGAAAGAGCATACCTCGAGATCATAAAAGCCATATACAAATGACCCAACGCTAATGCTAATATCATCCTCAATGGGGAAAAACTGACAGCTTTCCCCCTAAGGTCAGGAACAAGACAGGGATGTCCACTCTTACCATTGTTACTCAACATAGTATTAGAAGTCTTAGTCTCTTCAATCAGACAACACAAAGAAATAAAAGGCATCCAAGTCGGCCAGGAGGAGGTCAAACTTTCACTCTTCGCAGATGACATGATACTCTATATTGAAAACCTAAAAGATTCTACCAAAAAATTGCTAGAATTGATTCATGAATTCAGCAAGGTTTCAGGATATAAAATCAATGCACAGAAATCGGTTGCATTACTATACACCAACAATGAAGTGACAGAAAGAGAAATCAAGGAATCAATCTCATTTACAGTTGTGCAAAAAACCATAAAATACCTAGGAATAAATCTAACCAAAGAGGTGAAAACTCTACACACTGAAAACTATAGAAAGCTTATGAAAGAAATTGAAGACACCAAAAAAATGGAAAAAGATTTCACGCTCCTGGAAAGGAAGAACAATTTTTGTTAAAATGCCGTTACTACCCAAAGCAATCTACATATTCAATGAAATTCCTATCAAAATAACACCAGCATTCTTCACAGAGCTAGAACAAATAATCCTAAAATTTGTATGGAACCAGAAAAGGCCCCAAATAGCCAAAGCGATCTTGAAAAAGAAAACCAAAGCAAGAGGCATCACAATCCCAGACTTCAAGCTATTTTAGAAAGCTGTAATCATCAAGACAGTATGGTACTGGCACAAGAACAGACACTCAGATCAACAGAACAGAATAGAGAACCTGGAAATGGACCCACAAACTTATGGCCAACTAATCTTGGACAAAGCAGGAAAGAACATCCAATGGAATAAAGACAGTCTCTTCAGCAAGTGGTGCTGGGAAAACTGGACGGCGACATGCAGAAGAATGAACCTGGACAACTTTCTTACACCATAACACAAAAATAAACTCAAAATGGATGAAAGACCTCAATGTATGACAAGAAGCCATCAAAATCCTTGAGGAGAAAGCAGGCAAAAACCTCTTTGATCTTGGCTGCAGCAACTTCTTACTCAACACGTCTCTGGAGTCAAGGGAAACAAAAGCAAAAATGAACTATTGGGACCTCATCAAAATAAAAATCTTCTGCACAGAGAAGGAAACAATCAGCAAAACTAAAAGGCCACCAACAAAATGGGAGAAGGTATTTGCAAATGACATATCAGATAAAGGGTTAGTATCCAAAATCTACAAAGAACTTATCAAACTCAACACCCAAAAAACAAATAATCCAGTGAAGAAATGGGCAAAAGACATGAATAGACACTTCTCCACGGAAGACATCCAGATGGCCAACTTGGACATGAAAAAATGCTCAACATAACTCATCATCAGGGAAACACAAATCAAACCCACAATGAGATACCACCTTACACCTGTCAGAATGGTTAACATCAACAACCCAGGCAACAATAGATGTTGGCAAGGATGCAGAGAAAGAAGATCTCTTTTGCATTGTTGGTGGGAATGCAAGCTGGTGTAGCCACTCTGGAAAAGAGTATGGAAGTTCCTCAAAAAACTAAAAATAGAACTACCGTACAACCCAGCAATAGCACTACTAGGTATTTATCCAAGGGATACAGGTGTGCTGTTTCAAAGGGACACATGCACCGCCATGTTTATAGCAGCACTATCAACACTAGCCAAAGTATGGAAAGAGCCCAAATGTCCATCGATGGATGAATGCATAAACAAGAGGTTGTGTACATATATACCCATACATACATACACCTACAATGGAGTATTACTTGGCAATCAAAAAGAATGAAATCTTGCCATTTGCAACTATGTGGATGGAACTGGAGGGTATTATTATGCTAAATGAATTTAGTCAGTCAGAGAAAGACAAAAATCATATGACTTCACTCATATGAGGACTATAAGAACAAAACAGATGAACATTAGGGAAGGGAAACAAAAATAATATAAAAACAGGGAGGGGGACAAAACAGAAGAAACTCATAAATATTGAGAACAAACTGAGGGTTACTGTAGGGGCTGTGGGAGGGGGGATGGGCTAAATGGGTAAGGGGCACTAAGGAATCTACTCCTGAAATCATTGTTGCACTATATGCTAACTAATTTGGATGTAAATTTAAAAAAATAGAAAATAAAAGAAGTTAAATAAAAGAAAATAGACATTGGCTGTATTTTCTGTGTAAGAAACTTAATATTTAAATGTTTTAATAAAACATGACAGAGATATATTACATAACTGAGAAAATTATAGGATATAAAAATGCTTCAAAATGAATAGGGAAAAAGAACTTTGGTGAACTAAGTTGTTTTCTGATAAATTTAAGCTTTTGTGAGTGAATGTAGGCTTTTATCTATATGGTGGTCATTCAATTACACAATGAAAAATTGGAAGTTACCAGACAGCTATATTTTACTTCATTCAAATATCTGAAAATGGCACCCAATCTGTTTTTGCTATAATTTTATGGATTTTTTGTGCTTATTTTATATGAAAGTGATGTCCAAGAACTGCTAAAGTTATGGGAAGAATACCTAAAAGTTAAGTGCTTACACGGCCATATGTAGTGTAAGTCACATGAAGTTTGTTCTTCATGTTTTCTGAGTATATTGAAAATAATGATACATGACCTGTTTGATGGTTCTGAACATTATTTCTTATACTTTGTGGTACTTTTTGACATACTGGAGGGGACTGGCTTGTGAAAAGCACCCCCCCCCACACACACACACATACACACACAAGAATATGTAATGATAAAACTTAGTGACACAACAATGGTCCTAGTTAAGGAAAAAAGAATATACTGTGGAAAACAGAATGAATTAAAAGAGTGCAGTTTAGATAGAGGGAGAGAGAGGAGAATTTTAACAAAACTTGAGAGAAGTTTATTAAGTATTTAGGGGCTCTGTGACACCGGATTCCCTGATTAGTAGGGAAAAACAATTTTGATGGTAAGAAAGGATTTCTCTTTTTCACTTTTGGGTGACTAGAGCATCTTCTTCTGCAAACTCTGGAGTCAACTGAAAGTCAGATGGGACAAGTTTTAAAAAGAGGAAAGAATAATTTCAGGCCTCAAAAGATAGAGGGACAAAATGCTAAGTTAACAATACTCTTTGTTTTGACTATATGTAATAGCTTACTGGGGATGTTAAAATTACTGACCAAATTGTAGCCTATAAATATTCATATAAAAACAGAATAAAATAGGGCCAAATAATCAAAATGACAACTCAGATTTACTAACTTTAATTCATGGCTTAAAAAAATAAATGGAAAATGTTCTTTGTCCCTACTGAGATGACATCATTAAAGAGGAAACTTCTTCCACTTGAGTTGGGAAAACGGTCGGTTGAGTTCAGTATCACAGAAAGTAGTGATAAGGATGGGCAGCAGGGTAGCCGGCTAGTAAGGGGAAGGATCAAAAACTAGCAAGAGTAACCACTGGGGCCCAAAACATGAGTCTGCAGCAAGAGGCACTTCCAAATCTAAAGAGCAAAGCTTCAGCAGTGTCGGAGGAGGCAACTTTGAGATGGGACCAGAACCAATGGTTGTGACCACTTGGGATCCTCCTAGGTGTTACAGCAAACTACTCATATCCCTGAGTAAGGCAGATTAGGTAAAGTTTGCTATCCCTCACAGCAGCAGGCTGGTGGAGATGAAGTCCAATGATAAGCCTGAAAGAAGGAGTAGCCAAAGCCAAAAACCCCAAATGGGAACAGTAATATATGAAGAGAAGAGAAATGTGCTTTATCTATTCTGAGCTACTTAACAGTCTTCTGTATGCCCTACCATTTCACTCATTATCCCATCATGTTGAGAGCATGGGTGTTTAAAACAAGATAGCCTCAGACAGCATAGTAGCTTGAGATATCTAAGAAAAAGGTACCTACTTCTTTGGGTCAGAGATTTCACATGTGTAAAGGGAAGGGGTAATGCCTTAGAATGACTGAGGTGCAGGGCCTCAGAGAGTGTCCTGGGGGCACAAAGTAAAGGCTAATTTGTTTGCCCTTTGTCATGCTCTCACCTCTGCCAGGAAGTACTGATCTAACAGTTCAATCCTGATGAGGTTATTTACCCTTCAATTCTCAGTTCTGATCACTTCCTCAGTGGACCCTCATTCCAACTCTCATTTTGGATTAATTCCATTTAGTTTATACTGTTACTAGAATTTGATATTATAGTTGGTTGTTACAATGTTAGTCCATCTCATTAGGTAATAAGTTTCTTGAAATCACTGACTATATCTTATCAATAACTGTAACCCAAACCCTGAACATAGGGCCTAGAATAGCATACTCATTAATGCTTTGCTGAAATGATTTGAATTAAATGCATGACAACTCACATCAAAAAGTCTTGCCTTATTTACTTTATTATAAAGCCCCAATCTGCCTTGTACTGTCACACTGGTACTTACTTTGCATGCTTTAGCTTGTAACTCGGATGCACTGCAATGTCTGTTTCTTTTCTGGACAGTCTTTGAGAACACAATTTAAGTCATCTGATTTTTCAGAATCCAGGCATCCACAGTACCAAGCACATTTTCAGTGCCCAATATGTGCTCATTGAGAACTTAAATAAATAAGTGGCTGGATGGTTGAATCTATTAAGACAATAACATTTAAAAACTAGGAAAATGACATGTAATGAATGCCTACCTTTTAACCCAGGATTTATACATTTGGTATGATATAAAGCATAATGCATTTTTCATTTATGCTTTAGTGAACCATAAAAAGAAAAGGCAAATTATCAAGTATAACTTCTTTTTGATCTATTAGCTGGTTAATCTTCATCATCTTCAAATCGAGTTTTATGTTGACTATTATTCCTATTTCATGACTAATATATTTTACTGACAGATTATTTTGCACAGTGGATGGTGGCAAGAAAACTAAATTTTCTTCATCTTAATAGTTTATTCATTTGTTTGTAAAGACAATTACCATGTCAATATATGTTAGCACTAACACAGGCTTAAAAATGTTCTATTTACTGTTCAGAATGTAATAATATCCTGTCTACACAGATCATGATTTAAGTTGTATCTCCTCAAATCTAATATGGTCCTGTCACACCTCAGCTTAGAGCTTACTGTGATATAGTTAATGAATGTGGAAGAAATCAATATAGGCTTCTTAGCATGGCCTACATGGTCTTTCACAGTCTCATTTTAATTCATCTCCAGCCTAATTTCTTAAACGTCCTGTCATTAACCTCTGTAATAGCCACCCTGAACTCCTCACCATTCTCTATATGTGTCAGATTCTTAAAAAAAATCTACCTTTATTTCCTTTTTCTTTCTCTCTCTATTTTCAGTAGAGATCTTTCTTCCACACCCACTCCTATTTCCCTATTCCAAGGATCTATCTTGTTCTACCTGGATACTGTATATCTCCCCATTGGTCTACCCACATGATTTTTAATTAGCTTTCCATGGTGTATCCAGGATATAGTTACAAAATTCTGAAAATTGTTCACAATACATTACAAAATTCCAGTTGTTCATAGGATGAGGACTAACCAACATGACCTGCCCCACTTCTCCAGTCTCCCCAAATCCCATCTTCATTTTCATTATCTATGCTCAACCACCTTGCTTTCATTGCTTTTTTTTCATTTGCTTCAAATATCATGCTCCCTTAACAGTACCATGATGCTTCCTTTACCTGGGAATTTCTTCTGGCATACCCTTTTCCACTTAGTAAACTCTTATTCATCTTTCAAATATCAATATAAAAATCATGGCTTTGGTTTTCCAGTTTCTTCTTGGATTGAAGAGCTGTGGAAAGAGTTCTGTTATCACCCTGACAAAACCAAAAATCCAGGCAAAATGCAAATTCATCACTTTTCTTGAACCAAAGAACTGAGGTCTCGGCACAACCAACTAATGTCCAATCTAAGGAGAGACTAAAGCCTGAGGGAATAGGTAGGACCTGAGCACTTCTCCACCTGGGATGATGTAGCCAAGCATGATACGAATAAGGCAGCTTGACATGTTAACAAATTAACTGCTGACTGCACATCAGTGTGAAGTTTGGAGATCTCAGGTGCTGTGTGTACAGGGGGGAGTTCACACTTGTAGATTTCTCCACATGCATCTCATAAGATATTCACAAAAAGATTGGTGAAAGTTCTGGGGAAGGGTCTCTCATGGTGCAGGGTTGGGGGAGGGGAACGGTAATGTCAGCAGGAGAAGTGCAAGCCTCATTTAAATACTTCTTCCCCATCTGCCCTTACAGACCTTACTGTGGTAAAAGAACAATACACACTGCAGTTTTTAGGGCATTAGTGAAAACTAGTGAAAAAGTAATGGGGGACAGATCAGAATACTTATTTATCCGGAACTACAACTGGAATAGGGATGAATATACTTTACTACTAGACTAAAACTTAATGAGTAACAGGTGAACAGTTCTCCTGCAAGAGGACCAGGATAGAGCAAGACTGGAGAGGAACTCTCAGGAACACTGAAAGGAGAAGACCTAAAGCTGAGGATGAATCAGAAATGATAAAACCATGTAGAAAACCATCCCCAACCTGAACACAAATTATCTCCAGAGGAATTAGGTGACCAAGGTGCACTGAGGATAGCAACAGCAACAAACAACCAAGCCAAGGCCACTTCTGTTTAGATGGCTTCAAATCTACACAATAAGGTCTAGCAGAAGGAAAGGCATGCTAACTTCTAGACCCCCCCCCCAAAAAAAGTTGTTTACTTCAGTCTCTACTGTCTTAGAATGTCCAGTTTCTTTCTACAAAAGATTATGAAGTTTATGAAAAGGCAAATAGTGAACAATGCATTTCCAAAAGACAAAAAATAATCAATAGAACCAGGCTCATATCTGACATATATATCAAAAAGCTATGAGCAGAGTGTTAAAATCAATGCTATACAGTTGGCCCTTGAACGACATTGGTTTGACCTATATGGATCCACAGAACATAGATTAAAAAAAATTCACAGCACAGTACTATAAATATATTTTCTCCTCATGATTTTCTTAAAACATTTTCTTTTGTCCAGCTTACTGTATTGTAAAAGTACAGTATAAAATGCTTATAACATAGAAAATATGTGTTAATCAGTGGTTAATGTTACTGATAAGACTCCCAGTCAACAATAGGCTATTGGCCTGCAGATCACTTGTGGAGAGCTTTGGGTGTCTCTGGGTGTTCCAAATAGTCTCTCATGGCAGCGAAGCCCAAGCTTGCCCAAGCCCAAACATTTGCTGATGGAATCAGCAAGATGGGTTTTAGCAGCTGCTGGAGTCGAGTTTGATGAAGAATTCTTAGAAACGAGAACAGTGGCAGAAACTCCAGGATGGTAACCACCTACTGTTCCAACAAGTGCCGATGGTTGAAATTGATGGAATGAAGTTGGTGCAGACCAGAAGCATTCTCCAACTACATTGTGGAGACCATCATCTCTTTGGCAAGGACCTCAAGGAGAGAACCTGATTGACATGACTATGGAGGGGATGCTAGATCTCATGGAACTGATTGCTGTGCATCCTTTCCTAAAACCATATGATCAACAAGAAGACATGATAACATGGCCCAGAAGTCTATAATTAGATACTTGCCCATGTTTGAAAAGGTGTTTTTTTTTTAATTTTTTTTAATGTTTTATTTATTTTTGAGACAGGGAGAGACAGAGCATGAACAGGGGAGGGTCAGAGAGAGGGAGACACAGAATCTGAAACAGGCTCCAGGCTCTGAGCTGTCAGCACAGAGCCGGATGCGGGGCTTGAACTCACGGACCGCGAGATCATGACCTGAGCCGAAGTCCGCCGCTTAACCGACTGAGCCACCCAGGCGCCCCTGTTTGAAAAGGTTTTAAAGGATAATGACCAAAAGGTTTCTTGTTGGCAATTAGCTAAGCCTTGTGGGTTAGCTAAACCATTCTGGCTCTGGAAGAGGAACTCCCCAATATCCTGTCTGAACCTCCCAGAGTTCTGCAGTGGAACTAAGTAATATTGCTACAGTTAAGAAATTCCTTGAATCTGGCAGCATGAAGAAAGCTCCTCTGGATGACATCTATTAAGAAACATCTACATCTTTATGCTGTAAAACATCACATTCATCTGTGAGTGAGAGCTAGTCCCTAGAGATTTCTGTGTCCACCGTAGCATTTGAACTGATGCCAGGCTGTCATGATCCCAGCTCTGTCATGGTGCTATGTATAATTGTCCCTAAGTTGGGTGTTTCATGTCAAGATCTTTGCTAGAAACATTGACATGTTTTTGTCCAGTGAATAATTGTTTTGAGGTTTTTCTGAGAACTTTTTTGGAGAGGCTGGCATTTAACTTAGATCTGATGTAGTTCCTCATTTCCTGATGACAAAGCTGAGTAAGACCTCATGTTCTCCCTTGAGTTTCTGTGTCCTCTCCTTATCCCATCCTAAATGCCCTCCAGTCTCTTCTTAATTTTTAGTGTTTAATAACAACAGAATATCTAGTGAATAACTCCTCTCAGCTGTAAAACATCCATGGTAGCACCGATTGTAGTCAATAGTAGCCTAAATAAAGAATTTACAAACAACCCCACCTTCCACGGTTGGCTACTGGGAGGAGTCAAAAGTTATATGTGGACTTTTGGCCACACAGGGGGTTGGTACCTGTAAGTCCCCCTTATTGAAGTTTCAACTGTAATATGATAAAGTGACTAATAAAAGAAGTGGACAGTGTGCAGGATCCGATGGGTAATTTTAGCAGAGAAATGGAATCTATATGAAAGAAACAAATGAAAATGCTAGAAGCAAATAAAAAACATGATTAAAGATTAAAAATGATTCCTATGGTCAACATACCCTGCCCCCACAAAAAAGAGGAAAAGACAAAAAAAAATCAATGGCTTTGAAGATAGGTAAAAAAAAAAAAAGGTATAAAACTAGAACAGAGGATCCAAGGGCTATTGGACAATATTAACTGGTTTAATAAATGCATTATTCTTGGAATCCTAGGAGGTGAAAAGAAAATGAAGAGGAGAAATATTTGAATAATGGCAGCAAATTTTCCAAAATTAGTCATACACACACACACACACACACACACACCCCACACATATCAAGGCCTGTTATATTCAAACTCCTGAAAATAAATGAAAATGAAGAAAACTTGAAGGCAGCCGGAGAAAAAAGACACATTAAACAAAAAGACCAAAGAGTTACAGCACACTTCTCATTTCAAGCCATGCAAGCTAGATACAATGAATTGCCATATTTAAAGTGCTAAAAAATAAATAAATACTGCCCACATAAAATCCTATACTTCCCAAAATATCTGTCAAAGTGAAGGAAAAAATATCTGCTTTCATTTACTCACACACTCACAATTTATTTCTAGTAGACTTGCACCACAAGAGATATTAAGGAAAATTCTTCGGTAGAAAGAATATGAAACCAGACAGAAAGGTATATAAACTAAAAAGAAGGATGAAGCTTGACGTGGAATAAATGAATAAAAGTATAGAATTCAGTTTTTTTTCCCTTACTTTAAATAGCTGTAATAGATAGCTTTGTCTAAAGCAAAAAACAGTGATATATTGTATGCTTAAAGCATACGTTAAAAGTAAAATGTATGACCTAAATAGCACATGGGATTGGAAGGAACAGTTGATATATTTAGCTGTAAGCATCTTGCTCTACACATTAAGTGATATAATATACCTGAGTAGACAGCATTAATGTAACATAACGTATAGTGTAAGACTCTGTGCAAGGGTTTAAACCCTAGGAACAACTACTAATTCTTTTTCTATGTTATAAATAATTCCATAGTAGAGACAAAATAGGATTATAAAACATGCTCAACTAACTCAGGAGAAGGCATTAATTCTGTTTATTATATACACTTATATTGCTTTATACACTTATTTCAGCTTATAAAAACACATTTTTGAGTGATTTATTAGCTGAACCCATTTTTTCATAAACTGTAAGCTCTGTGGAAGCTGGGACCATATATGTTTTTGCCTTAGATTATATCCCAACACTCTGGCATGCATAATAGGCTCAATAAATATCTGTTGAATAAATGAATATAATCTACTTGCCTTTGCAAACAATTTTCTCTATCTCAAATGGCCTTGGTCTATTTCTCTGCCTGGAAGTTTCTAGGCTTTCAAGACATGATTAACTACCTTCTCTTGTTTTGTTAATTTCCCATTCATAGGATACTCTTACTCAGTACTTAATTTCTGTCAGCACTTAGCAAGGTACTGGGGGGTTGGAGGTATCCAATTATGAGAAAAATGTGCTCCCTATCTTAAAAAAGTGCAGCATAGTTTACTAACACGATAACTAGGTAACCAATTAGTAATGCAATGATATTAGTGTAAATATACTTAAAGACTTCTGTTGACATTCAGAATGTGAGAGCATACAGAAAACAATTACTATGAAAGACTACATTATACTACTTTTTAAAAACTATTAAGCAATCACAATTGGAAATTCCTCTTGTTGCAAGTCTATCTATTGATAGTTTTATTTCTGATTTTTTTCTACAAACAGATTTTGTCTAGTTTTAGAAAAAAAGTGATTAAATGACATTTGTATAATTTTTTTTAATTTTTTTTAATGTTTATTTATTTTTGAGACAGAGAGAGACAGAACATGAACAGGGGAGGGGCAGAGAGAGAGGGAGACACAGAATCGGAAGCGGGCTCCAGGCTCTGAGCTGTCAGCACAGAGCCCGACGCGGGGCTCAAACTCACGGAGCGTGAGATCATGACCTGAGCCGAAGTCAGACGCTTAACCGACTGAGCCACCCAGGCGCCCCGACATTTGTATAATTAAGTACATAAGTTTTTCATGTTTAGCATAATTTGTAATTACAGTGTACACAAAGTGTAACCTGTAGATGCCGCTGAGCTCTGATATAGTTACATATTAATTATTCTGTTAAAATTAGCTACAAAAGGAATCACAGAGGGGTGTTAGATTTCTTTGAAATCAAAAGCTAAAGATGTAAGAGTACAAACGGACAATTAGTGTTATTATGCAACTTTTAATGTTCCCTTTAATGTAGGGGAAGAGTAACACCACATAAGGACTATTTTAGGGGAGGACTTCTTCCTTTTGCCCCTCTTTTGCCTGTTTTTAAAATATATGAACAATAACATATAGAACTTTTAGAGTGCTAGTACATCCTAGGTTCCCGCTGTGGCAGCACTGGAAATACCCTTTAGTAAGGAAATCTAAGACCTAGGGGTGACTCCTAGAGAAATACAAAATGAAATGTATTCCTACTTCTTATCGTCAGCTTTTCTCGCACAAGATGAAGACTTCAATTACTCTCCACTATGCTCCAAAATTTCAACACTACTGGCCTGTCACCTGTCATTTCCTTTTAACTCACTCTTATTTAACAAGTATATATTTAAATTTACCTATATGTATTCCTTTTGTAAAAGGAAATGAAAATAGACATTTTAATCCTGAAAAAGATTAGCAGATATTTATCCAGTGATGTATAAGATGGATGATACACATCAATAGCAGGTGGAATTTATTCTGGGAATGCATAATTTGGAGAGAAATCTGTAGTTTTAAATACCTATAATAGAAAAGAAAAGCATAAAAATTAGTGATCTAAGTCTCTACCTTAAAAGTAGTGAGAAAGGAAGTAATATAGCCCAAAGTAAATGCAAGGAAGGACAAAATAAAGATAATAGAGGGGTGCTTGGGTAGCTCAGTTGGTTAAGCATCCAACTTTCTGTTTTGGCTCAGGTCATTATCTCACAGTTTCATGAACTTAAGCCCCATGTCAGGCTCTGCACTGGCAGCATAGAGCCCGCTTGGGATTCTCTCTCTCCCTGCCTTTTTCTGCCCTTCCCCTGCTTGTGCTGTCTGTCTCTCTCAAAAATAGATAAACTTTTAAAAATATCAAAAAAATAAATATAATAGTATAGATCAATTAGAAAACAGACAAAACATGGTGGAAATAAGCAAGTCACAAAATTATTTCTTTGAAAATATTAATACAAATCTCAAAATTAGCAGAGAAAGAAATTACATTAGAAAAACTAAATGGAATATCATGATACCTTACAGAAATTAAAAAAGAAAGCAAGAGAATACAAGAACTACTTTATACTAATGATTTTACCAATTTATGAAATCAATTCTTTGCAAAACACAACTTACAAACACAGAGTTAAGATAAATAGAAACTTGAGTTACTTTCTCATATCTAATTGCCTTAAAGAAATTGAAAGAAAATTTATTTTAAAAATAAAAACAAAATGTTAAGAACCAGATATATTTTTTAATGCTGAACACTAGCAGACATTTGAGAACCTCTTACACAAAGGCTTTAAGAAAATAATGGGGAAGAAAAACACACGCCAACATGTTTGATGAGACTGGCATAAACTTGGTATAAAAATCTGGCAAAAACATTAAAAGATATAAAATCATAGAACGACTTTATTCATAATAAGGTGAATGCCATTGTTAATTTCTATGGTAACCCTAAAAATATCTATGTAAATTCCATGTTAGTAGAGAGGGAAAATGGAGAAAAAATAGCCCAAGGGAGAAAAAGAAATACAGAAGAGAGGTGAAAGAAAAACACAGAATATGAGTACATTTGTCATTATGCTAAGTGTGAATTGATACAATGTTCCATTTAAAAGTTTAAAAAAAATCAAACTAAATGAAAAAACTGAAAATGTATACTACAAAGACCCTCTTAAATGACAAGGTTGAAAGTAGAAAATTGAAAAAATATGAAGCACTCAAGTACTAACCAAAGAAAGTTGAAATCACTTTATTAATACTAGACAAAATAGATTCAAGCCAAAAGTACTCTAGAGACAAAGTGAGTTACCTCAAAATGATAGAAACTTAAATTTGCCAGAGCAATAACACTTTCAAATTTGTTTTTGCATAACACCAAATGTAGAAAGCAAAAAATTTGAGAGAATTAGAAAAAAAATGGACACATCCATAGTTATAAGGTGAAGAGCTCTCTCAAAAAATAAGAGTAAAGCAAAAAAATTTGAGAGAATTAGAAAAAAAATGGACACATCCATAGTTATAAGGTGAAGAGCTCTCTCAAAAAATAAGAGTAAAGAGATTTGAGCATGTTTGAAGATTTGACCTAATGCACGTTAATAAAGCACCATGCCAACAACCTCAGAATACACAGTATTTTTTCTTAAATTTATTTATTTAAAAAATTTCTATGTTTATTTATTTTTGAGAGAGAGAGGGAGAGAGACAGAATATAAGTGGGGAAGAGACAGAGAGACAGAGGGAGACAGTATCTGAAGCAGGCTCCAGGTACCCAGCCATCAGCACAGAGCCTGACGTGGAGCTTGAACTCACAAACCATGAGATCATGACCTGAGCCACCCAGGCACCCCAGAATACATGGAATTTTTAAGTGCACATGAGATACATACACACAGAGTACATTCTCTTACTAAAATGAAGTTTACCTGGGAGTTAAAGACTATCTAGAAAATGACCATATATTTGGAAACAGCACACTTCTAAAATACCCATGGGCCAAAGGAGAAATTATAAGGAAGAAAAAATGTTTTGAATTGAGTAATAATTAAAATATTACATAGCAAAAGTTGTGAGATACATCTAGTGCTATGTTTAGAGACAAACATATCTTAAGTAGTAAAAAACAGAAAATTAGAGAAATTATAAAAAATAACTGAATATTAATGATCTGAGCGATTAGAAAAAAAACGGCAAAAAAGTTAAAACAAATAAGTAAATAAACAATTCAACTAATTAAAAAACAGAGTTTCAGCATAAGGAGAAAACAATTTTCTTCTATTCACACTCACACAAAACACTTAGTTCTATGACTAGATGTGTGGGTTTTTCCCACACCAGTGAATTCTCTGACACCAGATAGGTGTCCTACAGTTTAGTTCTGATCCTACCTGGAATTAGCATCAGTTTGTACCAGTTAATGGCTCAGTCCCATATGATTGCCCCCATTTCAGAAACCAGTTGCAAGTACCCCGTTGTCAACTGTATTTCTGACCAACTAGCTATAAACTGGAGTTCTCATAACCCCTTCCTTGAGTTCAGTAATATGCTAGCGTAGCTCACAGAACTCAGGGAAACACTTACACTTACCAGTTTATTGTAAAGGATATAATAAAGGATACTGATGAACAGCCAGATGGAGAGATAACAGAAGTTCTCACAGGTGAGGTTCAGGCAGGTCTTTAGCTTGGAAGCTTCTGACCCTATGGAGTTGGGGTGCTCTATCCTACCAGAATGTGGATGCATTGACCAACCCAGAAGCTGTCAGAACCTCATATTTTGGAATTTTTATGGAAGCTTCATCGCATAGGAATGATGGATAATTAACTTGATTTCCAGCTTCTCTCCCCTCTCCAGAGAATGGGATGTAAGGCTCAGACTTTCAAGCTTTCCATCGTGACTTGGTCTTTCTGGTGATCAGCCCTCATCCAGGAGCCCACCAAGAGCATTAGAACAAAAGACATTCTTATCACCCAAGAAATTCCAAGGGATTTAAGAACTGTGTCAGACCCTGCTACTCAGGAAATTACAAAGGTCTTAGGGGCTCAAGAATCAGGGGCAGAGACCAATATTTCTCTTTTTGATTTTGTCGCACTCAGTGAAAGCAATAGTTGGTTCTTTGAAAGGATGAATAAAATTGACCAATTGCTACATTATTGCTTTTATCAACTAATGAAAACCCTCCAGATAATCAATATCAGGGAAGAGAAGAGGGGGCAGGTGGAAAGACAAAAAATACAAATGCTTCAAGTATTCAATAATAGAATATTACAGAATATTTTGTCAATTTTAAATTTTAAAATAAATATTCCAAAATATAAAATTATATTCATACATTTATATAACTCAATAAAGAATAGAAAATGAGAATATTCTAATAACAATTAAATAAAACAAATTGACTCAAAATATTTGGCCAAAAGTTCTGAATTTATGTAGAAGTAATAATTCTAAAAATTGTTAGCATAATTTTGAAACCACACAAAACAACCAAAAAAATAAGAAAGAAAATTATAAGTCAATTTTACTTATGAATATAAATGCAAAATTTGAACAAAATATTAGAAATCCAAATATATATTAAATAATATGCATCTAATAAATTATATAATATCTCATGAATTCAAGATTGTACTAATATTCAAAATCCACTACTACATCAATGCCCTTTTTTTAGAGGTGAAACTGATATGATTTCCTCAATATGAAAAAGAAAAATTCATTTCATGTACAATCAAGATCTATTAATAACTACATATTGCAAACTAAGAATGGACTGGATGTTGCTTAACCTGTCAAAGCATATATACAATGCAATTTATTCTTGTTCTAGAATTCCCCAACAGAGCAGCAAGGACAAATTAAAGATAGAACTGACTAAATAAATAAATGGACAAACAACACAAACAAAAATTTCATTATCGCAAGTGATACGGTTTTATACTTAGGCAATCAAATGAATCCAGAGTTAATTTACTATAATAGGTTACTGCATATAAAATAATACACAAAAATGTATTTTATATAGTGGCAACAATTAGAAAATCAAATAAAAATTGTTCTGTTTAAAAGTAATATAAGTGCAACAGAAGTGCAAGATATTTATGGAAAATATAAAACTCTATTAGGATACATTAAATTAAGCCAAAACACACTAAGGACTATAACATTTTGATTGATGAGCCAATATTTTATTATTTATTTATTTAGTTTTAAATTTTTAACGTTTATTATTTGAGAGAGAGAGAGAGCAAGCAGGGGAGGGGCAGAGAGAGAGGGAGACACAGAATCTAAAGCAGGCTCCAGGCTCTGAACTGTCAGCACAGAGCCCGACTTGGGGCTTGAACCCACAGACCACGAGATCATGACCTGAGCCAAAGTTGGCCATTTAACTGACTGAGCCACCCAGGCACCCCGATGAGTCAATATTTTAAAGAACTACTTGATGGTTAAAAATCTCAATTCTTGGGGCACCTGGGTGGCTCAGTTGGTTGAGGGTCCTACTCCTGCACAGGTCAAGATCTCATGGTTCGTGAGTTCAAGCCCACATCGGGATCGCTGTTGCCAGCACAGAGCCTCCTTTAGACCCTCTGTCCCTCTCTCTCTGCCCCAACCCCACTTGCGCTCTCTCAGAAATAAATGAAACATTTACAATTACTTAAAATAATTTCAATTCTCAATGAACTAATCTATAAGTTCGATGACAGTCCACCTAAAATTCCAACTTATTTTGCATGTTGAAAATTAGCAATATTCATCTAACTTTATATAGCAATATATTTAAGAATAGTCAGGATTTGATTCAGTAGAAAAAGATAGGAAAATTTGTCCTAGTGGATATCCAGACTTATAAGAAGTAGTCTAATAAATAGGATACTATGGTTTTGGCTCAGGGTATACACAAATATACAAATGGTACATTTAAAAAGAACCCTAAACGGACCTGTGCATTTATGAAGAGGAACTGCAATCCAGTAGTGAAGAACCAATAAACAAACAATAAACAATAAATTATTTTGAGATACTTGCGGCAGAAACTACTATCCATTGACACAAACTCTATTTCCTCTTCTTTCTGGGACACAGGTTATATTTCTATCTCATCTGCATTTGTACATTTCTCGGTGACTAAAGTCTCACCAGTAGAATATGAGCAAACTTAATGCATGTCAATTATGGACCTAAAATTTGAGAAGTATTGTCCCTTCACCACATTCTCTTTGTTCTTTTCCAGATCAGATGCAGAAAATGATAAGGTCCTACCAGACTATTTTGCTATAAGGAGGAGATTGAATCTCTGAATCACCAAGTGGAGAAAGGTCTCCTACCAACATGCGTGCAACTAATAATATGTTCGTGTTTGACTAATCTGTTTGAGGTCCATTCAGTAGCTATCCCTGTCCTAAATAATACCAAAACTGTTAACAAAAATGCAGGGCTGGGGAATCTCTAATAATATATGCCTCTGGAGTAGGGGATGGGTGGCCATGGCTGTACAGGACAACAGATTGGAAAGCTTGAGATCTGTGTTGTATGATGTCAATGTACTTAATAAAATGTTGCCTGAGATGACTTAGAAAGCTGACCAAGTCCCTCCTGAGCTCATACTCCAAGAGAAACAGAAAGACCCAGAATAAAAATATAAACTGTTTGTTCTTTACTATTTATACCAAGGTATTAAGAGAGCAAGTAACTCAGGGTGCTTGGGTGGCTCAGTCCGTTAAAAACGTCCGACTTCAGCACAGGTCATGATCTCACTGCTCATGGGTTAGAGCCCCGCGTCAGGCTCTGTGCTGACAACTCAGAGCCTTGAGCCTGCTTTGGATTCTGTGTCTCCCTGTATCTGCCCCTCACCTGCTCATGGTCTGTCTCTCTCAAAAATTGTCTGTCTTAAAAAATGAAGCAGCTAGAGTTCTGAAATTTGGGGCCTTGCACTTTTGACATCACAAATTGCTTTTGCACTCCCAGTAGTGGAAAATAGAATTTTAAAGACGATGAAAGACAAGGGCGTTAAGTCTTTTCAGTTAAACAGTGGGACTCAGCAGTATGGTTGAGATCTGTTTGTTTGTTTGTTTTTTGTTTGTTTTTTGTTTTTTTAATTAATTAATTAATTAATTTATTTATTTCAAGAGTGCCAGTGAGGGAAGGGCAGAGGGAGAGGGCAAGAGAGAATCAAGCAGGTGGGGCTTGATCTATATTCAGGAGATCATGACCTGAGCTGAAATCAAGAGTCAGATGCTTAACTAACTGAGCTACCCACGTGCCCCTGAGGTCTGTTTAGCAATGTTATTTTCCAACCAAAAATGAGCAAAGAAACAAGAAAATAAACCATTTGTGTATTTGTGTGTGCAAAGTGGGGAACAGAATATTTTACTTTATTTTTATTCATTTTTTTTTTTTGAAAAAAATATTTTAAATCAAAAGATTAGTGAAACCTGTCTGCTCTCTACTGATTAAAACTCATTTCTTCTTTCTGGACACAAAAATGAACTCATATCCATAATATATAAAACAATTCTCAAACATCATTTAAAAAGTTGAAAAATAAATTGAATAATAAGCCAGTGGCTTAAATATGTTCTCCAAAAAGAGATTAAAGATAAATTTTCAATAAACATGAATAAAGATAACCAATTAATTTATTGGCAAGGATGTGGAAGGAATACTCATGCTCTATTGGTGACAGTGAAAAATGGTGCAGCTGTTTTGAAAATTATTCTGGAATATCTAATAAAGTTCAGGAAGTGAATATAGCCTGCAGTTCTAGTCCTATGTATAAATTTTAAGGAATCTCCTCTCCATTAAAACCAGGATAAATTTACCAAAAAGTTATACTAACATTGTTCATATTAGTTTAAAGTGGGAAATAAGCCAAAAGACCATTAACTATAGAGTAAACAAATATGCTGTAGAATAATGTAAATCAATAAAAACAAATAAACAACATCTTCACACAGCATTGTGTGAAGGATTTAAAAAAAGGATTTACCTTTTTTTAAAATAAATGTTTATTCATTTTTGAGACAGAGAGAGAGAGAGAGCGAGTGAGGGAGCATGAGTGGGGAAAGGGCAGAAAGAGAGAGGGGACAGAGGATCTGAAGTGGGCCCTGCACTGACAGCAGTGAGCCTGATGCGCAGCTTGAACTCAAGAACCGTGAGATCATGACCTGAGCTGAAGTCAGACGCTCAACCAACTGAGCTACCTGTAGATTTATCTTAAACCTATGCTATTGACTACAGTCAGCAAAATTTAAAGAAATAAGTGCAATATAATTGTATGTATTTTTATGTGTGTATAGGTACTATATATATATATATATATGTGTGTATATGTATGTATATATATATATATATATGTATATATATATATCTCATAAGGAGATGTAAATAACATTATTTATAGATGCAGAGAAAATACAAATAAGATAGACTATGCTCCATTGTGTAGTACTGTCATCCTTGTTGAAGGTCAGTTGACAACCCACATATCTGATAAGAGGTTAATATTCTAAATATGTAAGAATCTCCCCAGTTCAATAGCAATCAATCAATCAATAACTGGATTAAAAATAGGCAAAGGACTTGAGTAAATATTTCTCCAAAGAAAACATACCAATGGCCAATAGGTAGATGAAAAGATGCTCAAAATCACTGATTATCAGGGAAATGCAAACCAAAACCACAATGAGGTATCACCTCACACCTGCTAGGATGATTGTTATAAAAAAAGATAATATAAAGATAGTAAGTGTTGGTGAGATGAAGAGAAATTTAAACCCTTATACAGGGGTTCCTCAAAAAACTAAAAATGGAGCTACCATATGATCCAGCAATCCCACTCTGCACAGATATCTGATGAAAATGGAATTGGGGATCTCAAAGATATACCTGCACTTTCATTGCTCACTGCAGCAGTATTCACAATAGCCAAGACAGGGAAACAAACTAAGTGCCCACCAACGGATGAAAGGATAAAGAAAATATGTTGTGTACTTTTATGTCAGCATCAAGTCCAATGTGTCTGTTTCTTTTAAAATGGTAACACTGTATCGGGGCTTCTGAGTGGCTCAGTTAGTTCAGCTTCTGACCTTTGATCTCCGCTCAGGTCATGATCTCATGGTCTTAGGGTCGAGCCTGGAGTCCGGTTTGGTGCAGAGCACAGAGCATGCTTGGAATTCTGTCTCTCTCTCCCTCTGTCTCTGTCCCTCCCCCATTCTTGCACATGTTCTCGCTCTCAAAATTAATAAACTTTAAAACATAAAATGGTAACATTCTCTTAATGTTCACTTGGAATCAGGAGATAGGGCCTTAGGTCTGCCTGCATTGGGGATTTAGATTCTATTGGTAAAAGAGTACCACAGGAAAGTTTCCTGTCTTGGCTTGGGCTTTGGTTGGAACAAAAAAAACTCTCATGAGACTTTTAAACCATGGAGTTTCCCCACTACAAATTTATTACTATCAGGTTGATCTACACCAATAATTCACCTGACCTAGCAGAAAGAAATACAATAGTTGACTTATGGGACACATTCTCATTTCAGCATACATGATTCTCACAAGCAAGACCTGCTGGAAAATGACTTGTCAGTCCAAAGTTAGAAAAATGTCCTGAAAGAAACCAAGATGAGTGAGAGAAAGAAATGAAAATAAACAGCAGAATTAGTGCCACAGAAGTAGGATGGTAGGGCTATTTTTAAAAGGAAAATAGTTATAACTTTTGAGTTCTTATATGCCAGTACCCTTTCTTGTTATTTCCTTTAACCTTCATATCATCACTGACATAGGTGATTTTATCCTTATTTTATAAACGAAGAAATATTGGTGTGTATGGTGTAGATGGCTTTGCAAAAAACACAAGGCTACATAGTGCAGCAAATGGCCACTAAACACCTGTGTGCCAGACTCTGAGGATGCTCCTAGACCCGCCTCTTCTAGAGCTGCATTCAGTTCTCATCAGGCACTTTGGGATCAAGAGGTTAATCGTCCTTCTGACCTACTCTCAATTCTTTGGGGCTTGATTTCTTTTCCTGGCTGGCCACCCAAATACCCACCAAGTGGCCCTTACCCTGTTGAGGACTTAATGCTGAAGACAACTTGGTGAACAGATTCATGGGTAAAATCAGTGTAGAGGAGAGAAAGGGCTACATTTACAGAGAGATTAAGGCAAATTTTATGTTGGACATTATTAAAATGACATTAAGTTATAAATGTGAATAAAGGCAGAGGAACAAGAAGAATGTAGTGTGAGTTTAGATAATAATGAGAACTCAATTATAGGTGGTGATGATGGAAAAAAAATCAATATTAGATGGAGATTTCCTAATAGTGATGCCAAATAAATTTGTCTTGCCTCCTTCTCTTCCCTGGGGAATAAAAAAGTAAAATAAAGTCTAAAATAAAAGAAAAAAAGAGAAAAATAAGATATAATGAAAATGATTTGAAAAAGAACTTCTAGAAGTCTATTTGAAATGGGACTTCTAGAAACACATACACAAGTCATGAGAATTAATTCTTCAATTTAATATAATTACATAATTCAGATATTTCTGTAGTGATAATCAGATGGACACAGCTGAAAAAAGAATTGCTGAGCCACAAATTAGGTGAGATAATATTATATAGTAAAATGATGAGATAAAAGAAAATGTTAATAGAAACGGAGAAAAAGAATGAGAAAATCTCATATATTCTAATAGGAAATTTAGGAGAAGAGGATATAGAAATGAAGGCAAAAAACAATGTTCAGGGAAATAGTGACCAAATGGTGATGGAATCACTTATTATTTCCCAGCAAAGAAAAATTAGAATGACACTTTACATCACATATAATATTAATTCTCAGTGTATGAAAGACCATAAGAAGTAAAAACAAACTTTGAAACATTTAGAAAAATATATATACAAAATGAGATGTAAGGCCTCTCATCTGGAAAAAAATGAAAAAGCACAGTTCACGAAGAAAACAAAATTTATAATGTTAAATTTAAAAATAGTCAGCAAGGACTGCCGCTAACTAGGTGAATAAGTCATAGTTGTAAGAGGGTATTTGTAGCACGGAAGCCAGCAAAGGATTAGGGTCCAGAGTCTACAAATCAATTCAGAACAAAGCAATGGAATTCCCAACTGAAAAATAGACAAGACCTGTAGAAAAAATGATAGAATAGGAAATACGAATGAATAAGAAATATGTGATAAAATGGATCCTTGGCAATTTTCAGAAGTCACTTTACATTCTCTGAACTATTTAACTCTAGGCTTTTACTCTGTTAAATTTTACTTTGTTCATTCATTGTTATTTTTTAAAATTTATGCAGCAAATTTTACTTCAGATTTTACTGTGCATAATAACGCACAGAGCTATGTAACAAAACGGTAAAGGCTGTATGAAGTTGACCCAACTTGCTTGTCTCATTTACTCACAGAAAGGTTCAGTGGAACTTGTAATTCTCCATCCAGGTCTTAAAAAATAATGTAGTAGAGTGTACAATACAAGATTTGGCAAAGTGGGCAATAAATACAATTTTGTTTGAGTTATTCCTCTATAGTTTTCTGTATTCTTGACTAGTCATAAGAAATTAATAACATTTAAAATAAAGATATTGGGGGAGAAAGACTAGAAGAAGATAAATGTGCTGTTGGAATTTTACCATTACCAAATTCTGATTACAGGAACTTTGTGAGTTCCAATGCATCTGAAGGTAAAATTATAATTAGTATTCACATCTATTCTTCACAAGTCTTTAGCAGAGTCTGCTTATTTTAACAATTGTATTTGTAATGCAGCCCATGCCTTGACAGATACTAACAAAAGTAAATCAGCAAAATGATTCTCCCTCTTCTTCCACCCTTAGGCTCTGGGCAATCACAAAAACTATGAACATCTGCTTGGATTCTGATTGCCATGTTCACTGATTCAGTGCACCCAAATAAGCAACAATTAGTCTGTTCAGCATGTGTCAAAAGATCTGTCAAGTTAATTCAAATTAAGACAGGATAAATTGAATCCAGTTGGCATCATGAATATTTGTATGCAAAGTTTAAACAAGCATCAGCTGTGCTATGTTATCTTTTATTTACCAGCAAAACAAGAATATATTGTTACATAATTTCAGAAATAACTATTCCTCATCATATTTTTACTACGTCATTGGCTGGATGTGTTTCATGGGGTGAAAAAATTATCTAATGGATTAGAGTGGACTACTGTACTGCATTAGATCAAAATAGTATCATTTTTCTTGGACTTGTTATCTTAGTTCCATTAATTAGTTCCTAGGTACACAAATGGGTTTCAAAGCTTGAGATGCGTGAATTTCCACAAATTATGCTTCCAAAGATGAGCGCTTTTTAGATATAAATCTCATATGTACATTCTACAAAATGTTGATGTTTTTAGGTGGCCAGGTGATAGTTTTCCATCTCGCTTATTGGATAACAATCTGTAGTTTCAAACACCTCTGTACTTAAATGAAGAGAGAATGTGAACACTCAGAGAATTAGCAAAACTCTTAGGAAGCTGGCAGGCTCTTAGCAGAAGACAGAATGATTGCCATGGCATTAATTATAATCTATTCCATTTTCCAACCGTCACAGCTAGACAATGCCCCATGTTCCATCTCTATTGATGTTTGGATGGAGTCATGTAGAAGGTCATCTAATGTGCTATACGCTATTGATCTTCAAAGGAGAAACTACATAGCACTGCTGTATCTCTGACTAATACACTCAGATGAAACATAACTTTTGGGAAAAAAATAGAAAATTGCTTTGCCAGGCACTTAAATGTTTACTTCTAATGAGTCATGTTCTCCCACTTTTTGACACCTTTTTCTCCCACTTTCAACAGTGAGAGAGGAAGAAAGAGGCTGTTAGAAATTGTGGTCCTGACTGAAGGTGGAAATAGAAAAATTGAAAAAAAAAAGAACAGGAAGAAGATTGTATCTTTTAGGAAATACAAAACAATAAGGCCTAGGATTTAGCAGAGGGGAAGTTCACAACGATGGTTAAGCAAACATTTACCAGGAGGCCTGCAGGTCTGGGTATTGGTGAATATTTGTCCAGATATTAAAGCAGGAGAAACTCTAAAAGGTATCCATTTCTACAAAATAGAAATAAGTCAGTCCTATTCAGGCAAAGGAGGTAGACAGTTCTTCCCTTCCTTTCATCTAATATGAGTATCAACTAAACACTAGGTTGGTAAATAGCATCATCTGATATGATAATACATAAATTTTAATATAAGTTCTGGCTGCTAGAATTGGCATTTCAGAAGAAGTAAAAAGGAAGTAATAAATAACATTTTTCTCAAATGTTTAAATTATGTTGACAGTGACTTCCTGCTAAAAGCTGATAATGGTAGGCATCTTGGGACTATTTCCAGGAGCTATACCTTGAAGCATAAAATTTTGCCTTTAAAGAGGCCTGATACAGGTTAAATGACTGGTCTTAGTCAGATAGACCATACATTTATTTTTATTTTTATTTTTCATTTTTTGCACAGTGTTATCTAGTGCTAACTCTGTGGGATGTGGGGGTGCAGTGTGCACATGCAAGTGTGCACATGTACACATTATCAGGTGTACATGTGAAAGCTTAAGCAGAGAAATACTGAAGTCTAGTTAGATTGAGCTGTATTTAATATCCAGTTTCAGATCAAAAGGTTTTCAGTCATTGCCTATTCTCAGGTCACATGGCCCTCTGTTTACTCCATCTTCTATTTTTAGAAACTTGTGGGGCATCATGTTTGGTTTGAACTATCCCGTGGAAATGTTAATCTGTCTCTTCAATGAGAAATATGTAATCCATTTTTTTTGCATTAGAACTATGGAGATTTGAGGAATTGGGGTGTTTTATATGATAGTTATTAGGATGCACAGTCAACACATGATGATCTAATCAATGCATGGTGAGATTTACTCAGAGGCTTCAAAGACATGGCAAAGGTAAGGGAATTTGCAAACTACCCTATCTTGAATTGCTTGCTCCTTTTCTTAGATCAGGAAGTCAACATCCATTGCAGAAAGTTTCCATGCCAAAACAACTCTCCAGCCCATGTGAGGAGGGAGAGGGCTGCTATTCCTTGTTCTTTCCAATGTTTCTGCTGAGAGCTGAGTCAATTCATCATGACTTCCTCCAAACTAATACCTGGTACTTATTCTGCCATTTACCTCACAACCACCCCTTCTGCCTTGGAAATATTTACAAGCTTTGGAGAAACCTGGGCAAAGAAATAAGATGAAAAATTGTATAGTCTGTTTCTTATTTTGCATGTTGCTTTAAAAAATATAGAGACTCCTGCCCTGACTGCCAGAGTGCAGAAGCTCTCAAGTGAGCAGTTCCATGAAGAGTGAAAGAAAATAGAACTGAGCGGTTAAAGTCTGCACCATCTGAGCTCAGATACAGTCATTCTGAAACAGGCTGTTTTCACAAGCTTAGTAGAAAGACAAAGATTAATAAACTCTTCTCATATCTGTAAGCCAGGTTGGCCTTTGTCTGTCATGGAGCTCTTCCAGGAACCCAGGAGTTGGGTCTTCTAAAATAAACCAGGTGGGTATTTAACCTCTTCAAAACCTCTTCTCCCTTCCTGAGTCATCCGTGTATCAGGGTCTTGTCAGTATCCCCATATCTGTATTTATTTAATTCTTACATTGAATCTAAAAGCAATAATTATATTATTCTCTATTATCATAGGTCTTTATATTTTTTGTTCAACATTTCAATCTTCTGATTCTTTAAAATGTGTTGTCCTCAAAGATACTAGCTATCTCAACTAAACCTTTGTCAGAAGTCTCTGTGAGAGCCATACCTTCATTCTTGACATCAAAATTATAAAAAATGTTTCCATAGCTCTGTGTTAAAATCTAAGTTTTCTGTCACAGACAAGAATCTTCCTCTAAATTTAGATTGCATTTAGATAAAAAACACTCTAAGGAACAACATGCTTTACAATTCTATTTTTAATAAGCTATAGATATACATTTGTGTTCTGCAAATATATTTCTTTATCTTGTCCACAAGTTTATCTTGAGAATTATCATCAAATAACTGAAATCAAGAAATCTTCTCTTTGGGAGACATCTGCCATCTGGCCTGAGAAATATCATTTGCTCCACTCATTGATAATTACTCTTCTATTTTCCATCAGGAACTCATTCCATGTGGCATTTGGAAGTCAGTTCAGGACTTTCCCCAAACATGTCCTAATCCTGACTGCTAGGGGAACTTGGTCCAAGGTACAATAATCCCATTCTCCCAGGATGTTATTTAAAGTTTAAAAAAAAAAAAATATTTCAACTTATAAAAATAAAATAAAGAATGCACAGATTTTCTTCACCCAGATTTTCCAAGGGCATTATACTTGTTTATCATTCATTTTCTGTCTCTCAGTAGATACAGCTATTTTTTTTTTCTGAAACATTTCAGAGTAAATTGCAAACACTCTAAATGCTTCAGTGTGATTTAAAAAACAAAAACAAAAAACAAAAACAAGGGCATTGTCATATACAACCACAGCAAAATTATAAAAATCAGGCAATTAACAATGATACATTGTTAATTATAACAGCAATTATATAATCTACCAGCCTTATTAAAACGCCATCAATCATTCCAGCATCACGTTAGTTGTCTCATCTCCTTCATCTCCTCTAATCTGGAATAATTCCTCTACATTTCTTGCACTTTGGAAGAATTCAGAGCAGTTATGGTAGAGTGTCTCACGGTTTGGGTTTGTCTGATGTGTCTTTGTAATTATCTTCACGTTAGACATATTTGCCAAGAATACCATGGAAATAATGCCATGTTCTTTTCGGTACATTATGTCAGGAGGCATTGTTTTCATCAGTTCCATCACTTGTAATGTTAAATGTGGTACTTTGCTAACTTTGTGTCTTCCCTTTATCTCCAATGTAAAGTTACCGTATCAATAAGTATCTAGTGGGGAAATACTTTGAAACTATGCAAATATTCCATTTTCCATACTTTTCTCCACTAGTTTTAGCATCCATTGGTGATTCTTATCTGAACAATTAATACTGCCCTGGTGGTTTCCAAGTTACAACTTTCTATTTCCATCATGCTTTCTATAAGAACTTTCTCCATCCTCAATTTATTTTTTTACATCAATGTAAACTCATACACACTTATTTTATTCTACAGATTATAACACATCACTATAATTATTTTCATTGCTCAAATTCCTCAGATTTAACTAATGGGATCCTCTTCAAGCTTTGTCCTTCACCTTTTTTCTTTGGTTGGAAGGAATATAATATATTCATGTATTATATATATATATATATATATATATATATATATTATTATATCATATATAATTTCATGCTATTACTTCTAATTTGTGTTCAACTGGACAATATTTATTCCAACCTTTTTTTCCTTCCATACTTGCAACTCTGTTTTCTAACATTGAGGGTCCTGGCTATCATATCAAGAAAGCATTTGTTTATTTTCTTAATAATCCTAAAATACATACAATGTAGCTTCAGAATTCTTAGCCCATTCCCACAAGAGCTGCATATGATGCAGACTAATCCTGTTTAATCCACATTTGGAAACTACATTCTGAAAAAATGTTTTGAAAGATGGTGTAAAATTTATTCCCATTCATCTTCCTCAACAAGATCCTCTCATTTAAGAACTTAAAAAAAATTGAGGTAAAATTGACACACCATAATACTGTCAGTTTTAGGTATGCAACATAATGATGTGATATTTATGAAATGGCCACCGCAACAAATCTGGTTAACATTTATCACCATATATCATTACAGAGGTTTTTTTTTGAAAAAACTTTTTAACTAATACTATCTGCCTCCCTTCTTTTCTTTGACTTTTTATAATCTACTTTTGTGCCTTCGCTGTATGACTGCACCTTGATTTTCTACTTCTACAGAAACCTGTTTAATCTTTGTTCAGAGGTGGTCTCCACAGCAAACTCTTCTCATTCCTGTCCTGATACCAGCCACATAGTGGCCAAAGGTTTTGTTCTTAATTTCTTACCTTGCAGACTGGCAGGGCCATTGCCTGTAGCTATTGTTTTTTTCTACCGATCTACAGAATGATTTTTTTAAGGAAAAAAAAAGGCATTTTTTTTTATCTTTTGTGATTTTATTATATTTTATTTTTTGGAGGGTTGGATTTCTATTGTTTTAAGTGGTAAAACTAATGAATATATGATAAACTAAAATTCCATTTTGACCTAATGAAGATAATGAAATATTAGATCATACTGAAAATCATCATGTGAACTCTTCAAGATCTGGCTGATATGTTTTTATAGTAGTTTTGAGAAATCTAATTTGATTCAAAAGTGCTTATACACCAAATGTGTAATGCATGTATTTTCTTTACTGACCATATCCTACCGGAAATAAATTAAACAAAATTAATATCTAGAGACAAAATTATGTTTTACAGGCATAAGTGCCATTTAGGGATATTGGATGCAGTCAGCCTTTAAAAATGTCTCTTAACCAAAATGATAATAATAAGCAACTTAAGCAAACACTAGGATGAACTGTTTGATTGTACCTAGGTTGGATTGCAGACAAATTCTCTAAGCTTTCTTTCATTTCAATCTGAAACATTAAGACGGCTGTTTGCTTTGCAGATTATATAGACACGGCCTTTGTAGCAGGTGGTCCATCTTCATTTAAGGCTGCCGTCAGCGCCTTTAGCACTTATTGGTGCTAACAAGAATGTGGGCCACTTTAATCCACTGTCAAATCAGGAGTGAGTGTTGGCACAGAAGCCAAAGAGAGAAAGTACATAAACATAAAAGAAGTTATTACGGAAATGAAAAAATGCAAACAATGGATACGATTTAATTGAAAAGAATTTTCAGAGATGAAATACAAATGTGCCATTTTATCCAGTACATTTTGGGAAGCCAGTAGCACAAGACTCATCATGGAAAGATCTACAATGTTTAGATTTTGCTATTTCCTTATCTATAATACTGGTTATTGACGAAGAGGTTCGAGTTATTAAACATCAAATGAATTGAGTATAAACTCGACCTAAATAAGTTGGGCTTATGTGAAAGGGAATTGTCTGTTGAATTTGGTGTTTACCACCTGGCTTTATTACCAGGTCATTTTTCAAAACTAAGATAGGAAAATTTGGCAAACATAATATTCTTGGTCACCTCAGAACTCATTTTGGTACCTTCAGTCTTACTAATTTACACTGGCATTGACCTTCAATTTACAATTCTATGAGTTTATAAATCTTTCTCTTCATGATATAATACAAAAGTGACCCTGTACTTTATCCTCTATAAAATACATTATTGTACTCTGTGAAATGGAATTATTTTCACCTTATGATTAGGGTGATAATATTCCCGATTCTAGTAAATTGCAAAAGCCAGAATAGAACATACGGGATAGGGTAAAGGTGTGATGAACAATTCTATTCATAGTTGAAAAAAAAAATCAACAGAAACATTTGGATTAAGAAAAAGCATTAATTTCTCCCTACCACATGATCCCATAAACATATTTCACTTGGGAAAACTTCCTTATTTACTTTATTACACTTTCATCCATTGCTTCTAAGCATACCACTACTCTTTATAATTCATTTCACAATCTAAGCTTGATTTGGGGGAAAAGTAATTTATTGACAATTTTTTTTCTCTTATGCTACGTATGCATTTTAAAATGAATAACTTATGGGGCGCCTGGGTGGCTCAGTCAGTTAAGCGTCCGACTTTGGCTCAGGTCATGATCTCACGGCTCGGGAGTTCGAGCCCCACGTTGGGCTCTGTGCTGACAACTTAGAGCCTGGAGTCTGCTTTAAATTCTATGTCTCCCTCTCTCTCTGTCCCTCCCCTATTCATGCTCTGTCTCTCTCTCCTTCAAAAATAAATAAACACGTTAAAAAAATTTTAAATGAATAACTTATGACTTAGAAGAATAAATTAAATTGGAGACAATGAATGACATGGTAAAAGCATTCCCTACACCTCCGCCTCATTTTTCTGATGCTCTAGTGTCAAACCACTCCTGAAAATGCTTTATGCCTCAAAGTCTAAAGCTGCAAGTTCCTAAGTTGGAGTACTTTCTTGCCAGACTTTCATCTTTTGTGAGTATTTCCCAGTGGTTTCTGAAATGACTCCCTCTGAGGATAGTGTTGAAATGTTGTGCGCACGGCTGATTGTAGAAGCCAAGAAATGATGCAGAGCTGCTCACGTGAGCTCGTCTAATTGTTCTTGTACTAGCAACCAAGGAATTCTCACAGATGGGTTTATCATAACACTTTGTTAGCATTTTTGTATAACAACTGCCTTTTCATCTAAAGGAAACCCTGGAGGAAAATGCAGCATTCAGGAATAGGGTCTGAATATTAATTAATTGATGCTTCCAGTAAAAAGTTTTCTTTTCTAATATGCTCAATGCACATAGTAAACTTTGTGAAATTTAAGTTTCTTCAAGTGACACACAGAGGTCATACTTTCTATATTTATAATAAATCACTTCATTGGTCTTTAATTATGTCATTTTAGAATCTTTTATTTTGATATCTGCTATTCTATTGATGATTAATTCAGGATATTTTGCATGTTTGCTGTTGCAATTAATATTTCTAATCAGTGTCATTGGGTGAGTATTGATTAAGTGCAGATATTTCAATAAAGGGGTTACAAGCTCCAACAGGATAAATCATTAAATTAGAACAGGTTCTTGATGAGGGTTTTGGTTTGCTTGCTTGTTTGTTGTTTATTTATTTGTTGGCTGGAAGTGTGATTTTTTTAGCAATGAATATTATTGTTTAATTAGTCATAGAAGCTAACATTAAAGTTACTAAGGTCCTAAAGAAATGATATTGAATATGGGGCTGTTTTTATACTTTAACAAGTTTGACATATTTATTGTTATGATTTAAAATTTTTTTTAATTTTTTTTAACGTTTATTTATTTTTGAGACAGAGAGAGACAGAGCATGAACGGGGAGGGGCAGAGAGAGAGGGAGACACAGAATCCGAAACAGGCTCCAGGCTCTGAGCTGTCAGCCCAGAGCCCAACGCGGGGCTCGAACTCACGGACCGCGAGATCGTGACCTGAGCTGAAGTCTGACGCTTAATTGACTGAGCCACCCAGGCGCCCCTTAAAATTTTTTTAATATTTATTTATTTTTGAGAGAGGAACACAGAGTGTGAGTAGGGGAGGGGCAGAGAGAGAGGGGGACACAGAATCTGAAGCAATCTCCAGGCTTCAAGCTGTCAGCACAGAGCCCAATGTGGGGCCCGAACCCACGAGCTGTAAGATCATGAGCTGAGCTGAAGTCGGACTCTCAACCGACTGAGCCACCCAGGTGCCCCTTATTGTTATGATTTAAATCAAAAAGGAAACATAGAGATAATACAGACTTGATTAGGTACATTTCAGATGTCAAGTAGGTGTCCCAAAAAGAGCCCACTTTTGCCTATTGCTTATTGAATTCTGTTTTTAAAGTTGATTCTATATGTGTGTGTGTGTGTGTGTGTGTGTGTGTGTGTGTGATAGTAGCAAGAATAGCTTTAATTCAAGGTTGCATAAATCCTTTATTCTGGTTTTGTTTTCCTAAGGTCTACTAAAATTATCTTTCTCCTATTGTTCACATTGAGATGTTAATAAATGAGTAATATTTTATTTAATATGAAAAATGAACACAATAATCCATCTGATATTCCTCCAATTCATTATTTTCTCTTAATGAAAATATTATTAATTCATTAACACATTTTCAAATAATCTTTATGTCTAACTCTATTAATTTAAAATTCTGTCAATTAACATTAATTTATGTTAATGGTCTGCATTTTATTTGTTTATGGGAAGCGTTATTTTATTAAATTAATTTGCTAATACAACTATATAATGCACAACTTTTATTTTTTGTGTACATAAAGTAATATTTTCATTTTTCCTTCTGAATTTTTATTTAAATTCTAGTTAGTTAAATAAAAAACAGTGTAATATTGGCTTCAGGGGTATAATTCAGTGATTCATCACTTGCATACAACATCCAGTATTCATCCCAACAAATGTCCTCCTTACTACCCACCTCCCTCCATCAACACTCAGTTCTCTAAGGGTCTCTTATGGGTTTTTTTTCTCTCTTTTTTTCACCCTCCCATATGTTCAACTGTTTTGTTTCTTAAATTCCATATATGAGTGAAATCATATAGTATTTGTCTTTCTCTGATGGACTTATTTCACTTAGCATAATATTCTATCTCTATCCATGTTGTTGCAAATGGCAAGATTTCATTCTTTTTTATCACTGAATAATTACTCCATTGTATATATATATACTACATCTTATTTATCTATTCATTAGTCAATGGACATTTGGGCTCTCTCCATAGTTTGGTTATTTTTGATAATGCTGCTATAAACATTAGAGTGCATGTGCCCCTTAGAATCTGTATTTTTGTATCCTTTGTATAAATACCTAGTAGTGTAATTGCTGGATCATATATAGGTCTATTTTTAACTTTCTGAGGAACCTCCATACTGTTCTCCAGAGTGGCTGCACCAATTTAATGCACAACTTTAAAAAGTGATATATTTTCTCCTTTCATCAGTCCCTATTTGTGATGTTTATCTTTCTTGTATTCTAGGAATAAAGATGTTTAAAATAAAATAAGAAATGAATTATTCTGAAAACTATCAGTGCTTTAATTTTGTCCCAAATCTATAGTAATCTATATACAGTGAAGAAAAATATTAGTAAATTTAGAAACAATCATTCTTCTGGTGAAACTCAAAACATAAAGCTACCTCTAGTACAAAAAATTTAAAAAATGCAATGAATGAATAAGAATGATGCAATGAATCAACAACTGCCAGCTATCATGTTATAATGATTAAGACTATTGCCTACTTTTAAAAACATTTAGGATCCAAATGCATTCATTTCAGTGTAACGTGTTTCATTTAAGGAAGCTTCTCTGACATGCAGAATTAAAAGTATAGTTAACCCTTAACACAGCTTTGAACTGTTCAGGTCCACTTACTAATGCATTTTTAAAAAGTGTTTATTTATTTTTGAGAGAGAGAGAGAGACAGACAGACAGATAGAATGCAAGCTGGGGAGGGGCAGAGAGAGAGAGAGACACAGAATCTGAAGCAGGCTCCAGGCTCCAAGCTGTCAGCACAGAGCCTGACGCGGATCTCGGACCCAGAAACAGAGAAATCATGACCTGAGCTGAAGTTGGACACTTAATTGACTGAACCACCCAGGCATCCCACTCATGGATTTTTCACAGTACAATATCGTAAATGTATTTTTCTCTTCTTTATGATTTTTTTAACAACATTTGCTTTTCTCTCGCTTACTTTATCATAGAATACAGCACACAATACATGTAAGATACAAAATACGTGTGAATCGACAGTTCATATTTTCAGGTAGGCTTCTGGTCAATAGTAGGCTTTTAGTAGTTAACTGTTGGACTGTTGGGGGACTCAAAAATTCTACATGGATTTCTGAGTGTGCAGGAGGTCAGTGCCCATAGCCCTAATGTTGTTCAAAGGTCAACAATATTTCATAGAGTAATATCAGAAAGACAAAACTTTCTTCAGAGGCAGGCCAGAAGTGGCAGATGACACAGCAACCAGGGGGCACTGCAGCTTTATGAAATTACCACAGAAAAGATGACAAGAATTTGCTCTGAGATTTCTTAAGAGTTTAAGTATGATTTTTAACTTCATGTGTTCTAATTTTCAGTGACCTTGAAAGAAAGGTTTTGTTAGGAGTTTATTCTTAAAAATTAAGTCAGACTTTTCTCAGTTGTTCCATTTTAAAATATGAGTTTCATTTTAAACACTTAGATATATAAAAAAAGGGGATGATTTATTTTCTTTCTTATTATTAGTTAAAGAGCTGATTCTCAGGAACCTTGAGGGATTGGTAGATGAGGTTAGAATTTTAATGTTCTATTCCATTTAATCTATTTGCAGAAAGATGTATTTCTATTAGGGAAAAATCTAGATTTAAAGTTAAAAGGTTTTTTTTGTGTAACATTTGGTATTTTGGCCTGCTCAAAAATTTTTGATATTTCCAGCCCTTAATTTAAAAGATGTTATTATGTTCAATTTTATTGATGAAAATTCAATATATATTACTTCATTAGTACATAGTAGAAGACATTGAATATAGACCAAAGGAGTCTTATTTCTTAATATAAAGTCAGTAATGCAGGCTTTTCTTTAACATATTTTCCTAGAAAAAAATAAAATAAAATATCTTCCTAGAATATGTATAAATTGCAGCTTGAAGGGGGGCAATTAGGTCAATGCTATTTGTTAATTTTTTGTTTATTTTCAACATTGTTAAAATATCAAGGTTGTATGTGTGTATGTAGTAATAAACATTAATTTAAAATCTTGCATAAAGGATAAGTACTCTGAGCCAACATGAGTTGCTGTTGGTTTCTTTTAGTGATATAAAACCAATGATCTCATTCTGTAAACTTGTTACGTGGGCATATAGATAATGGACCTTCAACTGCGTCGGTAGGAAGACCAAGGTAACTAACTGTTCACCATCACTTTTAGACTCTGAGCCACACCTCAGACCACTCATCAGCCATAGGTCAATCAACCTACTGTTTCCTCCCTGAAATGTCTATATCACTTTACTAGAGACATCCAAAGCAGTTTAAGCAACCATAGTACTTATCCTATCCCCTTTAGGCACTATTTACATACAAGATCTGAATTTGTGTATATATCACTATGGTAATCTCATTCTCAGAAACTGTATTTCATCTCACTTCCATTTTTTAAGAGACAGGGGATTACCTTAAGACAGTGTGTTAATATTGTTTTATCTTCCCATTGCAGTTTTGCAATTTGTATTATATAGATAAGAACACCTAATTCATCAATTTAAGATCACTAATATTCTCTTTAGTTAGAAAACATGAGCTCCATTTTGATATAGAAAAGTTGATATTATACATATATATAATTTATGTTTATGTTACATTTATACTTATTTATTTATATATTTAAATTTTATTTATCTATCATCTATGTATGTATGTATGTATGTATCTATCTATCTATCATCTCTGACTTTATTATTGCTGGCCTCTGTATACTTGCCTTCTACACTTGCACCTGTATATTTCTTCAGAGAAATACTCCTGTGCTAGAGAGAGTGGAAAATGTTTGGGAGTTTGGGAGTTTATATCCTTCTGGATGGCCCTCAGTTGAGTAACTGACTAGTGAGTGAATCTGAAAGTCCAACTAACTCTCTTGTTTTGAGCGGGCCCAATGTAGTATAATTTAGGCTTCAGAGTTCACCATGGGATCAGACTGAAGCTCTGAAGCTGAGATTTTGCATGAAAGCTCACAGTTGTCTGGCTTTTACTTGCTTTTTTTTTTTTTTTTTTTTTTTTGCTTTCCCCACTTCTTTACCAATTTCTTTTGGAAGCACTGCTTTAAGAAATCACTTGCATACATATCCAGTCTCAAGATCTGTTTTCTCAGGAATCTGACCTAAGGCAAGGAGTAGTTTTTCAAAATTTTCTATAACTTTTCAAAATTTACTATCTTACAGAAAAAAAAAATGTTTTGATATAGATAATCCAGTGAGTGAGTGAGTGAGTGAATATGTTTTCACATAAAAGACCAGGAGGGAATATTTGGCGCTTATGGTTTGCGAAACATGGTGGACTGAAATAATTCTGAAACTTCTGCCCTAGTGTGAAAATACAGGATCAAGTATAACTAAAATCAATTAAGTATATAGTTGCACATGAAAAGACAAAGAGAAAATACCCATGTCAGGAATGTGCATGCCTCAAACCATGAGTGGCGGGCAGCAAATAGTGAATTCCTTTCATCAATTACTAGTTATTTCCTGTGAAAACACACAACACTGGAACTTCACCAGAACAGAAAGCTAAGTCCGAAGTTATACGACCAGTGTAGTCCAAGAATCACTGAGGAGTTTCTAAGATGCAAAATGAAATAATAATAGATGTATTTAGGAACCTAGAGATAACAGAAAAATTAATGATCTGATAAAATACATTGTTGCAGCTTAGGTTTCCTTAGGAAGCCAACTCTGGGACAGAGATTATCATACAGTTGGCTTATTGGGGAGGGGTCCTGGAAGTAGTTCTTGTAGAAGAGAGAGGAAGAAAGCAGGATAAGGCAGAGGGAAAAGTTGAACTGTGAAATCTTAAAGGAAGCTTCAGCTGATTGTATGGGGACTTTTGAAGCTGGGATTGCTCACACATGAGTGAGTCTAGTATCCATTCCCAAAGATGATTAATCTTTTGGTGCAGGATGTTCCAGAGGAAATACTTTGGACCAGGTGGCTTTCTTTAAGCCAAGGCAATCCAGATAGGAGTTTGATAGCTGAGAGTAATCCACCAGCAGTACTGGGAAATGAGCCACTCATTCCTAAATGGGGATCTGAACAAGGTGTCAGAGATAAAGATTCCTATCAAAAGTTAAAAAAATTTTTCAAGCAAAATGTTGAAAATCTAGAAGTATTTCTTTCAAAGTAAGTAAGTCAAGATTTGTGAATATAACCATTTTTGTTAGTATTACCCCAATGGCAGTGGTGAGTAGAACAGGAATATGAATTATAAGAATTAGAAATAAAGAAGAAACATTAACATTACTCATAAGTGACAGGATTAACTACATATGTCCATTTTCTCATCATGAGCTTAACCTTTGACTCTCTCCAATCTTCATCTTCTCTCAGACACATGTTTTCCCCATAGATTCAATTGTCTCAGGTCCAGAAGATTTTTGTTGGACCTTGTATTACTGGACTTCCCTGGCATGTTAAACACCGCTGGCTACTACCTCCTGGAAAAGTTCTGCTCTCTTGCCTGAGGTGACTCAACTCTCCTTGTTTTTTCCTGCCCATGCTGATGTTTCTTTATGGGTATCTCCTCCCCTGCCAATCTCCATGATGCAATTTTTGGCCCACTGCTCCTTCAACTTTACAGCCTGCTTGGATAGCCACATTCTCATCTATATGCTAATGACTCTCAAACCTCTGTGGCACTCTTTGTCCTCAAGACTCCTTTGTCAAGGCTTTTAGACTTGTTTAATCAATTGCTTCCTCATCACCTTCAGTGTCCTGTAGTCACCTCAAATTCAGAATGTATAAAACTAAACTTATCATTTTTCTCCCTCACCCTACTTTTTCGACATTGCAGATTAATTATTGGAACCTGAATCCAGACCTAACTATGAGAGAAACTATCCACTTAACCACATATGTCTCAATGTATTAGATTTTTTTAATATTTAGGAAGTTGAATTTTCCATACAAGCTTTATGTGTATTCATTTGAAATCAACCTAATCTCACATATAAAGAATTTAAATTAATAAATGACCCTCCTACTATTTTACATATTTAAAAGAGATTTAACATATGCTGTGTATAAAAAGGTTTTCAGATAAGTTTTGTTGGATTGATGTTTCTCAGTGAATTCTGTATCAGATGTAAATGAAAGAGTCTAAGGTCTTTATTCATTTTCACATGGTATGTAATAAAGAGAGATTTATATCATTTAAACATTACATACAGTTGGGAAGTCTTTGAATAAAAGGTTACACAAATTATATTTCAAGGTTCTTAAAAATGTCAACTATCTTATCCCCCTAGTTAACTACATTTTGAGCATATAATCAGAAAAAAAATAATTAAGGTATATATGTGGCTAGCTATTAACTCTATGAAACATATTTATTTTCTCTAATAAATATCTCATGTATAAAGTATTACTGCAGGAAATTAGTACAGTTCTCCTGCATGGCAATCTCAGAACTATAACAATGGTTTACAATGTATTATATACAATGATTTATATAAATGTATCATCAGTGGCTTATACATATAAGATTGTATCCTCTTACTTAAGAGAACCTGAGTGTAAGCATTCTCTGGATGATACAGCTACTCAGGGAAGTCATCAGCTCTTAGGGCTAGGAAATAATCAGATATCCACAGGTTAAAAACTCTAAGTCCAAGATTGCTGCAAGAACTTCAGGATTCCATTAACCAGTTTGTGAAGGCCTGTACAACACCTGACTCTCTTTGTCCAGAACTTGGTAACATGGAAATCATTAATTGCAAGAACACCTGGAAAATGTAATCTTTAAGTCGAGCGATTTGCTTCCCCAAATAAATTTTGCCTATTTTTCTGAGGCAAAAAGAGAGGCAGGATATGGAGTGGCGCCTAGTATTCTAATACTTGAGTGAGCAATTCCCTTATTTAGGTCAGTTTGAATTGAGCCACACATTTCCATTTCCTCTCTAGCAAAGTGTTCAACATCACCTTTGACTTTTGTCAGACAATAAAATTTAGCTACAAGTAGTGTGTGGAGAAGAAATTAATCTAACAATCTTACAAGGCTTCAAAATTTAATTTGTGCACTTTCTAGCGATAATTCACAGAAAAAGTAGTATTGAGCAATTCAGCTACAAGTCATGTTACTCAGAAGAAATTTCAAAAATATTAAAAAAAGTTTACTGCAAAAGCTTTGAAAACATTTCAGAGCTACAAAAAAATTTCAACAATGCCAGATTATGAATGGCATATCAAACTATCTTCATATGGAAAGAAATAGGCTAGGTATTAGAATTCTCATTTTTGGTTTGTGTATTTATAAGATTTAATCAAATTCAGTCAAAGTTTCTATATAATACATATGTGTAGTGCTTATTTTCTGCATAATACTCAGTAATGTCAACTACAAACTGGCCTATACAAGAATCAGTCACATAGAGATTTGATGTCACAACGGATTATTTAATGTTACCATGGTACGTCTGAGTGGTAAACTTTCTACTTTTTGCTCCAAGCACTTCTTAATTCTGCTTCTATTTCCACCTTTCTTTGACCACCTTTTCATTTCCTGAACTAGGGTTCTTCCTTTATTTGTTTCCTTTGTCTCTATTTATTTTTCAGGGAATGCACAGTTCTTCTGATGAAAATTTAACCAGAAATGATCCAGGAACAACCAAAGTCCACACTCCCACCCCTCAATCACATCAATCTCTCTCTCTCTCTTTCATGTAATAATAAACAATTCTGGAACAGTAAATAATGACTCACATTCTACTCTCATTATTATTCAGACTATCAATCTGTCAGAAGTATGAATGTCTCTTAGTAATATCCCTAAACCACTGCTCCATCAAAAAGGTGGAAAAACCCAGGTCAAGTTGATTGCTATTTATGTATTTATTGGTAAGTAAGTTAAATACACATCTATAGGCTTCTTTATTTGGCAATGTAATTTTTATTCCATTTTTTCTATACTCACTAGACCCCTTTTATGACTATTTTAATTCAATGAAATTGACTTAAGTGATTAAAACAAGAATTATTTTAAGTTATCTTTGTTGCTACCTGCTCCATAAGTCAGCGTTCTATCAGTTTGCAATGATGTAAGAAATAATGTCAGAGTAATCTTCTAATTCTTTACAAAATAGTACTGTGATTTTTAAAGAGAGGCCTATGTAAAAATGATCTGCTCTATTAATATCTGTTATAGAGTTATTGATAAGCTGAATTTACAATTTATAGATATGGTTCATAAATTTCAAGTACTGAAAGAACCTATAAGAAATCACAAATTTCAGTTTTAAAGTTCAGAGTGATTTTGTGAAATCAGTGAACATAATTCCTTTGTATGATATAAGCTGCATGCAGGCCACACAGATTCCAGGAATTTGTACTCATAATGAAACAACAAAACCAAATACATTTTTTATACGGATAGAAAATATAATTGTTTTATTCCTTTTTATCTGTCCCTAACTTACTATGTGACCAGTTTTTCCATAAATAAATAAGAGTAGAGACTGTATGATTTCAAGTATCATTTTTAATACTAAGAACCTATAATACTGACTTTTTTAGATTATACTATGACCAATTTCCGTGCTATCCAAATATGTAATACAGAGTTAGGAATGTGGCCAGAAGGTGGAATTTTACTGCAAACTGAGATGAGATTTAAATTGCAATCATCACTGAAATGGTAACAACAGTAACAATAAAAGAGCTAAAGCTTTTTTGACACATAATTTAAGTTGTGCTGAGTAGTTGGCAAATGTATCCTGTTCCTTGATGTCACACTGACACTTTTCATCTCATGGAAATAGAAAATATTATTAGCTTTACTTTGATCACTGTTTAAACATAGTTTTGATAAATAATTATTTGCTAAATATGTCTCTACTTTGAACCAGAAGGGTCCCTAGGTACTCCAGACATGTTAATTACCAAACACACACACATTATCACTGCCTTCAAATAACTTACATTCTAATAGGAAAAAAACAAGCAGCGGGTCGTAAAAAATACAGTAAGCTAAATTGCATTAAATTCTAGGAATAGTAAGTGTGATTGGAAAAAGAAAAAGTGGAGCAGGATGGGGGAATCAAAATCTCTGGGGTGAGACAGTAGTAGATGCAAGGTGGAGCTGATGGCGTCTCACTTAATTTGATAAGAAAGAAAAATCAAAAGTCGAAATTGTAAGATGACGAAATTGGAGGCCAATGGAATTTAAAAGACTACATTCTATTTCCATATAATGTGTTAGCCTATATCTAGGGGAAATAGTAGAAATTTATAATTATTAAAACAAATATTGTGTTTGCTTTCATGTCCCATATCACCCCAGTCCTCTGTATCAAGTTCAAAGTTTTTCATGGACACTGTCTTTGAATGAACATTCTCTGGAAGATATTCCTTAATGAGTAAAGTTGAGAGCCAAATCGACAATTGTCTCCTTCTTTAATATAACAAATTCTATTTTGCTTTACAACCCCAATAAACATTATTTATGTTACTGAATGGCTCCTGAAATATTAATAAATTTCCTGGTTTTTAATTTTATTTTAAAAACAGCATCTCAAAATATCCCATCTAGGCAATTTTTAGGTGTCCTTAGAGAAAAGCAGCCTTCAAGAAAACATTCTTGGTTTTTTAAATAATAATAAAAAAAGTTATATGAGGGGACATAGATGAGGGGAAATGAAAGCCAAAAACCAAGCCTTGGTTAAGGTATCTGGAGATTTTGGTTTCTTGGTTTTTGTTTCAAGTTAGTTTTTTTTTTTTTTTTTTAATGTTTATTTATTTTTGAGAGAGAAAGCGAGTGAGAGAGTGGGGGAGGGGCAGAGAGAAAGGGAGACACAGAATCTGAAGCAGGCTCCAGGCTTTGAGCTGTAAGCACAGAGTCTGACAGGGGCTCGAACCCATGAACTGTGAGATCATGACCTAAGCCAAAGACTGATGCTTAACCAGCTGAGCCACCCAGGTGTCCCTTGTTTCAATTTTTTATTTAAATTCTAGTCAATGACACCCAATGTTCACCACAAATGACCTCCTTAATATACCCATCACCCATTTAACCCATCCCCCCACTCACCTCCTTCTAGCAGCACTCAGTTTGTTCTAATAGTAAGTGGAGCTTTTGCATTTTAAGATTTTATTTTTTTTACAGCAGTTCTGGGCTTACAACAAATTAAACTTTTTTTTAACTTTTTTTTGTTTTTATTTTGAGAGACAGAGAGAGAAAGAGCATGAAAGCAGGAGGGGCAGAGAGAAGGAGGCAGAATCTGGAGCAGGCTCTAGGCTCTGAGCCTGACACGGGGCTCGAAACCACAAACTGTGAGATCATGACCTGAGCCGGGATTGGACAGCCAAACAACTGAGCCAGCCAGGCACCTCAGCTTACAACAAATTTTAGAGGAAGGTACAGAGATATTTCACTTATCCTTTGCCCTCACATGTGTATAACTTCCCCAGATATCAACATTACTCATCATAGTTGTTTTTTTTTTTTTAACTAAGGATGAACCTATATTGACACATCATAATCACCCAAAATCCATAGTTTATTTTAGGGTTCACTCTTGTTGTATTTTCTATAGGTTTGGACAAAAGTCCAATGACACATATCCATCAAGCTCGTGTCATAGAGTGTTTTCACTACCTTAAAAAAATCCTCTGTGTTCTGCTGCACCTGAGTAGTTCAGTTGGTTAAGTGTCCACTCTTGATTTTGGCTCAGGTCATAATCTCAGGGTTGGTGAGTTTAAACATCGGGCTTAAACTACATCGGGCTCTCTGCTCTCAGCACAGAGGCTGCTTCAGATCCTCTGTCTCTCTCTATCTCTCTCTCTCTACCCCTCCTCTGCTCACACTCCTCTCTCTCTCTCTCTGTCAAAAATAAATATTTTTAAAAATAAAAAAAAAAAAAACTTCGGTATTTATCCCCGCCCCCACCCCATGCTACCACTGATCTTTTTATTGTCTCCATAGTTTTGCTTTTTTTTCAGAATGTTATACAGTTGGAGTCATATAATATGTAGCATTTTCAGATTGGCTTCTTTTATTTAAATATGCATTTAATATCCCTCCATATTTTTTCATGGCTTAATAGCTCATTTCTTTTTAGCACTGAATAATATTCCATTATTTGGATGTAACACAGTTTATTTATCCATTCACTTGCTGAAGGACATTTGGTTGCTTTCAATATTTGGCAATGATGCATCAAGCTCTTATAAACATATGCGTGCAGGTTTTTATGTGGGCATAAGTATTCAATACCTTTGGTTAAATACGTAGGAGAGTAATTGCTGGATTGCATGTTAAGATTATGTTTCGTTTTGTAAGAACTGTCAAACTCATAGATTAATACATATTTTGTAAGATTTATGCCTAGTATTTTATTTGGGAAGGTGTTAACATAAATGTTATTTTAATTTCAAATTCCATTTTGTCATTCTTAGCATATAGGAAAGCAACTGACTTTTGTATATTAACCTTGTAGCGTGGAACCTTGCTATAATCACTTACTGGTTATAGAAGGTCTTTATTTTTGGATATTCTTTTAGATTTTCTGCATAGATGATCATCTGCCAACAAGGACAGTTTTACATCTTCCTTCTTAATCTGTATACCTTTTATTTCCTTTGCTTAATTTCTTGCTTACATTAGCAAGGACTTCCAGTATGATGTACAAAGGGAATGGTGAGAGATGTGTGGTCACATTTTTGAGAGGTGACTCAGTTTCCCTCAGCAATCAGTCATATATTCATGAAACTATTAAATAAGGGAAGTCAAATTGGTACCATGTGAAAAAGAGAGTGTTATGCCTCTTTTACAACTATTTGAAGAAAAATAAAATAAAATGATGTGAATATTGAATTAAAATAAAATAATTCTAAGTTGTTTTTCCTTAAGAAATGAGGATAGCAAATAAAAGTCACTAAACATTTATACAACAGGAAATAAAATAGTAAGTAAACAACAGCCTTCAATAATTATAGACAAATGAAAATTAGGAATGTGGAGTTGAGGGATAAGCTGGGGGAAAACCTCAGGGCCAGGATCATTTATTATTCATTCATTCATTCATTCATTCATATACATTTTTGGTACCTATGACATGCCAAGTAATATATTAGGTGCTAGGGATGATCAGAGCAAAAGTTCAGCCTCCTTTGATTTTTAAACTTCTGGAATCCTTTGAGCACGAATTTCTTTCTTCTCTTTTCTTTTTTTTTAAGTTTATTTATTTATTTTGAGAGAGGGGAGTGGGCAGAGAGAGAGAATCCCAAGCAGGCTCAACAGTCTCTGCACTGCCAGCGCAGAGCCTGACACAAGTCTGGAACTCATGAACCCGGAGCCAAAATCAAGAGTGGGACGCTTAACTGACGGAGCCACCTAGGTGCCCCAGAGCATGAATTTCTTTTCTTTCTTTTTTTATATATATCATTTTTTAACATTTATTATTGAGAGACAGAGAGAGACAGGGAATGAGCATGGGAGGGGAAGTAAGAGGGGGTCACACAGAATCTGAAGCAGGCTCCAGGCTCTGAGCTGTTAGCTCAGTGCCCGACATGGAGCTCGAAACCCCGAGATCATGACCTGAGCCGAAGTCGGATGCTTAACAGACTGAGCCACCCAGGTGCCCTTAAAGCATGAATTTCTTTAGCGGTGAACAACCTTGTTGGCTGCCCCTAGATAACACCTGGGGACTAGGCAGACACCATCCATGTCCCTCTGGAACATTCAGATGTAACTACCTTCAGGCCAGTGTCCTTGAATGATGGTCTGACAGGCATATGAAGTCAGTGTCTGAGTCCATAGAAGACTGGACTTTGCTGCAAAATGTATCTCAGGTTTTTCAAGCCATTGCTTCTTGCTCCTTTTATTTAATTAATATGCCAGCAGCTACCCCTGCCTACACTTGCTCCATAGAAAGTAGGAGTGAAATGGTCTTCACCTATAACACTGAATCCTTTCTCTTAAGTCTGCCTCTTCCTCTCTGGCATGTGTGACGTAAATATTTTGCTATTTATCTCAAAGAAACAATGAATAATGCAATAAAAATTAAAAAGATAAAGTGTGTGATTCTCCATAGGCCACACAAGTATTTCTAATGAAAAATAGGTATTTTAATTGGGGAAATGAAATACACCATGTTTCTTAAATTTTACCAAAAAATGTCTCTAGGTGAAGATTTCTTTTGTGTGAAAATTTTAAAAATACAGTTAACAGTTCACAATCAAATAAATATATAATGAAATTATGTATATATGAAGCAAAAATCTTGCTTTATGAGTTCAGATTCTCTATGATTGAATCTAATATGTCCTTACAGTTTTGAAAAACTATACTAATGTAATTTATCCATTATCAAACTTCAATTCTCAAGTGAGATATATTAATTTATAGATATATAGGCAGTGCCAAAATTATTGGTATTTTATGATAATGATGTTTATTAAGACCCACAGAGTAGAATTTTAAAAATCAATTTGGCAAGCAGAAAAGTAAACTGTGATTCCCAGGCCAAGAACTTTATTGTTTTTATTGTCTAAAGTCCCTAAAGTATAATTAAAACTTTTACTCTGATTTTTTTTCTCTATAAGACTGTTCCTGATTTAAAATTTGTTTTCCCTTAAATAGTCCATCATGGTTTGCATCTGGTGATCGTACATTTGCTGATAATTTGGCCTCTTTTTTTTTTTTTTTTGCAATTCCATATTTTCTAGTACCTCTATCATTTTATTTTAGACTGCCAACTGACAATGTTAATTATGAATATTTCAATGATTCTTTATTGCTATAATTGCTAATACTCATATATTTACTTGTTTATTGTGGACACCAATGGAAAAATAATCTGCAGATTATTATTTTCATTTTTATCTACCACAAGCCTCTGTTTATCTGGCTAAACTAATCTATATCTCATTTTTTCTCAGTGATCATTGCTCAGTGCTTCACCAAATCTGCCTTTCATTTCTCTGAGAAGTCATTCAGCTCGCGATCTTTCCTCTTTGTTTCACATAATACAGTCATATTTAACACTTTGTTGCTGGTTCTCAAACTTTGTAGACTTGAATTTTTCAGGTGAAATAACTGAGGCATTTTGTTTGCTTATTAACTGAGTGGGTCCTAGAGAACATTTAACGTTTCCATAGTTTCGAAGATCCTCATTTCCTATGATGAAACAAGTTTTCATCACAAATAAGAAAGATGAAAACAATACCCCATTGTGTGAAGAATTCCTAGAAAAGGAGCTCAATAGGATAGAAAATGGCTGTTCTGGTTTTGTACATCCCCAGGAATTCATGGTCTTCTAAGTTCACTCTGAGCTCCAGTTAATAAGCATAAGAAACAATGACATATGCTGTCCCTTTGCATCATTGTCTTTATAGGAAACAAACAACCCCGAACCCCCACACACACCCTGTGCCTGCACCTTTGCCAGTGGGCTCCTATCAGTTAGGTGTGTGAGAAATACCTCTTCAATTACAATGTCAAAACCAAATATAGTTGCTTTTCCAGGTGTATAAATTCTGTATTTTATCATCTTATTTGAATTTTCAGTTAAATTATTTAAAAAATTAAATAGAAAATGTACTTACCAGCTTTTCAGGTTGAAATTAGATCAGGTGGTAATAAGAATCTATTATAAATCTTACTTCTAAAAAGTGATACAAGTGTTATGGAATACCTTGTTTCCTCTGAATGCTATTATTCAAATTTAAAGAAGTACTAATTTCATTCATATCTATACAAAGGGGTGAATTGTCATAGTTGAAGGGAAAACTGAGATATAATATTTTATTCTCTAGTTTCTTGTCAGGATTATCATTCACATTTACTGTATTTTGAAGCCAAATAGGAATGAAAACTCTTAGACTGGAAAAAAGTTAAACAACACCTTTGTTATCTTATTTATGACAATGCTTAGAAAAGCTCTGTACACTGGCAGACACTGAGGATAAATGCCTTGGACAATTATAGTGAAAAATACTTTGGATGATTGTCATGATGATGGCAATAAAGACAATAATAAAGATAAAATCTTCTCTCTTGATGTGTCCTTTACTTTTGTCAGAAATAGTATCACTATTCAATGAGGGCTCATTTTGAAAACATGATCTACCTTCTGTACAAAGCCCTTGACCTATCATTTATAAAGGAGCTGAAAAACATCATTTTGCTAGGTATTGAAAATCACTAGTTCAGATGAGATAGATAATGTTTATTTCTTTATCTTCAGGTAGTTTTCCTACAGCAAAGAACTGATAAACAAAATAATCCCAAAGTATTAACTCACAAGATTTCATATATCAAACTATCTTAAATGCAAGTCAGATCTTGACAGCTACCTATGTCTGGGTTTGCTGATGTTATTGGAAATTTTAAAAGGAATAGGTTTTTCCCTAAAATAGCTTTATGTGTCAGGTGCAATTCAATTTAAAAGGTGACACAATCTTTACCTATTTGAATTGAATGCAAGAAGCTAAAATATTCTTCCTCGTATAGGCATTAGTTAATTTGCGCAACACAAATTATCACTCTGCTGAATGTCATTATTTCAGCTTGTCCATGACTGTAAGGATGTTTATTTCCTGGTGCCCCTCTTGTTCTCCAATTTGAACTGATTCCAGATCAGCTATAATTAAATCAGGCCTTTTTCTACAACCATACTGGTCATTTTTGTCCCATTTTTCATTAGTGCTTTGAAAACTTAATTGCAGGACAAAATGCAATTCCTTAATTTGCCTTACAAAGACAATGAGTTTTTCAAGGAGAGTCTATGATTATTTTAATTAAAAACCCTTTTCTTTGAAAGTTAAAACAACTTAAGCCTAACATCATCATTTCTTTAAATACATTAACTCGTTAGTGCAAAAATGCAATAGTAGCCCTGAGCCTGCATTACAAATTACATATTTAATGTGCCTTTAATCATTCACAATGGGTTCCCTGATTAACCAATATTGCTAAATACTTGGCATTGCATACATATATCATTAACAAGATGAAAAAACTGAAGCTTAATTCCGTTTTATAGGTACATCAACTGTTGCCAAGCATTTCAGCCAATCAACCTTGACCTAAAGTTAGAACTTGTGTTAGTTGTCATGGGAAAATGAGGACATTCAAATTTCAAGCTAGTGAATTTAGAGGAGTTTAAATTAAAATAACTTGGGGTGCCTGGCTGGCTCAGTTGGGGTAGTGTGTGACTCTTGATTTCGGTTGTGGGTTCGAGCCCCATGTTGGGTGTAAAGGTTACTTAAAAATAAAATCTTAAAAAATAAATTAATTAAAATAACTCTGATAGATATACATAGTACCCCAGAAGTTATTTTTTTTATTCTAGGTGAATATAACCTTTTTTTTTCTTAAATTGAATGTTCTGAATAATCAATCAACATGACTGTATTCTCTACCATGTGATATGGTTTTGTTTGGCTTTGTGTTTGCCATTGTTCTATCCGGATAATATAACCAAATATATTTAACTCTTATAGTCAAAAGAAATATTGAGTAAAGTCAATTTAATTTTTTCCCTTGTCTCCTTTTGGCTTTAACCTTCTCCATTATTTTGGAGTTGACAGTATTATCAAAACAGGAGGTACTCAGAGCTAGCCTTATGGTTCATTTATCCATGACTTATTTATTCTACAAAATTTTAGAACATTCAATGTGTTTCAGAAATTAGCACAGAGTGTGGAGATACAGACATTAAATGACATTGTTTCTGTTCCCTGAAGCTCAAATTCCAGTAGAGAATCAGCTATTTATTTATTTGAATCAGCCTTTTAAATATACAAATATAATAGTCTAATTTCCAACTTTAAGAGTCTTCTATGACCCAAAGAAAGGGATCCTGCTTTGGTTAGTCAGATTAAGAAAAAAAAAAGTCCCTACTCCAATGGTAAACTTTAGAATATGAGCTCATGACTTTGGCACCATAAGGGAGACAGGTCCCAATTGTGAAAGCAAAATGGATCAATTAGTTATTAGGTTCTTGGATTCCATAAATGGCAGAAAAAAATGATATGAGGCTGATTTTCATATGCAATTTATGAACCATGAAACATCAATTAAAGCATTTAGTAGTCAAATACTGAACAGGTCTATCAAGATAACTAGAAAAAGTAATTGACCAATGTTAAATGAATGATTACGTGTAGTAAAATAACTACATTAGCTGTAAAACCTAAAAAAGAATTACTATTTTAATACCTTATATTTTAATACCTTATACCTTATATTATATCTTAACTAATTCCTTTCTCATTATAGATTGTCTGAAATAGTCCTCTACTAGTCAATGAGGTGATGTTCCCGTATGTGATAGGCTCTCTGTAAAGATGTGTTTACTTACTGTCTAAGAAACTATTCTTGGTCATTTTATTTCTGTATTCCCATTTTATACCTTTTTTCACAAAGCCGAAATGTAGTCCAAATTTTCAGGATCATATCCTGTAATCTTCCTACAATGGCTTCAATTTGAAGATCGGCTTCTACTCCTGATAAAGTATGTCATTTAAAATACAAATTCAAGAGTAGATGGAAATTTACCTCTGAATCCACATTATCTTGGTACTAGTGTCTCATATATATTCACTTATTTATTTTGTCTCTGTGTTCTCCTGATGATTGCTTGTTCTGTTTCTGCCTCTCTGACATTTACTTACTTGTTTTGGTGGCTATACCCTTCTAATTCATGACTACTTGTATAATTAGAGTCCATTGTACAGTTTATTTCTGGTCTCTGTATATAGTTTGTTTTTAATTGCTTATCAAAAACTGAAAAACACCCCTATCTATTTTTGTTTGTAGCTTTTCTTCACCAATCCTCTGCTACCTAATGCTATCCACAGCAACAAGGTCAACAGAAATTCTTAGAGTGCTTTTACAAACTATGACCACTATCAAAGTTAAATTGTATACTTTCATTGTATCATCCTACATATTTATATATAGTTCACAAATATGGGGAAAGAATAAGAATGTCAAAAATTCATGAGAACATGGAAGCATTTATTTTCCTGATACATATATGTATTTTGAAAATAACACACAAAAAAGATTATATACCATTTGTGATATATGTATTTTAAGAATAATTTACATATTCAAATGTACCTTAAGAATCTTTGGTAAACATTCATCGATACAGTCTATGACGATTTTAAAGAAGTGTTTCTTGGGGGATGCCTGGATGGCTCAGTCAGTTAAATGTCTGACTTTAGCTCAGGTCATAATCTCACAGCTTGTGAGTTTGAGCCCCACATTGGGCTCTGTGCTGACAGGTCAGAGCCTGGAGCCTGCTTCAGATTCTGTGTTTCCCTCTCTCTCTGCCCTTCTCCCACATGTGCTCTGTCTCTGTCTCTCTCTCTTTCTCTCTCTCAAAACTAAATACACATTAAAAAAATAAAAAATAGAAAAGAATTGTTTCTTGGGCTTTCATGGAGATCTGAGTTAAATGGAAAAACCAAATTATCCCCTATCTGCTCTATATCATATTCTTCTATCTTACTACCAAGAGCACTATGAAAATCTATGGAATGTGTTTATGCAAAGCTATGATGTACTTTGGTCATTTACTTAATATGGGTATAAGAAGGGTTTTTTTACTATTTAAGGGATGGAAGAAATTGCTGATTATTTTTTTTCAGAGATCTAGGTAGAATGTTATATTATCAACCTCTTTGAATGTATTAGCTGGCTGTCAAATGCCACAGTTATATTTTCATGGCCATTGTCAAAGTGCATTTTATGTCATAGAATACTTCCTTTGAAGCATACAATGTGCCAGAGTCAGTAGGTAAGCTGAAAAACTAGTCACAAACAGAGATAATCAACAAAGAAATCCAGCTGCTGAGAGAATAATTCTGATATAACAAACAACTGACAAGTGTTGAGGACAAAAGCACTCAAATTTATGATATCCGGGTCTATGATATTTCCCATTAACTAAATAATAATTTTGTTTACAGGAAAGTAAGCTCTTCTTGTGTGTGAGGGGACTTGAATTAATAGGCTTAGTATCTGCCTATTAATAATCAATCCACAAAGTAGATTCTCTTGGATTACTTTTGCTGTGTAACACTCCACCTCCAAATTTAGTGGCTTAAAACAACCTTCCATTTACCTCATGATTCTGTGGGTCAGAAATTTGGGCTGGGCTCAAATGGTGAATCTTCTGCTAAACCTGGCCTGACTCACTCATGGTCTGGTCAACTTGACGGGTTAGTGGGAGCAGATGGGGGAGGGGGCTACCAGGGAACAACTCATTTCTGCTTTCTGTGATCTCAGCAGGCTTGTGTAAACATTTTCACATGGTGCCCAGAGGGTTCCAAGAGCTTTGAGAAAAGAAAATCTCTACTCCCAAATGTTTTGCAAACTTCTGTTGGTACTTAATTAACATCTTATTGTTCAAAGTAAGTCACATGGCCCATGCAAGATTGTGGGAGACCACAAAAAGTTACTTAGAGGAAGTGAACTCAAGAAGAATTTGGGGGCTATTTTTGCATTTTATCCCCATAATGTATGAAAAGTGCTTACTTTGGCAGTAAACTAAAATACTGAGTCATCTGTAGATTGCCAGATTTTTCTTAGGTAAGTCATTAATTAAAATCTGGATCTGATAGGTCTTGGCTCAAAGGACTATTCCTGCATGTATTATCAATTAACTGTGTTACACTGGGCAAGTAAACTGCATATTCAGTATATCACCTTACAATTTATGAAATAAGGGTACTGGGGGCACCTGAGTGGCCCAGTCATTTAAATGTCTGACTTCAGTTGAGATCTTGATCTTGAAGTTCATGGGGTTTGAGCCTACATCAGGCTGATGGTGTGGAGCCTGCTTAGGGATTCTCTCTCTCCCTCTATCTGTGTCCCTCCCTCACTTGTTTTCTCTCTCTCTCTCTCTCTCTCTCAAAATAAATAAATAAATGTAAAAAATAAAATAATAAAATAAAATAAGGGTACCAGATTATATGACCCCTATGAATTCTTAAAGTTTTGTTTGATATTTTTCAAAAAAATTTTTAATGTTTATTTATTTTTGAGAAAGAGAGAGAGAGAGCATGAGTAGGGGAGGAGCACAGAGAGAGGGAGACAAGGAATCTGAAGCAGACTTCAGGCTCTGAGCTGTCATCACAGAGCCTGATGTGGGGCTTGAACCCATGGGCAGTGAGATCATGGCCTGAGCCGAAGTCAGATGCTTAACCTACTAAGCCACCCAAGAGCCCCAAAGTTATGGTATTTTTTAATCCAGAAAATAATTCATAAATACTTCCCATAAGCAAATCCCCTTGTGTACAAAATGGGACACTACAAAGAAACAAAAGCTTGATATTGATATGAAGAAATTTGCAATCTAATATTAATCACAACAACTACATATTCAGAAACTCTATTATCATACCTACATACACACTTTCATTTAATACTCATTAAAATCCTGCCAACTAATATTTATTTGCATTTTTGATAAAAGGAAAAAGAAACATAAGAGAACAATTAATTTGCTTGAAATCACATATCTATGAGGTAATCTTGGCTAGGATGTGGATCCACAGTTCTTAATCATTCCATTACATTTTCTCTGGGCCCATTGAGTAGAACAACACATATCAAAGATATATAAAATGAATCAAATGTATGTAAGCCACATATAAAAAGATAGGACATGTCCAAGTGCACAGGATGTAACGAGTTTCTGAGTACAAATAGGGAAGTGCGAGTCAGGAAAGGCCTGCTACATAATTTTAGCTATAAGGTAAAATTGGAGGGAAGTGAAGCTTAGGGTACTTGGGTTACTTGTCCTCTGAAGAAGTAATGAGAGAATGTTTTTGACTTTAGCACGAATTTTGTTTTAGGAAATAGTGGCATTTTCATCCAGAAAGGTAACTTGAGTAAAAATTATATTTGACTTTGTAAATCACCTTGAGTGGTTTCGAGTTATTTTTGCTCAATAGGCAGTAAGGATACCTAGAATGTTTATAAACAGGGAAGTTATATCATGAAGTGTGTTGATTAATTTGGCATAACTACCTTTGAGGCTAGGAACTAGTTAGAAAATTATTAAAATATTTGGGTAAAGCATTTCTCAAAGTGTGCTTCACAGAACACTAATTCTTAGAGGTTCTAAGAGCTATTGTTTTTTTTGGTTGCTGTATTAAAATAAGATTGGGAATTTTGTATTAAATAAACTAACAAAGTTTCTTTATTGGAAGACATCTCTGCTAATGAGTATTTAAATCTCTACAATGGGATAAAGCATGTGGCATTTTTGAAATGCATGTAAACACACAGAAACTCCTCTTTTTTTTGAAGAAACTTTCAGAGGGCCAGTGTTCTCAAATGCTCTCAAAAATGCTGGTTTGATTATAAGTGATGGAGAATACTAGGAATAATGAAAGAAAAGAATTTAGGAATATTTCTTTTGGTGAAGAAAAGTGTGATAGGATTATGGATTGGTGTAAACAATATTAAAAATAGATCCACAATTTTGAATTTAAATGACAAGGAAATAAACACTTAAAATGATGACGTGTGATTGATTAGATAGGGCAAGTAGAAACAGAGGCAAGTTCAGGTTTAGGTGAAGAGTCTAGGTGCTTACCGGCATTTGATGAATATTCTCTTCATTCTTTCCTCTCTGCTAACCAGTCAACTTTATACTCCTGATGTCTCCTTCCTTGTGAAGGACTCCTGATTAGAGTAATATTGTTGTCCTCTTTCTGACTGCCTCTTTGTTCAATGACAAGAGTGGCTTATCTTATTGGTGAATTTCCAATTTTTGGTTGGAGGAAAGGGGGATCTTATTATTCAAAGAAAAAGAGCCATGTCCTCTTGAGGGAAAGTCTGGTTTTCAGTGCTGTACTGGGAAGTGGTGCAACAATGTGCTGAACTGGAAATACCATAGTAGTATCAAAACTAAGGCATGTTCTCCAATCTAGATTTTCTCTGTATAACAATTGGTATTTTGATTTTCAACTACTTATTGTTTTTATCTGTCTCTTAGTTGGTTCACAACCTAGTAAATGGATTTCATCAGCTTCTTTGAAGCACCCATGAAGGCCATGCCACAAGTCTTGAGTTTCATACCTTCTCCATCCAAGAGAACAATTTAACCTGAGACCTTAGGATCCAAACTGTAAATTCACAGTAGAGCCAATCTAATGCACCATTTGGGACAACCGTCTTTCTCTGGTTTGGAAGGCAGATTCACTTGGTACAAATACAGCTACTGTGGGCAATTATATTACAAAGATTGTTGGTTAATTTAACATGACTAGCTTTAAGCCTAGTTTATTGTGAGCTCGAGAAAAACTCCATGAAGTATAGATGGGTTACATAGTTACATAACCAGGGAAGACCAGCAATGGACTTGGATTTTAGGGAAAACTGAGTGCATATTAGCATCGGTATATATAAAAGTGTTTATTTTGCTTCCCCTAAGATGTCCTTGTATGTCATGAAGGTCTGAGATAGGACAAGTGAGACAATATGAATTCATGTATATTCAGTGCATTTACAATGGCAATGCCTGAGTTAGCGCAAAACATAACTTTTCCAAAAGTTCCCTAGATTTTTTCCTGAGATGGGACTAGCTCAGTAACCTTTGGATCTACATCTAATTGCTGTTTACATATAGCTTTTTGCATTAAAATTTCATAAGCAACCTCCAAATTGATCAAACCAATAGAAGTATATGAGTTTTATCTTTCTCAGCTGGCTCATAGCTAGCTCTGTTCATCAATCAAGCCAAACTGTGCCCTTGGCTTATCTCACTACTGTGGTTGTAAGAAGGTAAATCTTGAGCAGTGCTCATTAACTCATTTATTTTTCCACAATGTCTCCTGAGACCACTGATCTGATATACTGTACTTCTCATCTACTAAAATTATAACACTTCCTTTTCTTGATACAATAAGATTTCCTTTCTGATGGTTATTATTCAACCCTTCTGCAAAATTAGAATGTATCTTCTACAATTTATTTCTTCCCTTGCTGAAAAAGGCCCTCTCTGTATATATTTTGTTAACATTCCATTTTCATAAATTATCACTCATCATCAATACAATATATCATATCAACAATGTTGAGGTATAATGACAGGATATCCTTTTGGATACAATACTGTATGGGCATTCAACTGCATTGTCAATAAAGTAGGCTCACACCGGTCCCAGAGAAGACTAGCCCATCCTCATGTTAAGCAATCACTTTGAAAAAGTAGATATCTAAGGTCCACTTAAATGAATTATTTTATATTGGTTTTGAAGATAGATAATGATAAAGCAGTTGAGAAAAACAAAACTTTGTATGGTATCATGAACAATATTTTATCACTTTGATGTGATCTGTTTAATAAGGAGACTAATATGCTTATTTGTTTCATACTAAAACCTGAAAATATGATATGTATTTGATTCTTCTTCCTGCCATTAAGTATTTGAGAATCCCCTAGACTCTCAGTCCTAGAGTGATAAGGTGAAATAATAGTGTTAAAGAATTTGCATCATGGTTCTACTTTAAATCATGGAAGAATAAATATAAATATGGAATTTTACAGGCTGTCACTTCAAATTGCCATTCCCCATCTTTATAAATATCCTTTAGCTTACAAAAACAAATATTACTTAGAAGAAAGAATTCTCTACTTTATTGCTATGAGAATCAGAGAAGAAAATGAGTATTATATTGTCTTATATCTGGGAGTAAAGTAACTTTCTAAAAATTAACTGATTTTGCCTTCAGTGTCTAGATATTTACCATTAATAATTTACTATGAGTATCATGACTTTAGGACAAGGATTCAGAAGGTCAGCTTATTTTTTGTCCCATGGAAAATACCTCAGGAATGAATATCAAGGGAGGAGAAATGTAATAATTCAGGTACTTTTATGATAAACAAACTAATTATAAATGTCCCCCAAACTGTGATCTGTTCAGTTTTTCAGCCCTTTAAATATTGCCTAAAATTATATTTCAAATAACTTCATGTAATTTGTTGTGGTTCTAACAAACTCAGGCATTGACATATCCAAGAATGATTCCTTTACTTTTGCATGGATTGCATTAATGGCAACAGACAAGTTGTCATAAAAGATTTTCTTGCTGTCTTTTGGTACATCTAATGTAGGGACATATGCACTAATCAGTGTCATTGTTTGAACTCCCTCCAGCCTCAATTTTAATGTCTTAAGCCTGAGGCTGACCATATGGCTCAAAAATAAGTTTTTCACCTTCTAAAAGGTCACAGTCTATCTTTAGTTACATTTTTAAAACTGCTTTGAGCTTATGATTTAAGTACCTAGGTGACTTTCAGAAATGATAAATCTTTCCTGAGAATGAATGTGACTTGTTTACTGAGGAACAAAACAAACCAAGCCCATGTATCCAAATACATTTTAATATGTTGGAAAAATATATCTTAAAAGTTATGGAATATTGAAATTTGAGGGATATTTTTAACTATTTTCACATGTAATGAGGAAGAATCAAAGTTATCAGTGACGAGTCTTTAATGTTGAGGAATCTAAATGAAGGCACAGTGGCATTTTCTTATCAGATAATGTACCTTCATCACCAGTAATCAATTAGGAGAAACAAAAGCAAGGCTTCTGGGTGGCTCAGTTGTTTAAGCCTCTGACTTCAGCTCAGGTCATGATCTCGTGGTTTGTGGGTTCAAGACCTGAATTGGGCTCTGTGCTGACAGCTCAGAGCCTGGAGTCGGCTTCAGATTCTGTGTCCCCCTGTCTCTCTGCTACTTCCTGGCTCACACTCTTTCTCTCTCAAAAATAAACATTTAAAAAATATATTTAAAAAAAAGGAGAAACAAAAGCAATGTATTTTAAAATTTCAAATTCTGGATTGGAACTGCCACAATTGTTGATTTTTAATAATTTTTCTTTGATTTTTTACTATTTTCTGATTTTACTCACATTTCAATATAAAATTCTTGACAAATGAGAAAGCAGAAATTCCTCTTTTTTTTTTTTTTTTTTTTTTGTACTCTGGGTACTATTTCTTAATCCAAAACACCAAAATTAGTAAAAGGAAAAAAATGATTATCAGTTGCAAGTTATTTTACATTCGAGAATTTAATAAAATGATATGAAATGAAATAAAACTTTTCCTAAAAATCATTATGTTCAAAATCTAAAACACAAAGTCTAGATGAACACTTCATTAAGTGTCCAAAGTGTGTTCAGGACCTGAGGGATTTCCCCTGCCTTCTTCAGACCAGATGCTCCCAATCTTTGAGTCACTCTGGTCTGAAGAAGGCAGAGATCAGAGACATACTCTCTGAAATGTGTAAATTGTGTAGTTATCACAAAAACTCTACCCTGGATGCCTACAAATCTGCAGTTTACCTCCTACTGTCATTTCCCATTCCTTCATAAGATTCTCTGACTTAAACTTTGTTCTCCGTGTAAGTACTTCAGCCTGACCCACATCTAGGGTAGAGATGCTGATCATTTATTTGGTTCTTGCCAAGCTCATCATTTCAATAGGAACTGATTCTTAGACACCTAAGACTGCCCCAGTAATATCTAAATTTAAGTTACCTTCCTGAAGGATGCTATTTCTCCTAGTCCCGCTCACAGTTGTTGGTTGCCTTATTTTTTCTATTGGTCAGTTGCTAGACTCCTTCCATGCATACTGGCCAAGTATTCACACAGACAAAACCCCAACATAAACATGCCTTTAAGAATATATTTTATGAGTGTTTTCTTAATACTTGGAATAACATGAATGTATTTTTTAAGATCAATATATTTTCACAGGTAGTTATAAGGGTGTTCCTTCTCATGGGATTGAAATGAGATTAATAGACTGTCAATACCTGAAACTAATATTGCACTGTATGTTAACTAACTGGAATTTAAATAAAAACTTAAAACTGTCAATAATTTTCTGGGTTTTTTAAAGGCAAGTCAGGCCAATATCTACATGCCCCTTCCCAAAAATATGTGACTAGAGTGGGTAAGAATAGTGTGTTCTGTCTGTAAAACTTCTGCTGAAAGATTTCTTGGTGAAAAATTTATCCTTGGTTTTTGTTGTTGTTGTTTAAATAAAAAATTAAAGAAAACAATTATCTATCAGCATTCCAAATGAGTTAATAGACCCGGGTGACTGAATGCCCTCACTGGATCAACATCCTAAATTTACAATCACTTATCTGAGAACTCATCCAACACACACACACACACACACACACACACACACACACACACACGCATGCTCTATATATCTTGTGATTACAACAATCAAAGTATAGTCTAATCATGGAAAACAACTACAAGTTTGGGTGATGTTTCATAAATAAATAATTTTCTTAAAATACATACTTACAGAAAGTCATACAAATTATAAGATTTGTATCTGACAAACTATTATAAAATGAAAACATCTATTCATTTACATCCAAACAAAAAATACAATATTAAAACATTCCCAGAAGATTCCTCTTTAACCTCTCCTAATCTCTATATTCCCTTTCCTCAAAGGTAACACCACCTTAATTTCTAATACAACAGATTTATTTTGTCTCTTTTGAACAGTATATAAGTGGAATCATATGATATGTATTAGTTTGTGTCTGTCTTCTTTAGCTTAACATTAGATTTGTAAGATTCATCCACATAGTTTCATGCAGCTGAGTCTGTACATTTTCATTATTGTGGAATATTCTATTGTTTAAAAAAAAAACAATTACCCATTCTAGTGTTAATAAACTATTTGGTTTTCTAAATTTTAGCAATTAACTAAAGCAGCTATGGAGATTCTATACATATATATTGGCCCATATATATTTACGTTTCTGTTGAGTTTGTGCTTAGGAATGGAGTTAGTAAGCCAGAGGACTAGCATTTTTTCAACTTTATGAAATAATGACAAATGTTATTTGAAAGTACTTGGACTTACACTCATACCACTAGTGTAGAGAATTCCAGTTGCACTATATTTTCCTCCACACTTTGAATTTTCATTCTGTTTAATTTTAGCAATTCTGAACAGAGCATAGATTGTAACATTTTTATTTTAATTTGCCTTTGCCTGGCAACTAAAAAGAGTCTCTTCATATATTTTTTTCTTTATATTTAGGTATTCTCTTTTGGGTAGAGTGTTTGTTAAAGTCTGTTGTCTAATGGATTGTCTATTCTGTCTTTGAGTTGTTTTTATACTCTGGACTTAAGACCCCGGGAGTCATACATATGGACAATTGTCCTACTTTGTCTTTCATTCTCTTCATTTTTTCTATTAATGAAGGGTTTATAGTTTTAATGTAATCTAATTTAAATGTTATTTACTTTGCAACTCACGCTTTTTATTACCTGTTGAAGAAATACTTTTTCCTTATCATGAAGATAGTTTTCCATATCATCTTTTGGAAGTTTTGTTGTAATTATTCAAGTTGATGGAAGGTAGAAGATGCATTTTTCTGTATTATTCAATTATTTTATTATCTTTTTGAACAGAATATCCCTTCCATTTCCTCTGAAGTTGTATTTTTGTCATAAACCAAGTGTCCGTTATGTTTGAATCTCTTTCTAGACTCTTTAGTCTGTTTTATTTGCCACATTTTTTTTTCAAAAACTCATGCTGTGTCAAATACTCTATTGTGATCATTTTGATATCTGTTCAGGCAAGTCTTCCTAATTTGCCCTCCTGCAGGATTATTTTAACTCTTTTTGGCTTTTTAAATATATTTTTGGTTAGCTTGTCATTTTCCCTAAAATAAAGGTTGGAATTTTGACCAATACTGGAATAAAGCTATTTATTCAATAAATATTTGGTCAATTTAGGGAGAGATGATGTCTTATTAATATGGCACATACAGTATTTAATATAGGTCTTCTTTGATTTTATTCCTCATATTTCCCACCCTCTTTTTTTTCTTCCTGACTTACTGTACTGGCTTTTATTGCAACTTATATAAATGATAAATCAAAGTTTGAAAGTGCTCATTCTTGTCTTATTTCCTGATGACAGAGGAAAGCTTTTAACATTTCACCATTAATTATGAAATTTCTTCTCGTTGTTTTAAAAATACCCTTTATCAGATTATAAAAAGTACTTTCTTTCTCTATTGCTGAATTTTTATTATAATGATGATGATGATGATAATGATGACTGTTAAATCTTATCAGATGTTTTTTATGAAAATCTCTAAAGAGCAATTTTATTCTTTATTCATTTGTACACTCAATTATTTTTTATTTTCAAAACACTTCCACAACAGTAAATATTCTTACAATGTAATTTATAGTAGTACCTTATTTTTGTAGTATATAAACATGCCATTTCCTATTTATTCAGTTCTTAGCTTTCTGAAGTTTAGGCTGACTCAATATGTTTAGGTGACATAAAAAATACTGCTAACATCCAGTTCTATATAATTTTGGGCACCTAATTTTTTCCTTAAAATTTTTTCTTGATATAGACGTATTGAGTCAGATCATATATATTCTTAATTCTTTAGCTAAATATTGTGAAACTTCTAATAATAATTATACTAACCAGCCCTTCAGCTGGTAGTATCTAAAGCTATTCCATCTCCTTATACTAGTTATTGCATTTTAAAATATTCTTTGCAGCATGCCATGTGAAATTGGTATCTCATTTTAATTTTCATTTTACAATAGACTTTTTAATTGGAAAGAGATATACAACTATTATTTGCAGAACTATTAATATTAAATTTTGGCTTATGAAAGAGATAAATCTGTAAAATAGGTAATAGACCAAAAAGCTTGTTGCCTCAACTTAGTGGGGGTGATGGCCTCACTTTCAGAAAGTTCTAAGCATCAAATACTTTTGATCTGGTTCCAAATCAAAATTTTCTCATTTTTCATAAATGATTATACAAGATGTGAGCTATATAAGCAAAATTTCTTTTAAGTTGCCCTTAATCAATCTACAAAGAGAATTAGATTGTAAAATTGCATTTGATGCATAAAATATGTCCACCTTTAAATCCAAAACATGATATAATCTCTTACTTTTCATAGAGAACCTTTAACATTTTAAACATATTATATAAAAGACCAGTGAGTGATATTTTTACATTTCTTCTAATGATAAGTTGTTTATATCATTCATAACACTAATTCTTGTTCATGTACCATGAAATGCTTCAATTGAGACCTTTTTTTAGATTAGCATTTATTTCTCAGTTCTCTGGTCACTTTTGCCATTACTTCATAGATGATTTCACAACAGAAATGCTGAAGAAGCAAATTCACCTGGCCTCTACCTGAACTACAAACAATATCCATGCATTATTTTACATTCTGTGTTAAATATGAATCTCTAAGTGCAACTCCAATCGCTTCACCAAGATGCAGAAGGATAACATTGGTAATTTATAGCTCCTTCTGATAGAGAAGAATATTATATAAAATGTAAGGGGTGGTTCCCAGGTGCTAGTTTCACGGTGATTTACAATATGATGTTGTTTCCTTGCCTTTTACTGCAGGGAGTTAAATAGGAAAAGACTGATTTTGCTACTGTTGTATTTAATCAAGATTTTTAGAGAGTGAAAGACAGCTGTCAGTTGCTACGTGAAATGCATGGTGAAAGAAACTTTTATTAATTTTTACATAGTAGATTCAAAGTAATTTTTATTTCCTTCTGTGAGATGCAGGGCTTAACTATATGATCACATTTTTAAATGGATACACTTTCAAAAGCAAGCCAAAAAAAGCTTTGGAAATAAAATATGAAGCTTTTCCTCACACAGATAAAATGACAGTTACTATAGTGAGTGGTCATTTAATAATTACGATGATTATGGCCATCTAGTCTGAAATTTTCTGTAATCACATTTTTGGTTTTCTCCTGAGATCTGTCCCTTGGAATTGAAGAACTTGTATATCAATCATTTAGTATATAATGTTTTGAGCCTCATAAGAATAAAGTACCAACTTGTGTCTAGACATGCGTGGAGAATATAATACTACACAAAGACATGCATACAGAGCATACGGGCCTTTGGCCACAGTCTAGTAAAACCTCCCTATAATTCACAAATGATTGAGACAATTCTTTGGTTTCCTGGATGGATAACACATGGATAACACAGAGTTAGAGTCATTTCTAACTCTGCAGTTCCAGCCAAAGTATTTTATGTTCTTGCTGGAGGAGCCCCTGGCAATATGATTTTCTTAGCTTTAAGTTTGGTTGTATGACTGAAGTCTGTAACGGTAAACTTCTCCTAAAGAATAAGTTTCCCAGAAATTAATTGGCACTATGCCAGTGTTCACTTTTACTAACTGAATCTCCATGTATTTAATGCTTTAGGATTTGTGGCTAAATCAGTATGTATGTAATTTCCAGACATACTTTGGCTTTGTCTTATTCACGTGAGCGTTTTTCATTTATATTTACAAATGTCTTAGGCAAATGAACACCTACACTAATGTTCTTGCTTTTTTCTACTACTTGAGTAGATCTGTCCTATTTTGGAGTTCCCTTGATGTTTAAGATCATCCTATGACTGATCTCAAAAAGAGATACAAATTTGTTGCGCCAATTTCCACTTCCACCAGCAAGTTATGAGAATTCCAGCTGATATCATTGGTACGTCTTGCTGCAGTGTCTCTAAGTTAATCCAGGCTGCTGAGTTTGTTTTGTTCCTTCTGGGTCAGAATTTGCATTTTGTAAATGATTAAAGATGTTGAAAATATTTTGTATTCTTTTTGGCCTTAATTTGGATCCTCCATTATCTACTGGGGTTTTTTTTTTAATGGATTTATAGGTTTACCTGATGTAAGTTTTTCTTTTTTAAAAACAAGATATGCATAGTGAAAGTATTTTCTCATAGTTGGTGACTTACCTTTTCAATCTCTTACTGGTGCCTTTTAATGGATAGACCTTTATAGTTTCTGTATAATTTATCAATGTATATTTTATTGTTTGTGCTTATTGTTTCATGTTTAAAATCTGCATATATATATGTACACACACAGGCAGGCACACACACACACACACACACACACACACACATATATATGAAGCTATTTTCCTGTAATTTTTAGCGAAGCTGTGTATTTCACCTTTCACATTTAGGTCTATGAACTATCTAGAATTTGTTTTGTTTAGTGTGAAGTTATGATCAAAATGTAGTTTGTTCTCATATGTATACACCCATGTTTCCCAAGTTCACTGCACCTGCATCTAATTTGTGGTCAGATGGCTTTTGTGTGGGTGTTTTTCTTTTTTTTAATTTTTATTTAAATTATTGTTATTTAACATATAGTGTAATACTGGTTTCAGGAGTAGAAGTAGTGATCCATCACTTACATATAACACCCAGGGCTCCATATAGGAAGTACCCTCCTCAGTTGTGTGGGTGGTTTTTTTTTTTTTTTTAATTTTTATATGTTTATTTATTTTTGAGACTTAAAACAGGAGTAGGGGAGAGGCAAAGTGAGAACGGGACAGAGAATCCAAAGCTGGTTCTGTGCTGAGCCACCCAGGTGCCCCATGTGTGGTGTTTTCTTGATTCTCAATTTTGTGCAAGTAGTCTATCTATCCTTGAACGGACGCCATACTGTTTTCATTGCTGCAACTTTATAATAATTATCAAAGTTTTCAAGTGCAAGTCCTTCGCTGTTGTTCTTCATTATCTTTAGAATTTTCTAAGCTTCTTTAAATTTTCCATTTTCTTATGAATTCTAGAATTATCTTTCCCAACACACCATTCCCCATACACAGGAAAAACAAAAAGAACAATTTTTTGATATCATGATAGTGATTGGATTGAATCTCAAGATCAGTTTGAGAAGAATTATCAATTTAATAATTTTAAACCACCCAAACATCAGTTAGGTATCTTTAAATATTTTTCCTGCATATCTTTGTTATACGTATTCATAGGTATTTGATCATTGTATGATTTTGCAAGTGGTGTTTTTAAACTCCTGTTTACTGATATGTCATTTATAGATAGAAAAATTCACCCTTTTTAGGTGTACACTTTGATGAGTATGGACAAATGTATACAGTTGTGAAATAACTATTAGTTATTTCCCTATTGAGAAATATATCCTTATTGAGATATAGAACACTTCCATCACACAAAATGTTTCCTTGTATCACTCTATGGTTAATAGCACTCCTCATTCCTAGCCCATGATACCCACTGACCTGACTTCTATTCCATTGTTTTGCCTTTTTCCAGAATGTCAGGTAAGTAAACTCATAGAGTATGAGTATGGTGTCTGGCTTCTTCCACTGAGCATGATGCATGTATCCGAAATTTTTTCCTGTATATTGATGAATTGTATTATACTGCATGAAACTACAACAATTTATACGTCCATTCATCAGCTAATGAACATGTGAGTTGTTTGAAGTTTGGGGCTATTATGTATAAAGCTTCTATAAACATGTGAATGGACATATGCTTTCTTTCTTTTATGCCATATGGTAAATGTATGTTTAACTTTATAAGAAACTGCCAAGAAGTTTTCTGAAGTTGCTGTACCCTTATGCATTCCCATCAGCATGTGAGTTGAGTGCTTCAGTTAATATGCTTCCTTGTCAGCATTTTGTCATCTTTGGTTGCTGTTGTTTTTTAAATTTTTAACCATTTTTATAAGAGTGCAGTATCTCTGGTTGTGGTTTTAATCCCCTTTTACCTAAAGATCAGTGATGCTGAACACCTTTTCTTGTGCTTATTTGCTATCCGTATCTCTTCTTTGGGAAAGTTTCTGGGAAAACCTATCTATCCCTCATTTTTTCTGGCTTGTTTTTCACCTTATTAACAAATTTAAAGTGTCTTTATATACTTTGGATACAAATTCTTTAATGGATATATATTTTATAACTGCTGGTTCACAACTTGGTTACCAGAGGGCAGGGTGGATTTTAGTTTCTAGTTACTCCGTTAGCCAGGTGCAATTGTGCAGCAAACATCCCACAAAATGTATGCAGCAGCCACTGGGTATTTTTAGGAGGGTAACTCTTTGAGTTTATGATACTGTTAATTTCTGTTTGATCTAATTTTCTCTGAAATACATGGTGGACATTTCTTCTCTGGGTTTTAATTTTAATTGAAGAGATGGAGTTTATGAATGAGAGAACAGGATAAAGTGACAGGAAAGTACACATGGTACCAGGAGTGAAGAAGGCAAATTTACAGAGAACATTTGGGTTTTCAAAGGGATGGATTAGTGGATTTGGGTCAGTTATGGCTACCATTCTAAGAGGCTATGTCATTGGGATTGTTTATGTTTTCATCATAAAAATGTGTATATTGTTATATAAATCTGCTTTGTATGAGACATATTAAACATTTGTTGGCAATCATTCAATTCAATGACCTTCGTGATTTAAACTAAAAATATGATGCTTTAAATATGAGATTAAGCCATTTTAACATAAGGTCACATTTAAACTAATTATATAAAATCATTATGTCTCAAATTTTCCTTCTCTTAAACTTTTACTACTATTTAGTCCAGCAGAGATTTCAAAATAAATTTTTAATGTTCATTTTCTTTAACTTTATAATTAATCTATATAAGCTATTTTTTTTCTTTTTTGGCAACCTAACTAAGATCTTTGCTAGAATGTCTTTTTTTACCCCTAAGGATTCATTAGCTATTTCAGAAAAATAAAACTTGGTAGAGGAGCTAATAGAAGTATAAAATTATTGTATATGAGTTATGGAATTTATATCAAGCTAATAACAAATGGTATATTTTTATTTCTGTATATACTCACATACTGTATGCTATGTTTAATAATAGAATATAAAAGATGAAGTATTTATTTAAATATAAGCAGGTACTCCCACATATTCTGGGTAATGGTCTTGGAACCCCAACCATGTTACCCCTCTGACCAGGGTTGAAATATATAATGAATTTCAATTATATTTGATTTCCAGATAAACACATTTAAAAAATATAAATGTGTCTATTCAATGTTTGGGACATATATGTAGTATAAACTCTACTCCAGGCTCTACTGAACTCCAGATAAATTGGACCATAAGCTGTTCCTTAAGTATCACAAGTGTTAACTGAATCCCAAGTTTGGCTGCCCATCACTCAAAAGGCCAATACTCAAGAGATGAGTGTTGATGAAAGGAATTTGAACTTTACTCAGGAGGCTAGCTATCTGGGGAGAAGGTGGACTCTTGTCTAAAAGCCAACTCCGGGGGCACCTGGGTGGCTCAGTCGGTTAAGCGTCCGACTTCGGCTCAGGTCATGATCTCGTGGTCTGTGGGTTCGAGCCCCGTGTCAGGCTCTGTGCTGACAGCTCAGAGCCTGGAGCCTGTTTCAGATTCTGTGTCTCCCTCTTTCTCTGACCCTCCCCTGTTCATGCTCTCTCTTTCTCTCTCTGTCTCAAAAATAAATAAATGTTAAAAAAAAATAAAAGCCAACTCTGATGTTTCTGCCTAGCCAAGAGTGTTTTAAAAGGATGGAGGTCAGGGGCGCCTGGGTGGCTTAGTCAGTTGAGCTCTGACTTCTGCTCTGGTCATGATCTCACAGCTCATTAGTTTGAGCCCCACCTTGGGCTCTGTGCTGACAGCTCAGAGCCTGAAGCCTGCTTCAGATTCTGTCTCTCTCTCTCTCTCTCTCTCTCTCTGCCTCTCCTCCTCTCACACTCCGTCCAGTCTGTCTACTCTGTCTCTCTCTCTCTCAAAATAAATAAACATTAAATTTTTTTAAAAGGAATGGGGGTCGTTAATCAGTGCGGGGTGTAGTAGCCTGTAAATTCTTCTGATTCTATGTAGATTTAGCAGTGCCTATTTATAGTTTCCATGGCTTGAGGGTTGTGTGAGAGGTCTAATTCCTGTCCTGTGACATGCTTTCTATTCTCCTCCTAAAAAGGAATGTAAGATTTATACATACACAAGGAGGGTTCGTAAATCAATCATATAAGCGTAAGAACACCTTTTAAAGATCACCATGCTATATATGAAGAACAAGGCCGTCTCACAGGTACATTTACCTTAAGGTCTTGTCACTGTATATTTCCTATGCATGAATGTTCTTCACCAGAATCCACTCTTACTTTCTTCCAATCTCTGCTCCATCACCTTCTCAGAGTGAGACCTGTTCTGACTGTACTATTTACAAGGGCAATCCAGCCCTCACCCTGCTCTACCTTTTTTGTTTTTCCATAATAATTATCAAAAGTCTTCTTATAATTATTTATTTTATTTGCTGCTTATTGAATATCTATCCTTGCTATAATGTGAGATCCATGGAGGTACGGATTTTTCTGTTTTGTCCATGACTATACCCCAAGCATTTAGAACAGTGCTTGGCCCCTAGGAGGCATTAATAAACATTAATAAATGAACTAATGAATGCACAAATAATGATCTAAACATTTAGAGAAAAAGGTTTTTTGGGTTTTTTTTGGTGGTAGATACATGGATTTGCACAATGCACAGAAAAATTAATGTTACTAACCTATTAGAATAAGATTAAGAATGTTTCCACATGTGTGTATTTGAGTGCCACTGCAATATTTTTATTATTGAGCTCACATGATAACTCAGCTTATTTTTTCCACAGCTGCAATTTTTAATTAGTTACAAAATATTCTGACAAAGGAGCGCCTGGGTGACTCAGTCAAGGGTCAGACTCTCGATTTCGGCTCAGGTCATGATCTCACGGTTTGTGGGTTTGAGCCCCATGTTGGATTCTGCACTGATGGTGCGGAACCTGCTTGGGATTTTCTCTCTCTGCCCTTCCCCTGCATGCACGTTCTCTCTCTCTCACTCTCAAAATAAATAAACAAAAATGTTAAAAAATATATTCTGACAAAGCTTATTTCTCATTTTAGTGACTATACATATCTGAATAAAGCTTGTAATGATCTAGGCATATTCTGTAGGATATATGGTTTTAACTACCTATGAATTATTTTATACAGTGCTCTCTCAAATACCAATAGCAGGCTAGCTATGAAATGATTTATCAATATGCCACTTTGCCTCTGTGCAATACCTTGCCTCCCTTTTATTGAAACTGTAAAGATTTTGAAGATCTTCATTATATTTCCCAGTTTCTTTCTCATATGAGAAATATGTAATTATAGGGGCGCCTGGGTGGCTCAGTTGGTGAAGCTTCCAACTTCAGCTCAGGTTACTATCTCACAGTTGGTGAGTTCAACCCCACATTGGGCTTTGTGCTGACAGCTTGGAGCCAGGAGCCTGCTTTGGATTCTGTGTCTCCCTCTCTTTCTGCCCCTCCCCTGCTTATGCTCTGTCTCTCTCTCTCAAAAATAAATGAACATTAAAAATTAAAAAAAAAAATACATATGTAACTATAAGTATTAGAGTTGGGAGTATTTTCACTGCTTTTGATAAATATGGCATTAAAAATCTCTTGACAATGTTGCATCATATAAGTAAAAGTATTCTCCTTTGCACTGGTTGCTAAAAACTCATGCCATTCAGTGCACATTGGACTAACATAGTAACCTCTTTGATCCTGACTTCATAATTCTTTTTTTAGTATTCTAATTTTTTCTTGATTTTTTCATTTATTTTTAAGATGTTGTAAATGTAAATGCCTGTTTTAAGCTATATTAAGTATTTTATGGGGAAAAAAAAGAAGGACATGACTAAACAAATGGAATAAATGAAGAGTATCATTTCATTGAGCATTTTCACCTGTACACCTGACAGTATTCAAGATATCATCCCTGGCAGACCCATTCCGATCCCATTTACTTCTCAGCATTGCTGCACAGCTTCACTTAGGGACTACGTGCAACCTCCATGGGTTATAGCAATTATCAGAAATCATTCTACATAATTCCTAAAATTGTTAGAGAAATTGAATGTTCCAGAATTAGGCTACTAATTTATATAATTTCAAACCTATTACTTGCTATGTAGCATGTATTCTAATGCAGTGGTTGAGTTAAAACTGCGCTCGGTAGGGGCACCTGGGTGGCTTGGTCAGTTAAGTGTCTGACTTAGGCTCAAGTCATGATCTTGTGGTCCGTGAGTTTAAGCCCTGTGCCAGGCTCTGGGCTGATAGCTTGGAGCCTGGAGTCTGCTTCTGATTCTGTGTTTCCCTCTCTCTTTGCCCCTCCCCTGCTCTCTCCCTCCCTCTCTCTCTTTCTCTCAAAAATAAATAAACATTAAAGAAAAAAATAAAAAAGGACTACACTCAGTAATCCTAGTGCCTTAAGAGGCATGACTCCTCAATCATTTTTAATTCTCACCCAGTCCTTCTATACTCTTTTGTGGATGTTATTTATGCAAGAAATAGCTATTTTAGCTTCCATTAAAACCCTACATCATTCTAAGCCATTTTAGACATGAATTGGTCAAATCTTTGCTTCTCCAATTTTGTCTTCACTTCTGTTTGACATTTCCCTTACAGATGATAATGCATTATTTTTTAGTCACTCTCCTTTGGCTGACTAGAACTTGTGAAATTAAACATCTGAAAATCAGCAATGCTAAGGATTTTGTAAACCCACAAGAAACATTTTCTTTTCCATTTTTCTAACTAAGACAGATATTCACCCTGAGATTTAGATTGTATGACTTAGATGGACAGAAAACTTTCCACTTCAAAAAAAATTCCATTTTAATAAAAAAAAGAATACTTTTCCATTTGTGACCCCAAACCATGCATCATACTTATGGAGCTTCTTTTACAAGACCATCATAATTTTTCCTTTACTTTAAAAATTATATTCAACAAAGGAGCTAAAACATTATAGCTTACCATATATTTATGAAGGGTTTATGTGCCTTAATTTCTGGATAAGAAGTACATAATAAATATTTTTAAAACCTACATTTTTAAAAATCTCAAACCACAGGTTATGTTGTTAATTAATTTTCTAATCATCCCATTTCAAAATAATAGCTCTAATGTTTTATTCTGAGCATTTCCATTGAATTTTCTCTCACTGCATATCACATCAAAAATCTAATTACTCATTGGGTATGGGAAACCACTAGCTTGTGTAGAGAAAATGTTTAGATATGAATTAGCTTACTCCCCACCCAAGATTCTCCTTATGCTATATAATAGACAATATATTTCTGGCATAGTGTCAATATTTGTGCCTTGCAATTTATTTGATCTAGCAATTTAGGACACACCTGTGCCATAAACCCAGTATTCCATGATTTCCCCATGTCCAGCATTGTTGTTTTAGGTTTCTCTTCCTCTCTCAACTCAAATGTGAAAACTGTCATGAAACCCTTAGGCAATTCATTTGTTCTCCTTCATTGCTCTAATAAGGTTGAGTGCGTACTTCTATTTCAATACTCATGACACTGTATTTGTATTATACTTTTCATTAATATGTTTATGGAAAATGAATGGGATACAGAGCACTTCTATGAGCTGTTAAAAAAACAATGACAAATAAGACAAAGGCCCACATCTCTGGGACAATCACAGTGACTTCAAATTCTTTACATCATCAAATTCTAAGTCTATTATGGACAGATATCATGGACTACTACTCATTTTTATGCTTGTAGTATTAGCAAGTTGCTAGACATACAGAATAGAGATGATATTCAATAAATAATGACATGTAAGACTGGTTGGGAAAACGAAGAAAGGAAGCTAGCTGAAATCATTTCACGAAATTAACATTACTGTAGACAGTTTCACATGTGAGAGTATTTGAACAAACAAGTATATAGTTGGAAAGGAAGAAAAGCCTGGTATTTGACCTACAACATAGGCATCTGTGAGACTGTGCAAATTAGCACAAGGTCTCTTCACAATTATTCCATAAGAAAAATATATCTAAATCATAGTTCTTAAGTATGAAACTGTCTTAACTCTCACATTAACAGAATTTTACTTACATCTCTGTGAGGCTTGATGGGAGATTGATGTTTGTCTCTCTTACTTCTACTGCCACTGAACAGGGCTGTGCAACCTGCAAGAGCATAAGTGTTCCATGTTAACTAGAAAGAGCCCCACATACAGTTGGTTAAACAGTCAAGACAAAATCTCTATTTATGTGGGAGAGTGGGTTGAGCACCATCCCAGAAAGGAATTCTGGTTGTTTATATATATTTTTTGGAGGGTGGTTATTTGGGATGTGATTTTTTCCTCCACACCAGTTCAGAAAATGAAATCAGTAATATGCGGGGCATCTGGGTGGCTCAGTGTCCGACTCTTGATTTTGACTCAGGTCATGATCTCATTGTTCATGGGCTCAAGCCCCATGTCAGGTTCTGTGCTGACAACTGCAAGCCTGTTTGGGATTCTCTATCTCTGCCTCTCTCCTGCTTGCTCTCTATCTCTCTCTCTCTCAAAATAAATAAATAAACAATATAAAAATACTTAAAAAGCAGTAATATGCCTATCACCTGACTCTGGAAGCAAATAACTCTTTAGCTCTAAATTTGCCCAAGTTATTTTCAGTGGCTTTTGTCCAAAGGACCCTGAATTTATAGAGTTCAACAGAAAAGAAAGTAGGTAGACTTCTTTACAGATTTTCTGAGGGAAGCAAAACCTCTAGAGAAACATGGTGATTGAAAAAAAAGTTTCAAACAAAGTAGGACATAGATGGGAGAACAAGCATCTAGACCAGATCAGATCAAAAACTCCTGTGAGAAGAGAAACTAAATATTTAAATATTTAAATCAGAATTCTGTGCACATTTTATAGTTATTCACATAAAGTCTATAAAGTCGAACTAAAAGGACTTCCATATATACAACCCCCACCTCCTGTTGTGTTGATTCAGTACTTCCCAGTAATCGTCAACTATCTTTATAAAAGTCTTGAGAAGTCCCCACAGGTATTGGTGGAGATCGATGTCAAGATTGGGTTGGTGCTACTTAACTATCTGTCAGTATTCTTGTGTGTAAGGCATCAGTAACCAAGAATTCTAATTCTAACAGACTTCTGCATAGTGCCTGGATAAGCTACAGTATATATTCTGGAAAAAAGAAAACATGTGAGAGAAAGATCAAATTGAGGAATGTTATCAAATTTAATGGGAGATTTGGTAATTTACTCTCCCTAAGAAAATAGCGTTTTGAAAAGACAAGACAGATGATTGAATAAACTGGGGAGAAATGGACCATGACTGGGATGCAGACTTGCGCCATCTTGTGACCTTCAATCCCGTAAAGAAACACCTATGCTTGATCTTGATTTTTTTGCTATTCCGTACAATTATTTTTATCAACCCTAGAAAGTGTCTTTTGAATTGGATTTTAATAAAATTGTTTAAGCTGATTGTAGCTCATAGTTGAGGACTAAAGATACAGTCACTATGTCTGTGCACAAACAGAAATCTGATACTGCTTTATTTCACCTAGTAAATGTAATGAAAAATACAGGTGAAAGATAGACATTAGAGCAATGAATAAAACTGCACATAATTGATTCATGCAATTCTAGGCAGAGACTCCTTAAAACAAAGCTAAATAAATAAATGAATGAATGAATGAATGAATAAGTAAATAGGTTAAGGCTAAATGTCAATGTCTGCTTTTACACAATCCTGACTTATTATATCAGAATAGTCAGAAGAAACAAAGGTGAAATGTGTCAGAGAATTTGATAGTGTGAAAGAACTAAGAATATTATACAGATCATTCACTTCATTATAGCATTTTGTGTAGATTCCAATCAGTGTATTATTTTACAAGAATTTGTGTTTTAAACCTAAACATAGTAGCCAAAGTATGTTTTGAGATTGAAATAGAAATGAAAGAAAATTGTCTTCTTCATCAGCATTTCATCTCTGAGGGAGAGATCTTTTCACTCATTTATCCAGACTAAATAAATAAAAATAATAATTTATTTTACTTAGAAATTATTTATCCTGGAGCATCTAGGTGGCTCAGTCAGTTAAGTGTACAACTTCAGCTCAGGTCATGATCTCATGGTTTGTGATTTTGAGCCCCATGTCGGGCTCTGTGCTGACAGCTCGGAGCCTGGAGCCTGGAGCCTGTTTTGGATTCTGTGTCTCGCTCTCTCTCTGCCCCTCCAACCCCCCACCCCAACCTTTCTCTCTCTCAAAAATAAATGTTAACAATTAAAAAAAAATAAATTATTTATCCCAAAGAAAAAATAGAAAATTGAAAAAATCTGGCAAATCTAATTTTTCTCCCATAAGTAAAATAAGGAAAATTACAATCTTTTCACTGTTATGAGTATTAAGTAAGGTATTTGAGGCATGTAGCATGTGTGATCAACAAATGAGCTAGTTATCTGATCAATCCATGTATAATAAGATAGAAAAGAAACACTATTTTATTGTGATAAACTAAAGCTTAGAGATGTATGTAGTCTAATTGCTTGGATCATTTTGACATACTTGCTCTGGGTATTCATAATAATTCAGCCATTAATCATGACACAATAAACATCAAAAGTTTAAAGATAGGGGCACCTGGGTGGTTCAGTCAGTTAAGCATCTGACTTCAACTCAGGTCATAATCTCGCCATCCATAAGTTCGAGCCCCATGTTGGGCTCTGTGCTGACAGCCCAGAGCCTGGAGCCTGCTTCGGATTCTGTGCCCCCCTCTCTCTTTGCCTCTCGTCCACTAATATTCTGTCTCGCTCTGTCTCTCAAAAATAAACAAATATTTTTAAAAATTAAAAAAAATACTTTAAAGATAATTCAAATTTATAAAGTGAACTATTTGATATGTGGTATCTATCTATATGCATAGTAAAAAATGCTTACCATTTTACAATTTCATCTCACCAATAGGTGTCACTATTGGTGAGTTTAGTACAAATTCAAATTACTTGATATTTAATCACATAAAGTAATATTAAATGATATCAAGGGAATACAAATTGAAAATTTTCAAGAAATAAAATGAAGGAAAACATTGCAGAGTATAACTTTCTAACTAGGAATTGTTAAGTAATCACAAATAAAGAAGTATAAACATGGATATTATTGCTGGTATGCTACAATATACCCATGCTGTGCTTAATGGAATTTAATTTTACCTTCAATATCTGCAAAATAAGAAAAATAATGGGTGTTCTTATCATCTGTAATCTTCATCCTCTGGGATAAACATATCACTGAATGAAATACAGGGTTCATATTCTTTCTTAGTTTCGGTTTAGAATGATCAATCAGTGATGTGCATGCACATGTAGGTGGTGTGTGTGTGTGTGTGTGTGTGTGTGTGTGTGTGTATGTGTGACAAAGCGAGAGAGAGAGAAAAAGAGAGAGAGATTACATTATTTTCCAGAATTCACCCTATTAATTGTCTTTAAGGATAAATTGACTTTTTCTTCCTTTTTCTGGCCTGTACACCAGAACGATGGTATTCCGCAGATCTATACCTTTGCCTTTACCAATAGTGTAGATGTTTCTTAAAATCTCATCAAAAACCAAAAACCATTTTTAAAGGAAGCTATCTTGCCCAGCTTTCCTTGATTGTGATTTTGGTCTTTTAGGCAAACACACCTGCATATCTCTGTCCAGCAGCAGCCATCCCCTTCAAGGAAGATAGAAACATCAAAGAGCCTAAATGCCTCCAGATAATCAGAAGAAAGGTGATTATCAGGTCTCTGAATAGCACTAACTCCCTTCCCTAACAAAACTGTTAGCCTTGCTGTAGTCTTCTCCAACTTGAAAATTATACCTACTTGAAGAGGAAAAAAAGAGAATGATTGTTGACTTTATTAGAATGGCCTTTTTAAAATCTCAGAACACTTTTTAAATAATTTTTCCTAAATGTGAAAGGAAAAAGATGTAGAATAAAAGCAAATGCAAATAACTCCAATATTCTGCTTAGTCTATTTGTTCAGAAAGTACAAAAGCTACAGCATGATACTTGAAAATGACAGTTGGTTAATTTGGGAAGCTGTGGTATGTTTCTACTAATTTATATGTATAATTAATTATTAAGATTCCTCTCCAACTGGAAGTCATTATATAATTGTACTTCTATCAAATTATGTTCTAATTATTTTCTTTTATTGGGATTGCCTTTTTTTCTTTCAGATTTTCGACTGTTGTCATATTACTGAAGTCTGAATGGAACTTTTGACCATTTCATGGTTCTAAGTGATACACATAAGTACAGGATTTAGCATTTCTGGTGATATGCATGTAACAGAACATTAAACTGATCTGGATTGTTTGATACATATGAAAATCCCTATGTAATGAGTAAAAATGTTTATCAATTGGACAATGTACTTCATTACTACTCAGTGCCATTCTTCAAAATACCAAATGGGAAACCTTGTGCCAGTTGCCATCTCTCACTAACTTCTGTCCTCTGAATCAATTTCCTGCCCCTTCCCTTCTCTGTCAGTTTTTTCCTTTAGAGGCAAGTGGTTAACAGTTTGACTCTGGAGTCTTATTAACTTGGCTTTAAAGTCAAGCATTGCCACTTTCCAGCTATGCACACTTTGATTAATTTTTTAACTTCCCCAAGCTTCATTTTTCTCTGCTAAGTAACATAAGAAGAATGGCAACCTCCTCACTGCTATGAGGGTTAAGTAAGGTCTCTGAGGCACATAGCACAGCAAGTGGCCCCTCATATGTGGTCAACAAGTGAGCAATTATCAGATTAGTCAAGGTGTTACATTTCCCTCCTAATTATTTCTTCAATCTGATGCTCTTTGTCTCTATCTCTATTAAAACCAAATTACTTCAGGCTCTTACTAGCTCTCCTGTATCATTCTAGTAGTGTCATGACTAGTCTCCTTTTCCTTTTCCTTAAATGTTCCAAAGTATCTTTCCAAAGCAAGTATCTGATTTTATAATCTATTTTGTATGACTCTCCAGCTTCTACTACCATCCTCTTCATCCCAATTATTGTCATCCCAATTATTACTTATATAATATTATTATTCAAAATATTTACGTACTCTGATTAATACGCTATATACATGATCTACTATGTTACAGGAATTATGAAATATAAGCAAAAACAGAAAATAAGATGAGACAAATATAATCAGAAAACAGTGTTTGTCTTCAGGCATTCCAATGAATTATCTTGCACAATCCCTTAGTGGGACACATTCAAACTTGGAGGTTCCTGAGAAGATTGCTAGTGATTCAAAGCTTCCTAGCAAGCATATATATATATTCATACTTTCTTTGTTTTTCGCCACCTTTCCCTTAAATGTTATGCCCTAGTAACATAGAACAATTCTGCTGCACAAACTGTTGTTTGTAGTCTGGGTGACTTTCCTATTCACACCCCTGGAGCACACTCTCTAGACTACAAGGAAGATCTATATATTCACCCTTCATTAACTTTCTCCTACTTCTGCTGCATGCAGATTTTATTATATCTTCTTCAATATTCGTTGTAATATTATGCATAGTCCTGGGTTGTAATTATTCAGTTACTTTGATTAATCTTTTAGATTGGATTTCTTACAGGAAAGAACTGATATTTTTTTCTTTGTATTACCGAATAATAACAATTACATAAATATTGATGGAATTAAATTATTCAGTATATATCTGTTGAACTAAAGTGAACCATTTTTGAGATTTCTTTGATGATGATTATATACTGGACTGTGTGTTTAACTCCTATTGACACTTTTTAACACTCAGAAGTATTTCCTCTATAATATTGCATTTGGTTTTTCAAGCCAGAGTTGGTTTCTTGAAATTATTCTTCTACCTGGTACTTACATATACCAGTGTTTATCTCCCTAGATAGAAATGTTTGTTTTACATGTTTGATTTTTCCCAAGAAAACTTGACTTTATTCAGGACAAAGATTGTATCTATTTCTAACTTGTTACAATATTGTTTCTTGATTGAATCAATCAATAAATAACCAAAGGAATGAATAAGAAGATCATCAAATGATAACTGAATAATTCAAGATTCAATGATTTAAATGTTCTCCTTTTTCTCTTATAAATTAAAAAAAAAATTAATGTTTTTATTTTTGAGACAGAGAGAGACAGAGCATGAGCAGGGGAGGGGCAGAGAGAGGGAGACACAGAATCCAAAACAGGCTCCAGGCTGTCAGCACAGAGCCCGAAACGGGGCTTGAACTCACGGACTGTGGGATCATGACTTGAGCCGAAGTCAGACGCCCAGCCGACTGAGTCACCCAGGCACCCCTATTATAAATCTTAAGAGTGTTTGAAATGTTCTACAGCATTTACTTAGAGAAGGAAAATAATTTATGTTTCTCTGTTTGGAGTCAGTAAGACCTAATTCACAGTGTATTATAACATCTGTACATACCAAAGTTTCAACATTTATTTTAATAACATATGAACAGAACTCAGAATTAAGTATTTAAGTTAAAAACTGGGCTAAAACAATAAATAAAATCCTGAATTTTTTTTCTAAGTGTCCTCATATTTGCTTCAAATAAAATCATAATCATCAATATTGTCATCCCAATTATTACTTATATAATATTATTATTCACTTAATCTAAATATTTTTGTTGTGAATACATCCAGCCTATTGCTCATTATAGATTAAAGGCATATGCAAAAATGAAATTAATCTATAACCAAATGAGAGATATATTACAACATCATACTTTTCTACTCTTTTTTTCTCTAAGTAGCTATAAAAATGGGCACAGTGGCTAAATGCCATGTTTCTTAACACGCTATTGGCCATGTCTCATATAATATTATTGTTCCTGGTGGGCTCTTTAAACTTAATTAAAACGTGCAGTTTTGCTACAACTTAGAAAATAAATCTGACATGCTATAATTCAAATGTAAGTACACTCCTGGTGGCTATCAATAATTGGTGAAGCAGAGAAAGGTCTTTTTTTTTTTTTTCCAAACTGTGCCTTATGAAGGACTGTTATGCAGTAAAACCCCATGTTTTACTAAATTCAGCTATTTTATGATTTTATCCTTACTGTATAAATTCTTATAACTAGGACTCTAATATCAGGACATAACCTAATATATCAGGTTATGGTCTTAAGATGCATGAAGTTTAAATCCAATATTTTTTTAACATGATGTAATTAACCATATAACTGATTAGTTACTTAATCATTGATTTCATGGTTTTAGAATAGCATGATTCATTTAATAGGTGGACAACTCTGGAAAAATTATTTAACTTCTCAGCAGCTCATTGTGTTCATCTGCAAAAGGGGGATCCCAGCAAAACCTCATGTGGGTTCATAGAAAAGGACATATTTATTATTTCCTACATTCTGACCACCCTGAATTCAATTCACCATGCTTGTCTTGAATTAAGTAAATATGAGTAGAAGAGAATGTAATTTTGGGTTGCTTATATCAGATAAAGATTTTATTGTATTTGTCCTCTAATGAACAGTCACAGAATTTGAATCCCAGACTCTGATTAATAGCTTTTGAAGACTGAAATTAACTTAGGCAAAACTTTGATGGATGAGCCTAAATTTATTTTTCTCTGGATTCATTTATGGTTAGATGCTGGCCTCCTGAGACTTCATTATCCAGGGTGATGGGGTCACATGTGAGATCTACTGAACAGAGTCCTGCCTGCTTCCTTAGGGAGGAAGATCAGACAGACCCAAGAGGAAAGGCATCATGTTCGAGCCTTGAGCTTCCATAGCAGGAAAGAGCAGAAATTGAAACAGGAGGCAGGAATACAGAAGGGAAGAAACAGTGACCAAATATTGGAGCAGAAAGTTTGACTGGTCATAGACTGCTGCCAAACTTGGTGAATAACTTACATATTTTTCTTGAAAACTAGTAAAGATAAAACAAAACACTGAATTTGTAGATGTGGATCATGAATATGGTCGGGGTGTATGGTAATTTGATTATCATGCAAAATGTAGTCACAGGCCTCGGATGTCAGAGAAGGGGCAGTCTCATTTAATCTCCTAATGGGGAACAAGCCACTCCTCAAAGGAGTGCTGTAGTCAGAGTAATCAGGAAGGATGCCTGGCAGTCCAAACAACAGATGCCACTCCATGATTTATTTTCCCACTACTAAAGCTACACTAATGCATACATTAGCACCCATTCATTTTGCCTATTATCAGTCAGTCAGTGCTATGATCTGAATATTGGTGTACTCCCAGAATTCATATGTTGCAATACTAACCCTTAAAGGTGATGATACCAGTTGGTGGGTGGGGTCTTTGGACCATGACGGTGAAACTCTTACTATAAGATTGACTCCAGAGAGATCCCTAGTGCCTTCCACCATGTCGAGATACACGAAGTCTACCACCCAGAAGAGTGACACGCTCTCTGCCTGACACGCTCACTCCCTGATTCAGCATCCAGATTACAAGAAATGAATTTGTTGTTTAAAAGCCATCCAGTCTGTGGTATTTTGGTATAATAGCCCAAGAGACAGATACTGTCTCATTCTTTGAAAGACTAATCTCTCCATTTGTAGTGTCAACTCCCTTTCTTCTGACCTTTATAAAGGCCCTTTTAGTGAAGAACAAGGAGCTGTATCAAAAGCTGCTGAGAGCTTTAGGAAAATAAGTGACAAAAAGTGCCTCTCTACGAAATCATGCCTATTTGGTTTTCTCATTCTTAGATTGTTCCTTCTTAAAATCCTTTACTGCCTGTTTCTTACCCAAGTTGTACTTACAGGACTTTCTCTGTGTCCAGTCCTGAATGTTCTTATCGTACATGACCAATTTATCGACTCTGACAATCCTCCACACACACTCCTCTCTTTGAGGGTCAAGTCTGTGCATTCTACCACCTACTGAATATTTCTATACTGATTATTTTCCATGTATCTTCAATTAAATGTCAAAATATAGTGATTAATCTTCCATAACTCTACCTACTATAAACTGCTTTTTCTTCTTTCTACTGTAATTGACAAAACACACACTCACTCACTCAAGCTAGAGACCTGGAAGATCTCAGTATTTTCCTTTCTTCCTCAAGTAATCCATCACAATTTTCAATGATTCCACCAAAAATATATATCTTGATTTCATCCATATCTCTCCAACATTATTGCCACTAAATCCTTACATGGTACCATCAACTTATATGTGTGTAACTGTATCCTCAGGAATTGGTCTCCCTGTTTTTACTCTTGCTTCCATTCAATATATACTTAATGTAGTGACCATGAATCTAAAACATAAATTGGAGCATGTCCATTTTTCAAAATGCCCAAAATCTCCAAATGGATTCTTACTGCATTTAGGAAAAAGAACAAACTCCATATTTTATATGGCTATCCAGATTTTCATAAACTGACACTGCCTATTCCTGGCTTCAGTGAATGCCCACCCAATACAATATATATAGACCCATCAATAATGTTTACCTTTAGCTCATTGCTTCCCCTAGAAAGCATTTTCTGGGGCCCCAGAGAAAATAAAATCCTCTGTCATTCCCTCTCATAATACCTGGCACTTTTGTTTCAAATAAAATCACAGTTTGTTATTAGTATTTATATAATTGTTCATTTTATTTAATAGTAGTCTTTCCATGTGTAATGTATTTAGTTTCTACTCTACTTCTATTTTCTTAAAGGTAACATTTGGTTTGGCTCTAAACTGCAACTTGGCACATAGTGGGCATTAAGAAATACTTGCTCAATGAATAATTAATAAAATTAAAGTTTCAAAGGCAAAAATACACAAAAATATTCAATCCCCTAATATAGGTTTCCTTTATCTTGAAATTTCTGATATTTCTCCTTGGTTCTAGTAATCCTCTTGTCTGTGTCTTATTAGCAACTTCTCCATCTAATGCTTCATTCTTGAATTACAGGACACTATAATAACTATATCAACATAATACTTAATTATGGAATTTGAAATTTATTTGATGCTTTAAGCATCAAATTCTAGTATTGCAATAAACCTTTATCAACTGATTTCTACAGAGATTTGTTTCCTCCTATTTATTATGTAAAATACTTTCTATGATTTTACTTACTAATGGCATCTCTCCAAGAGCTTTTTTTCTGTCCAATTCAGGATGCTATTTGAATACAGAATTCAGAATACACGTGAAAGTCTTTATGAATTCATGTCTAAGCTGAAAATGACTCTCCCCATCATGGAATGAAATATGAATACCGTAAGATACTCTTAAATTGAAACACATACAGAGTAAAATAGAGATTGAGGATGACTTAACTAGTTTTTGCTTATTATTTATAATGTATACAAGGCTTATTATTTAAGCCTTGCAAGTGATACTTTTAACAAACTTCCTCAATGTTTATTTTATCTTTTGTTGACTATCTGGTGTCTTTGTATGTCCATATTTGCTCTTTATGAAATATACCTATTAGTTAGGTTCCAATATGCCTTTGGCCTGAAATTTGATATACTATAGGATCTAAAGTGATGAAATCAAACATATAAACCCTGAGAATGAGACTGAAGTTCCAACATCTACTTCTCTAGAAGTAAATTTGTCTTCTAATACATGTTAAAACATTACTTTTTTGTGTGTGCGTGAGAGAGAGAGAGAGAGAGAGAGAGAGGGATACAGACAGCACAAACTGGGGAAGGGCAGAGAGAAAGAGAATCTTAAGCTGGCTCCACACTGGGTGTGGAGATAATGAGCCATGAGATCATGACCTGAGTTGAAATCAAGAGTCTGATGCTTAACCGACTGAGCCACCCAGGTGACCCCAAACATTACTCTTTATGTTATCTCAACCCTTTGCTTTATGCCTAATCCATTTTTACTGCCATAGAATAAATATTTATTAGTATTTTTAATTAATTCTTCCCATTATCAAAATTACAAATTATAATGTGATTGAATTTTAAAGTTACCTAAATTATTTTAAATATAATTTATTGCATAACTATACAATATAAACAGATTTTTTCACAGATAAGGACAAATTTTATTTATTTCTCAACCCTAAGAAGCTGGCTTAGTTCCTGTCATAAAGGAAATATTCAGTAAACATTGATTTAATGAATAAACAAGTCCATTTTAAGCAATCATAAAGAGAATTTTTCTTATTTCCACAAAATTCATTTTTAGTTCCATATACATTTCATATATATTTTTAGTTTCATGTATGTTTTTCATATATATTGCAGCTTCATATATATTTCATATATATTTTTAGTTTAATATATATTTTGACATATATATGGTTTCATATATATTTAGTTTCATATATATTTTGCATATAGTTTTTGACAATAAAAATTATCTCATTATGCTGTCTTGCTGAGTGTAACCCACCCCTAGTTTTTATTCAAGTATTGTCTTTATATACTTTCTGAAAAGACATCCATTATAATATCAAATTATTCAAGAAAAATAACTTCAATTTAGTTTTCCTAAGGCAAATGCATTTGTCAAATGCACCCCCGTTATTTAATTTCAACTGTCTCTAAAAGTATCTAGTATTTTGGACTCAGGGGTTGAATAAAATCCGTGTGTTCTATCGGCTTCGATCATGTCAAAAGTACACTTTATACTGACAAGCTTTCTTTGGAACATGACATATATTTTAAAAAGTTATTTCCTAAATTAATAAATTCATTAAAAATGTTTAATTTTGCCATTTAAAAAGCTCTTGGTGGTATAAGAGTTGATGAACAACTGACAACTCTATAAAGAGATGATGTGGTTTACATTAAAATGGCAATTTGTCTGCATATACATCATGACACTACTCACTGTGTGTCATAATTATAAACTCTGCTTAAAGGGACATTTTTTTTGTCTCCTAAACTTCCTTCTCTATGGAGGGAACTCAACTAACATAACATGTGAGCCCCTCCCATCCCTTCATCTCTTTCTGCCCTGAGATAAGTTGAGTGACGTGTCCAATTGGTGAATTTCAAGAGAATAGGAGAAGCTTGCCTCTGTTTCATTCTCTTTTGGCTTGGGAGCAAATGTGTTTATTTATTTCAGGGAAGAGGAAATTGCAGTGAAATGAGCCTGAGCATGTATGTCCAATTTCCTTCATGTACACTGCTGACTCCTAACCTTGTACAATAAACCCAACAAACTCCAGAGCTTGGAGGCTAAGGAGCTGAGCATCCATTTTTGGAATCATTTTGTACTGGGGAGACAGAAGTTAGATTTCAGACCCAGCCAAGTTAGATGAACCTTAGTAAATACACAGAGCTTAAAGTTAAATCTCAGAATGGTTATGAATTCACCTAAAGAATGGTGACTGTACCATAGGAAAAAGAGCTATGCAAACCTGGGGGCACTGGGTGGTACAGTTGGTTAAGCATCTAACTTTGGCTCAGGTCATGATCTCCCAATCCATGAGTTCGAGCCTGTGTTGGGCTCTGTTTTAGGGTCTGTGTCAGGCTCTATGCTAACAGCTCAGAGCCTGGAATCAGCTTCAGATTCTGTGTCTCCCTCTCCGCACTCCCACCCCCACCCTCTCACCTTCTGTCTGTCTCTCTCTCTCTCAAAAATGAATCAACATTAAAACAAATAAAAACAGAGCTATGCAAACCTGAATTTGACCACTCCTAACATAGCCTAAGACCAAACCTCCAAGGAAGGGTGATCTGCCAGCATTCTGAGGGCCAGCAATACAATGAAACCTTTCATAAGGGATACATCATTCAGCATCTGCCTTCATTGACTCACAATTTCTGAAACCAATAGAAATTTACAAAGGAGCCTAAAAATTATGAATAAATGACCCCCCCCCCCCAAGAAAAACAGAGAAATAATTGAAACTTGTAAAAGAAGTGAGAGGAAAGTAGAATGATTTTAGGTAGTTAGGCAGTAAAATCAATAGAGCTTCTGGTGATTGTGAATGTCAAGAGAGGAGTTGATTTGGAAGCCAGATTGCAGGCTTGGAGGAAAAGCAAAAGAGCAGGTTTTGTTAAAAGGGGAATAAAATAGTTTCAGGCACACAACATTTGAGGTATTTGTGAGGCATCAGGGTAAATATGTTCCAGAAATGATAATGAGGGAATGCATCCTTGAAGTTCAGCTTAGGGATACATGTTAGGGTGGGATATAGAGTTTTGGGAAAACCCAACATATAAATAGTAGTGAAAATCATGCGACTGGATAATGATGCCCAGATACAAACTACTGACTGTGATAAGGGTCCTTGGAGAGGAGCCTTGGAACAATGTGGCAAAGAGAAGAGAAAGAAGAATTGGAAAGAAAACGTAGGACATAGTTGCAGAGGGATACTAGGAGACAATAAGGTCATCCAGAATCTACAGTTTTGCACACTCAGGGCTGCATCAGATATACTCAAGTCCACCCCAGATCATTAATTATATTATCCAACAGTAATATATAATCCTAAATATATTCATTCACATCTCCATGATTTCATTTCTGAATTCAATTCAGACTTTAGAAAGGCTGTATTATTTTTAAAAATTAGGCTACCTGGAGCTTGGGTGAGAACATTTTTATCTATCCTAAATAATGTTTGAAATAAAAATTTTTAAATAACCCAAAGACCTTCTCACCTAGCATGTGAAGTCTATTATTTGAAAGCAAACTCATAGGGTGAATTATCTACAGGAATAGTTTCCTTGAAGTGTGATTTTTTTCTTGTCACGTAATTTTTAAATTTCCTTTACCATATACTAGAGAGCTTTAGAGACATGTCAGAGTATTTAGTGTAAATAAGTTATTTAGAGGAAGAATTTACATGTATCTAAGTTTTATTTCTACTACAGTTAACTGTTAAGCAACTAATTTGGATTCAAGAGCACAAACTCCTTTTTTTTTTATTTTTATATGTATGTTTTAAAGTAAATTTATTGAGTTCCTTAAAAAATCGAAACAGAATTTTGATTGCATAGGATTTATACATTACTGAGGGCAGACTGTAAATTTTATATTAAGTAATATCATTCAAGAAAATGAAATGTAATATCTCCTCATTTAATTAATTTTGAATATTCTTTACTGAATTTTAAAGTTTCACCATAGATGTCTTGTGTGTTCTTGATGAACCTTTTTCTTTTTTCTTTTTTATTTTTTATTTTTTTATTTTTATTTACTTATTTATTTATTTATTTTTTAATTTTTTTAATATATGAAATTTACTGTCAAATTGGTTTCCATACAACACCCAGAAGAGCACAAACTCCTAAAGTGAGTTTATACCACGTGGTGAACTTGACACTCAGTTTGTTTCCACTGGCAAATGTTTCATGGAAATGTTTTCATGAATTATTTTCCTCTCAAAATCAGTCTATAGTATTAACAACATTAGACTTGTAGTCAGGAAACCCTGAAATCAAATTTGCACTGTGTCACTCTGTCATTATCTATATTATTGTAGACAGGCCACTTTCACTAGTGAGCTCTCTTAAGTGTGTGTATATAAGTGATCTATATATTTCATACATCATGTCCATTGGAAAATGAATATACTTGTTTCAAGAACTGCAGTGATTCAAGCATGTTATATTGTTGAAAGATGTGCCATATTGTTTAAATATGCATAGAGAGGAACACCTTCACAAACCATGTCATATTAATGGGTAGGAAAGCTCATATATTCAGTTGGTTGATAGTTTTAGACAGTTTAAATGGAGAATTGTGTCCACTATTCATATAATTAATGCAAAATATAGACTTGCCACAATCCTAGTGAAGTTTTTAATTCAAACTCTGCATATTGTATCATAGTCTATAAAGGTAAATATATTTTGTTATTTTGTTAGCATGGTGTTGCCTGTTATTAAGTACATATGAAAGTACATATTGTTCATATCTTTACAGTTTGTTTTACAAGAGTAACCTGTTTATAAAGATTCTCAGAGTGCCACAGATCTAAGCACATCTTGGCCATAAGATAGAACATGGGAAGATGACTGTTACTTTTACCTGGGTATGTTATCATTGAGAAATATCTGCTGCTAATTTGTCAGTTCTAAAATATAGCTTTTTGCACACTGTAAATGTACCTGACAAGTAAATTGTCTTTGTTGAACAAGAATGGGCTTTGCTATTTCTCTATGATTTTTCTAACTTACCTCCTATACTGATGAAAAATAAGGCAATGTACACAATTCTTTGGGGTATCACAATCATGGAAAGAGGCGAAACATATGGAAATGAATATCTGAATTATTAAAGGTGGAGTAATAGGTTTTGTACTTTGCCAAGTGTGTTCGTGCATTAAGTCACAATGACAGAATTTTTGTTATCACCCTAAATGCCAATAATCATTATTTGTTTAAAACACTAACTTGAGAATTGAACTAAGATTTTTACCTTTCTAAACGTGAAAATTTATGCAGGTTTCAACATATTTTTAAATGCTCTCAGTATTTGCTTTTGTTTAGCTCTATTCTGTGAAAATCCTATTTTGTTAGTATGATAATAGTTTTCCACATTAAGATGGTATGTAACCGAGAATAAAAACCGCCTTACCAAGAATTGGATAACTTTACACCAAGTGCATCAGTGCTACTCTTAGGAAGGAGAATGGAAATTTGAGAGGAGTTTTTCACTACATAGTTGATAGTTCTTGAATCTGGTCACAATCAAGTTTGGATATTCTAAGACACTGTATTAATTCTAATCCACAGTGGCAAACATTAAATTCAATGATATAGAAATAATGTGAAACAAATTTTTGTAGTAAGTATAGTATTTGGCAATTTGTTTTGGTATCAAAATACATGAAGGATGCAAAAAAAAAAAAAAAAAAAACAGAAAATATCCAATGATATTTGCACATATCTGGAAATTTGTTCAACCTAATGATTATATTCATTAATACAGGTCTTAGAAAGAGATATAGAAAGACTGAAACTAATACTTTTGATAGATGTTGTCAAAAGATGTGCAATTGGTCATGGAGCACTTTCCAGAAGAGTATAGGATAAAAGCTTAACGATCAGACCAGAGAGGAATAGCTCACTGACAGCTGGGAAATCATTCAACTTGACAGTTTTTCATAGATAAAACAGACAAAAAAAAACCTCTTAGTGAATCTTGTTGGGTAGGCAGTTCAATATATATCAATCTATAAAAAAGAATTATAGAAGGAGAAACTAAAATAAAAGCAAATAAATAGCAGAGGAGGAAACACTTTCCAATTCATACTTATGAGGCCACCATTATCTTAATACCAAAATCTGATATCTTAACACCAAAATCCTAGTAGTAAGAGAAAACTGCAGACCAATAACCATCATAAACATAAACCAAAGCTCTTTAATGAAATATCAGCAGGTTAATTATAGACATGTATAAAAAAGACACTACCTCATAACCAAGTACAGTGTATCTGAGTTATCTGAAGTTGGTTCAATGTTCAACCGCCAATTAAAGTAATCCATCATATTTATAGACTGAAAAGGAAATTCATATAATTATCTTTAATTGAAGCAAAAAAAATCGATGAAAGTTGCTATTCATGTTTAGTGAAAACTTTCATTAAACTGAAACTGGAACTGATAAATTGAATGTTGTAAACTGGCATCTAATAGTATTCTTCATGGTAAAGACAAGACTTTCTTCCTGAAATCAGAAACATTTCAAGAATGTACATGGCACCACTTCTTTCAACTTTTACTGAGAAGTGTAATAGGGCAAAGACATAGTTGATACATTATTACACTAGAAATGTAATATGACAAAATAGAACAGATGACATAAAGAATGAAAAAAAATGAAAATACATAATTGTGTGTAAAAAAAAAAAAGAACTAATTGAAAACCTACTGAAATGAAAACGTGAGTTTAGCTAGGTTGTAGAATAAAAGGTCGATATATTAAAATTAAATGTATGGTTATGTGCTAGTAATAGACAACTAGAAATTTAAGTTAAAATAGAATACCATTTGCAATAGTACCAAAACCATGAAATCATAAAGATAATATGCTACATATTATGACATTAATGAGAGCAATTAAAGATATCCTAAATGACTGGAGATATATACTGTGGCCAAGGATTATAAAACAAATCTCTTCAAATTAATCTATACATATAATAACAGTAAAAATTTCAGCAAATATTTTTGTAGATTCAAGCTGATTCAAAAATTTATAAGGAGAAGCAAAGCTTCTAGAATAGCCAAAATAATTTTGAGAACTCACACTACCTGATTTCAAGACCTATCATACAGTTAAATTAATCTTGTATGGCATAATATAAAAATTAATGCACACATCAATGGAACTGACATGAAGTGTTGATAAGTGGAATCATCCATTGTATACATTGTGGTATGATCCACCAAATGGCATCCATACAATTAAATACTATTCAGCAACATAAAGGTACTGAAATAATGACATATATAACAACATAGATGAATATTAACAGCATTATGCTAAGTTAAAAAAAAAAAAGCCAGGCACAAAGAGTATACACTGCTTCCATTTACATATGGTCAATTGGTATCCAACTAGGTTGTGAAGGTAGTTCAATGGAAAAAGGATAGTTTTTTTTTTTGTAATAAATGGTGCTGGAAAATTGGGTGTTTTATGCAAACAATGAAATACACCATACCTTCCATTATATGCAAACATACAAATAGCTACTTGAAAGATATCCTAACTGAAAAAAATCTACAATTACAAAACTTCTCAGAGAAAACAGGAAAATTTTTGTGACTCTGGGTTATACAAATATTTTTAAGGACACAAAATCACATATCAGAAAAGAAAAAAAATGATCATTTGGATTTCATCATAATAAAAAAACCTGCTCTTCCAAACACTCTGTAAAGAAAATTAACAGGCCACAGACTGGGAAAAATTACTTGCAAAACATATATCTGAGAAGGATCTTGCAGCCAGATTATATAAAAAACTCTTGGAACTCAATAATAATAATATGACAGACCAATAAAAAAGTAGAAAAATATTTGTACAGACACTTTACCCAAAACTAGGTACTAAAGGCAAATATGCATGTTTAAGGACATTTAGCATTATTAGCCATTAAGATAATGCAAATTCAAACCACAATGGTTTGCTACAATCACAGGCTTCTAGAATGGCTTAAATTAAAACAACAACAAGCAAAATCAGGTGACTGGAATTGTTATTTGTTGTTATTTGGAATGTAAAAATGGTAGAGTATTTAGGAAAATAGTTTTTCAGTTTCTTATAAAATTAAATGTCCACTTACACACTTCCAGATTAGCCAAACTACCCCCACTCCAAATATTTACTTAAGTGAAATGAGAACAAATACCCACACAAACACTTGTTCATGCATCTTTGTAGAATTTTTGGTTATAATAACTTAAAACTGGAAACAACCCAGGTGTCTGTCAAACTGTGAACAGGTAAACAATAGTGGTATATCCATATGGTGGAATACTATTCAACGATGAAAACATCGGATCCCTGATTCATGCAACAATTTGAATGAATATCAGTAGCATTATGCTATGTAACTCAAGACATAAATAGTAGACACTGCTTATTTCCATTTATATGATTCTGGAAAAGGCAATAGTGTAGAAACAAAACTCAGATCAGTGGTTGACAAGAGCTAGTAGTAGGGAAAAGAGCTTCACTACAAGTAGCAGGAAGACTATTTTGGAGGTGGTGGGACTGCTTTTATCTTGATTGTGTTGTGGATTTCTAATTATATGTATTTGTCAAAACACACTCCTATTATATGCATTTAAATGTACATCTAAATATGGTGCATGTTACTCCCATAAATTATTCCTTAATCACACATGACTTAGGAAAAAAAGAATTATTTTTTAATGTTAAAAAAAAAAGAAAATTGAGAAATTCTACATATATGGAAATTCCAATTTCCATATATTGAAAAACTCTGTTATAGAGTTCTAGTTTGTAGTTTTCCTTTTATAGCCTTTTTACATGCTGTTTAGGTATTTTCGTATGTCTTCTGTAAACTCATAGTCCATTCTAGAGAATGGTGTTTGTAACGCAGAGGAAAGGGGAGGGTAGGGGGTAAACCATAGGCCACACCACAGGTGGGTTTTCCACACTGAGTTTAGGAAGCTTGCACATTCAGGGAACCTTCATATTCTTCCTTCTTGGGCACTCTTTTTCCTAAGAATTATGATGTGTGTTTATAATCACCAAGCAGATAGGCTATGAATGGAGAGCTAGGAGAGGGACCTGTTGTTGGATCTATTTATTATCTGATCCCTGTTCCAGCTGATTATTAGTGTCCCCTGCTCTGGTGCTAAGCAGTGATGCTTTTCTTCCCCCCCTCTTAGTACTGGCAAGGCAATGATGCACTGATGGTAGGAAGGCAGAAAAGAAACACGAAAATGAGTAAAAAATTCTCCCCCAAATTGTATCAGTCTTCCTGTGGCATTTCCCAGATATTATTGTGGGAAGAAACTAGCAGACCATGTTCCTTCACTACTTGTATAAGAAAAGAAACTGAATAAGCCCTTCATTTGAAAATACACAGTTGAACTTAGGTTAAACCCTGACTATAGAAAAGTTAGCTCTCACTATAACAAAATAGTGGAAGCACTGCGTATGGATGTGACGAGGTAGATATTCTCTAATAAATTCATTTACCTATTTTAAATATTTAATACTCCACATATTACTTTCCTTAACATCAGAATATTTAAAAGAAGTGAACAAAATTGAAACAAGAACAATCAAACTATATTGGAAAGATAGTATTAATAGAATTTTGTGACTGATTTGATATATACACAGAGATCAGAATTCCAGAAACAAGTCTGAGCATATATATATTATATTCTAAGGTATAGAGTCTTTTCTTATGTAAGACAGTTATTAATTAATTAATAATTAAAACAGCAGCCTAACACCAACTTAATTTCTTTTAAGTTGAGTCTCTTAGCCAAGCAAATTTTGTCATTCCCTAGACTAATGTCTGGTTTTAAAATACACTTTTGTACTACCACAACCACATCTTTTTTACAAAACATAAACTACCACTCTCAATAGTTTATCAAATTCTGACTTATTTTTTTCTTTCTAAGGCTTCCAAATATTACCTGTGCCAAAATAACTTAACCTTTCCTCTCTACAGTTTATCTAAATAAGCTCATTCCACCTTTCTCATATAAATAAAAGTCTTCCCTGCCTCAATTCTATGACATTGAAATCATACCTCACACCCTAAATAACCTCGACTTTCTTTCTTATTATTAATAAATGAATGCATAACATTGAAATACAATCTTCTTTTATCAGTTAAATGTTTTGAGAATTAATTTTCCAAGACTCAAGAAGCATCACTTGGAAACTGGCTTCTACACACACTTAACCATGAATACTACTCCTTCTTTCCAATTTGCAATATAGGAAGTTTCTTCATATACCTGTGATTGGAATCACATAACATTTTGTTTTCAGGACAAAAAGTAAGTTTACATGTGTCCTACAGATTGTAGATCATGATTAAATTAGTTCTGGCAGTTTAAGTGATCCCTCAGATTGAAACATGACTAACTTTTAGAATGAGAAAATTAGATAATAAGGAAACAAGACAGTTTTAAAATCTTTATAATATTAATGATTTTTACTTTTTTCAAGTTCCAACAAATTATCTGCTACAAGGATGATGCTCTCTAATGCTCTCTCTTCATGGTTAAAAACTTCATTGTCAGTGGTATTGTAAAAGACTATGATAAGAACTATGGGGCGCCTGGGTGGCTGTCAGTTAAGCATCTGACTCTTGACTTCGACCCAGGTCATGATCTCACAGTTTGTGAGATGGAGCCCCACAGGTAAGCTCCGCGTGCTGACAGCGTGGAACCTGCTTGGGATTCTCTCTCTCTCTCTCTCTCTCTCTCTCTCTCTCTCTATCAAATAATAAATAAATAAACTTTAAAAGAGAACTATAAAATAAAAAAAGTTCTAACTAAATACAATTCTAATAAAATAATTTAATACAATAGAAAACAATAAATAGGTACTCATGGTTACTGGGGTAGAGATAGGGAGTTCTATTTTGGTGTTTCCCAAAGACAAACTTCTGTTTGGGCTGGCAGGATGAAAGAGATTTAGATAAGAGGAAACTGCCTCTATAAGGGGGTGAAATTCCAAGTTTGAGATTCTAAACATTTCTCCCTGACCAGCTCTTGGCTTATTTGTCCCAAAGGTATAGGAATATCCCTTAGATCCAACATATTGAGCCACTCTTAGAAGACTAAATTGGAGCCAACAAATTAAGATTCTGAAATGATTATTGAACTTTCTTTAACAAAAAATATACTCCTTTAAAATTAAAAATTAAAAAAAAACTAACTCCTTTTATTTTAAGCTATCACTTTAGAAATTATGCCTGAGTCATTTATATACTGTCATGTCTCTTACTATTTCTTACACAGGGCAGAGTTAATAAAATTTCAAAATAAAAATGAAAATTAAATATGCAATGCATGTTTTCTAAAATGTATGATAATTAATTATATGAATAATTAGGAGTCTTTAGAGAATGCAATTAAATTTTTTTCTAATAATTAAAAAGAAATTGATAACATACAGGCTATATAGATTATTATTAAAATCTTTCTAGATCTCACAAGCTGGTCTGGAGTTTAGAATAGTATTAAGTTATACACATATACGTGTACATAATAAATGTATATGTATTGTGTATATATATATTAAATATACACATATAAATACAATTATTGAATCTTCACAAAATTCCTCAAAATCCCTCTTCTGTTGATGAGGCCATTTGCACCCTATAAATGTTAAATAATTTATTCCATGTTTCACAGCCAGTCAGTCAAAGAACCAGAATCTAAAATCAGCTCAGTCTAATTCTAAAACACTTGCTGTTAAGTATTTTTAATATTGCACTCCTTCGCCTTCCAGATAATTTACACAAACGTGGATTTTGCTTACAGATCTGGCAGAGATTTCAAATAAAGTAAATACTGAAAGGCAGGAAAAGAGAAATCCTATTCAAAGAGATCAAGTTTGTAACAAGTTAGTAGTGGAGCCAACACACAAACTTAAACTCCTTTTTTTTCCCACTCAATCTTCTTACTTTATTTACCTAAACTATAAAATGGAGGTAATACTAGTATTTTCCTCAAAAGGTAATGCCTAAACCTATGAGACAACATGTGCCTATATGCATATGTGTCTATGTGTGTGTCTATACTATATATGTGTGTGTGTCTACACTACATAGATTTACATGCATGTATGTGTACACATAACTGTATTAGCCACATAACAAATATTCAATAAGTGTTGATATTGTGTTGTGTTTATAATTATATGATAGCCTGATTTATACACTGACTTTTCTATTAAAAACTCTTTTTAATTCAGAAATATCTTGAAAGATGTCATATTTTTATGTTGGAATTTAGCATAGTATGGTTTGAAGTGTGTATAGTAAGCTACAGTGGGAGAGTGGGGAGTGGCAAATGACAAGAGATCTTTTGGCTAGCAAACCAAGGGACACTTAGCAGCATCAGCAGCAATTAGAACCATTCAAAGGAAAATGGCAGCATCTAGGTGCCCTCCAAAAGTTCAAATACACTGCATAGTAAGTCCAGAGAATCATGTTCTTGAGGGATGTACTGGAATGGAAAGAACACGGGTAACATTGTTTTTGTATCTTTAAGTTACATCAGAAGCAAAGTGATGGGGCAGCTTGGACCCAGGTGAAATCAGTCATGGGTTTGTCAAGCAGATCTGGGTGCTACTAAAGGGGTGGAGGTAGCTATGAGTCACAGCAGCACCAAGTAAATAGGGTCTTCATGGAATATTGATATTTGTGATAGCAGGGACTGTCACAAAGGCAGTTGAATAGAGCCAGAGTCTGAAGTGACTCAGTTCTCACTACTGATGTACTATTCCTGTATACTACTATAATGGTATCAGGTTGAATGGCCTCATAGCCACTTTAAACAAGAAGTGATATTTCTCTGACACAGAATTCATAAGGAGTGACGATAGATGGCAAGACAGTGACCTAGAAAAGGTAATCAGCATCAACTACAAACCATGCAGAAAACTGTAAACTGGAAAAGGAGTACTGCAATCATTAATCAGGAACCAGAAATAACAATCAGGTACAATTTCTGGAATGACTCCAGACAGGTAATCCAGAACCATGGCTATGAATGGTAAACTTTCAGTTTAGATGGATTAGGGTGACCAAAAATCCCCATCTGCCTAGAACTTTGATGATTTTAGCATTGAATATCTCTCTTCAGGAAAAAACAAAAAACAAAAACCTTAGTCCCAGGCAAACCAGGAAAGTTGGTCACTCTAACATTGATGACTAAAAAACAATGTAGAAGTATATACAGTGGCAGAAGGAGGACTTGGTCAGCATCAGAGAATATCTAGCCTAACAGCGGCAATGACAGAAATATTTCTTCTATAAAAGCAGATATGGCAGAATATTCTCTCCCCCACAGATCTGGTGGTTAATGCTGACTATTGGCTAGAATTAGACTGCACTTTTTTTTAGTTTATTTATTGATTTTGAGAGACACAGAGACAGCTCAATAGGGAGAGGGGCAGAGAGAGAGAGGGAGAGAGAAAATCCTAAGCAGGCTCCTTGCTTTCAGCACAGAGCCTGATGCAGGGGGACCCATGAACCATGAGATCATCACCTGAGCCAAAACCAAGAGTCAGACACTCAACCAAATGAGCCATCCATGTGCTTCTAGAATGCACTTTAATGGAAGAAGCATCAAAAAAGGTTTTGTAGACATATTTTAACAGCCACAGGAATTTTTTTTTTAAATGTTTATTTTTGAGAGAGACAGAGACAGAATGCGAGTGGGTTAGGGGCAGAAAGAGAGGAAGACACAGAATCCGAAGCAGGCTTCAGGCTCTGAGCTGTCAGTACAGAGCCCAACGCGGGGCTCGAACCCATGAACCCTGAGAACATGACCTGAGCCGAAGCTGGACACTCAACCGACTGAGCCATCCAGGCACCCCCAGTCACAGGACTCTTCGTTATAGGTTTCTTTCAATAAGTTGCATATTTCAGAGATTCACCAATGCTTTTCTGTGTGTAAGTAGTTTGCTCCTTTTTATACCAGGCCATATTCTGCTACATAGACATGTTGCAATCTGTTTATCCATTCATTTGTGATGACCATCCTAATTGTTTCCAGTTTGAAGTTTTTATGAATAGTGTTCCTATAAACACTTATCAAAAGGCATTGTGTGACTTATGTTTTTATTTCTCTTAGGTAAATATAGTAATGTATATATTAAATGACTCTTGGGCCATATAATAAATGTATTTTTAACCTTATTAGGAACTTCCAAATTGTTTTTCCAAATGGTTGTAGCATTTTACATTCCCATCAACAATACAGAAAGATTTCAGTTGTTTCACATCCTCAACAATACTTGGTACTGTGGATGTGTAACAGTATCTCATCGCAGTATTTTTTTTTAATGTTTATTTTGGGGAAGGAGGGAGAGAGACAGAGAGAGAGAGAGCGAGAGAGAGAGCGTGAGAGAGCGCGCACATGAGCGGGGGAGGTGCAGAGAAGGGGATAGAGGATCAGAATTGGGCTCTGTGCTGACAGCAGAGAGCCCTCCACAGCACTGAAACCCAGGGGCCGCGAGGTAATGACCTGAGCTGAAGTTGGATGCTCAAACAACTGAGCCAGCCAGGTGTCCTGATGATAGAAAGTTTTTAATAATTGATACATAACTCATCATTTTTTAAAAGGTTATGTTAATGCTGGTCTAAGAAGTCTTTGTTAAACCAATATGATAATAATTTTCTCTTACATTTTTTAGGTGACATATAGTTTGAACTTTTCACTTAAATCTATCATACATTTCAAAATGGATTTTTTTTTGTGCATGGGGTAAGGTAAGTTCTGAGGTTCATTTTTCTCCTATGCATATCAAATTTTCCCATCATTAAAGGAAACTATCATCATTTCAAATTGAAATTGTTTGGCATTGTCAAACCACAGACACACATATATCAATTTTTTTTATACTCTCTAGTTTATTCCATTGGTTTGTATGCTGGTTTATACTTATATACACCAATACTATACTGTATGCATTATAATAGCTCTAAATTAAGTCTCAAAATAATACTAAAAATTGTTTTGGCTGGTCTAGATCCTTTGCATTTCCATGTGAAATTTAAAATCAATTTATTCATTTCTACCAAAAAATGCCCAAAGGAGTTTCAATCAAACTAGTGTTGAATGTCTAAATCAAGTTAGAGAGAATAGAAATAATAATCCCTGTGTGGGTAGTGCTGCAATTGTTAACTTTCCCATTTCTGGGGACTTTCCAAATATCTTATTGTTATTGATTTAAAATTGAACACCATTTTGGCTAGAAAATATGCTATATATGATGACAATTCTTTTAAATTCAAGGAGACTTATTTTATGGCCCATCTTCAGAAATGTTCCATGTTCACTTGAAAAGAATGTATATTCTGTCATTGTTGGGTGTAGTGTTATATAAATGTCAATTAGGTTAATTTGGTTGAGTGTGATGTTCAATTCTTCTATATCTGTATTGATTTTCTGTCTACCTATGCTTTCAGTTTCTGAGAGAAAACTGCTAAAATCTCAAACCACAATTTTGAATTGTTCATTTATCTTTTTAGGCCTATCATTTTTTTGTCTTACATATTTCAAAACACATTTGTTAGGTATATACACATTTATGATGCTTATGTTCTCTTGAGGAATAGACTCTTTAATCATGAAGAAATGCTACTTTTTATTTCTGCTAATGTATCTTGTTCTGCAGTCTATTCTGTCTGATATTAATATAGCCACCTTTCTTATCATTAGTGTTTGCATAATACAATTTTCTCTTTTTTTAACATATGAAATTTATTGTCAAATTGGTTTCCATACAATAACCAGTGCTCATCCCAAAAGATGCCCTCTTCAATGCCCATCATCTTTTCCCATTCCGTTGGTTGCCTTTTAGTTTTGTTGATTGTTTCCTTTGCTGTGCAGAAGCTTTTTATCTTCGTGAGGTCCCAATAGTTCATTTTTGCTTTTAATTCCCTTGCCTTTGGGGATGTGTCAAGTAAGAAATTGCTGCGGCTGAGGTCAGAGAGGTCTTTTCCTGCTTTCTCCTCTAGGGTTTTGATGGTTTCCTGTCTCACATTCAGGTCCTTTATCCATTTTGAGTTTATTTTTGTGAATGGTGTGAGAAAGTGGTCTAGTTTCATTCTTCTGCATGTTGCTGTCCAGTTCTCCCACACCATTTGTTAAAGAGACTGTCTTTTTTCCATTGGATGTTCTTTCCTGCTTTGTCAAAGATGACTTGGCCATACGTTTGTGGGTCTAGTTCTGGGGTTTCTATTCTATTCCATTGGTTTATGTATCTGTTTTTGTGCCAATACCATGCTGTCTTGATGATGACAGCTTTGTAGTAGACGCGAAAGACTGGGATTGTGATGCCTCCTGCTTTGGTCTTCTTTTTCAAAATTACTTTGGCTATTCGGGGCCTTTTGTGGTTCCATATGAATTTTAGGATTGCTTGTTCTAGCTTCAAGAAGAATGCTGGTCCAATTTTGATTGGGATTCCATTGAATGTGTAGATAGCTTTGGGTAGTATTGACATTATAACAATATTTATTCTTCCAACCCATGAGCATGGAATATGTTTCCATTTCTTTATATCTTCTTCAATTTCCTTCATAAGCTTTCTATAGTTTTCAGCATACAGATCTTTTACATCTTTGGTAAGATTTATTCCTAGGTATTTTATGCTTCTTGGTGCAATTGTGAATGGGATCAGTTTCTTTATTTGTCTTTCTGTTGCTTCATTGTTAGTGTACAAGAATGCAACTGATTTCTGTACATTGATTTTGTATCCTGCAACTTTGCTGAATTCATGTATCAGTTCTAGCAGACTTTTGGTGTAGTCTATCGGGTTCTCCATGTATATTATCATGTCATCTGCAAAAAGTGAAAGCTTGACTTCATCTTTGCCAATTTTGATGCCTTTGATTTCCTTTTGTTGTCTAATTGCTGATGCTAGCACTTCCCACACGATGTTAAACAACAGCGGTGAGAGTGGACATCCCTGTTGTGTTCCTGATCTCAGGGGGAAAGCTCTCAGTTTTTCTCCATTGAGGATGATATTAGCTGTGGGGTTTTCATAAATGGCTTTGATGATGTTTAAGTACGTTCCTTCTATCCCGACTTTCTCGAGGGTTTTTATTAAGAAAGATGCTGAATTTTGTCAAATGCTTTTTCTGCATCGATTGACAGGATCATATGGTTCTTACCTTTTCTTTTATTAATGTGATGTATCACGTTGATTGATTTGCGAATGTTGAACCAGCCCTGCATGCCAGGAATGAATCCCACTTGATCATGGTGAATAATTCTTTTTATATGCTGTTGAATTCGATTTGCTAGTACCTTATTGAGAATTTTTGCGTCCATATTCATCAGGGATATTGGCCTGTAGTTCTCTTTTTTTACTGGGTCTCTGTCTGGTTTAGGAATCAAAGTAATACTGGCTTCATAGAATGAGTCTGGAAGTTTTCCTTCCTTTTCTATTTTTTGGAAATGCTTGAGAAGGATAGGTATTATCTCTGCTTTAAATGTCTGGTAGAATTCCCCTGGGAAGCCATCTGCTCCTGGACTCTTATTTGTTGGGAGATTTTTGATAACTGATTCCATTTCTTTGCTGGTTATGGGTCGGTTCAAACTTTCTATTTCCTCCTGTTTGAGTTTTGGAAGCGTGTGGGTGTTTAGGAATTTGTCCATTTCTTCCAGGTTGTCCAGTTTGTTGGCATATAATTTTTCATAGTATTCCCTGATAATTGCTTGTATTTCTGAGGGATTCGTTGTAATAATTCCATTTTCATTCATGATTTTATCTATTTGGGTCATCTCTCTTTTCTTTTTGAGAAGCCTGGCTAGAGGTTTATCAATTTTGTTTATTTTTTCAAAAAACCAACTCTTGGTTTCATTGATCTGCTCTACAGTTTTTTTAGATTCTATATTGTTTATTTCTGCTCTGATCTTTATTATTTCTCTTCTTCTGGTGGGTTTAGGCTGCCTTTGCTGTTCTGCTTCTATTTCCTTTAGGTGTGCTGTTAGATTTTGTATTTGGGATTTTTCTTGTTTCTTGAGATAGGCCTGGATTGCAATGTATTTTCCTCTCAGGACTGCCTTTGCTGCATCCCAAAGCATTTGGATTGTTGTACTTTCACTTTCATTTGTTTCCACATATTTTTAAATTTCTTCTCTAATTGTCTGGTTGACCCACTCATTCTTTAGTAGGGTGTTCTTTAGCCTCCATGCTTTTGGAGTTTTTCCAGACTTTTTCCTATGGTTGATTTCAAGCTTCATCGCATTGTGGTCTGAAAGTATGCATGGTATGATCTCAATTCTTGTATACTTATGAAGGGCTGTTTTGTGACCCAGTATGTTATCTATCTTGGAGAATGTTCCATGTGCACTCAAGAATAAAGTATATTCTGTTGCTTTGGGATGCAGAGTTCTAAATAGATCTGTCAAGTCCATCTGATCCAATGTATTATTCAGGCCCCTTGTTTCTTTATTGACCATGTGTCTAGATGATCTATCCATTGTTGTAAGTGGGGTATTAACATCCCCTGCAATTACCACATTCTTGTCAATAAGGTTGCTTATGTTTGTGAGTAATTGTTTTCTATATTTGGGGGCTCCCGTATTCGGCACATAGACATTTATAATTGTTAGTTCTTCTTGTTGGATAGACCCTGTAATTATTATATAATGCCCTTGTTCATCTCTTGTTACAGCCTTTAATTTAAAGTCTAGTTTGTCTGATATAAGTATGGCTACTCCAGCTCTCTTTTGACTTCCAGTAGCATGATAAATAGTTCTCCATCCCCTGTTAACTTATAACCTTCTAGATGCTAAGTCCCGCTTGCTGTCCGAACACACTCTGTCCAGCCCCTCTGCTTTTTCAAGCTGGACTCAGAGGCTCTGCTTTGGCAGCGGGCTGCCCCTCCTCCCCGGTTCCCTCCTGCCAGTTCATGTAGCGCGCACCGCCTCTCCACCCTTCCTACCCTCTTCCGTGGGTGTCTCATCTACACTTGGCTCTGGAGAATCCCTTCTGCTAGTCTTCTGGCGATTTTCTGGGTTATTTAGGCAGGTTGGGTGGAATCTAAGTGATCCGCAGGATGCGGTGAGCCCAGCGTCCTCCTATGCCATCATCATACAATTTTCTCTTTTAACTTACCTGTGTCTTTCTATTTAAAGGTCAGATATTATAGGCAGCATTTGTTTGTGTCTTATTCTTTTATGCGTCCTGACAATGTCTGCCTTTGATTTGGAGCAACCATACATATGTAATGTAATTATTAATATATTTGAGTTTACAATTATAAAGATGTGATATATAATAATCACTACAAATTTTTCTCTTGACAGATACCAATCATCAGTTCTAGACTATTCCCATATTTGAATGGTTCCCATTTCTTCATAATGTCATGATCTGTCCAATGCTAGAATTACTCATACATATTTACCAAGAAGTATTCACAAATTCCAACTACCCACAGTCTTTTCTACCTGTCCCTGCTATCCACGTCCTCACTAGCTTTTCACTTGGGAAATTTCCACTAACTTACAAGATTTATCTCATAAGGAAATTTCCTATGAAATCTGCCAAGTCTGACTTCTGCCCTACCATGTTTCTATTGTGTGCTAAATTTTCATTTCCTTCACTAGTACTTACCACATTTTAATTTTTTTAATTGCGTATTGTCTGTTTAGGCTTCCATAACAGAATACCACAGAAATAACAGAAATATGTTCTCTCACAATTTTGGAAGTTAGAAGTTTCTTCCAGGCTTGCAGAGAGAAGCTTTATGGCTATGTCCTCACGTGACCTTTCCTCTGTGCACATGGACTCCTGGTGTCTCTTCTCTTCTTCAGTGCTATTGGAATGGGGTTCCACTGTTGACTTTATTTAACATTAATTATCCTTTAAAAGGCCTTGTTTCTAAATATTAACACATTGGGAGTTAACATTTCAGCATATGAATTGGAGAGGCATAATTCAGTTGTAGTATTTTTCCCCTTTCTTCCCATTCATGTTCTTGCATGCACAGTAAAATCACCTCATCCTAACAGCGTCAATTTTTTTAGTACCCTATTTTTGAGAGAGAAGGAGAATGCACACATGTGAATGGAGGTGGGACAGAAGAAGATGGAGAGAGAGACTCTTAAGCAGGCTCCATGCCCTGAGCAGAGTCTGACACAGGGCTCCATCTCACAACTGTAGGATCATGACCTGAGCTGAAATCAAAAGTTGGACACTTAACTGACTGAGCCACCCAGGTACCCCTCAAAATTCTTAACCTATTTCAGCATCAACTCCAAGTCTAAAGTCTCATCTAATCTAAGTATCATCTACATTAGTTATGGGTGAAACTTGAAGTATGATTCATCTTGAGGCAAAATTCCTCACTAGCTGTGAACTTGTAAAACTAGGTAAGTTATTTGCTTCCAAAGGATAACAGTGAGACAAGCATAGTATAGACATTCTCATTCCAAAAGGGAGAAACTGAATGGAAGGAAGAAAGGGCAAAATGTTCCAAGCAAACTCCAAACCTAGCAAGGAAATTTTCATTAGATCTTATGGCTTGAGAATAATCCTCTTTGGTTAGATGCTCTGCTTTCCAAGTCCACATGGTGGTGGCTCTGCCCTCCTTGACCATGGGTGTAGGCTTGCCTCTGAAGTTCTCAATGTGGGCACCATGTCCTATTGAAATTGAAGAGGAGGCCTCACTTCCTGAAAGCAAGGAGTAGACACCTTTACCCCACCAAAGTCTGTGAGCTCTGTACCTGTGGTAGCATTGGCAGCCCTGGTTAAATAGCCCTTGGAGTCATTCTTCTTTTTGTTGCTTTAAGCCAAACATCCCTATTGTCCTGTCTAACAAAACCTCCAAACTCCAACAGCTATCTTTTATATCCTCCTGTCTTTTTCTCCTTTAATCCAAACTGACAGTGGTATAACCCCACCTCTATTCCTGGCTTCAGCTGAGATGGGTGATTAAATCAATAGGTCATCTCTTATGGGGTGCTTGGCAAGCCATACCCTTGATATTCTCTCCAAAATATACTTTCTCAATGTTTGCAATATGGATAGTCTGAGAACCCTATATGTCTTTATGATTCCTTTTTGCTAAACAATTTCCTCAGTTTATCTCTTTCTGCCTACATTTTACTATCAGCAAAAGGAGGAGCCAGGTGCATCTTCAAAACTTTGCTTAGGAATTTCCTCTGCTGCATATCCAAGGTGGTCATCACTACATCTATGTTCCACAAAACACTGGAACATAATTCAGCCAAGTTGTTTACCACTTTATGACAGGGATCGCCTTTCTTCCAATTTCCAGTAACATGTTCCTCATTTCGATTTGAGATCTCACCCAGAACCATCTTTAATGTCCATGGCTTTTATCAAAAGTCTCTTTGAAGCAATCTAGGTTATTTCCAACAAGTAACTCAGAAACCTTCCAGACTCTGTTCATCACTCGGTTCCAAGGCCACTTCTTCATTTTTATGTATTTGTTACAGTAGTGACCCACTTCTTGGTACCAAAATCTGTGATAATGTACTTGGGCTACCATAATAGAATACCACAGATTGGTTGGTTTAAACAACAGAAATTTATTTTCTCACAGTTCTGGAGGCTGAAAGTCTGTCACAAGGTTTGGCTTCCAGTGAGATCTTTCTTCCTGGCTTACAGAGGACAACTTTGTCTCTGTGTCCCTAGATGGACTTTCCTCTGTGCATGCACAATTCTGGCAACTCTTCCTCTTTTTATAAGAATATCAGTCCTATTGTTTTTTGACCCATTCTTTTGGACTCACTTAATCTTGATTACCTCCTTAAAGACCCTATCCTAAATCTAGTCACATGCTGGGTTAGAGCTGCAACAGATGAGTTTGCAGGGGGACATGATTCAAACCATAACAAGTGTACACTTGTCTGTATCATCTACTAGACTATAATCTCTAAGAGGACAAGGAATATATTTATCCTCTCACAAGCATACTATGGCCTAGTACAGACACAATGCAAACCCTCGATTAATACTTAATGCATCACATTGCACTGGAGTATGAAACATGAAAAGGAATTACAGCCATTAACCTGATAACTGTCAGTTTTGACAAATTTCCTGAAGAGGTTACACTAGTTAAATTCTAGCAGTCTATCAAACCATATATTTGGTGGATTTCACTATGGACAAATACTGACAGTGCCTGCAAGAAAAGATTATGTTCAGCTGTGATCATTGTTAGACAATTTAAAAGTGTAAAGGGAATAGTGAAATAAAATGAAACAGGAATCATCCATAACAGAAGCAGAGGCACTAAGGAGGGTATCTTTCCTGAAGTGGCTTTCTTGAGTTATGCCAGATGCCACTGGAGTGAAAAAAGTACAGAGATGACAGCCCCAACTGCAATGTAACCACTTGATAGAATTGAAGCAGGAGTAAGAAGAGGCAGTGATAGGGGAGCAAGAGTATAAATCACTATGTATGCCCATACACGGAGCAGTGTCCAGTGGAATGGAATCATATAGAGTGTGGCTGTAGCAATTGGTTCATTGGGCAGCAAAGGAGACAAAGGAGTGGGATTAGTGCTATTCCATTATAGCCATTGGATAGTCTCCTGTATAATCAAAGGCTATAAGTAAGCAGTATTGGAACACTGGCAAATAGAGCCTACAACCAAATCTAAAGCAGGGATAACAGTATGGAACTCAGACAGCCGTAGTGAAAAAGTCAAGAACAGAGCTTCAGCAGTTAGAAAGGTAAGGCTCAGAGACATCATCAGAAGAAGGTGTTGGTGATATTCTTGGGACACCTCCATTATTGATGCTGTTGGGGATAGGGCCAGAGGGTACAGTATAGTTTTTATTTGTTCCTCTAGGTTCATTCTTCACCCTTCCTCACTGTACTTTTGATCCCCAAAACCCTAACTGTATGGACACTATTAAAAGAATCCTGGCGCGCCTGGGTGGCTCAGTCGGTTATGCGTCCAACTTCAGCTCAGGTCACGATCTCTCGGTCCGTGAGTTCGAGCCCCGCGTCAGGCTCTGGGCTGATGGCTCAGAGCCTGGAGCCTGTTTCCCATTCTGTGTCTCCCTCTCTCTCTGCCCCTCCCCCATTCATTCTCTATCGCTCTCTGTCTCAAAAATAAATAAACGTTAAAAAAAATTAAAAAAAAAGAATCCATTGCTCACTGCTTATTGGTTGAATATTTAAAATGAGACATCCAGAAGAAAATACCAGGGCAAGAGGAGAGGAAGATTGAATTATTTATTTCTCTGGATCTTTCCATCCGGGATCCCCTTGGCTGACTGCATCATATATCCCAAGGTCATTTCTCCCTTTAGGATCCCCTTTTCAGTTGAGTTCCTTTATTTCAGGTTTTGGTGACCTTGGCCCTGACTTGCGGTTTCTCCCCTGATGATAACTATGGCCCCCTTTTTTCTCCTTACTAGATTAAAAATATTGTACTATCTCTCTTGGCTCTACTATAAATAACCTGTATAGAAATAATACTTCTGTTAAACTTTCCTCAAATTACCTATTTTGTGTATCTTAATTAATTTGTCTTGATTATGATGAACACAGACTGGGGCAACATTGATGTTATTATACTGGAATGCCAACCCATCTCAGTTCACTGCAGGGTAAGTCAAGCTCACTGAAAAATAGAACATTTGGGTTCCCAAGGCTGATATTGGGCTCCAAAGGGACAAATGAAACTGCCTAAAAGAGAAGGACAAGGTAAGTGTGTCTTAATAGACTACAATTCCCTACAGCATGCATGATAGAGATGTCTGATCACAGATTTGCAGACTTAATCAATGACTTCTACAGCTGTAACCCCAGTATATCAAGCTATATGATCTCTTCTAGAACAAGACTAGAGAGTAGAAGAACTAAAATGAGGTTAATCTTGTTCAAAATGAGAATAATGGTTTATTAAGTCACATCTTCTTTCTTCTGCACATTTACATTAATTATATTTTTAAAAATTCAATTAAGAACAATGGTAACTTTGGAAGTAACAGTGTCCTTGAATTTTCCTTGTTCTTAATACTAACTTCCATTCCTCTTTCAGCAGGCAAAATTATGCTCCCCTACTGGTACCTTATTACTTCATTTCTTAAACTCATAAATAAGGTAACATTCTGTAATAAATTTCATTTGAAGAGAAAGCATATGTGTCCTTTTATCATATATGTCTCTAAGGATTGCATGGAGTTTATTGATTTGGGTCTCTTTTTATTTTCTAACTAATTAGTGTTCTAAAAAGCAATGCAAACAAGGACCTCAGTATCTGTGGTTAACTTATCATTTTTGTTATTCATTTATTATTTACTGTTTCTTACTCATATCTTTTACCATTAAATAAGAGCTACTCTTAATTGTTGTTTTCCCCCCACCAAATAGTTTGAAATAGCTTTTTCCAAATTTTGTATTGTAAGACAAATTCACAAATTTCAAAACTGACTATATTTTCATCACATATGGAAGAATGAAGAGACCACAAACACTGGAAACTTACAACATTATAGATGACAAATTGGTTGATAAATGCTAGAACATACTGAATTCTTACAACAAATAGATGTAAATGAGATCAACATCTTACAGCAACCTCTATGGTATCTGTGGCCATCTGAGATGGTCTGTTACCTATTCAAAATGATAGATGAGAACAATACTATGGAGATACAATGATCAAGATGTGGTACGTTGAAGGGTGCTAATAGAGACAATCTCACATGAATATTCTTCATAGAAATTGATATGCCCACTATTAGTTTCTCTTTGGGCTCATCATGTTACTTATAAAGGACACCAACACATGTAAAGTAGGACAATTAATGTATTGCACATTAGCACTAATAAGCTAGAAACTGGAAGTGAGAGTTGTGGTTGAAAATCATTAAAACAACAATAACAAGAGAAGACAGGAAAGAGGAAAAGTGAAATTAAAGGGGCTTATCCAAGAAAATACAGGCAAATGTGGCCAAATTCAGTAATATTTAATGTTCGTTTTGATAGTGCCGAGAAATTCAAGTACTGTAGCATTCATTTCAATCAAAGGCCATTCTATGTAGTGCAATACCTTATGATTACATTCATCTGATCATTTCATCCATATTACTTTTAAAAACGTATTATTCCCTGTGCCCTTTTGCCTCTGCTTTCTTGTGTTGTTGATCTTCACAGGCACACAGAAAAAAAACAAAAACTGAAACTAAAACTAATCTATGGAATATTGTCTCTAGAATTTTAAACTGCAGTGTGACAAAAATCCTCTTTTGCTTATAGCAAACTTAATGATTTATTTTTGTAGAGTTTTTTAGATAATGTTACAGTAAATGAGGTTCTAAGAATAATGACTGACTTAATGCATATATTTCAATATCTTTTCATTTAGCTGACACAAGATATATGTTTTCATTCAATTAAAGGTTGAAGTTAAGTGTTACTGACAGAATCTAGTTCAGATTATCAAAAAGCAATTCACTATCTTGTTTATTTGAGAAACTTTCCATAAGAGGTTAACCTGCAAGCATCTAAATGTTGTCCATTTTGTTACTGTTGAATGTAATCAATGAATCACAGACTTTAAGGCCAAAGTTAGCCTTTCAAACAGTGTAGAGGGCAAATTTTCGTTTTGTTTTCTAGTCCAATGCTCTTTTCGTTTCCTCGTGAAGAATGCTGTGTGTGAAAACAATTAAGTAGAAATACCATCAATTATTGAGAAGGATTATAATCGAAAAGTAGTATCTTTTATCCAATTTCCACCAAAAGATGCTCTATCGAAAACAAATGAGAAAACTAATGATGATGATGATGATAATAATAAAAGTTAACATTTAAAAATATTTAATATGCCAACATATTTGCACATATTACTTCTTTAATTCTCACAACCCAGGAGGCAGAATTCAAACTCAGGTTATTTTACTTCAGAGACCATTGTGGGTTTTTTTATTTTGTGTGTGTGTGTGTGTGTGTGTGTGTGTGTGTGTGTGTGTGTTAGTTTCAAGTTTTTATTTAAATTCTAGTTAGTTAATGTATAGTATAATATTGGTTTCAGGAGTAGACTTTAGTGATTCATCACTTATATACAACACTTAGTGCACATCACAACAAGTGCCCTCCTTAATGCCCATTACCCATTGAGACCATTATTTTAATCACTAGGCTATACTTGAGAAAAAGATCCTCTTGGCCATTTCTTCAAAAGGGAAATATTACATCATATTTCCGAAGTAACTGACTTTTCTTCACGTAATTGTTCTTCTGGTTTTGTATTTTTATTTTCTTCGGTCTTTATCCCATTAGCTGACCTATCTCTATGTCCCAGAGTTTCATTTAGTACCCATTCTATGTGCTCAGAATTGTGACTCATAGATAATCTTGTCTCTTAGAGCTCCAAATCTTCCACTGATACCTTGTATTCTCCATGTTGTATGACATTATAAATACCCTTTTAGTTGAAAATTTAGCTCAGTCAATTTATCTGAAGGAGCTTCTACTCTAACAGAGCTGTAAATAGCCTTGTGCCAACCAACAAGCTGTACGTCAAAAGTCCACGAGACAGTACAGTAGTTTCTACTGATGCAAACATTTCCATACTGAAAGCTTCAAAAATAGATTTTGTTTCTACTTTTCTCCTCACAATGAAAGATTATGGTGTGTATTTATTCTTAAATAAATAGAAAGACTGATAAATATATATACATGTATCCACATACATTTATCAAATATGCATATTTTCAAGAGATACATTATTTGAAAGGTAGCCAACATACAATGCAACCTAAAGGAGTAAACAATGTTATCAATGAGTGGTATTTGTCATTCTAAAACTAATAAATGGATTTTTTAATGATGATAAAAAATATGATGATATATGAATTTCCAGAATCCTTCTAAGAAATATGCAAAGGAAACACAAAGGCTTAGTGTCAGATACTGTTAAAATATAATAGGCAACCTGCTATTCATTGTAAAACAAATTCTTAATCAATTCTACTTCTCTTTCATGTAAACTTTTACATACTTTATTTCCATGCTGATTATTAAAGTGACAATTCATTTTTTAAAAGAAATGATAATATATAATTTTTATGATCAATATTGATTATATATTTTTTGGGTATTCTGGTGCAATGAATATTATTCCAGTTAGGGTAAGTATTCCAAAGAAGGGGCCATATCTGGATGAATTGTTTGAAGTTTCACTAAGTGGCAGTAATCTAAGAAGTAGCTCCAGTCTAGTTGCTACTTATTATTAGTACTTTTTAAAATTCACCATTGTAAAATTATTTAAAATAATTTCCTTGGCCATTTCCAACTTCCATTGGAAGTTTGTAGCTTTGTCACCCATGCAATGTGTGATATTGGGAAAGTCTCTTCATATTTTATTCTTAGATAGGTTCCAATATAAATGATTATTAGTTTCAGTTCTTTTGATTTCAAGTAACACACACACACTGGCTTTATCAGTGTTCATGGACTTTCTTTCTCAAGTATTGCCATTAACTTTTTCCATGCTGTATACTACTGAATTTTTGTGTTCCATCATTAAAGACTTTAATTCTTTCTCAAGAGACTGTCCCTGCCTCTCTTTAGACAGGGATCTCTAGCCTTAGATCAATCAGTTATGCTCACTTGGACAGGAAATTTGCACAGGTTGACCTCTGGTAAAATCTTATGAGAAGAAGGCCATTCCAATTTGTATGTATGGCAGATTAAATGATATTCAAAGTAATTTTAAACCATGATAAAATATTCTATTCACCAAAATAGGTTAAAGGATAAAAGGACAGTTTTATAATTTCTATAACTTGATAAGTGATGTTCTACCATTAATGTCTTGGCCTCTTACTTTAACCTCAACCCTAGATTCTTTCCAGTTTAGGTCAATTGCAGTGGAACAACCCATGAGACCTAATATTCATCTGAATTTGTTATACATCCAACATTTCAAATCAGGATATTATCTGTTTCCAAAATGTTTTCAAAAAATACTCCTGTCTCTCATCTTTTCGCCAGGTCTCTCACTTATTTTGTTGTTATATGATTACTTATCTGCTCACCTCAATAAGGCATATCCAAAGCTATTAAAAAGGCATCTATTCATTTCATATAGAAGAAAGAAAAATTACTTCTACTTATTAAAACTCATTCTTTTACCTCCACAACTACCTGCTCCCATCTCCTCTAGGACATTGTTATTTCATCTATCCAACTTAATTTACATCTTTAGTTTCTTTATGAATTTCTTCCATACATTTAGCAATCCATTTTATAGCTCTTGGGATAAACCAAAGAGATGGTCCCTTTTCCCCTTTTGACAGTACTCATTTTCTTGCTGGAAAATACAATTACACAATGTTCAAGTTTTTCCAACTAACCCTAACACAAATAAAACACTTATAATTTCTTCCTATAGAAAATACTTTTTTGAATTTTCCAATGTTTTCATAATTCTTATGCTTAAGTCAAAAGGTGAAACATGATTCTAAAATTAGTTAAAAATATTCCTAATCCTCCAATGTCCCCTCCATGAATCATTTCTTTAAGCCTGAAAATTGGGATTTTTCTTCTTTTAGTTATTTAAAACTTGAAAGGTTTTTGTTTGAAATGATCTAGTGGTATATATTTTTGGGATCCAAACGTTTAGGAAAGACATTATAATTTTATAACTATGCCTTGAATGCTATTATTCAGACCATACTCTTAAGATAAGAGGTTTCAAACAAACAAAACAGTGATTAACAATTAAAAAAACTATCTCTTTAGTTCCTGTGACTGATTTAGCTCTTTAAAATATTTATATCATATGTAAAATTTACAAATATATATTTTTCTAAATATAAATGTGTATAAGGAATAAACAACATCGAAGTTGATGACATCACTATTCTACCATTTCCTTACTCCTGAGTATTTATAGTGGCTTCTAACTTTTCCTCAATGTCCAACTTACCCCACACTATTACCCTAGATATATTTTGCCACACTAGCTTTTTTCTATAACATCTTACACCCATTACCTCTGCTCTTAGTAAATAGTTTCTTACTACATGAGTTAGAGTTAAAATTCTCCAGGCTTGCCTTTGCTCTTCTCATTCTTATTCACATCTGCCCATCATTCCAAGTGTAATTTCCACTCTTTTCTCAAGGAAGATTTTCTAATGGAATATAATTGTTTTTCTCTTAGAAGGTCATTTTTATGTCAATCTTGTAACCACTTCTTCAGTGTTTTATATGCTGTGATCCTCAAACACATCTATTTTCCCAAGTCATTCTTTACACATCTATATTTGTATAATTTCACTCTTGTCTTTTGGCAGACATAAGCTTTGTATCACACACTGGGTTTACTATATCTCAAATATTCATAAGTTAATAAAATTACTTCTTCAAAGATCTCAGTCTTACTAGGGAAGTCTTAAACAAATAATTGCCATGTAAACAAATTATTGCAATGCAAATGATAGTGCAAACATGGAAGGTAGTATGAACTCAGGGAAAAAAATAAAATCAGAATGTAGAAAAGTCGGGTCTGCAGAGGAGGGGCCAAAATGGCAGAACAGCATGGAAGTTTTTGGTGTGTCTTGTGTCCATGATATACAGCCATACCAACACTAAACCATCCGACACACCTAGAAAACTGACTGGAGGATTAGCACAACAATCTGCAAATCCTGAACCAAAGAATTCAGCAGGTATGTGGCACAGAGAAGTGAACTTGGGGAGTGAGAAGGAGCAGGAAGGGAGGTACTTTTGTGAGCTGGAGAGAGGATGGGGGTGCGGGGGGGGGGGTGGGGAGAATACTGGAAAAGCAACCCTCCTCAAAAGCAGCTGGAGAGAAGGTGGAAAATTGAAAACATCTGCAGGGACTAAACTAGAAAGGGAGAAAGGAGAAAGGAGAGGGTTTAAATTCCATTAAGACTGTAACAAGGGGAGCACAAAGGTTGCAACTCTGCAGCTCGATACCTGGTGGGGCTCTGGTGGAAAGGGCAAATCCCCAGGAACAGAGTGGGGTCTGGGAGGATCTTGGGCCACATGGGGAAAAGCAGTTCCACTGCTGGAAGGATATTTGGTTAGAAACTGTTGAAGCCACCTGGTCCCAGCAGACCCCAGAAAACAGCTACATTTTCTGGTGCTAGAACAAGGTCCTTAAGGGTGAAGCCTGGTGCCAGATGTGTGTTGTAATCTTCCATAATCCCTGAAACACTGCTGCTACACTATCTCTCGAACTTTTTCTGAGGTGAGGTGGCACCCAGCCACAGTCTCAGGGCACCAGCAACAGCAGGGTCCAGCAAGCATTCCTGAGTGCAGCTGACATTCAGCCATTGCTCATTCAGCCATTGCTCCACGAGACCCTTCCAAGAGGGGTGGAACAGGTCACAGCCACAGTCCTTCAGAAGTAAGGGGCTGGGGAAAACGGCTGCATGTGAGACAAAACTCAGGAGAGAGGTACTGCCTGGGGCCTGGTGATGGAGAGTGAATAAGCGGGAAGTGGACGAAAGCTGATGACAGAGGACAGATGAGTGAATGCTGATCTGGGAGAACAGACTGGGTAGCTGGGTGGTGCCATTTTCACCACTCTCGCGCATGCACATGTGCAACTACAAGCACCGCAACAATCCACCGTAGGAGGCTAGCAGTGCTATCTAGAGGAGAACGGAACTGTTACGTTGAGCCCTGCCCAACTGGGCCAACTTCTCTCTTCAAGAACAGAAGTCTCACTGCCTGCTTAGTTTATGGACTATAAAGTGCTACATACTGACTTCTAGGGGAAAACAAAGCAATTTCAGTCCTACTTTAGTATGCTAGCAGGTCCAACTATTCAATTTCCTTTCTTTCTTTCCTCTTTTACACTTCTTTTTCTTGAATACAGAGAAAAAATTCATGTTTATTTTCAATTTTTATTAAAAATATTTTTCTTTATTATTACTATATTTTTAACTTTCGTGTATATTTTTTCAATTCCATTTTACTTCCATCATTTTATTTTAGTCTACTCCAGTGTATTCACCTTTTTCAATTGTCAAACAATCTCCTTTTCTTTTTTCTTTTTTTTCCTCTTTTTTGTTTCTTTTCTTTTTCTTGGATGCAGAAAACACTTCATTTTTACCTTCAATTTCTATTCAAAATATTTTTCTTTAATTTTTTCCCCTATATTCTTTACTTCTGTGTATATTTTTTCAAATTATATTTTACTGCCATCATTTTATTTTATTCCACTACAGTGTATTCACTTTTTCAAATTTTCAAATGATTTCCTTTTTTCCTATTTTTATTTTTTGTCTTTTTCTCTTTTATTTCTTTTATTTTGTGTGAATATTGAAAAATATTCACTTTAATTTTTAATTTTTAATAAAAATATTTTCCTTAATTTTTTCCACTATATTTTTTACTTTTGTGTATATTTTTTTCAAATGCTATTTTACTTCCTCAACTAATTTTAGTCTACTTCAGTGTATTCATTTTTTCAAATTTTCAAACAATTTCCCTTTTTTTTTCCCTCTCCCCCCCCATATTTTTCTCTACTCTGTCAAACTACTTTCAACACCCAGACAAAAACACACCTAGGATCTAGCATCATTTACTATATTTGTGTGTGTGTGTGTGTGTGTGTGTGTGTGTGTGTGCATGTTTTTAATTTTTAATTTTAATATTTTTTAATTATTTTTTTTAATTTTAATTTCACTACCTCATTAATTCCTTTTTTCCCTTCAAAATGACAAAACGAAGGAATTCACCCCAAAAGAAAGAGCACAAAGAAATGACAGCCAGGGACTTAACCAACACAGATACAAGCAAGATGTCTGAACCAGAATTTAGAATCATGATAAGAATACTAGCTGGAGTCAAAAATAGTTTAGAATCCCTTTCTGCAGAGATAAAAGAATTAAAAAACAGCCAGAATGAAATTAAAACTGCTATAACTGAGCTGCAATCACGGATGGATGCAGCGGCGGCAAGGATGGATGAGGCAGAACAGAGAATCAGCGATATAGAGGACAAACTTATAGAGAATAATGAAGCAGAAAACAAGAGGGGGATGAAAGCAAAAGAGCACTATTTAAGAATTAGAGAAATCAGTGACTCATTAAAAAGGAACAACATCAGAATCACAGGGGTCCCAGGAGAGGAAGACAGAGAAATAGGGGTAGAAGGGTTATGTGAACAAATCATAGCGGAAAACTTTCCTAACTTAGGGAAAAACACAGACATGAAAATCCAAAAAGCACAGAGGACTTCCATTAGATTCAACAAAACTGACCATCAACAAGGCATATCATAGTCCAATTCACAAAATACTCAGGCAAGGAGAGAATCATGAAAGCAGGAAGGGAGAAAAAGTCCCTAACCTACCAGGGAAGACAGATCAGGTTTGCAGTGGACCTATCCACAGAAACTTGTCAGGACAGAAAGGAGTGGCAGGAGGTATTCAATGTGCTGAATCAGAAAAATATGCAGCCAAGATTCTTTATCCAGCAAGGCTGTCATTCAAAATAGAAGGAGAGATAAAAAGTTTCCCAGACAAACAAAAACTAAAGGAGTTTGTGAACACTAAACCAGCCCTACAAGAAACTTTAAGGGGGACTCTCTGAGGGGAGAAAAGATGAAAAAAACAAATATATATATATATATATATATATATATATATATATATATATATATATAGCAACAGAGATTAGAAAGGACCAGAGAACACCAGCAGAAACTCCAACTCTACAAGCATCATAAGGGAAATAAATTCATATCTTTCAGTACTCACTCTAAACCTCAATGGACTCAATGCTCCAATCACAAGATCCATCCATACACTGTTTACAAGAGACCCACTTTAGACCTAAAGGCACCTTCAGATCGAAAGTCAGGGAATGGAGAACCATCTATCATGCTAATGGTCAAGAAAAGCAAGCCAGAGTAGCCACACTTATATCAGATAATCTAGAATTTAAAATAAAAACTGTATCAAGAGATGCAGAAGGGCATTATATCATAATCAAGGGGTCTATCCACCAAGAAGACCTAACAATTGTAAACATTTATGCACCAAATGTGCAAACACCCAAATATATAAATCAATTAATCACAAACATAAAGAAACTCATCGATAGTAATAGCATAATAGTAGGACACTTCAACACCCCACTCACAGCAATGGACAGATCACCTCATCAAAAAATCAGCAAGGAAACAATGGCTTCGAATGACACACTGGACCAGATGGACTGAACAGATATATTCAGAACATTTCATCCTAGAGCAGCAGAATATACATTCTTCTCCAGTGCACATGGAACATTCTCCACAACAGAGCACATACTGGGACACAAATCAGCCCTCAGCAAGTACAAAAAGATTCAGATCATACCATGCATATTTTCAGACCACAACACTATGAAACTTGAAATCAGCCACAAGAAAATATTTGGAAGGGTAACAAATACTTGGAGACTGAAGAACATCCTACTAAAGAATGAATTGGCTAACCAAGCAGTTAAAGAGGAAATTAAAAAGTATACAGAAGTCAATGAAAATGATAACACCACAACCCAAAACCTCTTGGATGCAGCAAAGGTGGTCATAAGAGGAAAGTATATGGCAATCCAGGCCTTCCTAAAAAAGGAAGAAAGATCTCAGATACACAACCTAACCTTACGTCTTAAGGAGTTGAAAAAAGAACAGGAAATAAAACCTCAAAACAGCAGAGGACAGGAAATAGTGAAGATTAGAGCAGAAATTAATGCTATCAAAGCCAAAAAAAAAAACAAAAAACAAAAAAACAAAAAACAAAACAAAACAGTAGAACAGATCAATGAAACCAGAAGCTGGTTCTTTGAAAGAATTAACAAAATCGATAAGCCACTATGCAGTTTGATCAAAAAGAAAAAGGGAAGGACCCAAATAAATAAAATAAAGAATAAAAGAGGAGTGATCACAACCAACACAACAGAAATTCAAACAATAATAAGAGACAATTATGAGCAATTATATGCCAATAAAATGGGCAATCTGGAAGAAAGGGACAAATTCCTAGAAACATATACACTACCAAAACTGAAACAGGAAGAAATAGAACATTTGAACAGACCCATAACCAGTAAATTAATCAATTTAGTAATCAAAAGTCTCCCAAAAAGAAGAGTCCATGGCCAGATGGCTTTCCAGGGGAATTCTACCAACCATTTAAGGAAGAGTTAACACCTATTCTCTTGAAGGTGTTCCAAAAAAAAAAAAAAATGGAAGGAAAACTTCCAAACTCCTTCTATGAAGCCAGCATTACCTTGATTCCAAAACCAGACAGAGACCCTACTAAAAAGGAGAACTCTAGACCAATTTCCCTGATGCACATGGATGCAAAAATCCTCAACAAGATATTAGCCAACCAGCTCCAACAATAGATTAAAAATTATTCACCACAACCAAGTGGGATTTATACCTGGGATTCAGGGCTGGTTAAATATCCACAAAACAATTAGCGTGATTCATCACATCAATAAAATAAAGGACAAGAACAATATGATCCTCTCAATAGATGTAGAGAAAGCTTTGACAAATTACAGCATCCTTTCTTGATAAAAACCCTCAAGAAAGTAGGGATAGAAGGAGCATACCGCGAGATCATAAAAGCCATATATGAACGACCCAACGCTAATATCATTCTCAATGGGGAAAAACTGACAGCTTTCCCCCTAAGGTCAGGAATAAGACAGGGATGTCCACTCTTGCCACTGTTATTCAACATAGTATTGGAAGCCTCTGCAATAAGACAACACAAATAAATAAAAGTCATCCAAATTGGCCAGGAGGAGGTCAAACTTTCACTCTTCGCATATGACATGATACTCTATATGGAAAACCCAAAAGATTCCACCAAAAAAACTTCTAGAACTGATTAATGAATTCAGCAAAGTTTCAGGGTATAAAATCAATGGACAGAAATCGGTTGCATTCCTGTACACGAACAATGAAGCAACAGAAAGAGAAATCAAGGAATCAATCCCATTTCTAGTTGCACAAAAAAACATAAAATACCTAGGAATAAATCTAACCAAAGAGGTGAAAAATCTATGCACTGAAAACTATAGAAAGCTTATGAAAGACATGAAGAAGACACAAAAAGTGGAAAAAAATTCCATTCTCCTGGATAGGAAGAACAAATATTGTTAAAATGTTGATACTACCCAAAGCAGTCTACATATTCAATGCAATCCCTATCAAAGTAACACCAGTATTCTTCACAGAGCTAGAACAAATAATCCTAAAATTTGTATGGAACAAGAAAAGACCCCGAATAGACAAAGCAATCTTGAAAAAGACAACCAAAGCAGGAGGCATCACAATCCCAGACTTCAAGCTTTACTACAATGCTGTAATCATCAAGACAGTATGGTACTGGCACAAGAACAGACACTCAGATCAATGGAACAGAATAGAGAACCTGGAAATGGACCCACAAACGTATGGCCAACTAATCTTGGACAAAGCAGGAAAGAATATCCAATGGAATAAAGACAGTCTCTTCAGCAAACGGTGCTGGGAAAAGTGGACAGCAACATTCAGAAGAATAAACCTGGACCACTTTCTTACACCATACACAAAAATAAATTCAAAATGGATGAAAAACCTCAATATAAGACAAGAAGCCATCAAAGTCCTTGAGGAGAAAGCAGGCAAAAACCTCTTTGACCTTGGCCGCAGCAACTTCTTACTCAACACGTCTCTGGAGGCAAGGGAAACAAAAGCAAAAAGGAACTCCTGGGACCTCATCAAAATAAAAAGCTTCTGCACAGCAAAGGAAACAATCAGCAAAACTAAAAGGCAACAGGCAGAATGGGAGAAGATATTTGCAAATGACATATCAGATAAAGGGTTAGTATCCAAAATCTATAAAGCACTTATCAAACTCAACACCCAAAAAACACAGAATCCAGTGAAGAAATGGGCAAAAGACATGAATAGACACTTCTCCAAAGAAGACATCCAGATGGCCAACCAACGCATGAAAAAATGCTCAACATCGCTCATCATCAGGCAAATACAAATCAAAACCACAATGAGATACCACCTTACACCTTTCAGAATGGCTAACATGAACAACTCAGGCAACAACAGATGTTGGCAAGGATGTGGACAAGAGGATCTCTTTTGCATTGTTGGTGGGAATGCAAGCTGGTGCAGCCACTCTGGAAAACAGTATGGAGGTTCCTCAAAAAACTAAAAACAGAACTACCGTACAACCCAGCAATAGCCCTACTAGGTATTTATCCAAGGGATACAGGTGTGCTGTTTCGAAGGGACACATGCACCTCCATGTTTATAGCAGCACTATCAACAATAGCTAAAGTATGGAAAGAGCCCAAATGTCCATCGATGGATGAATGAATAAAGAAGGTGTGGTATATATATACAATGGAGTATTACTCGGCAATCAAAAAGAATGAAATCTTACCATTTTCAACTACGTGGATGGAACTGGAGGGTATTACGCTAAGTGAAATTAGTCAGTCAGAGAAAGACAAAAATCATATGACTTCACTCATATGAGGACTTTAAGAGACAAAACAGATGAACATATTGGAAGGTTAACAAAAACAATATAAAACAGGGAGTGTGACAAAACAGAAGAAACTCACAAATATGGAGAACAAACAGAGGGTTACTGGAGGGGTTGTGGGAGGGGGGATGTGCTAAATGTGTAAGGGGCACTAAGGAATCTACTCCTGATATCATTGTTGCACTATATGCTAAATAATTTGGATGTAATTTTTAAAAAATAAAAAAAAATAAAATTTAAAAAAATAAAATAAAAAATGTAGAAAAGTCAGGGGAACTTGTTGAAACTGAAAATTCTTGGGACTTTCCTGAGGTATTCTCCTATAACAGTTCTAGGATAAGGACATAAAGTTCATGTAAGACACCTAGAGAAAGATTTGTGTTTTCTCAAGTTCATCGTGTGACAGGAATCAGATGAAGAGCTAAGGCAAAACATAGATGAGACCTGTTTTAGCAGCATAGAATGAATCCTTTGCTAGGATTAAGATGATAAACTAGGGATGTATTTTAGTAAAAAAAAGGATTAAAAGTTAGTTTTCTTGGTGCCAGTGTGTTAATTATTCAGAAAAATATTTAAAGCTTTCAAAATTAAAAAGTGTGCTTAAAATTTTTGCCATTCACTTCAATATGCTAGATTTAGAATGTCACTTTGAATCTTACAGGGGATCAGTTTAGGATGGCTTCCAAGCAGGGATAAAGCCTAATGACTAACTGGCAAAGCTCCAATGGATTTTAGATAAAAATCTCTAATTAAATCTCTATAGTATAAGCATATTGCAGATTTTCCCAAAATTCCCTACAGATTTCTACTGTCCTTGGAAAAACTTTCTGAATTGAAAATTTGTTCAATAATCTTCAAGTCAGGTAATAACAATGTATTCATTGTTATAAATAATCAAGGTTTTCTACTTTTTATTCTATTGAAATTATAGTCTTAATCTGTGATCCACCTATTTGTTTCACTCCTTTTTTCTTAAAATATATTATTTTTATGTGGCAAAATTATATATGAAAACATTTAGGAGAATTAAACATGCTAGTGCATTCAAAGAAACCATTTAACTCTATTTTTTTCACTACTATCTCCACTATGGCAATCAAATGGCTAGCATTCCATAATAAGGAAAGACTGGCAGGAATATTATTTTTAATTTCTCCATAATGTCAAAAACATATAGTGCCTTGTAGGTCTCTATTTAAGGAGATAGTTAAATAATTTTGTGATAGGAATAATGACTTGGTTATATGGATGGTACTAACTTGTATGATGCTTTAAAACATTTAATAACTTTTGCAAATATATATTATCTTATTGCAGTTGCATATCAATCTACCAACAATGTTTTCTTTTTGCAAGATTCATTTTTTAAATTAAATATATGGGGCACCTGGGTGGCTCAGTTGGTTAAGCGGCCGACTTCGTCTCAGGTCACGATCTCGCGGTCCGTGAGTTCAAGCCCCTTGTCGGGCTCTGTGCTGACAGCTCAGAGCCTGGAGCCTGTTTCAGATTCTGTGTCTCCCTCTCTCTCTGACCCTCCCCCCGTTCATGCTCTGTCTCTCCCTGTCTCAAAAGTAAATAAACGTTAAAAAAAATTTAAATTAAATATACACACATAGAGTTTCAGAGTCACAAACATACATGTATATGATCAGTGACAGGTGAGAAAGGTCAGCTCGTGGTTGATGTACTAAATGTGATAGCACCTGACCTTGTTTGCATGTAGCTGTAGCAATGGGGTCACATCAGTGAGAACTAAAGGAAGTAAGGTCCCTCTTCCCTACAAATACAGAAGGACCATTACCTATGTATTGCTTAGAACTAAAGGCATCATCTACATTAATGCAGCCACAGGGTCATTCATTCTTGAGTTTTAGAGTTTGTCTTTTTCAATGCTGTTCATTGATGTGCCCTCTGAGGGAGAAAAATCTGTCTTCTACCTGTCTAGGGTCTATGGCTGGCCATAAAAATTAAACTGGCATAAGATAGATTAACAAAAGAATAAAAATTGTGTTTATTATTTTCACATGCACACGGGAGGAGTCTTCAAAAGGAAAATGAAGATCTGAAGAAGCTAATAGGCTGAAAAGCTAATACATCTTTTAAAATAAAGAATGATAAATTATGGGGATGTGACAAGACAAAGGGGCTTGGACTAGGGGAAGTAAATTGGGGTACAGTAACTAGGAAATATATGGGTGAAACTAACAGAAGATAAGGGTTATTTTAGTAGGTTTGTTTACAGAATACAGTTGTTTACAGTAGGTTAGTAGTACGGATCCATTTCCTTGTCAACTCCCAGTCTCTGATAATAAGAACGTTTTGTCTCTTCCTGCTAAAGAGACGGTACCTTACTCATGAGAGATTTTACAGTGTGCTTGTAGGCAGAAAGGCAGAGGTCAAAAAGTACCTTCCTGCATGTTCTATTTTTAAAGTGCCATCAGTTGAAAATAACCAATATGTTAAAGTGGCATATTTTGGAGTGGTATGTTCTGAACCCCTTCACACCATTTTGTACATCAAATTTGCTTATTTATAGCATTTTTTTACTCTAATTTTTTTACATACTCTGTTCAATATGGAAATCAAATCAAGTTATAAACATAATCTTAACCCACTTCTGTTCTTTCATTTTATTATTTTATTGCCTCTGTGATATACATTCCTAAATAGATATCACCTTCTAATTTTTTATGACATGAAATATTTCTTCCATAAAAGATTATAACATTTTCATGTTCACTCTTCAAATACCTGGAAACTTCTTGAAGTTTGATTTTGTAGAAGATAGATATTACAATTGTTCTTACTGCTAATTATGTAATGATGAGTTTGAGAGATAAACAGGCGAGAATGTAAATCTTTGGCTTGCTAAGAAGACTGAACTTCATCTGTAAATACTGGGGATCACTGAATAGTTTTAATAAAAAAGGCAGAATATGACATGATCTGATTAAGGAATAATCCAATTCAATCAGATGTCTATGACATAATTTGGGCAGTAAGAAACACTGATTTGGAGAGAGCATGAGTGGAAAGCAGAAAAAAACATGGATTCTAGCTCTTATTGAGGTCAAGGAATTGCTATTTCCTGAAAGCAAATCTGAGCAATAAAATTTTTAACTATAAGTATACCTACATTTGTTTGAGGCAATTCAATTACTTAAACTATTCACTCTCCTAAGTACACTCAAATTACAAAAACAAAAGTATCTACTTAATAAAATTTAGCTAACCAGATTATGCATTTAACTGACAATTTGGTTTTACAAAGTAGGTTTGTTTGGTGCTCCTAGGGTTGTGTGGACATTTCATGGTGCTGTATTTATAGATCCATACATTTGTTTCATTCATTTACTCCTGTAATTACAACTCTTTTTTTTTAAACCTGGGCACAGTTTTAAATTTAGGTTTAAATGGTGTAGATAAAAGTTTAATCAGTTTGTACCAGCTAAACTCAAACTCATCCTTTCTTTTCAATAGTTATTATTTCTCCTTGACCAAGGTTATGCTCCTTACCATTCTCTTAGACCAGAATGAGTTTCCTACATTACATTATTCAGTCACTCCTACTTAATAGGGCATGTGCTGGCTTTCCCTAGCAATTCTCAATGCTTTTCAACATAGACAAGAGACAGCTAGCTCTCTATAAATGATTCATTTGCTCTTTCCATGGAGCAGAATTGTTGGTTGGCCCATGGCTTCCCAGCTGCAACTACATTTCCCATCCTCCTTTTTTTCTGGGGGGAGCCAGTGGTATATGAACAGAAGTTATGATTACCACTTCCGAGCTTAATAAACCTTCAAATCTGTCATTCACTCACTTTATCTTTCCCATCTGTTGGCTAGATATGGATCCCGAGGGTGAGCTTAGAAGCCACAGACTGAATATGGCAGAGCCTCTATTAGCCTGAGTCATGAATGGCTGCACAGAGCAGAGCTCCCCATTATTCCCGTTGACTTTACTTGGATGAGAAATAAATTTGCATTTTCTTTAACTACTGAGAGTTCATTGCTGATTGGTACAGCAGCTACCCAGTGTTACCTTAAGTCAAATAATACAACAGGGAATTCTGAACCACTGGCTATAGATAGCTTAGGCCCTTAGGTTGAGTCTCCTGTTAAACATATCCTCAGGGCCAGCCATTGAGAAAACTCCAGCCTAACTGTGTTTGCAAATCAGGTTTCTTTAGCATTAGCGTCCACAGGCTCCTTTAAAGAAATATGGAGAGAAAAGGAAAGTAGCGTTGTTGGAAGCACACTATGTAGTTAGCTCTTAAAAGGTCATCTCACTTATTTCTCATAGAAACTCTGAACTGTTCCTATGTGAATAAAATCAAATAAGTCATTTTAAAGTTTCAAAAAAACCCCTGAAGATCAGAGAGATTAAGTGACTTGCTGAAGGTCACAGAGCTATTGGAATTGGAGTTTATACCTAAAATTATATAACCCATGCATGTTCTTTCAACGACGTCACACTGTTTTCCAACAGATAAAGCTCTAAAGATTTGTTTCTCTGAAAAACTGCACCACATCTTAAAGAGACAAATAAAACTAATTTCAAAAATTCATTCTTCAACAAATACAAGCTCTGAACAAACATTTCAGGGTATAGAAATAGAATATAATATAGAATAGAAATAATGACTATTCAGGGGGACTATAACCCACAACAACCACCATATAAAACAGTGTCATTTCGTTGAAAGATGTGTGTTTCACTAAGATGCAGCCATGCCTGCAATTTTGTTATTATGTATATTCATTGGCTTTAACTTTCAAAGGATTAGGAAAGAGCAATCCCATTTGTAATACTATACACGCACATATCAATAAAAAGACTCCCTGAAGGTAATATAAAAGCCAGTGAAGATTGAAAAACCCTCTCAGAAATACAGATAGAGTCATATGGGGTCACCTGCATTGTCAGAGAGAATATAAATGTATTTGAATGCACTGAATCTGAGAACACTTAAAAAATAAATGGTAGGAATATAAATTCAGGACCAAATAGCTATTGTACCAGTGAAATAGGTAATCTAGATTTGCTTTCTGTTGTAACCCCTTTGTGGTTTTATATTGGAAGAGGATAATTGGAAAGGGGGCTTACTTGGTATTGAGGATAGTTAATGAAGCACATTTTCTTTCAAAACCAAAGTAGACACAGAGCCTAAAAAATTCACACATCTGTAACTAATCTATTCAACAACCATACTGGTACAAGAAGAAGAAAGGATAAGGATAAATAGGAGGATGACGAGATTGAGGAAAAAGACAGAACCAAGGCATATAATTTTAAAAGTAAGTCTAAGACAACTGCCTTCCCTCCCTCCAAAGCCTCACCATTTTATCCTTGAATTCTTGTGCTTCACCAATAGTAAACAAAATCCCTTAAGTCCTACCTTACATAAGATCTCTCACAGTTTTATTTTCTGGTTTCCAAACCTACAGAGAAGTAAATTGGAGGACTGACTGAAACTACAATGATGTCCATGAGACAGGCCAGCATGACAACAAAGAAAAAAGAGGAAAAAAAAACCTATGAAAACAATACTTGCATGCCCCCAAATTGGAGATACTTGGTACCATTAACAAAGTCACAGATTGTTAAGCGTTTGACTCTTGATTTTGGCACAGTCATGACCTTGTGGTTTGTGGGATCAAGTCCCACATTAGGCTTTGTGTTGACAGTGCAGAGCCTGCTTAAGATTCTCTCTCTGCCTCTCTCTCTCTCTCTCTCTCTCTTTCTCTCCCTCTCAAAATAAATAAACTTAAAAAAATTAAAAGAAAGACATAAGCAGCTTTTGTATGCTCGAGAGCATTATTCTATTAGGAAATACATTATTGTTTCCACTGATGAAACTTAATCTTCAAGGAAAATTAAAATATTTAAGTGTTCTTTTGAGGGGAGATAGGGATATATACTTTTATGTACTTTAAAAGATCTACATTTATTCCTTTATTCAACCAATATATATTTAGCATTTTCTATTACAGATACTATCCTTACTGTTGGAACTTTATTATCAAAAAGAAAGAGAGATGCAAACCAAGAAACTGAACTATACAGAACTAATGGTTACCAAAAGGGAGGTGGGGGAGGGGGAATGGGCTAAACAGGTGATAAAGATTAAGGAGTGCATGTGTTGTGATGAGCACCAGGTGTTGTATTGAAATGTTGAATCACTATTTTGTATACCTGAATATTATACCTAATATTACATATATAGTAACTAACAGGAATTTAAATAAAATCGTAAAAAATAGTAAGACAGATAGACCCTGCACCCTAACATATTAGGGTTTGGATAATGGGAAAATTATAATTCTGTTTTATAAAATACTATTATCCTGATGCACATGATGCAGAACCAAAAAATTAGTATCCCGTGGCACCTTCATGCAAATTAGAAAAAGGCATTTCTTTCTCCTTGAACACAATGGAACATCATGGAACATAGCTTGGTGAATGGATTACAGGCTGCATTTCACTCGTTCTCTACCAGGTGCCCTTGTGTGGGAATGACCTGCTCTAACAAATGTCACAGGGTACTGGGAATAATGAGAGCATGTAATACAGTCTGGAAGTTGTAGAGGAGGATTTTACAAGTAATAATATCTGTGGGAGAGAAGAATCAAGAATGAGAATTATTATAATACAGGGAACAAAGCATTATAATGAAAGTATATACAGGGGGTATATGCATCAGGAAACATCTATCCCATATTGGGGAGACTTCACTTTGAGACACCTGTGATGAGCCTGGAAGGACCATTAACATATAGCCAAGTAAATAAGGAGTAAAATACATTCTAAACAGAAAAAGCATTTTTCCCTTTAACGTTTGTGCTTAACGTTTGTGTATTAAAGAGTAATATAATCGGTAATACAATTTAAAATATTCCAGTTTCCCATAACCCTTGTAGTCCTTATAAATATTTCAAATATTACTTACTATACCAAAATATATAGACATCTATACCAAATGCTGAATATAATCAATAGAGTAATATTTAACTTTGAATGTAATTGGAAATAAGAAAATCCAGTTTTGTATTTGGATGGTTTGACTTATCAGTGACAGCCAAAAGAGGAAGGGCTGATTCTGCATGGTATCTGCTTCCACTCCTGTTTTTATTTTAAAATATGTAAGAAACTCTTGCAAAAGCAAAAATTGTACTGGGCAAAGTTAAACAAACAAGGAAATCTTTATTCAGGGTTATTGCAATAGAGAAGAGAGATCAGAATGCATTCTAAACTCAACTCCATTGAAATTGAAGGTGTGATGGCCTAGCTTTTAAGTGCTAGGGTGAGCTAGTGAAAAAGTCCTGGGGCACCTTGTGGGGGAGGAGAATGATCAATGGCATGTGTGGGTTATTTCTGAATTGGTGAATGCTTTTCTCTGTGGTTAAACCATCTCTGTGAGCTAACTAGTGCCTAGGCAAATTAGACTCCTACCCTCCCACAGAGACTGGAAGATAAAGGAACTCTCTTCCTTGATGTTTATATTTCAAAAAAAAATGGCTCCTGGGTCCTTAGGGAAGACATTTCTTGGTTTCAATACTGGCAAGAGGCTTTTAAAAATTTTTCATATATATCAAAGGGGTGGAGAAAGAATTTACAACCATATATTTTCTAAGGAAATGGTTTGAGAAAAGGGAAGTCAGGGTCTAGAGTCAGGAAGAAACCTATCTGAACTTTAATAAAGCTGAGGGAAATATTAAGGCTGTCTTGGTGAATCCAATTCTACCCACGGTTCTAAGTTTAGATCAAGTCACTTTGTTCATGAAGGGTCAAGAACGTAGGATTTCCTAAAACATATATTTTTGATTCTCTCTTTGAAATGTAAAAGCTATATCCATTACTTTGGCTATTAAGTATAAAGTTTATTTGGTTTGAATATCCAGTGAAATGGACAAAACACATTATACTTGTTAAATAAAAAACAAATCTGGAATTAGGTAAGGAGAGATTTTATTCCAAAAAATGACTGCAATAGTTGGAGATGAACTATTGCAATGGAGAGAATGCTTCCATGTTAAGATCCTAAAGCATCTCAAAGGTCAGGCAGAAAAGACAGAGTAAGTAAAGATAGAAAGAACAGGGTATGGGGGGAATGGTATGAGATGGTGTGACAGGACAGTTGAGCAGAAAATAGGCATTGTTGTATGATCCAACATTTGCTTAACTTCTAGATACTTGCTTAAAATCAAGAGTGGGTCAAAGTTTAGTGGCCTGGGGATAAGGAAAGAAGCCTGATTAAAGTTTGGTCGAGTAACATTTGGAGGATATTTTGTTTATATGTGTTGGTTGGGACAAACAATCATTTAGCTTTGTAATAGGTAAATCATAAGTCATATTTGAATCTTAGCTAAAGCAAACAGGGAAGAATAGTTCTTTGCAATATGCCATTTCTTAGATCACAAAATTGTGGCAGGATTTTCAACCATCAAGATTTCCCAGGAGCACAGGCTCAGTTAAGTTTCAACATTCTCATATTAAAGCCTAGGCATAAGAATATAATATATTTTTATCATTTGATATTTGAATCCATAAATTTGAATTGGTAAATAAACAAAATTGAACCAACAATGAATTAATCTCACTTCCAAAACTTCTAAAAGTAAATAAACCAAGAAATGTAATTCTTACTTCTGATATCACAACATTAGAGAAGTTAGAGCAATTCAAGTTAAGACTCCTTCAATGACCAGGAGTTGTATGGAACACTTAAACATGTCTGAGCCTTCATTATAGCTTGAAACATTGGAAGTGGAATTGCATTGATCTAGTTTCACTGAGGGCCTGAGATTCAAACTTAATTTTCAAAATTGCCTCTACCTAAGCATCGGTCCCTGGGGCCAAGAGGGACAACAAAACTGAATCATGCTGTTAGTGGAGCCATTAAGATCACCTCCAACAATACTTATATTAAAATGTTTAAATTTTGATATAATAGTCTTTCTATTTGTGTCCCTCACACCACCCACCATTCTACTGAATTTTCCTCTTTCTCTTAGTCTATGGTAAAAAGTCTTTATCAAAAATCATAGCACAAATAAAGTTTTAGCTCACTATTTACATAATGACTGTCACTTGTATTGTTCTTCTTAAGTATATTTAATTATTGGACCTTCATATCTCTTTTTATATATTTGTGCAAAATTTTGATGATTAGACTAGAAATTCCTTACATATGAGAGTTAACTTTTGAAATCTTTCTCAAAATCAATTAGTTATTTGAAAAAAATAAAGATGTCATTTATTGTCTAGTTTTTACATATGTTTCATAAACTTGCCTCATTAATATATCTTTAGATATTTTCTGATATTTGATCAATTAATATGTTATATTACTTACAAACATAGAGTATTAGAAAGCATCAGACACTAAAGTTTTGTATAATTCAATTCACTCATTTCACTGAGGAGGAATTTGAGATCCGGAGAGATCAAGTTTTTGCCTCAGTAACTCGTTGGGTGGCATGTGATAAACAATTTTGATCACTACTTAAGTAATAATGCTCATCATTTCTTCATTTACTTAAAGGGTTCCTGACCCCCCAAATGGTTCAGAAGTATTCACCTGGATGATTTCCAAGGGCCTTCACCCTTCTCACATGATTTAAGTACCATTTTGCTCTATATACATATTCATGTGAGAAGTTCAGCTAACTATTTAAGTAATTCAAATTGTAATTGTTCAGATAACTCAGTTCAAAGTGTCAAAGTATCTGGAAAAATCGCACTAATTCTTTAATTTATAATTAAATCTACCTTTGATGAAGCATTGTTGTATAATAAATGTTTCTCCCCAGACCAAAATGCTTTACAATTATAAGACATGAATGATTGTTTGCAAGATTAAGCCCTTCAGGCCATAGATAACCCACTGCAATCTCAGTCACAGGAGATGCCAGACAAATGCTTCTGCATCAGTAGGAGTCAGGACTAATTTGAGGAACTCATGCAAGCAAAGAAAGGCATATTTCCTTCCAGAGGAACACAGAGACATAATTAGATATTTGCATGTAACACTTAACCCTTGAGTGTGCTTTTCAGTTAATTATTTAAAATTATTGAACTGCTATTTTATCATGGACTAAAAATAAGTACAGGTGTACACAGTTCATACCTTAAGGAAATAGTTATAAATAAAATATTATAGAAATGCAAAGTTCATAGATATAAAAATTGAACAAAATTAAATGATAACTCGCAAGATTTGATCTTGCTTTGTCTCTATTATGAGGGCTTGCTTGTCAACATAAAATCATTTGAAAAACAAAATAAAACAAACAACAGAAACGTCTGGTTTACCTATTATCTATTGATTATAAAGTGTTTGGGATAATATGGATCAATGGTTTTTTTAAGTGTTTTGAAGTCTTACATCATGTGTAGGAAGGTAGGGGTAAATCTTCATCAAATGTGTGTGTGTGTGTGTGTGGCAAGATTTTGCACACATTTTGTAGTATCATTTATTAATTCCAATTAGGATTAATATAATAACTATTGAATTGACCTAGATAAAACACTTAACTTCTCTGAGGATTAGTTCCATTTTCTATAAAAGATATGGTAGATCAAAGAAGACTAATTTGGAATGCAGGGAAAAAAATCTACTTTTCTTTTGGTTTTAATAATAGACTTCCTTGTGATCTTCATTCTTTAAGAAAAACATTCTATTAGGCTTCAGTAGAGGGTTAAAAGAAGATTATTTTTAATTTCACTCTTTGAAACTGAGTCACATTATTACATTTTCAGCTGTCTGTGAAATATGAAGTTGAAAATGTTCAGTCTTTGTCTTCAAAGAGCTTACAATTGAATATTAGAATCAACCATGTGAATAATTATATTACTGGATAAATGAAATTAAGAAATACAATCATATGGAATCATAAAACAAAGAGTGAACTCATTCTTCTAGAGAATATGAAATAATTACTAACAAAAATGATAAGAATATTGGCTACTGAACTGTATTTACAATATAAAGTAGAGTGAAAAGGCTGGTTAGGGAATGGCATGGAATGCAGGATACAAAGTTTACAAAGAATTAGTGTGTGTTTGAGTACTTTTGAAAAACAAACTTGTTAGAGTCCAAAGAAAAAAGCTTAGAATAGTTAGCTCTGCATGATGTTAAAAAAATTATTCTGACCTTTATTGAAATGGTAAAGAAGACTTTATTCAAGACTGTTGTAATGGGTCTAAGTATCAAGAGTATTGCACTCAAGGAGAGATCAAGCTTGACTCTACATACAACAAAAACAAGGGGGATCTATAGCCAGGGAATAAGTTGTGGGAAAGGATCACTGGGAGGAAAGTTACTAAGAGGGGACATCAGGGGAAGAGGAATTCTTGCTAAACTGACCTAACAGGATTCATGTTGAAGGCAGGCCAGGAAAAGCAGATATCACAGGTGGGGAGATTTTCTCTAAACTGAATTAGCAGGATTCTTGCTAAAACTGGACTCCAAAAAGATGAACACAGAACCCTCAGATCAAGGCCTAGTCAAGAAAACGGTTCAGAGGAGTCTGACTAAAGTTTGGTCAAGGAGAGTCTTTGTCACAGTCAAGTGGCAGGGATGGCAGAAGTAGTTGAGTACAAAGGAGCAGAAGGGAATATTTGGGGTAATAGGATTGTTTTGTATCTGGATTGCAGTAGTACTTACACAACTCTATGTATTTGTTAACATTATAGAACTGCACATTAAAATGGGTGTATTTTCACGTAATTTATATACCTCAATAAACATACAGAAAGCCAAAAAAATCAAATGTATAAAATGTATAAATATATAAATGTATCAAATGTATAAAATACCCCAAAGTATCACACATACGCGTATGCGCACACACACATACACACACACACACGCACACTGAGAACTGCTTTGCCATCCAGCAGGCGGATGACCTATTCATAATTCAGGACAGCAGAAAGATATAGAGTCTCCAAAAGGTAAACAAAGGCCGATTTTGGCCCAATTAAAGAAATGCTGATAATTAAAATATCACAATAGAGTATAACTAGTGGTTCAATGACGCTTCATCATAAATATCGTAGGAGGGGATTTGAACATACAATTGGGAATCTTACTGGATAAACCAAATCTCTTCAACATCCCAGTTTCTGTAATTTGATGATTTTAATATCTTTCCATTAAAGTAAAGAAAAGGGTAAGTGTTGCTGGTTTGTCAAGTGTTCTCCAGAGGGAATCAGAAGTAAGCAAAGGACATAAGCAGGGGACAGAAAATAAAAATAAGCTTGGAGCACTCCAAAAGATCTTTCCAGTTCTATTGGTTGTAAAACATTATGCAAAGTTGGAGGGAGGGAAAAAAGGGAAAATATGAATCATGCATGTTAGTATCCAACCTCCTAAGAGGAGTGTACAAAACCTACCTTTGTATTCAAGGAGGTTGTAAGAGTAACATCGTTTTTTTTTTTTTTACCCTGGATATTTTGGCTCTTGTTTGTTTTCTGTTCTATATTTTTACTGTTTTCTTTTTATGTTATAATGGACAAAGAAGCTATGTATACACAGTAACTACATCATTCAAATGATTACAGTAACTAAGATTTGACATTTTTGTGCTCAATGACTTAACCCATTATCTGAGTAATAAATATTCGTAAATGAATATGGTTATAAATTGTAAGTGCAAAATATTTATCAATCAACTGCAAACAAAATAATTCAGCAGATAATTATCAGAAGCTTTACTCTTATGATTCCTAAACACAAAGATGAACTATTGCTTATTATCTAAACTTGTGATTTTTTTTGTATCTTACCAACATTCTTTAATGCAAACAGAAGTTGATATAATCTTCCTTCTTAATTACCTTCCATTACTAGAGGCATGATACAATTCCTGAAAACTAAGCCTTCTTATCTGTTTTTCATGTAATTGTTGACATAATTGGAAATTTTTCCTTTTGAAAATCGGTGTTGATTTCCCCCATCGTTTAATTACAGTTCCCTGAATTGGATCCTCTTTTCTCTTTTCAATTTTCAAAAGTACACACACATACATAAAACATAAACACACATGCCTTTTAAGGAAAAAAAAATAGTTGCATTCTTTAGAATATAGTTGAGTCCATCAGAATGCATGTAATATATGTAGAATAGCACATAGCATAGAAGAAGATATAATTTAATAATGATATTTTTATCTTGACCAAAATATATTTCCACAGTTTATGGGAAAAAGTATTATTGTCAACGAGAGGTATGGGAGGTAGCTCTTGTATTCTTACAAAGTTAAACCCTAGTTTAATCCATACTTCAGAATCATGTTATATCTACCCATAACTTAGTGGCCAAAAAAAGGAACAATAATCATAAATAAGTGTTTTCTTTTGGCATTGAAAATCCAGTGGGGATATAGTAGAAGCTCATTTTTAAATAGCTTATTTAATATGGATTTAACATCTATCACATTATATTCACTATTCTCTTATGTATAGATATTAAAGTTCAGAGATTGGATTTAAATTTCTGACTGGATTTAAATCCTGATTTAATAAATCAAAATAATATCATATAATTGCCAAAAATTCTTAGTTAAAATCTAAAAGAGTTTTAAATGATTTAATGCTACTGAGTCTCTGATAAAGAATACTATCAACCAAAAAGGAATGGCTACTTAGGTCCAGTTAGCTGAAGAGCTAGGACTAGATCATCAAATTCTGATCCTTAATCTCTTTTCTTCATATTTATTCATCAAGTACTGTCAGATATATTTTCAGAATAATTATCTAAGTGTACCAGGGATGCTATTATTAAACTACTTTTACAGTTAAGAAATATGCGACTCAGAATGATTCTCTGATTTTATCTGGGTTGCACAGAAGGGAACACCTCAGAAAACCTTATGAGACATTCTTTAATTCTTAAAAAAAAATGATATATTCATTACTTTGTGAAGCTTCTTATATAGCTTTCCTTCACCTTTACCTCTGTATAAATTTGAATTAGGTCCAGCTTTATACTGCCAGAAAGTAAAACTTTTCCTTACCACCTTAGATTCAGTAACTGGGGGCTTGTGAATTACATCTTTTTTTTTTTAAGTTTTATTTATTTTGAGATAGAGAGCACAAGTGGGAAAGGGACAGAGAGAGAGGGAGAAAGAATCCCAAGCAGGCTCTGCACTGACAGCAGAGAGCCAGATGCAGGGCTTGAACTGTGAGATCATGACCTGAGCCAACATCCGGAGAGCTTAACCAACTGAGCCACCAAAGCACCCCTGGGGGCTTGTGAATTAAACTAACACAAGACCAATTAACAGAAGAAAAGGCACAGAGTTTTCATTAATATCTATGTACAAGGGAGTTCACAGAAAAGAAGTGATACCCAAAGAAGTGGTTAAACTGGGGGTCTTATATACCTTTTTAACAAAGGGATGTGGGTTGGGCTTCAAGGGATGACAATTTATGGAGAAGTAACTAGAAAATATACGTGGGAACTAAGGGAAGAGAGGAGCTATTTTAGTAAAGGCAGCCTTTACAAATTGATCTTGGTATAAACTCATCTGAGATGATAAGATTCCCTCTCTCTCTGATACAGGATTTCTTCAAAGGGAAATTGATGCTCAGTTTTGGGCAGAGAAAAGGCAGAGAACTCTTCAGATCAAAATATTACTTATGCCAACGTGGCATATTTGGGGATTTGGAGGTGCTTTACAGTTATCAGAGACCCAAATCCCTTCCATATATCTGCTCTTGAATTCCAGCTGCAAGGTCATGCCATGGTTCAAGATGGCTGTCAGAGCATCAGTCAGATCAGTTACAGGCTTCAGCAAGAAGGGAGAGAGGACAAACGGCTCATCCCAGCTAGCTATATCCCTTCTTAAGGAGCATGCCTTGAAGCTCCACCCAACAATTTCTATTCATATCTGAAAAAGAAGTTAATCATGTGGTTATGCAGATAGATGCAGAGGAACTAGACTAGTCTAAATGACTAGAAAAGCAGTCATTTAGCTGGGTGTTTTCCTACTCTGAAGTAATATGAGGATCATTTACTTAAAAGGAAGGAAGAAAGATAAGCAATTCTGCTGCATAATTTCTATTTGCTCTTCCAGTCTACTTCACATCATTGTCTACTGTTTTTCCCCCAGGAGGCTAACTTACACAAACTGCATCATCAGAACACCCTTGCCCTCTGGCTGCCAATTAAGACAAACAAGAAAATTGAAGGACAGAAGTAGTAAGTGTTATGGATATTTATTTTCCATGCTTCTTTCCTGCCAGCCTATAATTCTTTGGCAGCTGCATTCAACTTCTTGAGGCCATAGCTTCTACAAAGGCAATCTTTTCCTACAATTACAGCTGCCCTTGGACCTAGGAGTGGAGATAGTTCTCGGATTTGTTATTCTGTGAGTACTCCACCATTCCTATCTCTGTCCACACATTCACGAATAGACCTGTATTGGTTTGCTTGGGCTGCCAGAACAAGTACCAGAGACTGAATGGCTTCAACAACAGAAATCTATTTGCTCACAATTCGAAAGGCTAGAACTATGACATCAAAGTGTTGGCAGTGTTTCTTTATTCTGAGGTTTCTCTCTTTGGCTTCTAGATGGACGTCTTCTCCCTATATCTTCTCATGGTCTTCCATCAGTGCCCATATTTCCTCTTCTTATAAGGACACCAGTCACATTGGATTAAGGCCTACTCTTATGACCTCATTTTAACTTTATTACCTCCTTAAAATCCCAATCTCCAAATACAGACACATTCTGAAGTACTAGGGCTTTACCATGGGAATTTCTGGGCAGGGGAGGTACACAATAACAGCCCATAGCAAGTCCCTTCAATAACATTTCTTTAATTACTCTTTGTGAGTCCATTTGTCCTCGCTGGGAGGCTAACAATCTTTGTATCTCTGTCTTAGTCTCCATAGTATTTATGGCAGTGTTTCCCAAACTTTAATGTGCATGCATACTACTTGGGCATTTTGGTAAGAATGCATTGGGATTCAGTAAGGAGGAGGAGTATTGCTATTTTGCATGCTTCCAAATGATGTCAGTATAATGCACCACATCTTGAGTTGCAGAGTACTATCTCTCTCTCTCTCTCTCTCCATATATATATATATATATATATATATATATATATATATATATATAACCCAGTTGTTGGCATGAATAATCATTCCACTCACTCAGCTGGTCCTGTCTTACCTTGGACTTAGTGAGGCTAATTGATGGTTTTGTTTCATTTTGTTTTGTTTTTATCTGGGTTCCCTCCAAACATCTTGACATGAGGATTCATACATCTTCACATAATAGAATAGCATGCTCTAACTTACTGGAAGTGTGAGTTCTGGCTTTCTAGTTCAATATAACATAGATAATGTTTATTGTAACTTGTTTATTAATGTCTCCCCAGAGTAACATTTTAATGAACTTTCACTTCCATTCTTCAAAGTTGTTTGAACTAAAATACATTCTAAGTAGTATTATAAAACAAAGATTAAACATAAAATAAAACATCATAAAATCTTTATAAATTAAATATATTGGCATTTCTTAGTCTCTTCTTCTTTTATAATAGCTCATTAGCACAAAAGTAAAGTATTTTAATTTAGACTTAGGAGTTACTACCAGTCACTCCTCTGGGAGTCAAGCATTACTGGTTTTCTCAGGAACTTAACATTTTTAATCTTAAATAATAATGTAGAAGAGGGATAATGCTGGCAGTATTAAATTATATACATAATGGTAGTTTTTTAAATAACCATTACCTTATAAAACTAATAAATATCAACATGTTAATTGAATAAATGGATAAATAAGGGATTGGTGGAGTAAATGAGCTATATATTTACAAGGTATCTAAAAATAAAGATGAACAGTATGGATGAAACACCTAATTGCAATGTTAAATGTACTAAGAGCTTTTTTGGAGAGTTTATATTTAATTGTAGGAAATAAGGTCATTCGAGTTTTAGGTTTTTGACACATACTTTCTAAGAGGGCCTCTTTCCTCAGGCCACATGAGCTTGTACTGAAAATATGGACAGCAAAATGGTAAAAATATAGTAAATCTAGCTTCAGACAACAGCCCTTGTCCACCTCAGGAGAAGGAAGCTCACGTGTTTATGCTGCTCATGAGAATCAGAAGCAGAGCATCTGCCAGTCCCCTCCATTATTTGTTTCCTTCAGACAAATACTTGTCACAGGCTTGATACATTCCATATTGACATTTTCTCATAGTTTTACTGTCGCCATTTTGAAGTGCAGGAATAGCACTATTACCAGGCAAGTCTGCCTTAGGCTCTGTGTGAATGAAGATACTTATGATGTAAGAAAAACAAGAGGACAAAAAGAAGATAAAGCCAGGGGGCAAGATCACTATACAAATATACACTGTCACATCCTTCACACTAGCCAGAGGTAAGTCACAAATTGCATCACCTGAAAAAAATGAGACAAAGTCAGCTATTTTAATCAGATTAATTCAGCCATAAAATTCACCATTTATTCTATATAAGAATATTTTTCAGGTCCTGAAAACACCCGAGAAAAATCCCCTCAGGAGTTTCCTAGAATATGGCACCATGAAATGTGGTGAATAGCATTACTGTCTGCCCGTAGACATTATTCAATGAATGTGTATTGGTTTATAGCACTGATTTGCTAAAACGTGTAGAATAAATATAACATAGTCTTTATAATTCCTAACTATAGGCTAAATAGATATTGTCATAGTTGTATAAAACTAATTTAACAAAGGAATAAAACATTTAGATTTGAAATCTTTAGTGCTCTGACTTATCTGAAGTTTAAAACTTAAAACATTTAGAGAATAAATGTGTTGCATCTCTTTTAGTAAAATGTACTTACTATCTCATTACTGTGGGCTGAGGAAATGGTTTCACAATTGCTGATATTTTTCTTGATGAGAGAAGCAGCTATTGAATCACTGGTCTTAGGTGACAAATGTACTTCAAAAACAAAGTTAGTAGAGTTCTCTAACTGTGGGAGGAAAGACCGGTCCTGACAATTTTTATTCAGGGTTCACTTACTATGAAAGACAATGTCTTACGTACTGAGGGGGAATATGAATATGAATGAGCTATGTCTACAGCTCAAAAAATAAGGTAAAAATTTAGTAGACATGATGAATAATTTGTTCCTCTAAACCCAAAAGTTTATCTCAAGTCAGGTTGCATGGAGTCTATAAAATTATTACGTACACATAACCAATTGTACTCACTTCTCTACATAGGTTACAGTCAAAGTGAGAAAGTGGTCCCAGACACTCCAGGAAATAGTATTCTAATAATTTCAGTGACCCAAAAGGAAGTGTTCATGTAAAAAACAATAGATGGTCAATTTCTCTACAGAATTAAGTTTAGACGATCTGTGGAAAACACTTGAATTCTTGCACATGTCAATACAATTAGGAAGGGATGCATCCTTCATCTCACTTTTACTTGTAATATACTGATATTTGCTCATATATTCAGCTACTTAAAAAATCTGTTTAATGTTTATTAATCTTTGAGAGAGAGAGAGAGAGAGAGAGAGAGAAAGAAAGAGAAAGACAGAGAGAGAGAGAGAGAGAGAGAGAGAGAGAGGTGGGGGGAGGGGCAGAGAGAGAGGGACACACAGAATCCAAAGCAGCCTCCAGGCTCTGAGCTGTCAGCACAAGAGCCCGATGCAGAGCTGGAACCCACTGACCATGGTATCATGACTTGAGCCAAAGTCAGATGCTTAACTGACTGAGCCACCCAGGTGCCCCTATTCAGCTACTTTTTAAAAAAAATTAAGTGTTTCTATATTCTACTAGAAAGTTCAGAGAGCCCTAGGAGAGCTATTGAGTGAAAACATTCGAAGTAGTAGTATTGAAATAGTTTTAAGAAGATGTAAACATTACTTAGTAACAATTTCTCTTAAGAAATGCAGACCTTTACAAACTAATATTATTGGTTAGGAAAATTGGCAATGTCTATATGGGACACATGATCTAAAGCAACCCCATTGATGTTCTTTTAAGTAATTTGGATATTTAAATATAAAGCTGATTTCTTAGCTACTTCATACCCGTAGGTGAATTATGGTAGAAGGTTTCACTAAAAGGTTAGAGCACTAAACACAAAGTTACTCCCAGTGCTAAATGGAAAAGGGACTAAATCATAGTGAAACGATTATAACAGGTGGTATGCAAGTAACGTAATAGTTAAAATTAATAGTAAGATAAAGCCAAAGAAAAATCTGTACACAAATAAATACGAGATTACTGAAATCAATGACATTCTGAGAAAGTTAATAAGGAAATTTAGGGCCATTATTTAAAAAAGAAGATTATACTGAAATAAAATTGTGTAAAAAAGAATTGAAATATAGTTGAGAACTTTCCATTTTAAATGTTTGCCTTCATAGGGTGATAGTGTCTTTAGTTAAATACCAGGCCCTTTCAAAAGAAAATAAGATAAGTATATTCCTGGGACCTAATCGTACCATTTTAATGAATTAGTTACAAAGAATTTTGGAATCTGTCCCTTGTTTGAAAAAAAAAAATGGATCAATATTTTTTATGAAAAAAGTAAAAGTAGTTGTTTTTCAGAGGTATTTTAAAATTTCAGGTATTTTTTATTTCTTCAAATTTACTTATCAGGAGTGACTGAAATAAAAAATATAATTGAGCGTCATCATCATAGAAATAGCTTTAAGAGAAAACCTGTCAGATGAATATTATTGCTCCCCATTTTCAACCAGTAAATAGTTGCCACTGACAGATAGCCAATAGTCTGTCAAGAATGCTCTAGGTATGTTACATAATACAACATGCCTGTTCACAGGGGGAAAAACTTGGAATTAACTTCCGTGAACTTGATTTCATCATACAAGTTAGGCACCAAAGCATCACCCATGCCTCTGAGGACACTGGACCATACACCCTCAAAAAAAGCTTCAGCTCCTTCACTGCAAGAAATATCCCACCAGCCTTCAAGCCTGCCTGTGTACACGATGTCACCTCCTTTGTGCCCTGACTGCACCATCATATGGCAGTGAACAGTGTCAGATGGACAGGAAATCAACCCGGCATCCATTGTGATGGATTGTATTATTATCCAGCTGATGAAGATGTGAATATCCTTGGGATTTGGAAGTGTTCCCTTTGCAGTGTCCTAGACACTGAAGTAGGCAGCTTGGTAGGTAATACCCTGAATAGATACATTAAAACCTAGTACGGGCCCCTCATCCCACCAGATTTGTAGTCCTTAACCTGGCAGTCACTGAGGCCTTGGGATTTCTTTTCAGCTCCAGCTTTGCCCACATCAACTGTTAGATGGGTATAGACAAAATCAAGAGGATACACAAAACACAAGGATGGGGCTGCAGCAGCACCACTTGATGCCAGATTCCCTGCAAAGTAGTGCCAAAACTGGGTTCTCTTGTCCACACCACCCAGGAAGCTCTGTTTGTATGTATCTTTGAAGGCAAAGTTGAGAGCCTGGGTGGGGAAGTATTTGATGCCATTGGGCAGGTTACCACGCTGGAAGCACGGGACTCCCTGCTCCATGGGGATATGAACCACGCAGTTTATAATGCCCTTGTACTGCTTATCTGCAGTGATTTGCCTGTGGGCACTGTGCACTTGCAGCAGCAGCTTGACCCAATGGATGGGCTCTACTATGTCTTGGAGGTCTACTGCGGCCACTCCACCCTCTAGGAAGTCTTTGGTGAAGGACATAGAGCTGTCTGTCATGTTGAAAGGAAAGAGGAGGCAGGTGACTACAGTAGGAACTGGCTGGGATTTTAGGAAGCATATTTTAATATTTAAGGAGTCATTATCAAATGACTCCATATGGCAAATCAATATGCTTTGTTGGCTTGCAATTTTTAAAGCCATTTAAAAAATATTGACATAAAATGAATTGCACATATTTAAAGTTTAGGAGCCGTTTTTTAGATTCTTTGTGATTATCTGTATAGACAATCATATATTTTGCCTATCGTATCTTCTGCAAATAGATGTAGCTTTACTGCTTCTCTTTTTCTAATTTATATGCTCTTTATTTTCCTTTTTCCTTTTGCCTTATTGAAAATCTATCTCATTAGCAAACCAACATAACATTGAATATGAGTAGGGGGAGGAGATACCCTTGCCTTATTCTTGATCTGAGGCAGAAAGTAGTCTCTCACTATTAAATATGATATTAGCTGGAGGATTTGTTGATGTTCTTTATGAGATTAAGAAAGTACCCTGCTTCTAGTTTGTTGAGAGCCTTTATCAGGAACAGATGTCTGATTTTTCCAAATGCTTTTTTCTTCATCTATTGCTACAATAATTTTTTTTCTTATTTAGTTACTCTGTTAACATGGTAAAAAAAAAAAACAACAACATTTTTTTTCAATATTGAACAAGCCTTGCATTCCTGGGATGAACCTCACTTGGTTGTGATGTAGGGCTGGGTTTGTTGTTGTTTTGGTTATCCTCAGTGCATCGGAGTCTAGATTCCATTAGTGATATCTTTTGTTTGTCTCTCCACTTAGTTTTGAATTTTCCTTTGCACTTCCCCCCAGAGAAAGCCTGTGTCTTGCAGTTCTCACAGGTGTCTCCCACTGTTAGTTGTACTAGATGAATGTCAGCTTGTTGATAGGGAGTTGGTAGGGGTATTTGATGCTCTGATAAGCCTTAGTCTTAAGCAGACACTATGAACCTTGATCTCAGGCATGTGCCCTTTTTAAGTATCTGATCTCTTCTCCAGATGCAAAGCTAGGGCTAGCACATTCTCTAGCTCCTTCTCAAAGTAGAAACATTTTTTAAAAATTCCTTGTTTCCCTCATTAACTGCAGTGCTTCTCCACTAGTGCCCTTAGTTTACAATTTTGAGGCCCTAACTCCTGAAGATTAAAAATTTTGGGATGCATCTCAGATGGGAATGACAGCAACCAGTTCCCACCTTCAGTTGCAATGAATTTCCACTCTGCACCTGGTCTACGAATTTGGTTGTCTTCCTACTCACAAAATCCTCTGCAGAAAAACCTTTTATTTCAATGGAGATAGAGAGAGAGAGGGTCTGGGTAGAGTTTTGGCAGTGGCTATCATTCTGCAACCCCAGCAAGAACCATGAAGAAAGTTGTTTTTTGGTTTTGTTGATTTGTTTCGGATTTCTCCCTGATATTGCCCAAGCACCTGGTGGGGTTCCTAGAGAAAACACTCTGCAAAGACATAACTTTGACTATGTTATCCTAGTCTGTGACTGTGGGGGAATTTCTTTCACACTAACCCTACTCAGCCTTTTTCAATTAACTAAAAATGTCTAGCTTAATATTTTTACTGACTTATATGGCATTTGGTGGCATCTTGTTTTCTTTGTGGTTTTGATTTGTAGTTTCCTGATGATGAGTGAAGTTGAGCATCTTTTCATGTATCTGTTAGCCATCGGGATGTCTTTGTAAAAGTGATTATTCTTGTCTTCTGCCCATGTCTTAACTGGGTTGTTTGATTTTTGGGTATTGAGTTTGAAAAGTCCTTTATGGATTTTGGATACTAACCCTTTATCAGATATGTTGTTTGTAGGGATGCAAACTGGTACAATCACACTGGAGAAGAGTATGGAGGCTCCTCAAAAAAACTAAAAATAGCACTACCCTATGATCTAGCAATTTTACTATTAAGTATTTACCCAAAGGATACTGAAATACAGATTAGAAGAGGTACATACACCCCCAATGTTTATGGAAGCATTATCAACAATAGCCAAACTGGAGAGAGTCCAAATGTGCATCAACTGATGAATGGATAAGAAGATATGGCATATATATACAATGTAATGTTAATCAGCCCTTATAAAGAATGAAAACTTGCCATTTGCAATGGCATGGATGGAGATAGAATGTATTATGCTAAGGGAAATAAGTCAATCAGAGAAAGAAAAATATCATATGATTTCACTCATATGTGGAACTTAAGAAAGAAAACAGATGAACATAGGGGAAGGAGGAGGAAATCAGAAGAAAGGGAAAGAAACCACAGGAGACTCTTAATAATAGAGAACAAACTGAGGGTTGATGGAGGGAGGTGTGTGGGAGATGGGCCAGATGGGTGATGGGTATTAAGGAGGGGACTTGTTATGATGAGCTCTGGGTGTTGTATGTAAGTGATGAATCACTGAATTCTACTTCTGAAACCAATATTTCACTATATATTAACTAAAATTTAAATAATTTTTAAAAAGCAGACGGAAAATGATAATAATTTGAAAATAAGTCCTCATACACTCATATTATTTCAATAGAACAGGTATTCTTTTCTTGCTCTAAACATTTATTAATCAAAATTATTTTCTAAGAAGATTTCCCAGTTCTCTATGAAAATTCTTGTTGACTAAATTGCTAGGCAGAAACTATAGCTCCATGATCTATATCATATTACAGATAAATAATAAGATAATTGCATTTAACCTGTATATTTGTCTAGCTAAAACTTTTACATCAATTCATACTTGCAATTAAATGTGAGACGTAGGGGTCAGACATATGAATGAGAAAGAAAGCAAACTGAGAAGTATGGTTGATAATTAGAGCACCAAGAGGAAACCTGGGGAGGTCAGACCAATAGAATATAAACTTTGGGATTAGAAAGATCTGTCTGAATTTGAATTCTGACTCAGACATTTAATGAGTAATTTGCAATCAATTACTTAACATTTAAGGCCAAGCTTCCCCATCTACAAAAGGAGAATATACTCATCCAACTGGATATTCTGAAGGATTAATATAGAGTAGATATAAAAATATAGGCAATAAACACTTAATTTCATGGATTAGACATGAAATAAATTATAGTAACAAGACTTTCAAAGATTGACAGGTCATCTGGAGAGACAGAGACATTATGATACAAATCAACAGAAAATATCAGATCAATACAATGGGACAAAGCACAATGACTCAAACTGAATTTACAAAATATTACAATGTCTTATCACAGGGCAGGGAAAAAAGGCATGGGACACTCTGAACAGTAAAACCTTGTAAATTATTTCGAGTGAGAGATTGTCATTTGAAACCATAACTACATGTGTATAGTTTTAACTGTAGATAAAAAAGAAACATATGTAGCTTTGCATATTTATTTAGTAATACCAATATCTATATATTGCTTACTGTGTCCCATGTGCTTTTTAAAGATTTTACTTTCATAAACTCATTTAAACTCCTCTCTCTTAAATACAAACCAGTAAGGTAAAGATAAACACAATCCTCATTTTATGGCCAAACAACTTGAGGCATAGAATAGTGTCTTACTCAAGGTCAACAGAAAATAAATGATTGACCAGAATTTGAAAGCAGGGACTACAATTAATGGCCAACCTCCTTCCTTACCACTGGTGGAGACATACCAACAAATTAATTATATCCATATTTCTTTTTTCAATCATTCTTAGCAGTGAGCAAAAACCTCTGTCATTACATGAACCATCGTTGATTCCCCTTGAAATATCCAATCATTCTTCCTAACATGGAGTAGTGAAATTTTAAAATGCATTAAATTTTAAAATGAAGTCTTTCTAATGACTATGCAAGTAGCATCATACAATTCTACTTTAATGATATAATAACTATGAGAAAATCCTATAAAAAGGATAAATTTCATTTATTTGTATGAATTTTTTCTATTTTTAATGAAGGTGACACTTTCTATGCTATTGTCCAAATTCGGAGACAATCCTTTTCATGATTAAATAATTTTATCCACCTAATCAATTGACTAATATTTATATGACCTTTGATTGTGTGGTACATTTTGACTTTTCTAGCACTCTGTCTTATAAATTTATATAGTTATTTAAAATTTTCATGTTTTCCTACAAAGAGTCTATACTCTTTAAGGAAAAAGACTGCATTTTATCTAATTTTCTCCATCACAGTGCTATTCATGAAACAAGAAATCAAAATGGTTTCAAATAAAGCAGGTAACATGGTTTGAAAATACTCATAGTGACAAGCACAGATTCCCATATTATATTACCTGAATCTTCAACTTAGTTACCTCTTATGATATTTTCCTTACATATTCTTACTCTATATTCATCCTGCAATCTCTGTCCTTTCTCTGTGGTTTTGTGGCAATAAAGGGGACATGATAGTGAGCTCCCTTTAAAATCATCCTTATGTAGAAATTTTTAAGGAAAGTTGAGTGTCCCACCAGAGTTAAAGTCTTTCCACATAGGTATGTGAGAATGACTAAAATTCATACTTTATTTATCCATTCATGCCTTAGGATATGTTAAATACTAGGTTAAAAGGCAAATTCATTAATTAGAAAGGTAGCACACATTAAATCATTTTCACCCATTAGTGTTTTATTATGAATTGGGATATGTAATTAGCAGGCCACTAACCTAATGAGGCTTTGAAAATATAAAACAAATTAGTAGTGACATTTAGCAGTAAGAAATCAGCAGGGCAAGGTGCAGAGTATTAGCTTCATTTGAAATGTTTAGGATTCAGGCTTCAGTAACAGCACAGTGGAAAACTGAGAAGGAATACGGGGTTTCTGGTTGCCTTTTGATTAGAGGTTCTCTAACTGGTCCACACTAGAACTACCTGGTGAGCTTTTAAACAATACAGAGGTGTGCCCTTCTTCTGGACCAGGTATTGGCTGATCCTGTGTAAGTTGGGCCAAACAGCCTTATGTGCTCAAGTCTTTCCCAGTAGGTTGTAATGTGCAGACAGAGCTGGGAATCACTCCCTCAGCTGGAGATTTACCATAAGGAATCAAGAAAGGTTTAAACAAAACACCTTTACTAACTTTGCAATTTTCATCTAGGATCTGCCCTAGGGAAGGTCACTACAATTTCTTTCCCTTGAAATGTCCTATGCTATTTCTTTTTTCATTTATTTGGCTGGGACAAAACAGAGATTATTTGATTTAAGACTGGCATATCATATGCCCCAGTAGTTAAAACTGGTTAATTTGGTAAGTTCTATTTAGGCCAAATAATTGTTTTTTAAACCTCTTAATTTAAAACTTGTAGGCAGTCATTCTGCTAATAACAATCATGCCCTTAGTAACTGAAAAGTAATGAATATTTTCCCTGTTTGCAATCTTTAATAAGTATTTACACATATCATGTTAGATTGGATATGGTGTTCTATTCAATCAGATAAAGTACAATAAATGCTTTAAGAAATATTTTTAGAATTCTGTATTATGTAGAATTTTTTGTTATTTAGTTTTTATTTTTAGATGAGAAAACAAAGTACAACAAAGAATATAAAAAAAATAATCTAGAATCATCACAATGAATTACCATGACTAATACCATTCTGCCACAAGTAACCAAGAAAGCAATATGTAATATATGTCTTAAGTCTGGATATGAAAATATATGGTGTATATATATATGGCTTGAAAATTAGAAACAGAAAGCTTCATATGTCATAAATTCTCATTACAACCACATATATAAACAGATATGGGAAAACAGTCTGGAAATAAGGAATGTGTGAAAAGTAAAGATAACAGAGCTCGCTGTTCATCTGTTCCTCATTGTTATCTTATTTCCTGGCATCCTTTAAAGGTAGAATATTAATGAATTCTACAATCAATTTATCAAGATCATGTGGCCGCATAGAGTGCTTATTTATCTTTGAAGCTTAGTTTTCCAAATAAGTTTTGGACTCCAGTAAACATAAGCATATTTCAGCATAAGGGAGAATTCCACAGCCTGGGAATGTGGCTTTATTTGAACTTCAGAAGTGATGGGCACATTTCTCCAGTACACAGGAGAAATGTGCCTGACACTTTTATTTGATCACAAATAACAGTATCTGAACATCTTCCTTAAATCCAGTCTTAAGGTAGTTTTCACACAGCAGATGCCATTTAGAAGATTACAGAATTAATTTAATATATATCTTTTACTAAATCTCCCCCATTTTTCTTTGAAATTTACTTGACCCTAGCTACATGAATTTCAAACATTCTAACCTAGTGCTGTTCAATACATGTAATGTGAACTACATGCAGACTTTTAAATTTCCAGTAGCCAAAATAAGTAAAAAGAAACAAATAAAATTGCTTTCAGTAATTATCTTTTAACCATTTATCCAAAATATTACCATTTCAGTATGTAATCAATATAAAAAAATGAGTAATGGCCTATGTTATATTCTGTTTTTCATACCAAGTCTATAAAATACAGTGTACATTTTACACTTATAGCATGTTATAAATCAAATTGGCTGATTTCAAGTGCTCAGTAGCCACATGTACTAGTTAGTAGCTTCCTTGTTGTTCAGTGTGGCTCTAACTTCCTTAGTAGTCCATAATGTAAACTGAACACAGAGTATCATAAAAATGAGTTTGCAAATCTTATTACTTACACAGTAATATTTCATCCAGTTTTCTTCAGAGCACTCAATTAAAATTCTCTTATATGTGAGTCCCTTTAGATTAATATAACTCTTGTGATCTTAAAATACCTGGGCATTGAGTGCTTAAATAAAACATAAAAAATATAGATAGATGGATATGTAGACAGATAAGTAGCCACTGGATATCATTCAACCAACAGATGATGTAAAATGTACATTTACAAAAAAACTTACAAGTTGACTTTTAACCTAATTTGTACAATGCCCAGAACAGCAACATGGAATATATGTGCTCTAATGATGATGAAGCTGATCATGATGGGGACTGATTATAATTTTGTAAACAGCGAATTAATGTGTCCTCACTAAGAGATATAACATTCTTATAGAACACAAAGAGGGTACTCTAACACTACTTCCCCTCTCTCCAGTGACATATGAGTATCTCCTGTTGACCTAAATACACTGCAGAGTGAAGGAACCAAAATCATGATATTAAAACTGCCTTTAGAAGCCCTTACATTCTGATTCTCTGTATTTCATAAGTAGTTCTGCTAACACATGTCAACATCTAGTCAAATACTGTTGTATATTGTAACCACTTTAAAATTTAGTGGTTATAACATTAATGAGAACATTTCTCATTTTCATGTGTATTCCCTCACCCATGGAATGTTGTTCACACCTAAAGGACTGGGATAATGTATTTAAATGTGCTGTATCTATAGAATATTGAACAACTACGGACCTACAGTATACCTATAATTTTCCCCTAAGGGCATTTGATTATATCCTATTTCCCTCTTAATCTGCACGCAGAACTGAATCGTTGACAGACTGGTGAGATACTCTCATAGGAGAACAGAAACAATTTACAGTTCAGCCGCAGGCCTACAGAATAAAATCAGATATCCTAGATAAAAGATGTAACCAAGGGCAATTCTGTAACAATCATTTAAATATGTTTTGTTCTAATACTTCTGGAGAAGCTATAAGCATATTTTGTTGAAAGCAAATCTGTTGAGATCCCAAAAGTAATATAATTTTTGCAGACATCCCTGGGAGAAAAATGACTAATTGTTGAAAGATAATTCATCATATTTAACTCGGAGATGGGACATTATTTCACTTTGTGTATGTATTCTTACATTCTAAAATATTTTTATTAATATCACTCCATATAGAAATAAAATCCATATGTCCACTCATGACTTAAAAAAACTTTCAGAATTATATTTCTCCTGTTTGTAATAGTAATATTATTAAAACATATCACTCAATAGTTTCAAACTACTATGAGAAAGTATTTTCTTACTAATAATAATAGTGACTAGCATTTTTAACTCTAAATTACAGTCCTCATCAGGGTAATACTTATTGAATGTAGATGCACAGCGTCTGCTACTAAATGCCAAGTAATAGGCTTGGAATTATAATAAAATAAATAGCAGAATAAAGCTTATGCTCTCAGGACGTTAAAAGACAAATACAGGGAACGATCATTTTAATAAAATTCATAAAACAACTACCACTTTTGAGCCCTTACCACCTAACAGACACTAAGTATTATACAGATGATATATGTTAAATTCTCTAAGACTACCATGAAATAGGTGATTAATTTAGCTCCCTTTTAGGAAGTTCTGTACTGATACAAAAAATGAAAAATGAATTGAATCTTAAATGATGACACTTCCCGGAAGGAAGGAGGGATTGGGCAGTCCAAAAATCTTTCCTTAAAGCCACAGAAGCTTGTTTAGGATTGAGAATGTGTCTAATGTGGCTAAAGGATGTGGTATACAAGAACAGAATTTTGATACCAATAATGGATGGACCAGGACGGTGGGATAAAAAGCTATTGCTATCACTCAGATGGCAATAAGTTACCATACAGTAGACTAAGTCAGTGTTGACGGTAATAGAGAGAAAGAGAACATGTAAACGAAGAGCAAGAAGAGGTATGGGGATGATAAAATGAGTTTACTATTGGACATGCTGAATGTCAGCTTGCTTCAAGATATTCCCATGAAGATGCATAGAAGCCAGCTGGAAATAGAAATTTGTATATTATGGGGAGATGGGATTTGGAGATCTGATTTGGAAATCATCAGCACACAGGACTGATTGAAATGGCTCCGTGATATAACGGGGAGGGTTACAAGATGCCCAAATTATTCATAAGTTTGTAACTAGGCTATGGAAAAACTCAGTATAACATTTTTGTTTAGACTTTGAGTTGAAGGTACATTAAAAAAGGAGTAATAAAAATGTGAAATAGAGGTTTATACTCTGTAATAATGTTCCTGAACTTAGAAATTTAAAGAGGGGCACCTGGGGGCTCAATCAGTTAAGCAACTGACTAAGGCTTAGGTCATGATCTCACCATTCATGATTCGAGACCCATGTTGGACTCTGCTGACAGCTCAGAGCCTGAAAGATGCTTTGGATTCTGTGTCTCCCTCTCTGCTTGCTCTCACTGTCTCTCTCTCTCTCTCTCAAAAGTAAATAAACATTAAAAAACATTAAAGTGTAGAGGGGGAAAAATAATGACTTCATCAATATAAGCATAAAAATCTTACCAACTTATAAAGAAGGGTTTATGTAACTAGTAATATCTTCTGGGATATCCAAAATAAGTTTTAAGTGACAAAATTCTCAGTTGTTTCATATGCAAATTTTAAGAAATATACTTATTACATAATAAGGCACACCTAAAATCTAAGAAATAGGTCTTTGTAAAATATAGAATCTCCCAATTGTTGCTACACAAAACAAACAATAACAAAGTGACCTTCCAATACTTTTTCTATAATGACAGAAATGTTATCCCCTCCCATCCTGCTTCCCCACTAGTAAATTATAATTAGGTGTTTCCTGAAAATGCAGTTGTGCAATGCAGTCTTCATATTTGCCATAAGTCTAATAATATATTGTAAGAGAGGAAAACTTTTTCCTTCTTCCATTTTCTGGGTTCTTTGCCTGGTCTATTAATTAAATTGACGTAAGACAGATTAACAGGAGAAAAACAAATTTAATTTCCTATGTACAGGAGCCCATAAAAACATGAGACTGAAAGAAATGACCAAGGCAGGTAGCTTTTATACTTTTTTGACAAAGAAACAATAAATTTGTGAAGAATTAACAAGATAAAGAAGTTTGGGTTTGGGGTAGTAAATTAGTGAAGAAGTAACAAGCTTTGTTCATACAAGTTTCTAGTCCCTGAATTTCCTCTCCCTGGTGACAAGGATGCCTTCTACCTTTCTGGTACAAGGAGGGTAACTTTCACATGAGAGATTTATTTCCTGTTTTCAGAGTGACATAGAGGGGGTCAGAGTGTCCTTCTTAAAACTGGCTATTTCTTAACTTTAATTCAAAATAATCAGTATGTCAAAGTGGTATATTTTGCTTCCCTTAAAGACATAACCCCAGCAGTTGCTAGTTACTAAATGTTATATTTCTTTATGTTTTTTCCCCCTAAGGTAAACTCTCCTTTCTGGAGTTTGTGTAGGAACATGGTTTGTCACAAAGTCAAGAGAAAGTCTAAAATTAATTATCATAACTACTCATCTCCCAACCTATTGCAAATAGAGGGTTTTTACTAAAGATCTATTGCTACTTTCTTTTGATGTGATGGAATTATGATGTACAACCTAGAATACCATGCATAATCATAATAAAAAGTGTAATATTGTGATTTATAATAAGAAATATATATTCAGTCTTCCATTGTTCCAGCACAGAGATCCTAAAACCCTTGGAATTCCATGTGATAAGAGGGATGAAAAAGTCTTATTTTATGTTAATGAGGTGACTTCCGGAAAGCCCTGAGGTAACCTAAGTATGGGGGGGCCAATTGCCCTTGGAACCAATCCTGTGACTGGAGGGTTGGAACTTTCACTACCCCCTTAACTTCCAAGTAGGGAATGAGGGCTGGAGGTTAAAGCAATCACCAGTGGCCAAAAATTTTATCAGCCATGACTATGTAATGAAGTTTCCATAAAAACCCAAAAGGACAAAGTTTGGAGAACATCCAGATTGGTGAACACGTGGAGCAGCACAGCTGGAGAGGGCATTGGAGCTCTGTACCCTTTCCCCATGACGTCCTACATTTCTCTAATTCCTGGCTGCCACTAAGCAATATCTTTTAATAATAAACCCGTAATCTAGAAAGTAAGACATTTCTCTTAGTTCTGTGAACCGCTCTAGTAAATTAATGGAAGACAAGGAGAGGGTCTTGGGAACCTCTGATTGAAAGCCAGTGGTCAGGAAGGGGAGCCAAGATGGCAGAACAGTATGGAAGTTTTTTGTGTGTCTCACATCCATGAAATACAGCCAGACCAACACTAAACCATCCTGCACACTTAGAAAACTGATCTGAGGATTAACACAACAATCTGCACAACCTGAACCACAGAATTCACCAGGTCCGCGGTGTGGAGAGATGAACTTGGGGAGAGAGAAGCTGCGAAGGGCAGGGAGTCGCCTTTGCAGGGAAAGAGGATGGAGACTGGGGAAGGGGGGAAATACGGGAAAAGCATCCCTACCCAAAAGCAGGACAGAAAGTGGGAAATTGAAAGTCTCAGGGACTAAACTAAAAATGGAGAAAGGAGGGGTGCCTGGGTGGCTCAGTCGGTTCAGCATCCAACTTTGGCTCAGGTCATGATCTCACGGTCCATGAGTTTGAGCCCTGTGTCGGGCTCTGTGCTGACAGCTCAGAGCCTGGAGCCTGCTTCAGATTCTGTGTCTCCCTCTCTCTCTGACCCTCCTCCGTTCATGCTCTGTCTCTCTCTGTCTCAAAAATAAATAAAACATTTAAAATTTTTTTTAATGGAGAAAGGAGAAAGGAGAGGGTTTAAATTCCATTCAGACTGTAAACAAGGGGAGCGAGGAGTCTGCAACTCCTCAGCTTTAAACCTGGTGGCGCTCTGGTGGGAAGGGCGAATCCCCAGGAACAGAGTGGGGTCTGGGAGGTTCTGAGGCCACATGGAGAAAAGCGGTTCCACTGCTGGAAGGACATTTTGTAGAGATTGTGGAGGCCACCTGGTCCCAGCAGACCCCAGAGAACAGCCACATTCGCTGGTGCTGGAACAAAGTCGTTAAGGGTGAAGCCTGGTGCCAGATGCCTGTTGTGATTTTCCATAATCCCTGAAACGCTGCTGCTACAATATCTTGAGAACTTTTTCTGGGGAGGGCTGGCACCTGGCCGCAGTCTTGGGGCACCGGCAGCAGCACACAATAACGCGAACTCTCCTGAGTGTGGCTGGCATTCAGCCACTGCTCAGTGAGACCCTCCCAATGAGGGGCAGAACAGGTCAAAGCTACACTCCCTCAGAAGCAAGAGGTTGGGAAAAACAGCCACATGTGAGACAAAACTCGAGAGAGACCACTGCCTGGGGCTTGGTCACGGATAGTGTAAAAGTGGGGACTGGATGAAAGCTGAAGACAAAGGGGTGCGCAATTGCTGATCAGGGAGAACAGAGTTCTGATACTAGAGACTGGGTATCTGGGTGACACCATTTTCACTGCTCCTGCGCATGTGTATATGCACCTACAAGCACCAAAATCCACCCCAGTAGGCTAGCAGCGCCATCTAGTGGAGAATGGAGCCATTATACTATACCCCACCCAACTGGAACAACCTTGCTCTTCAAGAACACAAGTCTCACGCCTGCTTCCTTTATTGTATATAAAGCGCTTCATAGTCTGACATCTAGGGGAAAATGAAGTAATTTCAGTCTTATTTCAATCTGTTTGCTGGTCCATCTATTCAATTTTCTTTTTTTTCTCTTGTTCATTTTTCTTTTTCTTGAATAAAGACAGAGAAAAAATTCATTTTTATTTTCAATTTGTATTAAAAATATTTTTAATTTTTTTACTACATATTTTGCTTTTATGTAATTTTTTTCAAATTCTATTTTACTTCCATCATTTTATTTTAGTCTACTACAGTGTATTCACTTTTTCAAATTTTCAAAGGATTTCCATTTTTTTCTTTTTTCCCTTTTTTCTTTTTCATGAAAAATTCATATTTACTTTTAGTTTTTATTAAAAATATTTTCTTTAATTTTTTCTACTACATTCTTTACTTTTGTGTAAGTTTTTCCAAATTCTATTTTACTTCCTTCATTTCACTCACTTTAGTCTACTACAGTGTATTCATTTGTTAAAATATTGAAATGATTTCCTTTTTTTTCTTTTTTGCCCCTTTTTTCTTTAATCTATGAAGCCACTTTCAACACCAGACCAAAACACACCTAGGATCTAGCATCATTTATTTGATTTGTGTGTGTGTGTGTGTGTGTGTGTGTGTGTGTGTTTAATTTTTTAAATTTCACATTTTAATTTTAATTTATTTTAATGTTAACTTTTTCTACCTCATTAATTCCTTTTCTCCCTTCAAAATGACAAAACAAAGGAATTCCCCCCAAGAGAAAAGGCACAAAGAAATGACAGCTAGGGATTTAACCAACACAGATACAAGCAAGATGTCTGAACCAGAATTTAGAATCACGATAATAAGAATAATAGCTGGAGCCAAAAATAGACTAAAATCCCTTTCTGCAGTGATAACAGAATTAAAAAACAGCCAGAATGAAATTAAAAATGCTATAACTGAGCTGCAATCACGGATGGATGCAGCGGCGGCAAGGATGGATGAGGCAGAACAGAGAATCCGCGATATAGAGGACAAACTTATAGAGAATAATGAAGCAGAAAACAAGAGTGGGATGAAGGCAAAAGAGCACTATTTAAGAATTAGAGAAATCAGTGACTCATTAAAAAGGAACAACATCAGAATCACAGGGGGTCCCAGGAGAGGAAGACAGAGAAATAGGAGTAGAAGGGTTATGTGAGCAAATCATAGCGGAAAACTTTCCTAACCTGCGGAAAGATACAGATATCAAAATCCAGGAAGTGCAGAGGACCTCCATTAGATTCAATAAAACCAACCATCAACAAGGCATATCATAGTCCAATTCACAAAACACTCAGGCAAGGTGAGAATCATGGAAGCAGCAAGGGAAACACAGTCCCTAACCTACAAGGGAAAACAGATCAAGTTTGCAGGAGACCTATCCACAGAAACTTGGCAGGCCAGAAAAGAGTGGCAGGAGGTATTTAATGTGCTGGATCAGAAAAATATGCAGCTAAGAATTCTTTATCCAGAAAGGGCTGTCATTCAAAATAGAAGGAGAGATAAAAAGTTTCCCAATAGAAGGAGAGATAAAAAGTTTCCCAAACAAATAAAAACTAAAGGAGTTTTGACCACCTAAACCAGCACTTCAAGAAATTTTAAGGGGAGAAAAGAGATATATATATATATATATATATATATATATATAGATAGATAGATAATTATATATCTTTATATATATATATATTTTATATATATATATATTTTATATATATATAGATGGAGAACCATCTATTATGCTAATGGTCAACAAAAGAAAGCCAGAGTAGCCATACTTATATCAGACAATCTAGACTTTAAAAAAGACTGTATCAAGAGATGCAGAAGGACATATCATAATTAAGGGGTCTATCCACCAAGAAGACCTAACAATTGCAAACATTTATGTGCCAAGTGTGCGAGCACCCAAATATATAAATCAATCACTCACAAATATAAAGAAACTCATCGATACTAGTACCATAATAGTAGGATACTTCAACACCCCACTCACAGCAATGAACAGATCATCTAATCAAAAAATCAACCAGGAAACAATGGCTTTGAATGACACACTGGACCAGATGGTTTAACAGACATTCAGAACATTTCATCCTGGTTCCTGCTGGTTCCTTGAAAGAATTAACAAAACTGATAAACCACTAGCCAGTCTGATCAAAAAGAAAAAGGAAAGGACCCAAATAAATAAAATCCAGAATGAAAGAGGAGAGATCACAACCAACACAGCAGAAATAAAAACAATAATAAGAGGCTATTATGAGCAATTATATGCCAGTAAAATGGGCAATCTTGAAGAAATGGACAAATCTCTAGAAACATATACACTATCAAAACTGAAACAGGAAGAAATCGAAAATTTGAACAGACCCATAACTAGTAAGGAAATTGATTTAGTAATCAAAAATCTCCCAAAAAACAAAGTCCATGGCCAGATGGCTTTCCAGGGGAATTCTACCAAACATTTAAGGAAGAGTTAATACCTATTCTCTTGAAGCTGTTCCAAAAAATAAAAACGGAAGGAAAACTTCCAAACTCTTTCTATGAAGCCAGCATTACCTTGATTCTAAAACCAGACAGAGACCCTACTAAAAAGGAGAACTATAGACCAATTTCCCTGACGAACATAGATGCAAAAGTCCTCAACAAGATATTAGCCAACTGGATCCAACAATACATTAAAAAAATTATTCACCATGACCAAGTGGATTTACCTGGGAGGCAGCGCTGGTTCAATATCCACAAAACAGTTAACATGATTCATCACATCAATAAAAGAAAGGACAAGAACCATATGATCCTCTCAATAGATGCAGAGAAAGCATCTATATTTGACAAAATATAGCATCTTTTCTTGATAAAAAGCTTCAAGAAGGTAGGGATAGAAGGAGCATACCTCGAGATCATAAAAACCATATATGAACTACCCAATGCTAATATCATCCTCAATGGGGAAAAACTGAGCGTTTCCCCTAAGGTCAGGAACAAGTCAGGGATGTCCACTCTGGCCACTGTTACTCAGCATAGTATTGGAAGTCTTAGCCTATGCAATCAGACAACACAGAGAAATAAAAGGCATCCAAATCGGCCAGGATGAGGTCAAACTTTCACTCTTCTCAGATGACATGATTCTCTATATGGAAAACCCAAAGGATTCCACCAAAAAACTGCTAGAATTGATTCACAAATTCAGCAAAGTTGCAGGATATAAAATCAACACAGAGAAATCAGTTGCATTCCTATACACTAACAATGAAACAGAAAGAGAAATCAAGGAATTGATCCCATTTACATCTGCACCAAAACCCATGAAATACCTAGGAATAAATCTAACCAAAGAGGTGAAAAATCTGTACACTGACAATTATAGAAAGCTTCTGAAAGAAACTGAAGAACACACACACACACACACACACACACACACACCATGAAAAAAAGAAAGAAAGAAAGAAAGAAAGAAAGAAAGAAAGAAAGAAAGAAAGAAAGAAAAAGAAAAAGATTCCATGCTCCTGGATAGGAAGAACAAATATTGTTAAAATGCCAATACTACCCAAAGCAATCTACATATTCAAAGCAATCCCCATCAAAATAACACCAGCAAACTTCACAGAGATAGAACAAATAATCCCAAAATTTGTACGGAACCAGAAGAGATCCCAAATAGACAAAGCAATCTTGAAAAAGAAAACCAAAGCAGGAGGCATCACAATCCCAGACATCAAGCTACACTACAACATTGTAATCATCAGGACAGTATGGTACTGGCACAGGAACAGACACTCAGATCAACGGAACAGAATAGAGAACCCAGAAATGGACCCACAAACGTATGGCCAACTAATCTTGGACAAAGCAGGAAAGAATATCCAATGGAATAAAGACAGTCTCTTCAGCAAGTGGTGCTGGGAAAACTGGACAGTGACGTGCAGAAGAATGATCCTGGACCACTTTCTTACACCATACACAAAAATAAACTCAAAATGGATGAAAGACCTAAATGTAGGACAAGGAGCCATCAAAATCCTCGAGGAGAAAGCAGGCAAAAACCTCTTTGATCTTGGCTGCAGCAACTTCTTATTCAACATGTCTCTGGAGGCAAGGGAAACAAAAGCAAAAAGGAACTACTGGGACCTCATCAAAATAAAAAGCTTCTGCACAGTGAAGGAAACAATCAGCAAAACTAAAAGGCAACCAACAGAATGGGAAAAGATATTTGCAAATGACATATCAGATAAAGGGTTAGCATCCAAAATCTATAAAGAACATATCAAACTCAACACCCAAAAAAGAAAGAATCCAGTGAAGAAATGGACAAAAGACATGAATAGTCACTTCTCCAAAGAAGACATCCAGATGGCCAACTGACACATGAAAAAATGCTCAACATCACTCATCATCAGGCAAATACAAATCAAAACCACAATGAGATACCACCTTACACCCGTCAGAATGGTAACATGAACAACTCAGGCAACAAGAGATGTTGGCGAGGATGTGGACAAGAGGATCTCTTTTGCATTGTTAGTGGGAATGCAAGCTGGTGCAGCCACTCTGGAAAACAGTATGGAGGTTCCTCAAAAAACTAAAAATAGAACTACCCTATGACCCAGCAATGGCACTACTTGACATTTATCCACGGGATACAGGTGTGCTGTTTCAAAGGGACACATGCACCCCTATGTTTAAAGCAGCACTATCAACAATAGCCAAAGTATGGAAAGAGCCCAAATGTCCTTGGATGGATGAATGGATAAAGAAGATGTGGTGTGTGTGTGTGTGTGTGTGTGTGTGCGTGTGCACGCACACACACACACACACACACACACACACACACACACAATGGAGTATTACTCAGCAACCAAAAAGAATGAAATCTTGCTATTTGCAACTATGTGGATGGAACTGGAGGGTATTATGCTAAGCAAAATTAGAGAAAGACAAATATATGACTTCACTCATATGAGGACTTTAAGAGACAAAACAGATGAACATAAGGGAAACAAAAATAATATAAAAACAGGGAGTGGGACAAAACAGAATAGACTCATAAATATGGAGAACAAACAGAGAGTTACTGGAAGGGGTTTGGGAGGGGGGATGGGCCAAATGGATAAGAGGCACTAAGGAATCTACTCCTGAAATCATTGTTGCACTATATGCTAACTAATTTGGATGTACATTTAAAAAAATTAAAATTAAAAAAAAATTAGAAAGCCAGTGGTCAGAAGCACAGGTGTCACCCCAGGCTTTTGGCCGCTGTCTGAAGTTTGGGCAGGGACCATGGGGTGTGGTACACAGATTTGTAGGACTAAACATTTAACCTGTGGAATCTGGTCCTCTCTCAGGGTAGATAGTGTCAGAATTGAGTTAAATCATAGGACACTCGGTGTCTGAGAATTGCTTGTTGGTATGGGAAACCACCTCTACACCACTACCCACATTGTAATTGGTACCAGAACCTATTAAAAAGGCCCTCTGCATTTTTCAGAATTTTCTTAAATGTAGTAATTATGCACCTGAATATGTATCTAGTGGAAAATGGGCAATCAGAAATCATGGTTTCTTAACTACATATACATAGAAAATTTAAAGGGCGGGAAATATAATACTCATAATGAGCAGTCTTATGACTTACTACTTTTGTACTTAATTACTTAAACTTTGGCTCATACAACTGACATTCTGAACATTTTAGTACATGTGGAAATTCTGATGTTCATGACTTTTCTCAGATTTTTCTTGACTTCTTGCACATTTTATATATCTGGGGAAAAAATGTAAAAAATAAATCCGTGTAAGCAATAGCAATGTGGTAATGAAAATTTTTCCTATGATAATTTCAACATGAAGAAATAAATACTTCTATCTTGAAAATATTACTTAAAACAAAATTTTGATATTAATTTTATGCTAAAATGAATGACAAGCTTTATTTAATGTTTTCTAGGTAGTTGTTAAAATCAAATGATAAATATTAATTTTCTCATTGAAGATCACAGGCAAATATAATATAAAATTAAGAATAGCAAGCTATACTTTTAGATACTTTTTTCTTGGTACTTGTGTCGTGACTTTATTTTTGGCACACTGACACGATTTAATGCAAATTGCCTTATTATTGTAGAGAAATGCAGAAACTCATCATAAAATGTGGGAAATATTCCAATGTATAAAAGATAAAATACGCTTTGCTTTATTTTTCTTTCTTTGTGTTCTTTTGCCTTGACTATCTCCTCCAGGGGATCTCAGAGCTATTTTACAATTAAAGTCTACATATTTGAGCCCTTTCCAAGGGTCTGAATGTGTTAAAAACAAACCAAAACAAACCAAAACTCAAAACAAAACAAAAAAACAAAGACAGTTTTCCTAGTGAATCTTTGTTAACCATTTTACTCTATGGGAATATTGTAACATCACCAATCATTACTTTTGGAATGAAAGAGAGGGAAGAGTTCTTAATAAGAACTGTAATTAGTGGATCCTTTCAATAAGCAACTCTCCTGCATGCAAAATAAACTCACCCCAACTGGCTCCCCAGAGTGTCATATCATTATAGCATCCAGCTATATCCAGCTCAGATCTTTCCAACCAAATCAAGTATAGTTTATGATATCTCACAATTGTGTACATCAGGAATTTGGACAGAGCATAGCAAAGTGTTTTTTCCTCCTCCACCTGGTATGCACTAGGGTCACTTGGTAGAATTAAACATTTAGATGGGCTGGTATGGAGGGTCTGAAACAGCATCAATCTCTTATGTGAACCCTTCATAGTAATAGCAGAAAGCCTGGGCTCAGTTAGAAGAGTTGAGTGGTGGGCTTATTTTGACCCATCTAGCATGGTGTCTCAAGGTACTTGGAATTGTTAAAGGTCAGTCCATAACTCTCAAAGAGAGATTCCAAAAGATAGTAAGTGGTCCCAGAAACCGGTTGACCAAAACAGAGCCCATGTGGGTTCAAAATGAGTGCCAAGTAATTTTATGAACATTTTTAATCAGCCACTCATTCATATAAAAAATATGGTTTGGGGCGCCTGGATGACTCAGTCGGTTAAGCATAGGACTCTTGTTTTCAGATCAGGTCATGATCTCTGTGCTGACAGCACAGAGCCTCCTTGGGATTCTCTCTCTCCTCTCTCTCTGTCCCTACCCTGCTCACCATTTCCCTCTCTCTCTCTCTCTCTCTCTCAAAATAAATCAATAAACTTAAAAAAAGATACAGTTACAGTTAAATACTCAAAAAAATCTTCAATATCATCAATAAGTAAGAAGGTAATGGATGCAGGCCCTTTAAGAATTGAAGCAATAGGTTACCTGGAGAGGTAGTTTGAGGTAGCTAGAGAGGAGCTAGATAGGTCTGGGTTTGTATCCTGGTTTTGCCATTTGTTAGTTCTTGGAGATAGAAAAGTTACTTAATATTTCACTTTCTGTTTTCTCATCTACAAAATGAAGATGATAAAACCTATTTTATAAGATTAAGCATTAGAACAATCTGTGTTAAGACATAGCTCAGTGCTGTGAACATAGCAAACATTCAATACCTTGCAGCTATTATCACTGAACAACTGGTAGATTGGTAGTGAAATTCCCGGCAATTCAGGGCAGCAGGGCAGCATGAGAAGAAAGCACCATCAAGAACAACAACCTGTATTTTATCTTGTAATTGATAATATGATAAATCAAATCTACCCTTCTAGTTTATGGTAAACAGTACACCAGAATATGTTATTCAGTGTAAAATATCTATATTTAATACATATAAGAACTAGTAAAAAGAAATTTTGAGGCCGTTAAAAATTAAGCTTATTATATAAAATAAGGTAGAGAAAGACAAATATCGTATGATTTCATTCATATGTGTAACTTAAGAAACAAAACGAAGGATCATAGGGGAGAAAAAGAGAGAGAGGCAAGCCAAGAAACATACTGTTTTAACTACAGAGAACAAACTGGTGGTTAGCAGAGGGGGGGTGGATGGGGGATGGTGAAACAGATGATGGGGATTAAGGGAGTGCACTTGTGATGAGCACAAATGATGTATGGAGATGTTGAATAAGTATATTTTACACCTCAAACAAATATTACACTATATATTAACTGGAATTGAAATAAATGTTTAATTAAAATAAAAGAAAAAATTTAAGCTAATTATAGAGGCTACTGTTTGGTGATAAAATAATAATTTAAAATTAGTTTGAATAGATCATAAAGTCTATTTGTGAAAGTGGAACTAGTTCAGAGATATCATTTCCTATGAAGAAGTCTATTAAGCCTTCTCTTATTACCAAGGTCAACAATCTTTAGGAATCTTCCCGGATGCATATATAGTAGTCTGTAAATAACACACATAAAAAACAGATCAATAGAATCCTTTTTGGGCATTACAACTCTTGGGTTAATGTTTTTCAGAAGTTTTAAAACTGCTTTCCAAACTTAATTTACATAGCAACATTTTAAAATCCTACTTAACCCTAGCCTAATGTTAATTCATTCCCTCAAGAGTAAACTTGGTGCAGCTCAAAATAATTGTCATGAAAAGCCACTTACTCTGATTAAACTAAGTGTTTTCATAGAAATCTACTTTATTGGAAAACAATATTCCAAGAAATGGCCTAAATGTTCCTTTTGCTAATGCCACTTGAATGTTGTTGGTCCTGAAGGAAAAACTTAAAGAGATATAAAAAGTTAATTAGATATGCCACATGCAAACGATTATGATTACTTAATAAGCAGTACCCCTTAAATTGGCACAATATGTAACCTAATATGTAGCTTAATGGCTTTGTTATTAATCAATTCTTAATGTAAACAGTTTGAAGTTCTTGTTTTGTAATGTTCATTATAAATAGTCCCTGTAGGAATCACGACTTTATTTCATTAAAACTCCTGCCTGCTGCTAATTGCTGCTAGGAAAACATGCACGAATTAATTGTGTTTTAGAAGCCAATGATGTAAATTTATAACCTTCTGCATTGATTGCTCACGACTGCTGTGTTGTAGATCATTCTTTCCCACTATGATAGATAGCATGCTATGGTTGGTGACACTGACCTGTTTTCAATCAATAACACTTAGTTAGTAAGTCTTACTACCATAGAGGTTAAAAAAAATTGTTTGAAAATTCTGTTTATCATGCCATCTGGGACATAATATGAATTTAGGTTATGGGCAATTAATTTGTAAGTTTTAATGACTTCTCGTGCAAAACAAACATCAGTCTTTAGAAAAGATGACTGACAAATATTAAATCAGTTAGTATTTTTAAAGAGATACTGAATTTTTTCAAAAATATTGCTCAAATATAATTCTGCTTGTTGACAATTCTCCCCTAACCTTTTACTGTTACAAATGGCCTGTTCAGCATATACCACATGAGATGAATTTAAAACCCGAAATATTAAAATCCTGAACTGAAGGGGAACGAACCACCTGGCTTTCAAGTGCAGATTGAGACCAATGAGAAGAAGCTTGTTTATATTCTCAGCTGATTGCTGATGTCTTAGCTTGTTGTTTCCACAATATTTCAGAATAATAAGACCATCTGTCAACAGGGGAAAAGAATAGTAACAATATAGGCAGAAATGTCTTCATACATAATAACATATTTGCTTAATATATTTTCTGGTCTTGGATAATATTGTGTACACATTTTCGCTATTTTTTCAATTACTCCATAATGAAGTAAAATTATACCTTTTTCACAAATTGTTTTCCTGTACTAATCCTTCCAATATCTTTTTTGTGTGTGAAATTGTCCATTTACTTTACCTGAAGTCTATGCGAAAATACTCTTACAATTTATGGAAAACCAAAACACAATTGTAAATTGGATTCATAACAGCCATAGCTTAGTTAAATGGGGGAAGTGAGCAAATCTTTAAGAATTGTTACACAGATTATGTAGATATTTTGTTGAAATAAGACATGCGATGAAGTACAATTGAATTTGTCCACCTATAAAAATAATTAATTTGGATAATTAAAAACAGTGATTTTGACATTTTATTTATTTTCTTTCTTTTTTCAAAAAAGTTTATTTATTTTGAGAGAGACAGAGATGGTGACCGAGAGAGAGAGGCAGAGAGAGAGAGAATCCCAAGCAGGCTTTGCACTGTCAGCACTGAGCCTAATGCAGGGCTTAAAGTAAAGAACCGTGAGATCATGACCTGAGCCAAAATCAGACACTTAACCAACTGAGCTACTCAGGCACTCCTTGACAATTAATTTTAAATTTTAAGTTACTATACTAATTTTAAAATGCTTCAACATATATGTGACTCAAAAACTGAAAAGGATAAAAATTATGAAATAATACTTCATATTGTGAAAAATGTGAAAGATACTCCTCCATCTTTCATCTTCAAATATTTTCATCTGAGTAAGGCAAGGAAACACACTGTAATATGCTTTCTTTTATTCATGTCAATGTATATTTAAGAGAACGTTCTAGTTCGCATAAGGGTTTCCTGATTTTCTTTGCATTTTTTAAAATGTTTATTTATTTTTGAGAAAGAGAGAGAGCATGAGCTGGGGAAGGGCAGAGAGAGAGGCGGACAGAGGATCCAAAGCAGGCTCTGTGCTGAGAGCAGAGAGCCAGATGCGGGGCTCCAACTCACAAACTGCCAGATCATGACCTAAGCAGAAGTCAGAGACTTAACCTACTGAGCCACGTAGGCTCCCCTTTCTTTGAATATTTTATAGATACACCAAAACTTATATAACCAGTGCTCTATTAACAAATTCTAATTTCCTATATTGTGTTTTAATTTTATTAACGATAGTAATAATAATTAATGTTCAAAAATAACCTTACATATATTATTTTACACATATGTGATATATCTGTAAGAAAAAGCCCCCAGAGTATAATTTCTGGTTCAAAAAGCATCTACATTTTTATTTCTGATAGATATTTTCAAAGTGCTACAAAAGTCATGCACCAATTACACTCCCACTAGCAACGCATCAGATTACTTACTTTACCCAAAGTCTTCCCAGACAAAATGTTTACTAACTTGGATTTGTGACAATTTGCTATATTCAACAGTGTTCTCTCCAGATACTTTAAAAATACATTTTCTAATTATCAGTGAGGATGAATTTGTAAATGTTTAAAAGCCAATTCTAATCCTAACCACACACTTCTTTTCATCTTCTTCTTTTCTTTCTTTCCTTTTTTTTATTTGGTGAATCATTCCTTTATTTTCTTTGCTTATTTTTTGTTTTCCTTATTGGACTTTTCTTTTTGATTTCTAGTGGGACTTTATACATTAGAAAGATTAGTGCTTTTGATACGAGTTGCAAACATTTTTCCCATTTGTATATCTATATTTTGCTTATGTTTATTTTGCTATTATAAAGGGTTAGGTTTGGGTTTTTTTAAATCAACTATATCAAGATATACTTAAAATAAATCTATTTTTTGTTGAATGAGTTTTTATCAAATATATAATCATCACAATAATCAGGGTGTAGAACATTTTAATCACTCCAGAAAGTTCTTTTTTGTCCTTTTCAGAGATAGGCCTATCTCTTACTCTGGATAACCATCTTTCTGTCATTATAGATTAGTTTTGCCTGTTCTAGAATATTATATAAATCGAATCATACTAAATGTACTCTTTTATGTTTGGCTTCCTTTGATCAACATAATGCTTTTAAGATTTATTCATCTTATTGTATGTATCAATAGGCTTTTGTTTTATTTTTTGTTTTTGTTGTAACATCTTATTGCTTAGTAGTATTCCTTTATATTAATAGACCAAAATTTGTTTATCCATTCACTTATTAATAGACATTTGGTTTCTTTCTAAATTCTAACTATTGTGAATAAAAGTTCTAAGAACATTAATGTAGAAGTCTTATTATGTACATATCTTTTTATTTCTTTTAGCTAAATATCTAGGGGTGCAAATCTGTGTCATATAGTAAGTATATTTTAACTTTCTAAGAGAATATCAAGTGGTTGAACTATATTAGATTCTTAGCAGCAATGTATGAGGGCCCCGTACTGGTATTTCAGTTTTTTTAATGTAGCCATTCTAGTGGGTATGCAGTGATATCTGATTATTTTCATTTGCATTTACCTGATGACTTTGATCGAGCATCTTTCATGTACTTATTGGTTATTCATATATCTTCTTTTGTGACATCTCTGTTCAGTCTTTTGTCCATTTTTAAAAATAATTAGTCTTTTTTTATTGAGATGTAATAGCTCATTATTTATTTTGTATGAAAGTCCTATATCACATGTATCTATTTCTAATAAATTCGTTTACTTTTTTTATTTTCTTATAAGATTTTTTGAAAAGGAGAAATTTCTCTTTTGATGAAGCCTGATTTATTATTGTTTTTAATGTTTCTTATGTCATTGCTAAGATTTCTTTACTTACCTCAAAGTCACAAAATTTTTTTCCTATGTTTACTTCTCTATATTGTTGTCTTGCAAATATGTGTTTTTAATTTACAGAAATAGTATTATCTAATATTTTATTCCATTCTTATATTTCAGGAAATACTCCAGTTTTAGTACCTACTCATAATACCATGCATATATCTAATCTGTTGCTTCTGTTTCATATTTTATGAGGTGCCTCCACCACATATGAGAAGGTGGCCCTGTAAGCACATTAGACTATCTTTTTCCAGACCTCAAAACTCTAACTCCTAACAGACTAGCTAGAACCTTACATACACTGTTTACAGTATTACTCACACAGCTCTTACGTTGGAAGTCAAGCTTCCGTCTCTACCTCTAACATTCAGAGCTGTGCCAATACTCTCTACCGTGAAACTGGCATAAATGATTTTACTATCTCTTTCATTCCTAATTCTATCACGCACCAGAAGAGGAGACACATTCCTAGGATACTGCATTCTAATTTCCTCCTGATTCTTTCCATCCTTTATTCAGTCCTCATCTTCCATAACATTTCTAGAAGCTGCCTATTACCTTCTTAAGCCAATAGTTAGGCAACAGCAGAAAGCCCTTTATACTTATCCTTTTCTCTGAAACTTTGCTTTCTTGAACAAGCCTGAGACTTGATTTCTCCTTGATGACATTAATTTCCCTGTAACCTTTTAGATTGAGGTCATTTTTTTTTCTCCATGGCCATGAGCCTTGAGATGAGTTAGGTGTCTTTCTTGCTTCACATTTCCATTTCCAAACTGTTTTTCCTCTCTTCTACAAATACTCTCAGCACTGAGTCTTTGCTGATTTGACCATACAGCCATTGCCTTTCTTTTCTTTTTTTTTTTTAGTCGTCTACATACACCTCACATCATCTCTCTCATTTTTCAAGGTTTTAACTCCTATATTGTTATCATATTCTTCAACACCAGTCCTCTCTTAATGCCTAATGAGTACTATATCCACAGTTAGCATTACATCAACACCCTGGTGTCATATTTCCTTGAACTTCTTTCCTCTAATGTTCTTTTCCTGTTTCTCATCTTCACACCTACTTCAGCCAGTCATCACTGAATGGAGTCCTAGATCTTGCCATTACCCAATCTATAACCCTTCCATGCACTCAATTTCAATTATCCCCTTCTCTGACCACCACATCCTTTCTTACATGCTAACTGTTTCTGGCACAAGATTCTGCCAATCGTTTAACCCCACAGACTTCCAATCCATTAATCATACCAACCTTTCAAGCTCCTACAGCCTCCTCATATATTTAACACTCTCCTTACTAGGGTAAATTCCACAGGAAATCACAAATATGGTAACCATTCCCTTGCATGTGTCTTCAATTCTTCTGCACCTCTCTCACGTTCTTTTAACGTCAAGCTGGTTAAATCCAATTGTCCCCTTACTCTGGTCCCAGCTGGTCTGCCTGAGGTCCTTTAAATTGAATGCATTTTCCCCAGGTATCTATAAAGGTTACTCCTTTCTTTCTACAAGACTTGACAAACATGGTACTTCCTTACGGCCTGCTCTTTCCCCTTTTTAAATATTGCAGTACTCCTTCCTCACCCTTGGCTTTCCTATTCTCCCTGCCTCCAGGCTCTGCTGGATTTTCTTCCATAACAGATGTGACTTTCTAATATACCATGATTTTATTCATTTTGTTTATCTACTGTTTTCTCTTCCCTACCCTCTCAGATAGAATGTGAGCTCCAGGTACCATTGTCTATAATTTTTTTCACTGAGGTATTGTCAGTTCCAAGCACAATGCTTGATTCATAGAAGTAACATGAAAAAATATGTTCAAGAAATGAATGAACAAATGCAACAGCACGAAGAGTCTTGGCATTAATGTAATGTGCCTTTCCCCTTCTAGATATTTTTGAGGATTTTCAAGTCAAGTGTTTTCCCAAAGTTGAAACAACTCCTAAATGAAGGAGTCAATACTAAAACCACGTATATATATTTCTTTCCAATCTAGCCTTGGGCAAATTTAATTTCATTGGATGCTTAATTGTGAAAATATCTGTCCTGCAGTATTTGTTGTATGTTGTTGTGCTTTTATTAAAATATTATTACCACCTATTCATGTATTATAAGTATAATAGTGAGATTGAACAAGAAGAACTTGCGACTCTGGATATCAAATTTTCTATAATAGAGATTGGATAATGAGATGAAATGATTTAATTCATTCTCAGGCTATTTTCAAAAAGGAGAGATAATATTGTGAAATAAAATGTATGTATGTTCTTTTCTAGGTAAGATGATTTGCTGTAATTGCTCTATTAGAATTTTAACAAGCTCTTGGAAGCAAAGGAAGTTTGTTTTTAAAACAAAAAGAGTATTATCTATCTTCCATAGCAAACTGCAGCAATTTACTTTGTTACACAATGTTCACCGCAGTACAAACCATTATTACAGATATAATACCTAGAGTATACAAGTCTCAGTATTCCTGGAAGTTTAACTTTGTTAAGCTTATGCATGTAGATTCCTCCATTACATATCCACATATTATGGGGGGGGGGTAAATAGCTAGTAGAAGTTTGATTTATGTTTAACATAATTTCACATTCATTTTGTAAATTTCTTTCCATATTACTAATTAAAACCTCAATGGCTACCCTAAAAGGTATGAAATTAGCAACAAGTGTTCCAGTATCTTTCTACAAATTGAAAATAATTCAGTTGTGTTCACCTAGGTGATTCAGCTAACACCTTATTTTTTCTTGTCAGTCTTAAAATTCTTGATGCAACGTGAAGAAAAACACATATTTTCTAAAACCTTAGGAAATGTTCATCCTTTTTAGTAGCAACTTCTTCCTGCACAAACTGAAAATGGTATCCAATTTCGAAAGGCAATATAAGAAGACCCCTAAATAATACCCTCTTCATGACAAAGGAGGGGAAGCTGGTAATATTTTCTCTAGTACATTTTACCATTTCATTAATTAAAGTAGCTATGATGGCTAGTTGCTTTCTAGAATGTAGAAAAAAATTATTAAGAAGTTTGTTTGTTTGTTTGTTTGTTTTTCGTTCCTAAAGATGGATCAGTTCCAGTCACCAGAACTGTAAGACATCAACTGCAGGATACTTAAGTAAGTGGTAGTTGAAATAAATGAAACTTTTTTTGGAAAATACATAAATCAGATTTAGGATCATCATTGAGCTTCAGGAAAAATGTTAATTTTGATAATCTCAGGTTAATTAAATTGCCACTAGGAGAACTGAAGGACCGACTCAAATGTAATTGACTAGTGGGTTGGTCCTTGGCTACAATTCTTAACCTAAACTTCCTTGGATCGTGTGGGAAGTTGGACAATACCTCCAAAGGTTTTAATCCCTGCAGCCTGGAATGTTACCTTATGTGACAAAAAGAGACGCCAGGTGTGAAGGTTAATGATCTCCAGAATGAGAGGTTATCCTGTACTATGTGGCTGGGCACTAAATGCAATCATCAGTGTCCTTATTAGAGGGAAGAAAAGAGAGATTCGGGAAAGAAAAGAAGACCTTGTGACCAAAGTAGGTGGAAGCAGAGGGAGGCAGAAGGAAGCAGAGGCAGATCAGAGGGGAAGGAGAAGAAAAATAAGATAAAAACAGAGAGGGAGGCAAACCATAAGAGACTCTTAAATTACAGAACAAACTGAGGGTCAACGGGGGGGTGGGGTGGGGAAAATTGGTGATGGGCATTAAGAAGGACACTTGCTGGGATGAGCACTGGGTGTTATGTGTTATATGTAAGTGACAAATCACTAGATTCTACTCCTGAAGTCAAGACTACACTGTGTGTTAACTTGAGAATTGAAAGAAATTCAAGAACTTGAATTGAACTTGAGAATTGAAAGAAAGAAAGAAAGAAAGAAAGAAAGAAAGAAAGAAAGAAAGAAAGAAAGAAAGAAAGCAGAGGCAGAGAGAGATGGCACTCTGCTTGCTTTGGTGATGGAAGAGGGACCTGAATCAAGAAATGCAAGTGATATAACTTCAAAAGCCTAACAACAAAATGGATTGTCCCCTAGATCCTTTGGAGGGAGTGTGGCCCTGCTGGCACCTTGATTTTGGCCCATTGAAACTGAGCTTACGACTTCTGACCTGAAGACTCTAAAGCAATGCATTTGTGTTGTTTTAAGTAATTTGTTACAGGAGACATAGGTAAGTGATGCAATAAAGCAACACACACTAATGAAAACCTTTAATATGCTAACAAAAAGTGTCTACAACATAATGGATATTGTTATGTAATCAATTGGAGGACCACAAGACTCAACAGCAGTCTACTCTGATAAATAACACATACAAAAAATATAGCTACATTCTGAGGATAAACATATAACATGATTTTGATGAAAAATGTTTTTTAGGATAGTATGAAATAAGACAAAATACATACTTTTATAATTTAAATTTTATAATTGTATATGTACCTGTAAACTGATGCCTAAGAAGAAAAATAAAGATAAGTGCTTTGTTTCATGCAATTCTATTTCAACTCTACACTCTTCTTCCCTGCTAAAAGCATATTAATTTTCTTTGTAGCTTTTTTCCCCAAATCAGATAAATATGATGACATAAGAGTGATGCCAGCAGAAAAAATAATTATTCTTATGTTACTGTACAAGCAAGGTATTTACTGTTAAGGTATACATTAATTTTTAATGCCTCTGGGAAAACCAGGAGTGAGGCATTACTGAAATGTCTCATTTTAAAGCCTTACTGTCCTTTTCCCATGCTATCCCTTTCCTACCATCCACCACTTTACCTACCTTGGGTACCTGCTAATGACTGGCATTTCTAAAATCTGTAGTTTTCTTTTCTCATCTGGATAGACTTGTAAAGGACATATGTAAAGTTACCATATTCTTATGATACAAATAATACAAAATGTACTTCTGAAAATCTCTTATGCAGTTGACCTCGTATGATTTATGTTCCTCTATTCCTTGCATCCCTGTGTTACAACATCTAGTTGCCATGTCATCCATGAAGTGGTGCTTATGTTTTCTACTATGGTAGGGACAGAAATGGAGGACTAGCCTCACTTACTGAAAGCCTGAAACCAGGTATAATGATTTTAATCGTGGTTTGAAAACTTCTCTGGAATTAGTTTTTATTGTTCTGGATATTTCAGTGTCATGGGGTTCAGGACAACGTATCCCCAAAGTATGACACCCTGGTGTATTGCATATTTTAAGCTAAGGAGTTTGAGATAACAGGAGACACAGGAAAGTCACTGACCTCTCCCCTACCCACTTTTCTTTTCTGAAACAGGTTATAAAAACCCTCATGTGAGAGATGCCCTCTTCCCATACCCAGAGAGAACGAGCATCTGTCTCTTTGAAGATAAAGCGATGCCAAGAAGAATCCTAACAAGCTTTGCCTTGTTAAGCATCCCCCAGTTTATTACAATTGCTCCATACTCCTTAGTCTATCACAACCTCCACATGTATCCCTCATCAAACTGAGAGTAAAAACACACAGGTCCAACCATTCCTTTAGTCTTCGTTTCCTTATGAAGGCTCCCATGTCATGTAAAATTTACAGTAAATAAATCTGTATGCTTTTCTCCTGTCTTTGTCAGTTTAATTTTCAGACCCAGCCAGAGACCCTAAGAAGGTCAAGGAAATTTTTTTTTTCCTGCTCTGTGAGAGTAAATAGCAGGAAGTATATGTAGAATCCTCATACTGGATAAAGAACTATGACTTGAGTTATACATGTTCATTAATAAGAAACCAAAATGACAGAATATACCAAAAGTGCCTCAGAATTAAGAATACTTTCAGCATCCACCTTCTGTTTCCCCAAAAGATTTTAGATCTTTGATGTTACTAATTATTTTCACTACCATTCAATATCTCCATAGTTTAATTGTGAAAGTCTCAGTATCTAAGCCTATTTGAGGATCTCAATGTGTAAATAATAAGGCATTTGTGATCACTTCTCAGGCAAAGGGAAAAATACCCAAAACACCTATTCTCATGATGCTTTCATTCTATTCAGTAAAACAGACCACATACAGACGCATAGCGTACAAGGCGTTAGTAAATGCTGTGACAAAAATAAGGCAGAGGTTAATAAAGACTCCTAATTTTCACCAAAATTCACAAGGCACTCCTTTACCTGAGGAAGTGGCTAGCGGTATCAACCGGCCTCCAGCTGAGTAAAATATAGTCATGTGATGGAGCTTCATTCACAGAAATGTGAGCAGAAATTATGTGTATAGCCTTCAGGTCTGGCCCATAAAAAACAACAAAACAAAACAAAACAAAACAAAACAAAACAAAAAGCTGCTTTGCTCTTACTGTTTTCATGCTCTTTTGCATTCTCACTGGCAGGGATGGCAATGACTTCAGCAAGCTTGCAAGCTAGGTGTTGAAAATGGTAGCCTAGTTCCACTCAGCCTGTGAATCTGAGCAAAGCTGTGGAGGAAAGTCATACCATGGGTATAGTGGCATGCTCATGTCAAGTGAGCAAATCATAAACTTCTATTGTATTCGGGTCTAGGTGCCATACCACTGCAGTTACCCACAGCAGCAGAGTGGTATTTCACACAGGCTGGTTAGAGAAGCCTAATAAAGTAGGGCTGACAGCCCAAGTCATGTGTCCATGAAAAGCAGAGTGTAAGTGTCAAAGCAAGAAATAATTGCAAAGGTGGGACACCTGGGTGGCTCAGGTGGTTAAGCGACGGACTCTTGGTTTTGGCTCAGGTCATGATCTCACGGTTCATGGTTCAAGCCCTGTGACAGCTCTGAGCTAACAGTGTGGAGCCTACTTGGGATTCTCTCTCCCTTCCTTTCTCTCTGCCTCTCATGGGCTTGTGCTGTCCCTCTCTCCCTCTCTCTCTCCCCCTCTTTCTCTCTCCCAAAATGGATAAATAAACTTTAAAAAGAAAAGAAATAATTGCAAAGAACTAGAGGCAGGGGTATTTTTGTTGGTTTTGAGGAAAAGTAAAGAGACTAGTGTTGCTGAAGCACTGGCCTCAGGTGGGAGGAAATGAGGTCAGAGACGTATCATGGTGCCATATCATACACAGCTTTGAAGGCCACGCTAAGCTTTTTGGATTTCATTCTGTGTGAGATGGACAGCCAGAGATATAGTCTAATTCCATGTAGAAAATCTTCTTTTGGCTTGATAATTTAATATAGGAGGCAGGTGAATAATTAGAAGGATCTTCTAATATAAGCAATTAACACTATATTTTCCTTATAGGGTTGCCTGGGTGACTCAGTCAGTTAAATGTCCAACTTTGGCTCAGGTCATGATCTTGTGGTTTGTGAATTCAAGCCCCATGTTGGTTTCTGGGCTCTGTGCTGACAGCTCAGAGCCCGGAGCTTGCTTTGGATCGTGTGTGTGTGTGTGTGTGTGTGTGTGTGTGTGTGTGCCCCTCCCCTGCTGGCACTCTGTCTCTCCCTCTCTCTCCAAGATAAATAAACATTAAAAAATAATAGTAACAATTTTCCTTATAAACACTGCTTTAGTTTCATTCCATAAATCTTGATATGTCTTTTTTTTAATTAAGTAAATATTTTTAAAATTTCTCCTGGGACTGCTTTTTTGGCCCACACATTACATAGAAGTGTGTTAAATAATTGTTAAACATTTGGCGGGGGGGGGGGGGGAGTTCCAGGTTATTCATTTTAGCTTAATCTGTTTTTCTGTTATTTATTTTAGCTTAATCCATTGTTATCTGAGAAAGTCCTTTGTGTGATTTCTATTTCTTTAAACTTATTTTGCTTTGTGGCCCAGAATATGGTTTACCTTGGTGCATATTTCGTGTACACTTGATAAGAATTCTTGCTTTATTGCCGTTAGGCGGAGTGTTGTATAATTTTGGTCAAGTTTGTAGATAGGTTTTTCAGGTCTGCTATATCTGACCAGAGAATCAGTAAAGAGGAATATTGAAGGCTTCAGTTGTGATGGTGGATATTTCTTTGATTTTTCCTTTTTCTTCTATCAGATATTCTTCATATGTTTTGATGCTCAGCTTTTGTATGCAAATGCATTCAGGATCCTTAAATTATCTTAGAGAATTGACTACTTTTTCATAATGCAATGTCCCTCTTTATCCTTGATAATCTTCCTTGTTCTGAAGTCTGCTTCATCTTATATTAGCAGAGGTTTTCCAGCTTTTTTTTTTAATTAGCATGTACATGACATATTTTGAGGCATTTGAGGGATTTGGGGGCTGATCAAGGAAAAAGATATGGCCATGAGGTGGCAGATTTATTGGGTGACATTCTGACAGGTGTGTATTGTATGGGGGTAGGAAGCCCTCAACAGTAGTCTGTCCAGGGAGGCTTATGTGGGGTTGCTCCTCAGAAGGGGCAGGCCGGGGAACTCTCAGGAGAGAAGGGGCCTATGTGTCTGGATGATGGCATGTCAGAGAGCTGCAGAAGGGCAGCAGTGGCTTGGGGTCTTTATAGCCCAGGGCTTATCCTATCTACTGCTACCAGATGTTGGTGAGGTTTCATGAGTATGCAAAGAAAGCAGGCTCCAAATAGCTAAAAATCTGCTTGTTTGGGTTATTTCAGAAGCAACTTGATATGTAAATATTTTAGTTTGGCACTGGATGGCTTTTGAGCTAATGGGTTGCAGCCTGCAGTGAAGAAATAAACAACCTAGGGGCCAATATACAGAAACCATCTTTTTGCCTTATTTATCTAATAACCCATCCCTGGTCCCAAGGTGTCTTATAATCTAAAGTGTATGTTGCTTTGTAGTGCCTGAATGTGAAGCCGGTGATAAAGCATTTCTAGTATCCAGAATCCTAGAAAAGCACAAGCGAGGATTTCAAAATTCAGTCACAGCCAGTCTGTCCTTTCTGTGGGGACAGCCAGGAGAATAGATAAGAAAAGGAAGGGATTTTGATCCGTCCCATCTGTTTAGTAAGCAGAGTGATATGGGGGCCCCTTTGGTGCGTGGCCCTGGCTACTTATGAAACTTGGGGATTGTTATCTACCCATGTGAAGCAAGAAGTGTCAAAGGTGCACAAACTCCTTTTTCATGTCGTTTTTGGGCTAGATCCTTAAGGATAGCCTGGACCTCAGGATAAAAGAGAGGATATATGTTTTCTCTCTCAAGGGAGAACTAGCCTCTTGGCTTTTTTGCTTTTTCTGTTTTGATTATTCTGTGTGTGGTCACAGCAGAGAAGGTAAATGACCCCAGTACTTGGCGACACTACTCTCTTCTCCAAGGTCCTCCCCTCCACTTGTTCCTCCCCTCTGTCTCCTCTGCCCCAGGAGTTTGGACTCCATTCTCATCCCTGGGAGGTGCCCTTGCCATGTTGAGCAGGGTCTAACACAAGTCTCCCAGCTGGAGCACTCCAGCAGGATAGCCAACTCCTTAGGAGTCTGAGAAGAGGCAGGAATAGAAACATCTTTGCATTTAGTCACTTTAAATAATGCTTTCCCCGTCCAACCCAGGGGTTGGGGTCTGGAGAAGGCCCAGAATAACACTGTCTTAACAGCACATTCAAGAGAGATAGGAACAGAGTCATGCTAGCTGTTTACAGAGCCTCTCCTCCTTGAGCTTAGGAGGCCTCCGGGGCTCCTTCATCTGCCATCGGGGTCAGGATCGCCTCATCTCAGAGAACCTCAAATTGCCAGCGGGACCTCTCACTGTAGCCTGTTACAAGGTGAGTGGCAACCCGCCCTTGGTCTATACGCATGTACCCCTCTCCTTCTTCAAGTCAGCCCGTAAATCTTAGAATATGGGGTGACAGCCTGGTGCCAGTGGCTGGCATGCACAAACAGTGCAGTTTGAATCACAGAAAGCAGAGCTACGAATACTCCAGAAAAGTTAGATATTGATGAAATTTGGGTCAATGTATGAAGTAACAAAATAATGGTAGTGATTAAAATATGTATGAAGCTCTCTTTGAAGGAAGTTTGTCAGGAAGTTGTAGAAAGGTTCATTATGTTGCTAGTTGCTTAATCAGAGTTATCTGAAAAAAAATTCTTTACAATAGTAACACTGATAATTTGCATATAATTTATACCAGACTTCAAATTACATCAAATTATGTCACTTAATATTGTAAAAAAAAAAACATAAATACACTCACACTGAAAAAGAACAAAAGATCATTTCCCAACACTGATTTTCCTTAATGTTGGCTTTATAGGGTTTTCTTTTTGCTTTGTTTTCTTGTATTTTTACTACATAATCATGTTATAATACGCATTCTTCATAATAAAATCCAGAGAGATGCCAGCTTATAGGCCGTATATAAAGTTAGTACTTTATAGTATAGTATACTATAGTATAGTATATAGTATACTTATATATAACAAATAGAAATACAAATATGCTTATTCTATTTGCTTTGAGTATTGTGTCAGATGAATGCACTTATCTATAAAGGTTCAGTGAATTAAATTATGTATCTTATAAATTCTCTTGAAATTAATAAATCCTTTGCAAATCTGTATCTGTAACCAAAATAACTAATACCCATATCATACTGAGTGGCAGGTCCATTCTAAGTGTTTCATCTTCACAGCAACCCTGTGATGTAGATGTCTTTTTCCTCTTGTTACACAGATGTAGAAACTGAGGCACAGAAAATTAGCATAACTTGCTCTATTAGCAAAGATCAGTGACTGTTTTGGGAGTTTTGAGAACTTGTGATCTTAATCACTCTTCTTAATTATGTCCCTATGACAAACATAATGATTGCAAAAATTTGTATCATTATCAACAGATTTATATAATACTTTCACAGAAATGATCTCTTTTAATTCTTACCATTACATTATTTACTTTAAAATCAAAATGCATTTTGAGTACATGTTACTGCTACTCAAGGTGCTATTACCTGAGTATTAAAACCCAGTGATAACTACATATTCTTACAAATCTTTTTTTTTTTTAATTTTTTTTAACGTTTATTTATTTTTGAGACAGAGAGAGACAGAGCATGAACGGGGGAGGGCCAGAGAGAGAGGGAGACACAGAATCGGAAGCAGGCTCCAGGCACTGAGCCATCAACCCAGAGCCGGACGCGGGGCTCAAACTCACGGACCGCAAGATCGTGACCTGAGCTGAAGTCGGACGCTTAACCGACTGAGCCACCCAGGCGCCCCATTCTTACAAATCTTTGAGGTATTTACAATATTGTAAATCATATTCAAAATATCTGAAGTCAAAAAGCATTTTCCTCACTTTACAGATAAAAAGCCTGAGTCTTAGAATGTTTAGGAAAATTTTCTAAAAGCGTGCAGCTACTAAGTGGCATTGCTGAGACATGAACTCAGTATTTTGAATCTGGCTTCAGTCTTTCTACTACATGCCAAAAGGTCACAGGTTTCTATCCTTAAAAAAAAAAACAACTCCACTGAGATTGCCATTCAACCATCATTGCTCTCTGAACTTCTTCAGAGGAAAACATAACTGGTATTATAGGATGTAAATTCCAAGAATAATCATTGCCTTTTAACTATTTTATCCTTTCCCTTCACTATGAAATTGTAGTAGAGAAAATATTATGCATCTATCAAAAAAAGTTAATACCTCTACGTATCCTCCTTTTTAAATGTTTACTTATTTTTGAGAGAGAGAGAGAAAAACAGAATGGAAGTGGGAGGGGGGGCAGAGAGAGAGTGAGACAGAGGATCCAAAGCAGGCTCTGCGCTGACAGCAGTGAGCTAGATGTGAGGTTCGAACTCATGAATCATGAGATCACTACCTGAGCCAAAGTCAGATGCTTAACTGACTGATCCACCCAGGCACCCCAATACCTCCTTACTCTTATTCCACTTACATTTTGAGGTAATACTGATGCATTCTCCAGGTGCAAATATCATATTATAGACTTCTTTTGATACTTACTGTTAAACACTGATTTACCCTTGAAGGTAAATCCTTGAGAAGTTGTCAGTGATTTGTGGTTTTTAATGTTATCACATTTATACAAAGTATTTGTATATTGAACATTTTAGGATTCACCTTAAACTTCATGGTTTCATTTATGTATTTCTAAAAATTATGTGCCACTCAGAGCATGTGAAAGAATGATTAAACATCAATTTGAGCCTGCTCTAGCAAGCAGTTGAGGCTCCCAGTGCAGTGTGCAGCCATGTGTGACTATGACTTCTGGTTTTGAGCTCCCAGAGAACACTGGATGATTGAATTTGTGTTTATCAGATTGAAGTTTGAAAAATTTAGTGCTATTAGATTGTTCTTTTTTTCAAAAAATACATGTATGTATGTGTGTGTGTATATATATATATATATATATATATATATATATATATTAAGACTACGATGAAACCATTAAAAAGTAGATCTAGATTGAAAACTTACTGTTTATGGTTATGAAGCTTCTGGTTTTAAAAAATGAATTAAATAATTGTCTTGAAATATATGAAAGTTTTACATATAGAATATGTATATGTGTGCTAATTTTCTTAAAAATACATAAATTCCTGTGTTGCTTCATCTTGCATATGTAGAGATGAAATAAACTCAAGGAAAATCCCTGTAATTTGGAGCTTTGTAGATAAGCAAAAACTAGATTTCTGATTACATTAGTTTTTTAAGTTTACTTGTTTATTTTTGAGAGAGAGAGAGACAGACAGAAAGAGAGAGAGAGGCAGAGAGAGTGAGAAAGAAGAAAAGAGAATCTTAAGCAAGCTCCATATTGTCAGCGCAGAGCCCAATGTGGGGCTCAATCTTACAAACCATGAGATCATGACCTAAGCAGAAATCAAGAGTCTGATGCTGACCTGAATGCGCTACCCAGGTGCCCCAATTCCTGATTAACATTCTAATAAAACATAACATAGTTTTAAGAATATGAATTCAGGAGATGAACTACCCAATTGCTAAACCCTGCTTAGCCCCCTGTTAAATATGTGATTTGCATAATACTCTCAATGCCATGTTTCTTTCTTCTTAAAATGGAAGGAATAAAAGTATCTACCTTGTATGTTTCTTTTTTTAATAAAGATAAATGAAAATATATAAAAAATACTTGGAACATTTCCTGGTATACAATTAACACTATATAATTATTTGCTTTTTTAACTCTCTTTCAATCTGTGGTTTAAGTCACAAATTCTACTCTAAATTTCTATACCTCACAAGTATATTAGAAACAAAGGAAAATATGTGATTTTTAAAATCAAGAACAAGTCAAAAGTATACACTACCACTTCTATTCAACATTGTACAATAGGTACTACCCAGCAGAGTAAGAAAAATTAAAAAAGAAATTAAAATGCATAAGGATTGGAAAGAAACAACTGTATAGTTATTTGCAGGTGATATGGATTTAAAGTCAATACTGCATATTCAACTTCATTTATATGTACCATCATAAACAGAAATTTAAATATATTTTTAAAATATCATTTATAATGAATTACAAAAACTGATCAGGAATAAAAGTAACATATTTTCAAGACCTATATGTACATAACTTAAAAAATTACTGAAAGGGGTGCCTGGTTGGCTCAACCGGTTAGTCATCCACCTTCTGGTTTCCACTCTGGTCATGATCTCATGGTTCGTGGGTTCGAGCCCCACATTGAGCACTATGCTGCCAGCACAGAGCCCACTTGAGATTTTCTATCTCCCTCTCTTTCTGCCTCTCCTCTCTTGAGCTCTCTCTCTCTCAAAATAAATAAATAAAAATTTAAAAAATATTGAAAGACTTTTATAAAACATAAATATTCATGGATATGAACAGTAAATATTGACAAGATGTCAATTCTCTTCCAATGTAGTTTAGGATGAGGACATTTCCAAACAAAATCCAAAAGGATTTTGTGAGGAAGTTTTCAACTTGATTTTAATGTTTTTATATAGTGGAAAAGGCCTCAAAATAGCCAATACTTCCTGAAGGGAAAAGATTACATACTGGTGCCTGTACTACTAAAATTCAATATATTTTATATTTTATTTTGTTTATTTACTTATTTTGAGAGAGAGAGAGAGAGAGAGAGAGAGAGAGAGAGAGAATGAGCACATGCACGTGCATGCATGTGTGTGAGTGTAAGCGGGGGAGGGGCAGAGAGAAAGGGAGAGAGAGAATCCCAAGCAGGCTCCATGCTCAGCTCAGCACAGAGCCTGATGCAGGGCTTGATTTCACACCGTGAGATCATGACCTGAATGGATATCAAGAGTCAGCCACTTAACCATCTGAGCCCCCCACGTGCCCCTCAATTTATTTTAAAGTTTTACTAATCACTACAGAGAATCAAAAGTATTTTGATTTTGCATGGGAAGAACAGGAGTATAATTCACTTTTTTGCCCTGGGACTATATTCAGCTGTCAGGTTCTGCATCCCACTGGTACACTCTAGGAATGGCATTATGTTAGTTGAATTTGGTGAACAGAAGTTGGTAGATAACTTAGACCTCTATAAGTGTGCCAAATAATGGACTGTTTAAATTTTTTAGGGGTCTATGTCCAGGAGTATATGGTAGAAAAAAAGTGACCATGAATTGCACTGCCTATCATTAAAAAACTTCCAGTTTGTTTCTTTAGATTTTGGAGGCAACATATACCAAACTAGGGGATACTGTTCCAACCTACCAATCTCATGACTAATAATTCTCAAGTTGGACACAGAGAAAAAGAAAACATTGCAACAGGTTCAGGTTGCAATGCAAGATGCCTCTATCATTGCCATATATCCCAGGAAACCAGTGCTGTTAGAGATACCACATTTGCATAAGGATGCTGTGTGGAGTGTCTGGTAAACCCAACAGCAGATTTCCAGGAAAGTTACAGGGAAAGGCAATGCCATTTGTGACAAAAAAACAAATAAAACAAAAAAAAAACACATTCTCTTTTTGTAAAATAACTCACAGTGTTCTGGGTTCCTCTCCATTGGACCTACATTCTCCATTTTGAGTTGGATATTATTAGATTCACTGAATGTAAAGCCACAAGAACAAAAAAGCAAGCCCTTGTACAATGGAAATAGAATAATGAGATTGGATTTGATCAGATCCAGAAGGCATAAGTAGAACTACACAATTAGATGGCCCAGACTTTCATAACGCTTAATCATATAATACTAAAGTGCATGTGTATCTGTGTATCTCCAGAAAGCTTGTGTATCTACACACACACACACACACACACACACACACACACACACACACAAGGGAGAGTGTGTCCTTAGAAGCTTTTTAATGGACCTGATCCAATATATGAAATTGTAATTCAGGAACAGGAAATTAAGAGTTGTAGATATCTTATTAACTTCTTTTTGTAAAATATGTTTATATTTCTTTAGATACACAGCCCACATGCAGTCTGAAGTCTATGTAATAATTAATTTCAAAGATTATTAACAAATATTTGTGATCGATCTAGTACAAATTTTGTCCAACTTAAAATCAGATATATTCTTAGCACTGCTTTAGTTTATTCTTTATTATGTCTTGGTTGTTTGTTCATTGTCCCGAGGCATATTTAAGGTCTAAAGATTAATCTCACAAGTGGGTTACCACTAAAAATGATTATTAGCATTTTATAGTTATTGTTTTCTTATATTAAAAAATATTACTATGGAACTTGAATTTTAGCCTATATATCTTTTTGTATTTTCTATGTGAGGTCACATACCCAGGAAGTTCCATTGTCCCAAACGATAAAATAAAAACAACATGTAGAAAGAAACAAAAACATCTCTTAATAGCCTCATATTACAATGTGCAAATAGAGCTAATATATTTTACTATATGAGAATTAGTCATAGGTCATAAATCTAATGAGTTTGTGTATTTTCAAGTTCTGTCACCCAGAAATTCAGAGTCAATTAGAAATAGGTTGAAGGGAGCGCATTGGCGGGATAGCGAGCACATGGTGGGAAGCAGGTACATTGGCAAGAAAGAAGAGGTGGGCAACAGCAAAAAGATCAAGGGACGAAAAAGGATGCAAAACAAATGATAATTATATGGCTTTCAGTATTTCTGCAGTTATGTAATGAAAGGCAAATGATTATCTAAACCTCTCTGAGGATTGCATCATGGCAACCCACAGTTTTACAGAATCCTGAAATCCTCAATTTCAAATCCTTAACATCTCAGCTCCATAATCAAACTGAATAATGTCCTTTGAAATATACTTCATAGTGAAATGATTACATATTTATTCTGAAATAATAAGTAAATGTAAAAACAATTTTTTCTTCATAATTTGCACACACAAAAATAAACATGCCTCTAATGCATAATATGTAATGTTCAATTTGACATTCTAATACATGAGAAAGTGGAAAGGAATCTCATTTATTTAGCATCATGGTAGAATTATAAATTCTGCATAACTTTACAGATAAAATAATTTATTCTTTTCAAGTGCAAAATAATCTAACTATTCCCATTTTAAGTACTATTTAATTTTTTTCTCAGATATTTCAATACCTATTTTAAAAAGTATGTTAAACATAGTTTAAGATTTTCCATTTTTTTTTGAAACATCTTTTTTTTAATAACCTTCATTCTCATTGCCATAATTTAATTTAGAACTAAATGATTAACTGCAACATCATGTATAATTTTCCTTATTCATCTCCCTGTGTCCGCCTTCCCTGTTCTCAAAGTCATTTAGCATATGTGACACATTAAATTTTGTATTTAATTCAATGACATTTTGTATTGCTTACAGTATCTTATGCATATTAATTTTGACTCTCCAACATACAACTACACCACATACCATTTAAAAGCAAAGGTAATAGTTTTCATTATTTTTAATGTCTATTTATTTTTGTAAAGAGAGAGAGAGACAGAGACAGAGTGTGAGCAGGGGATGGTCAGAGAGAGAGATGGAGACACAGAATCCGAAGCAGGCTCCAGGCTCCGAGCTGCCGAGCTGTCAGCACAGAGCCCAACACAGGGCTGGAACCCACGGACCGTGAGATGATGACCTGAGCTGAAGTTGGATGCTTAACAGACTGAGCCACCCAGGTGCCCCAATAGTTTTCATTATTTAATCAATACTCTATTTTTTTAAAATCCTAGAACGATATTGAAAATATAATATCTTCTGAATAAGTAACTATTTTTATGTTTAAATTCAACTACAGTCATTTGAAAAATGATATCTTACACAGCTTCATATAAGTAGTTTCAAACTTTCTAAAGCCACAAAACTATTTGATAAAATGGAACTTATATTTAAGCAAGAAAAATACAAAGTAACTGCTCTCATTGAAATGGGTTGGGGTAGCAGAGCCCACCAATTTCCATTGCTTTCAGAAAGATGGCCTCTGGTGTATGTGAGTTTTCAAATGTCTTTTGTATAGGGGTGCCTGGGTGGTTCAGTCGCTTAAGTGTCCAACTTTGGCTCAGTTTCGAGCCCTGCATCCGGCTCTGTGCTGACAGCTTAGAGTCTCCCTCTCTGCCCCTCCTCCACTCACTCTCTCTCTGTCTCAAAAATAAATAAACATTAAAATTTTTTAAAAAAATAAAATGTCTTTTCTATAATATTTAGTCTCACTAAATTCTAGTATTGACTGATCAACTACAGAATATAAAAATGTCAAAAACATAAAAATACTTTGATAATTTACCACTTATATAAGCCTAGTGTTCCAACTAAGTTCAAAGATGTGTTTGGGGTAGGTTGGGGGACCAGAAATAACATGGTCATCCATTCAGCCACACTTGTTAAGCACCTTTGATATGCTGTTATGGGCACTGGGGGTAAATAGTAAAAAGAACAAAATTTGCAGATGGGTCCCTACTCTTACATATCTTCCATTTTGGTGGGAAAAACAAATACAAAACCCCCATGATGTCAGGTGTGGTGAGGGCTTATGAAGAAAAAAAATGAAGCAAGGTAAGATTGAGAGAGATGGAGAAGACGAAGCTATTGCTCTATTTAATACAACAAAGCACAGTTTCTCTGTAAAAGTGAATTTTGATCAGAAATCTGAAGGTGATGAGGTGATATGTAGTCTGTTCATTTCAGACGCTGGTTTATACCTTTGTGGTTGAGCAACAATGTCTGCTATTATAGGTTTAGTGGAGGCTTTTTTATTATAATCAGAGCTTTGATGCTTCTAAGATTCTCAATTCTAGTCTGATGTCTAAGTTCAAATGGGAGAATACTCAGGACTCATGAATATCCACTTATCTTGTTTTGGAAATATATGACAGAGTTATTTATATCTAAAGCACAGTGTTTCTTACAGAGAGGAGACTCCATCCTAAAGCTGCAGGATTGAAATTTAATCATTTAATTTAATCATTTCTGCATAGAATTGCAACATTGAATAATAAAATAATATTAACTATGTGTGATGAGTATATATCAAAACTTTTTCTTTGTTATTAAGTTAGAGTCAGAACGTAAGTTTTTTGTTATATGCAATTGATAACTTCCTATCAAGGGTGCCAAAATGATTCATTGTCATCACGGGATACAGTTTTGAAAAAGTTAAGCATTATCTGTTTGAAGTCTGGCTTCAATGTAGTTAACAGTGGATCATATCATAAATACTCATTCTCTAAGCAACTCAAAGCCTTTCAGAGATGTTTGTCATTTCAATACAACTTTGAAGGGAAATTTAAGAGACGACTACCACTGTTTTTCTCCCAGGGACTAAGAATAAGGCACAGATGAGCTGCACTGCCCCAGGTCAGTCAACCTTTTAACACAACTGAGAATAGAACTGAGCCTACTGAATTTTTCCAAGGAGCTAGTTTCAAAATCTTGCTTCACTGTTAGAAGACTGTGCTTTTTGTCATTACCAGAGGCAGAAAGGTAAAAATAAAAAATTGCCTATGTCAAAATCGTGCCACCTTTGGAAAGGTTAGCTTTCTCATGGTTCACAAGTAGGCTTTTTTTTCTTTTTTTGAATACAGGAATCCAAAAACTATAATAAAGTTTTGGGAAACCACCGAACTTGATTCTTCTTTTTATTGCTAATGTATCAACGTCAATATTTTCTATAAAGTATACACATGACTCTGGACATTGTTAATAAAACAAACAAATAAACATTTGCTAATCCAATTGGTAAGTAGTCATTAGTTTAACAAATGTTATTGAGATCTAGTCAGGAGGAGTGGGATATGTATCAAGAGTGGTAATGATTATTATAAAATATTTTGCCCCTTGTTCTGCAGGAAAGGAACTTCTAGCATCATCGACGTGATCACTGCATCTATTACAGCCCATTATTAATGGCATATTATATCATATACAAAGTATTATGCTACTTCACTAGAGTGAAAATCATTCACCAATTGGGTTTCACAAAGGTTTCATGAAAGGCCATTGAAACTTGGATTTTGATGGCTGGGTATTAGAGACGGTAGAAACCACAAGAGAAAAAGCACAGTGTGTAGTCACCCCATGGATATGGGCTGAACCCTAACATAGCATTATGTGAGAGGGACTCTAGGTGTTACTGGAAGTCTTTCTTCTCTGGATTTGGTCTGTTAACTGGCTCCGCTGTCTCCTGGAGAACCTGCACTCTGTGGCTAGAGTGCTCATTGAGCTGTGTAGCTGTCTGTTAGTAAGCCTGAATTTTGACCTGTGTTCCCTTGTGCGCTGTGTGCTGCCTCTCATGAACTGTTACAAATTTAACTGACCAAAGTCAGAAATTTTGATGACAGGAATATGGGCTTGGAGCCCTTCTTACCGTGGCCATGGGTTGCTTGTCTCTACCAGTGGTTGTGTGTCTCAAACTGAACTGTGTGTCTCAATTCCGGCCAAAGGAATGACTGACACTAGGCTTAGGGAAATGACTCTTATCTTGTGATTAGTGGTTATACATCCCATCTGGGCATTGGGCCCGTAATGGACTGTGACTGAGGTTCTCCCAGTCAGATGCTTTCAATAGGGACCAATAGAGCAGTAAGAGCTGAGGATTATTCACTCAGTGCCCAGTGGAGTTAAGAGTCCAGTGGTGCCAGCAGTAGTGGGAGTTCAATGTGCCCGGGCTACTGGCAGCACTCTGTGAATGACAAGGACATGACATAGGCTGTGTTATTTGCTAGTTGCAGCTCTTTTTCATGGTTATTGGACTTCCTAGATATCCTTCCAAAGGACTTTCACTGTAGTCAGAGTCTCTTTGTTTTCAACGAAGCACATTAACTGGCATGCCTTTGATGATAGTCAAATTGCTGTCATTATAGCATAGCTACAAGAGTGAAGTTACAAGGAGACTTTAATTCACCCAACAAAAATATATAAGTAGCTTCTCTGAACTAATCACTATAACTGAGCAAAACCAGGTATCATCTCTGCCCTCTTTAATCAAATATTACACATATACATTTAAAATTGCAGCTATAATAAATTTTTTCAAGAAGAGGTATATTATACATGATTATTTAAAGCAGGAGGATTTGACCTGATCAAGGATGCTAAAGCAGATTTTCCTGAGGTTTTGACAAGTGATTTGAAATTAATGGTTGAATGGTTAACCAAAAAAAGGCAGGAAGTATTAGGCAAAAGTATTTCATGATCTGGGTACTGCTACTTCAAATTCCTTAAAGTGGGAAGAAGGATGGGGAAGGTCATTTAAAAATTGGGGGAAAATTCAACATAGTTAGATTATAGATAATTATAGAGTGAGTCTAGATAAATAGTGTGCAGAATAATCAGGAGCCATTGGGTTTGGTGCAGAATTTTTTAGTCAAAGTAATCACTTTCATTTAGTGGAAGGTGAAAGCCTAAAAGCAGAAAGAAAGCCAATGAAATATTTAAATTCTGTCTGTGAATGGCTTAAGTTTTTTTTTATTGTATTTTAAATATCTAAATTTGTGTCCAATGCGAATAATTAACTAGATGGGAGTAAAGTAGATTTATATAGAGCACTTTAGATATAGTGAAATCTAACAGAAACTTGTTACAAATGTGATAGAAATGTTATATAGCCAGGCTGTTCACTTGAAATGTGACTGAAAATTTTTTAAGCTTTATTTACTTTGAGAAAGACAGAGAGAATGTGAGCGAAGGAGGGGCAGAGAGAGAGAGGGAGTATCTCAGGCAGGCTCTGCTCTGTCAGCACAGAGTCTGACATCAGGTTCGAACTCACAGAACTGTCAGATCATGATCTGAGCCAACAACAAAAGTTGGACACGTACCTGACTGAGCCATCCAGGCACCCTGAAAAGTGATTGAATTTCAAATTTTAGCTAATTTAAATTTAAACTTAAATAGCTATGTGTGACTAGTGGCTACCATATTGAACAGTGTAAAAAAGCTATTGCAATAATTCAAGCAGGAGATGAGAGCAGGTCAGATTACACTTGTGACAGTGGGGATGGAAAGAAACAGAAAGATTAGAAAATTTATGAGATAAAATTTCAGAGATTTTGGCTATGGCTTAAATATGAAGATGAAAGAATGGGAAGAATCAGGATGACTTGGTTTCTTGCTTCTGTAGTTGGATTCACAGTGACATCATTCACTGAAGGGAGAAACATGGAAAATGGCACCTCGTGGTCATGAGGACCATGATTTCAATAATGGGCTTTTTATGTTTCAGGTTTCTTGGAGATACTCAAAGAAGGTATCAAGGAAGCACTAATGTGGGGTCAGAAGAGAGCTCTGGGTTAAAGATCTAATTTTAGAAATATAATTTTATGAATTGTACAAGGCATGGGTGTGTGTGAGACAGCTTAGGGAAAGAATCTGAATGAAAAAAGGAGGATAAAATGCACTTTAAGAAACTCCAACTATTAATAGATGAGTACAGAAAAATGAATGATCCCATGATGAGGACTAGGAGAACATCATGCCATTATTTTTCTCTTTGTGACTCAAATTGGTTTATAATACAAATGTCTTGAAGATATTTGATAAAAATCAATTATCATTTAATCACTATGAAAAATGATATTCTTTTTCATTTAAAATATTGGTGGTTCTATAGAGGATATAATTTTTATGTTTCTGTATGGTTAGGGCTTTATAAGTAAATTTTATTGGAAGTTGGGGTTAATAAACAAGGCTTGGAGGGCATCTGGGTGGCTCAGTCGGTTAAGCGCCTGACTTTGGCTCAGGTCATGATCTCAAGGTTCAGGAGTCTGAGCCCTGTGTTGGGATTCTCTCTTGGGATTCTATCTTTCCCTCTCTCTCTCTGCCCCTCCCCCCTTCTCTCAAAACAAATAAATAAACTTAAAAAAAAATAAACAAGGCTTGGAAATTAAAAGATGATTCTATAGGTTTTGAGAACTCTGGGAGTTTTGTCTCAACGTAGAACATGCTTATATTCAAAAGGGAATAAAACCAAGAACCATAAAAATACTGCAACGTGTGTGAGCCCAGAGATTCTTGTCTTATCTCGCCCTTGTAGACATTTATTTATCTTTCAGTGAGTAAGGACCCAGGATTCTTTTCCTTCTCTTCCCAAGGATAATTTGTTTACAATAGGGAGATCTCTCTCTCTCTCTCTCTCTCTCTCTCTCTCTCTCTCTCTCTCTCAAGAGTAGAGGTGCAACATGTATAAGCTGCCATATTCATATTTGGAAGTTCATCTACTGTGATGCAGACCCTGTTGTATGCATGGAGATGTCCATCTGGCTGTCATGGGTAGAATCAGAGGAAGGGAAGATAAAGGCAAGGGCAACCAATGCAATTATTGCTGTAGGAAATAATTTTCCTTGATCAAGAAATGTCATGTTTACTTTTAAGAATATATGAACATACATATTAAAGTTTAGCTATTTCACTAATACTTGTTACTCTTTTGGCAGTTCTTCAATATAAGTAGGTGCTCCCTGTTTGGAAATAAGTAGAAATAGAAATGATCGTTAGGGGGCACCTGGGTGGCTCAGTCGGTTGAGCGTCCGACTTCCGCTCACGTCATGATCTCACGGTCCATGACTTTGAGCCCTGCGTCAGGCTCTGTGCTGGCAGCTCAGGGCCTGGAGCCTGCTTCAGATTCTGTGTCTCCCTCTCTCTCTGACCCTCCCCCATTCATGCTCTGTCTCTCTCTGTCTCAAAAATAAATAAACATTAAAAAAAAAAAAGAAATGATCGTTAGAAAGATGACATGTGAAAAAAACATGTCTATCTATATAATCTTACACTACTTTGAGCTACCACAATATATTCTCCATATTTAATGGTGCTTACCTTATTTTCCTTGATATTATTCTAATTTGCATATCTAGTAGTATCTATTAAAATTATAAGCTATCTGAAGACTGGAGTTACATCACATTTATTTTTGCTTTTATTTGTGTATTGGTTTTTATTTATTTATTTTTTTCTTTTTATTATCTTTTTTAATATATGAAATTTATTGTCAAATTGTTTCCCATACAATACCCAGTGCTCATCCCAAAATATGTGTATTGTTTTGTATCAATGAATATTTGTATGGTCTAAATTGAATTGGCCAGGTTTGAAACCCTATACATATAGCCCTAAAGTTCATGAAAAAAGCCTCACCTCACTTTCCCTCACCCAATTTTCCCATAGCTCTATATTATCTGTGTGAATCTACTCAAACCATTACTTTGGGAATATTTAGCAGATAATTCTATTTCATGTTTTATGAATAGGGCTTGGATTTGTTGAATAAATTACTATTTGGACAAAGATCATCACCAAAAAAAAAACCCTCTAAATTATTACATTAGTCATATGTATCATTCCATGAATATTTAAGACTTCTGAGAAACAGTTTTATTGTGTCTTTCCCAAAAGATAAGTAACTTCGTCTTATAAGGAAATTGCTTTCTACAGAAAAGAGGAAAGAATATTCATAGTGTTTTTTTTTTTTCTTTCTTTCTGGGAATCTTAGTTTTTATGTTTTCCATAATACTTTAGTTGGAGAGATGTAGGTATATTCATTGGAAGAACTTGTTTCTTTTGGTTTATAATTTCCTTAGGTGGATTCTTTTCACTGATGACTCTTCCAGAGCAATTCTATCTACATAAAATTGAATCTAGATTTTGGCCGCTCCATTGACTCCTTGCGGTAGCATCGAAGAAAATCTTGTGATTGAGTCTATCTAAAATTTGCTGGGATTGCTAAAATTGGCTGGGATAAGCCACATATAATGTGACTACATGAAAGTAGTATCAATGAGAGGACACTGTAGCTTTCTTAAGCCTAGAGTTAAATGTCAGGGGCTGTGAAAAAGGAAGTGAGTTAATGGTCCCAATATAAATACCAAGAATAGGAATAAGAGACAGTAATAGAGGTTACTAATAGAAATACTTGCTCTATAACTTCCTTTATATCCTTCAAATTATTTTAGAAATCTTAACACTTTGCTTCTTTGATTGAAAGAGTCCTAACTTCAGACTCAGGTTACTGATAACATGTATTTCCCAATCCAAGTTAAATATACCTTTACTGCCAATATTAAACATTACATACTGAGACAAATGGTTCAAACTGTGACACAATCTCAGTATTTTAATGTCTCTTCAGAAACGAGTAAACAGACATAAAATATCTACTCACGCTCTTTCTGCATAGATTCTGTATCTATAGGACAGTTTAGGACTACACACGGATTCACTGAATGGTAAGTTATCTATAAAATCTTTCAGAAAAATTTTAAACATTGAAGAGAAATGACTCATAAATTAAATAAACATCATTATCTTCTATATGCCAGATACTGAGCTTACTTTTAAATTGGAAGAAAAATATAACAAAGAAATGTATAATGTGCCAGGTTAAAGTATTATGGAGAAAAATAAAGCAAGGAAGGATGAGGGATAGGTTGCTTGTGAGAAGGGGTATAATTTTAGATAATGTGGACAGGAAAGGCCTCATTGGCAAGGTTCCATTTTCAAAGCAATTTAATTGGACTAAGGGAATAAAAACATTGGAGGAACAGCAAGTAAAATGGCCCTGCCGACTGAATGTGATTGATTTACTACACAAACAGCATGAGAGTCAGTATGATTATGTGGGACCAAGAGGAGGATGAGAGATCAGGTCAGAGATTACATTAATTATATAATATATATATATATATATATATATATATATGTATATATATATGTATGTATGTATATATGTGTGTATGTATGTACATATATGTATGTATACATACATATATATGTATGTATATGTATGTGTATATATATATGTATATATGTATATATATGTATATATGTGTATATATGTGTGTATGTATATATATATACATATATGTATATATGCATGTATATATGTATGTATGTATATGTATGTATATGTATGTATTAATTATATTTTATATATATGTATGTATATATATGTATGTATATATATGTATGTATATATGTATGTATGTGTGTGTGTGTGTGTATATATATATATATATATATATATATATATATATATATATATCGTGCTAATTACACAAAACATTTTTGGCTATGTTAAACATTTAGGATTTACCCTATGTGAGATTGGGGTCCATTGGAGGGGTGTTGAAGTGAGGAAAAATACTTTCTTACATTTTAATAAGATCCCTCAGCTTCGTGGAGAACACACTGTAAAAGGACAAGTATAAGAGAAGAACTTCTCCATGGAAGAGATGATAATGGTATGGATAAGATGGTAGCAGTGAGGTGGTGAGAGACAGTTAAGCTTTGGTTTTATTTTAAAAGAAGACACTGTTACACCACTGACAGATAAGACATGGGGTTTAATAGGAAGAGGCGTGCTTTAAATTACATAGAAAGAGAAGAATATAGGAGGTGAAGATTTGGGGGAAAATCATTCAGTATGAGGATATGTTAAATTTGAGGGGATCTAGACTTCACAAAGAAGACATTATGTAGGCAGCTAGACAGTCAAGTGCAGACTTCACATGAGAGATTAGAGACAGAGATAAAAGTTGGGGCTCATTACTTGTAGTTAATAGAGAAATCTCATGAGTTAAAGTGATACCATCTGGGGAGTGAAAATAGAGGGAAAAGAGGACTAAAGACAGAGCCCTGGGTCACTCCAATATTCAGAAGCCAGAAAGCTGATAGATAACCAGCAAAAAAAATGATTGATAAAGATTATCTGGTTACGGAAGAGTAACTTTCAAGGGGGAAGTCATTAACTCTGTCAAATGCTTCTGAAAATTCAAATCAGAAAAAGAATATTTTTGACTGTAAATTTTAACAATGTGTAGGACATTAAAGGAGGCATTCTTCCATGTGTTTGAAATGAAGTTAATTACATGTTTTGTGGCTTTGGTACAATTCCATTGTAATATCTGGAGCAGCAGCTCATGGGGAAATTTTAGACAATTAAATCCCGGAGTAAAAATAAATAACTCTGTCTTGCTTGTAAGTACAAACATAATCCAGCAAATGGTGGGTTATACAAAAACTGTACCAAAGCCAAATGTGTGGAGGAAACCTGAAAGAAATGCAGTTCTACATAAGAAAAGAGAAAGAATTTGCTTTTAGAAAATATTTATGTCTATTTTTGCCTTTTTGTGTTTCATTTATACATACAGAGAACAGGGTGATGGAAGAAAGGGGGGAAGGTTGATGGAAGGATAAAGCTGAGTGACTGAATAAATTCTTTTACACCAAAGATAGTTAATACTGAATTTTACATTTGTAACTTGTAAACCCTTTTATCACCCCAATCTTTCTGTAGAATCTGCTATATCTAGCAGATATAGCAGATTGTGTGAGAATTTTGTTTTTCTTTCAATGGAAGGAATGGAGCTGAGTTGCAAACTGATATCAATTTCTGGACATAGAAAAAGGTAGCAAATGGAAGATACAGTTCTCAGAGCAGAGAGTAAAAATTCAGTGGGAAAGCACTGGTAACAGATGTAATCATGTGGATAACAGCAGAGTCACAGGAATAAATAAAGGAACATCACTAGACTGACCAGAATATGACATGGAGTTTCAAAGCAAACTGATCTCAGTGTGTTAAAGACCTTGTGACCCAAGCTGTCTGCTCAATAATAGAAGATGTTAATACAAACAGATACACTTTTCAAAGAGAAAATCAATATACCACTTTCATAAATAGATTTTGCTTGGTTAATTATTAACTTTCTCCAAGGAGTGAATTGTTTTTAGAAGTATGAATAATGATATGAAATAAAAGTGGGGGAAATGATTTAGGTACACCTTAAATACACCACTGTTATTTAGGGTAGGATTAAGCCAGATAGCCCAGAGACATAGGGGCAAGACTTTTTAAAAAATGCAAGAAACTCATGTTTCTATGTTCATGAGTACCATCCATCTTATTTTATTTAATTTTTTATTTTTTTAAGTAAGCTGTATGCCCAACATAGGGCCTGAACTCACAACTCTTGAGATCAAGACTCACATGCTTTAACCTACTGAGCCAGTCAGGTGCCCCCAGGGTCAAGATTTAAAAGTATAATTAAGGAATAAAGTCATCTTTTTGTTAAATTTAACACTCTCTATATTCCAGTATCTTTAGGTTTGCAAATGCACTCTAAAAAAATTCTGGATTTTTTCACACAGCACACAGCTTAGGGAAATGCCTTTATAAGAACTAGGGGTGTAGGCAGGCAGAGGTTTTGGGAAGGTTTGATTCTCAGAGGTTTGGAATCATGAATTCTTAAGAATTTGCTTTCTATTTAAAATACAAACATTCCTTCTTGCTTCCAAATCTAGTGTTAGGGGGATGTGGATTCTTACCTACAACCAAGCCCTCAGTTAGGTGCTCATTTTAATCTGTTACTACTTTATTTTCCTTTATCTAAAAGTTTTCAATGATATTGCTGGTATCTGTAGATTTTAAATGTGTTCATCTCTACCTGGCCATTTATACAAACCATGGTTTGTTTTTTCCTGACTGGCTTCAGTGGTTCTAAATTTCCCTCTGAGGCAAAGGCTACACAGTTCTGCAAGCAAAGGGGCTCAACAAGTATTTGCTTACTGATTGACAATTTGCAAGCAAACATTAAATTTTTAAAATAAATTGTATTTTGAGAATAGTTTTAGAATTACAAAACAAAAATGCAGAATTCGCATACACTAGGCACTGTTTCCTCTATTAACATCTTACGTTAGTATGGTCCATTTGTCACAATTAATGAACAAATACTGACATATTTTTTAAAAGTCACCACTTGATTCAGATTTCCTTATTTTTTCTCTAATATCCTTTTTCTATTTCAAGATCTCATTCAGAATATTGTATTGATTTTAGTTGTAATGCCTCCTCAGACTCCACTTGGCCGAAGCAGTTTCTCAGACTTCTCTTGCTTTTGATAGCCTTGACAGTTTTCAAAAGGACTTCTCAGGTATTTTTTGGAATGCCCTTCAGTTGGAATTTGTCTGATATTCTCTCTCAATGATAAGGGGTTATGTGTTTTTGGCAGGAAGACTCCAGAGGTGAAGTGTCATTTTCATCACATCATACCAAGGTTAAATACTATCAGTGTGACTTAGTTTTGTTGGTTTTGATTTTGATCAAAGGTAGTGTTTGTGAGGTAGTGAGGTAGTGTTTGTGAGGTTTCTCCACTGTAAAGTTAATCTTTCCCCCCTTTCCATACTGTACTCTTTGGAAGAAGTTACTATGTGCAGTTCCCACTTAAGGAGGGGAGAGTTATACTCCACCTGCTTGAGGAAGATAAGAGGATACCTACATACATCATTTGGAATTCTTATTCATAGAATATTTGTCTATTCTGTCCCCATTTATTTGTTTATTCAATAATTTATATGAATATGGGCTAATTGATATTTATTTTATATTTTGAATTATATAATCCAATATCGCCTTATTTAATGGCCCAAATTGTTGGAATTTTAGCTATTTAGGAGCTCTTTGAGTTGGCTCCTGTGTCCCCTTGACATACCCCAGTGTGTTGTTTGTTTGGGTTTGGTTTTGAGCACTTTCTTACTTTATGTTACTGAAATAAGCTCTAGGTTCATGTTGTACATTTACTGCCCCAATTCTGGAATCACCCATCTCCCTAGAGAACCCTGGTTCCTTTTCTTGGAGAATAGTATCAGAAATCAAGATCTGGACTCAAATCTGTTTGTTGCTACTGGAGTGTCATTGTTTATAGGCCATCTCAGCTGACATCTCAGCTGAGCAGATATATGTGTGTATATTAACCCATATATAGACACATACCTATAAATATTTCTATAAGAAAACATCTGTATCTATAATAAGCCAACCACAAGTTCCTACTAATGTCTCCAACTCTAATTCATCACCACATAGATCACTGTCCACTTCTCTCTTGCTTGTTGGTAACTTTGTATGCCAAGTGTAAGAAACCTGGCTCCCACCATCTACCATCCCTTTACTTCATTGATCAATTTCCTGTTTATAAGTATAATGATATCAACATTGTTAATCCTGAACCACTGGTGGAAAATAATTTTATCAACTAGTGCTTATACATAGCTCTTTTTGCCTTACTCTTACAGATCCCAGGAGTTCCCAAGGTTAATTAGGTCAGCACCATTTCCTCCCCACTTCTTCCATGTGGTTGTTTCTTACATTCATAAAAAAGTTATTGTTTTGTCTCATTCTACATCCCAAGTTCCACTGACCTCCTAATTGATTTTTCAAATTTGCATGTTAAGGTTTCCTCTCAGTGCTCTACAGTTCTGAGTTTTGGCAAATGCCGAATGCCATGTATCAATAATTAAAGTATAACACAGAATAACTTTGCCTATCTAAAAAATCATCTGTGTTTCACCTGATCAACTCTCTGCCCCATCCCTGGATTCCTGGCAAACACTGGTCTTTTCACTTCAGCTACAGTTTTGTTTTTCCAAAATGTCATAGAGTGATGGGTATTGAAGAGGGCATCTTTTGGGATGAGCACCGGGTGTTGTATGGAAACCAATCTGACAATAAATTTCACATATTAAAAAAAATGTCATACAATTGGAATAACATATTATGTAGCTCCTTCAGACTGGCTTTTTTTTTTCATTTCATTGTATGGATGCATCATAATTTGTCTTTCCATTCAACTGTTGAAGGACATCTTGGCTGCTTCTAGTTTTCAGTGATTATAAATAAATTCACTATAAATATTCAGTTTTGTGCAAACATAACTTTTCAGATAAATTGAGTAAATACCTAGGATTTTTGGATCCTATGGCAAGGTTATGCTTAGTTTTCTTTCTAAGAAATTACCAAATTATGTTCCAAAGTGTTTATACATTTTGCATTCCCACTAGCAGTGAGTGAGAGTTCTAATTATTCACCTACTGTAATTGGTATTGCCAATTAAAAAATAATAATAATTTTGCTCCTTCTACTATGTGCATAGCTGTATCTCACTGTTGTTTTCATTTATAAAGAACTTTTGATTGAGCCTATTCACGGTTCCTTTTTTCTGTTAGCCAGAATTTTATGTAATATTTTATTATTTTTCCTCATTGTATCCACTTTAATCATTGTTAAACTTTACTTCTTAAAGAGACAAAACTTTTTTTACCCCATGCTAATGGCTAAAACACAATTAAACTAATTAAAATACATAAAAAGCCACACCAGCAACACTTAAGTATACTGCAATAAATTATACATGAAAAGGAAACAGCTGCAGCAAGAATGCTGCACATTATAGATTTATTAAAAATGAAAATGCAAACAAAACTATGAGGTATTAATATGCTAAGTGTCCTACTATGGTTGGCTTAACTGATGGAATGCCATCCAAATCATAAATTAAGTCAGAATTTTTAATGCCCCTTTGTGTTCCTTTTTAGCTAATTCATGTCACCGATGCAGCGTCCAGTGGGGAGAAAAATAATGCAAATTAGGATTGTCATTTTTGGTGATACTTGGAAAGAAAATAAGTGGGAAAAGGAACAACTGATGTCAGTGATAGTTGGCATTGCCTTCAACACAGTTTTCAGACAGGGTGTCTTCAGCTGTTGCCGAATCCTATCTGTATGATCGCCCTCAACTGGGTAATTTTGCATGAAGCTCAGGTGACTTAATAGCTGTGAACCCTTTCATGAAGTCATTTTGCAATCTCTTTGCTCAGTTGATAGAATTATATCATGTGGGAGATTAGAAGGGATCTAATCTCCTTATATTTCAGATAAGAAAATTGAAGCTCTGGAAGACCTTGCTAATTTTAAAAATCACAGTCGAACAAATATGAAGTGAATAGCCTAGTCTCTTGATTCCATTCTGTTTTGTTCCCCCAATGGAAGTGTAAAGGAATTGGCGAAATATGCAATTCATATGCAGAATGTACAATTTAAGATGGAGAGAAGAGTTGACTCTGGAAGTGGCCCAGGAAAATGGATGCCCAGGGAGATTCATGGTCTCTACTCAAGTATTTCTGACCTTCATTTATTTGTTTAACTAATGGGCTTTTCTGATTACGTAAAGAAGCAAAATTAGTTCAAAACCTTGGCTTCTCATTTTAGTTCTGACAGAAATATTGACTGTTCTACATCTGGGTTATCTGCTGAGCACTTAGCCACCAGTCACAGCTACCAACGATAATACATACTTGAGTTGGTTTTTCTATTCCTACTCTACTTCTTCATTAACCCTCGTTCTTCATTCCCAGATAAGTTACTCACATACAAGCCTTTGTCTCAGGTCTGCTATTAGTGGAAGCAAGAAAAGGCAAACATCAAAATAATATGTATATGTATATTTTTAACTGCATAGTTTTCAGTCCTGCTACTCAGTTGCAAAAGTTTGAGCTTTTTAACCTCCTTTTTTGATGGTTATCTTCATTTCCCTAATGATATTCTTATTTTTTTTCTTTGATTGGTCCACTTAACAGAAATGAAAACTTAGCTCACTTGCATAATCAACTCCAACTCCTCTTCCCCATCTTCTTAAAGTCACTTCACTAGGCAACTTCACTATTTTTAGTTAAGTTAGAAATCACCATTTGCAGCCTTATGATGATTTAATATTGTTCACTCCAAAGCTGTATTTTATATATCCTTTCTTGAAAAAGTTGTTTTACCCTCTTGATTTAATTCACCTTTTTCATTTGCATAATTTTGTACATACGCGTCCATAATTCTTTCTACATATTCTATGACTTCAATTCATGTATCTTTTCTAATATGTCACAGTTTTTTTTTTTTTTTTCCCTGAAGATCATTATAGGATTTTTCTGGATTCCTGCTGCCATTTGGATGAATGCTTACATGTAGTAAAGGTTCCTTTCTGCCCCTTTTTATTTTTGGGAATTCTTTCCCACACTTCCTGCTTTAGAATGCATGGCCTCCAGAATATCCCGAAGAAATAAAACATGGAAAATATCTATGTCTATATAGATATTTAAATCCATATCTAAATATGTTTAAAAATAATTTTACCATTATTTTCTATTTATTAATAGTTTGGCTGGGTGTAGAACTTAGGTTAAAAATATTTTCCCCTGGAGGCAAGTTAATTTGACTTCAATAGAGCACTAATATAATACTATTTCTCAATCTACAGTCTATATTCAAATTTTTCCACATATCCCTCAATACAAGATTGTTTTTCCCTTTATTCCTCTCTTTCTTTGTTTCTTTCTTTCTTTGAGGGGGAGGGATCCAAAGTCTTTAGCTTCTTTTAATCTATAACACTTTTCATATTCTCTTCCTTGTAAGATTGTTTTTAAAGACTAAATATTGTTGTTTTATAGACTGTTCCTCAATTTGTATATGTGACTATTTTCCCATAATTAAACTGAAATTAAACAGTTTGGGCAGATGATATTGAATGTCTCTTAATGCATTACAACAGGAAGCATAACATGCAAGTTTATCTTATTAGTGAGCTTGAGTTTGATTATTTGAAGAATTAAATATTTCAAATAATCACATATACTGCAAATAGCCAAATACATATTTACCAAAAATATGTATATATTTGTATATATGCATATATATTTCCCTAGAAGTTTTTTCTTATTTTCTGAGTTTCTTTTTATTTATTCGTAGCACCCTTTTCTTGTTATATGGTTATTACATCTTCTTACATCTGAGTGTAGATTTTTTTTTCTGTTTTTTTAATGCTCCTGCTATGATTTCTATTCCTTCTGAAACTTTTTTTTAAATGTTTATTTATTTATTTTGAGAGACAGTGTGCATTCTTGCAAGCAGGGGTGGGGCAGAGAGAGAGGAGAGAGAGAATTGCAAGCAGGCTCCACACTGTTAGCACAGAGCCCAATATGGAGCTCAATCTCATGACCCTGGGATCATGATCTAAGCCAAAATCAAGACTTGGACACTCAACTGACTGAGCCACTAGGGTGCCCCTGAAACTATTTATTTTTTCTACTTTTTACATTGGTGTCTTTCCCCTTTTCTTTGTCCTCTCTCCCCTTCCCCTGCTTGGTGTGAAGGATTTTTCCCATAAGTCTGAGAATCTTTCTTGTCTATTCATATTCAGGAGTATTAAAAAAAAAAAAACACTGATTGGAAAGTGCTTATGGGTATCCTTGTTGGTTTATAGACTGCATTTCAGGATGAGGGAGAAAATTGTTTCATTAAAGTTTAGGTGTAGGAGTAAACCATTTATTTAAAGGCACTCCAAATATCAATTTATAGAGTTCTCTTCTGTGCTTCTATCTATTTTATTGAAAGATGAACACTATAGTCTCATGCTCCATTCCTGGTGTTCAGCACCTGAAGCAGAGGAGAGGATTTGGTGATCTGCTGACAATTTTTTTCTATTTATTTTTAGAATCTGCTTTTCTCCAACCTTCCAAATCATCATATCTGCCATATTTATTTGTGAATGTATCCTGTTCAATTATCCTGAGAATACACCTCCTGTTCCCTATCTCAGAGGCATATATGTTGCTGATGTCATTTCTCAGAGCAAAGATGTTCTAGTTTGATGGTTATAGTCTTTCAAACGAGGGGCACCTGGGTGGCTCAGTTGGTTAAGCATCCAACTCTTGATTTCAGCTCAGGTCATGATCTCATGGTTCATGAGTCTGAGCTGGCAGCCGGCTCTGCACTTAGATTTGAGATTCTCAATCTCTCTCTCTCTCTCTCTCTCTGCCCCTTTCCCACTCACTCTCTCTCTCAAAATAAATAAACTTAAAAACAAACAAATGATTCCTCTGTTTTGAGCTCTGTACTTGACATGTGCCTTTATCAACTCATTGGTTTTCTTAGCCACGTCAGTTACCACTTGACCTACTTTGCAAAAAAAAATTCTTGAAATTTGTATAATGAACCTTAGCTCTTTCTCTTTGCACTTACAAATGTATTAAATTTTTATTTATTACAATAATTTCAGTTGGAGCCCAAGTATGAGAATAAGTATAAATATGCACCAAGCTGTCATTTTCAGCTATTTCATTTTCTGCTCTCTTTCACTGAACACCTAACATGAATAGTCTCTGCGCCCCTTACTTCAGTTGTATATAATCATCATATATCTGGTATACAGGTACTATTTTGTACTTGTTTTACAGATGTGGTAACTGAGGTTCAGTGAGATTAATAGAGAGTAACTGATTGTAAATTAATGATCTGTTTGCCTTTTCCCACCCATACCTTTTGTCCACCTTTTTTACCCTGCTTTATGCTTCAAGAAGTTGAACTCTATGGAATGCACCTGCATTACCATTGCCTTTTGGTTGGGTTTCATCAATGAAAGCCATGGATATATTAGAATAAAAGAGGACAAAATGTTTTAGGGGTTTGTTTACTATCCCTTTCTTCTAGAGGCTTTGGAGGAGTTGTATTGCTCTATGACTATAGATGCTTCCAGTTGGCCCTTCCTTCAACTCTTCCCTTTCCTTCCCCAGTTCTTCTTCCTCCTCCTTCCTTCGTTCCAGCTCCCAGGAAATTAATGACTTCTGCTAATGCCGGTCTAGGATGCTTCAACATCCCTTGCTGTTGTCCTTAAACCTGCCTGTATTCTACAGGTAATCTCTTCCTCAACTTCCTTTTCTGTGAAACATCTAAATTGGATTTTTGTTTCTTATTGATGCTGAATTCTTAAAGAGGTAGAGATTGATACATGCTCTGTTCTTCCTTACTCCAGAATCCAAATATTTACACGCTGAACTATAAGGCTTATACCCTGTACTGTGGGTACACAGTGTTCATTAAAGGCTGTTATTAATATGTGAAATAATTGAAGATGTGTGCTTGAGTACAGAAAATCATACCACATTCAGTAAAAAAATGTAAAATATATCTTTACTAAATATTCAAGGCTTAAATGGCAAAATGATATCAAATAAAGCAAATATACAAAGCAACTACAAAATTTACCTAAACTGATAAAAAGCACATTACATACACTGATTAAAGAACGTGAAATTATAACATTGATAGACTGCACAACTTGTCTGTAGAGACCCTATATAATATGAAGACCCAGAAAGGATTACTGTCCTAATTCTATGCAAAGCTTGGGTTCGTCTATCAAAATTCCATAGGAGGTTATGCGTAGGGCAAGCCATTCTAAAACTACTAATATTTTGAACAGTCATTTCCTTCTCATTAATTCTAATCCTTCCTAATACACTTGATATTTTCATGTTCTCCATCTGGGTAAAAAAATAAGCCCCCCCCCTTCTATTATGATACATTATGAATCTCAGACCAAATTAGAATCTGTGGAATTTTTACTCCTAAACAAGAGTAAAAAGTTCTTTCTCTGAGAAAGGATTATGACATATGTGCAAGGTTCAGGCCCTGCCTTCTGAGAGCTTCTAGTTTAATTATAAAATGCCTGTATGATGTGTTTTTCTATTTTACTGAAATTCTCTTAGCCCCAATTTGTTTTATTTTGTGTGTTTATCCCAGACTATTACAAAAATATATTATTATTATTATTATTATTATTCTCCCAATCTGCAGCTCTTAAGACTTCTATTTTATTTTCATACTAAGAGAGAATTTGCTGCTTTAGCAGGCACACCACATAGTTTCCAACTCCCAAGTCAGTTCTTATTTACTGGGAATGGTTGTCAGTATGCTAACTCAAGCAACTTGAGGCTGAGTGGGAAGGTTTGCTAATACTGATTGCCAAAGTCTGTCAATAGTAGCCCTGTGCAGAGGGAGAACATTCAGAGTAATGCTTTCCATTCTCATCCAAGGATCTGATCATGGTACAGTTCTGCCTTGTGGAGGTAGAAAAGCATAATGGTAAAGAATATAGCCATGGAGCCAGTTTTTCTGTTGTTTCTCAACCTTGCAAATTCGCCTAGGTGAAATTTGAAACTGGACCCTGTACACAGAGGGCAAGAAGAGATCAAAGAAAGAGGCAGGCCATTCCAGATTGGTAGGTGGAAGGTTTAAGCTAAAAGAAATTTACATACAAGGTTTGTCCTGAGTGGCTGCAAGATGAGTACATCTCTGTATCCACCCATCAGAATCCTAAAAGTTTACATAAAGGTTTTAACTAAAGTCAGTCACGTGTACAGTCCACATAGTCTCAAGGGAGGGGTTGAGGAGCCTTTGATGGACGGGTCCAGCTCTCTCAACCAGAGGTCATGTCCTCTAGGTGGTGACTTTCTCTAATACTGTCTGAATCCAAAATCTGGCTCCATCATTTGCTAGTTTTGCTGAATTCAAGCCAGTTAGTCAATGTCTCTGCCTCAGTTCCTCATCAAAAAAATGACAATTCTAGCATAAATTGGAGAAGATTTTTATAAGGATTATATTAGTTAATATGTATACAACACTTAGAACATGGCAAGTGCTAACTTAGAGTCTGATGTTATTACCAATCATATAGTGTGAATGTACTTTTCTGTCTTTCTTGTTCACTGTCAGGGATGATTCTTCTCAATTTCTCTTGCCTGTTTTCTAGGACCCATCTTAAATGTTAACTTCTCAGATCACAGTCACAATCACATATTTACTCCTTGGTAGATATGTGGAGAAGAGTTTACTTGCATTTCCATGTAAAGTAGCTATTATATTCTTTTGTACTTAAAAAAATTTTTTTTTAATGTTTGTATATTTTTTGAGAGACAAAATAGCCACTCATTTTTTGGCCACTGAGTTGTGACCTTATCAACACAAGGGCAATAGCTAGGGATATTCTTCAGAGATCTGTCTCTCACAATTTTATGCAAGACTATGTATATACAATCATATGTGTATTTTTTTCTCAGAAAGAGTATATACCCACCTGAACCTCAAATGCTGTATGTGCCCAGGTAAAGAATTATTAATCTTTACACTGAGTAAAATAAAAATGCCACTGGGGCACCTGGGTAGCTCAATTGGTTGAGCATCTGACTTCAGCTCAGGTCATGGTCTCACAGTTTGCTAGTTCTAGTCCTACATCGGGCTCTGTGCTAACAGCTCAGAACCTAGAGCCTGCTTTGGACTCTGCATGTCCCTCTCTCTCTCTGCCCCTCCTCTGCTCATGCTCTGTCTCCTTCTCTCTCAAAAATAAATAAACATTCAAAAAAATTATTTAAAAAATGCTATTATGCTTGGCTTGTTTTCACTATTTTTCTCATCTTTCTCTCTCACCTCATCTCTATGTATATATGTCATTTTAATTAAACTGATTTAATTGAATTGATTATAAAATTAGTTCAAAGGAAAAAAGTAGAGCCTCACCTCATTATTAATAAATTAAGAACAAAGAGATGAAAGACAGGCATTTCAAAGAAAAGACAGAAAAAAGAATATAATGCAAAAGGAATGATTACATTGTGATGGAGTGTTCAGCTAAATCTAAGCTGTGTCTATGACTTAAGAAAAGTCGATTGAACTTGTGCATCAAAGATACAAAGACCTGAGCATTTACAAACAGAGATAAACGGATACTGTCAAATAGTCAGAAAAGTATGGAATGCTTATAAGTGGAAGTTTTCAAGAAGAGGCTGAAAGAAAAGATTACAGTAAAGCATCAGATATTGGATGTAAAGAAATAAATGGTATTGTGTTAGATATATATCTACTTGGAAAGTATGACACTCAATATAAAAAAAGTTAGTGACCAAAACATTTTAAGAAAAAAAAAAAAAGAAGGAAGGAAATGGATAAAAAGAAAAGAGGAAAGAAAAATGAGTCAAATACATCCAGCCACAAATGGACGTTCTGAGAACACTGTTCCTAAGTACTGTATCATTTGACACTAAAAATCTAAATCAGAAATTCCAAGTTTTTGTTTTTGCAACACTGAGGCTTTCTTACATAGTAATTTCTTTTGAGATTTCACTTTTCTTCTCTCATGAAAATCTGTCAAGCTCCCAATGCCCTATTTAGATAGAAGGAGCAAAATGAGTCTCAGCTAGTAACAGTTAATTGCTTTTTTAACAGGAAAGTAGAAAATGAATATCCCTGACATTTTGCCATGGATCACATATATTTCTTGGACCTTCATACACCTTATCTTATGTCAACCTCAAAAGAGTTCTCTGAGTCACAATTATCTATATATTTCAGCAGCTACATTATTTGCCTTGATATAAAAATTTTCTGTAGCTTTTCTCATGAAACAACTCCAAACATTCCAAACTATTACAGTCTATGCTTGCATATTTTGGTTCCTCCTAGTATGTTTATAGTTAGTTAAAAACAGTTTATGGGGGTGGAGGGAAGATGGCGGAACAGCATGGAAGTTTTTTTTGTGTCTCACGTCCATGAAATACAGCCAGACCAACACTAAACCATCCTACACACCTAGAAAACTGATTGGAGGATTAACACAACAATTTGCACAACCTGAACCACAGAATTCAGCAGGTACATGGTGTGTAGAGGTGAATTTGGAGAGCAAGAAGCCACAGAGGGTAGGGAACCGCTTTTGTGGATGGAAAGAGGATGGAGACTAGGGAGGGGGGGGAAATACAGGAAAAGCACCTTTCCCCAAAAGCAGCTGGAGAGAAAGTGGAAAATTGGAAACAGCCGCAGGGACTAAACTAAAAAGGGAGAAAGGAGAAAGGAGAGGGTTTAAATTCCACTAAAACTGTAAACAAAGGGAGCACAAAGGCTGCAACTCCGCAGCTACATACCTGGTGGTGCTCTGGTGGGAAGGGCTAATCCCCAGGAACAGAGTGGGGTCCGGGAGGTTCTCAGGCCACATGGGGAAAAGCGGTTCCACTGCAGGAAGGACATTTGGTAGAGACTGTTGAAGCCACCTGGTCCCAGCAGACCCAGAAAAAGGCCACATTCGCTGGTGCTGAAACAAGGTCCTTAAAGGTGAAGCCTGGTGCCCGATGCGTGTTGTGATTTTCCATAGTCCCTAAATGCTGCTGCTACACTATCTCGTGAACTTTTTCTGGGGCGGGCTGGCACCTGGTCACAGTCCCAGGGCACCGGCAGCAGCAGGGTTCAGCAAGTGTTCCTGGGTGCAGCTGACATTTGGCCATTGCTCAGTAAGACCCTCCCACAGAGGGGCGGAACGGGTCAAAGCAACAGTCCTTCAGAATTAAGGGGCCGGGGAAAACGGCTGCATCTGAGACAAAACTCGAGAGAGAGGTACTGCCTGGGGCCTGGTCACGGAGAGTGAAAAAGCGGGGAGTGGACGAAAGCTGAAGACAGAGAACCTGTGCGTGATGCTGACTGAGGAGAACAGACTGGGTAGCTGGGTGGTACCATTGTCACCCCTCCTGCGCATGCCCATATGCACCTACAAGCACCGCAACAATCCACCCCAGTAGGCTAGCAGCGCCATCTAGTGGAGAACGCAGCTGTTACACTGAGCCCCACCCAACTGGGCCAACTTTGCTCTTCAAGAACACAGTCACACTGCCGCATAGTTTATGGACTATAAAGCACTACATAGACTGACTTCTAGGGGTAAACGAAGTAATTTCAGTCCTACTTCAATCTGTTAGCAGGTTCATCTATTCAATTTTCTTTCTTTTTTTTTAATTTTTCTCTTTTACACTTCTTTTCTTTTTCTTGAATACAGAAAGAGAAAAAATTCATTTTGATTTTCAATTTTTATTAAAAATATTTTTAATTTTTTACTATATATTTTACTTTTGTGTAAATTTTTTTCAAATTCTATCTTACTTCTATCATTTTATTTTATTCTACTTCAGTGTATTCACCTTTTCAAATTTTCAAAGGATTTCCTTTTTTCTTTTTTCTTTTTTCTTTTTCGTTTCTTTTCTTTTTCTTGAATGCAGAAAAACCTCATTTTTATTTTCAATTTCTATTAAAAATATTTTTCTTTATTTCTTTTACTATAAATTTTGTTTTTATGTACATTTTTTCACATTCTATTTTACTTCCATCATTTTATTTTAGTCTACTACAGTGTATTCACTTTTTCAAATTTTTAAACGATTTATTTTTTCTTTCTCTTTTTTTCTCTTTTTCATTACTTTTCTTTTTCTTGAATAAAGAAAAATTCATTTTTATTTTAATTTTTATTAAAAATATTTTTGTTTAATTTTCTCTACTATATTCTTTACTATTGTGTAAATCTTTTCAAATTCTATTTTACTCCCATCATCTCATTTTAGTCTATTTCAGTATATCCATTTTTTAAAATTCTCAAATGATTTCCTTCTCCCCGCTTTTTATTTTCTAATCTGTCAAACCACTTTCAACACCCAGACCAAAACATGCCTAGGATCTAGCATCGTTTAATAGATTTGTGTGTGTGTGTGTGTGTGTGTGTGTGTGTATGTGTGTGTGTGTTTAATTTTTTAATTTTAATATTTTTTTAATTTTATTTTTTTAATTTTAATTTTACTACCTTATTAATTCGTTTTCCTCCCTTCAAAATGACAAAATGAAGGAATTCACCCCAAAAGAAAGAGTACAAAGAAACGACAGCCAGGGATTTAACCAACACAGATACAAGCAAGATGTCTGAACCAGAATTTAGAATCACAATAATAAGAATATTAGCTGGAGTCAAAAATAGATTAGAATCCCTTTCTGCAGAGATAAAAGAAGTAAAGCATATCTAGAACAAAATTAAAAATACTATAACTGAACTGCAATCATGGATGGATGCAGCAGCAGTAAGGATGGATGAAGCAGAACAGAGAATCAGCTATATAGAGGACAAACTTATAGAGAATAATGAAGCAGAAAAGAGACAGATTAAGGCAAAAGAGCACAATTTAAGAATTAGAGAAATCAGTGACTCATTAAAAAGGAAAGACATCAGAATCATAAGGGTCCCAGGAGAGGAAGAGAGAGAAATAGGGGTAGAAGGGTTATGTGAGCAAATTATAGCGGAAAACTTTCCTAACCTGGGGAAAGACACAGACATCAAAATCCAGGAAGCACAGAAGACCCCCATTAGATTCAACAAAACCTACCATCAACAAGGTATATCATAGTCCAATTCACAAAACACTCAGGCAAGGAGAGAATCATGAAGCAACAAGGGAAAAAAGTCCCTAACCTACAAGGGAAGACAGATTAGGTTTGCAGGAGACCTATCCACAGAAACTTGGCAGGACGGAAAGAAGCGGCAGGAGGTATTCAATGTGCTGAATCAGAAAAATATGCAGCCAAGATTCTTTATCCAGCAAGGCTGTCATTCAAAATAGAAGGAGAGATAAAAAGTTTCCCAGACAAACACAAATTAAAGGAGTTTGTGACCACTAATCCAGCCCTGCAAGAAATTTTAAGGGCAATTCTCCCTTTATTGAGGAGAGGCAATTCTCCCTCTCTCTCTATGTGTGTGTGTGTGTGTGTGTGTGTGTGTGTGTGTGTGTGTATATATATATATATATATATATATATATATATATATATATCAAAAGCAACAAAGATTAGAAAGGACCAGAGAACACCAGCAGAAACTCCAACTCTACAAGCATCATAATGGCAAGAAATTCATACCTTTCAGTACTCACTCTAAATGTCAATGGAGTCAATGCTCCAATCAAAAAACCTAGGGTAACAGAATGGATAAGAAAACAAGATCCATGTATATGCTGTTTACAAGAGACCCACTTTAGACCTAAAGACACCTTCAGATTGAAAATAAAGGGATGGAGAACCATCCATCATGCTAATGGTCAACAAAAGAAAGTCGGAGTAGCCATACTTATAACAATCTAGTCTTTAAAATAAAGATGGTATCAAGGGATGCAGGAGGGCATTATATCATAATCAAGGGGTCTATCCACCAAGAAGACCTAACAATTGCAAACATTTATGCACCAAATGTCGCAACACCCAAATATATAAATCAATTAATCACAAATGTAAAGAAACTCATTGATAGTAATACCATAATAGTAGGAGACTTCAGCACCCCACTCACAGCAATGGACAGATCATCTAATCAAAAATTCAACAAAGAAACAATGGCTTTGAATGACACACTGCACCAGATGGACTTAACAGATATATTCAAAACAATTCATCCTAAAGCAGCAGAATATACATTCTTCTCCAGTGCACATGGAACATTCCCCACAACAGAGCACATACTGGGACACAAATCAGCCCTCAGCAAGTACAAAAAGATTTAGATCATACCGTGTTTATTTTCAGACCACAGCGCTATGAAACTAGAAATCAACCACAAGAAAAAATTTGGAAAGGTAACAAATACTTGGAAAGTGAAGAACATCCTACTAAAGAATGAATGGGCTAACCAAGCAGTTAAAGAGGAAATTAAAAACTATATGAAAGCCAATTAAAATGATAACACCACAACCCAAAACCTCTGGGACGCAGCAAAGGTGGTCATAAGTGGAAAGTATATAGCAATCCAGGCCTTCCTAAAGAAGAAAGAAAGATCTCAGATACACAACCTAACCTTACGCCTTAAGGAGTTGAAAAAAGAACAGCAAATAAAACCCCAAAACCAGCAGAAGACAGGTAGTAATAAAGATTAGAGCAGAAATTAATGCTATCAAAACCAAAAAAAAAAAAAAAAAAAAATAGAACAGATCAATGAAACCAGAAGCTGGTTCTTGGAAAGAATTAACAAAATTGATAAACCACTAGCCATTTTGATCAAAAAGCAAAAGGAAAGGACCCAAATAAATAAAATAAAGAATAAAAGAGGAGAGATCACAACCAACACAGCAGAAATAAAAACAATAATAAGAGAATATTATGAGCAATTATATGCCAATAAAATAGGCAATCTGGAAGAAATGGACAAATTCCTAGAATCATATACACTACCAAAACTAAAACAGGAAGAAATAGAAAATTTGAACACACCCATAACCAGTAAGGAAATCGAATTAGTAATCAAAAATCTGCCATAAAACAAGAGTCCAGGGCCAGATGGCTTTCCAGGGGAAATCTACCAAACATTTAGGGAAGAGTTAATACCTATTCTCTTGAAGGTGTTTCAAAAATAGAAATGGAAGGAAAACTTCCAAACTCTTTCTATGAAGCCAACATTGCCTTGATTCCAAAACCAGACAGAGACCCCACGAAAAAGGAGAACTATAGACCAATTTCCCTGATGAACATGGATGCAAAAGTCCTCAACAAGATTTTAGCCAACCGGATCCAACAATACATTAAAAAAATTATTCACCACGACCAAGTGGGATTTATATCTGGGATGCAGGGCTGGTTAAATATCCTCAAGACAATTAACGTGACTCATCATATCAATAAAAGAAAGTACAAGAACCATATGATCCTCTCAACAGATGCAGAGAAAGCATTTGACAAAATACAGCATCTTTTCTTGATAAAAACCCTCAAGAAAGTAGGGATAGAAGGAGCATACCTCGAGATCATAAAAGCCATATAAGAATGACCCAATGCTAATATCATTCTCAATGGGGAAAAACTGACAGCTCTCCCCCTAAGGTCAGGAATAAGACAGGGATGTCCACTCTCACCACTGTTATTCAACATAGTATTGGAAGTCTTAGCCTCTGGAATCTGACAACACAAAGAAATAAAAGTCATCCAAATTGGCCAGCAGGAGACCTAACTTTCACTCTTTGCCAATGACATGATACACTATATGGAAAACCCTAAAGATTCCACCAAAAAACTGCTAGAACTGATCCATGAATTCAGCAAGGTTGCAGGATATAAAATCGATACACAGAAATTGGTTGCATTACTATACACCAACAATGAAGCGACAGAAAGAGAAATCAAGGAATCAATCCCATTTACAATTGCACCAAAAATCATAAAATACCTAGGAATAAATCTAACCAAAGAGGTGAATAATCTATATGCTGAAAACTATAGAAAGCTTATGAAAGAAATTGAAGAAGACACAAAGAAATGGAAAAAGATTCCATGCTCCTGGATAGGAAGAACAAATATTGTTAAAATGTCGATACTACCCAAAGCAATCTACATATTCAATTCAATCCCTATCAAAGTATCATCATCATTCTTCAGTGAGCTAGAACAAACAATCCTAAAATTTGTGTGGAACCAGAAAAGACCCCAAATAGCCAAAGTGATCTTGAAAAAGAAAACCAAAGCAGGAGGCATCACAATCCTAGACTTCAAGCTATACTACAAAGCTGTAATCATCAAGATGGTATGGTACTGGCACAAGAATAGACACTCAGATCAACGGAACAGAATAGAGAACCCAGAAATGGACCCACAAGCATATGGGCAATTAATCTTGGACAAAGTAGGAAAGAACATCCAATGGAATAAAGACAGTCTCTTCAGAAAGTGGTGCTGGGAAACTGGACAGCGACATGCAGAAGAATGAACCTGGACCACTTTCTTACACCATACACAAAAATAAACTCAAAATGGATGAAAGATGTAAATGTAAGACAAGAAGCCATGAAAATCTTCGAGGAGAAAGCAGGCAAAAACCTCTTTGACCTTGGCCGCAGCAACTTCTTACTCAACATGTCTCCGTAGGCAAGGGAAACAAAAGCAAAAATGAACTACTGGGACCTCATCAAAATAAAAAGCTTCTGCACAGCAAAGGAAACAATCAGCAAAACTAAAAGGCAACAGACAGAATGGGAGAAGATATTTGCAAATGACATATCAGATAAAGGGTTAGTATCCAAAATCTATAAAGAACATATCAAACTCAACACCCAAAAAACACAGAATCCAGTGAAGAAATGGGCAAAAGACATGAATAGACACTTCTCCAAAGAAGACATCCAGATGGCCAACCGACACATGAAATAATGCTCAACATCGCTCATCATCAGGCAAATACAAATCAAAACCACAATGAGATACCACCTTACACCTGTCAGAATGGCTAACATGAACAACTCAGGCAACAATAGATGTTGGCGAGGATGCAGAGAAAGAGGATCTCTTTTGCATTGTTGGTGGGAGTGCAAGCTGATGTAGCTACTCTGGAAAACAGTATGGAAGTTCCTCAAAAAACTAAAAATACAACTACCCTATAACCCAGCAATTGCAGTACTAGGCATTTATCCACGGGATACAGGTGTGCTGTTTCTAAGGGACACATGCACCTCCATGTTTATAGCAGCACTATCAACAATAGCCAAAGTATGGAAAGAGCCCAAATGTCCATCGATGGATGAATGGATAAAGAAGGTGTGGTATATATATACAATGGAGAATTACTTGGCAATCAAAAAGAATGAAATCTTGCCATTTGCAACTACGTGGATGGAACTGGAGGGTATTATGCTAAGTGAAATTAGTCATTCAGAGAAAGACAAAAATCCTATGACTTCACTCATGTGAGGACTTTAAGAGACAAAACAGATGAACATAAGGGAAGGGAAACAAAAATAATATAAAAACAGGGAGGGGGACAAAACAGAAGAGACTCACAAATATGGAGAACAGAGGGTTACTTGAGGGGTTGTGGGAGGGGGGATGGGCTAAATGGGTAAGGGACACTAAGGAATCTACCCCTGAAATCATTGTTGCATTATATGCTAACTAGTTTTGATGTAAATTTTAAAAAATAAAAAATAAAATTAAAAAAAAGTTTATGGGTAAAAATCCAAAGAAGTACTGTCACATATTTTCCCTTTTAGTACAGAAATGACTAAAACTATATATTTAATAAGAACAAATGTAATTTTTTCAAACATTCAATTTTAAGTAAATTCTCTCAAACTAATCCCAAGGAAAAGCCAATCAACACTTTTACATAAATAAGTAATATCAGTAAGTTTGAATAGAAAGTGTTGTTCTGATTGATATAGGAATAATTCAATGTTAGGAGAAGTCTAATGGCTTTACCTAGATGGTTCAACCAGGATTTCATTGTGGAGGCAAAATTTATGATTATTTTTTCCTGTATATTCTGTGTTTTCTTAGTATTCGTTCTATTTGGCATGGGGTGGCGTTTGGGATAGAATAGAACATTGACATATAAATATCAATTGTTTAATTGAATGATGCCATCGGTATTTTCCCTCATCATATTATTTATCTATTAACAGATATGGGAAAAGTCTATAAAATTATTTGGGAAAAGTGTATAGTAAAGTTTTATTGTAGAAATTGATCATATGATGGGGTTATAAAACAAGCCTTTTGATCTCAGATCATACGTATTGGACTCAGATACACAGTAGAAATTCATTTAGATTTCAGAAAATTACCTATGATTAACTTATACTTCCCAAGAAAGAATATATATTATATATTTATATCTTTGTCCCAACACAAATAAAACCAATATTCAGAAACTGGAATCTAATTAATGACAGTAAATCATCCCTTCAGCCCTGAAATTTGTTTTTCTTTTTTCCAGGTGACACTTTATCTTAACTGTGTAAAAAATGCAGTAGTATTATAATTTTTAATGCTGTTAATATATTCTGTTGATCAGAATAACTATAATTTGCTTAACCAGTGTCTTATTTTCATTCATTTAGATTGTTAAAATTATTTGTTGCTATACACAATCCTGAAGTATGCATGAATTATAAACATCCCAGCCCCAAATTCATAACCTAAATTTAATTATGAGGCAACATCAGACAAACCCAAGCTAAACAATATTTTATAAAATGACTGAACTGTGTTATTCAAAAATGTCAATATAAACAAAGGTAAAAACGGGTTTGGGAACCTTCCATTGTTCAGGAGACTAAAGAGACATGATGACTACTTCCAATGCATAATCTTAGATTGTATCCTGCAGTGAGAAGAAACAGAAAGGCATTACTTGGGTATGCATTAGTTATCCATTGCTACATAACAATTTAGCAGCTCAAAATTTAGCAGCTTAGAAGAACACCATTTTTCTGTTTCAGGAACTTGATAGAAATCTGACTAGGTAGTTCTGTCTCAAGATCTCTTATTGTCCTTATAGTTACTACTTATGTGTCATTGTTTCTAGATCCTCTAGGCAGACAAAAGTAGAATATTTTTATGAATACTAATACACAACAAATACATATTTGTCTATTACTGTTTCCGAATCTATTCATTAGTGTATATGTTAAGCTAAACATAAGTTCATACTGATGTCTGACTCAAAATCAGTTCTAAAGTTAGTAGGTCAATCGACTCCCTTCAATGCAATCACGTTACTCCATTACATGGTTTGCACTATATCTTGGCTTCCCCAAATATATTCACTGGAGTTTTTTTAAAAACTTTTCATACATTTAAGTTCACTCTGTAAATGTATTTTTCTATGGGTTTTGACCACCCCAGTATCATACAGAACAGATCTACCACCTTAAATGTCCTTGATATATCTCTATTTCAATCAACTACTCTGTCTTCTACCAATTCCTTGCAAACTCTGGTCTGTTTTTTACCACTATAGTTTTCCCTTTTCCAGACTCCAGATTGTATGAATCGAATCATACAATATGTAGCCTTTCGAGTTTTTTTAATCACTTAGCAATATCCATTTATGATTAATACATGATGTTTAATGAATCAATAGGTTGTTCCTTTATATCATCAAATAGTATTCCACTATATGGGTGAACCAGTTGGTTTAGCCACTTTTCTGATTAGAACAGTATTTTGGTTGCTTCTAGCTTTTTGCAGTTAAGAATAGGTTGCCATAAACATTCTTTTTTTTTTTTTTTAAACGTTTTATTTATTTTTGAGACAGAGAGAGACAGAGCATGAACAGGGGAGGGGCAGAGAGAGAGGGAGACACAGAATCGGAAGCAGGCTCCAGGCTCCGAGCCATCAGCCCAGAGCCTGACGCGGGGCTCGAACCCACGGACCGCGAGTTCGTGACCTGAGCTGAAGTCGGACGCTTAACTGACTGAGCCACCCAGGCGCCCCATTCCATAAACATTCTTAAACAGGTTTTTGTATAAACATAAGTGTTCAATTCACTTGAATAGTTTCCTAGGAATGCTATTGCTGGGACATATGTTAAGTCTATGTTTAATTTATAAAAAACTGCCAAACTGTCTTTCATGGTGGCTGCACCATTGGTATTCCCACCTGTAATGAATTCCTGTTGTTCCACATCACTGCCAGCATTTGTTATTGTCAATTTTTAAAGTTTTTGACATTTGAATTGTCATTTGGTGGAATCTCATTGCAGTTTTAATATGCTTTTCCCTAATGACAAATGATGTTAAGCCTCATTTCATGAGTCTATTTGGTATCTATATATCTCCTTTGGTAAAGTGTACAGATCTTTAACTTGTTTTTAATTTTTTTTCCAACTGTTGTGCTTTACAACATGATTATATATTGTATATATAAGTCTTTTATCAAATATGGGATTTGAAATATTTTCTTTGTTGCTTTTCTTTACAAAAAGCAAAATGTTTTCATTTTCATAAAGTTCAATTTGTCAATTTTTTCTTTCATAATTGTGCTTTTGGTTTGTATCTAAAAACTGACCATCAAACCCAACATCATGCATATGTTCTTCTATATTTTCTTCTTAAAGTATTATGATATTGCTTTACATTTAAGTCTATGATCCATTCTGAATTAACTTTGTCTCAGATGTGAGATGTTTTTAGGATCTATTTTTTAAACATATGGATGTCAAGTGATCCAGGACAATTTATGAAAAACAAAAACAAAAACAGAAACCTTATCCCTTCTCAATTGATTTGCTAAAGTTATGTTTTTAATAAATTGCAAAGGCTCTTTAGAAGCAGAAAAAAAAACTAATGTTTTATGAGATATGTATTAGTGTTCTTCGATAACAAATTATTACAAATGGAGTGCTAAGACAACAGAAACTTATTATCTCACAGTTCTGTAGGCACAGGCCAGAATTACAAAATGAAGGTGTAGATAGGGTTGGCTCCTTCTACAGCCTCTGAGGGAAAATCCATTCCATACTTCTCCCCTAGCATTTTGCCAGCAATCCTTGACCTTTCTTGGCTTACTGATGCACCCCTCCAGTTTATATTTCTGTCTTATATTGCCTTGTCCTCTGTGTGATCTCCCTTTTCTTCTCTTATAAGGAAACTTGTCTTTGGATTTAGGATTCAACTTAGTCCAGGATGATCTCATCTTGGAATTATTCACAATCATACCTGTAATGATTTTTTTCAAATAATGTCATATGAATAAGCTTTTGGAGTACATACTTTTTGGGGGGGTGGGGAGCAAGGAGGAAGTGCCACTCAATCTTGTTCATATTAGGAATATTAATGATGGAGTCAAGATTAAGTCTTGCATAAGTACAATATTCAGAGAAGAGGCTGATTTATTCTACTTCGCATTAGACAGGAAATAATTTTTTAATGTTATTTTGGAAATTTGTAAGCTGCTTTGAAATTTTTATTCTTATTCTGGAATATTATTATTTGTTGACCTTTCAGCCCAAAACAAATGCATGTCATTCCAGTATTCAAACATGCAAAAAAATCCAGTATCTTGAATACAAAATGAAAACATTTTATATTTTGTGACCGTAAGTTAAAATGAGTTCGTAAAGCCACTTGTTTAATGATAAAATGATAAACATTTTGGGAAGATGACAGCAGCAGTAGATAGGTTTTATGATTTCCCAAATTTGCGCACAGAAACAAAAGAATAACTATAATATAAAAATTAAAAATCCTCTACAACACAACTGAATAAAACAAATGACAATCAATTTAATGAGCTCCAAAAGATGAGCAAGTGGACAAAGCCACCTTATTACACCAGACCATGAAGAATCAGTCAAGCATGTGTGTAACAAAGACAACAGGGCTCTGATAATATTAAGAATAGGAGGAACCTCCAGTTTCCCAAAAAAACTCACTAGAAGTGTAGAAAATTTTATTTGATAATTGTAGCTAAAATTAAAAGTATCGCTCCAATTTGTGGAGAACAAAAAGCACATGGATAGAGCAAATGGCACTAGATTAAAATGAGCTAAGAATTTAGCTGTTCCTAGAATAGATTGAAAACCAAAAAAAGGTTGAACAAGTAGGAAAACTCTGTCCATGATCACTAGGAAAACTTTGTACGTGATCGCTGGCAAATGTTTATCTGGTCGTATAGCTCAGCTTCCTCCTTTTATCCATTCCTGGATGTCCTACAATGCATAGATGACACTTTGTGTCCTTATCCCACCTGTCTTTCCAAAATTAGCTTCTGACATCCTCCTATAAGCATCTTAGCTTCCAGTCCTTTAAACTAACAGACATTCTCTGTGCTCTTTTAGTAGACCCTTAATTAATCTGTTAAATCCATAAATGGTCATAAGCATAGTCATAAGGCAAGGAGAAAAGTCCAGTAGAGAAAGTGTATTAAATATGAAACAGAAAGAAGAGTAATTAATCAGGAATAATCCTAGAAGAGACTGAGACTTTGACATTAATAATATGCTGGAGGGTTTAGCTTCATGAACATTCTATATGGTGGCCTCCTTGTAGGCTGAGAGAAAAAGGACATTTAAGGCGTTCATGCCCTATATAATTCCTGACTCTCTAAGAAGAAGACAGAAATGAATGGAGTAGTAAGGTTGATAAAAGCAGAGAAGTGTTGAGGAATGGACTAAGAAATATCCGTTTATTTATTTATTTAAGTTATGCATGCATGTATGTATGTATGTATGTAATCTCTACACCCCCTGTGGGATGTGGGACTCGAACTCATGACCACAAGATCAAGAATTGCATGCTCTTCCGACTGAGCCAGTCAGGTGCCCCAGACTTCAAAATATTTAAAGAAATGTGAAATAAAATTGACAGCACAGTCGAAAATAATTAATGTGATGTTTAGGAAAAAAGCAAAAAATAATGTTCAATTAAAAGCAAGATTATTCCCTGATCATTTTTATAATTATTTGTCACATATCTTTGTGTTTAACAAAAAAATGATTTTCATCACTCAAATAAAGAGAGTTTTGTCTTCTAAAATAGCCACTATGAATAAGACTTCCTTACTCTAAGTATCAAATAAAAGTGTTCCATTGAAAGGAAGCAAGGAATAGAGCATAACTTTCTACTCCTTAAGTGTAGGGTGTGCATAGTGACTCCCTTCCAATGAGTAAGGTGGGAAAAGAGGCACAAAAAAAATAATAATGTTACATTAGAGAAACCAAAAAAAACTAGCTCAACCAAGTGATCAAAGTGAGCATCAACAGTGGCAAGTAATATTAACAGTATGTAGCCTTGATGTGATGTGATGATAATAGCATTTTACCTCTGTGGTCTTCTCCATGATCCCAGTGTAATCATGAGAAGACCATGAGACAAAGAAAGACTAAGGGAAAGTCTACAAAATACTTCTTAAAACTGTCAAGGTCATCAAATGCAAGGGAAGTCTGAGAAAATTCACAACTAAGAGGAGCCTAAGGAAACATTGTGAACCAATGCAATGTGGTATCCTGGATGAGATCCAAGAATGGAAAGAACATTATGTAAACACTAAGAAGATGTGAATAAAGTATAAACTTTAGTTAACATAATGTATCAATATTGGATTATTTATTGTGACAAATGTGCCACACTATTGCAAGATGTTAATAGGGGAATCTGGGTGTGGAGTATGCCAGAACTCTATTATTTGCTGAATTTTCTCTTCTCTTCTTTTTTTTTTCTTTTCTTTTCTTCCTTCTTTCCTTCTTTTAATATTTATTCACTTTTGAGATAGAGACAGAGACAGAGAGAGAGATCGTGAGCAGGGGAGGAGCAGAGAGGGAGACACAGAATCAGAAGCAGGTTCCAGGCTCTGAGCTGTCAGCACAGAGCCCGACATGGGGCCCAAATTTACAAAACCATGAGATCATGACCTGAACTGAAGTCAGATGCTTAACTGACTGAACCACCCAGGTGTCCCTATTTGCTGAAATTTTGTATAAAACTAAACTGTTTTAAATAAAAAGTTATTTTAAAAAGACAAATGTGAGTTTCTTATGCTTTCTCATGTTATTTCTGATTTTTCAGTTCTTAATTTAAATTCTCTAAGTTTTTTTAAGAGCAGTTTTGGAGAAGTTTTACTGTTTAGAGCAGTTTTAGGTTCATAGCAAAATTGAGTAGAAAGTGCAGATTTCCTTATACTAGGTATATTCTACATTTTATTCTATTTTTTTGAGAGATAATGTTCTTTCCTTTTTTGCCCCCAAGTTTTTATTTTAATCCAGCCAGTTAACACAGTGTAATATTAGTTTCACTGTAGGTTTTAGTAATTAATCACTTCCATACAACACCTAATCCTCATTACAAGTACCCTCCTTAATCCCCATCAGTCATTTAACCCATCCCTCCCACCCACTACCCCTCCACAACCCTCAGTTTGTTCTCTGTAGTTGAGTTGGCTTTATGGTTTGCCAGAGATTCCCATATATTCTCTGCCCCTACTCATGAATAATCTCTCCTATTATCTATATATCCTCACCAGAGTGGTGCATTTGTTACAACTGAAAAATCTACATTGACACATCATTATCATCCAGTCTATAACATAGAGTTCACTGTTGTTGTACATTACAAATTTGAACAAATGTATGATGACAGCTGGCCACCATTGTAGTATCATACATAGTATTTTTGCTGCCTGTATTTCTGCTTTTTAAAAAGCAACATCATATTGATGGTAACATTCACTTTTATCAAAATAATGCATACATATAATTAAAAGATAAATGAAATGCAAAACTTATAAAACTCCTTTCCTTTATTATAAAACTTGACATGGACAAACATATCAAGGAATTTGTCAGCCCCCTTGGAGACTTCCCTCATAGTGTCTCTGTTCTGGAATGTGGGCATATTGTTCTACAGGCTTCTCCATATCTCTCACTATGGAAGCCTTTTCAATATTATCCTGGGATGCCTTTTGATTTCTGTCCTCTGTAGGATTATATGTTTTCCCGATTCTATGTCCTCCTTTTTGTTGGCTTACTCTTTTTTTTTTTTTTTTTTTTTGGGACTTGTTTTCTAGTATATTTCTGAGGAAGAATACCTGAGAAATAAATTTTGCTGTGATCTCTTTTGGAATATCCTTCCCTCTTGCTTTTCTATGATATTTTCCCCCCTCTACTTTCTTCAGTTCTCCTTTATCAAGTTTCTTTCATTTTCACAAACTGATGTTTCTGGGCCTACAAGTGAATATTCCAGTAGTATACTGAGCTCACTCTGTCATAAACACTGAACATCTTCCAGGAGCCTAGATTTTGTTGCATTAGGGTAGGAAAGGAAAAACATCACTTTATAATAAGATAAACTCATATTATATAATAAAGTTAAAATTTTACTTCTGTTTTCTAAAGAAACACAAAAACTTCAAAGGATATTTGTGATTGTCCATGTTCCTAGAATCTCCAGACATGAACTCTCCTTTCTCTGCTCACAGGCACTTGAAGAGAGAGTTTTGAGAAACTCTGCTACAGGAGCTAACACAGTTATTAGAACTGGGCCTTCTCATGCCTTTGGAGACGTGTTGAGTAAGAAGTTGCTGCAGCTGAGGTCAAAGAGGTTGTTGCCTGTTTTCTCCTTTAGGGTTTTGATGGTTTCCTGTCTCACATTTATGTCTTTCAACCATTTTGAGTTTATTTTTGGTGTAAGAAAGTGGTCTAGTTTCATTCTTCTGCATGTTGCTGTCCAGAATGGTTCCTGCCCAGCACCATTTGTTAAAGAGACTGTCTTTTTTCCATCGGATGCTCTTTCCTGTTTGGTCAAAGATTAGTTGGCCATACATTTGTAGGTCCAATTTTGGGTTCTCTATTCTATTCCATTGGTCTGTATGTCTGTTTTTGTGCCAGTACCATACTATCTTGATGATTACAGCTTTGTAGCAGAGGCTAAAGTTTGGGATTATGAGGCCTCCTGCTTTGGTTTTCTTTTTCAACATTACTTTGGCTATTTGGGGTCTTTTATGGTTCCGTACACATTTTAGGATTGTTTGTTCGAACTCTGAGAAGAATGCCAGTACAATTTTGATTGGGATTGCATTGAATGTGTAGATTGCTTTGGGTAGTATCGACATTTTAACAATATTTATTCTTCCAATCCATGAGCACAGAATGTTTTTCCATTTCTTTATATCCTTCAATTTCCTTCATAAGCTTTTTATAGTTTTCAGCATACAGATCTTTTGTATCCTTGGTTAGGTTTATTCCTATGCATTTTATGGTTCTTGGTGCAATTGTAAATGGGACTGATTTCTTGATTTATTTTTCTGTTGCTTTATTATTGGTGTATAGAAATGCAACCAATTTCTGTGCATTGATTTTGTATCCTGCAACTTTACTGAATTCATTTATCAGTTCTAGTAGCTTTTTGGTGGAGTCTTTTGGGTTTCCCATGTAGACTATCATGTCATCTATGAATACTGAAAGTTTGACTTCCTCTTTGCCAATTTGGATGTCTTTTGTTTCATTTTGTTGTCTGATTGCTGAGGCTAGGACTTCCAACACTATGTTAAACAACAGTGGTGACAGTGGACATCTCTGTTGTGTTCTTGATCTCGGGGAAAAGCTCTCAGTTTTTCCCCATTGAGGATGATATTATCTGTGGGCTTTTCATATATGGATTTTCTAATGTTAAGGTGTGTTCCTTCTATACCAACTTTCTTGAGCATTTTTGTTAAGAAAGGATACTGTATTTTGTCAAATGCTTTTCCTGCATCTCTTGACAGGATGGTTCTTACCCTTTCTTCTATTAATGTGATGCATCACACTGATTGATGTGAATAATGAACCAGCCCTGCAGCCCAGGAATGAATCCTACTGGATCATGGTAATTCTTTTAATAAAACTATTGAATTCAACTTGCTAGTATCTTGTTGAGAATTTTTTCTTTCATGTTCATCAGGGATATTGACCTGTAATTCTCCTTTTTAGTGAGGTCTCTGTCTGGTTTGGGAATCAAGGTAATGGTGGCTTCATAGAATGAGTCCAAAAACTTTCCTTCCATTTTTATTTTTGGAACAGCTTGAGAAGGATAGGTATTAACTCTGCTTTAAATGTTTGGTAGAATTCCTCTGGGAAGCCATCTAGCCCAAGACTCTTATTTGTTGGGAGATTTTTGATAACTGAGTCAAAACAGTCTTCGCTGGTTATGGGTCTGTTCAAATTTTCTATTTCTTCCTGTTTGAGTTTTGGTAGTGTGTTGGTGTTTAGGAATTTGTCCATTTCTTCCAGGTTGTCCAGTTTGTTGACATATAATTTTTCAAGTAATCTCTAATAATTGTTTGTATTTCTGTGGTGTTGGTTGTGATCTCTTCTCTTTCACTTGTGATTTTATCTATTTGGGTTCTCTCTGTTTTCTTTTTGAGAAGTCTGGCTAGGGGTTTATCAATTTTGTTTATTCTTTTAAAAAACCAGGTCTGGGGCTCCTGGGTGGCTCTGTCGGTTAGGTGTCTGACTTTGGCTCAGGTCATGATCTCATGGATCATGAGTTTGAGCCCCATGTCAGGCTCTGTGCTGAAGGCTCAGAGCCTGGATCATGCTTCAGATTCTGTGTCTCCCTCTCTGTCTGCTCCTCCCTTGTTTGCACTCTGTCTCTCTCTCTCTCTCAAAAATAAATAAACAATAAAAAAAATTTAAAACAAATCAAACAAAAAAGACAGCTTAGGTTCATTGATCTGTTCTACTGTTTTTTTTTTTTAATTCTATATTGTTTATTTCTGCTCTAATCATTATTATTTCTCTTCTTCTGCTGGCTTTGGAGTTTCTTTGCTGTTATGTTTCTAGTTCCTTTAGGAGTGAGGTTAGGTTTTATATTTGGGATTTTTCTTGTTTCTTGAGACAAGCCTAGATAGCAATATATTGTCTTCTTATGATTGCCTTTGCTGCATCCCAAAGGGTTTGGACTGTTGTGTTTTCATTTTAATTTGCTTCCATATATTTTTAAATTTCTTCTTTAATTGCCTGGTTGACCCATTCATTCTTTACTATGATGTTCTTTAACCTCCATGCATTTGGGGGCTTTACAAATTTTTTCTTGTGGTTGATTTCACATTTCGTAGTCTTGTGATCTGAAAATATGCATGGTATAAGCTCGATTCTTTTATATTTATTGAAGGCTATTTTGTGACCCGGTATGTAATCTATCTTAGAGAATGTTCCTTGTGCACTCCAGAAGAATGTGTATTCTTATGCTTTTGGATGACAAGTTCTGAATATATCAGGGAAATAAAAGCAAAAATTAACCATTGGGACCTCACCAAGATATGAAACTTCTGCACTGCAAAGGAAACAATCAACAAAACTAAAAAGCAACCAATGGAATGGTAAAAGATATTTGCAAATGACATATCAGATAAAGGGTTAGCATCCAAAATCTATAAAGAACTTACCAAAGTCAACACCCAAAAAATAAATAATCCAGTGAAGAAATGGGCAGAAGTCATAAATAGACACTTTTCCAAAGAAGACATCCAGATGGCCAACAGACACATGAAAAGATGCTCAACATCACTCATAATCAAAGAAATACAAATCAAAACCAAATTGAGATACCACCTCACACTGGTCAGTGTTTAGAGTTAACAACTCAGGAAACAACAGATGTTGGTGAGGTTGTGGAGAAACAGGAACCCTCGTACACTGTTGGTGGGAATGCAAACTGATGAGGTAGCTCTGGAAAACATTGTGGAGGTTCCTCAAAAAAATTAAAAATGACTGACCCTATGACCCAGCAATAGCACTACTAGGAATTATCCAAAGGATACAGGAGTGCTGATTCGTAGGGGCACATGTACCCCAATGTTTATAGCAGCACTATTAACAATAGCCAAAGTATGGAAAGAGCCCAAAACTCCATCAACTGATGAATGGATAAAGAAGTGGCACACACACACACACACACACACACACACACACACACACTGGAATACTACTTGGCAATGAGAAAGAAGAGAAAGAATGAAATCCTGCCTTTTGTAACAATTTGGATGGAACTGGAGGGTATTATCCTAAGTGAAATAGAGTCAGTCAGAGAAAGCCAGATATCATATGTTTTCATTCATATGTGGAATTTGAGAAACTTAACACAAGACCATGGGGGAAAGGAAGAGGAAAAAATAATTTCAAACAGAGAGGGAAGCAAACCATAAGAGACTTAATACAGGGAATGAACTGAGAGTTGATGGAGAGTGGCAAGGAAGAGGGAAAAATGGATGATGGGCATTGAGGAGGGCACTTGTTGGGATAAGTAATGGGTGTTGTATGTAAGCGATGAATCAGGGGAATCTACTCCCGAAGCCAAGAGCAAACTGTATGCACTGTATGTTAGCTAACTTGACAATAAATTATATTTAGAAAATTAAAAATAAAAATAAATGAAAAAAAAAGAATTGGGCCTTCCCAGAGTCACAAAACCTTTCAATGCAAATAATCTCAGAGGAAATTCACCTTTCAGAATATTCATTGTTTTCATGAGAAAAAGCAGAGTTCAACAACTGGTTCAAATACAATGTTTCTCTGAAATGTATTACAAAGAATCTGCAGGGCTGTCTCTAAGGCAGACAGTTATTCCTCAGAGTTTTAATCAGTCAATCAATTAAATCAGTCTGAGTCTCATGAATAAGAACCATTGTGCTATGTATTAATTTTTTTGGAGTCCTTGCATAAAAGCAATGGTCTATATATTAACAATTTCAAGACATTTAAATGCCCAAGTTTCATTTCAATCAATTATTATCCTTTATTTTCTATAAAATGTCATAAAACAAGTCTAATACATTAGTTTAGGCTGTGCTATTAGCATCTGAGTTGTCATGTACAATAAGCAACAATGCAATGAAAATCATAAGGTAAGTCAAACTGCCTTATTTTGTAATCTGAATCTCTGTCTCTTGTTTTCTTTGTATTCACTGCCTCGTATTTTTTTGTTTAAATTTAAGTGCATGCAGTACAAAGAAATAATAAGACAATTAGAATATAAATAGTCAGCTTTGATGGGAACAACTAAAAAGCTTTTGTGGATGGGTATAGGAGACAAAAAGTCAAATAAAAATGGGTGCTTTGGTAAAATTAGACAGGGCCCTTAAATTACTATTATGCCTAGATTGAGAATGTGGACCAGATCAGGTTGGCCATGGAAATGGACATAGTATTTCCGGGCAAAGAGTGACAAAACAGGTAATAAATAAGCCATAAGCAATTCAGTAGGGCCCTATGGTTTTGTCATCTCTGAGCGCCAGGACAAAAAAAGAGTTGAAAAATTAGTTGACTCTTGATACTATTTTAAGACTCCTGACTTCCATAACAGTATATCTTCTGGTTTTGTCTCCACATCTCCAGCAGCTGCTTCTTCTCCATTTTACTTTTGGTAGTAGTTCCATATTTTTCTAACATATTGAATTCCTAAGCTTTTATCTCATTTCTCTTTTCTATCTTGGCTTTAGTATTTACCTATATATCACAGACTCACAAATTTTATCTTCAGTGAAAAACCACTTCTGACCTCTAAACTTGACTTCCCAGCTGTTTTCTTTATATCTTCACTCAGATGCTTCTTAGGCATCTTAAGATGTACAAAATTAAAATCAATTTTTCATATCAAAAGTATACATATCTCATTCTTCCACATCAGTGAATCTTCATCATCCATCCAGCTCCTCAAGCCAGAAAAATGGGATACCTTCTTGAAGAGAAATCTTTGTCTTCTTCACTCCACATACAATCATTTTTATTATGCCGCCAAAATACTATTTTTTTTCCTACTTCTCTCAAAATACACTTCCTCAGTTGAAACCTTTAATTTTCACTTGGGCTACTCTAACAATTTCCTAATTTATCTTCCTGTTTCATTCATGATCTCCTGCAATAGTAGCCATAAAAAGCTCTTTTCTAAAACTTAAAGTGAATTGTGGGGAGCCTGGGTGGCTCAGTCAGTTAAGCGTCCGACTTCAGCTCTGGTCACGATCTCACGGTCCATAGTTCAAGCCTGTGTCGGGCTGACAGCTCAGAGCCTGGAGCCTTCTTTCAGATTCTGTGTCTCCCTCTCTCTCTTCCTCCCCCACTCACACTCTCTCAATGAATGAATAAATCTTAAAAATTAAAAAAAATAAAGCTTAAAGTGTATTATGTCACTTTGCTCCTTAAAGCTTTTTAATGAATTTGAATACTTCTTTAAAATGTTCACTTTGGCAAGCCAAGGTTTGTTTTCATTTATTTCATAGTGGATGTTGGTTCAACAAATGTTTTTGGAGAATCTGATATGAAGAAAATCAAGTTCTAAGCATTTCTGAGTGAACCAAAATTTTTAAAAATGCTACTATATTCAAATGTACACTTTATTGAAAATAGCTACCATATTTTGAGTGACCGTTATAGACTTTACACATACTCTGTCATTTAACCCATTCAATAACCCAATGAAATCATTAAAATTTTTCACCTACATCTTCAAGACAAATGCCTTCATATCAGCAAACTCTATTTTAAGTGGCAAATACAGTTTTGAAGAATAATTCATTTATTAGGTAAATAGTCATTGGGAAACAATCATATGGCAGACATCTGAACAAAATGGAAGCAAGAATTTCCATGTCTTCAAGAAGATTACATTTTAGGTGTGGAAGCTGACAAGTTACAAGGTAAATATATGAAAAAATATATAAATATGGTGTGTGATATTTTAAAATGTCTCAGAAAAGATTAGAAGGGAGATATGGGTATTAGAGATGAAGGTTTTATTTAAATGGTCAGGTAAGACCTTAGATATATTGGGATATTTGGTAAAGGCTTGAAATATGAGTGAGCCGTTTCTAGATCTGTGGAAAGAATGGCGCACAGAGGCATAGCATATATGCAAAAACTCTGTGGCAGAAATATGTCCTCAGAACAGCAAGGGGGCCTGTGTAGTTGTAATAAAGTGAATGATGTAGAGGATAGCATAAGATAAAGACATAAATGTGCTTAGTTTCCTAGGGCTGCTGTAAAAGGTACCACAAACTTGGTGGCTTAAAACAACAAAAGCTATTGTCTCACAGCTCTGGAAATCTGAAATCAAGGTATTAGGAGGGCCACACTCTTTCCAATTGTCCCCTACACCTTTCCTTGTCGCTTGCTATATTTGGATGTTTGCCAGCAACCTTTGGCATCCTTTGGTTTGAGGTAAAAATACCCCAATTTCTACCTCTATTTTCACATAGCTATCCTCTGTGTATCTCACTATTATTTTTGTTTTATTTTCTCATAAGGATACCAGTCACGAACTAGAGCCTACTGTAATCCAGTATGACCTTTTCTGCACTATTTTTATCTGCAAAGACCCTATCTCCAAATAAATCCACATTCACAGGTGCGGGGGTAATTTTAACATATATTTTTTGGGGGGGTTGCAATTCAATCCATAATAGGCATATTCCAAGGTTCCAGGTGGGCATGAATTTTAGGAATACAATATTCAACTCATAACAGTCCACTGTCTGACCTCCAATAATTCATTTATTATATGTGAAACATACATTCACCCCATCTTAACAGTCTTTTATGCCTTAGCCCATTCCAGCAACAAATTTAGAATTTGTTTAGAATTCTTTCAAGTTACTACATGATTAGAAGTTACCAGCAAGACCTAAAGACATGTTTATACTGAACACTGAATGGACCCTATGTATAGTAATATAGCAATGTTCCAATGCAGCCAATAAAAGTTTCTTTTATGTGCTTGAAAATGCTACCACAACTTAAGCTCCTGACATGGCACATTAAAAAATTAACATGGGGAAAAGCATTAGAATGATATGATCAGATTTTTTTGTTGTTTATATTTTATATGGGTTCATATAATTTGCAGACACAAAAGTAAATTAAGTATGCATATTAGAAAACAAATAGTTCTATTCAAATTAAAAAAAAAAAAAAAACAACAACCCTATAAGCTTAGGATCTAATGACAGAAACATTTCTTAAGTACCTAAAGTTATGGCTTTGACACAATAAGAAAAATAGTTTCATCTATTTTAATAATAGAATAAAATGATCTATAAATAAAATATTGTGCCTAATTGTTATGAGTTGAATTGTGTTGGCCCCAAATTTATGAGTTGAAGTCCTAATCCCCAGTACCTCAGAATGTGGCTGTATTTTTTTTAATGTTTATTATTTATTTTTGAGAGAGAAAGAGAGCGAGCGTGAATGGGGGAGGGTTAGAGAGAGGGGGAGATACAGAATCAGAAGCCAGCTCCAAACTCTCAGCACAGAGCATAATGAGGGGTTCGAACCCATGAATCTTAAGATCATGACCTGAGCTGAAGTCAGATGCTTAACTGACTGAGCCACCCAGGTGTCCCAGAATGTGACTGTATTTGAACACAGGGTCTTTAAAGAGATAATTAAATAAAAAATGAGGCTTTTACCAAGAAGCCTAATCCAATCTGACTGGTGTCCTTATATGAAAAGGAGATTAGGACACATGAAAACACCTGAGGGGCTGCAAGCACAGAATAAACCTGTGAGGATAGAGAGAGAGGCAGCCATCCACAAGGCAAGGGGAGGGTCCTCAGAATGAAATCTTAGACTGTGAGAAAGAGATTTCTGTTGTTTAAGCCACCTAGTCTATGGTGTTTTGTTATGGCAGCCCCAGCAGTAAAACACTAATAAACATTTTCCATATATGTGATCACAAGTTTTCAAGAATTACAAAGTAATAAAATGTGCATAACACTAAAGCCTTACCAAACATAATTCAATTTGTGATTAAAGTTTTGAAAAAAAAATTAGATATTGCAAAATCTGAAGTTATTAGGAGAAATTATTACTGTATTTCAGAAGTATAAAAAATGTCCTCCAAAAGCATCCTCCCAACAGAATATCATATACAACATCATATACATAGATTTTAGACTATGAACTTTATTCTTAAATACTCAGTCTGAAAAACAGCAATTAAAATGATCATCTTGATATGAACAATTCAGCTCTAAAATTTAATGATAAATTTTATTTTCTATTACTAAGAATGTGTAGTATAAGCGGCTGAAAATTTTAATAACTATATGAACTGAAATATTTGGTTTCTCCTTATGAAATATTTTATTTTTTTAATGTGTATTTAATTTTTAGAGAGATAGTACATGTGCGCAAGCAGGGAGAACAGAGAGAGAGAGACAGAGACAGAGACAGAGAATCCCAAGCAGACTCTACACTGTGTGCAGAGCCTGACTCAGGGCTCCCCCCACCATTGTGAGATCAGGATCTGAGCCAAAATCAACAGTCGGTAGCTAAACTGACTGAGCCACCCAGGCGCCCCCTCATGAAATATTTTGGAGATAAATTTACATTAGACAGCATCACAGTAGGCATAATATATGATTTTTATTTTCTTGTATTTAAAAAAATGTAATGTTTATTTATTATGGGGGGGGGGGTGGAGGGGCAGAGAGAGAGGCAGACACAGAATCCGAAGCAGGCTCCCAGCTCTGAGCTGTCTGCACAGAGAGCAATGTGGGGCTCGAACCCATGAACCGTGAGTAAGATCATGACCTGAGCCAGTCAGATATTTAACCAACTGAGCCACCCAGGCACCCCTATTTTCTTGTATTTTCTTGTATCTTGTATTTTATAGCAGATATTGTATAAATGCAAATATTAATTTTATATCCTAATTAATTTTGTGTAAAACATTGTGCACTATCATTGGTATATTAGAAACTATTATAACTTGTCCTCTCTCTCTCTCTGTCTCTTTTAAAGTACTTCCTTGAGAAGTACCTCAAGGAATTCCTTATTTTGTTTTAGGAGTCAATTTAATGTCTTATATTTTTAAACAAATTTTCAAAGTAAAACAATTTTTTTCTTAGAATTTCTTTTTCGTCTTTTTTTATATTTGCCTAGAATTTGTTATTTTATAATTTCTGTAAATACCTTCTATCATAATTTTTATAGCACATATCACATTCTGAGTAGGTCTGTACATTGTTGGCTTTCTTTTCCAATAGAATTGTCTTAGTTCTTAGCTCTGAAAGTGGTTATATAGTAGGACTATTTTGAATTAAAGACGTTCAAAGAGAAGAGAAAGGATGGATTTAATATGATAAATACAAATGTTTTTGGTACTGTGCCATGTTTTGACTAAATGCTACTGAATATTCATAAAACACACATAGAACAGTGTTCCAGATATGATCCTATAAATGTACATAGAGAGGAGGCAAACTGGGATGGACGGGGCAGAAGGGATAGAGACAAGAGTTCTGAAGACTGTCTTGCGTGATCAGACAATAGACAAAAATATAAAAATGAACTAAAAATGAGTTATCTTCACCATCTAATCACAAGCCAACATCACTTATCATATGTATGTGTGTAACATATGTCTTCATATATGTGTATAAGTACTTTTAGACATACATACAGGCATGTGTATATACAAATTACATATATACAATTTCTAAATAAATGCCCAATTTTCAAACAAAAGTTTAAGCTAGAGAAGAATTGGGGAAGTGGTTACAATTCCAGGATTGAAAAAAAAAATGCTGCAAAAGCCCAGAGTTGCATGTGGATCATATTATGGCTGATCTCTCATGTAGCTTCAGAGAGAAAGGTAATGTCAGAGAGAGAGTTTGCAAAGCCTTAATTTGCAGTGATTATCAAGATCACAGAGACAATGAGTCAACTTAATAAACCTTCAAAGAGTATTCATGTGTGAATTTGAGAATGTAAAGGCTAATTTACTGAAAAGATAATGTAATGGTTAAACAAATGAAAGAAATTGCACAATGATTGGGTGTACAGTGAATCGCAGAGGAACATATTATACTGTTAACCTAAAGAGCCTTTTTATTTTTAAATTTTAAATCAAGCAGAAGGTGGTAAGATCTGCCAAGTAAAGTCTATTCTAGTTAGGTCTGAAGATAAAATTCTATCTTTCTCTGTCTAGTTGATTTTAACTCACTGATATAAACCCTGGGGCAGAAAAAAATTTATGATAGGCAGGAATGATAGTTAAGGGTGGTAATGACTGGGCTAGAAAGTACAGAAGAAATTCAGGTATCCCTTTTCCTTTTTTTGCACCTAGACTTTCACATGTGAGAATACCTCTTGTATATTGGTTTCTGTGTAAGCTGCAAGTGGATTGAATGGGAAATGTGCATAAAATGATCATTCTGCTCATTGCTTCCTGTTTTGTGTTGCTATGACTTATTTTCTTCTTAATAAATCTCTTCGTTATCTCAGGTTTAACCTATTCTAACAAAAAAATTATATATGACTTAGTAATATGTTTCTGAAAGGAGGTAGTAAAGTTCATTCAAATCGAAACTTACCATTAATTACTCAATGGAGTCAGAGGTACTAAATGACCAGGTAGAGTCATACAGAAAGTGCACATTTTCTGACTTCTAATCCAGTACTTTTTCCATCATGATCTGCAATTCTTGGCAAAACACTATATTCTTCATTATATCAAGAAAGAAATGATTGGGCATAACACATTTTAAAGGAGACTCAGCTTTCAAACCAGCTTTCAAACTCAAAGAAATATTTTACAAAAGTATAGTATAGCGCCTCTCCCAATTTTTTTAAATTATGGCAAAATACATATAACATAAAATTTACCATCTAAATCATTTACTCTACTGTTCAATGATAATAAGTATATCCACGATGCTGTGCAATCTTCACAATTTTCATCTCTAGAAATCTTCTCATCTTGCAGAACTGAAACTCTATACTCAGTAAACACTATCTCTTCATTCCATTCTTCCCAAGCCCCTGGAAAACACTATTTTATTTTCTGTCTCTACAAAATAGACTATTCTCATTTTTCATACAAGTGGAATCATAGAGTATGTGTCTTTCTGGGTTTGGCTTATTTTAATTAGTATAATGTACTCAAGGTTCATTCATACTGCAACATGTGTCAGAATTACCCTCCTTTTTAAGGTTGAGTAATAAATCTTCTGTTGGATATATATACCATATCTTGCTTACCTATTCAGCTGTCAATGGACATTTTCATTGCTTCTGCCTTTTAGCTATTATGAATAATGCTGCTATCAACATGTGTTTACAAATATCTCTTTGACACTGTTTTCAATTATTTTGGGTATGTATCCAAACATGGAATTGTTGGATCATGTGGTTATTCTACTTTTAATTTTTTGAGGAAGTGCAATACTACTTTCAACAGTGTTTGCATCATTTTACATTCCCTCCAGCGGTGCATAAGCATTCCAATTTCCCCACATCTTGTCAACATGTTATTTTATTATATTTTTAATAGTAGCCATCCTAGTGGGTGTTAGGTGAGATCTCATTGTGATTTTGATTTGCATTTTCCTAATGATTAGACATATTGAACATGTTTTCATATGCTTGTGGCCATTTGTATATCTTCTTTGGAGAAATGTCTCTTCAAGTCCATTGCCCATTTTTGAATTGGGATTTGTTGTTGTGAGTTTTAGGAGTTCTCTCTATATTCTGGATATCAATCACTTATCAGATATATAATTTGCAAATATTTTCTCCCATTCTGTATTATAATTTATTATGTTGATAGTGTGTTTGATGCACAAAAGTTTTTAATTTTCATGAAGTCCATTTGTTGTTGTTGTTTGTGTTTTTGTTGTCACATCCAAGAAATCATTGCCCATTCCAGTGTTGTGAAGCTGATTGCCTATGTTTTCTTTCAAGAGTTTTATAGATTTTAGCTTTTATGTTTATGTCTTTGATCCATTTTGAACTACTTTTCATATAAAGTGTTAGGTAAGGGGCCAAATTCCAAGTTCATTTTTGTATATGGATATCCATTTTTTCCTGCATCATTTATTGAAAAGACTGTCCTTTACCTATTGAATGGTCTTAGCATACTTGTTGAAACTCATTTGACTACACTAGTCTTTTTATATAGCTTAAACTTTCTTGTAGAATAAGATGATCTATAATGGGTCAGCTACAATATAAGAGCTTTTCTTTCTTGATAACCCTTAATGGATTTTTTTAAAACTTGGCAATACACTATGTTAATAGTGTCTTGGATACAGAAGCATCAATGACTAAAAACATAATTAAATAATGCATTTTAGTCTCTGATTACAGCTATTTTATAAACGAATATAAATTATTTTGATTTTTTTTTTAACGTTTACTTATTTTTGAGACAGAGACAGAGCATGAACGGGGGAGGTCACAGAGAGAGGGAGACACAGAATCTGAAACAGGCTCCAGGCTCTGAGCTGTCAGCACAGAGCCCGATGCGGGGCTCGAACCCACGGACCGTGAGATCATGACCCGAGCCTAAGTCGGACGCTTAACCGACCAAGCCACCCAGGCGCCCCAAATATAAATTATTTTGTACATAAGTTCATTTCTCTTCATTTTCACACATTTATATGTATTTAAGTATAAGTGTACAAGAATTTATCTCCCTAGATGCACACATACTTTGATATAAAACTATTCAAACTCCTTATATTGATTCACTTTTTTAATTGAAGTATAATTGATATACAATATCCAATTGGTTTCAGGTGTACATCATAGTGATTCAATATTTTTATACATTATGAAACGATCTCCATGACAAGTTTAGTTACTTTCACTATACAATGTTATTACAATATTATTAACTACATTCCCTATGCTATATATTGCCTCCCCATGACTTATTTATTTTATAACTGGAAGTTTATACATTCATTCATTCTTTGCGTATTCATATATTCAAGTAACTATTATTGAAGACCTAGTAAATGGCAAAGCACTGGAGGGGATCTGGGTCCACAAAGGTAAAGGAGAGCAGACATTGGCTCTTAAAGTCACTCTACATCAAAATAAATAAAGATCCTACAAAGTCATAGGAGCTACTATTAAAAACTACAAGGAGAGTGTATAGAAGATATCTGTAGCTTAGAGAAAGAAGATCAGGAAAGTATTAGAGAATATGGGTTTAGCTATATACAGTATACTGTACCATACATACATACATGCATATATATATATATATATATATGTATATATATATATACATATATATATATATATATATATATGGAAATATAATATATCATGCACTGGTGTATTATACATAATTATATATATATATATATAAATATTCAAATATAAAATGATTTTCTATATTGAAAACACTTCCAATATTTATGTGAGAATAGTCAAGGCACATATAAACTGTCCCACTACAATGAACACCTACATTGCCTAAAATAACTCATGAAATTAGTTTTAAGAACTCCCTAGAATTTTTTACCTATAAACCAAAGTCTCCTTCTCTCAGTAAAGTAGTAAGCTCCAAATTTCAGCCCTTTACACTGCATATTGTTGTTATCCTTATAAGAGAAAAACAGCTTCTGTGTCAAAAAATAGATCTAGCATTCCCATTAAAGAAAAATCTTCCTTTGGAATTACATCAAAGGAAATTGTTTCCAAACAAGACTGTCCATATGAGGCAAAGCACCTACCTCGCACCCTTAGTAAATACCTTTTGTTAAAGCTATCATCTTAGAAAACTTTAAAAGCGGTGCCAAAAAACAAACAAAAAAAAAACACAAAAACACAGTTTTCTGAACCATAGCCCATTAAATAAAGAGCTGAAACAAGAACTTCAATTTCTCAGGGTTTGATGTATACTCAAAATATGTGTTGGTTTCTTCTGGCAAATTAAAGCTGCCTTTTCTCTCAACCCATCTAGATAAATGCAATTTTGGACTTCTGAGGTGAAGTAGAGCAAACCTCACATAGCAATCACACATTTTCCCTATAATGCTCCTCAATCACAAACTGCTATTCTATTTGAACACCTTTCTTAAGATAGATCTAAGTGAATCTTGTCAGCGTGTTGTGATGTGGATGTGGATGACTAGGATAATCTCAGTGAAGGTATTCTGAAGGTCACCTAATGGTAAATGTAGATATCTCAACTCATCCTGCCATTTTGCCTTTCAGAGGCTTTCAGCTCCAGTAGAGAAAAAATTTAAGAGAAATTTCCTGAAGTCAATGAAAGCTATGAATCTTCTTAGAGAATTAGCCCGAATGGAAATATCATAATGAAACTATTTAGCTTTGTTTCAATTCTGCTTAACCAACTCCCATAAGAAAATTTGCTGTATTTTACAATTTAACAAATATATCCTAAGGAAATAATTAAAATAGATTATTACTTTTTGCATTTATTTCTATAAAAGGATTTCAAATTGAAATGCTGCAACATAGTAAAATTCTAATATGATTTGCAGACATTAGTAAGTGAATGCTTTCAAAATCTGTTGAATTAAACTTACTCTTCAAAAATTACTGGGCTAAAGTAGATGCTAAAATGGAGCCAGATACAACAGTACAGCTTATAATTATGTATGAGAAAATCAAGCAGATAGAAAGTACCCTGTTTTAACAACTAGTCTTTGTTTTTACTACATTTTTTTTATTCTGGAAAATTTGGTTATTTTTCATAAAAAACATGTGATGTATGTTAAAATGTGTTTGCATTATTTTAAAGTTAATAACTAGGGTTTTTAAATTTCTTTTTAATTCTAACATGATAACTATTGCTGGTGAAAATGATTGAGGAACAATCCTTCTTCATTACGAGTAGCTAACATGTCCAAATTACAGCTTCCATTTATCTCCTCTACCCCAACCAGTACCTTCTTTTCTTTCTCCTGCTCTTCCTCACTCTTTACTTTCCAATTTTCTCCCTCTCCACACCACCTGTTTTTCTTTTCTTTGGGGAACATTACTGAAAAGAATTTGGGTGTCCAGCAGGAAAATGTAAACAGTTTCCCCCATCCCAGAGATTTAGAGCTTCTGTTAATGAACTGTGACACTGGAAGTCCATTCAACTGTCCTTAAAAATCAAAGAAAACACTCTTTTTTAAAAGACAGGACTGCTATTCTTTACTGTCTAATAATGCCTAACAGGACTTGAGATATGCTTCTTGAGTAACTCCTACACTCTGTCCTTAAGAATAAAGAATACAAGTATGTATTCCAGACCTGCCATACTAACACATGGCAATCCATTGACTCCGTCCCTACCCCCCGAAATGCTAGTCTTGACAAGTTATATAGGAAAATAGAGAGAAATCATTATACATTAGTGAATTAAAGCTACAACTATAGTTCAATGACGAAAACAGACTTTCATGCTGACTTAAATAGCACATTTTAATCTTCATTTTGGAGATCAGTATATAAAAAGCTTGCTTAGAATTTTGACTTTCCCTTCCTTCCTTTTTACTGATTCTAGGCAAAGGCATCCATGTATCTAACAAACCTCAAAATTTTAGGTAATATTGAATTATGAAATCCGCAACCTCTCAACACTGAACTGAACTAGTTCCTAAATTCTAGTTTGTAAAATGCCTCTCCAATCACTACTCTCTTCATCATACCCTGAGACTATCATCATCTCTCACTTGGGACTTCTGTCACCACTTTTAGTTGGCCAGACTCCTCTCTATTCTCTTCATCAGTCAGTCCATTTTCCATACTGCCAGTGTTTTTTATTTCTAAAGTGAAGATTCAATTACATAGCAACTGAGCTTAAAAACATCCAAAGGCGTTCAGATGTCTGGATCAAGTCCAAATTTCTCGGTGTGATTGCTTAGCGCCTTCATATTCTCATCCCAGCTACGTTTACCTCTGGCTATGTATGTCCATTATTTTAAACATAACCAAAATAACAGTGTCCCAAAGTATCATTCTCTTTGATGCCATTGTGCCTTTAGATATTTCTATTTCCTTTTTTTTTTTTTTTTTTGGATTGTCCTTCTTTCAACATATCCTCCTACAGAACATTTGATAATACCATGCTTTGAGATTCAGCCAACTATCAACTCTGTTGTGAAGGCTTCTCCCTTCCAGAACTTTTTGTCTGATCCACACCCCGTAGAGCATTTAGAACTTTGTATTACAAGTATTCCTTTCTATGCATGTCTTCCCCACAAAGAAGTTAGCTATGTCAAGTTTATCATCACATTTATTCTCTCTACAAAGTTTTTCAAGGCTTTGCTTTCCTTAACTCAGAATCCATAAGTTAAATAAATAAAATACTGGGGTCCCAGAAGGAATACTGGAGCAGTGCACTTTGTTGGAAGCTTCTTTTGGCTATTCCTGAGACCAGCTGCCTGGGGTCTGGAATCTAAAGGGGGAGGAAGCATACTGGAGAACTTGAAACATAAGGAGGGTTTTTACAGAGATATCAAAAACTTTTGACTTAACAAGAGACTTCATAATATGAAGATTTGATGGTATTTTTCTTTTTGATAAAACTAGGAGTGGTGAGTTAAAATGTTCTCATGGTGTTTGGTTGAAATATGTATCTAATCTAACCCTTAGATATTCACTATCATTATGACTATTCAGATAAGTTAGCACAAAGGATAGTCAATAAATCTCAACTCAAAATGTACAAAATTTCAAAAATTATGTAGCAAGAACGGATATTTGTTTCACAGATCTGACAATATTAATGTTAAAAAGGGAGTTTAGATATCAAATGCCATGTCTTCATTTTACATAGAAGGTATTAGGAAACTGAGTTCCAGAACCTCGAAATATGTACTTCAGATTACACAGCCAATTTAGATGTGGAGCCAGTGCTTGAATCCAGATCCCATTTATTATTTGCTCTCATATTCATAAATTGGTCCATTTTCATTAGATAAGGGACAGATTCATCATTCTTGCTTACCCTCTTGCAAAATATATTCTCCAGGCCCCTTCTCTCTTTCCCCATAAGATCTGCCTAGGATTTAGTTCCTTGACCAATAAGACTTCCTTCCAAGCTTCTTGAAAGTCAGTTAAACTTTTGTAGGATCCTCTTGTAGTGCCTCATAAATAAATTTATACGTAAGTTTATGCTGTAGAACATGAAGCCTGAGGACTTAAATCACATATGCAGACTTTAAAAGCAATTTAGAGAGTATTAATATTTGTAGGCAAGTTGGAAATATTTCCTTTCGAAAGGAAATAGCTACATATTTCCAAACTTACTGGTTATTAGACACTCATTTTTATCATTATTGCTTTTCAGTTTGAAAAATAGAACCCATGACCTTTTGTCTGCAATAAGAGAGGGAAGAGATATAGGGACCTTGACTAACAAAGATTATTCATGAATTCTCAATTAGACTCTCTCCAAAGGATGGTTGCATATTTAATTAGGCTTTTATGACCTATAAAAACATTGAAAATATTTCCTTTTCTAAAGATATCATCTCTGTATTTACAGATTAATATACTAATGGTAACAAACTGCACCCATCACACACTTGAAATTTTCATAAAAACTAAAAGATTATTCTGGAAGGACAAATTTAAAGTTACTTAAATTTTTTAAATGTTTATTTATTTTTGAGAGACAGAGAGAGATAGAGCATGCATGGAGGATGGGCAGAGAGAGAGGAAGACACATAATTTGAAGCAGGCTCCAGGCTCTGAGCTATCAGCACATAGCCCAACACAGGGCTTGAACCCACAAACCATGAGATCATGACCTGAGCCAACGTCAGATGTTTAACTGACTGAGCCATCCAGGAACCCCTAAAATCACTTTAAACCATTGTTAAAACTGGTGATACTTCATTTCATAAGACAAAAATTATACATATATCAGTTTAATGTTTAATTGATGTATGTAAACAGAGTTCATATTTCCAGTTATAATTTGGCAGAACATATGTTTAGATTCTCATGAATTGGGCAATTCAAGTATTAAATTACAGAAATATTTTACCTAATCTTCATAAAAGCAAGATTTAAAGGCACTTCCATTCATTTTTGTCCTTTAGTTCCAGAGTTGGAGAAAACAATATCCAGTATGTTAAAACTTCATTATTAAAACACTCATTGACTGGCCAAGAACAAAATGCTGATGCCCATGTAAAGACACTGGTTGCATAGACAAGGTGCTTTTATAAACTAAAGCAAACAGGAGCATTTAGATTCAAAGCATCCAATAATAGCATTTACTTTAGAAAGAAAATTGTAACATCTTCAAGGAGTATAAGCAAAATAACCACTGAGGAAATACATATTGCTTAAGGTTAGCATTCGGTTTCTTAGGAAAAATAGTCTCAAGTTTTCATCCCTTACATAATATAAGAATTTGTAATTTACCATAGCAGCTGAGCAAAAAATAAAATAAATTATGGCTAAAATAATATTTTAATGGTGAACTTTTATTAAATGTTTATAGAATTGTAATTTGTGGTACCATACATTTATAAGATTAGAATTTTATTGCCTTTCAACCAGTCTGCTGTCTTGTACATTCACTAGAAAGTGAATGAATATTTATTTTTAAAATAATTGGTGCCAATATATTTATTTGAACTACCTTTCTAGGGAATTTTGTACTTTCAAAATTTATGACAGGGCATACGAGAAAGATTTTGAATCATAAGTCAATGAGTATTGTATTTTAAGCCATTTCCTCTATTTTACCAGTATTGTTGCTACAAATTGATTCTTAAAAATATTTTAACCCACACGCACCATACCTGGAGTAGTCCTAGCATAAGGCTTTTTTCTCAGCCTGTCTTCTCAGTTAGCTTTTATCCCAGCCTTACTATTTATTATTGTTAGTAGTGGCAGTAATAGTAGCGGTCATAAAATAAGCCAAAAACAGTTTAGTAGACTTCTAATTGGTGCTTTCAGAAGTTAATAAGGTTTCATTTCTTGGTGTGTATGACAAATACGCAGAAACTATAGTTCCTACTTTAATATGTAGCTGAAAAATGATCATCAATAAATGGTTTGTCTTTTTTCCACCCTTCCCAAATTCAAGGTACTTTCATCATCCTTTTGAGAATAGCATGTAGGCCCTTGATGAAGTTCCTTAGAACTCAAGTATCTAGAGAGAGCTAACTTTTCCAGGATTCCGGTACAGTGGAGAAATATTCAATGCCACATTTCTGCCAGCCTCTTGGTATATTAACCAATTATACCTTAACATGCCTTGACCCATAAGATGCAATGAGACAGTAGGCTACCAGTCAGCAGGGCTGTGGGAAATAATAGTTTATGTATATGAGACATGTAGGGGAAATAAAAGCTAGGTAGTTATGCCATATAGTATATAGATGATGCTTGGATATTCATTCTACATGTGGTATAATGTGAAAGAATTAAAAAAATATTCCTGGATTATACCAATGGCTCAGTAAGTGTAAGGATATTCCTCCATTTCCTTCAGTCTTACTCTGTTACAGACTACCAAATTCTATAATAGTTTCATTTCACAAACATTTATTATATTTCACTTTGTGCCAAGCACAAAGATGAATAAATATGGCCCCTAAGAAGCTACATTCTAATTGGAGATTCCAACACCTAAACAAATAATTATAATATAATGCATTGTATTAACAAGGAAATGGCCGAGTATGTGAGAACTGATAAGGAACACCAGTAATCTGTTTCAAAGAAGGTATTTTGAATGAAATAACAAGGAGTCTAAAGAATGTGTAACATGTTGGAAGGAAAATTAATTTAAAGGAAACAACATAAATTATAAACACCATGCTGTATTGCAAGCGTTCTGGTATTACTGGGAAATAAAGTAAGAATCAAGCAATAATGAGCAATATAAAGTTAAAGAAAAAAATCAGAAGGCAAATAATGAGTAATCTTCATTTTATGTTATGTTAAAGAACTTAGATTTTTGGAGTGCTTGGGTGGCTCCATCGGTTAAAGACTCTTGGTTTCAGCTCAGGTCATGATCTCACAGTTTGTGAGTTTGAGTTCTGCATGGGGCTCCATGCTGACTGTATGGAGCCTGCTTGGAATTCTCTTTCCCCCTCTCTCCCTGCCTCTCCTCCACTTGTACTCTCTCTCTCTGTCTCAAAATGAATAAGCTTAAAAAAAGTTTTAAAAATTTATATTTTTAGCACTGTATATGATGTATGTATAATGGCACACTGACGTATCTTGGTCAAAATAAATCTCAATTACAGACAAGATATGGTTCAGGGGGTGGGAAAGTGGATCCATTCTCAAAGGGAGGGGTTGCAAAAATATGTGTCCATTATTGAAATCAGCCACAAGCAGTGAGTGACATGATCAGAATTATATTTTAGGTTGTAGTTGGTAGCCCAAGGTGCATATTAAAATAATTGCTATCTTCCTCTTCACCTACTTAATCATAAACTCTAAAGATAGAATCAAAGTATACTACTTTGAAAACAGTTATCCAATCATATTTTAAGTGCAGTCTTGGTTGAGAAATACTACCTTCACTATATCATGCCGATGGCAACATCAGGCAACTACATTTGAGTCAAGTGTTTTTATTTTTATTTTATTTTTTTGTGTCTAACAGAAGTTAATGCCTGTTGGGTCAAGCAAAAGGATACACTGTCCAACTATTGGGGTATCTTATATAATCAAAGAATGATGTGAAATAACTAAGCCTTGGAAAGTGTAGAAATTAGGACATTTGTGAAGAACTCAACTGTGAGTGTTAATGAATATGACTTTCTAATATACTGTCAAAATTATTAAGGTACCAAGCCTCCACATTTCAAAATGCTGGGGAAAGAGAATCTGATAGGGCAATCTTATGTCATGTGTTCACTGCTGGACCAACCGTGGACTGGGCTATTAAGCAGAAGTATGGCTCCTTAGGGTCCAGCCCTGTGGGTAAGGGAGGAAGCTGTCAGAATAACACATCTGGTCCTCCAATCTAATGTTGTCCATTGCACCAGTATGCAAATAATGGAATTAGAAAAATATTTTAAGGGAGTACTGCAATAATTCGGTTATAAAATGATTCAGAACTAACCTATGATATGGAATTAATATATGGAATCAATAATATGGAAAATTTTTAAGCTACTCTGAAATACAGAATCATAACTTACAAAGCCAGACAATCAATTGATATTCATAGATTTTAGGAATTGGAGACCCTATCAAATATATAATATGGTGTAGTGATCTCATACATTCCAGGAATGGTGCAATTAGAAAATAGGAACACAATTCAACAAAACAGAAACTGTACATTCCAAGGTAATTTTGTAATCAATTTTTTCAATTTTCAACTGATTACATAGTAGGAATATAGTTTGTATTTAATAAACCTCAAATAATTGAGCAAAGTGTATTATGAATTTAAATATAAAATATAACCAAATTAAGTACAAATTTTCTTGAAATGCTCAGTTATATTAAGTAGGTTTCTGAGGAAGGAAGTCTGAAATGATTCAGATTCAGGAAAAGAATTTGGATATTATATATGTATGCATAGACACACACATATGTATAATCTGCTATATCTAACATACATAATCTGCATATATTATCTGCTAACATATAATCTGCTAATATATATACATATATATTATATATATATTATATATATATAATATATATATATATATACCTGATAACATATAAAAGTACCTTGAATTGTGGTGAATGTTGAAGAAACAAATTAGAATAAGACCTAAAGAACATTGCTAACTGAATATATATTAAAGTACTGAAATCACAGTTTAATAACCCCCCGTAGGTCCATATGGAGGCACTAAATTATGGAGTTGCTTGGAAAGGTTGCAAAGCTGAGGACAAGAATATTTTATTTTGATAAGTTTTGTATTTGCATATTTAATGACCATACATGAGTAAGGAGGAAAAAAGCAGTCATTTTCGATATTTCAGAGATGTCCAGAAGATTTAAAAAAGGTCCGTAAAAAGAAAAAGGAGAACTATATTGCCTTGATGTACTGACTTTCATTTTGAAAGATCACATAGCTTTTTACAGATTTAACAACCTGACATACAGAGATCACTTCAACCTCTACTGAAATACAATCAGCCTAGGGGTGAAACTCACCTGTTACTAAACGGCCTCTGGCAGCACTACAAAATATTTTAGTACAGAAAATAAAAGAGAAGGTCAAACTTCATTAAAACTTCTAGGAGAAGTTACCACAGGGCTAGTGAATCTTAGGGAAGAATTGGTTCCAACCAAAGTGAACCTGCATTATTTGACAGAGAAGATAGTACTTAAAAGAAAAAAAAAATCATTGATTCTCTCAGTAACAAGGAAGTAGCTATAGAGAAACCAGGCCAGTAAAAGGAAAACATCCATACATCTTGACCTCTCTTCTTCCCACTGCCTTAGCCATCTGGGGTGGGACGAGAGTTGTTAAAAGAGACTATTCTGTTATAAAAATCAGAAACTACATTAAAACAATTTTGGTCTTGTTAGGACATGAATTTGAGTGAGTTCATGGTCACCAGATTTAATCAGAAGTAAGAAGGCATTGGCTGTTATTCAACATAGTATTGGAAGTCTTAGCGTCTGGAATCTGACAACACAAAGAAATAAATAGCATCCAAATCGGTCAGGAGGAGGTCAAACCTTCACTCTTCACAGATGGCATGGTACTCTATATGGAAAACCCAAAAGATTCCACCAAAAAAACCTGCTAGAATTGATTCATGAATTCAGCAAGGTTGCAGGATATAAAATCAATGCAGAAAACTTGATTGCATTCCTATACACCAACAATGAAGCGACAGAAAGAGAAATCAAGGAATAGATCCCATTTACAGTTGCACAAAAAAACAACCATAAAATACCTAGGAATAAATCTAACCAAAGAGGTGAAAAATCTATATGCTGAAAACTATAGAAAGCTTATGAAAGAAATTGAAGACACCAAAAACTGGAAAAAGATTCCATGCTCTTGGATAGAAAGAACAAATATTGTTAAAATGTCGATACTACTCAAAGCAATCTACATATTCAATGCAATCCCTATCAAAGTAACACGAGCATTCTTCACTGAACTAGAACAAATAATCCTAAAATTTGTATGGAACCAGAAAAGACCCCGAATAGCCAAAGCAATCTTGAAAAAGAAAACCAAAGCAGGAGGCATCACAATCCCAGACTTCAAGCTATACTACACAGCTGTAATCATCAAGATGGTATGGTACTGGCACAAGAACAGACACTCAGATCAATGGAACAGAATAGAGAACCAAGAAATGGACCCACAAACGTATGACCAACTAATCTTGGACAAAGCAGGAAAGAATATCCAATGGAATAAAGACAGTCTCTTCAGCAAGTGATGCTGAGAAACATGCAGAAGAATGAAGCTGGACCACTTTCTTACACCACACACAAAAATAAACTCAAAATGGATGAAAGACCTAAATGTAAGACAGGAAGCCATGAAAATCTTTGAGGAGAAAGCAAGCAAAAACCTCTTTGACCTTGGCCGCAGCAACTTCTTACTCAACACATCTCCGTAGGCAAGGGAAACAAAAGCAAAAAGGAACTACTGGGACCTCATCAAAATAAAAAGCTTCTGCACAGCAAAGGAAACAATCAGCAAAACTAAAAGGCAACAGACAGAATGGGAGAAGATATTTGCAAATGACATATCAGATAAAGGGTTAGTATCCAAAATCTATAAAGAACATATCAAACTCAACCCCCAAAAAACAAAGAATCCAGTAAATAAATGGGCAAAAGACATGAATAGACACTTCTCCAAAGAAGACATCCAGATGGCCAACCGACACCTGAAATAATGCTCAACATCGCTCATCATCAGGCAAATACAAATCAAAACCACAATGAGATACCACCTTACACCTGTCAGAATGGCTAACATGAACAACTCAGGCAACAATAGATGTTGGCGAGGATGCAGAGAAAGAGGATCTCTTTTGCATTGTTGGTGGGAATGCAAGCTGATGTAGCCACTCTGGAAAACAGTATGGAAGTTCCTCAAAAAAACTAAAAATACAACTACCCTGTAACCCAGCAATTGCAGTACTAGGCATTTATCCACGGGATACAGGTGTGCTGTTTCTAAGGGACACATGCACCGCCATGTTTATAGCAGCACTATCAACAATAGCCAAAGTATGGAAAGAGCCCAAATGTCCATCGATGGATGAATGGATAAAGAAGGTGTGGTATATATATACAATGGAGAATTACTTGGCAATCAAAAAGAATGAAATCTTGCCATTTGCAACTACGTGGATGGAACTGGAGGGTATTATGCTAAGTGAAATTGGTCATTCAGAGAAAGACAAAAATCCTATGACTTCACTCATGTGAGGACTTTAAGAGACAAAACAGATGAACATAAGGGAAGGGAAACAAAAATAATATAAAAACAGGGAGGGGGACAAAACAGAAGAGACTCATAAATATGCAACTGAGGGTTACTGGAGGGGTTGTGGGAGGGGGAATGGGCTAAATGGGTAAGGAGCACTAAGCAATCTACTCCTGAAATCACTGTTGCACTATATGCTAACTAATTTGGATGTAAATTAAAAATAAGTTATTAAAAAAAGAAGGTATTGGCTAGATGGCTTTAAATGATTAAAGTCTTAAGTTAACCCATCAGTTCTATAAGAAATTCTCACCAAAATAATCCCTTATATACCTTTAAATCTCGTTTATCAGACTGAAGAGGATTACAGCACCATTTAGGGAATAAACAAGCTGAACACTACTACCAATTAAGAGAAGGTAAGAATTACGCCTTTCCAATATCTCAGTTCACATGCCTCACCACAGGATTTCATTTCTAATATTCAAAATTTCAGAAATGATCTGCAAAGAGAATGCTGTGGGGTCATTATTTTGCTGGTACAAATATTGCATATTAAACTTATCTGGGAGGAAACTGTTATTTTTAGAAAATATAAACATCTGTACCTCATAATTATAGTAATCTACCAGGAAGAGAAGAAGGAGAGACACATTAGTTGTGAGCAAGCCATGACTAGATTACTTGTAAGTGGTCAGACTGAAAATTTGGATCATCTCATTTTAGGAAAGACTGAGGGAGACACTAATGAGGAGTTCATAATGGCTGCTTGCCAAGAAATCAGTTGACTGGTCTCTTTCAGAGTCTATCATTCACCTCATTAGGCAAGTGAAAAATGGAGCTCCTGAACTCTCTCAACTTCATTCCCCACAGACTTGTGACCCATTGAAAGGCTAATCATGAAGAACACTAACTCTGATTTGACAGTAATACATTTCGGTCTCAGTACTGATACACTGCAGAAGAGTTTGAAGGCCCATCTCTGGTTTTTCAAAGGCAAAATAAAATAAAAAAATAAATAAGACGTATCAAATTATTGAACCAAATATTTTCTGAAAAAGTTCCAGTTAACATACTTCTTTAAAGTTTTTTTTTTTTGAAGACCATCTGCTTTCTGACCACAGTTTAGCTACTGATACCCTAAAATGAATTTAAAAGTCATTTCTTCTCAATGACCCCTCTTTGAACAAGATTCCCTCTATTTAATTTCTCATTCTTTATTCTCTTTTTCTGCTTGAACACTTCTACTTTTTATTCACTCATTCTTGTAGACAGCTATTTATTATTCTATTTCAAAAGTTTGTTCATCCTTCCATGCATAAATTACTATATTTTTGATAAATATTTTATTGAAGTTTAACATATATAAAGTATGCAAATCATCAGTGTATGGTGATTACATCATAAAATATCCATGTAAATGTATACAAATAAAGAAATAAAATACTAACGGCACTGCAAAAGCACTCATTTTTTGGTCCCTTTCCAGTCATTATTACCTTCTCCCCAAAAGTAACCATGTTCCTGATGTCTAACACCATTAGTTTTCCCTATTTGAACAATGAAATGGAGTAACAAATTAGGTAATCTTTTGTGTCTAGTTTTTTTCATTCAACATTGTCTTCCATATTCATCCATACTTTAAAAAAGAATTTTAATGCTTTTATCATTTATTTTTGAGATAGAGCCAGAGAGAGAGAGCGCTAGCAAGCGTGAGTTGGGAAGGGGCAGAGAGAGGGAGAGGGAGACAGAATGTGAAGCAGGCTCCAGGCTCTGAGCTGTCAGCATAGAGCCCGACACAGGGGTCAAACCCACGAACTATGAGATCATAATCTGAATTTAAGTTGGATGCTTAACCAACTGAACCACCCAGGTGCCCCCATCCATACTGTAAACTATAGTTCTAGCTTGATCTTTCTCTTGCTTTATTATGCTAAAATGGATAAATACAAATTTATTTTCTATTCTGAAGTTGGTAGACTGTTGCTTCTTCCAAGTTCTGCGCTATTAAACATTTGTTCCCATAAATATTTTTGTCCATGTACCATACTATTTCAGCTGTCTTCTATATCTAGGAATGGAATTTCTGAGGAATAGCAACTATTTATATTCCTCTTTAGCAGAAACTAAACAAACATTTTTCAAAATGATTATACCATTTTATACTTCCATCAACAGTATCTGAGAGTTCCGTTTGGTTCATATCCTTGACAATTACCATAATACATTTTTTATCATATGAAAAATTACAGTGGATAAAAAGTAAAATAGCAAATAAAAAACATAGCAAAAATAGCAACAGAAATGGCAAAAATTATATTTTATAATGAAATAAAAAACATCCCTACCAACAATTACATTTTTTATGCTCTCCATGCTTTTGATTGTCAGTTATCTGGTGCTACTTAAATTTGCTATGACTATACTGTTTATATAAAACATTTTGCCATTTACTTATCTATTTATTTCAGTTTATTTATAACCAAAGTATCAAATTATGTATTGTTTGAATCTGTACACTATTGTAAGAAAGAGTGCTAACCGGATATTACTGTTTTAGACAAACTATTTATAACAGTACTCTTAGCAACTACATTGATTTCCCCAGGAAATACAAATAGCACACTAGAATTGTTTTTTATTGCACCAACCATAGACCATATCTTTTATCTTCTACTTTTATGAGATGAGGACACTAGTGCTCCCACATGTCCTCCTCATCCTCCTTAATCAATTGTATCTCTCACCCTCTCTAATTTATACCTACAACTTGCATTTTTTCTCTGCTGACCAGATTTACATTCCATTACTTAATCAGCATTAATCCTTATAACTCATATACATTGATTCAATCTACATATTTTTTAGTGAACACTAAAACAGTATATTATGTTTATATTTCCTTCACAATAGAGAAAATATCAGGGCCATGTACAACTCAAAGAGAATGTTATCATAGTCATGGCTGAATGAATTTCCTATATTCATTTCACCACATCCTCATGTTTTTAAAGGAATTAATCATCCCACTTATTTTTCAAGGAAGTTAATCATCATATTTAGTTTTTTATGAGAAGCACTTGCTTTTTAAATTTTAATGCCAGTGTAATTAACATGAAATGTTATATTAGTTTCAGCTGTACAATATAGAGATTCAACAATTTTATTGATTGCTCAGTGCTAATCACCATCGGTATACTCTTAATCCCCTTCACCTATTTCACCCATCTTCCCACTCACTTCCCTTCTAGTAACCATTGGTTTGTTGTCTATATTTAAGAGTCTGGGTTTTTTTTTTTTTTTTGTCGTTTTTTTCCTTTGTTCGTTTTGTTTCTTAAATTTCACATATGGGTGATATACGGTATTCGTCTTTCTCTGAATTATTTAGAGATCCTGGATCTGGATCCTCTAGACCAACCATGCTGCTGCAAATGGTAAGATTTCATTCTTTTCTGTGGTGGAGTAATATTCCATTGTATACATACACCACTTCTTTATCTTTCATCTGTCAGTGGACAATTGGTTTGCTTCCATAATTTGGCAATTGTATATAAAGCTGCAATAAACATAGGGGTGCATATATCTTTTTAAATAGGTGTTTTTGTATATTTTTGGTAAATACCAGTAGTGGAATTACTGGATCATATGGTAATTTTATTTTTAATTTTTTGAGGAACCTCCATACTCTTTCACAGTGGATGCACCAGTTTATATTCCCACCAATAGTGCATGAGAGTTCCTTTGTCTCCACATCCTGGCCACACTTATTTTTCTTGAGGTTTTGATTTTAGCCATTCTGACCAGTGTGAGGTAATATTTCATTGTGGTTTTGGTTTGCATTTGCCTGATGATGAGTGATGTCGAGCATTTTTTCATATGTCTGTTGGCCACCTGGATGTCTTCTTTGGAGAAATGTTTGTTGTAGTCTTCTGCCCATTTTTAAATTGGATTACTTGGTTGTTGGGTGTAGAATTATGTAAGTTCTTCACATATTTTGAATCCTAACACCCCACTGAATATGTCATTTGCAAATATCCTCTCCCATTGAGCAGGTTGTCTTCTTGTTTTGTTGATTGTTTCCTTGGCTGTGTAGAAGCTTTTTATTTTGATATAGTCCCAATAGTTTATTTTTACTTTTATTTCATTGCCTTAGGAAATATATCTAGAAAAAATGTTGCTATGGCCTATAGAAATTAGTGCCTGTGTTCTCTTCTAGGATTTTAATGGCTTCAGGTCTCACATTTAACTCTTTCTTTAATCCAGTTTGAGTTCAATTTTCTGTACAGTGAAAGAAAAGTGGTAGTGGTCTAGTTTCATTCTTTTACATGTAGCTGTCTAGTTTTCCCATCACCATTTGTTGAAGAGACTGTCTTTTCCCATTATATATTCTTGCCTCCAATATCAAAGATTACTTAACCATATAATCATTGATTAGCCTCTGGGCTCTCTATTCTATTCTGTTGATCTACATGTGTATTTTTTGCCACTATGATATTGTTTTGATTACTACAGGTTTGTAGTATATCTTAAAATCTGGGATTGTGATACCTCAAGTTTTGTTTTGTTTTGTTTTGTTTTTTCCCAAGATTCCTTTGGCTATTCGAGGTCTTTTGTAGTTCCATAGAAACTTTAGGATTGTTTGTCCTAGTGCTGTGAAAAATGATTTTGGTATTTTGATACACATTACATTAAATCTGTAGATTGCTTTGGTAGTATGGACATTTTAATAATATTTGTTCTTCTAATCCATGAGCATTTAACATCTTTCCATTTGTTTGTGTCATCTTCAATGTCTTTCATCAATGTCTTATAGTTTCAGAATACTTGAAACTATAGTTTTCATCTCCTTGATTAAGTTTATTCCCAGGTATTTTATTATTTTTGTTCAGTTTTAAACGGGATTGTTTTCTGCTACTTAACTTTTAGCATATAGAAATGAAGAAAACTTACTAAATTCATTTTTCAGTTCTAGCAGTTTTTTGGTAGAGTTTTTAGGGTTTCCTATATATAATATCATGTCGTCTTCAAATAGTGAAAGTTTTACCTCCTGCTTACCAATTTGGATGCTTTTATTTCTTTTTGCTTTCTGATTGCCATGGCTAGGGTTTCTAGTACTATGTTGAATAAAAGTGCTGAGAGTGGACATCCTTGTCTTGTTCCTGATCTTATAGGAAAAACTCTGTTTTATACCATTGAGTATGATGTTAACTGTGGGCTTTCCTTATAAGGCTTTTATTATGTTGAGGTATATTCCCTCTAATCCCATTTTATTGAAAGTTGTTATCATAAATGAATGTTGTACTTTGTCAAATGCTTTTTCTTCATATATTGAAATAATTTTTTAACTTTTTTTCTTGATGTGATATACCACGATGATTCATTTGTGAACACTGAACCACTTTTGCTACCCAGGAATAAATCCCACTTGATCATGGTGAATGTCTTTTAATGTACTGTTGGATTTGGTTTGCTAACATCTTGTTGGGGATTATAGTATCTATGTTTGCTAGAGATGTTGACCTATAGTTCCCCCCCTCTCTCTGTAGTGTATTTATCTGGTTTTGGTTATTGGGGTAATGCTGGCCTCATAGAATGAATTTGGGAGCTTTTCTTCCTCTTCTATTTTTTGTTAGGTTGAGAAGAATAGGTATTAACTCTTCTTTAAATGTTTGGCAAAATTCACCTTGTGAAGCCATCTGGCCCTGGACTTATGTTTGTTGGGAGTTTTTTGATTACTGATTCAATTTCATCACTGGTACTCAGTCTGTTCAAATTTTCTATTTCTTCCTGCTTCAGTTTTGGTAGGTTATATGTTTCTAGAAATGTATTCATTTCTTCTAGGTTGTCCAACTTGTTGGCATGTAAGTTTTCATAATATTCTCTTACAATGCTTTGTATTTCTGTAGTGTCAGTTGTTAATCCTCCTTTTTATTCCCAATATTTTGTATTTGTGTCCTCTCTGTATCTCACTCTGTCTTTGTCTCTGTCTCTCTCTCTTTGATGAGTTTGGCTAAAGGTTTATCAGTTTCATTGATATTTTCAAAGAACTAGCTCCTGGTTTTATTTATCTATTCCAGTTGCGTTTTTAGTTTATATTTAATTTCTTTCTGCTCTAATCTTTAATATTTCCTTCCCTTTATTGGTTTTGAGTTTTGTTTTCTTATTTCTTTTTCTAGCTCTTTTAGGGCTAGAAAGATTGTTTATTTGAGATTTATGTTGTTTCTTAAGGTAGGCTTCTATTGCTATAAAACTTCCCTCTTAGAACAGCTTTTGCTGCATCCTAAAGATTTTGGACCATTATGTTTTCATTTTCATTTGTCTCCATGTATTTTTTTAAAATTTCCTCTTTGATTTCCGGTTGACCCACTCATTGTTTACTAGCATGTTATTTGACCTTCATGTATTTGCAGTCTTTCCAGATTTTTACTTGTGGTAGATTTGTTTCATAGTGTTGTGGTTGACAAAGATGCATGGTGTGACTTAAATCTTTTTTAATTTGTTGAGACTTGTCTTGTGGCCTAATATGTGATCTATTCTGGGGAATGTTCCATGTGCACTTGAAAAGAATGTGTATTCTGGTATTTAGGATGAAATGTTCTGAATATATCTGTTAGATCCATTTAGTCCAATGTGTTTTTCAAAGCCACTCTTATTGATTTTCTGTTTGCATGATCTATTCATTGATGTAAATGGGGTGTTAAAGTCCTCTACTATTATTAAATTACTATTGATTACTTTCTTCATGTTTGTTATTAGCTGCTTCATGTATTCAGGTGCTTCTCTGTTGGGTGCACAAATATTTACAATTGTTGTATCTTGTTAGGTTTTCTCTTTTCTGTTTATGAAGTGTCCTTTGTCTCTTGTTACAGTCTTTGTTTTAAACTCTATTTTGTGTGATATAAGCATTTTTACCTTATATATTTTTTTCACTTCCATTTGCTTGATAAATGCTGTTCATCCTTTTGCTTTCAATCTGTATGTGTCTGTTGGTCTGAAATGAGTCTCTTGTAGGCAGTACGTAGATGAGTCTTGCTTTTTTATCCATTCCATCACCCTAGGTCTTTTGATTGGAGCATGAATCCATTTATATTTAAAGTAATCATTCATAGGTATGTACTTATTGTCATTTTATTACTTGTTTTATAGTTATTTTTGTAGTTCTCTTTTTTTTTTTCCCCCATCTCTTGCTCTCTTCCCTCATTGTTTGCTGGCTTTCTTTATTGATAAACTTGGATTCTCTTCTCTTTAGTTTTTGCATATCTATTACTGGTTTTCGATTTGCGGTTACCATTAGGTTTATATATAACATCTTTCTTTTTTTATTAAATTTTTTTAATGTTTATTTTGGACAGAGAGAGAGAGACAGAGCATGAGTGGGGGGAGGGGCAGAGAGAGAGGGAGACACAGAATCTGAAGCAGGCTCTAGGCTCTGAGTGGTCAGCGCAGAGCCCAACATGGGGCTCGAATCCACAGACTGCGAGATCATGACCTGAGCCGAAGTTGGACCCTCAACCGACTGAGCCACCCAGGCGCCCCTATATATAACATCTTATGCATATAGCAGTCTATATTAAATTGATGGTTGTTTAAATTTGAACTCATTCTAAAAGTACTAAATTGTTACTCATTTCTTCTTCGTTTTAGGTATATAGTGTCATATTTTACATATCTTTAATTTGTGAATCCCTTGACTGATTTTTATAGATATACTTAATTTTATTGCTTTTATGTTTCCTACTTTTCTTACTCCTGCTTATGGTCTTTCCTTTCCACTCAAAGAATCCCTTTTAACATTTGTTGTAGGGCTGGTTTAGTGGTAATGAATTCCTTTAACATTTATTTGTCTGGGAAAATCTTCATCTCTCCTCATACTCTGAATGATAGACTTGCTGGATAGAATATTCTTGGTTACAGTTTGTTTTTTTCAGCACTTTGAATATATCATGCCATTCCCTTCTTCCCTGCAAAGTTCTGCTGAAAATCAGCTGATAGCATTATGGAGTTTCCCTTATACGTAAATGTTTTCCTTTCTCTTGCTACTTTTAAAATTATCTCTTTATCACTACTTTTTGTCATTTTAATTACTATGTGTCTTAGTGTGGTCCTCCTTGGGTTAATCATGTTGGGGGCTCTCTACCTCTCAGCTATGGGTTTCTGTTTCCTTCCCCAGATTTGGGAAGTTTTCAGCTATTATTTCTTCAAATACATTTTTTGCCCCCTTTTCTCTGTCTTCTCCTTCTGGGATCCCTGTAATTTGAATGTTATTATGCTTGATAGTGTCACTGATTTCCCTTAATCTATTTTTATTTTTCACTATTCTTTTTTCTTTCTAGTACAGTCATTTGCAATGGCTCTCTTTGCCTATTGTGGGCAGAGGTTTGTCCCTGTGTTGTTAGCGGGCTAGTCTGGGGACACCTTGGGCTTTAGTTGGGTCAGACATGGCATTTTCCAGAGTTTCAGTAGGCACTGAACTGCAGGGAGCTCTCCCTGTGTTGTTCCCTGAATAGCATTTGTGGGTGGGTGGGTCTTGTAGTCAGACCAGATGTCTGTCCCAGCCCAGTGCTGTGGCCAAAGTGAAAGTTGTGTGTATTGTTTTCTTTCCCTCTCCTCTGGACAGGAGTCACTTTTGGGTGGTGCTGACCCTTGTTGGGTCTGCTTACACACACCCATGCTTCTGGTACCTCTTTAGATGGACTTCTCCCGAGGCCAGGTTGGAGTGGGCAGGTACAAAGGAGAATGTGGAGTTGGGGCACACTGTTAGCAAGCTAGGTGGAGAGTGTTCATGCTGCACTGGTTCCTGCAGGTGTCTGTGATTCTAAGCTGAGGAGCAGGGAAAGGAAATGGCAACTGCTAGCTCTTTGTTCTTGGAGTAATCTGCCAAGGATCCCTGCCTCTTCAGCACATGTGTTGAGATTAGTAAATAAATCTTCCCATGTACCTCGAGCATTTTTCAAACTGCTGCTTCAGTGCTGTATCTCAGAAGGGCTCTTTGGTATACTGTCTCTTTAAGGGTGGAGACTCAGTTTCCTATCACTGTTCAGCTCTCCAAAGCCAAGCCTGCTGATGTTTAAAGTTCCAGGTGTTAAGCCCCACTGATTGTAAGGATTCCTAAAGTTAAGCCCTTCCAGCTTTCAAAGCAAGTATTCTGGAGACATCTTCCTGGTGTGGGTCCCCATGCTTGGGGTGCCTAGGGTGGGGTTTACTCCTCTCCCCTCACCTTGCCTTGCAGCATCCCTCTCTCCTGTGGACAGTTAGTTTGGCTTCTCCCGATTGCAACTCTGCCCTCCCTACCCTTTTCCATGTGGCCTCTTCTCTACAGTTAGCTGTGGAGTGTCTGTTCTACCAGTTTTGGGGGGTGTCTACCAATTTATTTATAGTGATAAGTGTGTTGGAAGAAGAAAGAAGGCAGTAGGAGGGAGATCTCCAGGAAAACATAAAGGAGAATTACTAAATTATGTTTGGATTTTGGAATAATAATTGTTACTTATTGACAGATTTACTGGAGCAATTAAAAATATTAGCAATAAATGTATAAAGGCATGTAAATCGGATGAGGAATATTTCCATAATCGTAACATGTGAATTCTGTTAAATTTTTTATAGAACCATATTGCTTCTCCTTTTCCCCCCGAATTGTGTAGATACATATCATTCCATGGTACTTCCCCTTCATTGTCCCCAGAATAAAATATTTATACATTAAAACATGATACTATTGCTATCATTTAAATGTGAACTCAGGAAATAGAGTAAATACTTTCAAGTGGCCAGTCTGCCATCCTGTACCGAAGTCTAACATTGCATTATAATTATCTAGCCACGTTCCTTTGTCTTGTACTAGATTGAGTTCTGAAAAAAAAAAAAGCAAATCTAATTTATCTTTGTATTAACAATGATGGCTCAATGCCTATGACTTTATTGAATTTTGATTATTTTATGTAATGTGCTGTGTACTAACCCTTTTTTCAATCCATTCATTTGAAACCTATGGCTCCTTCAACTCAGTCTTACATCTTGTATAGCTTCTTATCTTTGATTCATTAAAAACCTATTGTTATCATTCTTCACAGAACCTCAAGAACAGTTTATTAAAAAAAATGCTCTCTTGAGCTATATATACAATTTATTGAAATAGTCTATTTCTGTAATAGTATGTAGCCCAAATCATAGAATAAGGAAGGGTATAATATAAATCAACAGTGTTAGGATCACCTTTTAAATATATTCAACAAATTTCTGAAATAAGTTTGTGATGATAAATTGCTGGCTTCACAATGATCTATCATTTCATGCACTTGGTATGACTTTAGAGTTCTTACCCCAAATATGCTTGTAGTTCTAAGATTATGATCCTGTAATTTTTATTGAACAAGTTCTTTTTATAATCAATCTGAAATTATGTGGTTACATACTGGTGTTTATAATTATGGTGGCATATTAAAATAATTTCTATATTGATAAAATAGAGACATTTTAATTTCCTCATATAAATATAGTTGATGATCATGCAGTCATCTCCTAAAATTCTAGCAGAGTAAGAGTCTGAATCAGAAAACAACTAAAATAACTTGGAGTAGTAGGCAATCTGACCCAACATTTACCAGGTCTGAATGAAAACCAAGGATTTTTTAGAAGGTACTTCAGAGCTCTCATTATCAGTCTGACATGAGACATTAATGTCCAGACCATGAGATTTTATTAGTTTGAAAGACTGATTTTCCATCTAGGCACGATCCGTAATAGGCCAGACATAATCCAAAGATCATATTTTATATTGGCAAGCAAAGCCATCAGATGAGAGTTCTGTGAGTCTTACCAATTTAATGCCAATGTAAATGACACAGTGTAAACTCTATTTCATTCTATGTGCTAGAATCCATTAAGTTCAAGTGGGCAATAAAATCGTACTTTCAAACTCATCTATCCTTGTGAATAATGACTACAAAGGAGCCCTTTTTTCCCCCTAAAACAATGCATCACAAGGCAATAAGCAAAATGATATTTACAAAAATAAATGTTTTCTTCTTAGGAGAAAGAAGTCTATGAATTCAACCAGATTCATATTATATAATACTTCTGCTTTAAGAAAAAAAGTAAACTACAAATGTATCCTAGGTATTACCTCAATTATGTAACTTATAACACATTTTAAAGACAGCAATTCCACAAGTAATACAAAATAGCTATAGAAGAATCATGCAGTAAGCTTGACTTCTCACTGATGAAATACAATAAGCATGTATGCATATATGAAAGAACATTTCAAATAACTCAGACTGCAACTGGATTTCTGGTGACGGCTCACATTTTTGCCAACCTAAAAAATATATTAAATATAAAAATAATATGACAGTATTTAAATATTACTAAGTTAGCCACAATTTTTTAATGAAAATGGAAAACTACATCAAGGATGTGATGAAAGGGCATACTTCTTTGCTCTGAGCAGAAGTATAAATTTTTTTTCAAAATTTGCATTCTTTCATGTTTTTATGCATTTCCATGTGCCCTATTTCTTCTGCCTTGCATAGAAGAAAACTCAAATAGACAGAACTTTTACTAACCAAAGGCTAATATTTTGTTTACAGAAGTTTATAGAAAGAAAGACAGAAAGTCAGAAGTAAATAAATATCCCAAATAAACTTTGATTATTATAAGTGTTTCAAATAAAGTAAAAGAGAATGACATAAAAAAAGTGTGTGTGTGTGTGTGTGTGTATACACGTGCATGCACATGTGTGTATGCATACACAAAAATGTAAGAAGGAGAATTGGGTGGAGACAACTTTAGGTTGGATGGTCAGAGAAATTTGTCTGTGATTTTCTTTGAGCTAGTTATTTAAAGATTTGGACACAGAGCACTCCATGATGAATAGAAAGTAAGGTCACACCTATCAGAGATAAGAATATTGTGTAATTCAAGGAAGAAAATAATTAGCCAGTGTAGCTGAAGCATAGTAAGTAGATTGGAGGGTGAATGATACATGATGAGGTTGAAATAGTATGTACAGGCTGTTTGGAAGCTATGGCCTATTGTCCAAAAAACAAGTGATGGTGTTTCTAATAACTGTAGTCCCTCCATAATCTTACTGCAAATATCACTCTTTCCAACTACCCTCCAATCTCCCATGTTTATCTTTCTTAAAACCTGAAGTCACCAATCCTATGGCCCTATTGGAATATTAAATTCATTGATCCTTAACATTTTTACTCTTTCTTTCTGACCTCTCATGTACTCAGTTTTTTCTTTGCCCAACTTAAATTCCAGGATTAATCATTCATTACAGTTATGTCCTTGGATGTAACATCAAATTCTTTATCTCTACTTGCTTTATTACACTCTTTTTATGAAAACCCAATCCTGACTCAAATTTTTCTATCTGCCTACACCATGCATGGTATCTGTGACTTAAGAACATAACACTATTATACTAACAGGGTTCGCTCTAAACATGTGACAATGAACCTGACAGGGTTCTAATGGTTTCAGGCAATTGTATTTCTTTTCATTATATTGACCCTCTTAGTCTTCAAGATTCCACTTCACACTTGATACCATGACCCCAAGCCTCCAAAACTTCATTTTACTTATTTTTTCAATTGATAAAATTACTCTTATCTAACTGAAAAAAACAGAAGAAGATAAATAGCTGGGAAAATGGCAGAGCTGGAAGCTCCATGGGCACATCCCTCCAGAGAACTGGTAAAAAAAAAAATCAAGCATATGATAAATCCAGAAAAAGGCAACTTAAAATGGTAGAAAAGGTATGTGGCATTTTGCATGCCTTCCAACTCCACCCCAGCCCCAAGATCAATGGTGGTCTTGAAGACAGCAACCTATGTTCCCAATGTGGGACCTTCGTCCCTGTTCTGAAGGGAGAAGAGCAAAACTTACTTGCAAATACGTGTGCATGTCTGCTCTAGCACGGGTCTACATAAAGTATTGGCACAGGTGCTTGTCTTTATTTTACATAAATCAGAACTCACTCATAGCAGAAAAGCAAAGGACATTTCTTGAAAATGTTGTAAGGTGGAAAGAAAATATCCAGGAAATAGGGACAAAGGTTATGGTTGAGGCATACAACAGACTATTGAAAGTATGGGATGAAAGATGAAGAAAAGAGTTTCTTAGAAAAATTAGGGCATTCCAAAGTAACTGTGTATATTATATACCGAGGAATTTAGAAAGCCACACACACATGAACAGAAAAGAGCTAAGAACACCCTAAGCTTTCACCTTTGGCTAATCTCTAGGTTCAGCGTGAGTAGAAAGAGAAGGCTAAGGCAGAGTTGTAGATAATCAGGCTCCTATCATCTATCTATGTATCTATGTATCTATCTATTATCTTTTGGCTCCTGGCATTGAAGCTAATCACTGTCAAGATTCAACTAGTAAACTGAATACAAGTTGGACTACAACTTGGAACACAAGTTTGTCATGTATGTTTAGAAAACACACATGACAAAGAATACAGACTTTACAAAAATAGCTTAGAAAATTCAGTAAACAAACATCTACAGCCTACATTAAGCAACAAAAACAAATCTAGGAGGGTTGGAGGCAAGACACTTATTTCTAAAGTTACCACATTATGATATTCAAAATAGCTAGTTTTCAACAACAACAATAACAACAACAACAAAATTACAAAGTATACAAAGGAACAAGAGTATGGTCCATTTACAGAAGAAATTAAAAAAAAAAAAAAGGCTGTCCCTGAGGAAGCACAATTACTGGACTTAATAGACAAAGATTTCAATTTAACTGAGTTGAATATACTCAAAGAAGTAAAGGAAACTACTGACAAGGAGCTGAAAGAAACCAGAGAATGATGTATGAATAAATAGAGAGTACCAATAAAGAGGGTGAAGTTATAAAAGGAACCAAACAGAACCAAGCTAAGAAGTACAGTAACTTAAAAAAAAAAAAATTAAGTATATTCGAGCAGGCAGAAGAATCTGTCAACTTTTAAAACAGTAGATCAGGGGCACCTGGGTGGCTCAGTTAGTTAAGCGTCCGACTTCGGCTCAGGTCATGATGTCACTGTCCGTGAGTTCGAGCCCTGTGTCCGGCTCTGTGCTGACAGCTCAGAGCCTGGAGCCTGTTTCAGATTCTGTGTCTCCCTCTCTCTCTGCCCCTCCCCTGTTCATGCTCTGTCTCTCTCTGTCTCAAAAATGAATAAACGTTAAAAAAAAATTAAAACAGTAGATCAATCGAAATTATCCAGTCTGAGGAGCAGAAAGGGGGAGGAAAAGAATGAAGAAAAATGAACAGAGCTTAAGACGCCTATGGACACCTTTAACATACTAACATATACATAATGGAAATCCCAAAAAGGAGAAGAAAGAGGGGGTGGGTAATATATGAAGATATTTTATTTATTTACTGGATGATGTATAGGTATCTATCAATATCAAATGAGTTTCATAAAATAATAATGCCTAGAAAGGAATTATTATTAGTACTCCTATTCATTGCCCTGTGTTATATTTTTAGCCCTGCGGAGGCTAAGTGTGTATTAGGATATTCTTTAAATTATTTTTTTTTTTTATGTTTATTCACTTTTTGAGAGAGAGAGAGAGACAGACAGTGTGAGTGGAGGAGGGGCAGAGAAAGAGGGAGACACAGAAACCGAAGCAGGCTCCAGGCTCTCAGCTGTCAGCACAGAGCCCGATGTGGGGCTCGAACTCACAAACGATGAGATCATGACCTGAGCCGAAGTCCAACGCCCAACCGACTGAGCCACCCAACCGCCCCAGGACATTCTTTAGATTTAGAAGACTAGCAAATATAAACACCATCAATGTCATGTCGAAGTGACTATAATAATGAAAAACATTAACCCAGAATTAAAATTTACTTCTGATATAGTATGTCTTAGACGACCAATACCTTAAAATAAATTTTAAAAAGCACCATGGTTTGGGGTGTTCAGGTGGCTCAGTCGATTGAGCCTCTCTGACTCTTGATTTTGGCTCAGGTCATGGTTCCAGAGCTGTGACATCAACTCCTACATCGGGTTCCATGCTTAGCGTGAAGCCTGCTTAAGATTCTCTCTCTCTCCCTCTGCCTCTCTCCTCTGCTTCTGCCCTCTCTCTAAAATTAAAAAAAAAAAATAATAATAATGAAACATGAAAATATAAATTAAAAAAAAAAAACACCACAGTTCATTTTTTGTCTTGTATCATATTTTGTGGCTGAAAAAATAAAAGCTCCAATAATAAGATGGAATAAGATGATGATATCACATTCCCAGGTGAAAAGCTTAATAAAATACCTCTTTCTTTGGAGTATGAAAATATTCTAGTCAACTGCTGGGTTTTTTTTAGTTTCAATCTTTCTAAACATTTTTATTTTTTCATTCATTCAGGCATGCACACCACAAGCATTTCCTGAACTCTTATATCCACCACTATGCTAGGCACTGTAAATGAAAAGCCTTAAAATAAAAGGAAATTTCAAGCAAGAGAAAAATGAGTACACGAATGCATAATTGAATGTAATGTACTAGGCATTATGATAGAAGAGTTTGCAAATTTCTGCTCTGTGAGTTTGTAGACATCCCTAACTAAGCCAGTTAGGTTCAGGAGTTGCTTCCTACTGGAAACTAGAAACTGAAATGTTCTCCTTAGTATGTACGGCACACTCATGAGCAATACGTATTTATTGACCGAGTTTTGGTAATTTCATGCTATCATCCACAGCATCAATATTTATTACACTAGGTTGTAGATGGAGGTGTAAGAAATTAGGCTGAATCTTTACCATCTCCTGGGCATTCCCTGAAAATTTGTTTTCTATAAAATTATGCTGTCAGTTTTTTATCTTTTTATTTGAGAATTAAAATCTGAGAGTGAATGTAGAAAACTCCAAGCAATTTAAAAGTGTAGTTAGTTGTGTTATCAAGTAATACAAAATAAAAGCATTTTAAAATAGTTTCATTTCAAAAATACCAATATCTATAATACATTTAGAATTGTTTTTAATTTTACAAGCTTTGGGGCTTTTTTTCCAAAAGCTTTTAGATTTGACATTTCCAATTATGCATTAAAATATTTCAAAACATATTAAAATTTCTTTAAAAGGCTCTTATATGTAGTTTACATTTAAAGGAATTGTGATTTTTCTTTTGCATAGTCAAGTATTTACAAGAAAAAAAATCACCTCTTCAGGTAGTTCAACAGTGTATACTGATCTAGAAATATTATGGAATCATCAAGATACCCATTTGAAGGTTGTTTAAATACCAATTTTTACAGAACTGTCAGTTTATGTATTACTTTGTGATATATGTGATTATTTGTGGTTTTTCATTTGTGTGTATACCTGAGTGCTGACAGATAAAGAGAGCATTTCAGAAGATTTAGATTACTTCCTTTCAGATATAAGGTCTATCTGTGCCCTAATATAAACATAGATGGACGGCCAGTTGGCTCAGGAAAACAAATTGGAATCTGCCATTGCTGTAAGCCTGGACTTGTCTGAGAATGGTTCTGAATTGAGTACCTGTAAAAGAAAGGATAATATCCAATGTGGAGGGAAACTGTGAATTAGAAAGGGTTATTGTTGATATGCTATTGATGTATGCTTCTTCCTTTGGAACTAGGTAGAACTTAATATTGAGTAATAGAAAAGGAGAAAAAAATAAATTGAAAGAGTATTTTTCAAATATGTATTACTGCAACTTTTGGAAATTAAGGCAAAAATAGCAGTTTCATCTGAAAATGTATTTCCTAATAACCTTCTTTTTCTTTAAAAATATTAAATACCTGGGGCACCTGGGTGGCTCAGTTGGTTAAGCATCCAACTTTGGCTCAGGTCATAATCTTGAGGTTTGTGAGTTCGAGCCCCTTATCAGGTTACAGGCTGACAGTGCAGAGGCTGCTTCGGATTCTCTCTCTCTCTCTCTCTCCCTCCCTCCCTCCCTCCCTCTTTATCCCTCCCCCGCGTGTGCTATAAATAAATAAACAAACTTAAAAAATATGAAATACCTAAGTTGTATACATGTAAATACTTGCCAAAAATCACCTGCTTATATAAATGTCTCCCTATGCTGCTTATAGGACTCTGGGCTGGGAAGGAAGACCAGAAAAAAAGAAGTAGATACAAATTGTACCCTCAGAAGGCTTGCAATCTGGGAGGGAAGGCACAATCACACAAAGTATGGATGTACAAAATGAAAGCGAGAACTACCAGCAAGTTTTGGATGAAGTTCCTTGAGTGAGACTTAAAGTCTTACATAGCAGTTATATGTGCTTCAGGTTAAAAGCCTCTCCTCCGTCACTGTATGTTGAACTACATTCATGTTTATCAAGTTTTGGTAATGCACTATTAATCTTTTTAGGCTTGTATATTTATACATAAATAAAATTATATAGTACTAATGCTAGGAAGGTCCTCACATGCAAAACAATCTCTTATGACTTTTAAAATATATATATTCTTTCTTTTCAGAAGTCTATTCCCAGGATAAAGTCACTCTGTTCCCAAGTCACTCTGATCCCATAATACTGTTGGATCTAATTCTAATTATTTTTCAGAATTCGGTGTAGACATTGCATCTTCTGGGAGGTCTGTTCTCATTCCTCAAGACTGGATTAAATTCCACCTATGCTCACATAACACCCTGTATTTGTCCATATAATAACACTTATGTTCTACCATGGTTGCTTATTTATTTGTCTGTCAAATACCACTGGATAATAAGCTTTTTCTTGGCAGAAACTATTTTCTGTTCATTAAAGAATATTTAGTGCATAGCACAGTTCCTGACACATAATAAGTGCTCAATAAATAATTTTTAAATAAGAGCAACTTTCCAATTATTTACAAGGACATGTATATAAGACATACAAACCCTTGACTATTCAAATATTTGTGAGTACTACACACCTTATGTATCTGAAAATAAGGTTAACACCTGTGCTCAGAGACTCCGTGTAAATGAAGGGTTGTACTCAGGATTTTCAATATAAGAATTTTTGTGGTATTGTAAGTTGGTTTTAATATAGGAGTTTACTCTTCTTACAAGTTTAGGAAAATAAAATTTTATTTAAGATATATCTGGTGATGGTTTTATTAATAGAAAAAGATTTTAAAAATTGAAAGATTTCTCTATAGGTTATATACATATGTTTTTTAGCTGAGCCACTTAATATGCATCAGAAAACCAACAATGCAGCAGGAAGTGAGAGAAAAACCAACGATGGAAAGATCTAGTACACACAAGTTTCAGGCTGTTCAGATTTTCCAGACAGTTTAGGAGGGCACAATGGAAGGGCACAACTTTAACGCAAAGAAAGGAAACAGTCTTTATAAACATTCCATTAATGCCTTAGAGCTTTCACTAATAAGAATTTTCTGAAAAAAAGAAAGTCAAGATTTTGACTGGAGGGGATTTTAAAATCAGAAAGATGTTGAATTATTAATGAGCCAAACTGGTCTTTTTCATTTTCTTTCCTAATCCAAGAAATCTTCAGGGTAGCTGTTTGAAGGATTTTTTTTTCCATCTCCTGCTTTAGGCATTCATAAATATACTTGAAAACACTATCTCAGATACCACCCAATCAAATGATCAAGGTCACTTAGGAGACTAAATTAAACTTCTAATACATATTCACTGTTGTCATTTCAGCACATTTTAGATGAGGCCGTGGAATGCTTGCTTTGAATGTCATCCCTGCTAGCTCTCTAATGGTTTGTCCGCCAGTTTATTGCACATCAGATTTCAGAGCCTTGCTGAATGAAATGAAGCCATCTTGCTCAAAGTGATTTTCCTTCATACTATATTAATTCTTTAAGATAGCACATCAAAGATTTATTTTAAATTATAGCGTAATTAGTTAAGCTCTTGAGTCACACAATCACTTGAAATAAAACCCCATTCCCACTGTTCCATTTACTGGAGGGAAAGCTCTGGCAGGGATTACACCAAAGCACCGCTTGTTGACAACATATGCAAATTAGGAAGACATAGTTTGGTTTAAATGTCTGTGAAAGCAGGAATCAACATCTGTGGGAATGATTTTCAAAACTGCAATGGCATAGAAATCATTGCAAGTGGTTATGCAGTTACAAATAGATGCCTGGCAGTAGTCCAGAAATAAAGGTTCTTTTTTTTTTTTTTCTCTTTCCAGATAAGAAGAGTCTAAATCATTTTCTGGTTTGGAATTAAGTGCTAATGATAGATTCATTATTAATTTTTAAATCTGATAAATTCAGGTTCCACCTCCTTTACCTTCTTTTCCACATCCTCCTGGAAATAGTTATACAGAGCAATGAAATAGGAAAATAGCAATACTATAGTATATAATGAGAGGCACAATGACTAAGTAATCTACAACCTAGCTTAACTGGAGGTTGTTGTAACATGTTTTCTCAATTGTGAAATGTCATCTTTTCAAAAATGAGAGTCTCTTTAACTTAACTACTCATTCAAATAACTATAAGTAATCTTTTCCTTTGTAAAGTACATGCATTTTCAATTCTGAAAAGCATTAAATGTGCAGTTAGGTAATAAATGTAATATCTAATCAAATGAATTAGAGTCAAGAACTAATGGAGTCTTTTTTACCTGTTCTATTTTTATAAGCAAATTTGTTGGACCTGACCAAAACTACATCACCGATATCGTAGCCACATTCTCTGTTCTATTTCTTGCTATTTTCCTCTTATTTTATGAAATATTGATCTATTATAAGGTTTGTATCATGTGTATAAGGTTAAAAACTAATACACGCTAATGTGCAACATACACGTTACTGTATAACACATCATCCATTTTAACAGATTAAATATTACCAACACTCTTGTAAGCTTTGTTTTTCTCTTTTGTATCTTCTTTATTTCAACCATATATAACTACTATCACGATATTTCAGTTATTTCATTTATAGCTTTACCTCGTACATATTATGACAGTCTAAATCAATATGTTTAATTTCCCAGTCTTGAATATTTTATAAATTGTAACATAGGAATACATTTCCCTGCTATTAGCTTTTTCTCCCCAATGTTGTTTTTGTGGTTCTGTATTTGTGGTTCATTCATTTTCATTGTTGTATAACATTACAATTGTATAAATGTGCTACAATTTATTTATTCATCATTCATTTGGATTGTTTGTGATTTTTGCTTTCTTTCAATAGCAAATAAATCCAATATGTAAAAAGTATCAAATTTATCTTCAAAATGTAATTCTATGTTCCTCTTGCATCATTTCTTTAAACTTTATTCAATGTGGGTAAACTCAAGTCAAAATGTGTCTTGAGTTAATGTTCAAATATCTCCCATTCCTCTGCCTGGAAACAAATTTGTAAATTAAAAATACTTCCTTCTTTCAGTTCTGAACTCTGAAGTTGTTTCTCTACTCCTAGCAGTCAAGACTTTATAAGACTTTTTGAGGAAAATTGCTTACTTCTTATTATCTCCCTCAGGAAACATGTAGATTTCATTTTCTTCTTCTCTGCTAATTCTGATAATCTTCCCTTTTTCACTTTCCATCTTTGAAAAGGCTGTTGACGTCTCTTGACGTCAGCTGCTATTCTGCCCTCTCCCATTCTCTTTGCCTTTAAAGGTAGGTATATATTTTTTATTCCTTTCTCGAATTTTTAAATAAAATTTCATAAAAGGATGGGGATAAACATCTGTGGCCAAACTCTGATGCTTAACTGAAAATATCACTTTTTCTATCCTCTGGAATTCTCAAATTTTCTTTCTCAAATTTCTCAAACTTTCCACCATTGGCTACTACTCTCATTTTCTATCATTCTTTTTTGTATTCCTTTTTTTTAATGTATATTCTCTGCTATTTTAAAGGAGGCGTATAATGTATTTGGTCAACCTAACACTCTATTTGACCTTTCAAAATACCTGCTTTAAGAATAATTTTATTTTTGGGGCACCTGAGTGGCTCAGTCAGTTAAGAATCTGACTTTGGCTCAGGTCATGATCTCAGGGTTCATGAGTTTGAGCACTGTGTCAGGCTCTGTTCTGACAGCTGAGAGCCTGGAGCCTGCTTCCAATTCTGTGTCTCCCTCTCCTTCTGCCCCTCCCCTGCTCGTGCTCTGTCTCTCCAAAATAAATAAACATTAAAACATTTTTAAAGAATAATTTTATTTTCTTTGAAATAATATAATTGAGGGTATGTGGTAGATGCTATGATGTGCTATTTAGACCCTTTTCAAATTTTTTGACACCTCCAGACCCTTTTCAGAAACAAAAGGTTTCTCCAGCTGCTATCAGTTCAGGGTGCTAACAAGTGTCAAATAATAAATAAATCCAGATTTAGGTTAAGGTAGAATATTAATTTAGAAAGACTATTGTGATAAGGAGAGGAGGAGAGCAATTGGAAAGGGGGAAGGGCAACAGAGACTATTACAGTAGAGAGAATGCTCCAACCATTTGATCTAAACATGTTCCAAAAGCCAGGTGAAAAGGACTTTCCTTCATCACATTTTATGAATACAGTAAATAAAACATAGTTTTTAAAATAAAAAAAAAAAAAAGAAAGAAAAGGACTTTCCTGGGGGAGTAAACAAATCTAGAAAGAACTGGGTGTTCTTGGAGGGGAGTTCTTGGAGGGGCCCATTAAGGAAGATTTGTTCTGCATTCCAGTATTTCTTTCAGTTTAAGTGACTAAAATTTCAGGGGTCTGGGGAAAGGAGAAAAGCCTGAGTAACGTTTGGACATGTCAAGTTAGCAGATATTTGCTCAGATTGGCAGTAGACATAAAGAGATAAACCATTTATAGGACAAAGAATAGAAATTTGGAAGGATCATGCCTAGTCTTTTCCTAGGTCAACAAGGGCATCATCTACAATTCTTATAGAAGTCACATGTGGAAAACTGGCTCTTTGCGGTAAGTCACTTGTAGGAACACAAAGTGTGGGGAGATTTCTTCATGGTAGCTGTTTTATGGGAGCACAGGGCTCAGGTAAAATTTAACATTGTCTTGGGAATCACTGAGCAGACAGTCCTCTACAGGACTTGGCACAACCCAAATCCACAGAATATGTATATGAAGGTCTGGCCCCCTCGCGTCAATTTAAGGCAACTCTGAAGAGTCATCCTAACTTCAGAACTCCCACAGGGTTGCTAAGGTCACCACCTAAGCTACATGGTGCTTCAACTTCAGCTGGTGTTCTATCTTGTTTTCTCCCATTCCAATGACAGATGTTGATCCCTCCCTTCCTTTCCCATAGGTGCTGATCCACTGAGCTTTCCCTAATAAATTACCTGCACACTAATCCTGTCACAGAGTCTGCTAGCTGGGAATGCAACCTAGGGTAATGGAAAAAAATGCTGATCTCTTCAAGTCAAGTAATATGTATAATAATTTTTCTCAAAATTTATATTTTGTAATATATTTCAATATATTTTAATAGAGAAACAGATTTTCTTGTTTAATTTGAATCTCAAGGAATATGAGTTATGCTGGTCTTACTTTTTTCTTATTCTTAATTTGCAGAGAACTGTAATAGAGACATTAGCAATTCAGAGTCAAGTTAAAAGTTGTCCCATTGATTGAAACTTGCTCTAATTTAAAATCAAAGTCTCTAGAAAGAAAATAATCCCCCCCCCCCACTTTAGGCACTGGAATTGCATCAAATACATTTTCAAGAACGTACCTGAGGACTGGGTGTTAACATTTTTAGTATAGAGAAAATAAGTTCCCAGTTATAATAAGTTGTACAAAGGAACTCACAGTTAATAGTTATGATTTCCACAACATGTTTAAAATAATCTGTATGTTTATTGTTTGTTTGTTTTTTAATTATATGACTTTATGACTTCTGTTTGAAATAGAACTAGTTTGTTTTAAGCTGACAATAAACCTCATAATTCAGTACCTTTGTTCATTCTCCAAGAGTTTTCTGGGTTCTCACTCAAAATAATATCTATTTATTCAGTGGTAGATTTTGAGTAAGTACTACATGTCTGATAGTGTATCTAATTTCCTGTGATCCTAAAATCAGATAGTATTTGTTACAAGTTTTTTGAAGCTTATAATACTACAAAAATACATGATTACTGGATCTTCACTAATCAAATTAATAATTTATAGAACACTGTCTCATGATATGCTTTTTACTAAAAGATCTTAGAATCCTACAAAATCAGGCAAATAATGATTTGTGTGCCATTTTTATATGAATTATTCAGTATCTTCTTGAAAGAATTCATAATTCTTTTATACAAGAAAAAAAGAAAATATATATCTGAATAAAATAAAGGGAAATGGTTGTAATAGCTCCAGTTTACTTAGTACCTGATTGATGCCTGGTACTGTTCTTTACCAATGATTCAATCCAAAGCATTTTACACTCTTCCGTACTATAAAATAGTCATCAATATCCAGTTAAAAATCCAGGAATAAAGTCATTTTGTATTTCTTTTGAAATCCACTTAAAATAACACAAATAATGATGAAATGAAAATAAAAAATATAGTCTTCAATGAAAGAAGAAAAGGACTAAAAGCTGAAAACACAAACTAACCAAAACTATCTAAAAAATAAAGCAAAATCTGGGCCAAATGGAGGGAAAAACCCACAATGGATATGTATCTGTATACTGATTTCCATATTTATACGCATAGCTCTATTATCTATCATGTATCACTCTCTCTCTATCATCTACCTATCTACATTCCCATTTTCCCTTTTTGTGAGGATAGATACAGAGATAAATATGATTAGGTATACATATGAATATGGATTTAGATGCCACCTTATAGGATACGGACTTCTATACAAGTAGTTTCAGTAGTCATAAAGGAACTACTCTTTAGTTAGAGATGTCTAGAGAATGGGACCAGGTCTGGGAAGATGTTAAAACATCATTTTTTTTTAGTTTATTTATTTATTTTGAGAGAGAGAGAGAGGGAGAAAGAGACAGAGAAAGAGAGAGAGAGGAGGGGCAGAGAGAGATGGAGACAGAGAAAATCCCAAGCAGGCTCCACATTGCCAGCGCAGTGCACAACATGGGGCTAAAACTTAGGAACCTGAGCAGGAAGCAAAAGTCAGATGTTTAACCCACTGAACCACCCAGGCACCCCAAAACATCATTTTAAAAGTCTACTTGCAGAGGGCAAGAAAGCAGGAAAGGGAGCTATGCTAATCTCCCTGAGGCTTCATGATTTGCTAGAAGTACTTAACAGGACTCAAAAAAGCTGCCATATCACAGTTACCATTTATATAATGAATGACTACGTATCAAAATCAGTAAAGGAAAAGAGTACATTGTGTGAGGTCCAGGAGAAACCAGACTCAAGCTTCCAGCTGTCCCCTCCCAGTGGAGTTGCCTGGGGACATGCTGAATTCTCCCAGCAATAATGTGTGATGATATTTCTAAAATGTTGCCAGCCAGGAAAGTTGGCCTCATAAATTACGTTGTTAGGATAAATTTGTCTGATCAAACTGGTCAAACTTGAGCATGGACTAAGACCTCAGACACACAAAAATGCTCTGTTAGGCAGAATATTCCAAGGGTTAAGAAGCTACATCCCAGGAGTCAGCCAAGAGCCAGTCTTAAAGTCAGACAGTTTTTCTGGGATGCGTAAGATTTGAGCAACCCTGGCCTGCTGAATTAACCCTTTCCTGCTCTACCTCCCCTCCCGCATTTGGTCCAGGCCCTAACAGAAAAAAATTATCGTATTTTTCTCAGCATATACATTTAGTTTAGCATTTGTATAATAAATAAAGCAATATTATATGCATAAATAGCCTAAAATCAAGAGAAGTCAGTTCAGGGTACAGATAGATTTAAAAAGCCGTTATATACATTTTTACATTTTTGTACAAATTTGATCATTCATTTATTCACTTGGTCTGGTGTTATATCTACCTTGTGATAAACTTGACCAAATTTTTTAGCACAGAATTTGACTGATAGCTAGATAAACCCAATTTTTCCTCGGGCCAGACATTCCTATTGGTAATATTTCATGAAGAGCCTTTAACTTGATCTTCTAATATATTTGATAACACTATCAGTATTATCATATGACTTCGTTACCTAAGGTAGTTGAATCTTACCAACTTGACAATGTGATACCACACCGCAGTATTGTCCTGGCACAGTTCAGTTTCAATACAGAGCAAATCAGTAAGAATCACAGAGATACTTGCTATGTCTTCCCACAGAATTGGCCTTTGCTGATACACCATATGATATTAAGAATAGGAATCATTACAGTTGACCAAATTTGGTTATTTTTGATTCCAAATAAATTAAGGACAAAATCAGACACCTTGCCTTAGTTTACAAGCTTAGAGTAAGACTAGTTTTCATTGTGTACTGCTACACAGCAGGGTCCACCTCCCTGCTATGGGAAGACATGGGTGTGGCTCAAAGTAGTCTCTATCTTTGCCAACTATACCATAGAATATGTCTTATTCTGATCTTTTCTCCAGGAAATGACAGTCATGGTGCATTAATATAAGTTACAGGTGTTCCCAGAGAACCTCAAGTGTAGAAGACCGTAAGATTCCCATTAAGTGTGCCCCTTGATTCTCAGCAGTTAGGATGGAGAGCCATTGCCCCATGGCTTTTTGGCCTCTGTCTGTACTAAAATTGTCAAGAGCTCCTGTTGCCAGGGTAAAAGCTCTGTCCCAAAGCTCCACTCTAGCATTATCCATCAATATTTGTTGAGACTGACTGACTTACTTCACTAAAGGCCCATACTGGGGACTGTAGGATGTTTCTTCATCTAAAGAAAGATAACTCAGCAGTCCACACTGATAAAGTATCTACTGTTCCATGACGTTGGGCATACAAAAACACTCTTCTCAGGTGGAATATTCCAAGAGTTTGGAGATTTAATCTGAGGGGGTCACTCAATGGCTAATCCTGCAGACAGACATTTCTCTGCTATGTACAGGGTTTAAGTAACCCAGGCCTGGAGACCCTATCCTTCCTTCCCAGAACCTTAATAAACAATACCAAAAAGGGGCCCATGGGTGGCTCAGTCAGTTAAGCGGGCCGACTTCGGCTCAGGTCATGATCTTGCAGTCCGTTAGTTCAAGCCCCGCATCGGGCTCTGTGCTGACAGCTCAGAGCCTGGAGCCTGTTTCAGATTCTGTGCCGCCCTCTCTCTGACCCTCCCCCGTTCATGCTCTGTCTCTCTACGTCTCAAAAATAAGTAAAGGTTAAAAAAAAAAAAAAAAAAAAAAAAAAACCAACAATACCAAATGCTCCCATTATTTAAAAATTTCCTATTTTCCCCTGGTAGAAAGCTCTGACATGAGGCAGATAAAAGAAGGAGGAAGAAGAGGCAAGCACCAGATTATCAGATTGAATACTTCTGCCTTAACGAGGTGCTTTGTGCAGTACATTGATCATCTTCTCCACAGAAAGAATCAATAAAACGTGAGATAAAAGGTGTGTCGTGTTAGAAAACACAAAAGGATATTTGAGACAATTGTCAATTGATGCCTCTGAGGATACAGTTTACTTCCCTTCGCTCTAATTCAGCAGGAGATAAAACTTATTTTCTAATCAGGCAAATACATGTAAAATTAGACCTGAGATAAGGGCCCTTTAAACAAGATACATGGATTTATTACAGTGCATGATAAGAATATTTGAACTTGTTTCAGTGATCAAGGAAATGACAGCAAAACTAAGATCTGAGACTTTCTAAGACATACGAAATAAAGACAAGGCCACTGTGCACACATTTGCGATGTCTGAACAGCATTGTTGAATTGCAGCCTCATGGTGTCCCTTTCCTCCAGAGCCCCTGTCTTGTAGCTTACAGATCCTAGAACTTCCATGGTCAACACCTGGTCTGGTATGGGATCCTGAGAGCCAGTATTAGCAGAGGTAGTAACTGCCAGCAGCTTACAGGATGTCAAATATCTCAAATGTCATTCCCAAGAATGATAATATTTTTACTTGTTTTGTTTGTTCTCTTTTTGAAGAACACCATTAATGTCCCTCAGGTATTAGATCTTTATTTCCTGCTTTCCGTAAATATCCCTTCCCTCTAATCACTTTTACATTGTGGAATTATTCCATTTAATGTAGCATGATTTTTCTCAATCTCACACTTACATTCCTTGCTTATTGCAGACATGTTCATTCAACTTTAATTTTAAATAATGTGGGTTTTATTTGGTGACATGCTGGTTAAATTTAACAGCTGACTATGTCAAGCTCTGACATGAACGTTGGATGATATTTTAGTTTTATTAATAAGAAAGATAAAAGTGAAGAACAAAAAAGTACCTCAGAACTTGATTTGTCAGTGGCATTAGCAGTTCTTTGCTGAATCACATAATAATTTTCAAACAGAATTTTTTTGTTGCTATTCATAACATATGACATGTTATAGACTTGACACACTTTTTAAACTTAATTGCATCATCAATATCTTTCTATTACTTTCTTAAGTTTAGACCAAATAATGAACAAAATAATTAAACTCTAATTTATAGTATTGGCCAATTACATGATATAAATACTTGCACCATGGCAAGTTGTATTTCCAAGCAAATACAAAAGATTTAAATAACCTCAAGATAACAGAAATAGTAAAGCATCATAAAACAGTTAGGAAGTGATGTATTTTAAGTATTTATCTTTTTTTCATGTAATTATAATATACTCACCTAATTATAAGTATGTGGTTTAATTTTTAACAATGCCTGTGTTTAAAAACTAGTTCACATAATTCCTACAAATCTGAACATCAGCTCTTACTAGCCACCTCCATAACTGCACTGCTTTCAGTTTGTATAATTATTTAATTTTTCTCCTGCACTCCTTTTCTGACTACTGTAAAGATATTCTCACTTTGAATCTTCTTAATATTTTCATTTTTGTTGGAGACACTTTTCACAAGGAACTTTGATTTTCAAGTTCATATGGTTTCCTCAGATTAATTTTTTTGTCATATGTTCTTAATCTGCTTTTTTGTAGATTTCATTTTATGTGGAAATGTAAAATATGGTAAATTTGGAATTTCATTTATAGTACAGGGAGGTTTTCCATGGCACACCCCTTTATACTTAAAAAATTTTAAACCATATGAATATATTAACTCATAAAAAACTCAATTTAGATAAATATGTCTATCACTGCCTCGCTTTTATAACCATCTGTCTATAACTATTGAATTCTTTTTATCTGATAAATATTTATTAAGTACCTAATATGTGCCCAGTCCTAATATAAAGGATCAGGATTCAGCATAAACAAAATTTTTAAAATTCTATTTCTTCATGCTAAGACAACAATAAATAAAAAAATAAGGAAAATATACAGTATATTTGGTTGTGATAACTGTTATGGAGAAAATTCAAGTAGAGGAAAGGATATGAAATGATAATAAATCGATCCTCATTATTTGCAGATTCTATATTTGCAAATTTGCCTACTTACTAAAATTATTTCTAAAGCCAAAATCAATACTCACAATGTTTTCAAGGTCATTCTCAATCATGTGGTAAAAACCATGAGCCTCCCCCAATGTACACATTCCCAGTTGAAGTCAATAGGGTAGTGTTATACCTTCTTATTTTTTTTTTAATATTTATTTATTTTTGAGAGAGAGAGAGAGAGCACACAAGCAAGGGAGGAGCAGAGACAGAGAGGGAGACAGAGAATCTGAAGCAAACTCCAGGCTCTGGGCTGTCAGCACAGAACCTAGCATGAGGCTCAAACTCTCAAACCATGAGATCATGACCTGAGCCAAAGTGAGCCACTCAGGCGCCCCATTATACTGTCTTGTTTCAACTTTCATACAGTAAACAAGAGTCCTTTCATTATTTATTTAGTGCCATATTTTTCACATTTTGTGTTTTTGTGATTTCACTGTTTAAAATGGTCCCCAAGTGTATTGTTGAATTTCCGTCTAGTGTTTCTAAGCACAGGAAGGCTGTGATGTACCTTATGGAGAAAAGAGTGTTAGATAAGCATGTTCAAACATGACTTATATTGCTAGCCACCGCTAGTTGAGTGTTAATTAATCAATAATATAGCATAAATGAGTTGTCTTTAAACAGAAACATAAAACAAAATTATGTATTGATCAATTGATGGATATGTTGTCACAGAGGTTCCAAGAAATCTAACGCTGTATTTTCTTTAGGAGTAATTACTCAGTGTTCTCTAACTCAGTGCTCATAGTGACTTTAAAGAACACAACTACTACAAATAATGAGAATCAAATGTTGTACAGCTGGTGATTAGTCAGAATATGAATATATTTTAATGGTTGAATCAACATATGTTGAAAAGCTGGAATTAAAATGTTTGAGGAAGAGAAAATAAATGTTTTAGATCTGAGAAATTGGCAGGGTAGAACTGCCCTAGATTGAGGTGAGAAAGCCTGGGGACCAAGCAGGCATCTAAGAAAATCATGAGTTAGTGTTAAGATACTTTCATTAAAGATGCATATCAAACATCCAAGTGTCAATGTTGCATTGGCCACTTAAATATAGAAACCTAGAGTTCATGTTTTAGGTGATACTTAAGATCATGAGATTAAATAAATTGGTTAACAATGTGAGTTAGAGAAGTCCAGAGATATAATTCTGAAGCCCTGTAATATTTAGAAGTCAGGGGAATGAGAAAAAAAGTCAAAAAGGAACAGCTATAGGAACCCCCACTATCACCTAGTGAAGGGCTTTGGGCTTTGCTTTTACAGTTGCTGTGGCTCTAGACACACAATTTTTCTCCTCTGTTTTCATCCACATCAGAATAAAACACTCCACATAATTCTTTTTCAAAAACGTATTCTTTGTTATGACATAGCACCTTGCAATTACCTTCTAAAAGGGAACTCTTATACTGTTCCATCTCCTCATTCCCCATGGTCTTTCAAACTTATGCCAGGCAGGCTTTTGTTCCTACCACTCTAACAGAAGTTCTTACAAGGGTCACCACAAACTTCCAGGCTTCAAAATCCAATGCTTATTTCTCAATCCTTATCTTGCTGGTTCTCAGCTACATTTGAAACAATGGTCATTTCTTTTTTGAAACACTTTCTTCACTTCGCTTGCTGGATAGCATTTATTCCTACTATTCTGAACTCTAAGTTTTCTCAGTCTTTCCTGCTGGCTCCACTTCTTCTGGATCTCCATGTGCCCATGTGTCCCCAGTTGACTCCTCCGCTTACTTTTCTAAATATTTGGATCATTTGGTCTCCTCCCATGCTTTTGAATGTTAATATATACTGATGATTCCTCAATGCATATCTGCAACAATCATTTATTTCTGAATTTCAGCCTAGATCCTGATACAGTCTTCACATACTCCATGTGAATATCAAAGAGACACCTCAAAGAAAATCTAAACTGACCTTTTCATTTTTCCCCCCAAACTGTGCTCTTACGCTAGTGTTTCTCAATTCAGTACGTCACACTGCCATTTACAGAATTATTCAGGGAAAAAGTCTTCAGAATTATGTATGTCCCTACTTTCTCTCAGACTGCACAGTCAGTTTAATAGCAAATCCTTTCAAGATAAATCCAGAATCTGATGACTTTTCATGACCTCTATTTTATCAGCCTAGTTTAAGCCATGAGGTCCTCTCATCTGGACTATTGCAGTAGTCCACCAATGGGTTTCTTTGTTTCTAAACTTGCTCTTCCTCCCAACATCAATTTTTCACATAGCAAAGAGACATTTTAAAAACAAACCAAGTTGTGGGGCACCTGAGTGGCTTAATTGGTTAAGCATCCAACCATTGGTTTTGGCTCAGGTCATGATCTCACAGTTGATGAGTTTGAACCCCACATTGGGCTCCATGCCGACAGAAGCAGAACTTGCTTGGGATTCTCTCTCTCCCTCTCTCTCTGCCCCTCCCCCACTCACTCTTATGCTCCCTTTCTCTCTCAAAAAATAATAAACTTAAAAAATATATATAATATATATTATATAATGTGTTATATAATATATATTATATATAACTTAATATATATGTTATACATAACATATATATTATATATAACTTCAGTTATATATATTATATTATATTATATTATATTATATTATATTATATTATACTATATTATATTATATTATATTATATTATATTATATTATATATATACCAGGTTGTGTTACTCCTTGCTTACATGTTAAGTGTTCCTTGATGAAATGGCCTTTAAGAATATAAGGCAAAATTTTTAAGCAAAGCTTGCGAGGCCCTGTGTGATCTGGCTTCTGCCACCATTCAGTTTTCTTTTGTCCACCATACTCCGGCCATACTGGCCTACTTGCAAATACTGGAAAGTGTTAGTCATGAACTGGACTTAAATAATGTGCTCTTACATCTCCCTACCTAAAGTGTTCTTTCTCCAAGTATTCATGTGACTTTCCCCTTTATTTTACTCAGAATTCTGGTGAAATGTCACAAGAGATATTTTCCCCAGCCTACCTGTATATGTTTATATTGTCTAGCTCATCCAGTTGAACATAAGCCCTAAATGAGAAGAGGTTTCTTTGTTTACCACTGTATCTTCAGTGTTTAGAATAGTGCTTGACATAAATAAATATTAATTAAGCTAAAGCTTTTTAAGCCACTTGATTATCTTGTTTTTCTACCCTTTATACTATCGGCTTTATATTTTCATATTTTAATATCAACATTTTGCCTTCCTCATCTATTTGGCTTACATTTAATGTAGATTTCTGATTTACCATTGTTTATGCTACTCTTTTGCTGAATATATTCCAATTTCTTATCAATAAAACATCCACCTCATATTTTCATTTATTCAGCAAACCTCATTACCTTTTATAGATTCTTTAATATATATGACTAGAGAGAGAGCATTCTAGGAGGCGATATCATAATGGCCCTGCTTAGCCCAAATCATTTTTTTACCACATTTGTAAATGAAAGTATGGAAGGTATAACACAATTTCAATTATCTCCAGATCATGTCTTTTCCAGCATTAGCACCAATCCAAACATTAATATGAGAGAAGAAACAAGAAATAAGAGCATTTTGTATGATGTTTCAACCTTCTTTAATTTTGTTTGCTGTTATAAGTCTTCCATCAGAATTATCCAAAAATTAGAAGGTGTTCAGTTCTGTTATTTCTGAGTGGCTCAGAAGAGTGAGTCAGTTTTTCTTTAGCATGTTGGTTAATATATTCTGATGCTTTGTTGAACTAGCTGGGCCAAATATACATAGTAAAATAGCATATTAGTCACTGGATTGTTGCTCTATTTTGGGAGGTTACAGAGTGGGAGTTTCTTAATTCTCTTGGTACACATGTAAATTGTCTTTTGATTTAATATAGCACAATTTACACATATAGATAATTTTGGTGTCTTATTTGGAATTAATTTGTATCTGTTAATTTGAGAACACCTTTTAATGATTTTCTTATTTGTTTTTCATCTGTAATTAAATTTAAAAGATAGCTTTGCAAGCTACTTCTTTATGTCATTGTGTTCTACAAGTCTCTTCTTATAGTTTATCCAAATAATTCAGTCAACCCAAGTAAAATAACATAGTTTGGTCTATTCTCATGAAGTTAACTAAATTAATAGTAGAGACCACTGATTCCTCTGTATCATATATTTGAATGATAATCAAGCAATTTCTCTGAGAATCTAAAGTCCTAATCCACAACAAAACAAAACAAACAAGAAAGCCAATGCTTGTACAATTTATACTCTGCATTACTCATCAGTTTTCACAATTGCTATTGACATTATTGATTATTATATATTGTTCAATCTGAAGACTTTAGCCTTTGCAAACTACTATCAAAAATGTAGATATAAAGTAAAAAATATGCATATATACATATATATATATTTCAACAGCCTTATGACCATTTATGCCTAGAAAACTCTTAATGGAATCAATACTTTCATGACTGATTAGTTAATAAACACATCTTACAATTTTTATTGTCTAATTTTCATAGTCATTTTTTTTTCTATTTTGTGGACATTCCCCCAGCTATAGTCTAGTAGAGTAGAAGGCATGCATGACTGTTCTATTTTTTTAATGTTTTAATTATTTTTGAGAGATTGCAAGTGGAGGGGGAGCAGAGAGAGAGGCACAGAGGATCTGAAGCAGGCTCTGCGCTGCCAGCTGTCAGCCTGATGTGGGGCTTGAACTCATGAACCCAGAGATCATAAGCTGAAGTCAGACACTCAACTGACTGAGCCACCCAGGTGACTGGCATGCATGATTCTTCTAAAAACCCCAGCTGATCCAAGAGAAGGAACTACCTATACCTTCACAAAGAATTATAATTATTATTGCCATTATTAAATATGCCCAAATCACCAATTGTGGGAGCCTTAAAAGTATCTGATTTATATCATTTAATACAGTATGGTAAATGAAGTATATAATCTATAGTAGCTAGTTCCATGAATATTTCAGTTTTAATTTTTACCTAGAAAAGTCACTTTGGGGTGTTTCCCATTCTCAGAGTGTTTCCTTCTCAAAATCAATTCAATAACCACAACAAAACCATTCCATGGTGATCGTGAACACGTCAGATAAATTTTCAAATATAAATACTCTTTTTACTTAATTTCAGGTTGACACAACAACATACCTAAAATTACCCAATAGAATCTTGAGAAGAATCTTGAGAAGGAAGTTTTTGTTGTTGTTTTTTTTTAATTGGCTTTCTTAAGTCTCCTTAATCATTGAATATCTTTATATTATGCTTTCTAGCTTTGTGGCAATGTCTGAAATATTTCTTCTTCATGGCTTGTCTAGAAATCTATTAAAATAACACCATGATAACCTCCAAGTATTTTATGGCTTAAATAATATTTAACACCTAATGCAACTGTGGTTAGGATAATGCTAGTTTGTTTGAATTGTCTCATATCTTTTTCTTATTCATTTATTGACTCAAGTTAATAAATAATGATATAAAACTGAAAATAAGTGCCTCACAAAATTGTTCTCATTCATTATGCTTTGTCTCATGCATGTCCTTTTCCTAGCTAATATCCCTTGGCTATAAAAATTAATATTTGTCATTCCCTTACTATTTATCATAAATTTGTCTCATGTTGTTTTAAGTCCTCCTCTATCAAAATCACTTTCAGATCCTATAAATAACTAGCATCTTATCTTTTCAAATATGAATTTAAATGAAATTTTTATGGTTTTAATATCCCAATGTGTATCCCTAGACACCACAGTATATTATTCACATTAAAAATATATATAAATATATGCATATGTCTCTTAAGCCTTTTGTAATCTAGTTTTTATTTCCTCTTTCCTTTTCCTTACATTTGACCTGTAAAGAACCTGGTCTGAGTTTCACTGACTGCATACTTATGGTGAAACCAAACATGTTCAAAGATGTTTTGTGGTCCCTGTAAATAAGAAGCTGGATTCAATGAATGTATGAGACTTAAGGTTTACTCTCTTTCCAAGGACTAAGTGGGTGATTGGATGCCTATATTTTTGTGATGTTAGAAACATTGATGTTTAATGTCTATATCAACTCATTAATGGTTTAAAGGTGTTAATATTCTAACTCATCACTTTTTTCAAACTCTATCACTTTCTATTCAACTTTTAGTGGTGGTAATTTATAAAAATGCTTTCCCAGGTAAAAAGAGAATACTTGGTAATTCAGTGTTACAGTTAACATGGGTAAAATGAGATCAATACCTGAATTCTTCATTTACTAAATTTAAAAGTAATAACTTATTTTCATATAAATCTCTGAATATTATTAATCTAATATTATAAAATTAGTTATAATTAGAATGTGAATCTTATGTTAATATAATTGTGAACCATAGATATATACATATTTGATAGGTTTTATTATGAGTATTATTATAGTTCAATGTATTCCCTTTTGGTCCAGTAGGAATCTTAATATTGTACTCTGTTTCCTCAAAAATATGTTCATGAAAACAATATGTCCAGAGTTCTGCCTTGTTGATTGCTATTTACTGAAAGCATGTTTTTCTGGATAAAAAATATTTGGATCACACCTTTTTTGATATTTTGAATATATTATTCCATTTTTTTTCTATCATGAATCATTGCTGTCAAAAAGTATGTTGATAACAACACATGCTACCATACTTCTTCTTTCATCCTCCCACATAGGAAATGATTATCATGTAGTCTTGTAGCTGTTGGAAGTCTGTCCATACCTTCTTATATTTGGAGGTTTATGGGGATGCCTTGTTACTTAGCTTTGTTGTAAATATATTCCATGGGCTTCGTGGTTTTGTTTTCTGGTTGTTCTGTCCCTTTTTATGTGGGGTTCTGGAAAGGCTGGTAAACACGCTCTCCCCACAGCCATCCTTCCAGAAAACTTCCATTTATTTTTTAAACATCTGTTGAACATAGGAATTTCTATCCTCTTTCTTTGGAATGGCAAATTTCATGAACCCAATATTATATAACTATGGATATGTGTCATTATAAAACTATTGTTCTTTATGGGGCGCCTGGGTGGCTCAGTTGGTTGGGCGTCCGACTTCAGCTCAGGTCACGATCTCACAGTTCGTGAGTTCGAGCCCCGCGTCGGGCTCTGTGCTGACAGCTCAGAGCCTGGAGCCTGCTTAACATTCTGTGTCTCCCTCTCTCTCCCTGCCCCTTCCCTGCTCATGCTGTGTCTCTCTCTGTCTCAAAAATAAATAAAAATTAAAAAAAATTTTTTTAAAAACTATTGTTCTTTACAATATAATACTGACTCTCCTATTCCTCCAAATTGTCTCAGGAAAACTCCAATTTTGGAAGTAATGGTAAAGAGCAGAGTGCCTAGATTACTGTGAATCCCACATCCTTACAGAGGATATTTGGAGAATAAACTTCTTTTTTTCCTTCCTAAGTTGGATATTCCAGGATATGGTGTTTCCTTCCAAACATCAATGATAATGTAAGATCAGGCAATTTAGTGTAGCTATACGAATACCTACTTTAGTGGTTATTACTGAATTTAACCAAATTTTGGGGAAAATAAACATACCAGAAATACCCCAAACTTCAAATTAATTCCTTTATACATGTGATATTCCTTCTGGTAACCTCGTTCTCCGTAGCGTAAACCTCTCTTAAGCATTTCCATAGGTACTTCTATAAGTAGGCCTAATTAGAGCATATTAATTGTTACATTATGTTTACATGTAAAATTTTTCATTTCTATGTCATTATCTCTATAAGAAAGCATTATTTCTGGGTTAACTGGAGTGGAATTATTAAGCATATGATTTTGACATCTTGTGCCATTGACACTATCACTCTTAAGGTTTACATAATTCAAACAAATTCAGTTATGCTTAGTTTTAGTCTTTTGTTTCTTTCCATCCAAAGTGCCTTTTTCTTACTCCTTCACAGTTTCTCCTAGATATGCTAAATATACTTTTTTATTTATATTCAATTTTAGCCATTTGCTATTTCCTTAAACCACATATTCTCTCTTTGAGCAATACAGTGCATTCAATATATACCACACCTAAATCATAATAACATTGATTGGAATAGTAGGTCTTGTATTTATGTGGATTTGTTCAAAGTTCCTCAGATTAGCAGAGGAATTCTTTGGAAGAAGCAGATCAGATACTTCAGGAAAAGGCCAAAGACTTTTTAAAAAATTTCTTAGCCTTAAAGCAATTTCTAGTCTCTGAAGCTTTACCTAAATTTCATTGATTGCAGAAAAAAATGTTTCAAATTAGGAAAAAGATTCCCCCCCCCTTCCCAAGGGGAAGATAACAGCAAGATTTAGGAATTGGTCATGGGGGATTTTACCTTGTGAGATGAAAACATCACATTGTGGCCTCATATAGAAAACATGTATACCACAAATATTAAGGAAGGTACCAATGCAAGATTCCTAGAAAAAAGCTATGGTGTTTTCTGTATGCTTAATTCACTCTCATTCATTTTCTACTTCAATTTTCTATTTCTATTTAAATATATGTGAAGCAAAGCAAATTTCTAAGGTATAAAAATATGTATAAATTACATGAATGCATAAAAACACAATCCCTATATTTGTTTTGACTTTTGTAAAATATAAGTCTATGTCTTCAAAGTCCAAAAATGTGGTTCTCTTTCTGAAAGAGAAAATAACATTAAACCCATTTAAGTCAATAAGTACCTTTAATCCATGCATAAAGTCTCAATTTCTTTAGACCTATAGTCTGTTTATTCCTGTAAGAATTTGATGAAGTTTTAATCAGTTTAACATCTTTGAAAACCTGGATTTCTATTGTGTCTCTGTGGGAAATTACTTAAGGATTGTTTAAAATTGCCTTAAGAGTCTCATCACACTGCTGGTTTACTCTTCCCTGCTATTTATAGCCACATGCTTTAAAAAAAATTAACTATGGAACCCCTGCAGGACTTATCATTTCTAAACAAGTCTCCAAGGAGCAATAAAATGTTATGTATTAGATACAAAATCCACTATGAGGCATCCTAGATGAAACCTGTTGAAGAACAACACGTTTTTGCATCTTCCATGGAATAAGCTCAGGCAAGACAATCCTCTAAAATAAGCACATGCAGAATTTGGGAAAATCTTTTTCAAAATGTGTATTTCACTTATCTATTGATCTATTGCTGTGTAACAGTGCACTCAAAATTCTAGTGGCTTAACACAGGGATGATTTATTATTTCTCACAATGCTCTGGTTGATCAGTCAGCGGGACTGTTCTCCTCCCATGTCCTATCTGAGCTCACTTATGCAACGGCATTCACATGAGACCTCAGTGAGGACTGGGGCATCCAAGATGACCTCCCTTCTTCAAAGATCTCTCTCCACATAGTATCCCACATTTAGTAATCGCATCTGAACTTCTTTATAGTATAGTGGCTGGCTTCCAAGGAGAGCTTTCCGAGAGGGTAAGCCTCGATGTGTATTTATATTAAATATTGCTTTCAACACACTTGCTAATCTCTCATTAGCCAAACAAGTCTCTTGGCCAAGCCGAGGATCAGTATGGAAGGGGAGTACACAGAGGAGTGAATGCCAGGAGTTACTGTTCCTCCTACACTGTGTAGGTATGTGTACATATGTGTGTTTAAGAAAATTATCAAAATAGGGGCGCCTGGGTGGCTCAGTTAAATGTCCGGCTTCGGCTCAGGTTATGATCTCGCAGTTCGAGAGTTCCAGCCCCACATCAGGCTCTGTGCTGACAGCTTGGATCCTGGAGCCTGCTTCAGATTCTGTGTCTCCCTCTCTCTCTGCCCCTCCCTGCTCACACTCTGTCTCTCCCTCAAAAATAAATAAACATTAAAAAATAATTTTAAAAAATTACCAAAATATATTAGGATAATTAGACAGAATATACTTATCATTTAATTAATTTTATGAAACTTAAGTCCACGAAATATTATTGTTTTTCTCTTAGTTTGATGGCTAATGTTACAATTTTTCTTTAGATTAAAAGTCCTTTAATACCAGAATTAAAATTTTTAAAAAGTCCTTCAAATTTGTTTCTTATTAATTCTAAGGTGGGAGAAATATCTACCCTCTCTGTGTCTCTATGTCATAAGCATTTAAAGGAATTTTTGTGATGATTAACATACATATTAAAGATGTGGCAGATATTCATTCATACTGTGTCTTGGGAAGAGTGTTGCATCTAAGGGGCACAATTCTCACAATACAGATCTGAATTTTTTAAATGTTCTTTCATTTCAGTGTAAAAGTATGCCCAGGCAAGAGCATTTCATACATTTATTACAAAAACTTTTCGGTAGATGGGCCCGAACTATCTTGCGTTAATAAAATCAGTATGTTGAAATAATTTTATAAAATAGGAAAGTGTTGTTATTTTTGGTTCAGGAACACTGAAAGGATGAGTTTAACAATCGAAATTCCAATATTGGGGCACCTGGGTGGCCCAGTCGCTTAAGCATCTGACTCTTGGTTGCAGCTCAGGTCATGATCTCAGGGTCCTGGGATTGAGTGCTGAGTCAGGCTCTACCCTCTGTCCTTCCCCCATGCACATGCATGCTCTCTCTGCCTAAAAATAAATAAATAAACTAAAAAAAATCCCAATATTAGGGGATGAATCACTGGATTCTACTCCTGAAATCATTATTGCACTATATGCTAACTTGGATGTAAATTTAAAAGTATGAATTAAAAATTTAAAAAAATTCCAATACTGATTAAGCACCATCTGAAATGAAATAGGCAAGGATCTACTTTACTAACCATGTGGATCACTAAATATATTAGTTACTGAATTATTTTGTTATATCACACTTATAATTTATTTTCTTTTGATGTTTACTTATCAAAATAATATAGTTTACTTCCTATTTCAACATACCAAAAGTTTCATTATGACACTAGACACAGTAGCTAACAGACATTTACCATGAACAATTAAAAAAAAAAAATTGAGATTTCCATGTTATTATCTGCTAATTATACCAAGATTATTTAATTTTAATGGATTTTGTGATTAAATGTATTCATTTTTTACATTTTAAAAGTTTGTTACATAGTAAGTTAAAATGCTACAAATTCTAACATAGTGTTTTATATATTTCTCCCAAGTGTTACAAAACCTTTGTTTAAAAAATATTATCAGTATTAGAAAATGAGAAAATAGTGAAAGATAGGAGAAAAATATTTAGTCATTGCCTATTCTTTAGAAAATGAAAAAGGCACCAAAAAACTATAATTAAGAATGCTTCAGTTCTATTCATTTCAGCAGAATGAAGCATTTATGGAGCAGAATATGAATTTCACTTCTTTTTTCAGGTCAGCCTGAATTTGTTTAAAAACACACATAGGAAATAAAAAACCTGAAGGAATTAGTTTAATCAAGTGAATTTTATGACAATTTAGATACTTTGCCTTATAATTTGAATATTGAACACTGCACTCTTGTTGAAAATTTTCCATCCCTGAAGACATTTTAACTTTCCAAAGAATAGTACAAGTAGGAAGTTGCCTAAAACTTATTCAGTTCACCATTTACTTGAAATGGTGAAAAAAGGTTGATGTCAATATTTATTCCAATTTTAATAATTTGGTATTATTTCCTTATCATAAATTTACTGGGGATGGAAGGTATAAATGAGGAAATATTAGAGGTTACAGGGTTTGGCAGCATTTATCACATCTCGATAGAAAGCACAAAGAATGTAAATGCTTAGCATATCAACAATAACATTTTAATCTAAAATTGAAATAAAAATTTAAATTATATATGAAGAGGGATACCTGGATGGCTCAGTCTATCTGACTCTTGATTTCGGCTCATGTCATGATCTGCCGGTTTATAGGTTCGAGCCCAACACCAGGCTGTGTGCTGGCAGTGCAGAGCCTTCTTGGGATTTTCTCTCTCCCTTTCTCTCTGTCCCTACCATGCTCTCACTCTCTCTCAAAATAAATAAGTAAACTAAAGAAAAAAGAATACATTTAAAAAATAAATATATAAATTATGTATGACTAATGGTGCTGCACAACAGAGAGCATATGAAATTGAGGAAAATGTTATTTATACTAATGTTGAATGTACAATATCCATTTCTCTAATTTTTGGTGAGTTAGTTATATGAGATATTGTATTAAATACAGCAACTCTTCTATAGAAAATGAAATAGTCACTAAATAACATTGAAGCAGTCATAAAATTTTATTTTATAAAAGCAAGTAGGAGGTAAAACTTTTTATAACAAATGTTTATTAAAAATGAATTTTTAAATATCCCAATTAAAATGTAAATTTTCTATTATCTTATGTTTAAAGATTTTATAATCTATACATAATAAATTTGTGCTTATTTTAATTATCATCATAGAGAATTGAGAAATTTCCAACATAAAAATTATTTCTTGAGGAAGGACACTTTTTTTTATCAAAATTTTATTGTTTCATTTTTTTATTATTTTTCCTTATAACATTTTTGAGTATAGTTGACAACAATATTACATTATTTTCTGGTGTACAACATAGTGATCTAGCTTCTCTATATGTTATGCTATGCTTACCACAAGTATAGCTACCATCTGTCACCATGAAACACTATTGGATACCACTGACTGTATTCCTTATGATGTACCTTTTAACCCCATGACTTATTAATTTCATAACTGGAATGCCTATATCCCCCACTCCCCTTTACCCATTTTGCCCATTCCCCCATTTCTCTTCCCTCTTGCAACTATCAATTTGGTCTCTATAATTAAGAGTCTGTTTCTTGATTTCTCTCTTTTTAATTTGGCTCATTTGTTTCTTAAATTCCACATATAAATGAAATCATATGGTATTTGTCTTTCTGACTGACTTATTTTGCTTAGCATTATCCTGTCTAGTTCCATCCATGTCATTGCAAATGACAAAATTTCATTCTTTTTTATGGTGAATAATGTGTGTGTGTGTGTGTGTGTGTGTGTGTATCAAATCTTACATCTTGTTTATCCATTCATTAATCTCTGGACACAGTCTGCTTCCATATCTTGGCTATTGTAAATAGTGCTGCTATAAACATAGGGGTGCATGTATCCCCTCGAATTAGTGTTCTTCCATTCTTTGTGTAAATACCCACTAGTGTGATTGCTTGACCATATGGTAGCTCTATTTTTAACTTTTTGAGGAACCTCCATACTGTTTTCCAGAGTGGCTGCAGCACTTTGCATTCCCACCAACAGGGCAAGAGGGTTCCACTTTTTTCATATTGTCACCAACACTTGTTGTTTCTCATATTGTTGATTTTAGCCATTCTGACAGGTGGGAATCATATCTCATGGTAGTTTTGACTTTCATTTCCCTGATGGCAACTGATGATGAACAACTTTTCAAGTGTCTGTTGGCCATCTGAATGTCTTCTTTGGAGAAATGTCTATTCATGTCTTTTGTCCATTTTTTAATTGGGTTGTTTTTGGGTGTTGAGTTTTATAAGTTCTTTATGCATATTTTAGCATTTATTTATTTTTCAGGGACAGAGCATGAGCGGGAGAGAGGCAAAGAGAGAGGAAGACAGAGAATCCAAAGCAGGCTCCAGGCTCTGAGCTGTCAGCACAGAGCCCGACATGGGGATCAAACTCATGAACCTTGAGATCATGACCTAGGCCAAAGTCAAACACTTAACTGACGGAGCCACCCAGGCACCCCTTTATATAAACACTAATCCTTTATCAGATATGTCATTTGCAAATATTTTCTGTCAGTCAGTAGGTTGCCTTTTAGTTTTGTTGATTGTTTCCTTTTCTGTGCAGAAAACTTTTATTTTGATGTAGTCCCAATAGTTTATTGTTGCTTTTGTTTCCCATACCTCAGAGACCTATCTGGAAAAAAGTTGCTACAGCTGATGTCAAAGAGTTACTGGCTGTGTTCCACTCTAGGAATTTTTATGGTTTCAGGTCTCACATTTAAGTCTTTGATCTACTTTGATTTTATTTTTGTGTTTGGTGTCATAAAGTGGTCTAGTTTCTGTTGCTGTCCGGTTTTCCCATGCCGTTTGTTGAAGAGACTGTCTTTTTCCTCCTGGATGTACCTTCCTGCTCTGTTGAAGATTAACTGACCATATAGTTGTGAGTTTATTTCTGAGTTTTCTATTCTGTTTTATTGATTTATGTGTCTATTTTTGTGCCAGTATCATACTGTTTTGATTACTACAACTTTGTAATAACTTGAAGACTGGAACTGTGATGCCTCCAGCTTTGCTTTTCTTTTTAAAGATTGCTTCAGGTATTCAAGTTCTTCTGTGGTTCCATTCCAAACACATTTTAGAACTGTTTGCTCTAGCTCTGTGAAAAATGCTGTAGGTATTTTGACAGGGATTTTATGAAATGTGTACATTGCTTTGGGTAGTATAGACTTTTTAACAATTTTTGTTCTTCCAATTCATGATCATGGAATGTCTCTCTATATTTCTTTGTGCCCTCTTCCATTTCTTTCATCAGTGTTTTATAATGTTCATGGTACAGGTCTTTGGTTAGGTTTATTCTTAGGTATCTTACTAGTTTTGGTGCAATTGTAAATGGGATGTTTTCTTTTTAGATTCCACATACAGACAAAGATATGGGGGGAAAAAAGAACCCTCATGTACTGTTAGTGGGCACATGAATTAGTATAATCACTGTGGAAAACAGTATGGAGTTTCCTCAAAAAACTAAAAATAGAAATACCACAGGGGCACCTGGGTGGTGCAGTTGGTTAAGCATCAGACACTTGATCTTGGCTCAGGGCATGATCTCACAGTTAGTTCAAGCCCCACATCAGGCTCTACACTGATGGTGTGTAGCCTGCTTGGGATTCTGTCTTTCCTTCTCTCTGCCCCTCTCCATTTGTGCACACAATCTCTCTCTCTTAAAAGAAATAAACCTAAAAAAATAAAAAAAAAAATAGAAATACCATATGTACAATAATCCCACTACTAGATATTTACCCAAAGAAAACCAAAACACATTCTAAAAGATGTATGTACCCCTATGTTTATGGCAGCATTACATACAATAGCCAAGATATGGAAGCAACCCTGTGTCCATCAACAAATAGATAAGGAAGATGTGATATACATATATAAAATAATGGTGTATATAATTGGTATAAATTATATAATTGGTATATTTAATATATTCATATGTATATTATATATAATATTATATTATACAACCATAAAAAAGATGAGATAATGCCATTTGTGATGATATGAATGGAGCTAGAGATTATTATGCTCAATGAAGTAAGTCAGACTGAGAAAGAGAAATAGCATATGATTTCACTCATATATAGGACATCTTTTTCTAATTTTAACAAAGTTATGTGAGCCCATGGCAGGGATGGAAATAATATACAAAGATGTAATCTAAGTGTCCTAGGACCTCAACTGGTGTAAGACAATTTCCACTAGCTGTACCCCTCACTTACTGACACATGAATCAACCCCTTTTCAAGTGCTCAAGTCTTTTTTGCAGTCTCCTGGGATATTATGTTTATATAATAAGAAATAAAGAAGTTTTATAAATAACCACCTCCATAGGCACACACATCAATTCACAATCACACATTTCTGTTATGGCAAATTTAGGTGGGGTTAGTTAGGAAGGATCAAGAACTTTGGCTGAGGGAAACATGGTAAAGCCACTAGAAGGTGATTGGGCCCTAGAGTTTGTTGCTGTGCTTTGAGAATGACCAAGTAGTGAAAACAAAAGATCCAAGAAGAATCACTTTCATTGAATCCATCATATCACACACACACACACACACACACACACACAAAGCTTTTACAGGGTTTCCAAAGCAGTAGTCCTTTTGCTTTAAATTCTTGAAGTAGTTTATCATTGAGGTAACTCTTTAAATTTCTGCCCTTTAAATTTTAATCATATACTTCTCAGTTGAACTCTGAAGTTAAAGCTAGGTAAAAACACTAGTCAAGGGGATGGGTCTTATATTTTATTTAGAATTACCCCTACATTTTGATGATCTTCTATGTTTTTTCAAACTCAATATAGCTTACTTTTATCTTAATATTATCATATAGAGGGAACTTCACACAACCCTCCGCTGCCCCTTTCTCCGTAAATAGAAATAGGTTTTTGTATGATCCACGCTATTGGTTTTCCAAACATGCCCAGGCATGAACGTCATTGATAAACATACTCTACACCATTTATGTAAATCAAAAACCATACTGTCTTCTCTATGTCCTTCTTGCTGAGATTTATGAATAAAAAAAATGGAAAGAAAAAATATTCTCATAGTTTTTAAAAATACAACATTAAATTTATTTACATAATTATTGACCAAAAAGTCAGTCTGAGAAAAAAGAAGTAAGCCTCCTTACTTTAAGTATATTTGCAAGAATCATATATTCCACTGCTCCTGTGGTCATTTATGAAGCCTAAGTTTATACTGAAAACATCAAAGACTCAACAAACATTTGCATAAATAACTCAAAGATTGTAGAAAAGATGAAATGGAGAACATAAATAGCTTGACAATTCAAATCATACACTGAAGTTCAGGGTCTTCTGCCAAATTAAAAAAAAAAATCTTTGTTTTCAAAATCAAGTGTAATTTTTATTCTCCTAGGTGGATGAATTACAAACTCTATTGAATTGATTTCCCTGCCATACCTTTAATGTGAATGTTAAGGTAGCAACTGGGATAGTGGAATATTGACAATTTGGGTGGTATTTAAAAGAAAATGTGGAAGATGAATCAGCATCTACTGAATTCCCAACCACCGAATGACTCTTTGAGGTTGAAACAGTCTTTCTTTCCATGTATAAGCCTATCCTCCATTGTTTAATGACCCCATAAATACTTGTCTTGGAGAGTCACTTTGCAAGGAAAACCATGTCATCCTACTGTCCACCCTGACACTCTTCCTTTGTCCCATTTATCTAGAGTACAGATATGTCTAATTATAAAATTATATTAACAAACCCCAGGAGAAAAAAACAAATAAAATACAAACTATGGAAGTAGTGATTTATATCTAAAAATATTCTGGTAAATATATATGGAGAAAATATACCCTTGATAGATAAATGCAGGAAGAACCAAAGTTTAACTGGATTCAAGTTGTAAATATAAGTGCAAGATATCAGGGACTTTCAACTAAATTTACCAGGTTGAGTAGCTGGGAGAAGATGTAATTGCTTGCTTAGTTGCTTTCTTGATATCTGTACTTAACTGTGACCCATAATAAATGAAGGTAAGATATCATAAATAGGTAGAAATGTAAACTAGGGAGACAGGAATATGGACTGATATTATCAAATGTAATTCAAATAATTCTTGCTCTTATTTTCTCTGGAAGGACACATGAGATATTTCTTTTAACAAGTAACTGAAATTAATCACAGAAGTAAGCACCTGTGTTTTGAAAAGCCTTGCACTGGCTGTTCTTGGTAGTCTGAGAATGCTAGTAGGGCGCTGCAATTGAAATGGACCACAAGGTTCCAGAATACATATCTGAATGTTGTGATAGAGGCAAAGGAGCAGAACTCAAGTCCAGCTTGATATCACTACATTGGGTAGGAGATACAAAAATCAAAATAGGTTCATTAGCAGGAAGATTGGTTGCAGCTAAATACTCATAAAGTTCCAGACAAGCAGTACACTAAAGTTAAGGAAAAAATTCAAGGTGGAGAGAAGTCTGATGTGAGTCCCAGGATACAGAACCAATGCCGTCATTCAACCTGACCAGGGTCAGTTCATACATAAAAACCGTTTAAAGAAATACAGATTTTTCTCTTGAAGAGAAGTCCTACAAGCGTTATAAGTGAACAGTGTAAATTTCCCTTCTAGCCTTTCCTAAATGTTACTTGGTATCATTCACCAAGATAACTGTGCAGTAGAAAAGGAAAAGCCTCAGACAATGTAGAGGTTAATATGCACTGGCTCTATGTTTACATTTTTTTCCTGAGAAACATGACATCACCTCTGCTGATCAAAATAAGTAATAGAGTAGCCAAGAAATAAATGGAGATGTATATTTTACCAAAATTTGCTTCACGGTAGATCAGTGGGAAGAAAACTTTCTTCAGTTCCAGAATGTAATGGCAGAATAATTATATCAGTAATTGCTCCCTAAAGACTGTATTTTTGCAAGAAGGTCTAAGCAGAAGGTCATAGAATTATCTTTCCCTGTCAAAGAAGGAAACAAAAACAATACCACATCTCTGAAAGAATTATAAAGTTAGCTACCAACATCAAAGGCTTGGAAGAATCAGGGTTGGTGATTCTTATCAAATCTCCCTTAACTTGCCAGTTTTGCAATTATTAAAAATAGATTGATGTAGCACAAGGAAAATGAATTATTGAAATCTTAATCAGGTGATGACTCCAATTACAGCTGCTCTTCTAGGTTTGGTCATTTTTAGGTAAGCAAATCAGCACAACCAACTGGTACTAGAAATGTAACTACTGAACTGCTATTATTCTGTAAGTCAATAAACACCGAAGGCATTTGAGTACTTTGTCCAGCAAGCAAAAATACTCTACTTTTTTGCTTTCTTACAACATAATTGAGTGAGCTTGTTGGTCCTGTGTCAAAATTTAGTCCACAGGGATGTTGATTTTTTCCACCACCTCAGAGTTCATCATGCTAGTAGTTCACAAGAAGAATGACATAGTAATGACATCAGGTACCTCATATCTATTTGTCATATAAAAACATGTGAAAGAGTAGGAGGAGAAGCTCATGCAACTATGCAGGTGCAGCAAAACATTCTTTGACTTTAGAGGGGATATAATTTTATGTCATGGGCCTATTAGATAATAACAAATTATGTTGAATATATGTGTAATTTGATTTTACTAGCAATGTTTTTATTTCCCTAGTTAGACAAAAATAATGTCAAATTACAAATGAAATTTTTTAATGGAAAAGTATACAATTATGTTTCATTTTTTGTAAAGGTACTCTGCATGTGTTTTCTCTCATTTATCTTGCTTTATGACTTTTCACCTACAGAATTAGAGGAGTTCTTTATGTATTGAGAACACTAAATTTTGTTTCTTATTTTATTGCGATATCTTATCAAATTGGATATTCTATGACTGTTTTTAATGTATCTTTTAATAAGCAGGAACAAATTATTAGTTTTAATGTTGTGAAAAAATAACAGTGATTTCTATTTTTAATTTAGTTTTTTGCATCTTATTTAGGAAATTCTTCCTTATTTTACTTTACCAAAGATATTCTCAAATAGTTTCTTAGAACTTTTTAATTTTTGCTTTATGGATTAAACCTTAATTGGCCTGGACTTGATTTGGGATAAGAGGTGAATCCAGAATTTAATATTATTTTTTGTTGTCACTTTTGCAACTCTATTTATTAATAGATGGTTAAGTAATAACAAGTAGATAACAGTGATGGGCAGAGTCCTCTGCAATCCTCATAAGTGTGTGATGTTTTACCTGTTACTGGTCTATTTGTGCACCAGTTCCATACCATCTGAAGTAATACGGACAACACAAACTAAGACAGCAACAACTATTCCGTGTCAATACTTCTTGAGGAATGTCATTATAGGCTTTGTACTCATCTATGTAAGTTTTAGTATCTGCTTACCAGTTCCTAGGAAAAATTCTGTAGTTTTTGTAAGTAAAACTCTTACTGAAGTATAAAATAATAAAGGTGCACACAAGCCTGTTGATTGATGAATTTTTACAATGTAAACACACTCACTGTATTAACACCAAGATATTAAAAAATATATATACTCTCAAAATCCCAGGACACCCCAAGTTATCACAATTAAAGGTAACCATCATCCTGAATTTAAATAGTATCAATTAGTTTTGCATATTTTTGTATTCTCTGTAGGATAGAATCATACAGCATATATGCTTCTGTCTGGTTTATTTTGCTAAACACTGTTTTGGTGTTATATTTCTTTCTTTCACATGGCCATAAAATATTCTATTATATGAATATACTACAATTTTAAAAATCATTTTATTGCTGATGATTGCTGTGAATGTTTCGATATTTGCCCTATATAAATAAAGCTGTTGTGAACACTCTGGTACATTTACTTTGACAGACAAATGTATGAAATTCTGTGGATATACAATAGTGAAGTATGCTCAGCCTTTTTTGAAAGTGGTTATAACAGTTTACACTCCCACTAGCGGCGCTGAAAATCCCAGTTGCTCTACATCATCGTTAACACTTGGCATGGTCTACTTTTTCCCTTTTAGCCATTGTGATAGTTATCTCGTACAGTTTTAATCTATATTTTTTTGACAATTAATAAGGAAGAACCCTTTCTCAGATAGATAATAGCCATTTTAGTTTCCTTTCTGGTGAAGTGCCCATTAAAACTTTGTATTTCTGTTGGGTTGTCTTTTTCTTACTGAAATGTTAGTTATTTATATGCTCTGGATAATCTTCTCGTATCATATACATGCATCAAAATAAACTATTCTCACATTAAAGACCAGAATGCCTAAACTTGCTAGAGCATCCCTCAGTGATAGGCCAAATCTATTCTTGGCATGTTTTCAGAAATGTCCCATATTAATGTATAGGGTTTATACAATGATAATATTTTTGCTCAAGGTCATGGATCAAAAGAGTTTTGTATTGATCAACATAATCTTGTAAGGATATTGCTTAGATTTCTCAACTTTTCTAATATTTTCACAGCTCTCTAATCCTATATTAACAGAAAATATTTGAAAGATAATTTCGTGCTTTGAATGTTTCCTACTTGGGGAATTATCAGCCATAGGCAAATGTTCTTTTAACATAGAGAGACCGGGGAGAAAAGAATATTTTAATAGGCCTGAACCCTGGCAAATTAATGGACCTGGCAAAAATAAATAAAAATTAGTGTCCCTCTTCAAGAAATGTTCATATATGGAGCAAGTCAGGAAACCCAAATGAGCCTGCAGTGTGATCATTGAGACAAATCCATCACCATCTATTTATATCCTAAGGATGAAAATCAAGTTTGACACTAATTTATACTAGACTAGCAATAAAATCTTGGGGCAAAGCCAATTTTAATTTTTTCTTTAGAATATACATATATAAATATATAGGACTTCTTTCATCTATGAGTAGTTTTCTTCATGCCTTATTCAGTTACAACATTTGGGCAGGCAAAGGAGAATTGAAAACAGCATATATAAACACATGCTAGTTTTCAAGTAATTCTGCTCAAATGATCTTTCCTATCCAACCCCTACCTCTATCTTTGCATTTATTTCTCATTACACTTACCTCAAAACCCCCAAATGGTATCAGGCTACCCAGGATTCTATTAAAGGCAATCGGCTGTTTACACCTTCATAAATTGCCCATCTGCTCCTCATACGTAAAATATCCTTCTTCCCTCTCCTACCCTATCAAATCACTATTTTTTTTAAGTTTTCTGTGATTCCTTTCTAACCAAAAAGAAATGACCAGTGATTCTTTTATGTTTCTGCTATACTTTATATCTCAGTCATATCACATGTTATTTTATTGCATATGTTTATTCATATGACTTCATAATTAGACCATAGGACTTTAGAATGAAGGTGTTGTCTGATTTCTCTCTACAACTTTGGTGCTTGGTATATAATAGGTGTGCACAAATTATTAATGTAACTTTTCAGCTTGAGCCAAAGCTATATTCTCTATAGGATTAAGATATTTCTAGACATGTCTCAACAACTGATTGGGACAGGCCATTCAGGAGTCTGTTCTAATGTAAGCGAAAATGATTCTTGGCTTAGTACTTAAAGTGATGCATGAAAGGGTAGGAGAAAATGAGATTTACCTTTAAACTGAGCTCTAGTCAGTATATTATGTGTTGAATTTTCACCAAACAATTCAGTTGTCTGGCCAAGCCCCAGGATTTTGCATGATGGCAAAGAATATGAGCTATAAGTACATTTAAATAGTCTACCTATATGGAAAACACACACTAAAATATAAGATAGATAAGATAGAGTACACGGATTGCCTCTGCTTGGTCTAAGAAGAGTATATAACGACTCATTATTAGCACTACCATTGTTATTAGTAGCTCAGTTCAGTGAAACATTGATATAAATGTGGAAGGATCTGGTGCCAGAGCCTACACCATCATTTGTAGCAACAATACAACAGTTTTACAGGGGTCCTTGGCATCCACAGGTATCAGCAACAAACCTCACTCTAGGAATACAAAATTGGAAACGGAGAAAGAAAAGAAAAATAAAGTCACCTGTGGTAATCTCAAACTGTATGTAAGAGCTGTATTAAAGAGTTAGGCTAATGTGTGCACAGATTTAATGCTTATTTGCATTTATGTTTATATTGTATTTGTATTTTTCCTCTGCCAGCCGGTTCAATGTTGGGTTTTGTTACAGAGGGTGATGGAAGGATGCTATAAGGCCAGACCAAGAGGAAAAGACTTCATGTCCTGATTCAGCAAGCATTTGTGCTTTCATTTCTTTGGCACAGACGTCAATGGATCAGTCTGTTGGCATTTCCTGTGCATTTTTCTATTGCCTCGTGAGACATTGCTGCCTAGTGGTTACATCCAGGGCCTTGGTCAAGTTTCTTTGCTAACAGCTGGTGCCCGTTTCTGTGCAGTCACACTCTCTTCAATGGAGTATAAAGCTCAGCCACAGTGGAAAATTCCTCTTCTAACTCCATTCTTCTGTCTTTATTTCCATCTCTTTGGCTTGGAAATTGCCAAAATAGTAGTTAGTAATAGTTAGTTAATAGTAGTTAATAATAGTTAGTAGTTAACCAAAAGCACTAGTTTATAATTCTTCAGATTAAATATTTTCAATTCGAATTGCTACTCTGATTTCTCTTTCCTGACTGGACCCTGACCGATAAAGTAGCAGTTTTTTTTTTTTTTTTTTAATTAACTATGAAGTTTAACTATAAAGTACAAAATATATACACATCAAAACAAATTCTTAATATCATGGACATTATTTTTTAGAATGAGTCTAAGTCAAACTTACTTTAATAAAAGTTTATATAAAGAAAGTATGGGACGCCTGGGTGGCTCAGTCTGTTAAAAGTCCAATTCCAGCTGAGGTCATGATCTCACAGTTCGTGAGTTCGAGCCCCACGTTGGGCTCTGTGCTGAGGGCTCAGAGCCTGGAGTCTGCTTTGGATTCTGTGTCTCCCTCTCTCCCTGCCCCTCCCCCACACTCTTTCTCTCTCTCTCTCTCTCTCTCTCTCTCTCAAAAATAAACATTAAAAAAACTAAAAGAAAGAAAATATTAGCAATATAATGGTAGGGGAAATATATAAATGTGACAAATTCATAAAGGTTGTTTTGAAATGAGTGAACTTGAGCAAACCCTGGACTTCATTATCTATTCACATTTTATGAAAATGCCATGAAAAATTTTATTTATTTAAAATTAATCTTCAGTTTGCCAATAAATCAATTTCTATGAAAAAGCTCCCTATATACCAACTAAATTGTTTATGGAAAACTACCTTTAAAATACCATGGTTACTCTTATTAACGATATTTATAAACTACTGTTAAGGACTGAATTTTGTTTTGACCTGAAATTTATAGACTGAATGTAAGAGAAAGAATTTCTATTGTTTAAGCCACTCAGTCTATAGTGTATCATTATGGCAAACCCAGCAGACTAAGACAGCTATTTACAGTACACTTCCTCATAAATAGTTTTTGAAATAGGTTACAATAATTTTGAGAAATTGCCATTAAATTTACATTTTACAGGGGAAGAAAACTGAAGCTCGCGTAAATACAAAATCTATTTGTGTGATGGTATGGGCCGTACCTTCATGTCCCTCTTGGAAGAGAAAAACAGATTTTCTAAAGCAAAACAAATTGGCAGTAATGTCAAGTTTGTGGAGAACAAATTTGGAATAAAATTGGCTCTCAATGAGACCAAGATGCCAGTTAATTCCCACACACTTAGAAGTGGATTTTCAGGTTCATTAGTAGCTTAGCAATGGTCATGAATAAATCAGGGAATTTAGGGCCATGGAGTAGGTTACCCCACTTCTCTAAAACCATGAGAGCTGAGACCATGCATTCTAGTTTTTAATTTGGAAAGCATATTAAAAAATAAACATAAAAAGATATTAGAAAAGAGAAAATATAAGTATCATCAATACTATTAATTAAAAACACTTTTAAAACCTTATTTAAATATGTTTACTTAATTTTGGTAACATATCCTTGGATTGCAACTAACAATTATTTTATTATTTAGTAATTCTGTGTTGCTATGATTTTTTAAATTAACATTTGATAAGTAGAGCCCTGGGGTGCAGGATGGTGAACCTTGGTTCAACAAAAGAAAGCAGGAAATTGAAATAGAGAAAGTCCTGGAGGAGGTATGTGGCAGGTCTCAAAGGGCCTGGGGAGGTCAAGGCAGGATGCAGGTGGAGACAGAGCAGGACCTGGACCACATGCCTTTATTAAGGTCGAGGGGTAAAGTGCTTTGGGGTTCTCAGGCTAAGGCCAGGTTGGTTAATTCAAACCAAAAACAGCAGAGCTTTGGTAAGCTCTGAGAGGTTCTTATCTAAGGCACAAGGGGAAGGCCCTGGGAGCAAGGGGAGAATGTTATGACAGGAGCGGTCAGGGGAGTTGAATAAGGAACTTACATTTACTTGTGACTCTGTGGGCTGTTATCTAGAACATAAGCTCAAGGTGGGGGCCAATCAAGGCCTTTGCAGGCCTCTTGGTCACACAAAACGAACATCAAGGAAGCAATATATGCAATATTTCAGCTAAACTCTCAGTATAGTGTTGTGTATTCTATTAGATATGGCATTGGACAATAATATTTAAAAAAATTTTTTAACGTTTATTTATTATTGAGAGAGAGAGACAGAGCATGAGCATGGGAGGGGCAGAGAGAGACACAGAATCCAAAGCAGGCTCCAGGCTCCAGCTGTTAGCACAGAGCCTGATGTGGGGCTCAAACTCGCAAACCATGAGATCATGATCTGAGCCGAGGTCAGACGCTTAACTGACTGAGCTACCCAGGCACCCCTGGATAATAATATTTTAAAAGAATTACATTTGGAATAATGATGAACAGAGGCCTTAAATATTATCCTAAGAGATTAATGACAGAATAAAACAAGAGAAGCTTGTTATATGAATTAACAATAGGAAAGAAGATGGGGAAAAAGTGGTCATTTTATAAGATTAAAAGTTATTTTGTCAACTGAGCTCCAGAATTATACTTTAAAAATTATTACAGTATGTAATTTTTATGCTAAAACTTTAAATATGTAATATATATATATCTATATAATGTGTAATATTTATATTTATGTGTAATATTTATATGTGTAATATTTATGTGTAATATTTATACCTTTTTTTAAAGTTTTTTTATGTTTATTTATTTTGAGAGAGAGAGAGCCAGGGAGAGGCAGAGGGAGAGAGGGAGAGAGAATACCAAGCAGGCTCCATGCTGTCAGCACAGAGCCCCATGTGGGGGTCGATCCCACAACCCGTGAGATCATGACCTGAGCTAAAACCAAGAGTGACTAACTTGGTCACTTAACCTACTGAGCCACCCAGGTGCCCCAAGTAATATTTATATCTTAAATAAAAAGTCAAAAGTGAAACCAACTTAGATTTTGAAAATGATATGAATTATACTTTATGTAATGTTTTTAAGTTTGTTTTACATTGAGTCTGTAGAAAATGCCATAATACATTAAGTGATATTTGGACAACAGTTTATTGGGCTTCTAACACCCCTTCAGAAGACAAATATGATGAAGAAATTTTTATATAGAAAAAGTTAAATTTTTGATACAAAAGAAAGTCTAGACATGTGTCCTAAGGCCCATATCTGAGAATGAAGTCAGGAGAAGAGGCAGGGATTTTTGTACTAGGAGTATTGGCAGAGGAATCCATTCTGTCAGGCCAGTGACCCCTGTGGGACTCTGCTGTGTACGTAAGAGCAGGAAACATGCACTCACTCAGGTGTTCCGCTAAGCTGCACTTCATCCTAGTATATCCGACCTCAAAGCTGGAGCAAAGAATCTACACTTTGTCTTGCCATCTGCTTCCATTGCATCATTAAACTCACAAGACAGTCCTATTTTATAAGTATTATTCTCCCATTTTATAAAGATGGAAACCAAGGCTTAAGTTACTCATCCAAGGTTACAAAGAAAGTGAATGGCAAGAATGGAATTCAGAACTAATTCCAAAACCTAGTCTCTATCTGTTAGAGAAAAGCAGCTAAGGAGGGATGCCAGAGTGGCTCAGTTGGTTGAGTGACCAGCTCTTGATTTTGGCTCAGGTCACAAACTCAGGGTTGTGGGATCGAGCCACACATAGGGTTCTGTGCTTAGAGTGGAGCCTGCTTAAGATTCTCTCTCTCTCTCTCTCTCTCTCTCCCTCTGCCCCTCCCCATCTCACCTGCTCTCTCTCAAATTAAAAAAAGGTACTCTTTAAAAAAATTAAAAAAATAAAAGCATCTGAGGATATGCTCGTAAATATCCACAGTGCCCCCCCACACACACACACACACACTCTTTACCTGTACTTTCTCTGCTTAAGGATATGGGAGGCTGTTTCAGATGTTCCTATGAGTCATTTTTATAGAATCTTAAACTGTGTAAGCCCTGAGCTAAATCATTAAATAAAAGGAGTTTTCTGTTTTCTTATAATGTCTCTAGCCTTTAACTTACTTCCCTTTCTTGTGCATTAGTGATCCCTGCTTTATACCTAAGCAACTTGCATTGCGGTTTAATTTTTGTCCTTTTTTTGTCCAACTATATTCTCAATTCAAGAACTAAAAAGCAGTATCAAACAATACAAATGATTGATATAAGCTTATAATCCTAATTTTGCAAGAAATATTTGCATTTAAACGTTTTAAAATCACAAGATAAACAGTGAATTTAGAGGGGAGTCACTCCTTAAGCTTTGAATAGAAAAGATATCTTGGGCTGGGAAATTGCACTTCCCTCAGTCAGACCTGACATAATTCGATACAGTTTAACAGTCAAGCTTCAATTAAAACAAATAACTAAAATGGTGCTATCCCTCTAGGTACTTCAACATTGTGATGGAAGCATGTCAGTCAGTTTAAAAGTATTTAAAAATCCTAAATATGTAGCTGATTTAAAAACCAATGTGGAAAAAGACTACCAAAATAATAACTGAGTACCCTAGGAATCTATTAATAGGTTTTCTTCATATTTAGTTCTCTCAAAGAATCCAATTTTAGCATCAACATCATTTAGCATTTGGAATATAGAATAGTCTTTCTAATAACCGATAATACAATCCTGCCAGATTTACATAAGAGACAAAAAATAATGTGAGTCAAGTAGACAGTTTCAAATATAAAATGCAAACAAAATTTTAAGACTATTTAATATCCTTGAAATTATTCTGTCAATTTTAAAGATGTTAGAGGTCATGTTAGATGTTAGATGTTAGAGGTTATAAGCATGGATGATACAAAAAAAAACACACCAGTGTGATGCCACATACAAGTTCAAGTCGCCAGTGGTAATACAAAGAAATCTTTAATACCCGAATGGAAAGAATGATTAAATTCAAACATCGAATACGACACTAAAGAGACAGAAACATGATATTTTAAGGATAAATGTATGTTATTATTAGTTACAAATTTTAATATATACAAATATGTTGAATTAATTTCCCTTGAAATTTATAAAGTAATGGTGTGTCTTAAAATTGATGATGGTTTGGAGGCAAAGAAATATAGGAGCTCTCCCTTTTTGTTAGCAATTTTTCAATCAGTTCTTGGATTCTCTAAAATTAAATAATTCCTGTAGCATAGTTTCTATTAATTGGACTATATGGACTTTTACTATATTTCAGTGGAGTCTAATACTACTAAGAAGCAGACCCAAAGAAGTATCATTTCTTGGCCAGTTTTATCTTGTCTATATTGGCTACATTTTATTCCAGTTGACTGACATTCTATTGGCCACAATAGCTAACTGTATAGCTTTGATAAGCAAAATCTTATCCATGTATTTACATTGTCTTTTAATTCAAAAATTAATGTTAGGTACCCAAAATGATATTTGTGACTTTCTTAAATGCCCAACAGAGTAGCCTTCATACTATTTCAGGCCTCCAGATAGAGTTTCTGATGACATATTAGTGATGCTGTTATCCTTGCTAACTTCCGGCTTTCTGAAATCACATACAGAATATTTCACAATCCAATCATTCACAGCAATGACTGCAAAGAGGAGATTCTAGGAATACTGCTATATGGTATCTAACCAGTAATTAAATCTCTCTTAAAAATGAGTAGTGCATTTTTAATAGTTTCTCCGGTTTCATGAACAACATATGTTCTTTTAAGCAAGAGCTCATCTTTCATCAACACCTAAATTCACACCAAAGCTCAGTGGCTTTTTTCAGTTGGAAGCCTGCACATTATATCATTCATCATCCTGGCACAGCAACAGGAGTGGAACAGAGGCATTAACCTGTCACAGTGTGATTCAGGAAGGAATGTGGTTTTCAAAGGAGCCTCAGCTTGGTTACCAGATCAGAGCTATAAAGTGTGGGGGTTATATGTATGTATACAAATATGTCCCGAACAGGGCCTTAAAATTCACATTGACAAAAAAAAAAAAAAAAAAAAAAATCTCAGACTATTGAAAAACAGCTTGGAGCAGAGATGGATGTTTAAGTAACTTAAACTTTTACTGACAAAGCTCATTCCTTATTCTGTATTCTATTCTTCTCTTGCTTAGCACATCTCTATGCACATGAGAGCCCTGGGCTAATTTCTATGGTTTATACATATGCATACAAGGAACATGGTCTCATGGATAAGTAACAACAGTTGAACAGACAAAAGCAGCCTAAGATGTGCATGCAAAGGGGAAAACCATCCTTGGGACATGGAATGTCTATTATCTCAGCCCAGGTATAGGGCACTTTACAATCTGAGTCTGTAGTGAACTATAGAAGGGTGTCAGGTGAAACCAGTTTTGATGTTCTTGTTAACTAGCACAATTATTAACAGAGAGTGCTGAGAATTATTACTTTCTGGGACCAAGAAATTGATCCATGATCAATTCCATTTGGTTAGAATCCTGGCTCTACCACTTCCTAATTGTATGGGTTGAACAATTCACTTAACTTCTCTGTGCCTTCGTTTCCCCCCTCATTAAGTTAGGAATAATATCATTGCCTACCTGATGGAGCTATTGAGGGGGTTATGTAGTTTTCTTTCTGGGGAATAAGGAATACAATCCACTACATTCAAATTTACCAAATAGGAAGCACAAATGATTTCAGTGGGTTATTTTAGGTAATAGTAATAGCCTTTTCCTTTCCTGGTCACTGGATCCATGCATTTTAGCCATGGGGACGTGTTTATGGTTGGATTTTGTCTCCTAAAAGGCACTTTGAAGTCCTAACCTTGAGTATCTCAGAATATGATCTTTTTTGGAAACAAGGAGAAGAGGCACAGAGGGTAGGAAGAAGGTCACGTGAAGATTCAAGTATGCTGTCATAAGGTAAGGGATGTCTGGGACTGCTGGAAGCTGGAAAAGGAAGGATTCTCCTCTAGAAGCTTCAGAGAGAGCTTGGCTCAGCCAACTGCCTGAGTTTGAACTTCTAGCCTCCAGAACTGTGAGACAATAAATTTCTATTGTGATAAACCGCCCAGTTTGCAGCATGTTGTTATGGCTGTCCTAGGAAACGAAAACAGAAATTTGCCATCTACTTACTAGGGGTTTCAAGTTATTTAAATTATCTTACAGCAATGTGGTGGTTATATCAGCACTAAATTAAATCTCAGTTCTAGAGTGCTATCTTCTAATGTGATGATGGAGTCAACTTGCTAGTATTTCATCAAAGTTTTCCACATCTTCCTGAAACATGTTCTATTTTCCCAGAATACGATACAACTAATAGAGACATTAAAATGTATTAATATAGAATTTTACATAGCAGTCTCTTTTAATTTATACATTTCTGAAGGCTGTGGCCTTTTTCATTCATAATGATGTATCATTTTATATTTTGTTTTATTTTAATTTTTATAGTATTTCTTTTAAAAATATATTTAATTGTAGTAAAAACACACAATATAAAATCTACCATCATTAATCATTAACCAGTACACAGTTCAGTAGTGGCATATATTTCCATAGTATTCTTAATATTTGGTTATTTAATTGAACTTTTCAAAAGTCTTGAGTATAGTTTTACATAGTACCTTGCTTTAAAATTTTTTGGTCATTTATTTTTATTGAGGCAAAATTTACTTAAAAATTTTCATTGAGGGGCGCCTGAGGGGCTCAGTCGGTTAAGTGTCCGACTTTTAGTTTCAGGTCAGGTCATGATCTCATGGTTTCGTGAGTTCAAGCCCCACGTCCAGCTCTGTGCTGGCAGCATGGAGCCTACTTGGGATTCTCTCTTTCTCCCTCAGTTTGCCCCTACCCTGCTCACACTGTCTCTGTCTCTCTCGAAATAAATAAATAAACTTTTAAAAAAAAGTTTTCATTGAAATATACTGACTTTAGTTAAATATATGTCTACTTCATTCCAGAATTTGGAATTTTTATGATTTTTTTCTTTAGAAATTCACTTGCATACGTGTATAAATGTTGTAGGCTTTGTGAGCATTTCCTAAATATTTTATTGTCACTGGTATTTATATCCCTCTATTAATAATCCCAAAAATACTGCAGAATGGAGGATTTCTCTATATTTCATAATTTGTTTCATTCATTTATCACAAGACTTTTAACAAATTATGATGAATATGAATTTTCAAACATTAGGTATATAATTTAGCTTTCTAGAAAGTCCTACTTAATTTTGAAATGTATTGACTCATTTGAAAATTATGAAAAAAATATGTCCAGAACTAAAGAGAAAATGACTGAATTTGATAAAAAAAAAAAAAACTATCTAGAGTTTTAAGACCTTAGATGAGATGGCATTGATTGATAGAACTCTTACTTGTTTAGGTTATTTTATCCAGAAAAATGTAACAGCTCTCATCTCTGCTCCTGTGGTATTTTTTGATAGTATTTTTTAAATTGCTTTTGAAAAATAAATTAAATATATTTATGTAATATACTCTGCTTCTAAACCAATAGGACAAGTTTAAGAATGACAATGCACAGACTTTTGCTGTAACAATAATCACAGACATGAATATACAAATGATTCACTTAAGCAATGTTATAAATAATCTAAAATTCAATGACACTAAGAGCTATTCCCTCCTGTCTTTGCCTAAAATAAAGTTTCTTTTTTCATTTTTAACAAATGTATTGACAAATAGAGGATATACAATAAATAGGACATGACTTGTACAGTTTGATAAGCTGTGACATATGTACACAAATATAAACCTATCAAGATAATAAACACAAGGTAATAAACATTACCCCAAGAGTTTATTTAGTCCCCTTGATAATCCCTCCCTCATGCACCTCCCTGAGTCTCCTCACTCCAGGAATATATCAAATGGCTTCTTGTCACTTGAGAATAGCTTAGTTTTCTAAAATTCTATCTAAATGGAATCATAGTATATAAGCTTTATGGTTTAGTTTCTTTCACCTACCATGATTATTTTAAGATTCATCCAAGATGTTATATGTTTCAGTTGTTTGTTCCTTCTTATTTCTGAGTAGTATTTCATTTCATAGATATACCACAAAGTTTTACTATTCCTCTTTTAATGATCATTTGGGTTATTCCCTGTTTTTCTGGCTAGTACAAGTTAATCTACATTTATTTATGAACATTCATTTATGGATAAAGCTTTCATTTCTCTTGAGTAAATACCTCATAGTGAGATAGGTATTAAAATGGTAGGAACTGCCAATTTTTTTCAAAGTGTTTGTAAATTTTACTCTTCTACCACCAGAGTATGAGAGTTCTAGTTGTCCCACACCTGTGCCAGAAGTTGGTATAGTGGATCTTCTAATTTTAAATTGTCTAATGGTTGTATAGATGTATGACAATGTGGCTTTATTTGCATTCTCCAAACATCCAATGATATCCATCTTCTCTCCATTTGCTTCTTTGCTATTGTTGTACCATCCATAGTAAATTTTTTTGTTTCAATCTTTGTCAATTCTTTATTGAATTTTTAAAAAGTGTTATTATTAGGTGTGAGAGTTCTTTACATATTATGGGTACAAGCCCTTTAACATATATGATATTTACCAATTTTTTTTCAACCCATGGTTTGTTTTTTATGTTCATAACCATGTCTTTCAAACAGAAGTTCTTAATTTTGTTATAGTTTATTATTTTTTCCTTATATAGGTCATGGTTTTGGTGTTTTGTATAAGAAATCTTTGCCTAACACAGAGTCACAAATATCCTTTCCTAGGTATTCTCTACAAGTTTTATTTTAGGTTTTTACATTTAGGCCCATGATTCATTTGACTAATTTTGGCATATGATGTATGCATTGAAGTTCCATATGAAGTTCCATTCATTTGACTTAATTTTGGCATACGATGTATGCATTGAAATAGGTCTACACCACCTTTGCTTATAATATGATTGGCCTAGTATATATTTTGTTCGAAAAAATTATCCTTTACTCATTTAATTGCATATGCACCGTTGTTGAAGATCAACTGACTGTGTGTGTGTGTGTGTGTGTGTGTGTGTGCACGCGCGCATGCATGTGCATGTGTGTCTGTCTGTCTGGACTTTCTATTCTGTTCTGTTTCTGTTGGTGTATTTGTATATCTTGATGCTAATAACACATTCTTCTGATTACTGTATCTTTGTAATAAATCTTGAAGTCAGATAATAAAACTCCTCCAACTTTGTCTTCTATTGTTCTGCCTAATGTGACTTTTGCATTTTCATATGAAACTGAGGATCAGCTTGGCAATTTCTACAAAAAAATTTAAAAAGGCCTGATTTTTATTATAATTATTGATCAGTTTGTACAGAATTAAGATATTAACAATATTGATACTTTTGATCCATAAGTATGGTATATATATCTCCATTTAATAAGCAATTCTTTAATTTCTCTTAGGAATGAATGTTTTATAATTTTCAATGTCTCAGTCTTACAACTCACTCATTAGATTTACTATTTCATATTTTTGCACTACTTAATATATTTATTTTTCAATTTCTTACTGTCTTCCTAGATGTAAAAATAAAATTGAATTTCTGTATCATGCAAGCTTGCTAAACTCACTAATTAGTTTTAGTAGATTTTTTGAAATTAGATACTTTTTATGTAAGTGATTTGATTATACAATCTGGAAATAACAACTGTTTTTATTCTTTATTTCCAAAGTAGATACTTTTTATTTATTTTTCTTTCCTACTTATATCCATTCAAAACTCCAGTAAAGTGGGAAATAGAAGTAGTAAAAGTTGATATCTTTGACTTTTTATTAATTGGAAAGCATTCAGCTTTTATCTTTAATTGTATCATTAGCCGAAGTTTCCATAAATTCCTTTAATTAATAGCAGGAAACATCCTTCTATTCCCACCTTGTAAAAAGTCTTTATCATGAATGGCTTTTTTTGGTCATATGTCTTTTCTACATCTGCTGAAGTTGTTATGCATTTATATTTCTTTCTGTGTATGGAAAATTACATTTTTTGATTTTTAAATATTAAAGCAACCTTGATTCCTGGCATAAACCCAATGTGGTCATGATTAATGATTCTTTTATATATGTTGGATTCAATTTACTAAATTTAAAAAAATTAGTTTGGCAACAATGTTTAAAAGACATATTGTGCTGCAGTTTTCTTTTAACGATTTTTTTCTGGTTTCAGTAGTAGAGCAATGCAGACCTCATAAGATGAATTTGAAAATATACTCTCCTCTTCAATTTCCTGAGTTTGTGTAGCATTAGCATAATTTCTTCCATGAAAGTTTACTAGGATTCACATGGGAAAACACATGGGCGTGAATTTCTCTTTGTGGAAAGGTTTCTAGCTAAATTTTATTATACTACTTATTTATTCACATTTTTGACAACGTTTTCATAATTTATTACTGTTTCCTGAGTAAACTGGGCAGTTTGCATCTTTTATAGAATGCATCTAATAAATTGTCAAATTTGTTGACATAAAGGTTTTAAAAGCATTGCCTTATTATTTTCTTAATATTGGTGAATCTCTAGTGATATCTTGTCTCTCATTTCTGATATTGGTGATTCGTATTTTCTCCTTTTACCTACAGCAGTATAATTACATTGTAATGAGAGGACATAGTTGTATGATTTAAATTCTTTTACATATATTGAGACTTGTTTATGGCTCAGAATATGATTTTCTTGGTAAATAATCCATGTACATTTGATAAGTGTATGTATGCTAGTGGTGTTGATAGTAATGTTTTGTACATGTGAATTAGAGTTTAACAGAACTTATGCTTACTAATTTTCTGTCTACTTGCATTATCAGTTATTGACAGGGGTTGCTGAAATCTTCAATTATAATAGTCAATTTACATTTTCTTTCAGTTTTAACTAGCCATCTTGTTTTCCCCAGTCTTCCAGATCTTTCTCTATCAGTTCCTCTCTTTTTACAGCATCTCATAATTCTTTATCAATTTTCTTTGAGTTATTACTTTGGCTTATACTTGTAATTAGTGAAGAAGGTCAGGGAGAAATAGGTCTATGCCACCTTTTTGACTGGAATTCAGAATCAATTTTTAAAGTGAGTTCAGGTTAAGCAGACCACAAAAGTACATTTCTTACAGAATGATATTTGAGGAATGATTATTCCCATTACTCCCTGCAGTAATGAAGCAGAACAGAACAATATATTTCAGGAGTCAGATACACAAGAGAAAGTTAAAAAGAAATAATGAAAACAGACATTTGTGCAAACAGAAAAGTGTGAGGTAGCAATGTGCATCAGAAAGGTGATTTACTTAAAATGATCTTTGTGATAGAACTTGGGAACTCCCCAACATACTCCATGAAGGAAGCATTCTACTTAGATGAATTTCTTGGCTTTAGTACAATTTTCTCAATGCTTGGGAGGACAACACAACTCAGAGCTAGGACAGATAAATTTTAAAGTATGAATGTTCATTTGGTGCATGAAGGGAGTTTGCCAGAATCATCTGATCAATGGAAGTGGGAAAGTAAAACAAAATTTGTTCTTGTTTCTGTTTTGTTTATGCTTTTACACCACTTTGGTCAGTGTTACAGAAAAGTGAGTTCTTCTCTTTGTCAAAATAAGGCTAACTTATACTCCCAGAATATCTTCATATATTGGCATTTCTTCCCCCTGAACTCTGGGCTCCTTCTCTTGGGAAGAGTAGTTCAAACTCTAAGAAATCCCAGGCTAAAGCACCATTAACTGCTGGTCATGATCAGTTCTTTGCTATTTGGTAGGAAAAGTGACCACACAGTTAATCCTCTCAAGCATGTTTTATTTATTCACATTTAACAAAAAATAGAACTGTTGTTAGCACTGTAGTTTGGGTAAGTAGAAGTAATAGAATGTTCAGGTATATTTCTGCTTTGCAGTTGTAAATAAATTAGTAAAACAAAATAGCAACGAAGCTGATTACACATGATCTTAAACCAATGGAAAATTGTGTATTAAAATCAATATTTCAAAATTGCGGGGCACCTGGATGGCTCAGTTGGTTAAGCATCCGACTCTTGATTTCAGCTAAGGTCACGATCTCATGCTTTGAGTCTGAGCCCAGTGTTGGACTCCGCACTGGCTGTGAGGAGCCTGCTTGGGATTCTCTCTTTCCCTGTCTCTCTACCCCTTCCTCTCTCTCTCTCATTCTCTCTTCCTCAAAAATAAATAAATAAATTTTTAAAAATGCCACAAAGTAGAAATAATGACCACTGGGATATCACAAAGTTAATATTTAGTTGTTGAAGGCCAGATGCAGATACAAATCAAGAGAAATCAGAACACTGTAGTTGAGCTTAGATAAACTAAGTAACTCAATGATGAGCTCCCTTCTTTGGAATGTTTCCAAGTATACTCCAAAGTACCTCTTATTCAAATGTAGTATGTTATGTGACAAGACATCTATTCAAAGCTGGCATCAGAGGAAGTGATGTATGAGTAAGTATGCTAATTCATAAGCCACCCTCCCTGTTCTTGATGTGAAAGTGGACATTTGGCTCAGTGAGTAGGTTTTTTTGTTTTGTTTTGTTTTAACAGTTAACTTTCTGAATTAGAATGAACAGCAAGAGGAAAAAGCAAGAATGTTCTTATCTTTCTACATATTAGTTTTCAGTTGTGAAGTTTTTTTTTTATTTCAAGAGTCATAGCAATTCACATCAAACAATGAATGAGGTGTCAGCATAGGCGGTTATTGTGATTAAACAGAAATGTGCTGCAAAGCCCATTTGAGTAGTGCAAAATATTAAGACTTTTGCTGCAATAGTCAATGCAGTCCTGAATGCCTTGACTTTTAGTAGTCCATTATGACTATATCTATCATGTGATGCACTGTTCAGTAAGCTATTGTTTCCAATTGAAAAATGAAAAAGTTGGATCACCCATAAGCTCTCTGTGTGTGTGCGTATACTTGAGTATTATTTTTAAACACAGACATAATTAAAATTACATTATATATAATTTTATTATTCATAAGTGTAGAAGACATATCCTAAGGTGATCCACAGTAATTTCTACCTCCTGATTCTGTGTAATCATCTCCCTATGTGTGTGGGAACTTCGATTTGTTCCCAATTATAAAATAGAAGCAGAGATGATGGAATGTCACCCCTATCATTGTATTACTATATATGTAATCCGTCTTCCTAGCCAACTCATGTTCTCTCTTTTTTTGCTCTGCTGGTTTTAAAAAAGCAAGATCTCATGAAGGAGGTAGCACCCACGCTTAGATGCCCATGTGACAACAAAACTTAAGGAATCTCTAGGTCTTAAGGGTGACTTCCAGAACAAAACTGAGACCCTTAGTCCTGCAACCATAAGGAAAGGCATCCGGTCAACAACTAGGGAGCTAGAAAACATCTTTGCTCAGTTGAGCCTCTGATGACACTGCAAACCCAGATGCCAATTGAATTGCTACAATTCTCCACTATTTGATTATTTTTTGATTTCCTATTTTGTCAACATGTTAATCACAATATTTAAAAGTTATTTTAGGCTAAATCTCATGTCTGGGTTGCTTATAGTCCTTGTATTGAATGCTTTCTTGGATTTTGTGCCAGATGATCCTACATCTTTGAATGTGTGCTAAACTTTTAAAAATGTAGAATATGTTTATAAAACGAATATTGTAGAGGATCCAGATGATGTTATCCTCTACTAGAAAGAGTTCAGCACTTTTTCTAGCAGGCAGAGAGATGGGAACCTGGTTACTTTAATCCCAACATGGACTGATCTGAGTCAAGCCTCAGTTAGAATATTAGTAAGTTCACTCTACTTTCTGTTAGATTCTGCTCCTAGGATGCAGCCCTCTAGGGCTGTGTAAAGAACCACAGCCCTTGTGGTCACCAGGAATCCTTTCCCTATGAAGACTTTAGCATCATTATCTTCTCTGCCTTCTGAGAATACTATTCTGCTTTGGAATGCTTTCTGCTGTATTTTAGACACTTGGTTCATTTAGCTTCAAAATTAAAATATATACAGATGAAAAAACGGGCACAGATTTGAGGTCTCTTAAGTTTCCAACCCTTCTTAGGGAATATTAAAGCTCTGCTGGTTTCCTTGTCATTCCAGGAATGGCCTTTGTTTCAATAAATTCTGGATCTGAGAATCCCAGGTTCTCAGCATTGTGTCCTATGCCCAGAAATGGAAACTTCTAAGGAAAAGTGTCTACACTGTGGCAGCTTAACTCTTCATATTCTTTCCTCTGCAGACTCTTGGTCCATTCTTTCTTTATGTTTTAGAATCCCTCTTATGCCTTTAAACAGATAAATAGTATTTTCCCATTTTTTCCAGTTATTTTAAGTGGATGCATTGGTCTGATGCAAGCCACTCCAACCTGCCTAAAAGTAAAAGCACTTTCAAATTTATTTTCATTTCCTAATATCCATAGACAAGAGAGAGACAGAGACAGATTTTTCTTGAAGATAGGAAATAATGAGATTATTTTTAAAATGTTTTTGTGCTGCTATTTATTATTTACTTGCAAATTCAACAAATTTATAACATGCTTATAAATCATTTCTCAAAACACTTAAGCATGTTTTCGACTTCTTTTAGTTGCATTTATATTCATAAGAAAGTTTTACACTACCTGGCACCTTATAGATTTTTGGTACTTTCTCACTAAATCACTTAAGAGGTATTTTGCTATATTGTTTGTTTTAATTTTTCTCAATATTTTCTTGTGATTTGGGTGTTTCTTATACTTTTTTATTCTACTAGTAATTATATATTTGAAAGTATATGTTTTTCTCTGGTGCCTAAATTAAAATACTGATATTAGTTTGTTACTTTTTGCTTTTGTTGGAGAACCCTACAACATTAGGTGCAGAATATCATAATCAATTTGTTTTTTAAAAAATTTATAGTTTACTTTAAATAAGTTATGTTTCTTAACACATGCTGTATTTATGATCACATTACAGATAGTAACTTAAATATTAACTCTTAAGTGTTACTGTTTTTTTTAATGTTCCCCACCCTTCAAACTTCACATTTATCACTCCTGAGTTCTTTGTGTGATTCCTTTCTCAAAATGCTAGAATACTTATTTGACAAATTTATTTATCAGAAATGTACTGCTTTTCTGCTCCTTGTATTAACTCTTTCACTCACCATCTTGATTCCCTGCACACTTGAAAGGTATATTACTTTCCCTAAAAACAATAATAGTGGTATGAAACAGTGGTGGTTTCTAATGTTAAATTTCTACATATAAGGGAATTCATTAGATATCATAGGGAATTTGAGATTAGTAAAATTTCCTGGGAGTTTCACTTGTATCCCCTAACTGGTATTTAAAAAAGAAAAAAAAGGAATTGTCATGGATTATTTATTCTTGTATTTTTGTTTAAAAGGAGAAATTTTAGATATGTGGGAGGGAGGTGCGGACATATTATTTTTAGTGTGCGGGGGAGGAAAGTTGCATATTATTTTCCACTGGGATCCTTAAAGTAAGTAGTTTCTCTTTAATTCTGAAAAAAAAAAGGAATATATTTGTTTTTAAAACATGTTGGTTGATAATTTGTGGTACATTTTGAGTTTTTTTATATTGGAGAAATTTTCTTCTATAGCTTCTTAATATGCTTTTTATGCTTATATATTTTCTTGTCATTTAAGTATTTGTATAAGTAACTGAGATTTCTCCACTCTCTTCATATATTTTATATTTTTGCACATCTTTTTCAACTCTCCATGCTTTGGAGAACTAAACACTAAACATTTATTAAGCACATTTAATATATTGTTGCTTTCTTTTGTATGGCATCCACCTGATTTATTCAACATTACTTATTGTAATAGATTCTCTTAAGGAGTATGTGATCTTTCTTCACAAAGAGCCATTCCCCAAGTTTGAAATCTTTAGTAATACACTTTGACTATCACTTCATGCTATGGAAGTGGAGTATAGAGAATGGGATGGCGTCAGCAGGCAGCTGCAGAGTGCGCAAGCAATGGTGCAGATACTGATGACATTTGCTTTACCTGCCATCAAATGTCCTCATTTCAGCATTGGCCTAATCCTCTGTGTCCCAGAGCCTATGGTTTTGGTGGGGATACTGGTGGAGGGGGTCGTTCTTTTTGGGAGAAATCTCATCTTCTCAATTCCCAGGCAAATATACCTTTAGCAAGTGATTGTACTAGTACTTCACGCAAAGTTCCATTTGAACTGAGTACGAATGTCTCAAAGTTTCTGGCAACTCAGTAATTCTTCAGTTTCCACTCTAGATTTGGCTTGAAGTAGCAAATGGAATCAAATGTGTAGGTTCAAATTGTATGCCTTGAAAATAACTAGACATTAATAAATCTTCCTGAATAGAGGTGGTTTTGTCTGTCTGTTTTGCTTAGATTTGATGTTGAAGGATATACCATCATCTTATACTAATACAAAGATGAATGGCCATGCCCTTTCCACTTACATTTAGGAAAAATCGGAAAATAAACAGATGGCTTTCAAAGGAATAAACAGAAGGAGTAGTAGTTTTTCTAACAAGGATGAATGGCCTAAGTATTATGATGTATAGAATTTAATTGATCAATTAATTCCACCAATATTTATTACATAAACTAGGTATAGAGCAACAGTGTAAAGTGCTGAAAATGTAGACATAATACTATCTTCATAAGCAACGTTGGCACCGTCCTTAAGCATGTGTAATACTGTTCATTGCCATTTAACTGACCCCTTTATGTATTTTAAGACTTAAGATTTTGCTATCTGGAAATTATATTACTAATATTTTGTTTAATGTTATTTATCATTTTCATAGTTTCATTTCTTTAAGGAATAAGATGGTTTTAGTACTAACCAATTAACACTCCAATGGCATTCTGTGTGACTCTTACTTTGAACACTACTTGCTTGTATTATGTTACAGTTATGATGGCATGTTTAAATAGCTACCTATATAACAAAATTGATATATAGATCAATTCATTGGAATATTTATTTTTAAAAAATGTGTATCATGGATATTGATTTGAACCATAGGTCCTATATTTTGAAGACATTTTAGATTCAATATCCATATGATTTGACATGGCTTTTTAATAGACCCGGCTCAAGGATCATTTGTAAAGCTCCTATACTCCAGGCACTGTCAAACTTCTGAGAATACAGTTGTGGAAACCAAGTGTCTTCAACATATTGAGAGTAGACAGATAATAAGAAAGCAAATACATGAAGTAAAGTCAGATGGAAATACATATCACAAACAAAACATGACAATATGGTGGAAAGTAACGTGGGATGGGGTGAGGTTACTTTAGATGGGCAGTTACGAAAGGATCTTCTGAAAAGATAACATTGATAAGAGAACAGAATAATAGAAACTATCCATTAAAGAATCTGGGCAAAAAACTTCCAGACAAAAGGAATAATATTTGAAAACATTCTTAATTGGGAGTACCTCAGCAGATTTAGGGTTCATAGAGGAGGACACTGTGAAACATGGTGTGCAAGGGGAGGGAGACATGAGGTGAGAGTGGAGAGCCAGACTAGAAAGCTAGGTAGGAGATACATATGTTTATGTCATGATAAACAATTTGAATTTAATTCTAAGTGTTATGACAAGTCATTGAAAGTTATGTTGGGTAGTAAGATGATCTGATTTATATTACTAAAGATCAGCTGCAGGAGAAGGAGGTATAGAGAAGAGTTAATATAGAGAGACAGGAGATGCTCCTGCAGAAGTACAGATGACAGATAATACTGGTTTATTTTCACATTATTTCAGTGGGGATAGAGAAAGGAAGAGAGGAAGCAATGGAATACACTTTGGTGTTGAATCAAATGACTTGCTGAGGAACTGGATTTAGAAAGTGAGAGTAAAAAGAGAAAAACAAAGATAATCACTAGGGCTTTAACTTGAACATCTAATTCTAATTGTGAAAGAGACTGAAAAGGAAGCATGAAGTGTTGGAAAGTGATGAAAGACTTAATTTTGCAGCCATTAACTTTAATATGATGGTTATACAGTGCAGTTGTCAGGGGGTGATTGGATCACAGGACTGGAGTCATGGCACAAATCAGTATGAATTCATGGCACTGGTTGAGATTCTCAAGGGACACTGTATAACAGGAAAAAAAAAGGGTCTAGATAGAATTCTTTAATTTGAAATATTATATTAAGAGTTGTACAGGCAATGAGTTCTGGGTATTATCTGAAATTAATCAAATTGCTATCGATCTAATATATTGTGATCCTGTTTCCTGCACAATACTATTAAAATATATGGAAAGAGTATTATGTTCCCAGTGCCATTCCAAATGGTTTATTTGTCTGAACTAAGCAAAGTTCTGTGGTATGTTCTAAAATTAGCCCCATTTAAAGGATGGAATAACCCAGGCTAAAGATAAATAACTCTTAAATATGCTCAGGTAGTAGGTGGTAGGACCAGGACTAGAATCCAGGCAGTTTGACACCAGCATTCACTATCTTATATTACTTCAAAAGTCGTTATGTTTGCTTAGTACATATATTGGGCTTTTCCTTCCAGAGGCGTAACAGTACATTTCTTGGAGACACTAGGATTTATGATGAATTGGTTACAAATCTTGCCCCAATTTTCTACCTATATCCATGTCTATTGAAATGTGATTTTATAGTTTAGTTCCTCACATCAAGAGGTGGTATCTATTTACCCTAACCCCTTGAAACTGTGAATTCCATGCAAAAGATTTTGGCTAGCATGATATAAATAGAATATTGCTTTTGAAACAAGATCACAAATATTAGGTCAGTGTCACTTTGATTAATTTCAGATCCTACTCATAATTCATTGTGTCTAGAGGCTCTTCAAATAGCACTTCAAATTAAAGAAAGGTATATGGGGAAAGATGAAGTTAGAATGAATTAGGATCAGGATATATTTTGAGAATAGTGCTGATAGTATTTGTTGTTCATGTGAAGATTTTTTGGATTAACAAACATAGAAAACTATAGAAGAATAAACAGACTTGAAAGGTATGAATCTGTGAACATAGGTTCTACTTTGGGTTTATTCTGGTATATAGAATCAATTTTTCTAAAAGATGTTTGATTATATGAGCCTGAAAATTAATAGAGAAGCCATAGCTAGAGAAAAATATTTAGGAGCCATCTTACTTAGGTGGATGTGTAGAAAGAATGGCCAGAAAGTCAGGGTAACGAAACATCCTAATTTTTAATGTCATTACTTGAGGAAAAAATAACTTACTACTGATAGTAAAACTGAATGATTCAAATAGTGAGAAAAAATGAATAAGATGCATCATGTCAGAGAGAAACTCTCATTGAGACAGGGTTTGACAGTGCACCTGGATGGCTCAGTCAATTAAGTGTTGGACTTTGGTCATGATCTTGCAGTTCGTGAGTTCTAGCCCTGCATCTAGCTCTCTGCTGTCAGCATGAAGCTCACTTCAGATCCCCTGTCTCCCTCTCTCTGCCCCTCCCCTGCTCGCACTCTCCCCTCATCCCCCACCTTAAAAATAATAAACATTTTTTTAAAAATGACAGGGTTTGGTAATTAAGACATGGTGTTGGTTCTTGTTAGAAATGTTTCAGTGCAGGAAGAGGGAGAAATTTTGGATTGTGTGGTAGAGATGGATTAAGGAATGGTTTAGAAATGAAGACATGGAGATGGAAAAATGTAAAAATAATGAAAATGAAAAATTTGAAATGATGTATATACATGTATATGATTTATGACACATATTAAATAATCTCAAATTCTACATTTTCCTTATTTTTAAACTTGGTTTTTTATTTTATTTTTTTTTATTTTTAAGTTTATTTATTTTTGAAAGAGAGAGAGAGGGAAATCACAAGTGGGGAAGGGCAGAGAGAGAAGGATAGAGGGAGAATGCCAAGCAGGCTTCACGCTGCCAGTGCAGAGCTGAATGCGGGGCTTGATTTCAGGAAGCGTGAGATCATGACCTGAGCCTAAACCAAGAGTCAGATGCTTAATCAACTGAGCCACCCAGGAGCCCCACATTTTCCTTCTTTTATATTTATTGGGTATGTGTGTGCACTACTTTGTTTCCAAGAAGTGGACTGAAAGAAGAAATAGGGAAGCTGGAAGGGAATGTAGTATTCCAATAACTTTTTTTTTCCAAATGGAGATGTCATGGATACATTTATAGACTGACTTAAAAGCAATGTCAGTAAGGACAAAGTGTTAAAAATAAAAAAAGAGAGAGATGTAACTGATAGACCAAATACTTGAAGAAAATGGGGGTGGGTGGGAAAATCACAGATTGAAAAAAGTGTTAGCTGCAGTCAATATTCAATATGTGCCAACTAATATGCAAGGAATTTCCTATTTGATACTTATAAAATTATGATACTATCTTTGGATGTACAAATTAAAAAAATAATTAATGGTTAAATAATGCATTGAAGGTCAGAGAGCTCTGAATGATAGAGCTTAAAAACATAATCCTTTTTTCGATCTCTTCTCTTTTGTCAATTAAGTAATTTTTAATCAAATTCAGATATCTGGTAGAAAGTCAACTGTTATTGAAATAATTTCTAATTTACCTTGGTCCCTCTATAATTGCTTACTTCCCAGTAGCCTAAGAATATAAAATTGCAAAAGAATAAAAAGTACATCATTCCAAATGCCGTAGAAGTATTGTCTTAAAATAGCTTTTTCTACTTCCTTCTGTTTGGCTCCTGGATTCTATTTTACTAAGTTTACTGACTTGTCCAAGGAAAGGAGAGACTTGAGGAAAGTAATATGAAGGAAAAAAGATAAAACTACAAAAAGCAAAAGAAGGAGGGCTCATTTTTGAGGGAAAAGTTTTTAAGTGTTAAAATTTAAAAAAGAAAAGAAAAGTTAAGATATTATATGTATTTCAGGAAGTGGGTAAAAACTGGTCCATGCATTAAACACAATTAAAGCATTTTAAAGAAAGTTCTGTCTTTGCTAGATAGGAAAATAACAAAACTGCTTTATAGGAATTTCATTGACATTATTAGTAATCAAGTCTTAGATCTATTAGTATAATATTCTTATATTCCTATCAAGTTTGGCCCTTATGAATACAATCCCTGTTGATCACTGTGGGCTTTATAATGGACAGTGGGTTTCTCATACTTAGGGACTGTTTGCATCCTTAAAAGAGAAAATGCTCCTATCTCAAAGGACTGTAAACCACAACAAAAGAAATGAAAAGCTGACAGTTTTCTTTTCCCAAAGCCCTTACCAACTACAAAGACATCTTATAATGAAGTGTTATGTGGAGCTCTTTCTAGAGGTAGGAAAAAACTAAAATGTACTTACTAAAAGTTATAGCTTCATGGATGTAAATGGACCTATATGTTGCTATGGTAGGATGGAAAAAAATAAATGGTAGTGTTGAAGATTCAGAGAATAAAGACAACAAGAAAACCCTGTGAATAATACACCTGTACTTATATTAAAGTAAACAACTTTTAACTGCTACACACTTCATTTAGATTGTTTGTCAAGGTGAATAATTGTAAAAATACCATTTAAATCATTGAGGTGCTAACTCAGGTGCTAACTTTCCATGAAGTTTTTGCTATATACTTGGGTTAAAAAAGTGGCAAATTATAAAATCACTTCTAGGTACATACATGGCAAGAAAGTTTATAGCTACTTTAATAAAGAAAATAAAAATAAATCCTTTTGATTATATGTGTCTTTTTGAGATAATGTGGACTGCGTTATAAGTTAATAGTCATCAATACCACATAATGCAATAGTACTGACATTGTTGGGCACCTGGGTGGCTCAGTTGGTTAAGCATATGACTCTTGATTTCAGCTCAGGTCATGATTTCATGGTTCATGAGATTAAGCCCAATATTGGGCTCTGAACTGACAGCACAGAGCCTGCTTGGGATATTCTCTCTCTCTCTTTCTCTCAAAATAAATAAATAACACTTTAAAAAAAAGTAGTACTGACATTCCTGAAATATCATTTTAATGATTTAATATGTGGCTTAGAAAGCAGTAGCCTAGTATTGAGCAAAATATTTGGACATACCATAACACAGAAAAGAGCTATAATTTTCTAAACATGATAGATCCTAGTGTTAACAAAAGGTCTCAATTGTTAGAAATCAATGAACATTTACTATGAACAAAAATCACTAGGTTGGTATTTTGTATTCTTTGGGTAAATACCTAGTAGTGCAATTTCTGGGTTGTAGGATAGTTCTATTTTTAACTTTTTGAGGAAGCTCCTTCCTTTTTTCAGAGTGGCTACACCAATTTCCATTCCCACCAACAGTGCAAGAGAGTTCCCTCTTCGACACATCCTTGCCAACTCCTGTTGTCTTTTGTGCAGTTGATTTTAGCCATTCTGACAGGTATGAGGTGATAGCTCATTGTTGATTTGTATTTCCCTGATGATGAGTAATGTTGCATGTCTTTTCATGTGCCTGTTGGCCATCTGTACTTCTTTGGAAAAATGTCTGTTCTAGTCTTCTGCCCATTTCTTAATTAGATTATTTGTTTTTGGATGTTGGGTTTTGTAAGTTCTTTATATATTTTGGATACTAACACTTTATCAGTTACATCATTTGCAAATATCTTCTACCACTCCAGAGACTGCCTTTTAGTTTTATAGACTGTTTCCCTCACTGTGCATAAGTATTATCTACAATAGCCAAATTATGGAAACAGCCCAAGTGTCCATTGATGGATGAATGGATAAAGAAGTGGTATACACACACACACACACACACATACACATATAGACTGTTTCCCTCACTGTGCATAAGTATTATCTACAATAGCCAAATTATGGAAACAGCCCAAGTGTCCATTGATGGATGAATGGATAAAGAAGTGGTATACACACATACACACACACACACACACACACACACACACACACGTACACACACTGGAATATTACTCAACCATAAAAAGAATGAAATCTTGCCATGTGCAACACCATAGATGGAACTAGATTATATTATGCTAAGTGAAATAAAGCAGTCAGAGAAAGACAAGTACCATATGATTTCACTTACATGTGGAATTTAAGAAACAAAACAAATGAGCAAAGGGGGAAAAAAAGAGAGCGAGGCAAACCAAGAACAAGACTCTTAACTACAAAGAATAAACTGATGGTTACCAGAAGGGAGGTGGGTACGGAGATGGATTAATAGGTGATGGGGATTAAGGAGGGCACTTGTGATCAGCACTGGGTGATGTATGGAAGTGTTGAATCACTATACTCTACACCTGAAACTAATATTACACTGTATGTTAACTAACTGGAATTTAAATAAAAACTTTAAAAAAATCATTGCGGGGGCAGGGGGACTTGGGTGGCTCAGTCAGTTAAGCATCCGACTGCAGCTCAGGTCATGATCTCGAAGTTTGTGAGTTCAAGCCCCACGTCGGGCTCTGTGCTGACAGTTCAGAGCCTGGAGCCTGCTTCAGATTCTGTGTCTCCCAATCTTTCAGCCCCTCCCATGCTCATGCTCTGTCTCTGTCTCTCAATAATAAATAAACATTAAAAAAAATTAAAAAAACATTGGGATCCTCAAAATATGATAGCCAATGGCCTAGTGTATGTAACTAATTTTTTTTAATGAATTGAATTAAAAGAACTTCTAGCTTTATGTGTTAGTTATGATTCCAAATAATCAATAATCCTTGGTGTCTGGCTGGAACTTTAGGAACAAGACTTGGGCATAGGAATGGATAGACCTGTAGAGTTCAGAACACAGAATAGCTCTTCAGTGTTGCTCCAACAGGAGGTAATATATTTGGTCATAATTAAGCACTGACTAATCAGATGCTCCTCTCTCCCTTACTGAATCTCTTAGTCTATCAGAACCATCCTCACTGATTGAATATTTATTTGTGAAAATAACATCGACAAACCATATGTTATTTTATCAGTCACAGGTAAAGTGAATTCCCAAAATGATATCATTTTATATGAATGTACTTGAAGTTGCCTAAAGTTGAGAGCCTAATGCAATGTAAATTCTATTCTTGCTAGTTTCCCAGTAGTTGCATATTTCTTTAAAATGTTAAAAAAAAAAAAAAAGAAATGAGTCTGGTTTCAGAAGGAGCAACAATGTCAACTGCTTTCCAAATCAATGCACTTCTTCCAGTCATTTTAATTGAGCACCAACTCATCTAACAATGCCAAGCTGCCACTAAAATGATGAAATCAATTACTAATCACTCATAAAGTGTTTACGGTTTAAATGGATCTGCAATTATTTTCAACATTTTGGCAATACACATAACATGCACATACAGGCTTACACAAAATAATTAACTTCACTATAAAATCCTTAATATTAAAGGTTTCTTTCTTACAGTTTGTAGATCTTCTCATTCTCCAAAATTTTTCAAAAAAAAAGCTTTATTGTTTATAAAATTTTAAAAACTGAGAAATAAAATATAGAAGCTATTAAAAGGTATATGTTCATGCAAGGCACTACGTTTTGGTGTGATTTCCTGATAAATAATGGGAATTCATAGGTTTATTTAGTTTACACAGTGTTGCCATTGTACAGAAATTCTTTAGTAAAGATATTTTTATGGTAAAAGAAGTTGACCTTAACTATTTTCACTTGTATAAGTAATGTTTATCCAGAAACATCTGTCAAATAAAAACAAATCTAGACTTAGTGGAGACTTTATTCAAAAGGATAACTGCAAGGAAGAAGAGGGACTTTTGTAATAGGAGGAATCCTGTGACCATAAATGCTGCAAGCCTCTGAAGTTAGAGGTTTTTTTCATTTGTTTGTTTGTTTTAATTTACCAGAGAGGATTAAACAAAGCTAGAAAGAAACAGGTGTGAAGAATAAAACAATGGAGTGAATGGATAGCCAGTTAGAGAATTTTTACCCAGAGACCAGCCTATTCTTAAGAAGGGCTAAATGCTGGCTTAAATCCAGGAATTTGTGGGAAGAGAAGCATAAACACAACTCAATTAACAAGAGTTTTCTTCCCATTGATCAAGTGGAGACAAGCAATTCAGCTAATCATTCATGAAACAAGGACTGGGAATTTGGAGTCTTTGGCTTGTCATAAGCAATGAAGAAGGGCCATATGTGATTCTTATCTAAGCCATACGGGGAAGGGTAGCTCAGGGCAATAAGCCATTTCACAGAATACAAATGGTAGGAGGCTTTCTTAACCTTTGCTGTCCTCTAGGATCATAGGGCTTGGTTAAAATTCAACATTGTCACATTGTAACATTCTTCAAATGACATTTCTTTTAGTGAAATAAAAGTTGAAGACAATATTCATTTTAATTTTAATAAAATATTTCTGATGAGAAGTAAATGCACTATAACTAAGTACTTTTTAAAACTTAATACAGAGATTTTGGATAATCTAGTGTAATAACTAGTTAACATGCTGCAATGTTCTGAATGTTTATGTCTTCCCAAAAGGAAAAGTTGAAAACCAAATGCCCAAGGTGATGGTATTAGGGGGTGGGGCCTTTGGGAGGTGGCTAGGTTAAGGGGGTGGAACCATCATGAATAGAATTAGTGCCATTATAAAAAGATATCACAGAGACCCATTCTACATGTGAGGACAGAGGAAGGTGATGGTTATGAACCAGCAAGAGAGCCCTCACCAGAATCCAACCATGCTGGTACCTTGATCTCAGACTTCCCAGACTCCAGAACTGTGAGAAAAAAAAAAAACTTTCTGTTGTTTATAAGCTACTAAGTTGGTTATAGCAGCCCAAACAAAGACACATGTTTACCATAATCTCTATCTCAAATATTAAATTAACTCAAATAAGTATTTGGCAAATGCTAAGTTGATTAAATTAATGGTTAAGGTCTCTGAAAAACATTTAAAATGCTGGAGGTCTATGTTTTTGATTGGTAAGAGTTTTATATGTTTTATGACCCATATTTTAATTTTTTTATGTTTATTTATTTGAGAGAGAGAGAGAGAGAGAGAGAGAGAGAGAAACAGAGTATGAGCTGGGGAGGGGCAGAGATAGAAGGAGACACAGAATCCAAAGCAGGCTCCAGGCTCTGAGTTGTTAGCACAGAGCCTGATGTGGTGATCAAACCCATGCATCGTGAGATCATGACCCTAGATGAAGTCGGATGCTCAACTAATGGAGTCACCCAGTCTTCCCTGTATGTCCCATATTAAGATAAATAAGGTTATATTTTACTGAGTATTTAAATGTTTGATATATGCAAGAAAATGTGTTAAGGAAGTGTTCTAAGAGTGATCACTTATGTTTTCTAAGCAGGAAAGTAATACTGTTAAATTGGATTTAAAAAGTAAAAATAACAGTGTGGAGTTTATATCATAATAAAAAGATCTGTGTGACATTGATTCATATAGGGATATGCTCATTTAAAAACAATGGCCAATCAAAACACCTTCCCCCTGAGATAAACAGATCTGATTTTTCTTATATACCTATACACATGTTTAACTGAAATTCCAGATTTCAGTGTCTTACCAAATGGAATTTTTTCTTTGCTAGAAAAATATTAACAACTAACTTTCAAGTTCCTTAAAATAATCATGGCATGGACTCAATTGTGTCCCTAATATTTCCAGGGCCAGGATATTGATAGGCCTTAAATAATTTACTTCATAGTCTTTTATTGAACATGCATATATCATTCATGGGAGATACTGGTGAATGATTTATTGCCTAAAAGATGGCCAAATAAGTTTGGTACAGGGAAGTAATGATAGAAATGTTAATTGGGATAAGATTTTTTTCTGTTCAGAATCAACAAGATACACAACCAGCTGGATGGAATACAGAAAGGATCAATGGAGAAGTGATGTCAGTAATATGGCTAAGATGTCCCTTCCCTCGCTTATCCCCCCTTCAACAACAACTTGGCATCTATCCAAGGATAAAGTGTTTTTGTGGCATTTGTGAGATACATAGAGGAGATTGTGAAACCCCAGGGCAGTCCAAGACCTAGGAAAGCCATTCGGAGAACACTGGCTCGTATCCAGGCAGCTGACACACCAACTGCAGTCTCTGCTACAGACCAAGAAAAAGCTTGATACCCCTGAGGACTCAGAGACAGGTCTGGCTTTGTCCTGTCACCAGCACCATATGCCAAAGGACCTGAGAGCAGTTGTGCTCATTTATGCATCAGTGATGGGCATACAGAATTCAGGCCGTGGACCCTGAAGTGGTCTATAAACCGGCTCCAGCTCCTCTTGGCCACAGTTCCAGAGCCCCTGGAGGTAAGCTCACTAACTTCAGTTATGAAGGTGATAGGCCCCTGACAGGCCCCTGATAGGCCCCTGCAACTGGGCTCCTGTCCCAATTACAGTCCATAAACAGTTTTTCTGGCACAGGGTTCCTGAAGGAGACAGTACTATGACCCTGAAGATCCTGAAAGGGGTCTATATAGGGCTCCAGGTTCCTCACAGCCACAGTTGGCTAGTCTGCCAGCAACCCTAAGGGTCCAGGGTTCCAGTGAAAAGCACTCCTTTCTGCGTTTCCAGAGACCCTGAAAGGTTTCTACACTCAACTCCAGGCTCTTCTCAGCCAGAGCTCATGAAGAGGCCTGTTGGCACAGGGACCCAGCGGGGGATACTCCTGCCTGAGCCCCCAGAGATCCTGAAAGGGCCCTATAATTTGCACAGCCCTCTTCCAGCCACAGGTCACAAACAGGCTTGCTGGCACCGGGACCAGATGGGAGACACTCATGTCTGTGCCCCAGAGAATCCTAAAAAGCTTCTGTACAACAAAAGAAACAATCAATAGCATTAAGAGGCAAACTAGGAGAAAATATTTGCAAACTATGTATCAGATAAGGAGTTAACATCCAAAATACATAAGGAACTCCTACAACTCAATACCAAAAAGAAAAAAAAAAAAATCCAAATAATCCAGTTAAAAATGGGCAAATGACCTGAATAGACATTTTTCCAAAGAAGACAGAAATGGCCAAAAGGTACATGAAAAGACATGCAACATCACTATCAGGGAAATGCAAGTCAAAACCACAATAAGATACCACCTCAGGTCTATTAGAATGGCTATTAACAAAAAGACAAGAGATAACACGTTGGTGAAGATGTAGAGATAAGGAAACACTTGTTCACTGTGGGTGGAGGTGGAAATTGGTACAACCCCTGTGAAAAACTGGAGAATGAAGATTCCTCAAAAAACTAACAGTATAGGTAATATTTGATACAACAACCCCAGTTTATACCTAAAGGAAATTAAATCACTATCTCAAAGAGATATCTGTACCACCATGTTCATTGCAGCATTATTCATGAAGACACGACCTTTGGAAACATCCTAAGTGTCCATGAACAGATGAATGGATAACAAACATGTAATATATCAAAATTTGTACATACAAAGGAATATAACTTAGCTATATTAAAAAAAAAAGATATCCTGCCTTTTGAGACAATATGGCTAGACCTTGAGGGGATTATGCTAAGTGAAATAGTTGAATAGAGAAAGAAAAATATTGTATGATCTACTTATCATGGTGAGCATTGAGTAATGCATAGAACTGTTGAATCACTGTGTTGTATACATGAAACTAGTCTATAAGTATATGTCAACTCTACTTTAATAATAAAAATAAAAATAATCTTTTCAAGTGAAAAAAACCATTGCATGAGTTTACTTATATATGAAATTAAAAAAAAAAATAACTCTAACTCATAGAAACAGAGGAGAGTTAGAGCGGTGTTTATCAGGCCAAGGGGTGGGGGAAATGCGAGATGTTAGTCAAAATGTACAAACTTCTAGTTATCAAATGAGTAAGTTCTGGAAATTGAATACTCATCAAGGTGTCTATACTGTATTGTATACTTGAAAGTTGCTAAAAGAGTAAATCTTACATATTCTTACCACACACACACATACACACACACAAAAGGTAATTATATAAGGTTATGGAAATGTTAACTGATCCTAACGAATACTGTTGTGGTAATAATTTCACAACAGATGCATGTATCAAATCAACACACTGTACACCTTAAACTTACATAACACTATATGTCAATTGTCTCTCAATAATGCTGGGGAGGGGGAATAATAAGAAGAATAAAAAAAGCACTGATATTCAGTCTGAGGGTTTTGGCTTGAACTAGTGGGTGCAGATGTTCCTGAAGATACAAGCATAAAAGGAGCAGGTGTGGTGAGCCTTCTGCAGCAAATGGTGTGGGAGGGAATGGGGATTTTCCTTCAATGACATCTCTATCATCTATTGATTCCTCATTGCCTCTACTTGGCTCTCTCAGGCCAAGAAGATAACAAAGTCAACATCAGGGATCATGAGATGGCAGAGATGCTTGGCATAAACCAAATCAGGCAGAAGCTGCCAGGCTGAAGAAAATTCTGTTCCATTTTTTGAGTTTTCTATTTAGAGAACAATCACTTTTAAGTTGCATTTCCTTTATCCTCCATTTTGATTATCTACTTGTATAACTTCTTTGCTTTTTCCCTTTGCATTAATTGTTAGTATTTAAATTGAAGTCTATTTTTCTGCCTTATTTTTTTTTAAATGGTTATTTTTGGGAGAGAGAGAGAGAGCATGAGCATGAGCAGAAGAAGGGCAGAAAGAGAGGGGGACAGAGGATCTGAAGCAGACTCTGCGCTGACAGCAGTGAGCCCAATGTGGGGCTTGAACTCAAGTACCATGAGATCATGACCTGAGCTGAAGTCCAACGCTCAACTGACTGAGCCATCAGGTGCCTCATATCTTTCTGCCTTATTTATCACACTTTAAATAATAATTCTACTAGTTTATAATCCTCAAATTGTTTACTTAGCTTGTCAATTTCTCTTTTCAACTCTAATTCTACTTTGCTTAAATATTACATCTTTGAGCTTTTATTTTGTTGATTCCATGATTTTAGTAATTTATTTCTATAACATATAACACTTATTGTAAAAACTAGGGTTTTTATTATCTCTGCTTCTTATTCTTTGGATTACATTTCCCTGTAACTGGAATTTTCCATCTATCTATCTGTGCAAACATGTTAGTTTTTGCCACTTTGTTACTTTTGTGTATTTGAATAGTTTTAAAGCTATTCTTCTTAATTTTGTTTTTGTTTAAAGTGGCATGCCCTATCTAATCTTCCTAGTTAGATTATTCTATTTCTGTGTTCTCAATACAGTATGAGGGCTGGAAATTGTATTAAGTCTACACTTTTAGAGTCCAGGAGCATAAAGGACTTCTTGAGGACCTGACTTTGATCTCTCTTTTGAGATGTTTTCTCTGTGTTATACACTAGGTGTCATTTCATTTATTTGGAGATATTCTAACACAATGGATTGATACTCTTCAGCCTGATGTAATTTCTTAATGTGGCATGAAGCTTTGTAGCCAATGCCTACCTTAGAGTTTGTCATCACTATTCAGCACCACCTCATTTCTCTCACCCATCATTACAAGTTCAAAGAATGAAAAGCTTAGGGCACCCACTGGTTTTTACACAGTTTTTATTAGTACATTGCAGGAATGGAGAATTTCACCTGGAGTTCTCAATATGTCTCCTTGTTTCATACTCCTATTCTCTCTGGGGATCCCAGTACATTTACTTTCTCTTGTCCACAGTCCTTTTCAATTATTATTTCTTGTGGAAAGAATTAGCTCTCTGTGGTTATGAAAAGTGCATTTTTCTCTCTCTGCCTTTACTCAGACAAGAAAGATAAAAGTTTTTAACAGCTATAGTTCCTTCTGCCTCTGCTGAGATAGTTTGGTATATAGATAATAAGAGATTCTTCAGGACGCCTCAGTGGCTCAGTCGGTTAAGCATTGGACTCTTGGTTTGGGGTCGGGTCAGGATCTCTGGGATCAAGCCCCACATCGGGCTCGCTGACAGGAGGGAGCCTACCTGGGATTTTCTCTCTCCCTATCTCTCTGCCCTCTCTCTCTCCTGCTCACTCACTCTCTCTCTCTCTCTCAAAACAAATAAATAAACTTAAAAAAAATAAAAATAAAAAAAATAGATTTTTCAGGGACATTCCCATGAGCATTAGGGAAATGTTTCTGGGTTTTGCCAACCCATCTTCTTTCTCAAGTGCTGGGAAGGAAGAGCTTATCTTCTTTAAATTAAAAATGGTTAATAAAATGAAATACCTCAACATTCTCCTTTCTAGTTTTCCTTGAAGCAACACTTAGGATTATTTTATCTCAGGAGGCTTCCTGTTAAGCTTACACCTACTTTAACCTTTATACAGGCTTAGTTTAAAAGCTCAACAGGTAACTTTCACTATTTTGTAGAAATATTTAGACTTAAATAGCTTTTGGTTTCTGCTGAATTTTTTTTGAAAAAATATTTTAAGTGGTTTTCCAAGATTTGTTTTTGTTTTATATCAGATAAATGCAGTCCTTCAATTGCCCAGAGATTGGTCAAAAAGAAGGCAGGTGATTTTTTATCTATGATCTAGAGATATATACTGTGGTGGGTTAAATAGTGGCCTCAAAAAAATAGGCCTTAAGTCCGAACCCCTGGAACCTATAAAGGTGACATGATTTGGAAAAAGGGACTTTGTATTTGTGATTAAGACTCTAGACATGAGATCACCCTGTGTTTTTATACAAGAAGCAAAGGCCCTATGATGCAGTCACAGAAGAGATGTAGGCAAGAAAGCCATGTGAACGTATAGGCAGAGATTGTAGTCATACTGCCATAAGCCACAGAATGCCTGGCAACACCAGCAGCTACAGGAGACAAGAAAGAAATCTCCTCTACAGCCTTCTGCTCCCTGGAATTATAAAATAATACATTTCTGTCATTTTAAGCTACAAACCTTGTGGTAATTCATTGCAGCAGCCTTAAAAAACGAATACCCGTCCTTTAAGTGGGGCCTTCTACCAGATGCAATGCAATTAGTAGGCCATGAATTTCCTACTCTTATAGAGATGCCAGGAAAATCTATTCCCATATCTAATTTATTCATTCTTATTAGTTCTGCATTCAGATATTTGGGATCTCAAAAGGCAGCATAATACAGTTATATAACCACAAACTTTAGAGATAGCCTGCCTGGATTCAAATTGCAGCTTTACTACTTCTTAGTTCTGTGACTTTGAGCAGACTACTTGCTATCTATCTCCTTACCTAAGTTTCTTCTCCAGAGGATGGAATAATGATGGTACAGATCTTACATGTTGCAGGAAATAAATGACTTACTAATGTGAAGGATTCAGAACAAGATCTAACACATAGCTACTGCTACATGTGGGATAGTTATTTAGCTCGTATGATTCTATAACCAGCTGGAAAGACAGTTATTTGAAGAACAAAAATTTCACTGAGGATGTAAAACATCATTTTCAGTCTTGTTTAGCATAGCCAATTGAAGAGAAACTGCTTATTAAAAGTTAATAGTGCTGTTAGAGATGGTGGATGAAATGTGTCCTCTGCCTATGCAAGGGGATGATATTTAACATCATAAGGATATATTGATAAGTGATATTGTCAATTTGTTCCTAGGGAAATGGATCACATGAAATAAATCTTCTTAATCTACACATGTTATAGATGAAATAGACCTAATGCCAATTTCAGAACTTAGTTACCTTAAATATCTGGCATATAAAATAAATATATTTAGATATTGTTAAATTTTTAGATTTTTTTTAACATTTATTCATTTTTGAGAGTGAAAAAAAACAGAGCATGAGTGGGGAAGGGGCAGAGAGAGAAGGAGACACAGAATCTGAACCAGGCTCCTGGTTCCGAGCTGTCAGCACAGAGCCCAACACAGGGCTCGAATTCATGGACCGTGAGATCATGACCTGAGCTGAAGGACGCTTAACTGACTGAGCCACCCAGGAGCCTTGATATTGTTAAAATTTTTAAAAGTCCATTGTATTAGAGACACCCAAACATTTATATTTATAGTATTAGGACTAACCTATCATTTGGGCATAATTTCAGAAAGCTGTACCAATCTTTAGAAGAATTATCTTGCCATATGGATAAAGTAATGTAGGAAAGGCCCATAAATGTTAGCAGACAAATTAATAATAACACACATTTATCCAAATATCTAAACAGACATTTATCATACATATCTAAAACATTGTAATTTTATTATACTTTAACATTGTAATGGACAATATGACAGTATGGACAGTAATCCTCATAATAACGTTGCAGGATAGGATTCCATATTGTTGATAATAAAAATGAGGTTCAAAGAAATGAACAGATTTCCCCAGGAATCCATGCCCTCTGTATCATTAGAGAAAATCCTGTTAATTAACCAACCAATTTGTCTCACTTCCTAGGATATGAAGGGTATGGACTTAGCAGAGATAGAACAAATAGCCTATAATTCAGATAATGATGCAATCACAGAGAATGACATTCTTCTATTCAGTTACCTTTAGGGCCAACACTTACTGCTCTCCTGGATAAAAAGCATGGAATTCAAATAAACTGCATGCAGCTCTCACTGTAGGTGGGATCTGGAAATGAGAAGGTGTATGATGCAGTTCTCTACAGCAAGCAGGTCGGGCTTACAGTGGGATCTGAATGAAGCATCAGGGAGTTCAGTTAGGAATAAAGGCTAAAAGCCTCTGTCTGGGAGAGACTGTGTTTTGTTTTTGTTTTTGTTTTTGTTTTTCCTTTCATCCATTCAACAAACATTTATTGAGGACCTACAAAGCCTCAGAAATTTAACATATATATCACGGAGAACAAAAACGTTTTTTCCTGTCAATTTGAAATGTATAGTTTGGGGAGGAGCTGCTGATGTCATCAAATTGTTTTGTGTTTAGCTGTTCTAACTGTGGTCTTATAAATGCAAATGCTGCACCGTTTTCTGTCAGTACCTCTGCTGTGTATGTTACCTGCTTGAGAGAAGAAAATAGGACCTCTACTGAAGCATTTTTAAAAAATAATCCACTTAAAAACAAGAAGGTAACTAATTTTGCAGCAAAATGAGAAAAAAGGCTTCTGCTTAAGCCTTGTCAAAAAGCTTTTTGTCTCACTTTTTAAATCCATAACAACACTAATCTCATGGTAGGAAAAAAAAAGTATAATTCAATTTATAATGTGAGTATTTTAAAATCATGTAGAAGTGAGTACAAACTTCCATTTATAAAATAAATAAGTCACAGGGATGAAAAGTCACAACATAGAGTATATGCTCAATAATACTGTAATAACAAAATAATAATAATAACATTGCAATAACATTGGTGACAGACGGTAACTACACTTACTGTACTGAGCATTATGTAATGTGTGGAATTGTCAGATCACTATGTGTACATACCTAAAACTAATATAACATTGTATGTCAACTATACTTCAATAAAAAAACAGTGAGTAGTCATCACAAAGAAAATCAGAGACAAAATATAAGTTATTTCTTTCTCCTATTATAAGATTTTGGAGCTTATTGGGGCACCAGGGTGGCTTAGTCAGTTAAGCGTCCAACTCTTGATTTCGGCTCAGGTCACGATTTCATAGTTTCACGGGTTCAAGTGCCGTGTCGGGGTGTGGGCTGACAGTGTGGAGCCTGCTTGGGATTCTTTGTATCCCTCTCTCTCTGCCCCTCCCCCACTCATACTGTTTCTTTCAAAATAAATCAATGAACTTCAAACAAAACAAAAACAAAAACAAAAACAACCCAAGACTTCAGAGCTTGTGAATCGGCACAGCTTAAGTAATAGCCGTTATGCCAAATTTAACAGTATCTCTTTTGGTCATATCTTCAATAAACTAAAAAATATTTAGATCCATAGACATGCTGCTTACGAATATTTTGAGAAACAATGATCTGATGATGTGTTGCTACACAACAAATTACATCAAATCTTAAAATCACAGTTTATTATTGTTGTTTACAATTCTATGGGCTCTCTGGGTGCAGTGGAATAGTTCTTGCTCAGGGGTCTCATGTGATTGTAGTCAAGTAGCAGCTGAGGTAGAAGTCATTTTTAAAGACTGGGTTCAACTAAGCTGCATGTCTTATATGTCTTATTCTCATAACTAGAAGTTGATACTGAGGTCACTGGCCAGGAGCTCAACTAAGGCTGCTGACTAGAGTAATCCCATGTGTTTTTCCATGTGGCTTGGGCTTCTCACAGCATGGCAGCTGATTCTCAGAATAACAATTCCAAGAGACAAGAAATGGAATGTGACAGTCTCTTAAAGATAGGTCCAGAACCTTAAACGGTGTCATTTCTTCTATATTCTATCAGCCACGGAAGTCAATAGCCTGTCCATATTACAAAGGGAAAGATATAGCTCATACCTCTCATGTGGAGAGTTGTCAAAAAATTGTCATCATCTTTAATTTACAGCATACAGAGGGATTATACACTAATGTATGTGCTATAACCTTAAATATTTCTCTACACACCTTTTACTCCAACAATCTCAACTATATATTCCCTCATTTCTACAGGTGTTTGCATAGGCTATTTCCTCTGCCTGGCATACATTTTTTCTTTTTCCTTCCTTTCTGACCTAATTTATCCTGAAAGACCTGGGTTTAATGGTAAATACTATTATATCTACTAATGAAATTATAAAATTTATGAGAAAGCAAACAAGAAAATAAAAGGAATAAAAAGTTAAGAGTATAATATTAGGCCTGTGAATTTACTCTTCTTAACATACAAAATATATTATGACACCTGCAAGTCATAGCTTCATATTAAATGTTTTCTCTTAGCTTGTTCATTCAATCTGGTCTTAATGCTTAAAAGTGCAGTAGACTTTTCTTGTTCATATTGTTACTAGAGAACAGTGATTGACAAATTCTTTTAAAGGGCCAGATAGTGTTTTATGCATTGCAGGCCAATACAGTCTCTGTCACATCATTCAATTTTACCCTTGTACCATTAAGGCAGACATTAATAGTACATAAACAAATGGGTATAGTGGTGTTTAAAAAATTTGTTGGTTATCAAAAACAGATAACAAGCCAGGTTAGGCTCATAGAGTATGGCTGGAATATTTCACAGTATAGAATAACTCCACATATGTTGAGAAAGACACTCCAATCAGTTAACATAAATTCAAGGAGGAGGTGGGGAAATCATAATTACAATGAAAAGGAGAGGCAAATAATATTATTCAGAATACTTAGGATTTTCTTTCAAACTTTCTTTTTTTTCCCTGAGAAAAACAAAACACAAGAGAACCTGTCAACAATATTTTTGTTACTTTTTAATTTCTATAAAAAAAGTGATTTAGCATAGTACATTGGAATGGACATTTGATATTGAGTTAAAATATATACTTTTAAAAAATGAATTATATCCACTAATATATAGGTGAGAATTGGAACATCATCTTATCTATTTAAGTTTGTTTTTTTCTTTTGTCTTGATAAATACAGAGTAGTTGTTAACTTCAAATGAAATAATAATTTAAATATATTTTGTATAGAATAACAGCTTTTATGAAAGAAGTTTTATTCAAAGGTTGTTCCAAAGACATTTTTATTATTTTATTTGGTTTGCTTATTTTGGAAAATGTATCATTTGCAAATTAATAGACAACTTGTAAAAAAAAAAAAAAAGAACTGATGTAAAGGTATATAGTAAATAAAATTCAAAACGAGTAGAATTGGGCCTAAGAACATTTCTGTCCATCATGCGCAAAAATGAATGGAAAAACAGCTTAACCTAATGAAATTATTGGTATTTGTCCCACCCCAAACCTCTGCTCATTCATTTCCTACATAAAGAAAAGAAAAAGAAATATCAGAGAAAAGCAGTGAAGTTGTACACATAACAAGATTTTTTGGTTTTTCTTTCTCTCCAACATCAATAGCTATAACTTCAGATGGGTTTTTTTTAAAGTTAGTGGTATTATTATTCTACAAAATCAGAATGCTCAGAAAAGTAATAAAGTATCATAACAAGTTTTAAACATTAAAATTTTATAGAGATCATCAAAATAGCTAAAGGTTACTTGTTATAGCTGTGTAGCATTAAATGGAATAAAGAACTACTAATTACAATAATTAAAGCAGGAAATTAAGAGGTAACAGTCAGGTATATTGGGCCTATTATTTTATTTAAAGACACATTTTAAATGACCTATTAAAGATGACTTAATCATGAGGAACAAAATTTCATGATGACAAATTTGAGTCAATTTAAGCAGAGAAACAGCCATGTTGAAATTGCTATTCAGTTAATGAGACTAAAGCTTATCCAGGCACAATATGAAGGGATATTTCGGTTCCAACTCAGTCTCCCAGCTTATTAGTTATATGTTCAACTATAGAATTTGTACAGTTGGACCTCATTTTATTGTACTTTGTTTTACTAATATAACTAATATTACTAATAAACTAATATAACATTGTATGTCAACTATACTTCAATAAAAAAGACAGTGAGTAGTCATCACAAAGAAAATCAGAGACAAAATAAATGTTATTTCTTTCTCCTATTATAAGATTTTGGAGGCAATACCCAGGTTATTGGGGTACCAGTGTGGCTTAGTCAGTTAAGCGTCCAACTCTTGATTTCATCCAACTCTTGATATGCTTTGTAGATACTGTATTTTTTTTATAAGTTGAAGGTTTGTAGCAACCCTGCATCAAGGAAGTCCACGGGTGCCACTTTTCCAACAGCATTTGCTCACTTTGTGTCTCTGTGTCACATTTTGGTAATTCTCAAAATGTTTTAAATTTTTGCATTATTATATTTGTATGATGATCTGATCAGTGATCTTTGATGTTACTATCATAACTTTTGGAATGCCATAAACCATGCCTGTAGAAGACAGTAGGTTTGATTGATAAGTGTGTGTGTTCTGAATATGTCCACCAACTGGCGGTTCCTTGTTTCTCTCCATCTCCTCAGGCCTTCCTATTCTTGAGACACAACACTATTGAAATTACGCCAATAAAAACTGTACAAGGTCCTCGAAGTGAAAGGAAGAGCTGCACATCTCTCACTTTAAGTCAAAAGCTAGAAATTATTAAGTTTAGTGAGGAAGGCAGGTCGAAAGCCAAGATAAACTGAAAGGGAAGCCTCTCACCAAACAGCCAAGGTGAGAATGCAAAATAAACATTCTTGAAGTAAATCAAAAGTGCTACTCCGGTGAACACACAAATGATAAGAAAGTGAAACAGCCTTATTACTGAAATGGAGAAACTTTGAGTGGTCTGGATAGAAAATCAAATCAGCCACAACACCCCCGTAAGCCAAAGCCTAATCCAGAGCAAGCCTCTAACTTTATTCAATTCTATGAAGGTAAGATATGTGAGGCAGCTGCAGAAGAAAAGGTTGAAACCAGAAGAGGTTCATGAGATTTAAAAAAACAAACCATTTCCATAACATAAAAGTGTAAGGTGAAGCAGCAAGTTATCCAGAAGATCTAGCTAAGATCATTAATGAAGGTGGCTATAATAATACATTTTCTTTTTTTTTTTTTTTTTTTTTTTTTTTTTAAATTTTTTTAACGTTTATTTATTTTTGAGACAAAGACAGAGCATGAACCAGGGAGGGTCAGAGAGAGAGGGAGACACAGAATCGGAAGCAGGCTCCAGGCTCTGAGCTGTCAGCACAGAGCCCGACGCGGGACTCGAACTCACGGACCGCGAGATCGTGACCTGAGCTGAAGTCGGCTGCTTAACCGACTGAGCCACCCAGGCGCCCAATAATACATTTTCAATGTAGATGAGATAGCCTTATACTAAAATAAAATATCATCTGGGACTTTCATAGTTGTAGAGAAGTTAATTCCTGGTTCAAAGCTTCAAAGGACAGACTGAGTCTTGTTAGGGGCTAATGCAGCTGACAACTTTAAGTTGAAGCCAGTGCTCATTTATTATTCTAAAAATTCAAAGGCCCTTAAGAACGGTGCTAATTCTACCTGTGCATGTGCTCTCTAAATGGAATAACAAAGCCCGGATGACAGCACGTCTTTTCACAACATGGTTTGCTGAATATTTTAAGCCCACTATTGAGACTTACTGGTCAGAAAAAAAAGATTCCCTTCAAAATACTACTGCTCGTTGAAAAAACACCTGGTTACCTAAGAGTTCTAATGGAGATGTACAAGATTCATGTTGGGGGGCGAGGGTGGTTCAATTGGTTGAGTGTCCAACTCTTGATTTCAGCTCAAGTCATGATCCCAGGGTTGTGGGATCGAGCCTCACATCAGGATTGGTGCTGAACATGGAGCCTGCTTGGGATTCTTTCTCTCCCTCTCTCTCTGCCCCTCCCCCTACACACACTCTCTCTCTTTCTCTCAAAAAAAATAAACATTTTTTTTAAATGATAAAAAAAAGATTCATGTTGTTTTCATGCCTGCTAACACAACATCCATTCTGCAGCCCATGGATCAAGGAGTCGTGAATTTAAAGTCTTATTATTTAAGAAACATATTTCAGAAGGCTATTGCTGCCATAAATAGTGATTTCTCTGATAGATCTGGACAAAGTAAATTGAGAACTTTCTGGAAAGGATTCACTATTTTAGATGCCATTAAGAACATTTGTGATTCATGGGAAGTGGTCAAAATATCAATATTTACAGGAACTTGTAAGAAGTTGATTCTATATTTGCATATGACATGATACCCTATATAGAAAACCCAAAAGACTTGACCAAAAAACAGCTAGAACTGATACACTAATTCAGTAAAGTCACAGGATACAGAATCACCATAGAGATTTTGTTGCATTTCTATACACCAATAATGAAGCAGCAGAAACAGAAATTAAGGAACCAATCCCATTTACATTTGCACCCAAAACAGTAAGATACCTAGTAATAAACTTAACCAAAGAAGTGAAAAGACCTATACTCTGAAAATTATAAAACACTGATAAAAGAAATTGAAGAGGACAAAAAGAAATGGAAACACATTCCAGGCTCATGGATTGGAAGATCAAATATTGTTAAAAGCCTATACTACCTAAAACAACCTACACATTTCATGAAATCTGTATCAAAATACCAACAGCATTTTTCACAGAGCTAGAGTGAACAATTCTAAAATTTGTATGGAACCACAAAAGACCCCAAGTAGTCAAAGCACATTGAAAAACACAAGCAAAGCTGGAGGCATCGCAATTCAGACTTCAAGTTATGTTACAAAGCTGTAATCATCAAAACAGTATGGTAATGACACAAAAGTAGACACATAGATCAGTACAACAGAATAGAAAACCCAGAAATGAACCCACAACTATATGATCAATTCATCTCTGACAAAGCAGAAAAGAATATCTAATGGGGAAAATACAATCTCTTCAACAAATGGTGCTGGGAAAACTGGACAACAACATGCAAAAGAATGAAACTGGACCACTTTCTTACACCATAAGCAAAAATAAATTCAAAATGGATTAAACACCTAAATTTGAGATTTTAAACAATAAAAATCCTAGAGAAGAACATAGGCAGTAACTTTTTTTACACTGGAGTTGCACCTTCTTTCTAGATATGTCTCCCGAGGCAAGGGAAACAAAAGCAAAAATCAACTATTGGGACTTCATCAAAATAAAAACCTTCTGCTAAGCAAAGGAAACAATCAACAAAACTAAAAGGCAACCTACAGAATGAGAGAAGATATTTGCAAATGACATATATGATAAAGGGATGGTATCCAAAATATATAAAGAACTTAAAAAATTCAACACCCCCAAACAAATAATTCAATTAAAAAACGGGCAGAAGACTAGAACAGGTATTTTTCCAAAGAAGACAACCAGATGGCCAACAGACACATGAAAAGATGCTCAACATCACTCATTATCAGGGAAATACAAATCAAAATGGCAATGAGATATGACCTCACACCTGTCAGAATGGCTAAAATAAAAAACACAAGAAACAACAGGTGTTGGCAAGGATGTTTAAGAAGAGGAATCCTCTTGCACTGTTAGTGGTAATGCAAACTGGTGCAGCCACTCTGGAAAACAGTATGAAGGTTCCTAAAGAAGTTAAAAACAGAACTACCCTCAGTACTACTAGGTATTTACCAAAAGATAAAAAATACTAATTTGAAGGGATACATGCAACCCAATGTTTATAGCAACATTATCTACAATAGCCAAATTATGGAAACAGTGCAAGTGTCCATTGATTGATGAAAGGATATATATATATATATATATATATATATATATATATATATATAAAAGTATATATATATATAAAGTGTATAATGGAATTATATATATTAATATGTATAATATATATAATTCAATTATACATATATATTAATATATATACACATATACACACACACAATGGAATATATATGTATACATGTATACATGTATAATGGAAGATTACTCAGCCACAAAAAAAGAATGAAATCATGCCATTTGTCATGACATGAATGAAGTTAGAGAGTATTATATTTGGCAAAATAAGTCAGTCAGAGAAAGACTAATACTATATGATTTCACTTATATGTAGAATTTAAGAAACAAAACAAATGAGCAAAGGGAAAAAGAGAGAGAGAGACACAAACCAAGAAACAGACCCTTAACTATAGAGAACAAACTGATGGTTACCAGGGGGGAGGTGGGTGGGAGGATGGGTTAAGTAGGTGATGGGGATTAAGGAGTGCTCTTGTGATGAGCCCCAAGTGTCATAAATATGTTGACTCACTATATTGTATATCTGAAACTACTATTACACTGTATCTTAACTAACTGGAAGTCAAGTAAAAACTAAAAAACAAAGAAAAACAAAGGTTGATTCCAACCCCCATGGATGACTTTGAGGAGCACAGGATTTCAACGGAGGAAGTAACTGCAGGTGTGGTGGAAATAGCAAGAGAACTAGAATTAGAGGTGGAGCCTAAAGATGTGACTGAATGGCTGCAATTTCATGATGAAACTTTAACGGCTGAGGAGTTGCTTTTCATGGGTGAGCAAAGGAAGTGATTTCTTGAGATGGCATCTACTCCTGTACTCCTGGTGAAGATGCTGTGAAGACTGTTGCAATGTCAATAAGGAATTTAGAATATCATACCAACCTAGTGATAAAGCAGCAGTGTTTGAGAGGACTGACTCCCCTTTTGAAAGAAGTTCTACTGTGGGTAAAATACTATCAAAGGGCATTGCAAGCTACAGAGAAATCGTGCACAAAAGGAAGAGTCCAACTTCACTGTTGCCTTGTTCCAAGGAATTGCCACAGCCACCACAGTCTTCAATAACCACCACCTTGATGAGTCAGAAGCCATAAGTGAGACAAGATCCCCCACCAGCAAAAATATTACAGTGTACTGAAAGTTCAGATGATGGTTAGCATTTTTTAGCAATAAAGTATGTTTAGTTAAGGCATGTATTTTTTAGGCATAATGCTATTGCACACTTAAAAGACTATTATATAATGGAAACGTAACTTTCATATGCATTGGGAAACCAAAAGAATGATTTGACTTACTTTATTGCAATATTTGCTTTACTGACGTGGTCTGAAACTGAACCCACAATATCTCTGAGGTATGCCTATACATTTCCCCAAATCAATCAATTAGAACCTTCCTTTATGCAACACTATTCCAGAAGTTCTTAAATTTTGTCTGTTCCTGACATCCTTGGGGGTCTCAATTTTTTTTAATTATATTCATAGGCCAAAAGAAACACTCAAGTATTCTGTTTAACAGTTTCTAAAAACATAATATTTATATCCTAAAAGTGTAGTAGCTATTTGAAAAATAAATGTGCATAAATTGAAAAAAAATATTTTTATTTCATTCTTAAATAACCTCACTAACTTACTAATGGGATGCAGTGCCTGCTGAGTGCTGCACAACTTCTTAACCTTTGAATTAGATTAGATGGTTGCCACCCTCATTTTCTTTTTCAAATTCATTTGTGAGTGGCAATTGCTTTTTAAATTTTTAAAAATTATTCTAAGACTTTTTTTAGAGCTGTTTCAGATTCACAGCAAATTTCAGAGCCAGAGATTTCCCAAAGCCCCCATACCCCACACCTGCATAGACTGCCCTATTATCAACATCTCTCGCCAGAGTAGTACATTTATTACAATTGATGAAGCTATGTCAACAGATTGCAATCACCCAAAGTCCATATTTACATTTAGGTTTACTCTCGATGTTTTACACTTTATGGGTTTGGACTGATGTATAATAACATGTATCCATCATTATGGTATCAGACAGAGTATTTCCACTGCCCCCAAAGTCATCTATGCTCCATCCATTCATCCCTCTTCCCTCCTCTAATTCCTGGCAACCACTAATCTTCTTGTCTTTATAATTTTGCCTGTTCAAAAATTTCATACAGTTGAAATAACACAGTCAGCAGCCTTTTTAAGTTGCTTTCTCCACTTAGTAATATGCATTTACATTTCTTCCACGTCTTTTCATGACTTGATAGCTCATTTCTTTTTAGTTCTCAGTAAGATTCTGTTGTGTAGATATACAGTATTTATTCATTCACCTGCTGAAGGACACCTTGGTTGCTAGCACACCAAGGTGTGATTGCTATATCATATGTCAAGTAGTTTTATCAGAAGGCACTAAATTGTTTTCCAGGTGGCTACATGATTGTATGCATTCCCACCAGGAATAAATAGGACTTCCTGTTGCTCCATATTCTCACCAGCATTTGGTTTTGTCAGTGTACTGGATTTGGGCCATTACAATGGGTGTATAGAGGTATGTCCTTGTCTTAAGTTGCATTTCTCTAATGGTATATGATGTGAAACATCTTTTCATATGCTTATTTACCATCTGTATATCTTCTTGGCTGAGATGTCTGTTAAGGATTTTGGACCATTTTTTAACTTAGATGGCTTATTTTCTTAATGCTGAGTTTTAAGAGTTATTTGTATATTTTGAATAACAGTCCTTTATCAGATGTGTCTTTGCAAAACTTTCTCCCAGTCTTTTCTAATTCTCTTGATATTATTTTTTGCAGAGCAGAAGTTTTTAATTTTAATGAAGTCCAACATATCGATTCTTTCTTTCATGGGTCATGCCTTCAGTGTTGTGTTTGAAAAGTCATCACCATACCAAGGCCATCTAGGTTTCCTCCTATGATATCTTCTAGGAGTTTTATAGTTTTGAATTTTACATTTATGTCTATAACATATTTTGAGTTAATTTTGTGAAGAGTGTGTCATCTGTGTCTATATTGACCACAAAAAATACCAGAAACCTAGCTTAGCAAACATGTTATCATTCAAAAGAATGAAGAACAATCTAATAATGAAACTGTAAACTTCTTCAAGAAAGTATTTTACACAGTATTCAGTGTTGCTGAATTTCCTTTGAAAATTTAAAGTGTCCTGGAGAACCCTTGTGAATTCAGTGAGGGATCTTGGAGTACCTCAGGAAAGTTTGGGAATCAGGGACATCTGCCATTGATGGAAAACCTAAGGTAAGTAAATGTGTAAAGAAAACAAACTATAGGGTCACCTGGGTGGCTCAGTCGGTTGGGTGCCCAACGCTGGCTCAGATCATGATGTTGTGGTTCATGAGTTCTAGCTCCACATGGGGCTCTGTGCTGACAGCTCAGAGCCTGCATCCTGCTTCGGATTCTGTGTCTCCCTCTCTGCCCCTCCCCCACTTGTGCTCTGTCTCCCTCTCTCTCTCTCTCAAAAATAAATAAAAACATTTAAAAGAAACTAAAAAGAAAAAACTATAGACATTAAAAGCAAAGGTGCAAACTAGCAGAAGATATCTGTAGTACATAACAAAAATATAGAATTAATATCTAGGTTATATAAAGAAATCCTATAAATCAATGATAAAAGAGAAATAATCCAATAGAAAATGAATAAAAATCTTACATAATTCTCAGAAAAACTTCCTAAGTATAGGGGAAACATGAAAATTCAGTTCATCTCATTAAAATCAAGTAAATTCAAAATAACACTCTAATAGGTACCATTTACACTCACTGTAATGAGTATTACATATACTTTATTACATTAATATCATAAATAATTCTATTTCTCCAAAACCATAGAGCAAATAAATTTTTATAGACTACTAGTAGGAGTATAAACTAGTACACTGACTTTCTGAAGGAGTTTGGAACTGTCTGGTCAAGTTAGAAATTCACATGTCCTATCAAATATGATTCTACTCCAAGAATATACTCTAGACAATACATGCTCAGTTACCCTAGGATACATATGTTGGTCATACTGAGAAAAATGAAACAATTCATATCTTTGTCAATAATAAAGAATTAAATTGTATAGTCAGGAAATGGCACACAATACAGCAAGGAAGTGTGCAAACTATGTGTTTGAATCTAATGGTATCACATCAAGTGAAAGCCAGACACGTAAAAAAAATATAAAGTGTATGATTTCATTGATATATATTTCAAAAATGGACAAAACTAGATTATTTGGAATGCATAGGTGGAGACTAAACTTAACAAAGCAAGGATATGAATGACTGTCACAGGAGTCAGAGCAGTGGTATTTTATAGGGAGTAAGAAAGATACTATGGGAAAGGGACAGTTGGGAATAATTTCTGAGATTCTAACAATGTTAATATTTTGACCTGGGAGATGTTTACACAGTGTTCACTTTGTAATAATGCATTTAAGTGCACATGTTTTATTTTATACTCTTCTATATATGTATTACATACCCTAAGTTAAAGAAAACAGTTTATATTATATCGACCACTATAACAATGTCTCTTCTTCTCTGCCATCTGCTTGGCAGCCACAAAGCAGCAACCATGTGTGAATTCATCTCCATCCATGTTGGCCAGGCTGGTGTCCAGATTGGCAATGCCTATTGGGAGCTTTATTGCCTGGAACACGGCATGAGTCTGATAGTCAGATGCCAAGTGACAATACCATTGGCAGAGAAGATGACCCTTTTAATACCTTCTTCAGTAAAACATGTATTGGCAAGCATGTGTTCAATGCAGTGTTTGTAGACCTGGAACCCACAGTCATTGATGAAGTTCGCACTGGCACCTATCATCAGCTTTTCCACCCTGAGCAGCTCATGACAGGCAAGTAAGATACAGCCAACAACTATGCCCAAGGGCATTACACCATTGGCAAGGAGATCATTGACAATGTCTTGGAATGAATTTGGAAATGTCTGACCAGTGCACAAGGTCTCCAGGACTTCTTGGTTTTCCATGGCCTTGGAGGGGGAATTGGTCCTGGGTTCACCTCCCTGGTAATGGAACATCTTTCTTGTCGATTGTGACAAGTCCTAGCTGGAGTTTTCCATTTAGTCAGCCCCCCAGGTTTCCACAGCTGTAGTTAAGTCTTACCACTCCATTCTCACTACTCACACCAGACTGGAGCACTCTGATTGCCTTCATTGGAGACGATGAGGCTATGTATGATATCTATGGTAGAAACCTCACTGAATGCCCAATCTACACTAACCTGAATAAGATAACATGTCAAATTGTGTCCTCTGTCACTGCTTCCCTCAGATTTGATGGAGCCCAAAATGTTTTCGGATAGAATTCCAGACCAACTTGGTACCCTATCCCCACATCCGCTTCCCTCTGGTCACATATGCTCCTGTCATCTCTGCTGAGAAAGCCTACCACAAACAGCTTTATGTAGTAGAGATCACCAAGGCATGCTTTGAGACAAACAACCAAATGGTGAAATATGACCCTTACCATGATAAATACATGGCTTTCTGCCTGTTGTACTGTGGTGATGTGGTTCCCAAAAATGTCAACGCTGCCAGTGCTACCATCAGGACCAGGCGTACCATCCAGTTTGTGGGCTAGTGCCCCATCGGCTTCACAGTTGGAGCCAGCATCCCACTGGCTAACTACCAGCATCCCACTGTGGTACCTGGTGGAGACCTGGTCAAAGTACAGCGAGCTGTGTGTATGCTGAGCACCACCACAGCCATTGCTGAGACCTGGGCTCGCCTGGACCACAGGTTTGACCTGATGCGTGCCCAGTGAGCCTTTGTTCACTGGTATGTGGGTGAGGGCATGGGGAAAGGACAGTTTTCTGAGGCCCGTGAAGACATGGCTGCCCTTGAGAAGGATTATGAAGAAGTTGGTGTGGATTCTGTTGAAGGAGAGGATCAAGAAGAAGAATAGGAATACTAAAGTTAAAAATGTCACAAAGGTGCTGCTTTTACAGGGAAGCCTATTCTGTTTTAAACGTTGAAACGTGCTGTGATCAGTTAGTTTGTAGGTAACAGTATATACTCTCTTATACAATTACGGACCTAAGCTTTAAGACATGATGCTTTGTTACAGACATAAGCTGTCCATTTCTCTGATGGGTTTGAATAAATGTCTCAAATGAAAAAAATATGGGTTAAAAACAGAAAATACAAACTCAAAATGTCAATTGCCTTTGAGAACTGATTAAATGGAATTTAATATATTTGTGCTGTTTTTGTTTTTCAAAAATTAGATTAAAAGTGTAAATGGCAAAAATTAGCATTTGTAGCTTCAGATGGAGAAAAATGAGCCTTGGTTTTATTTTCTACTTTTATGCTGTGTTTTTTTTCTCTCTCCAAGAAACATCAACAATAAACAAACAAACCAAAACAGACCATGCAAACCAAGAGTGCCCACTGACTCTAAATACCTTCTGTAGTTGTCCCTACTGCATAGTAGAAGGATGTCTTAAAGGTTGTTTGTACAAGTTTCTTAGGTTGTAGAGTCACATGAGACAAAGCAAGCAAGTTCTGTGAATCAACAGATGGAATGGCCTATCTTGGGTGGAATGCATAACAGGAAATGGCATGAATGGCAGTTCTGATTGGTAAAAGAAGAAAGATCTGGGAATATGTCTGTATAAATATATTATATAGGTAAAGATCGGGTTGTTTCATCAATATAAAAAAAGTTACAAGAAAAATCTATTGTATGTGAAATTTGTTAGCTAGGCTACTGGTAGGGAAGATCTATAATTTAAGAGTGAATATAAGATGTAAATTTCATAAGTATTTATAACCCAATGAAACAATTACAATTGTCTGTGATTATCTAGACTATAGTTGTCTTAATCATATAGTTTTTTTTTAATTTTTTTAATGTGTATTTATTTATTTTTTTTTTAATTTTTTTTAATGTTTATTTATTTTTGGGACAGAGAGAGACAGAGCATGAACGGGGGAGGAGCAGAGAGAGGGAGGAAGACACAGAATCCAAAGCAGGCTCCAGTCTCTGAGCCATCAGCCCAGAGCCTGACGCGGGGCTTGAACTCAGGGACCGTGAGATCATGACCTGCGCCGAAGTCAGACGCTCAACCGACTGAGCCACCCAGGTGCCCCAACGTTTATTTATTTTTGAGACAGAGAGAGACAGAGCATGAACAGGGGAGGGGCAGAGAGAGAGGGAGACACAGAATCTGAAATGGGCTCCAGGCTCTGAGCTGTCAGCACAGAGCCCGACATGGGGCTTGAATTCACAGACCGTGAGATCATGACCTGAGCCGAAGTCGGACGCTTAACTGACTGAGCCACCCAGGCGCCCCCTAATCATATAGTTTGACAGTGATAAGATGTGCTGAGTAATAATTGAAATATATTTTTGAAGCAATTTCAAATAATTGAAATTGAAATTGAAATAATTGGTTTTACTATACATTGTGGGATATCAAAATGGATATTTTAACAAATGTTTTTTAAAATAAAATTATTTGCTAAAAACACAAGAAAACTTGTTAACATTTTATATATGATAATATGCATTATTTTTAAGAACATGACCTTTTTCACTTATAATAAATCTACCCTAAGACTTTTGATGGAGCCTTCCTGCAAAAGCGTTCATGCTAAGAGTAATGCCTTTCCATTCAACCCAATTGTTTCTGGCAATAGATTATTTAAGAAGAGGAATAGAAGAACATATAGACCAGTAAAAAGAAGTTGTTCAAGGCCTATGTCAACCTACAGGTAATTCTTTTTAATCAAAGAGAAGCATGGCTTCATTCCTCTGCGTCACCACCCATCCCCCCAACCTAGGTGCCTTGTAAAATATGCAGTCTGCAAAACTACATGAATTTGATGCAAGCAGACTGGTCCAAGAACGCAGAGGGGGGGTCCCGCAGGACCGGCCAAGAGGGTCCTTGGCTTCTCACAGGACAGAAATCAAATACAAGCCAGAGAAAGTGAAAGCAGAGTTTACTGAATAGTGTGGATGACCGAGAACAGCCGATAGAGTGTTTGGGAAGAAGGAATCGCCCCATCGCTTGGGGTTAGCGATTATATTGGAAAGAGTTCTTCTAGTTACATGTTTCTCCAGAAATCCAGAGTAGGGTCTAATCAAAGGCAAGTGTCAGGTGAACAATAGGTGTTATTCAGTAAATCACTGAAGGTAGGGGGTATTGATGCCAGGTTTGTTCAAAGCTAATGTCCTGGAATGTGTTTGGGATCCAGCTCTTAGATATTATCAGGTATTTGGGGGCTTAAGACAAAACTCAGAGAATGATTAACTTTATTACTTCCCCCTTGGACTTGGAACATAGCTTCTTTAGTTTTGACTCAGATGTAAGGTAAAAACTAGAACACAAGTAAATAGGGCCTAGCAGGAAAAGAGCAGAAACGGAGCCTTTCTAAAACGGAGTCCTTTCAGCTTTCCTATTTCTCAGTCACCCCAAGGACAAGAGAATCCAGGCTCAATAACTATTTTAAGATGATTTTTTAAAAGTTTTTTTAAAGTTTATTAATTTTTGAGAAAGAGAGACAGAGTGTGAGCAGGGGAGGGGCAGAGAGAGAGAGAGAGAGAGAGAGAGAGAGAGAGACAAAGAATCTGAAACAGGCTCCAGGCTCTGAGCGGGCAGCGCAGAGCATGATATGGGGCTGGAACACACGAAGCACGAGATCATGACTCCACCCGAAGTCGGAGGAGGCTTAACCAACTGAGCCACTCAGGCACCCCAAAGATGACACTTTTTAAGCCACTACTAATTTGACAACTAAAAAAATATATGTATATATAATATTTTTAAATAAATATACATGAAATTGTTTATTTTTAAACATACCAACCGAAAACTTCAGTCTATTTAACTCCTGTGTTCTGATGAGAGATCTGTATTATTAAATGTTTTACTAAGTCTTTTTATGTTTTTACTATTTTCAACAATTTCTGTTTAGTCCAATAGCCCACCCTGTTTCACTTTCATCTTTCTTTTTTAAAGAGTCTAGTATCATTAACTATATTGTATTGTAATTTATTTTGCTAAGGTTTCCTTTGACTATCATGAATTCTGTCTGTGACTCAGGACAGGTTTTTTTAAAATGTTGAATATTTCATATGTAGATGAAATAATGTACGTAACACAGCCAGTGTGTCTTACATGAAAGCCATATTACTTCAATATCCTGCTATAGACCACTATTTCCTACTTTAAAAGCTAAAAAATAATAATAATAAAAGTTCACAGCACCATAAATAGCATGTAATGAATACTACATGCTACTTTCATGAATACTACATGAATACTTTCATGATGTGACTATGTGACTCTGGTCCCAATAAATACATTAATGTCCCAAGACTCACAGCTCATTAGAGAAATGTTACCAGCTTGTAAAAGAATATGCAAGCCATCAAGCTTGGAAGCCAACCTTGATTACTAGAAGAATTTTAATCAGAAATGGCTGAAATCCTAAATATTCCAAATCACTGGTATGAAAAAAAAAAAATAATGTGAATTAGAAGCTTTGGAATAGAGGGGGCTTTTTCTTTTATTGATTCCTTAAAACAAACAAACAAACAAACACAAAGTAAGGTTTATTTTTTTTAAAGAGATACAAGCACATTTACTTTAAGCCTTTCCATCTATAATAGTTTGTCCTTGGCTTCTTGGAAGGAGGCTGAACACAGGAATGACTGGCTGATTAGGATGGATTCCAACAAAAAATAACAAATATTTGTTTTAGCAAATACAAAAACAGAGGCAAAACTGGGAAGTGGGTTGTAAAGTATCTATTTTTGAGGCCAGATTATTAAAACAAGTGAAATAATATGATCAAATTCCTTTTTTAGACTATAACAGGGAAAATTTCATCATGTCAGATCACTGGTTACTCTCTATGGTACTAATTTTCCAAATATTCTATAATGTAACATAAAGTACTTGAGTGTTACATTTTAAAGAATCTTATCGCTGAGTAAATAATCTCTGCTGCTCCTTAGAAAATGGTCTTTCAAACTTCTTGACTGAGAAACACAAGGAAAAAAAAAACATTTTACATTGTGATACAGCATATATGTATGAGTGTGTATGTGTATGCATAAACAAAAGTTTACACACACACACACACACACACAAACAATTAACTTACTAGGTGAAATAAGCTTGTATATAATCTATCCTATGCTATTTGATCTATTCTATCATTTTCATTAATAATACCATTCTATCATATTTCATTAAGAACAGTCAAGAATCACTAAGATCTCACATCTCCCCAAATTCTACTGACTTTACTGCAAGTTTGGAAAACATTCCCTTTAAGTACCTAAATAATGACTGTTTAGTTTAATGGTTAAGAGAACAGGCCTTACCAGGCACCTGGGTGGCTCAGTCGTGTAAGCATCCAACCTTTGATTTTGGCTCAGGTCATGATCTCTCAGTTTGTGAGATAGAATTCTTCACCCTGCTTTGCACTGACAGAGCAGAGCCTGCTTGGGATTCTCTCTCTCCCTCTTTGTTCCTTCCCCACTCGCACTTACTCTCTCTCTCTCTCTCTCTCAATGAATAAATAAACTTAAAAAAAGGAGTGCATGCCTTACATAGCAAGGAACACTCGTTAACACTACTGAATAAGTAAATGGACCGTGTTTAAAATTTCTCAGTTGCAATTATGGTCCAGCCCTACCTTTCGGAGACAACATCTCACCCAGTATCTTTGGTTGTGATTTTCACATTACTCAAACTCCTTAGGATTCATTTAAACCCACTCTCTTAGGTTACTTTTATAGGGAGTTGTTGCAGGTAAGTATTCATTTTACTACTAAAAAGAAAACAAAAAAACAAAAGAATACATGCCCTTGAAAGAGGACTCCATTTTTCCCCTTAACTGCTTCCATTTTGACCTCTATCTGTACTTTTAAGTGATTAAGTTCTTCTTTCCAGCTTATCTCTTAACTCAGGCAAAAGACCCAGCAGGCAAAGCATCCTGAGATGGGAACAGAAACTGCCCCTCAAGCAATAGTGATCCTCCTGATAACAGCCAAGACCTCACTTGACTGACCCCAAGACAATGATCAACCTGACTTTATTGCCCAGCTGCACACTGACCTTTGTCCCACATTTTCCTTACAAACCTGGAAGTATTTTCAGCACTTTGGAGACAGACTTTGGGACACTAGTCCTATGTCTTCCTGACGTTGGCCTCGCTGAAATAAATCCCTTTCTTGTTTCACCACCGCTTGTCTTTCTGCCCTTGGGTTTTGTCATTGGCAATTACCTTAATCTGGTCTGTTTGGAACCTCAGGTGCTCTTAGGCCCTGCACCCTGGCTACATCTTAAAGCCAACATAGTCAATTGTGTTTAGGTACCAGCTTTGCCGTGCAGTCTGAGATTGCTTTCTCATTTATAAATAAATCTATGCTACTAATAATTAACATCTATGTTTGTTATATAAATCACATGAAGAATGTGAAGCACTAAATTTCTGGAAAAGCCAATACATGTTAAGTGATGTTAATGCTGATGGCTATCTTGTAATACACGGTATTTCTTCTGCAAACAATTTTGCGTTCTATGGTCCCTCACCTTGTTTTATTGTATTTTTCTCTCTTTATTTCAGTCTTATATATTTAACCAATTTAAGCAACTGCCATGATCCCATTAATATGAATCACGTGCTCCAATTAAAATAATTTCTCTGCCAAATGTATGATCACAATTTTAACTTTATCAGGTCAGAAAAACTTTGTTAATAATGTTAATTAAAACAGTGATCTGGGTACAGAGACCTTGTAAAAATTACATATGTATGACTTTATTAGACATACACAATAATATGAGCAATCTTTGGTGGAAATATCAAAAGGTATCTATCATAGGATCAGTATGTTATAACCATTCGACAATCACTTCCCATGCTTCAAAAAACATTCTATGATCTGTCCACTTTTTGTACATTAAAAAATATGTGTTTAGTGAAAAATAAGAGAAAAAGAATATTTTACTAACACTCAATTACAAATTAGACATTGTGGTATAACATCTTAAAAATCCTGATACTACATTCTCATTTTAAAATCCCACATTTGGGAGATGGCAACCTTCTGCTTCTGACTATGATAGAGTTGCTCATTTCAGACCAACCATTCCATCAAGAACAACTAGAAAAGCTGAATAAAAATTAAAAATAAACATTCTTTAAAGGCAGTAGAGAGTGACCATGACATTTTTCTACCCTGAGTATGTTCTGAGTTAGGCAAAACAAAGACAAGTCCCTTCCCTGAATCATTCATGTGCCTATAAAAACAATTCTTTGGTAATAAGACCTGCTCCGCTCCCTGCAGATACAGGGAACTGTGTCCCAGTCTGGAAATGTAGGCTGGGATTCAAGACTACAGCAAACCAGGGAGGGTGGCAGAGTGATGACAGGTAAAAATGCTGTAATGCTTTCCAACAACTCTTTTATTATTTTTTTTAATTTTTAAATGTTTATTTTTTGGAGACAGAGAGAGTGCAAACAGGCGAGGGGACACACACACACACACACACACACACACACAGAATCTCAAGCAGGCTCCAAGCTGTCAGCACAGAGCCCGACACGGGGCTGGAACCCACGAAGCACGGGATCATGACCTGGGCTGAAGTTGGATGCTTAACTGACTGAGCCACCCAGGCACCCCTCCAATGACTTTTTTTTAAGTTTATTTATTTCTTTTGAGAGAGAGAGTGTGAGCAGGGGACGGGCAGAGAGAGAGGGAGAGAGAGAGAATTCCAAGCAGGTTCTGTGCTATCAGCACAGAACCTGACGCGGGGCTCGAGCAAGCCCAGGAGCAGTGACCAAGAGTCAGATGTTTAACTGACTGAGTCACCCAGGTGCCCCTCCAATCATTTTTAAGTTGTCTTGTTCTTGATCAATATTTGCAGGACCTTGATGCTTTAAAACGCTGCTTCTTTAAGTTGGAAAAATTTAAAACGTGCAGGAGGAAACAGAGCCCACCATCTCTTTACAGCCACCCCTGTCTAAAGATTTGCCTTGAAAGTATTTCTTTTGAAACGTAGGCATTCTTGAAAACTGCTTGAGAATCAGTGATATGAAGCCATTTTACAAAGAAGAGAAAGGAGGCTCAAAGATGTGAAGTAACACTTTCTCACACCACTGATAGGAGAAGGCAAACCTGGGACCTAAATCTAGGTATTTGGGTTTTTTTTTTTTATGCCGTTCTTTCCACCATGCTTTTCTGTCACCTTCCCCCGCCCCACTTTAATCAAGGACTATGACACCAGTGAGTTTCCATTTAATTTTGAAAATAAGAATATGCATGAAATAACAGCACAAATGTAAGATTGGTGACCCAGTGTTAAGGGAATTCAGACAAGTAACAGATAAATAAAATATTAAGCAGGAATTAACAAGAATTAAGATGGAGTTTCAGAATAAAACTAGAATTTGGTTGGTAATATGTACCAATAACATGTTTGTACACCCATGTTCTACAACTTTTTATCTAGTATACCTTCTACTGCCAAAGTATTACTAATTTTGAAGTCTGTGTTTGCCCAAAAGGCTAAAATAATGAAACTGTAGTGGCATGCAATGCTCACAACTTGACTTTACATGAATTTTATACAATCGTCAAAAAGGTTCTATTTCTTCCTTCAGTTAGACATAGATTTCTAGTTCTCCATTGAGGCTTATGGAGGTTCCTGTGCCTATAATACTCCCCTGCACAAATACATGTTATCTATGAATTATCAAATTTCTCTCAAGGAACTTCAATTTAATGCATTTAAGTTTTCAATCCCACAGTTAATCTTAGCTTACTCTGAACTTCGGTTATACTATTAGTATTTGTGTCATTTATTATTGTGTGTAGTCTAAGGCTCTTGCCCTATTATTTTACCTAATTAAATTGAGCATATCAGAAATTTTATAAACATTACTTGCTGTCATCCTAGTTTGGATATTTTGATGCTGATTTTTCCCCCAGATAAGCCTCCAGAAATTCATGCAACAAACTGATAACCAAATTTGGTAAAAGTTGTAACTAAAACCACAATTTTACAGTGCAATTAAAAATTGACAATATATGGTTACTTATTGCTTTAAAAATTTGCTTATAGTAATAGTAATAAATGATACCATTGAAGGGGTTCAGGACAGGACCCCAGAGTGTGCCACTTTGGCATGTACATTATTTTGAGCTGAAGGCACTTGAGACTGTGTGCGCCCAGAGAAACTAACTACACAGAAGAATCTAAACTGGGGGTCACTCCCAGACTATGGTTTATTAGCAGAGATAAATTTTATCTGAGGGACCCATCTCTAAGGGGGGTAAACATCTAATAACCAAACATCTACTCTTCTTACTGCCCTGTGAAGGGCATTCCTTTCCCCTGAGGTCCCTTGTCCTTGGTTCAGAATCACATATATACTTCATTTTGCCTGACTGTCTGGAATTTCCTTGTCTATGTGGATTCCCACATGTATGCCTATTAAATTTGATTTTCTTCTGTTAATCTGTCTTGTGTCATTTTGATCTTCAGTCTAGATAGAAGGACCTAGAAGAAGACAGGAGCTCTTGCTCCCCAAGGAGACAAGGCATTTTTGCTCCCCAACAGCATAAAGTACATATCCAAGATGCATTTTCAGATATCCAGATGATCATATTTCTATAGATTTTTTTTTTCCAAAAAGAAAAAGCAAACTTGTTTTTCTGCCCATATCTTTATATATAGGCATTGAATTGGTACATCATTTCATAAATCTCACTGGAGATAATAATTCAAAATTGTTCACCTTCATAGAATACAAATATAAAAGAGTTTAAAATTACTACAGGGAATTTTAAAGTGATTTCTACATTTATTTCAAAGGCAATGGATTTCCCTTTAATATGCTAAAGATTTTTTTTTACCGTGTCTTCTAACTTTTTTGCTTTATAATCATTTCTCATACCACCTAAGCTCTACACAAGTAACATACCATTATAAAGATTGTCTAAATACACATAAATGTGGAAGATATTGCCATTTCAATTCACTCTGAGATTGTAATAGCACATTTTTCTAGGGATTCCATTGTCTGTTCAAAACTAGAACTTCCTCAAAATAGCTTTGCAACTGCTATTCAATATTCATTCACTGGAAATGGTACAATGAGAACACCACATGATGAAATGTTGTGCAAAAGGAACCAAATGTTCTAAAACTCAGTTAGAAAAGTGAATTTTAAAGGATGTGCACTAGATAAATGAGGCATGCATTTCCAAAGATTTCTTTTCCATTGTATAGTAGTGTCTTATACCACTACTTTAACTAGCAAGGATACAAAATGCTAGTTTCTATGGACAGTGAAAAAAGCAGGTGTTCTCTATGAATACTGATCTTTACTGCTCTTCTTATGTTAATTACAAGAATAAAGCGCAGCTGCATTTACACTCCTGTTTTACATTAAATTTGCTGGGGAAGGATTTTTTTTTTTTTTTTTTTTTTATTTATTTATTTATTTATTTATTTATTTATTTTTTTTATTTTTTAATATATGAAATTTACTGTCAAATTGGTTTCCATACAACACCCAGTGCTCATCCCAAAAGGTGCCCTCCTCAATACCCATCACCCACCCTGTCCTCCCTCCCACCCTGCCCTCCCTCCCACCCCCCATCAACCCTCAGTTTGTTCTCAGTTTTTTAACAGTCTCTAATGCTTTGGCTCTCTCCCACTCTAACCTCTTTTTTTTTTTTTTTTTTTTTCCTTCCCCTCCCCCATGGGTTTCTGTTATGTTTCTCAGGATCCACATAAGAGTGAAACCATATGGTATCTGTCTTTCTCTGTATGGCTTATTTCACTTAGCATCACACTCTCCAGTTCCATCCATGTTGCTACAAAAGGCCATATTTCATTTTTTCTCATTGCCACGTAGTATTCCATTGTGTATATAAACCACAGTTTCTTTATCCATTCATCAGTTGATGGACATTTAGGCTCTTTCCATAATTTGGCTATTGTTGAGAGTGCCGCTATAAACATTGGGGTACAGGTGCCCCTATGCATCAGTACTCCTGTATCCCTTGGATAAATTCCTAGCAGTGCTATTGCTGGGTCATAGGGTAGGTCTATTTTTAATTTTCTGAGGAACCTCCACACTGCTTTCCAGAGCGGCTGCACCAATTTGCATTCCCACCAACAGTGCAAGAGGGTTCCCGTTTCTCCACATCCTCGCCAGCATCTATAGTCTCCTGATTTCTTCATTTTGGCCACTCTGACTGGCGTGAGGTGGTATCTGAGTGTGGTTTTGATTTGTATTTCCCTGATAAGGAGCGACGTTGAACATCTTTTCATGTGCCTGTTGGCCATCCGGATGTCTTCTTTAGAGAAGTGTCTATTCATGTTTTCTGCCCATTTCTTCACTGGGTTATTTGTTTTTCGGGTGTGGAGTTTGATGAGCTCTTTATAGATTTTGGATACTAGCCCTTTGTCCGATGTGTCATTTGCAAATATCTTTTCCCATTCCGTTGGTTGCCTTTTAGTTTTGTTGGTTGTTTCCTTTGCTGTGCAGAAGCTTTTTATCTTCATAAGGTCCCAGTAATTCACTTTTGCTTTTAATTCCCTTGCCTTTGGGGATGTGCCGAGTAAGAGATTGCTACGGCTGAGGTCAGAGAGGTCTTTTCCTGCTTTCTCCTCTAAGGTTTTGATGGTTTCCTGTCTCACATTCAGGTCCTTTATCCATTTTGAGTTTATTTTTGTGAATGGTGTGAGAAAGTGGTCTAGTTTCAACCTTCTGCATGTTGCTGTCCAGTTCTCCCAGCACCATTTGTTAAAGAGACTGTCTTTTTTCCATTGGATGTTCTTTCCTGCTTTGTCAAAGATGAGTTGGCCATACGTTTGTGGGTCTAGTTCTGGGGTTTCTATTCTATTCCATTGGTCTATGTGTCTGTTTTTATGCCAATACCATGCTGTCTTGATGATGACAGCTTTGTAGTAGAGGCTAAAGTCTGGGATTGTGATGCCTCCTGCTTTGGTCTTCTTCTTCAAAATGACTTTGGCTATTCGGGGCCTTTTGTGGTTCCATATGAATTTTAGGATTGCTTGTTCTAGTTTCGAGAAGAATGCTGGTGCAATTTTGATTGGGATTGCATTGAATGTGTAGATAGCTTTGGGTAGTATTGACATTTTGACAATATTTATTCTTCCAATCCATGAGCAGGGAATGTCTTTCCATTTCTTTATATCTTCTTCAATTACCTGCATAAGCTTTCTATAGTTTTCAGCATACAGATCTTTTACATCTTTGGTTAGATTTATTCCTAGGTATTTTATGCTTCTTGGTGCAATTGTGAATGGGATCAGTTTCTTCATTTGTCTTTCTGTTGCTTCATTGTTAGTGTATAAGAATGCAACTGATTTCTGCACATTGATTTTGTATCCTGCAACTTTGCTGAATTCATGTATCAGTTCTAGCAGACTTTTGGTGGAGTCTATCGGATTTTCCATGTATAATATCATGTCATCTGCAAAAAGCGAAAGCTTGACTTCATCTTTGCCAATTTTGATGCCTTTGATTTCCTTTTGTTGTCTGATTGCTGATGCTAGAACTTCCAGCACTATATTAAACAGCAGCGGTGACAGTGGGCATCCCTGTCGTGTTCCTGATCTCAGGGAAAAAGCTCTCAGTTTTTCCCCGTTGAGGATGATGTTAGCTGTGGGCTTTTCATAAATGGCCTTTATGATCTTTAAGTATGTTCCTTCTATCCCGACTTTCTCAAGGGTTTTTATTAAGAAAGGGTGCTGGATTTTGTCAAAGGCCTTTTCTGCATCGATTGACAGGATCATATGGTTCTTCTCTTTTTTTTTGTTAATGTGATGTATCACGTTGATCGATTTGCGAATGTTGAACCAGCCCTGCATCCCAGGAATGAATCCCACTTGATCATGGTGAATAATTCTTTTTATATGCTGTTGAATTCGATTTGCTAGTATCTTATTAAGAATTTTTGCATCCATATTCATCAGGGATATTGGCCTGTAGTTCTCTTTTTTTACTGGGTCTCTGTCTGGTTTAGGAATCAAAGTAATACTGGCTTCATAGAATGAGTCTGGAAGTTTTCCTTCCCTTTCTATTTCTTGGAATAGCTTGAGAAGGATAGGTATTATCTCTGCTTTAAATGTCTGGTAGAACTCCCCTGGGAAGCCATCTGGTCCTGGACTCTTATTTGTTGGGAGATTTTTGATAACCGATTCAATTTCTTCGCTGGTTATGGGTCTGTTCAAGCTTTCTATTTCCTCCTGATTGAGTTTTGGAAGAGTGTGGGTATTTAGAAATTTGTCCATTTCTTCCAGGTTGTCCAATTTGCTGGCATATAATTTTTCATAGTATTCCCTGATAATTGTTTGTATCTCTGAGGGATTGGTTGTAATCATTCCATTTTCATTCATGATTTTATCTATTTGGGTCATCTCCCTTTTCTTTTTGAGAAGCCTGGCTAGAGGTTTGTCAATTTTGTTTATTTTTTCAAAAAACCAACTCTTGGTTTCGTTGATCTGCTCTACAGTTTTTTTAGATTCTATATTGTTTATTTCTGCTCTGATCTTTATGATTTCTCTTCTTCTGCTGGGTTTAGGCTGCCTTTGCTGTTCTGCTTCTATTTCCTTTAGGTGTGCTGTTAGATTTTGTATTTGGGATTTTTCTTGTTTCTTGAGATAGGCCTGGATTGCAATGTATTTTCCTCTCAGGACTGCCTTCGCTGCATCCCAAAGCGTTTGGATTGTTGTATTTTCATTTTCGTTTGTTTCCATATATGTTTTAATTTCTTCTCTAATTGCCTGGTTGACCCACTCATTCGTTAGTAGGGTGTTCTTTAACCTCCATGCTTTTGGAGGTTTTCCAGACTTTTTCCTGTGGTTGATTTCAAGCTTCATAGCATTGTGGTCTGAAAGTATGCATGGTATAATTTCAATTCTTGTAAACTTATGAAGGGGTGTTTTGTGACCCAGTATATGATCTATCTTGGAGAATGTTCCATGTGCACTCGAGAAGAAAGTATATTCTGTTGCTTTGGGATGCAGAGTTCTAAATATATCTGTCAAGTCCATCTGATCCAATGTATCATTCAGGGCCCTTGTTTCTTTATTGACCGTGTGTCTAGATGATCTATCCATTTCTGTAAGTGGGGTGTTAAAGTCCCCTGCAATGACCACATTCTTATCAATAAGGTTGCTTATGTTTATGAGTAATTGTTTTATATATCTGGGGGCTCGGGTATTTGGTGCATAGACATTTATAATAGTTAGCTCTTCCTGGTGGATAGACCCTGTGATTATTATATAATGCCCTTCTTCATCTCTTGTTACAGCCTTTAATTTAAAGTCTAGTTTGTCTGATATAAGTATGGCTACTCCAGCTTTCTTTTGGCTTCCAGGAGCATGATAAATAGTTCTCCATCCCCTCACTCTCAATCTAAAGGTGTCCTCAGATCTAAAATGAGTCTCTTGTAGACAGCAAATAGATGGGTCTTGTTTTTTTATCCATTCTGATACCCTATGTCTTTTAGTTGGCGCATTTAATCCATTTACATTCAGTGTTATTATAGAAAGATAAGGGTTTAGAGTCATTGTGATGTCTGTATGTTTTATGCTTGTAGTGATGTCTCTGGTACTTTGTCTCACAGGATCCCCCTTAGGATCTCTTGTAGGGCTGGTTTCGTGGTGACAAATTCCTTCAGTTTTTGTTTGTTTGGGAAGACCTTTATCTCTCCTTCTATTCTAAATGACAGACTTGCTGGATAAAGGATTCTCGGCTGCATATTTTTCCTGTTTAGCACACTGTAGATATCGTGCCAAGCCTTTCTGGCCTGCCAAGTTTCAAAGGAGAGATCAGTCACGAGTCTTATAGGTCTCCCTTTATATGTGAGGGCACGTTTATCCCTTGCTGCTTTCAGAATTTTCTCTTTATCCTTGTATTTTGCCAGTTTCACTATGATATGTCGTGCAGAAGGTCGATTCAAGTTACGTCTGAAGGGAGTTCTCTGTGCCTCTTGGATTTCAATGCCTTTTTCCTTCCCCAGTTCAGGGAAGTTCTCAGCTATAATTTGTTCAAGTACCCCTTCAGCACCCTTCCCTCTCTCTTCCTCCTCTGGGATACCAATTATGCGTATATTATTTTTTTTTAGTGTATCACTTAGTTCTCTAATTTTCCCCTCATACTCCTGGATTTTTTTATCTCTCTTTCTCTCAGCTTCCTCTTTTTCCATAACTTTATCTTCTAGTTCACCTATTCTCTCCTCTGCCTCTTCAAGCCGAGCCATCGTGGATTCCATTTTGTTTTGCAATTCGTTTAAAGCGTTTTTCAACTCCTCGTGACTGTTCCTTAGTCCCTCGATCTTTGTGGCAAGAGATTCTCTGCTGTCCTGTATACTGTTTTCAAGCCCAGCGATTAATTTTATGACTATTATTCTAAATTCACTTTCTGTTATATTATTTAAATCCTTTTTGATCAGTTCATTAGCTGTTGTTATTTCCTGGAGATTCTTCTGAGGGGAATTCTTCCGTTTGGTCATTTTGGAGAGTCCCTGGCGTGGTGAGGACCTGCAGTGCACTTCCCCTGTGCTGTGGTGTATAACTGGAGTTAGTGGGCGGGGCCGCAGTCCGACCCGATGTCTGCCCCCAGCCCACTGCTGGGGCCACAGTCAGACTGGTGTGTGCCTTCTCTTCCCCTCTCCTAGGGGCGGGATTCACTGTGGGGTGGCGTGTCCCGTCTGGGCTACTTGCACACTGCCAGGCTTGTGTTGCTGGGGATCTGGCGTATTAGCTGGGGTGGGTAGGCAAGGTGCACGGGGGCTGGAGGGGCAGGCTTAGCTCACTTCTCCTTAGGTGATCCGCTTCAGGAGGAGCCCTGTGGCAGCGGGAGGGAGTCAGATCCGCTGCCGGAGGTTTGGCTTCGCAGAAGCACAGAGTTGGGTGTTTGCGTGGAGCGAGCAAGTTCCCTGGCAGGAACTGGTTCCCTTTGGGATTTTGGCTGGGGGATGGGCGGGGGAGATGGCGCTGGCGCCTTTGTTCCCCGCCAAGCTGAGCTCTGCCGTCCGGGGGCTCAGCAGCTCTCCCTCCCTTTGTCCTCCAGCCTTCCCGCTTTCCGAGCAGAGCTGTTAACTTATGACCTCCCAGACGCTAAGTCGCGCTTGCTGTCGGAACACAGTCTGTCCGGCCCCTCCGCTTTTGCCAGCCAGACTCGGGGGCTCTGCTTGGCCGGCGAGCCGCCCCTCCGCCCCGGCTCCCTCCCGCCAGTCCGTGGAGCGCGCACCGCCTCGCCGCCCTTCCTACCCTCTTCCGTGGGCCTCTAGTCTGCGCTTGGCTCCGGAGACTCCGTTCTGCTAATCCTCTGGCGGTTTTCTGGGTTCTTTAGGCAGGTGTAGGTGGAATCTAAGTGATCGGCAGGACGCGCTGTGAGCCCCGCGTCCTCCTACGCCGCCATCTTCCGGAACCCCCCTGGGGAAGGATTTTTAACATGTAGATTATATAAACTGCTAGCACAGATATAGGATCTTTTATTACTTTGGAATTTGTTTATCCTTAGAAATAATAATGCCTTTCATTTTGCTTTGTTTTGTTTTTAAAATATAAAGGAGTTTATTGTCAATGAAACAGGGAAATTACTCAGCTACTTTTTAAAGAAGATACCACGCAAAATTCAATCGCATTTTAGAAAAATAATTGCATTGTGTCAGTTGGTTTAATGGATTGATTACTTAATCTTTATACTTCCTTTGAGAATGCTAACGAATCAAGACATTTGGTTTCAGGGGTCAAACTGTTGCCCATGTGTGACAAGCCTCTTTTATTCCAAAGAAAAGCTTTCATCTTACTATTCTACAAGTTTATCCAGTCAATTTCTCTAACAGGAATTCAAGGTTTCAAAGTTTTGTAACAAAACAGGAAATTTTATAACTGAAAGTTTCTCTAAAAATGATATGAATGTATGATGCATACTAAAGTTTTTTTAGAAATAAATAAAGTTTATTTTGAGAGAGACCACATGTGCATACAAATGTCAGTGGGGGAGGGGCAGAGAGAGAGGGAGAGAGAGAATCCCAAGCAGGTTCTGTGCATGGCTTGTTCTCATGACCCTAAAATCATGATCTGAGCCAAAATCAAGAGTCCAGTGCTTAGCTGACTTAGACACCCAGGTGCCCCTGTCTGATGAATTTTAAAAAGCAATTAACACAGGCAAGAATTTGATGGCTACCATAAATGCCAGATTCCTATCATTTAGGTATGATATTTTCAGATCACAGCTTCTGCTTTGATAATTAGTAATTTAATGATGAGAATGTGAGGAGACTAAAAATTTCCCAATATTCAAAGACATTAGAAACTCTCTTGGGGCCCCTGGGTGGCTCAGTCAGTTGAGCAGCCGACTTCGGCTCAGGTCATGATCTCACGGTCCGTGAGTTCAAGCCCCGTGTCGGGCTCTGTGCTGACAGCTCGGAGCCTGGAGCCTGTTTCTGATTCTGTGTCTCCCTCTCTCTGACCCTCCCCCGTTCATGCTCTGTCTCTCTTTGTCTCAAAAATAAATAAACGTTAAGAAAAAAAAAATTAAAAAAAAAAAAAGAAACTCTCAAAGTATATTGAAGCATCTTTTCAATTGATACGGGGAACTTGCATATTGGGACCCACAAAATGGAGAGTGCCCCAGTGGTAGGGCCTATATCACAAATCTAAACCTAATCCGATGGCACTTAATGGGCAACACCTCACTGTCCAGGAAGCCTAACAGAAACAATCACAATCCTCAGCTAGCTTACCTTCTTCTGTAAAACAGGACCTGCTAGTCTTACCAGGAAATGCTGACACCTTAGCTAATCATGTCCTGTGCTTCTAATGCTCTATACACCCCCATCTTGCCCCAAATCTCTCCAAAGAGTGTTCTAGTACTTGTGAGGCACTGTACTCCATGATCCATGGGTTGTTTTCCTCTCAGAAAGGACATGAGACTTATTACTAAGTTGTGTTATTTTTGTCATTTGACACAATATGCTTAAAACCCTTTTGCTATTAAAACTTATATTACTATGTAACCATGCCCACAGGGCAGGATGAACATACAGTTTTCAAAACAGTATTACAGAAACAAAACACATCATTTAAGATATCTGTAGGGGCTCAGGGCAGCCTGCCCCAAGATATGCCACAGTGGTATATTATTTTGATTTAAAGTCACACAAAAAGCAGCCAGTGCAAGAAGGGCATCTTGACCCTTCCTCCCCTGAACGCGGGAAATCAATCTCCCCTGTGAAGGGTGCTTCTCCCTCCGGGGCATCTGGAGACTGAGAGGAGCCATCCTTATCACCAGAGATGGGAACCTAGGGCCAAAGAAGCCTATATAAACAAACTTTGTTACTTTTACTAATTTACTACCCCAGCTCAAATTCGTTTAGAATTTCTTACAAATTGAAGCTCCTACCTTTTGAAAAAACGTAGACTGTTTATATCCAAGGTAAGGTTCTCATTCTGGTATCATACTATAAAGTCACTTTTTATTTTTTAGCTGCATACACTTTCAATATCAACCTCTACTTAGAGTCCTCTTTGTAGAGGCCTCTTTTAGGCAAACAGGCTTGCATAATGCAATGTAGAAAGGGCCCACAGTGACCCCCTGGCCGAATATAGACAGGTCCATCAGGTGACCCACCTCAACATATCCATAGGCCCTCACCGACAAATGGGCTGCTTACAACCACACACACTTACCAAAAAAGGTAAAATTCTGTATGTCGCCATACCTCCTCACTTCCCCCCTCTAAAAACAGCCCCCACTCACTGTCTTGCAGACAGCCTTTCCTTTGCTATCCTGCCTGCCTGCCCTTCCCTTGCAGTGTATGCAATATCCACTGCCCCTTGGCGGACAGTTACCTGCTTTGCTGTCCTACCTGCTGTTCCCTTGTGGTGCATTAATAAACTTCCATCACCTTTTCCTGCCTTGGGTGAATCCTTTCACCTTCTGGACCACTGGCTTCCGCCCTATCATTGTCCTGCATTTGGGGGCCCCCATCTGATTGAGAGGGACACCCACATTCTTTGTAACCTTCTTCTAATATTTTAAAAAAACTGAATTACTTTATCATTTTTTTTTTCATTTCTTCTAAAGATACTTAAAACTTTTTCAAAATCTCTGGATGTTGGTGAGTTGGAGACACATTTCTTTTATGTCATCAGAGAGCCTAGATTTCAGTTTGGGTCTATGTAATTTTCAGATAAGGAGAAAACCATGGCATTTATTCTCTAGAACACTAGTTCAATCTTGTTTGTAATTCCTTCATCTAAAGATGCTGTGTAATTTTTACGGTTCCCCTACTTTCTTCCCTCTCTACCCACAATGTGCAACGGCAAATTACCTGTTTGTTAGTAGCTCCTGATCTTCATAGTAATTCATTTCAATGCTATTATTAAGCCTTCTTCTCACATCACTCTCTCAGCTGCTAATGTCTGTTAACCTTGCTGCATGTTAAATAATTTGGTCTTTTTCCCAAGTACCTTGGGAGATAACCTCTACAGCCTTGGACATTTCTGAGTGATAGAACTCTTAGGCCATCACTGATCCACCACATCTGAGTTAATGCTAATGAGTTCACTCAGGATGGTGGCAGGCCAGAAAGACCAACCACAGGTAAGCCATTTGATATCAACCTAAATACGCCCAGGGAGAGAAGGAGGGCTGGAGATTGAGTTCAGTCACCTGACTAGTGATTCAAACAATCATATAAACATAATGAAGCCCCAATAAAAGCCCTGGACTCTGAAGTTTAGGTGAACTTCTTGGTTAGTAAACACAATCGCTGGGAGGGTGACTCATACTGATTTGATGGGGCAAGAGAGCAGAAATCTGAATTCTGGACCTTCCCGGTGTCTCTTCATTTGTCTAGTTTTGATTTGTAGCCTTAAGAATACAACTACAGTTGTGAATATAGGAATGTTTCTGAGTTTTATGAGGTATGGTAGCAAATTCTTAAACCTGCATAGGTTGTGGGAACCAACTATCATAGCCAGTTTGTGTGGGTGATCTAGGGACTCTCAAACTTGTGGCTGGCATCTGAAGCGAGGATAATCTGCGGGGGACTCAATTTGTGTACTCTGCAGTAAATGTAGGTGATTAGTATCAGAATGCCATTGTAGTATTACAATCTGTGAGGTGTTATTATAATTATTAAATTTTATGGGAAGACATGTTACAATCCTTTCATTATGTATAAGCCTTATATTTTTACTCACAGCTATTATTTGTGAGAGTGACACAGAAAAATATACTTAAGGTACATTCAATGCTTGGCATTTAATATACATTCAATGAGTGGGAAATGTTTTTATTTTTATAAGTGATTAGTAAAAATTAGGGCTTGCAAGACATCAGTCCCTACCTCCTTTGGAAGCATGGAAGATTGACAGTACTGACAACAACATGGCAGATTATTCTGCTCACCTATTTGCGAAAGGTTGAGCCGTTCTCAATTTAGAGCTTTGAATTCATTGGCGTTTTATACTCTGATCACCTGCATGCATTATAAAGTTAAATGAGTAATTACATAAGTATATAAAATGAGGTATTTCTTACTTGGGTAAAGCTAATGAAATTGAAATATATATTTCTCACTGAATCTCTGAGTGCAGGGAAAGAATAAGGAAAACAGAAAATCATCATCAGAACACATCGTAATTATTGCCTTGAACTAGGGTTACCGCTGGTTGCTAAAATTAGTGTGCAGAAGTTTGAGCAAAAGCAGAATGCTTGTCTCAAACATCTATGCCTCGAAGATTCCTCCCATGAGACATGGTGACTAGATGCAAAGTGATACTGGAATTTTGACCCTGGAATAAAGAAGGGTCACTGGCGGAAAAAATGGTGAAGTTCCAATAAATTTTGTTGTTTAATTAGCACTACTATACCCATGTTAATCTCCTGGTTATGATCGTTGTTCTATGACTATTTAAGATGTTAAAGAAGTTAACATGTTAAGAAGTTGGATGGGGGATATGCAAAAACTCAGTATTACGATTGCAACATTGTATAATTCTAAAACTATATCAACATTTGGAACATTTTTTAAAAGCATAACTTATTACTAGTTGCCTTGTGCCGGGGTAAGAACATTGACTCCAAAGGACACAGGGAACTTTTGGGGATGATAAAACATGAAGAAATGGATGATACTATTGGCCACGGTCCCTACATAGGGCTTCCTCCAACAGCCAATTATGTCACTCCCAGTTGTATCCTTACACAACAGGGATATGATTCGCTGGTAGTTCTGTGGAGTCTTTGGGCCTCACTGTAAAAAGAATTTTACAGAAATTCACTTTTACCCTTATATCCATCCACCCCCACTATAAACTGAAGGGGTATGATGTTTCAGGTATCGATGTATCAATGTCAACTCAGATCTTGTGTTCAAAATCCTTAAAATGCTTGAGTATTCTCCTTTCCCATACAAATTTTGCTTCATCAACTTTTTCTAGTTATTACTACAAGTGTGAAGGTCCTTTACATCTTTCTCGTCCCAATAGAAGCAGTTATCCGCTAGTTTTTTAACAACTGGTCTGGTTAAACATTAGTCATAGAAAACATCTTTGCATACCAAAGATTCCTAACTGGTGAATTATCATAAGCATTCATTTATTTTCACACTTTAACTGTCTCTAAATTTGCTATGTCCTCCTTTTGCCCCTGAATTTTCTATGCATTTTCTGCTAATAAAACTTCCACATCTGGTCTATGCTCTTTCAAATTTTTATTCTCTGATAATACCTGCCCCAGTTTATATCAGTGCATTTTATATCAAGGTATAATTGAAGCTTACCTAGCTCATTTGGTAGTTGTATATTTCAAAAGGAGCCCACTTGTCTAAATTAATTTAAGCAGTCTCTTGTTTCTCCTTGCTGCCTTTTCAACGTCTCCTCTCTAATTCCTTACTTACTTTGCTAAGAAGATACACAAAATGGTCTCTACAGCTCATGGAATCATTGATTATCTTCACTATGTATGAGCTATGGAAGTTTAGGGAAATATTCTTATCTATTAAATGAAGATAAAAATAGATGTATTTAAATGATGTTATGATTTAAGTATACAGTATATGACAAGTGTTGACTGTATATCATATTTAATTGACTTTAGGACATATATTTTTCATATGTATGACTGCATAAATTAAAATTAATTTTACATGGTGCAATGTTTAAGGTTTCTGCTAGCCAACTCACATTTGTCATTTACTTTTATGGAAAAATACATTATTACCCTCTAGTAAACATATATTACATATATTAAACATTATAACATTATAACATATATTAAAGAATACATCAATATACGTTTGATTCAAGAAAACACAGAACAAAATAGAATTAGACCTATAAATTCAGAGAACTGATGGTTGCCAGAGGGGAAGAGGGTAGGAAAATGGACAAAATGGGTAAAGGGGAGAGGGAGACACAGACTTCCAGTTATGGAATGAATAAGTCATAGAAATAAAAGGTACAACATACGGGATATATTCAATGATATTGTAATAGGGTTGTGTGGTGACAGAAGGTAGCTACACTTGTGGTGAACAAAAATAACATACAGAGAAGTTAATCATTATGTTGTATACCTGAAGCTAATATAATACCGTGTCAAATACACTCAAATAAAAATGAATAATAAAGTACGAGATGCTTGTGACACTTAAGACTTTTTTTATGTCTCCAAAGACACAAAAGGTAAATTTGAATGGGCTTAAACCAAGAAAGAATTTGTTGACGTTGAGAAATGAAAGTTCAGAAACAGGATCATCATTAGACACAGCTTTATCTGGTTCAAATGATATCAATAAGGGCCCAGGATCTCTTTATCTTTCACCTCTGCCTTCCTAGGATAGGCCTACTTTTTATATTAGATACGGTACTTGCCTACCTCCCACCACCACACACCATCCCCAATCTACATGGTGACTTCAGGATGTTCCCTCATTGCATAACAATGATTGCAGCCAAACATAGTTCCCACGAGGAGGTGGGTAGGAGGAATGGGTAAAATAGGTGAAAGGGATGAAAGAGTACACTTACGATGAGCACTGAGTAATGTATAGAATTGCTGAATCACCATATTGTATACCTGAAACTAACATAATACTTTATGTTAACTATACTGGAATTAAAATAAAAAATTAAAAATCCATAATTAAAACAAATTATTGCAGCCCTTCAATGATCGTAACATGATACTGAGAGTAAGACACTCAGATGCTCTTTCAGAGAAATTGGAATAAATGTCACTTTGCTTGTTTTTTACCCTGAATGTCTTGCTTCCTTCCTGGAGCCATTTATTATGGCTAGGAAAATAGATTGTACTATTGATAAAGGCAAGTAGGTGTTGCTCTGGAACTAACACTGGGGTAAATCCCACACAAAATTCATTGATTCATGTGTTTTATTCCCATTACTCTTTTGAAAGCACTCTAATCAAAGTTACCAAGTACTTCTATCTAATTTGTAGTCATTTATAGTCTTCATCTCACCTGAATATTCAGCATAATTCCTCAGTTTATTACTGCCTCCTTCTACAAATACTTGTTCACTAAACTTTTTTTTTCTTTTTAATTTTTTTTTACATTTATTTATTTTTGAGACAGACAGAAACAGAGTGAGAGTTGGGTAGGGGCAGAGAGAGAAGGAGACACAGAATCGCAAGCAGGCTCCAGGCTCTGAGCTGTCAGCACAGAGCCTGACGTGGGGCTCAAACTCACAAACCGTGAGATCATGACCTGAGCTGAAGTCAGATGCTTAACTGACTGAGCCACCCAGGCACCCTGTTTCTTTTTTTTTTAATTTGAGAGAGAGAGAGAGAGAAAGAGAGTAACCAGGAAAGAAGGCAAAGAGAGAGAGAGAGAGAAAGGGCAAGAGAGAGAGAGAGAGAGAGAGAGAGAGAATCTTAAGCAGGCTCCACACTCAGTTCAGAGCTGACATGGGACTTGATCACAGACCCTGGGATCCTGACCTGAGCTGAAATCAAGAGTCAGATGCTCAACTAACTGAGCCACCTAGGCATGCTTGTTTACTAAATTTTCAAGACAAAACACTCTCCTAGTTTTCTTCCTATCATACTGGATGCTTCTCATGCCCAATGAAAGTTTTATTTTTGCTTTTGTTTTCAGAAGACAAAGTCACAACTACAGCTTTTGCACATTTTTCTAAATGATGACTGTTTGGAAAGCCTTAATGGTAGGTCTGTGATCCTTTCTGCCTTCCATTTATGCTTATTCTACAGGTGGCTTCATGTGGTATGATGGCTTGAAGTATTATCTTAGTACTAATCAATCTCAAATGCATATAACCATCCCTGACCTCACTCCTGAGCTGCAGATTGATATAGCCAATAACTGATGTGACAAATTCATTGGAAAATAGTGTTTTAAATTCAATATAACAAAAATTTAATTCCATGTTTTCATCATCTAAAATGGGCTCTCATCTTCAGCATTACCCCTATCAATAAACGTCATCAGCATTCACTCATTTGCTCGCGAGAGAACCAAAATGCCAATTAATTTGTAAATCCTATTGACTGTACAATCAAAATATATTTCAAATTCTACTGGAATTCACTGCTTGCCCAGAACTCACTCTAGTTAAAGTCATCATTATTTACTTGGATAATGTCAATTGATCTGTCTTGAACAACTTGGAGAGTGTATTCTACAAAGAGTAGCCAGAATAACCATTAAAAAGTGTGTCATAGGGGTACCTGTGTGGCTCAGTCGGTTAGGTGTCCGAGTCTTGATTTCAGCTCAGGTTGTCATCTCACAGTTCATGGGTTTGAGCCCCACATCAGGTTCCATGCTGGAAGTGTGGAGCTTGCTTGGGATTCTCTCTCTCCCTCTCTCTCTCTGCCCCTCCTCTACTTGCTCTCTCTCTCTCAAAATAAATAAACTTAATTTTTTTTTAAATCTCTTTAAAAAGTGTGTCATATTATGTCACTTTTCTGTTCCAAATCTTCCAATGGCTTCATATTCACATTTAGAATAAATCCAAAGTAATCACTATATCCTACAAGCAAATATATGATCTGTACCCTTTTCTAGTATTATCCCTTATTTCCTGTGCTCTAATCAAACTGACCTCTTTACCATTTCTGTAAAATACCCTACTTACTCCTACCATAAGGCTTTGCAATTACTGTTCTTTTTGCTTGGAGAATTTGTGCACCCTAGATACTTATGGGATTTATTCTTTTACAACATCAATACCTGTACCATCTCAGAAATGTCTTCTCCTTCTCCCTCTCCCTCTCCCCCTCCCCCTCCTCTTCTTCTTCTTCTTCTTCTTCTTCTTCTTCTTCTTCTTCTTCAAAGAAGAAATTAAACATGGCAAAGCCATGTTTAATTTTTAAAACTAGTAAAAAGATTTATCATTAAAAAAAATCTTTCTCCTAGTCTCCTGTGAGAGAAATTATGAAGATGGCAGAAATTACTGATGACATTCTGCATATGTAATTCACCTTCAGGACTGAAAGTCTTCCTATCCTTATCCATTTTAGACCAAGTGAGATCATGGAGCCTTTTATTACAGCTTTGCAAGGACTCGTCAACCTGCTCTCCGTGAAGTGATCATTGATAGTTATAGCCCCGTGAATAAGATGTCATTAATAGGTGACATCGAGCCCAGCTGTCAGTTTTAATGGCTTCTTCAATACCATTTGGTTTGAGGAATGCTTCTCGGGGTCAGAGGACACTGTTCTTCATTTCTCTCCTGCCGGCTAATAGGTAAACACACCCTAAAAGATGCAATGCTCTGCTTGGAACCAAAAAGCACTGGGATTTTTCTCTCTGGCTGCAGAAACCCGTTGTCCATCCACAGGACTGACCTTTTCCATGCAGAGTTCCAACCACCTTTCATGAAGCTGATAGGAAAGGAAAAGCTACATCAGACCCTGCCCATATCTTCCTAAAGTATGTTTAAAATATGAATCATACAAAGCTCTCTATGTCTGATGGCCATTTTAGTATTTTAAAATCATTTTAACATAAAAATATGCTTTTCCAAAAAAGTGGAGGGGGGGCACCTGGGTGGCTCAGGTCATAACCTCACTGTCTGTAAGATCTGTCCCTGAGTCAGACCCTGTGATGAGTGTGAAGCCTGCTTGGGCTTCTCTCTCTCTCTCTCTCTCTCTCTCTGCCCCTCCCCACCCCCTGCTTTTAAAACTTAAAAAAAGATATATATTATTTTCCAAAAATACTCCAGGCTTTTTCTCTTGTATTTTTTTTTTTGTCCTGTAAGAAGTTTCCCTGCCTTGCATTATTACATAAAGTACTTATTATGTGCTGAAAGTGCCCTAAAGACCTAAGACCCAAAGCAACTATGAGAAAGAGACAGACAGTGAGCAAGAGGTGATGGGGCAGAGGAAGGCAGTGGGGAGGAGAGAAGGGCAAGAAAGCTGTCCATCAAAGATTTTGTCATGGTGTCTATGAAGCTGCATCTACTGAGGGTATACTACAAATCAAGACCAACTGAAAGAAGGAGAAAGGTGAAGAGGGCAGACAATGGGAAGGACCACAAACAACAGGATTCCAGCCAATAGAAAAACTACTGACAAAGAAGATTCTAGAAGATAGCAAGTGTTGGGATTACAAAATTGCCCATTTCATCCATATAAACTGCTCTTTGAAGATCCTTTGTGAGAGCAACTATAGTGTCCACATTGTTAAGGAAAAAAAAACAAACCCACCACATGGATAAGAGTTCCCTTATCCCCTTTTGGGTTATCATGGCAGTTTCCTTTTTGACACAGGTTTTTTTTTTAAGTTTTGTTTTGTGTTGTTTTCCTTCTTTTCTCTTCTCAGCTATCAGAGCCTGTTCAGTATGGAAACCAAACCAGGTACCATCTAGCTGGTGGCGTTGTGCTTCCCAGGCTGAATGTTCTGGGTGGAAATCACCCTTTCCCCCTTTGGTATGGCTGTGTATGTTTGACCTTCAGGCTCACAGCATGGAAATATACACCATAAGGTGAAGTCCCACTGGGCCAGCCACCAGCCACCCAAATTCCAACATCATGCTAGCAAGTGCTTCGTTTAATTCCATGGTTCAACTGTGGGTTGTGGAGCGAGACATTTGAATCCACATGCTAACCAAACATCAGCAACTTGCCCATTGTGTAGCTTTTAGCCCTTATGAGAAATATGTAGCCAGTGGCTCCTTTGACAAGTGTGTGCATATCTAGAATACTCAGAGTGGAAGTCTCCTCCACAGGTACTGAGGTGTTGGCAGCATCTTGGAGTGTGTTGGAATGCCCAAGGGAACAAAGTGGGCCCAGTGCTTCTGACAGTTGTATGTGTTTTAGATCTTAGAAGGTAAATATAAAATATTATAGAAAAGAATTCTAATGGACCAGCAGCGAATGTTTGGGGTTGCAGCACTTGTCAAACATAGTTCTATCTGCTCTAAAACTGTACAAACATCTGCTACAAAACTGTACATTAGAGTGTACTTGGAAATCAACGCTTCCCTGGCCACAGGAGTCTATTTTTTCATAATCTTCAACCCCCTACTTCTTAATATTTGGAAGGAAAATGTGGAGGCTATTCTTCATGTCCATCACTCACACTAAAGCAGCTTATTCAGAAGCTGTGAGTTAGTTTTTCTGGCTATTTCATGAATATCATTATAATTAGTTTCTTCTCAACTTATAAGAAAATACTAGGCCCTTCACTAATTGTCCCCAGTTTATTCTATGCTTGTTACTGATTTGAAAGGGTCAGTATGTACAATGTAAGTTAGGTGTGCAGTATATTAAAGTTCTTCTTAGGCTGACCACTGAAAATAAATTTAGTGGAAAAATAAAGTTGTAAATTTCCTTGATTAGACTCTCCGAGGATATGAGTTTTTAACACAAGAGGCCTTTTAAAAAGCACTTCACATGATCCTCATCGCAGGTCACACAGTCTGACCAAGTGAATGAAGTGTATACCTATACAAAGATTTCATTGTCAATATGCTTGAGTGTGAGAGAGCAAGGAGCGGGTGAAAGACAACTGATGAAAAGAGATCAGATTCTCTGTGTGGTAGTGGAAGTAATTAATTGTAACGACTAAATCATTAAATAATGTAAGTTTACTATAACAAAAGTATGTTAATTTAGATGTCATTTGGTTCAAGATATTTTGTAATTTCTTTTACCCAATTAAAATGTATGTGTGCTGTTAAATTTCCAAATACTTGAGCATGTCCTGGTTATCTTATTTGCAGATTTCTAATGATATTCTGTTGTGCTCAGAAAACATATTCAGTATGATTTTAGTATATAAAAATCGATATGGAATTTTTAAAGTGCAAATTGTAATCTACCTTTGTAAACATACCATGTGCATCTGAAAAGCATGGGTATTCTATCATTTTGGGGGTAGTGTTCTGTAAGTATCAGTTACGTCAAGGTAGTCCATACTATTTGTAAGATCTATGTCTTTGCAGATTTTTGTGTCCAGTTGTTTTATCAAGTACTGAAGAAGGTATTCAAATCTCAACAGTGGTTATGGTATTGTCCATTTTTATTTCTTTTTAATTCTGTCAATTATTGCTTTATGGATTTTGAAGCTCTACTTTTCTATATCTCTCGTTTTTTGGATCCTCCTATTTCTATTTTAGGTTTTTTTTTAGATTTTTAGAACTTCACTTTAATTTTTCTGTTGGTGCTGTAATTTTTGCCCTAGGGATTAAAACTGAAATATTTAGATTTCCATAGTCTACTTACAAGAAATAAAGTCAAACTTCGTGCAAAAAGTAGACATCTAGTAAATTTATAGTCCCATATACTCATTCATCCTTTATGTTATAGTTATATGTATTATATTTAAATATGTCACAAACCCCATAAGACAATGTTATGATTTTCATTTTAAACAGTTTTACAAATGAATTAAGAAAGAAAAGGCCAAAACATGTAATCTTTTGTTTTTCCCCAGATACTAGTTGCAATGCTTTTGTATTCTCTTCTGAGGATATCTGCATTTCCACTTGATATAATTCCCCTGTAGCCTGAATAAATTCATTTAGCATTTTGTATAGCACAGGTATTTTGGCTGCAAATTCTATTTTCCTTTTTCCTAAAAATTCTGTATTTCATTTTTCATCTTGAAATATATTTTTTCTGGAGATAGAATCTGAGTTAACCTTTTTCCCCTTGTTGTTTGTTTGTTTGTTTCTATCATTTTAAAAATGTTTCACTCTCCTCTGACTTCCTTGCTATCTGATGAAAGGGCAGTCTTTGATCCTAACCTTGTTTCTCTATATGTAATATGTCATATTTCTCTCTCTGCTTCCAATATTTTTTCTTTATCTTTGGTTTGATTTTGATGTGCCTTGGCAGGAGTGTCTTTGTGTTTATTTTGCTTGATGTTCAGATATCATCTCACATACAGGATTCCCCAGTGTTCTTGAAATCTCTCCCTCTCTCATTCAATATTATTTAACAGGGCCTGGGGCTCTGTCCACTGCTAACACAAAATAATTTCTCTTCTTCTGAATTCAGCTTCACTTACTTTTGCCTCAGTCAATTCCATCAAGCTGTTAAGTCCATTCAGGTTTGTTTTGATTTTAACATTGTATTTTCAGTTTTAGAATTTCTATTTGGTTCTTTTTTTATTGTTTTTATTTCTGCTGACACTTCCAATTTCTCTGTGAAAGCTTTATGCATAGAAAACACATTTTGTTTTACATCACTGAGGATAGATATAATAATATCTACTTTAATGTTTTTAAAATTAGTTTCAACATCTGGTTCATCTATGGCTCAAACTCAATTGACTTTCTTTTCTCTTGAAAGTGTAATTCAATTTCTTGGCTCTTGGTTGGTTGGCTAAATTTTGGATTGCATACTGAACTCTGTGAAAGTTAGGTTGTGGACATTCTGGATTCTGTGTCTTTTCTGTGACAAATGTTGTTTTGTTTTGTTTGTTTTAACAAATATTTTTCTCGGATGAGCTTCAATGGCAAACTATTTGCTACTCTGGCCTTTGGTCAGATGTTTTACCTTCAGCTGGGCTGCTCTAAGTCACTTCTGTACACATGTGGTTCAGGAGTCAGTTGATCAAAGGGTACATACTTCCAGTTATAACATAAATAAGTTCTGTGGATCTAACGTACAGCACAGTGACTGTAGTTAACAATACTATGTTATATACTTGAAAGCTGCTGTGTGTTCTTACCACACAGACAGAGAGACAGACAGACAGAGACACACACACACACACACACACACACACACACACACACACACGGTAATTATGTGAGATAATGCAGGTGTTGACCAACCTTACTGTGGTAATCATTTCACAGTATTTACAGTAGTGACATGTATTAAATCATGTTATACACTTTAAACTTACACAATGTATAATATATCAATTATACATCAATAAAGCTGGATCAATTATACATCAATAAAGAATGTTTTGAAAGAATGGGAAAACAAAAAAGGCAAAAAACAAAAAAGCTAGGAATGGAACAAAATTATAAACCTACAATAGGTAGAAAGAAGGATATGATAAAGAAAACATTAATAAAAAAAGAAAAAGAATAAAATCAAAAGCTATTCTATCAAAAAGGTTAATAAACTCATTCTTTAGCATGACTAAGTATAAAGAGAAGACACAAATAAACATAATTTAGAAGTTGAAAAAATAGATAACAGACATAGAACATATTTTCAAATATAAAGTGGTATTTTAAATAGCATAGCCAATAAACCAGAAAGAAATAAAAATGAATAGTCTACACACATAAATTACTATAAATGACTAAAGAAAAACTAGATACATGAGATTTATTTATTAAAATAAATTTATTAAATTTAATCTACATCCAAAATTTTCTTGTTATAAAAAAGAACCAGCCAACATAATTTTCCTAAAGAGACCTATCAAACCTTCCAGGAATAGACAGTTTTTGTGCTGTATCAACTGTTCAGAAAACCACAAAAGAAGGAAAGCTCCCTAAATAATTTCATGAGGCTAATAACATCTTGATAGTGAAAGCAGATAAACCAGTATTAAAAAGAAAATTTAAAAGGCACATGTCATTCTTGAATATACGTCAAAAACTCACAAATAAGGGCATCTGGGTGGCTTAGTCGATTGTGTCCGACTTCAGCTCAGGTCATGATTTTACGGTTTGTAGGTTCCACCCCGCACTGGGCTCTGTGTTGACAGCTCAGAGCCTGGAGCCTGCTTCAGATTCTGTCTCCCTCTCTCTCTGCCCCTCCCCAACTCATTCTCTCTCTCTCCCTTTAAAAAATAAATTCATAAATAAAATACCAGTAAATCAAACTACTTTCCCCCCAAGAATAGTGATGTGGGACACAGATTTTGAGGATTTCCCTGACTTCTAGGATTCCTTCACTGTCTTCAGGGTTCATAGTTTCCCAGCTTCTCTTTTCTCATTCCCCAGACCAGCAAATGTGTTTCTGTATGTGCTCTCAAAACCTTACCCCTGCTGTTTACCTACAGACTAAAAACAAGCCAGATGGATGGGAACTTATCTGTAGAGCTCCTGTCTCTTCTTCACCAAGTAAGAGGGCACCCCTCCATCATATACACATGCAATCTTTCTGCTTCTGAACTTCCCAGTGTTTACATGAATGGATCATAGTTCTTTTCAGATTATTTGTCTTTGAGCTACTTAGAGACTATTGGGTGCATGCATGCTTGCAGGGTAAATCAGAGCTGTAAGCATACAGGACTAAATAACTCTCTTGGCTTTTTTTCTCTCTGAGGATCTCCCCACTTTCTTGGACATTCATGACTTCTGACTTCACTTTTTTGGTTCTCTTAGCCAGAGAGATGAAATGGTTTACTTGAGCCTTCTTGAGTGTGTATAAACTTCTCGTCAGAGTCTAAGTCTGTCTCTTTAAGTTCAGTCTTCTTTATATTTAAGTAGTTGCTTTTTATACTACATCTAGGTTGAAAAGCTTTTTCCCCAGGCAGAGGGTGTACATAAAGTAGGATCTTATTCTGTCAAACTCAGACTGATGCTTTATCTTTGAAAATCTTCAAAAATTTATTTTTATTTTTTTTTTAAATCAGGTTTTTCCTGGACCATAAAATTCCACATGAATCAGGAAATGAATCCACTTTGGTTTTTATTTTTAAACTGAGATATCTTTCACATACCACAAAATTAGCCAATTTAACATTTATAGTTCAGGGGTTTTTTTTTGTATATTCAAAGAATTGTACAACCATCACACAATTTTAGAATAATTTCAACACCTCAAAAGGAAACCCCATACACATTATAGTCGTTTCCCGTATCTACTCCTTCTCCTTCACCCTAGTCACAAGCAACCATTAATCCACTTTCTATATCTATGGATTTTTCTACACTGGACATTTCATATAAATGTCATTATACAATATATGCTGTTTGTAATAGGTTCCTTTCACGGATAAAAACGTTTTGTTTTGGTTTTTTGTTTTTCAATGTTTATTTATTTTTGAGAGAGAGAGAGAGAGAGCACAAGTCGAGTAAAGGCAGAGAGAGAGGGAGACAGAGGATCCGAAGTAGGCTCTGGGCTGAAAGCACACAGTGTGATGTGGTGCTTGAACTCACGGACTTACAAACCGTGAGATCATGACCTGAGCTGAAGTTAGATGCTTAACTGACTGAGCCACCCAGGTGCCCTAAAATCATGTTCTGAAGACTGACCCTTATGTATCAGTACTTCATTCTTTTATACTGCCAAATAATAACTCATTGTATAGATATGCAGATTTAATTTATCCATTCATTAGTTGATGGACAGTTAGATTATTTCCACATTTTTGCTCTTAGAAATAATGTTGCTGTGAACATTAGTGTACAAATTTCTGTTGGGACTTATATTTTCATTTCTTTTGAATGTATGCTGAAGACTGGAATTGCTGTACTATACGATAACTCAAAGTTTAGCATTTTGAGGAACTACCAAACTGTTTCCATGTAGCTGCATTTTACATTCCTGTCAGCAACATATGAAGGTTCTAATTTTTCCACATCTTTTTTTTAACTTTGAAGAAAAAAATTGTTCCTAAGTTTATTTTGAGAGAGAGAGAGACAGCATGAGTTGGGGAGGGGCACAGAGAGAGAGGGAGACAGAATTCCAAACAGGCTCCATGCTGCCAGCACAGGGCCCAAGGTGGGGATTGAACTCATGAAACCGCAAGATCATGGTCTGTCTGAGCCGAAATCAGTCAGACATTTAATCTACTGAGTGATCCAGCTGCCCCTTTCTCCACATCATTACCTTCCCTTGTTAATGTCTTAATTTTAGCCATCCTGATGGTTGTGAGTGGCATCACATGTGGTTTTGATTTGCATTTCCCTAGAAACTAAAGATATAGGCATCTTTTCATTTGCTTGTTGTCCATTTGTATATCTTTACAGAAATACTATTCATATGATTTGTCCCACGTTTCATTTTGTTTGTTTTCTTTTTTAGTTAGGTTGTCTTTTATCATTGAGTTGTAAGAGTTCTTTATATTCTGGATGTAAGTCTTTTCTCAAATATGTGACTTGCAAATATTTTGGCCCATTCTGTGGGTTGGCTTTTCACTTTCACGGTGTGCTTTGAAGTGCAAAGTTTTTATTTTGATAAAGTCTACTTTACATAGTTTTTCCCGTGATTTGTGCTTTTGGTGCCACATCTAAGAAACCATTGCCTAATCCAGGGTTACAAAGATCTAGTCCAATGTTTTCTTTTAGGAATTTTATAGTTGTGGTTCTTGCATTTAGACCTATGACCCACTTCAGCTGATTTTTGTAGGTGATGTCAAATAGGGGTCCAAATTCAATCTTTGAATGTAGATATGCAGTTGTTCTAGTATCACTTATTGAAAAGATTACTTTTTCTCTCATTGAATTGTCTAAGTAACATTGTTGAAATTAATTGACTCAATCAAACTGACTCAATAAATCAGTTTATTTCTGGATTCTTAATTCTACTACATCTAAGCCTATCCTTTTAGTCTCACATTCTTGATTATTAGAGCTTACAGTAGGCTTTTATTTTTTTTAAATGCTTATTTCTGAGAGAGAGAGAAAGCAAGAGGGAGAGTACACGTGTGCACAAGCAGGGGAGGGGCAGAGAGAGAGGGGAGAGAGAGAATCTCAAGCAGGCTCCACACTACCAGCACAAAGCCTGACACAAACTGAAACTCAGGAACCATGAGATCATGACCTAAGCCAAACCAGCAGTCAGAGGCTTAAACAACTGAGTCACCCAGGCACCCCTACAGTAGTTTTTTAAAATCATGAAGTGTGGGGGCCCTGAGTGGCTCAGTTGATTAATTCTCCAACTCTATTTCAGCTCAGGTCATGATCTTACTATTTGTGAGTTCAAGCCTCACATTGGGCTCCACATTGGAATCCTGCTTGGGATTCTCTCTCCCCCTCCTCCTTCTCTGCCTCTCCCCACTCAAAAAAATAAATGAACTTTAAAAAAAAATAAAAATAAAATCATGAACTCTAACACCTCCAACTTCTTTTTTTATAAGATTGTTTTGACTATTTGGATTTCTTACATTTCTGTAAGTATTATAGGAATCATCTTGTTATTTTTTTAAGCAAGCAAACAAGCAAACAAAAATCAGCTGTGATTTGGATGGGAACTATATTGAATAATATATAGATTAATTGGCGAGTAGCACAATGTTAACAATGTTAAGTCTTCTTATCCATGGCAAGGAGATATCTTTCCATTTATCTAAATCTTGTAAACTCCTTGGCATGTTTTTAGTTTTCACTGTAAATATTTTGCAATTAAAAAAACCTCCAGATTCCTATGTCTTTTATTCTTTTCAGCTTAATTTTGTTTTCAGATTGTTCAATATTAGCATGTAAAAATACAATTAATTTTTTTATACTGAATCTGTGTCCTATCAGTTTGCTAAACTCATTTATTATAATTTATTCTAATAGATCATTAGTGCATTTCTTTTGATTTTCTATGGGCGAGAGTATGTCATCTGCATAATTTCACTGGTTATTAGATCAAGTACAATGCTGAAGAGAAATGGTGACAACAGACATCTTTGTCTTGTTTCTGATCTTAGGAAGAAAGCTTTTAGCCTTTCATCATTAAATATGATATTAGCTGTGGGATTTTCATACGTATCCATTAATCAGGGTAAGAAAATTATTTTTTATTCTTAATTTGTTGAGTGTTTTTTTTAAATCATGAAAGAGTGTTGAATTTTGCCAAGTATGTTTGGCAAATATCCAATATCTCTTCATTTTTCCGATATCTCTTTATTTTGCATTTCCCCCCCTAACTATTCCTTGGGCCTTGCAGTTATTCTCTGTGTCTGGCATACTCTTAGCCCTTTAGTATATAGGAGCTGCTGTGATTATCTAGATTACAGTAGTCAATAACCAACCATATTTACAGATGAATATGTTCCAAATTTAGTTAGATCATTACTTAAAACTGAGTCACTTTCATTATTTACCACCTCGAATTACTGCCTAATGATGTCTTTTCAACAGAGAACTGCCAATTTCCCTTGAATCGCAAGGCAACAACCACAAGCTTGCAACCTTACTTTGGGAAGCTTAAGAGAGCTTTCACCCAATAAGAAACTAACAGAGGATTTTAACACACCCAGTCGAACAGGGGACACATTCAATTTATTTAGAAAACCTTTGTAAGACTGTTCTTAATGAATTCACAGTTCAAACACCCTCTCCACTAGTGACCTTTTATTCCCTAATACTTCATTTTTTACCACCTAATTTCTGTTTTTTCTTTCCTTCTCAGAATAAATACCACTTCCTCCAATAGGCGATCCTCAAGTAGTCTGGGTATCTAACAATAAAAATGGCACATTAACAGGTGCCTTCTCTCAGCCTCTCTTCCTTTGTCATTCTGTGAAATTATCTTTCTAGATTATTGGCTTCCCTATGGCTGCTTCATACCTTTAATGGCAATGCTCTAGAGAAAGAGTAGTTTCAGGCGAGGGGCACCTGTCCTGAGAGGTGGTTATTATACCTCCATAGGCTTCTCCAGTTTGTTCCACATCTCCCCTTATCTTGGTGGACAGAGTTCTCACACCTTGTGCTTTGGAATTGTCCCCATGACCCAGCTTCCCTGAAGATGGAGTTTTTTACTTCTTTAATACTTCTTATGAGATTGGAGGGAGAGGAGTAGGATTTAAATTAATTACATTCAGTATCATTTTGATAGTTCCCACATTTTCCAATTGGATTGTAGTGCCCTTACATTCCAATCAATAACGTTTGTATAAAGTTAGTCTTTCATGAGTATTCAATAAATGATAATTTAATGTCATTAAGTATATAAAAAGCAATAGCACATAAAGTCCATGTGCTGATTCTAAATTCAGTGAAAGCAAATTTATAATTTGGATATTTTTATAATATTATTTCTTGATATAAATTTTAAAAGGTTGCTTTATTAAATATATCACAATGATGAATAAGTTTCTTCTACTTTTACATTTAAGAATGTAAGTGTTTCTATGCCTTTAAAGTAATGGAGTTCAAAAGAATGACCTTATAAAACTCCACTTAACACTTAGCAAAGAATGTGGTCATAAACCACTTTGAAAGTAATCTCCATTATCCATTTGAGCTAGTTTAAGTGTTTTGGATAAGATGCCTAGAGTTTTTGAAGCTTTCAGCTTATTCATCATCCTGTCATGTAGAACTTTATCAAAGGTTTCTTTCCAGGAAGTCAAAAGGACTTATTCCGTGTGCACCCTGATAATACATTTCATTTCCCAACTCAATGAGAAAGAGTTGACAAGACAGCCAGTTAAAAGAGATGGTATATTAATCTATGACAATTGTTTATACCAGTTAGTAAATTGGTACTTTTCTCAATCTATTTATAAGACATATATGTACATGTATGTCATATATACATTTATAAAAAATTAAAATAATTAAATGACTTGTTTCTAACTCAGGTTATTAAACATAATCCAATGGAGTATTTATGGCAAACTGTGGTCTCAAAAGTAATGATAAATGTTCCCTCTTTGGTTACATTCCCCTAAAATGTATTTTTAATATTTGCTGAACAAATGTACATGATATTCACAATAGTGACATAATTTCATCAAAATTAATGTATTTGAGATATGTTGATGGTACAGAACACTTAAATAAGGTGTTTTTTTTAAAACAGTTTGTGTCACATTATATTTCTATGTATTTTAGATTTGTGTCTTATTAACCTCTTTTATGTATATAGATTCTTTCTTTAATGTTGTATGATACATTGGCCACTTTGAATGCAGTCTTTCTGTGTGGTTGGTTTCTCACTTTTACACATTAAACTCCATGATTAGGATCTAAGTAAAATACTTCCATTAAAGACTAAATGTAAAAGATACAAGAAAACCTGCTATAATATCATAGGCTATTTGAAAGACCTAGTATCAAGCTCTTTTACTGAGGCTGGAGGGAGCCATAATTTCCAGGCAGATATGGTTCCTCAGAATAGTTATGTACCTGGGCCCTGGAGGTAGGCAGTCTGGATCCAGTCTGGCTTTGCTATGTAAGGAATGTGCAATCTTGACCCTGGCATCAGCCTCTCAGAAGCTTGGACTCCCTATATGTGAATGGAAATAATAACAACTATTTTCTCATAAAACTGTTTTAGTTTTTTTAGATACAGCAAATGTTTACAAACTGAACCCATGTAACCAGCACTTTGCTCATGAGACAGAACAGTTCTTGGCTACAGACATCCTCCTGTGTTCCTTTCCTGTCACTATGTTCCGAAGTAACCACCATCCTGATGTCTAAGAGTATAGACTAGCCTTATCTACTCTGTGCCTCATAATAACATTTATGGAATCATGCAGGATATACCATTTTATGTCTGGCATCTTTCCCTTAACATTCTATTCCGAGATTCATGTGTTCCACGTAATTGGGAATATTTCATGAAGAAACTCTGGAAGATTCATAATTTGGGACAATGGGATAGGGAGCCCAGAATTAAGGATGTATCACCCTGAACCTTACATCTTACACAACAGTGAAGATCAGACTTTGCACTGAATAATTCTTGATAGGTACTGTAATGGAGTTTTGGAGATAAGAACAAGGAAAGAAAGGTATCAGAAAGTTTTCCTCTGAGAAGAATAACACTGTGAAGGGAAGTCAATAAACTTGCAATTCTGAGCCATTATCAGTTGCCATTGTCAGATCATCCCTCATGGGGAAAAAATAATAAAACCTCTAAAACTACTGACTGATTTGATAAATGTAGCTATATTTACATGTATGTAGTTCGGCCTTATCTGATCAGTGCATAGATTATATTTAATAGTGCTATTAAAGCAGATCTGCTCAGTCACTGCTCAGGATAGAGATGTCCTAAATAGGGGAAATGGATTAGTGTATAAAGAAGCAGTCACCACTATAATCTGGAGTTTGTCAGAATATCTTTCTTATAGTCCAAATCTGTCTTCTATTCTGGAATTGTGTAAATATAAATACTGTTGTTAAGCTTCACTGGGAAATTGAAGTTTCTGAAACTATAAAATGCTGAGGTCAGTTCAGGAAAAGACAGAAACACTCCTTTAGAATCTTTGCTTTCATCCAAGAGAAAAACAGCTATCAGATACTCACACAGTGTATAGAAGAATGGTCTTTTGCACAGATTAATTTTCTAGTGCAGTTAGATGTGATGGTCAGGAATATTAAAGGTAAAGAATAAAGTTCTATGATAATATATAAAGTATATTTAATCACATTCCCTGCACAGGCATTTATAAAAACTATTCCCTATGATCTAAGCTCTGTGTTAGGTACCAGAGATACAGTGGTAAAATACAGATACCAAAAGCCTGAAGCTTAATGGGGATGATTACACACAACATAACTGGTAAGATAGAGGTGTACAGAAGAACAACAGAAATGGTACCTCATCTTGACTAGGAATAGGTAATCTATCAGAAGACTTGCTAGAGGTGGGAAAATCTGAAGGGCAGAGACCTGAATAGGGAGGTCAGAATATTTCAGTCCTGCAGAGATATGTTTATGAAGTCACCAATTAGACACTTTAAAAGCTTCAGTATGACTATTCCATGGAGCATGAGTGAGGAGTACTGAGAAGAGAGGCTAGAGGAACTATGCTTTGATAAGAATTTGGTCTATTTTTCTGAAGGTAGTGAGGATCCTTGGAAAGATCTTTAAAGAAGAATGACAACACTAATTGTGTTGTGTTTAGAAACAGCAATCAGCACAATGTATGGAAAACAGATTAGGAGGGAGCCAAGATAAATGATAAAGAGAAATTTACAGCTTATTTTAATAGTCCCAGTAAAATACTAGAAGGCCCAATCTAAGCCAGGGCACTAGACTTAGAACCCAGACAAGACTAGTGAGGTCAAAGAAGTCATTTCAACTGAAATCTAATTATAGGTTAGAAAAGATTAGCAATGACATTCTTCATTAAGATATACAATTCAAGGGGCACCTGTCTGGCTCAGTTGGTTAAGTGTCTGACTTTGGCTCAGGTCATGATCTCAGTTTGTGAGTTTGAGCCCCTCATTGGGCTCCATGCTGACTGTGTGGAGCCTGATTGGGATTCTCTCTCTCTCTCTCTCTCTCTCTCTCTCTGCCCCTTCCCCACTGTGTGCGCTCTCCCCCTCCCTCCCTCCCTCTCTCCCTCTCAAAATAAATAAATGAACTTAAAAAAAGAGAGACAATTTAATAAACAACAAAAAAGAGCAAACTTGTGGTATGTAAGAGGAGGAAGAGTTTGGTTATGAACTGACTTTGAAGTACATGTGGCATATCCAAATACAGATGCCCCTATGGGGTTATTGAACATTTACTCATTCGATTTTATCTCACAATCCTTCTATTGGAAAGGCTGGAAAGCTAAACGGTGCACTCCTAAAAATTGCTTGAGGTTAAGGTTGAGGCAGAAATTCAATTTTACCGATTATATGTACTCATGCGAAATTTGAAAGGCAAAAATGAAGTCAAAGTCGCTTTCCTGACCTAATTGTCTATTTTGCAGATGATCAGTCATGAAAATGTGAGGTTTCCCTGCAGTCATTTTCCAGAGTCCATTTGCCACATTTACTGTGTGCCCAGAAGCAGTCGTGGTTGTGGCAGGATCTTATCTAACTTTATAATCCTGGGATTGTATCTATGAATGTCCAGTCTCCATATCCTTGGGTATCAAGCGGTAGCTGCAGTGGTGGCTTCTTTAGGTCCTTGATTCTGGCATGATTTCAGTGTTAGCCTCACAGTTTTGCTCTAGGGGCTATTTAGAGGCTTCATACAGAATACTCATCGGCACTTCCAAAGGTTTATAAGCACTGAATCTCTTGTAATAAATCACTCCTTGCATAAAACTCCTACAGTAAATAGACATGTAAATCCAAATGTTCTTTTTCCCCTAAAACCCTAAATCCATTATTGAAGGCTTACTATGCAAGGTATTATTTGTTCTAAGTGTTCTACATATGCTAATATATGTAACCCTACAAACAACAGTACTAATGAGGTCTTGTTTTAACTCAAATTTTAATGGTGAGAAAATTTAAATGCAGGTAAGTTAAGTAACTTGTCTAACCACACACAGCAGAAAAATGGTAGTCTGGAATTACACTCAGGAAGTTTGGCTCTTATCCACCATAGTATACTCCTTGGAGATACAATTTTTGATAAATACATTAAATGTATTTCAGAGGAATTCTTGAGTGGAAAATATTGATATTTGTGTCATCAGTGTACACAGGGTAATTCAAACCATATTAAAGGAATGAGGTCATTTAAGAGGGTCTCTTACTACAAGAGAAGGTAAAAAAGGCAGAAGAGGAGATCCTTGTAGAATACAGTGTTTAAGAGATGAGCAGAAGATGGGGAACTTGGAAAGAGGCTGGAGAAAGACTGGCCCAATAGAAGGTATCAAAGAAACCAAAAGAAGAGTAAGTCAAGAAGTTAACTACACTAATGCTAGAACTGAGTAAGATAAAATAGTTTCCATTAATGGAAAGCCACTAATGACTTTTGCAGTAGTGGTTTTGACAAAGAGGGGAAGATACACAACAACAAAATGTAGTGGCTTAAATTGAAAATAAAGAGGGAGAATTTGGAGAAAACTAGAGCAGAGACTCCTTTTTGGAATGCAATGGGATTGGAAACAAGCACAATAGAAAATTAGTTAAAAGAATATGTAAAATAAACATCTAGTATAGAACCTACTGCATGATAGGCAATGTGAATGATTTTGCAAAAATATTCTGAAAGAGAAGAAAGAGAAGTTGAAAATAAAGAAAGAGGAGAAAACAGAATAATGGATTGAAGTCTCAGAGGAGATGAGAGCAAATGCAAACCAAGTATGTGTTGAAGTACTTATCTTTAATGTGGTAGGGAGGAATCAAATCTCCCACTGAAATTGGTGAGAGTAGGGTAAGAAAAATCTGGTCATAGACTAGATTAATGAGGAAAATGGTAGATCAGGCGGCTAAAAAATGTCATCAAAGCTATTATGGAGCTGATTTAGGAATGAGAGAAGAAGGTGACCAGTGACACATACACATACCAAGATCTCCAATTAATAATAAAATCTTACTGAGCCCGGAGACCATATGTGTGAATGGAGCAAATTGCTAATTTGGATGATTTCTACCTAAACATTGGATGAATGACCCATGTGTAAGAACTGAACATGTAAATATATGGATTGATCACCCACACTGTATTTATTGAATTGATTAAGAAAAAAACAAGGAAAAGCTTGGTGGTGGTATTAGGTGATGAATGGTGGAAAGGATGACAGATCATGAGGATTAAGCTGGTGAGGAATGTTACCAAATCCAACCAGCACCTAATACAGTTGATGAAAGAAGGGGGAGCAGTGCGCAAGAGACTGAAAATACTGATAAAGACAGGAGATGATAGTTTGGCTGGAAAAGAGAATAACTTTGAAAGAAAGACTATATGGTCACAGATAAAATGGTGATTGTAACCAGGGTATAGTGATAGAAATTAGTGGTACAAGAAGGTTAGAGATACAAAGCTATGATATGAAAACTGACAAATAATTTATGGTTTATACCTGGGCCATTCATTTATATGGAGAAGTACCTAAGAGGAGGCCAGAAGAGATTCTAATCATTAAAGTTTATAGGAGATACATTGGAAGATAGGTAGATGAACAGGGCAAAGAGTGACACAGGCTACACTGGCTAGATACCATGAGCTTTCAGAGATGGAAGGCATTTATATAGGATGAAAGCAAGAGTGGAAACTTATGGAAAATTCAACTCTGACTAATTATTCTTGAACTGAATAGAGAATAGTAGATTGAGCACTCAAGAAGAATGCAGGGATGGACTAATATTAGAGAAAATTTAGATTCCAGTTAAAGACAAAAGATTGTTGGAGAATGTTATTGAGGATGTATGGGAGGGGGGTGGAGGGTAGCCCACGGAATGGAGGTTCTGTAGAGAATAGTAGGGAAAGGGATGGAAGGAGTTTGGCTGGACCTAGGAAGAGAAAGAAAATACCAAAACATACGGAATTTAGACTAAGTCAGAGATCGGTAACCCCAGACTGGATGTAACCCCATTTTACTTTTGGCTGTCACCAAAAAACTAGACACAAATATATAATACATGGTGGAATTTATTTGTCTAAATTTCTCAACAGATGATAATAATTTTTTGTCAAGTACTGGTGAAAACATCAACCCGGGTTTTTTAGATAACTGACACAGTATACACTTTGAAAACTTTACTGAGGACAGAAAAAGAAATGTTGTTAAGAAATTGTTATGATCTTCCAGAGATCCTGGCCCTCTTGGGCAAGGTTAGCTACTTGCTTGAAGTTCACCTGAGTGAGAAATAACAGCTGCTCCAGGGCGCTGCAGTGGAATATCAGTCTCTCTGTGGGGAGTTGAGAGGGAGGTTTGATTCCACTGTTAATGAGGTCTAAGCATTCTACTGTAAGAACCAACAGCCTCAAAAAAAAAAAAAAAAAAAAAAAAAAAAATCCAGCCTGCAGCACTTTTCTTACATTGTCTTCAATTCCTAGAGAAGTTACTGAGAATCAGACAAACTGCTTTTCAAACAAAAGCAATGAGATAGGAGTTGGTTAAGGGAAAATTTGTTGGAAAATCTGACTTAGAGTTTGATGTTCATTTTTTTTTCTAGAAATGGCTGAAAGTACCATATTTAGGCAACTGTAAACCACATAGCCATAAAGTATAAAACAGAAAAGAGTCTATGGTTTATTAGGCAAAAGATTCCCAACTTAATGATTCTTTGACTTAAGATTTTTTAACTTTATGATGGTTGAAAGCAGTACGCATTCAGTAGCAACTGTATCTGCAGTTTGAATTTGGATCATTTCCAGGCCAGGGATATTGGTATGATGCTCTCTTATGATGCTGGGCACCAGCAGCTGCAGCAGCTCCCAATTGGCCATATAATTAAGAGGGTAAACAACCATTACATGGTCAACAGTGTAAACACAACCATTCTGTACCATTCTGTACCCATACAACTATTGTTTCTCACTTTCGGTACGGTATTCAATAAATTACTTGAGATACTCATCACTGTAGTATAAACTAGGCTTTGTGTGACATGATTTTGACCAACTGTAGGCTAATGTAAGTGTTCTGAGCACGTTTAAGGTAGGCTAGGCTAAGCAATGATGTTTTGTAGATTAGGTGTATTAAATGCATTTTTGACTTACAATATTCTCATCTTATGATGGGTTTATCTGGATATAACTGCATTGCAAATTAAGGACAATCTGTATTGGAAATAACATAGGCTTTGGAGTAAGACAAACCTAGACTGAACTTCATAAGCATGACATATCTGTTCACTGATATAGGAATATTTATATGGTATCTTGGATTTTCCAGTTACATGCAAAATGAGGGTAAATTATTCAGATAAATGTACCTAGCAGTTTGCCTGAAATATTCTAGGACACAGTGAATCTTAAATATTTTCTAAAATTGGATTTCAAAATAACCAATAATATATAGAGTTTAACATGTTACAGTGTCACAATGCACTATACAACATTCATACCATTTGTTATAACTCCTAATTTTTTGTGTGCGATACAGTGAAAGTTGAAAAACCACTTTCAATAGTATCTTCTTTCTTAGAAAGACTTCTTCAGGAAGATTTTGAGAAGTTTCTCTGATGACATTTTTTTTTTTTAACGTTTATTTATTTTTGAGACAGAGAGAGACAGAGCATGAACGGGGGAGGGGCAGAGAGAGGGAGACACAGAATCCGAAACAGGCTCCAGGCCCCGAGCCGTCAGCACAGAGCCCGACGCGGGGCTCAAACCCACAGACCGCGAGATCACGACCCGAGCCGAAGTCAGCTGCTTAACCGACTGAGCCACCCAGGCGCCCCTCTGATGACATTTTTAAGGAGTTGATTAATTAGAGATGCTTAAGTTTTTCACCCACTTAAGAAATAATTTTGAAATAATTATAGATTCACAGGAAGTTGCAAAGACAGCATAAAGAGGTTCTGTGTACTTTATTCTTCACTCAGGTCCCTCCAAATGGTTGCATCTGACATATTTACAGTACAATGTCAAAACCCAGGAGATTGACAATGGAACAATGGGTGTATACAGTTCTGTGTCATTCCTATGTGAAGATTCACATAACCACCACTGCAATCAAGATATACAACCACTGCATCAGCACAAAGACCTCACTATGTTAACTCATCAGTCACGTCCCTCTCCTCACTGTTCTTAACCCCTGGTAACCACTAATATGTTTTCCATCTCTATAATGTTGCCATTTTGAGAATGTCATATCAATGGAATCATACAGTTTGTAACCTTTTTGAGATCAGCTTTTTTTCTCTTAGCATAATAGCTTTGAGATCCAACCAACTTGTGTGTACCAGTAATTCATCCTTTTTATTGATGTGTAGTATTCCATGGTATAAATGCACCACCATTTGTTTAACCACTCACCCATGGAGGGACACTCCCGTTGTTTCTAGTTTCTAGCTATTACAAATAAAGTTGCTGTAAACAATTGTGTACCAGTTTTTGTGTGGACATAAGTTTTCAGTATTCTGGATAAATACCCAGGCGTACAATTCATGGATTGTCAGGCAAGGGTAGGTTTCATTTTTTTTGTTGTGTTTTTTAAAGGAAATTGATGAACTATTTCTCAGAGCAGCCATATCATATTACATTCTTATAAGCAATGAACAAGAGATCTAGTTTTCCTGAATCCTTGTCAGCATTTGATATTGTTGATATTTTATTTCTATTTGCAGCCATTCTGATGGGTATATAGTAATTATTTTCATTTACATTTCTCTAATGGCTAATGGTGTTTAACATCTTTTTAATATCTACTTATGTCCCATCCATACCTCTTTGGTAAAATGCCTCTTCATGTCCTTTGAACATTTTCTAATTGGATTGTTTATTTTTTTTTTAGCTCTTGAGATTGGAATGTTCTTTATATATTCTAGATTTGAATCTTTTGTCATTTATAGCATTGGAAAATACTTCTCTCAATCTCTGGTATATCTTTATCCTTTCAATAGGACCTTTCACAGAGGAAAAGTTTTTAATTTTGATGAGGTACAATTTATCGATGATATTCACTTTATGCTTCTCATTATACATTTTTATTTAATGAATTAATCAATTCTTAAGGTTTTAATCATTTTATACAGTTCCTTCTCCCTACAGTTTGCTGAAAAATGCATTTATTTTTTCATTATTTTTTTAATTTGTAAAGTTTTTTTTAATGTTTATTTACTTATTATTTTTGAGAGACAGAGAGCATGAGTGGGGGAGGGGCAGAGAGAGAGGGAGAGATCATCCCAAGCAGGTTCCACACTGTCAGTGCAGAGTCTGATGTGGGGCTCGATCCCACAAACTGCTAGATCATGACTTGAGTCGAAATCAAGAGTTGGACATTCAACCAACTGAGCCACCCAGGTGTCCCTGTTTTATCATTATTTGTAAAACCATATTTTTGCTTCAAGTTCAAGTTGCCATAATAATAATGATAAATATAATAGCTTACATTTTTGACCATCAACTACATGACAGGTCAGTAATTTAGGATAACCCATATAATATCACACTCGATATTCATAGCAATCCTATGGATTATGTACTATTAGTTACTCCCAATTTCAATAACTAGAGCATAGAAGGCTTAAAAGGTATTTTTTTAAATTTTATATATAGAGAGAGAGTGCCAGTAGGGGAGAGGGGCAGAGGGAGAGAGAGAGAATCTTAAGCAGGCTCCATGCTCAGAGTGGAGCCCAATGTGGTACTCACTCAATCTGACCACCCCTGTGATCATGACCTGAGCCAAACTCAAGAGTTGGGTGCTCAATTGACTGAGCCATGCAGGCACCCCAAGTATTTTAATCATACTACTGAATGTCAGATCGAGTTTTGACCTGGTTTGTGTATACACAGTCTATGACAAGATAAACTCTTTCAACTTCTCTGTTGCTTTTTCATTTTTGTTTGCATCCTACATGCCCTGAAAAACTCTTCTGTTTCATAACAACTCAGAGTTTCAGAGACTTTTGTCCTACAAATTTATCTGATTTCACTGGTATAGTCATAAAACAAATGGGTTTCCGAAAGGAATAATTTGATTACAAAGTTATGACTGGGTTTGGATTAATTTCTCTTTGAAAAAAATAGATACAATGGTTTGAAATGCAGTTGAGTAGATGATTAAAAACAAGCATATGAAGTAAAAAATGTTCAATTCTCTTCCTAGCATATTGTTAAGGCTAGGTTATTGTTTTGATTTTTTAAGAAAATTTTTCTAAATTAATTTTTCATGAGAGAAATAGTCAATAATAATAATCATAATAATTAGTGGCATGATTAATTTATTTTTTCTCAACAAAGTTTAAATATACTTTATTTAATTTGCTATGAGTTTTTAAGCAAAAATGTTTTTTAATTCTATAATTCTTTCTGTTTATTTTTTTAGTTGACTTATACAAGCAAAACCAAACCAAAACAAAACAAAATCCTACTCACCAAGATATAAAAGAAAATACCTGAAATAAAACAAATTAACTTTCCCTCACATATTTTTCCCAAAACTGGATGCAATTTGTAAATGACTAAATATATTTTTAAACCTATGTAACTCTACTTCAGATTCAATTGCACATTAACTAACCCGTTGTATGTTAATCATACACTAGAAAATATTTACAGCTTTCTTTCTATGCCACTGGGTTTCCCACCACTGGAATCCAATTTCACCTAGAACCAATTTCACATTCCTAAAGTGAGATCTGCAGCACTGAGGAGCCGTGGCTGAATGCAAAATCTCAACTTTTGGTGTGAATCCATGTCTGATTTGTGACTATATTTGACAAGGAAAAGGAAACCTTTATATATTCTTTATGACTATCCCTTAAAGCCATGAAAGTAACTAAATCTCTAAGTAGCCATCAATACTTTCTTCGGTCTCCCCTGGGGAAATGTTCAACTGATGAAGATATGCTTTTCACTTTTCCAAATCTTATCTTCTGCTGTGTCTTTCAGAGTGATTTTTCACTACCACCTTTTCCCAAACTGTCCTCTAAAAATCAGTCATTTCTCCTATAGTCTGTAATTGCCTATATGATTTTTATTCATTTGGAAAACTCTACATTTATCTTTTTGCCCTTTAGCATTTATTGAAAACTTACTACAGTAAGCAGTTTACTTCAAAAACAAATACATTTATGGAGCTTCTAAGATATGTGGTTTCAACCATACAAGGACACTTAAGGTAGCTATAATTCTTGTTATTTTATAGATGAAAAAGCTATCTAAGAGATTAAGTGCCCCCATATAAGGAAACAAGGACAGCACAGAATTCCAACTTGGGTCTCTCTGAACCAAAGCCTACTGTTGTTTCACTACACCACATTGCCTGGGCTGTACTTTTTTTTTTTTTTTTTTAAGATTCTTATTTATTTTTTAAAAAGTTTTAATGCTTATTTATTTTTGAGAGAGAGAGAGAGAGAAAGAGAGAGCCCGCGCACAAGCCAGGGAGGGTCAGACAGAGAGGGAGACACAGAATCCAAAGCAGGTTCCAGGCTCTGAGCTAACAGCACAGAGCCCGCTGAGAAGCTTGAACCCATGAACCATGAGATCATGACCTAAGCCAAAGTCAGAAGCCTAATCCACTGAGCCACCCAGGCATCCCTTTATTTATGTTTTAGAGAGAGAGCATGAGTGGTGGAGGAGCAGAGAGAGGGGGAGGGAGGGAATCCCAAACAGACTCTGTGCTGATAGCACAGAGCCCCACACGGGGCTTGAACCCAAGAACCCTGAGACCATGCCCTGAGTTAATATCAAGAGAATGCTTAACCAGCTGAGACACCCAGGCACCCCACCTGTGTTGCACTCTTGATTAGATAAGCCACAGAACAATTCTTGTGGTTTTGTGGCCTCTTAATGATGTCTACCTTCTTGAGTGCAGCCTGGGCTTTATGGATACTTTTCTAAAAATAGAGCATGGAAGAAGTGATAGGCTGTCATTTCCAATATTAGGTTATAAAAAAAAAGACTGTGGCTTTTGTCTTAGATGTTTGTTCCCCCTTTCTTTTGAATTGCATGCTTTTGGAAGAAAACAGCTACATGTCATAAGGCAGCCCAATGGAGATACCCTCATGAGTAAATTTAGAAGAAGGATATTTTGAGATCTGCTCAAGGAGGAGCGGGTGAGGCTGGAATCAGAACCTTTCCTACTTAAGCTTTGAAGGGACTACAGTACTAGCCAGTATCTTCTCTGAGCCCTCTTGAGAGATCCTGAGCCAGAGCCCTCCAAAAAAACTGCTCCCAGATTCCTGACCCACTGAAACTATGAGATAATAAAGATGCTACTTTCAGCTTCTAAGTTTGAGATAATTTGTATATAGCAACAAATAATAAAATACTTGACTCAAAAATACATACTGAACAGATGAATGGATGGATGAAGGGATGAATGAATGGTTATCAGGGCTTTATCTGAGTACTGTATCTAATCTAATTCTGATATCTATTACATGAGAAAAAACATAATTGGTTGGAGAATCCTAAGTAGCTAGGAAATAGTATTATCTAATCTTTATGATTTGAATGTCTAAAAATATATAATGAAAGCAACTGCACGGAGAATGGGATTAGGTTTAAAACAAGAAAAGGTTTCAAACAGCAATGATTATAAATAGGTTTCTTAAGGAAGCGTTTCAAATTTAGACAGCCTCTCATCTATCCAGGATGGCTTAAACCTGATGCCTGAGGGCTAGATTAGATGAGGTGCCTCTCGCCCTTTGATATTATGATAATTAGCATTTACTGAGCCCCCATGGGTATATGTCCCATCCTAGGTGCTACTTGAAAGCTAGTTTAGACGTGATCCTTTGATTTGATACAGAGAATCCTCCATGCATATTAATTTTAAAAAATCTTTCCAACTCATTTAATTTCTGACCTCTTGCTTTTCTCAACTTACAGCACAAATTGTCTGTACAACGCATGTGGCAATCACTCAAGAACTGGCTTTTGACATTTCTTGAACTGTTTTATTGATATTTATTCCTTCATGTAAGGAAATTTCCTGTCTCATTATTTCCTAATGTGTATCTATGCATTTTGAACCACACCAAGCCATGCTATCAAAGCTACAGGCAGTGAATCCTAACTATCTTTATATATATATATATATAATAACCACAGAAATACCCATTTTGCTATCACACTTTAGCCCTAGCATAAGGAGGGCTTTGAAGATCAGGTCTCCCATTTGTACTTGCCCCTAATCTTTCTGTTGCCCTCACCTACAGACTATTTTGTTACTCCTCATTCCTAGAAGATTTTGGATTATGGTTAATTGCCATGACTCTCCAGGGCCTTAATATTCATGCGGTTGGAAACATAAAATTAAAAACAGTATCTATCTTTTCCCAATCCAGGAAACTTCTTTACAAAGGTAATAGAATAAGAAAACAGTTTTATTACTGAATAAGTGTTAAACCAGAATGTGATGTGCATCACAGGCAATCAGCTAAGAGATTCCAAGAACACAAATCTCTCCCTTTTATATAACCCCATACAGATGTGTTCTCAAGATAAACAGTAACTAGTCCTCGGGTAAGAAGACTTGACAGCACTATTTGTCACACATAGTTTACTCTAAATTCACCTGGTAACTGGGGTGACCATCTGTGTTAGCTAATTGACTTCATCCAGAGGAAAACCCAACCTCTCATATCTTTATGACAGATCTTTTTACAACTTGGAGCAGGAAAGACATCCCTTGAAGTTAGGTTCCTAACCTCCCACAGATGTTCACATTTCAAAGAGATGGCTCCTCGGTCCTTGAGAAAGACAGTCTTGTGTCCTAAAACTGGCAAGAGCCTCGTGTGGTTTCCAAAAAGATTTATCTACGTGCGAAAGAGACTGAGAAATCATTTACATTTACAAGTTTTCTAAAGTAAATGCTTTAAGAAAAGGGAGAGGGAGTCTCTTCCCTTATTTTCAACAGGGAGAATTAAGCACCTTATTTTTAATTTTTATTAGTATTAACGGTACAGATATTTTTTCCAATACCTGTGATTTTTCTCAGTATCCCCAACTACTTCAGCTCTCCATTCCTGGACTGATAGCTTCATTTTCATACTTACCTAACTGTAAATCCCACATAATTTCAACATTGAGCATTCTTTGCCCAGCAATCACCTTTAATTTTCCAACTCCTTCCTTTGGAGTACTCCAAATGCAAGGCATCTTTATCTCCATCGGGACCTACCTCCTTCCCCACCGTACTCTCACCATCCTGGTTATCAAGCTTTGATTCCATGGCTTTTCATTAAAACTATTCCAATGCATATATTCTTTCCTTTAATTTTTTTTTTTTTTTTTTTTTTGAGAGAGAGAGAGCAAGAAAGCAGGGGAGGGTCAGAGAGAGGAGACACAGAATCTGAAGCAAGCCCCAGGCTCTGAGCAGTCAGCACAGTACCTGGGGCTCAAACTCACGAACCACGAGATCATAAACTGAGCTGAAGTCAGATGCTTAACCACCCAAGCGCCCCTCTGATGCACATATTCTGAACTCCTTTATCCTCCCTTTTCTCTAGAGACAGACATCAGCACCACAGTAGTCAGACCCTCTGTTCTCTCCTTCACCTACATCCATGGCAGTTGAATGTGGCAGGAAGCAAACACACAACCATACTGACCGACCTCACTTTAAGTTGATGACCACCTCTAACAGAGACAGTATTGCCCAGCAATTCTACTAAATGTGTCTAAATCCATTCCTCTCCTCCAATCCAACGCAAGCATTTCACACTTGCTTTTCTCTCCTTCAACGACTTTTCCATCCTCAGTTTTTTCCTGCTTCATTTGAGAAATGGAAATGATCATCAGAAAACTGCCACATGTTCCCACATTTACTAACCAGTCCGCATCAGTGAGAATATATTCTGAATATCCTCTGAACCCTATAAAAGAGACTTCAATGTTCCTTTCTAAAGCCATCATCACAATTTGTCCCATAAATCCCTCTGCTTGCCAACTCAACACCAACCTAGTTATCTCCCACTCTTTTCTATATTTATGTCAGCATTTAAACTTGCTATAATAAATGCCTATCCTTTAAATTAGAGTAATATACCAAAAAAAAAAAGCCTGTCTTGAAGACACATTCTCTTGAGCTATTCACCTGTTTTTTTGATCTTCAATAAGTTAAACTCTTTGAGTCAGCTATTCTTGTTGTTTCCTGTTCCTCTTGTCTTTCTCTTACCCAAATATATCCCAGTAAGGTGGAGTGTTTTTTCCCTCCCACTCTCAGTAGTACTTGTCAAGATTATTGATGACTTCACTTTGCAAAATCTGTTAGTAAGTATCCTGAATGATCTCCCTGTGGTCATGCTTTTGAGCAAAATCTAGCAATATCCTGCCATCTCATTCAGAATAAAAGCAAAAGACTTCACCATGACTTACAAGACTCTAGATAATAAATTTTGCCCCAGACTCCTCACACATACACAGCAGCCAGTATCCTGCCACTTTTCTCTCTGCTTTCATTCTCTACTTCTCTCTCACTCATTCTAATCCAGCCACAATGATTTTCATGATTTTTTTATTCTTCACACATATTGAGCAAGCTCCTGTATTAGGGCTTCTGCATTTGGTTTCCTTCTTTCTTCCTTTCCTTTCTTTCTTTCTTTTTTTTTTTTTTTTTTAGTCTGTTTGCCTGTTTTGGTTTCAGGTGTAGAATTTAGTGATTCACCACTTACATATGACGCCCAGTGCTCAACATGACAAGTGCCCTCCTTAATACCCATCCCCTATTTAGCACATCCCCCACCTCCCTCCCTCCATCAACCTTCTGTCTTTATAGTTAAGAGTCTCTTATGGTTGTCTCTCTCTCCCTCCCTCCCTCTCTCTCTCTCTCTCCGTCCCTCTGTTTCCCCTTCTCCTATGTTCATCTGTTGGTATCCTTTCTATTTAGAATATAATTATTCTATATATCTATAGTATTCATTACCATACCTCTTTAAGGCCTCTGCTTAAATTTGATCTTAGCATCTTCCTGAGTATTCTAAATAAAAACAACAACAGCAACCTTCCCTTTCCCCTCTTTGGTATTCCTGCTCCTCTTTATCCTGATATCAAGTATATCATGATATACTCGTTGTGTGTCTTCTGTGCCAGCCACTCACAATAGAGTGTAGGCACTATTGGGTACAGAAGTTGCTTTTATTCCTGCCTCCCTTCCGTCTTCCTAGAACACTTCCTGGCATAATGTGGGTACACAACAATTGTGTGATAAATAAATTCATATTGAACTATTTGTAAAAACACCTTGTACTCTGTATGATATTCAGTTATTTTTCTTCCCCTAACAATTAAACAGTACAAAAGTATTATTTCTAGGAATCTCTAGGTTTTTTCACATTAGCAGAGATATACTTATTTATCAACCATTCACTTAAATATATAAGCATACTGAAAGCACAGCCATTACCTTATATTTTTCATTATGTCTCACATTATCTGTCACTAGGTTTTTACTCATTGTGCTCAATAGGATGTGGTAATTTTGATTTTAATTGCTTAGTTTCTTTTACTAATTTAGCGAGAATATACCTAGAAATTAGCAGAGCATTCCTTCAACTATCATTTGCTATATTTCCCACAAGTAATATAATGGCTCTATTAAGATATTTTTGTGCTGATTAATATCTTTCCCAATATGTCTTACTCTTTTATCTTCAAAGCTATCTCCCACTGTTTTTCAACATTCTTCTTGCAATCTAGGCAAACTACTTTCCCCTCTGTCCTCCATATGCCATGCCTGCTGATTCCACTATCCATATATTGTTACAGCTCAAGAACGAACACTTCCCTTATACTGGCCCATGTCCTCTGCATCCTTCAAAGCATAGGCTAACTTCAATGTTTCTGTGATTTCACCAGTCTACACCTATCTCATCCTTCTTCAAACACTCAATCTCATAGTTAGTATGTCTACAGTGGTAACGCTTGTCTTTGTTTTTTCTGTAATTGCAATGTTATATGTGTAAATATTGACTCTCCCTCTGGAGAGTCACCATGTTATACTTTTGCACTGAACATACTATCACACTAAAACATTGTAAAAGCCTAATCATTTGAGTAAGTTATCATTAAGATGTTGGAGCTAAATTATAGTAATTACCTGAATGATAATTTAAAATGAATTTTATTCCATTGACATATAAAATAATTTTGGTTGAGATTCTTCATGTCAATTCTAATGTTTAGCTAGAGAAACAAATGGGAAACTTGGGAACTAAATATCTTCTCCTGGGGTACCTGGATGGCTCAATCAGTTGAGTGTCTGACTCTCAATTCTGGCTCAGGTAATGATCCCAGGGTCATAGGATGGAGCCCCACGTTGGGCTCTACGGTGAGTGTGGAGCCTGCTTAAGACTCTCTCTCTCCCCTCTATCCCTCCCCCTCCTTAAAATAAAACAAAAATTAAAAATGAAGAAAAATCTTAAAAAAAAATTTTATTCTTCCAAATTAAGTCAGATATTCCTCCTAGAACTGGCAAACTTGTTGTCACGTGATATTTACTTGATAACCCAGTCCAGTTTATGTAAGCAAATGGTTATGTGAAAACATGTTAAGGATTACTGAATTTTTGGTCTTATAAACAATGCTATAGAATTTCTGTACCTTTCCTCATGAAACAAGGAAGGAATGACCCTTTTGAAGCCCAGTTGTTGAGAGATTAAAGGAATACATAAAATGGGGAGATAAGTATTTCATCCAAAATCTCATAGGCCTGGTGTCATCATAAGAGTAGGGCATTTATAAGAGTGTTTATAAAAGCTTAATATTTGGATTCTGGAACTTACAGATATATATAAACATAGCGACTGGTATGTTTTTCTTGCCTGGAGGATTCTGAAATTGGGATACAGTACAGAGCCGCTACTGATAGCAGCTTGGAGAAGAAGGTTAATGGAGAAAGCCTATACTTCTAGTTTTTAGCATTGCAAGGGCAGCTGAGGTCTCAATGGCCAGATGGACACAGCAGGCATTAGCTAGGGTTGGGCCCTATAGAGGTGATAGGAGTCAGGCTTAAGGAAAATTGTAGGAAGTCTCATAAAGAGCATAGAACTCATGTCAGGGACTTGTTCAGGGTGCAAGTCCTCATGAAGGCTTTTGAAGACTTACCTAACTCTCATGAGAAAAGGAAGAAAAAAAATTAAATGAATATTACAAAAGAAAAGAGCATTGGAAGCCAGCCATTGATATCCAAGAGGTAGCTTCACAAGGGGAAGAACTAAGAAAACATTATTTGAGTAAGTAGTTTTCATTTACTGAAATTTTTAAAAATAATTGTAATATATATATCTGCAAGTCTGCTAGGTGCAAAGTAATTTTTAACACAGCATGAAAGCAGAGTCAACATTTTTTCCACTTTAGAAAAGATTGATGCTGACTAATATGCTTAAGAGGCTAAGATAATATTCTATAAGTATTTGAAAGTATCATAATGACTCTGCTTATTTCACTTTTATATATTTGTATTTTTATTTCGAAGGCATAAAGATATGTGCTAAATTCAAAAAGAACAACAATAACAAAAATGCAGAAGGCTGATTACCAATTTAGATTCTCTTAGTAATATTTATAACTTTATGGTAAATATAGAAATTATAAAATAATAATATACAGTGATTTTATAATAAAATATGTGATGGTATCTAAACTGAATCATAAATGATCTTTAACCTAATAGTTGGCTTGCTATTCTCTCAAATATAAATTGTCTGTGTGGGTTTGGTTAAAGTTTGGTTAATTTCAGAGAGATATCCTTGACATAAATCTAAATTGGATAGATTCCAGCCAAGATTTTACCAGGGATGGGGGAAAGTAAGTTCAAAGAAGAAAATGAAAAGAAGCAATCCATTCCCTTTCTCATCCTATGCTGACTCATAAGAAAACCAATACTCTAGAAGTGACTCCTTCACCTTCACAATAAGCAATGAAGCCCAGTAGTTATGTTATTACCTATTCTTAAACATTTGCACCTTGGTAATTCACTTTACGTGCTAAAACCAAACTTTGCAGAAAAGTATAACACTTTCCGTGGCTGCCATTCTTTCAAGACTGATTAAATCTGTAGTTGACTACTGCAGGATGAGTTTCATTATTACTTTTAAGCAATTAATTGATTTCTCAATGCCTACTCTTCTTCCACAGTTCAAAGAAGATTTCACTTTTTGTCACATCCTCCCACTGAAGGGGTGATGCATGGCTCGGAGATGTTTTGTGTGCAGGAAGATGCATCGTCTCCTGGCTATTTTCCCAGTCTTCTACCATGTATAAGGATGAAGATCACACTATTGCTTCCGAAATACTTAGATCTAAAATGGTCCTGGCTGTCTTTTATGCTACAAAGTCAGCCAAATGCTGTGCCGATACTCCTATCATGGTCTGTCATCACCTTGTTCAATATTAGATCAAAGGCTGCTGAAGGACCTAAATTAGATTAGCTATTTTGCCTTTCGCCATCATGAAAACCATTTGGCTTCAAGCAGTTTTGCAGAGTGTAGTCACTTAAATTTCTTTCTCCTCTTCTCTCTCTGTCTCTTATCTTTCATTACAGGTTATAACTACAAAGATTCGAAATATATAGACCATCTGTGTCTTCCTATGTGATCTCCATTGGGGCTCAAACATAGTTTTCTTCTTCTTTTTTTTAATATTTATTGATTTTTGAGAGAGAAAGCACAAGCAGGGGAGGGGCAGAGAGAGAGGGAGACACAGAATCCGAAACAGGCTCCAGGCTCTGAACTGTCAGCACAGAGCCCAACGCAGGACTCGAACTCACAAACTGTGAGATCATGACCTGAGCCAAAGTTGGACGCTTAACCAACTGAGCCACCAAGGCACCCTCAAACACAGTTTTCTGAAGAAAAAGCTTACTATCTTATCCTACATTTTCATTAGGGATGTGAGCAGTTCTAGAGCCCTCTTTGCCAAGACCATGTTTTTTTGTTTGTTTGTTTGTTGTTTGTTTGTTTTGTTTTTCACAAGAATGAAGCAATATGCATCAGTGCAAGATGAAAGGAAACTGTTGGCTGACTACTTGAAAGAATTTAAAATGTCCACATATTTTTGTTTTCTGCTGCTTTTACATACATACACACACACACACACACACACACACACACACACACACAGCATAGGAGGATGGTTGTACACAGTGAAGTGGAAAGTGATTTTGAAAGTTTCCATCAATACTGACTCAATCAGATGGTCTCTGGAGGTCTCTAGGCAAGCACAGCAATGTCTAAAGTGCTTAGCTATTTCAGAAAGCATCGGAGGAACTTTCTCCCTATTTGTGCTTAGTGTTCCGTTCCTCCAGTGGAAACTGACTTGTATATCCACAGACTCAGATTCCTTTCTTCCAAATGCACCAGGAAGCAAATGTTTATGATTTGGGGGAAAAAAAGATGAAGAAGTTAAAATCTGTGGTTTAATTTTGGATGCAGCTTCTGAGCGGGATTGGTGCGTGGGTGGGAAGACCTGGAACAGCCTGTGAGGAGAAGGACACTTTTAGAACCACTGTTCCCAAGTATACTAGCTCTATATGGGGATCTAGGGAGCTTGATAGAATTAGATATTATTAGAGAAGATGGACAGGAAAATGCTTGTACCCTGCCATTATGACGTTTATAGCAGGCTAGGGCCTCCAGGCCCCAGTAGTAAGCAAAGAGCAAAGAGCAGAATAGTTGAGTGCCCTTGCTTTTGACCTTTCTGAATTAGTGCATTAATGCTGCCCCACTTTATACTGTTCACCGTCACCTGTCTTGCTCTCCTAGATTCTAGAAAAGATGCAATCTTTCAAGTACTTGAGAGTATGGTCTGAGGTACAAGATGACAAGAAACCACCACTTATTAACTTCTGCATCCTAGTGCCCAGCACAAAGAAGGTACTCTGGAAATGGCTCATAGAATAAAAAGAACTATTTCCTGTACAATTTTCAAGCCTATTAACAACTTCAGTAAGTCTCAGCTTTCCTATCATGCAGAATGAAAATATTAATAGTCATATTTTGTGGAGTCATCTCAAGAGCTAAGTGGGATAATGCATATCAGCACATTTGAATTCTAAAGCTTGAAAGATATATAAAGGGCTATATATTTGAAAGATGTATTCAGGTGGTGAATATTTTGAAAATTAATATTGATTTTTCCTGAAGCGTCCTATCTGCCAAACGATTTTTTAAAATTACTTGAAGTTTAATACATGCTTAGTTGTTTTCTTTTCAAAAACTAACCACAAGGAAATATTTGCAAGAACTTCTAATTGAAAATCAAGGACTCTCATTTAAGTTAATGATCCTGTCCTATCTGGGTATTTATTAATTATTAAATTCCTACATCTTCATCATCATGTCCATTTTCCCCCAAACAAACATGATCAAGTATTAGGATCACTGAACCCTGATTTATTAACATGAGATACTTCCCCATGGTGAGTCAGGGCTATCAATCATTTATCATGTACCACTGAAGAAAAACTTTGCAATATGAGAAAGTAGGGTTAGCTTTAAGACGTTAAGTTAGGTCAATCAATCTTGGGGGAGATGGATTGTTTAGTGGAATAGCTCTTAATAGTAACAGATCTACAATTTGAATATAAAATCAACAACCACAGTTAATTCCTCAAACTCCATGTTAAATTCCTTACCCTTGGATTTGGTTGATGGTAAGGAACAAGAAGCAGGAACATTTTTCTTTAGTGGCATACCAGCATTTAAGCTTGCCCTGATAGTTCTTCAAAAGCACCTGTCTCATGTCAAATATGGGAGAATTCTTTTCTTATCTAAATTTAGGTGGGGGGAAAGAGAGGAGGGTATGGTTTAAATGTGCTCATTATCCTTTCAAACACATTGTCTAAGTCAGGGTACCTTTTTTCTTATTCAAGAACCTAGTCTTCTGCAAGTCAAAGCTTAATGGAGGAAGAGGCTTCCCCACCTCCCATTTTCTGCTAATAAATCCCCCTTTTAAGACAAGAGATGTTAAATAGCTTAGTTGCTTCACGAATAGGAAGAAGGCCAACTTAAATAAGAAACACTCAAAAAATTAATATTACTAACATATTATCTAGTTATACCTGAAATTGAAAGTGGGGGAAAAATCTGGCCAAGTTTTATCCTCAAGAAATGCTTACTGAATTGAATTAAAATATGTGTGATATATATTTTAGAATAAAATCTATTTAAAAGATCCTTCCTGGTTGATATCACATTGCATTGATGTGCTCTCTCTTCTAAATGTATTAAATAAAGGGAATATAAAGGCTCCTATACTAAGTATGGATTTTGTTCACCGAATAATGAAGTCAGTAAGGAACTCATAAATTGCTGAGTATAAATTACTACTGTCGAATGCTACCGTTGCCTAATATTTTTCCTTTAAGGAAGATTTAATTCTACTTACTGAACGCAAGTATTTCATGCACAAGGACTTGGAAAGTACTTTCCTCAACTTTTTGTATATTCTGAATGTCATTTGTTTACAATTATTCCCTTCTGTGCAAAATAAGAATCACAAATAAGCAGAGGTTAAGGCATAAGGATTTTTTTTGCACCAACTGTATCACAAAATGTAAGCTAGAGCAGAGTAAATATATTTTTATTCTGAGACTTTCATTTGGATGTTAAAGTTATTTTCAAAATGTCCAATGTATCCATATGGAAAATGCTGAATGTATAGATTTGTGCATTGAAGTAAATTTATCATTTCACCTTGAAACTATTGCCTCACTTAATGTGTTTCAGTTTCCTAGGGCTCCTGGAACAAACTGACTAGCGCAACAAATTTATTGTTACAGTTCCAGAGGCTAGAAATTCACAAGTGGGTTGTTGGCAGTATTGGCACTGGTTCAGTGCCTCTCTCCAGGGTTTATAGGTAGCTTCTTCTCCCTGTGTCTCTCCACATTGTCTTCCCTCCTTGTGCATCTGTCTCTGTGTTCAAATTTCTCCTTTTACATGGACATCAGTCATATTGGATTGTAGCTCATTCTGATGACCTCATGTTAACTAATTACATCTACAGTGATTTCCAAATAAGATCACATTCTCAGGTACTGGGGGTTAAGATACCAACAATGAATTTTGGAAGAGGAAACAAAATTGAACCCAGAGCTCTCACACAGCTTTTGGAAGGAGGTTCCAGTTCCTCACCAGCTGCTGAAAGGAGGCCTTAATTCCTTTCCACAGGGGCCCCTGCATAGAGCTAGTTGACAACTCATTATAATTTTACAACATTAAAACACACACACATACACACACACACACACACACACACAGCAAATTGCAAAATCTGTATTACAAACCATCATATTATTCTGAGCACATCACTAAAAATCCCACACAAGGTTGCTAGAATTATAAACTGTTTTCATAAGACTAATTTAACCTCAGTGGTATCATTAGGCATTTTTCTCTTCATAAATAGCAGCAAAATTATAAAAAAAATAATTAAAATTATTTAAGCATGATGATTAATATTATCCAGAATCAGTTAAGTGCCTAAAACAAGAAAGGTTTTGGAAATATTAAATGTTGAGAAAAAAGAAAAAATATATTAAAGTAAAATTCAAGAATATCTGATAATAGAGCAATGTCTCACGATTTAAAAAATGTTTTTACTGATCCTAATTTGTCCCACATAAAAATAATCATTTTAGAAGAGCAAAAACCAGATTCTATAAGATTTTCTTGGATGGTAACTAATTACGTAGTTTCAGTATTTTGCTTGCAGTTAAAAATCCCTATCATTAGTTTTGAAGTTAAAAATCCCTATAATTAGTTTTGAGGTAGAACAGAATTCCATTTCAAGCAACTGCTGTAGGTATGATAAATTTAAGATTATTCTGTAACTTAATTGTCAAGTGGAAATGAATTATTTGTAAATCCTCTTATCAAGAAAATTCCAACTTCTAGTGTCTCTAAGATAAGGAGGTTAAGTACAGATACCTCTTACAACTACACTTACAACAGACCAAATGTCTTCTTTACCTCTAAGATTTAAACCTAGGACACAGGACAGTTTAAGGGCTCAATAGAAAAATCCCATGGAGTATATATTTATGCTTCTATTTCTTTTTTGCTGTGAGTTTTGAAATGATAATCTTTAACTTGATATCCTCCCCTAAGAAAGAGATATTTGCAAGCAGAAAGACACCATTACAAATAACCATAAAGCGCTGAAATTAAAACTTAAATTATAATTTAGAGCACATAAAAGCAATTTTAAAATGTAAAGTGTTAATATTTATCTATATATTCTAATTTGATATCAAAATAAATTAAACCAAAACAAATTAAACCAACAAATTACCCCAAAAATATGTGACAATAAAATATAACCATATACTTAAAAAGATTTTATAAACATATATATTTAAATTCTGGATTATAAAAAAGGAAAATGTCATTTAAAAATTTAATGTTAAACTGAAAGTCAATCAACATTTTTTAGTTTACAACAGTGTAAAATAGCGAAAAATGGCAAATATACAATATTAAACATGTATATAATATGATCTAATGTTACCTAATAATTTTCTTATATTAATATACAGTGATATTATCTCCTTCTCCTCTCAAAAGAACTGCACTTTCTATGAAGATTAATGCAGCATGTGGAAGACCGTATTACTTTGAGCTCCAGGAATTCCCAGAGGCAAAGGGTATTAAATCATAATATCCACACGTTGACTTTTAGTTCTCTTGACATGTTACCCTTGCAAGTTCCCTAAATTCAGCAGTGACATTATGATGTGACTGTGTCCAAAATTTCATTGGGATTGTAGCATATTTGTATTTGAGGAAAAATGTATCATAATCACTATATGAAAATTACTGCAATTTTCTTATTAATATTTCATCACAAGATTTCCATGAGAACATCTAAACTTCCTTTTAAAAGTCATGAAGGAAAATGCAGTCAGGAAGACATGCACTGAAGTTTACATTTGCTGTTTTTATGTACCCTTGATACTCAATCTCTCTCGTTTACATCTACCTGATAGTATTTGCTAACAGTTTATATACTTCTGTTCCTAACTAAAACAAAAATTAGTATGTATCAGTTAATACTATTTAGACTTAAATCTTAATAGTACATCTGATTTAAGTATGAGTAAAAATTCATATAGGTTATACAGACTTTATATGGTCTAATCAAAGTAATTCTCCAAGCAATAGCTCATGATAACCTTTGGTTCTTCTTTAACTGGCTACACTAGTCAACAAGCCAAGTAAATGTCTTTTCTCCAAAGATCCCAGATGTTTACTATGTATGTGTTTGTGTTTTCTTTTTTCTCTTTTTCAGTTTCTCATAATATCTTCAGAGTGGGAAACAAAACGTTGGAGTGAAGAGCCAGAAAAGAATCTAAAATGTGTTAGGCGATGGGGAAAGAGCCATATGTTTAGAGGTTCCAGAGAACTTTCAAACAGGAAAATTTAGGATATGACTTCAAGTTTTATAATTATTTATCTCATTTATTCATTTTCTTTTTAGTTTATAATAGGAAACCTCAAAATGACTCTTAACTACTTAGAAGTAGGTACTGTACTCTATGTTACCAGAGGTGTAGGAAAAAACAAAAAGTGGAAAAATTTAAATGAACCAAAAAGATCATGGATGTCCTATGTAGGTCACCCTAACAGGTTATCTCATTCTCTCACTGTTAATGAGACATTTTACAAACTCTGTAAGTGTAGACACTGATAGCAAGGCAAATGACTCTTCTCCATAGAAATTAATTTTATCAGCAAAATTTAATTGCTTGTCTCCCTAGAGATAAACCTATTTTTCATTTATTTATAAATTTCAGTTTACCTTATTTGCCTATACATGTATTTCTTTTAATTTTCCTTTGAACCAGTTGTAATGTCTTACTAGTTCTCTTATTAATTCATAACTTAAGTTAAATATTTAACAGGCATTTGTTTAAAAAATTATTGCATGTTGTTTTTGGAAATCATCCACCAAGATGCCTGATAAATTCACTTGACAGGAACAGGCAAATGTGTTGTCAGAGAAATGTTTCTTAGGAGAAGCTTAGACTAGGCATCTATTTTCTTGGTTCACAGGGGTGAAAACTAAGGGATAAAAGTACTTTAATATTTTTCCAGTTTTTATTTCTTTCCTTTCCTTTCCTTTCCTTTCATTTTCTCCCCTCTCTGCTAATGCTGTGTTTCCTTTAGGATATGGCTTGCTCAGACATCTGATGTTATACCCAATTATGGCAACAATAACTGGAGTTTGGTTTTATGTTCTATCTGATAATCAACCAATGTAATGGATTTACAGTTAATCTATTACCATTAATATTTATTAACTATTGGGAGAGAGCCAAAAGAGAATAGTGTGTTAATCATTTTGTTCATTTTTTATATATCTGATAAATCTGGGGTCAAACCAGTTAAGAATTTCAGGTCTATCAAAAAGGAAAACAGCACTTTGATAACTGGACTGATGATGTCTGTGTTCTTGTGTTCAGAATTGGACCTACGAGCTCTCTCTGCATCTATAGGACTATGTGTCTATAAATCACTAGGGTGTTAACTCTTGTATGTGAGTATGAGATACTTTCCCATCTCTTAGACAGTATTAATAATTTTGGTTGATAAAGTGTCAAAATAAAGGACAGCTGCTTTGATTGCTTTATAGGAATAAGTCTTATATAAATTGAATATTGTTAAAATTCCCCCAAAATAAAGAATCTTAAATTTCTCATATTTTAAGTTTACTAGACTAAAATGAATTTTTTAAAATATTTATTTATTTGAGACAGAGACAGAGAGAGGGAGACAGAGAATCCCAAACAGGCTCCGCACTGTCAGCGCAGAGACAGATGTGGGGCGTGATCCCACAAACTGCGAGAGAATGACCTGAACCGAAATCAAGGTCTGGACACTTAATGGAGTCACCTAGGTGGCCCAGACTAAAATAAAATTCTTATAGAAGCTAACCAGGGCCATTTTAAGAATCCAGGTCCACATAATTAATTGAATTATTGGCAGATGAGAATATTAAATAATTTAGGTTTAAAAGAAAACAGCTCTGTTAGTTACCGGTTGTAAATATAAAAGTCATAGATTTTATACTTGACTGTTTTTCCTAAACTGTTTAATAATCAAAACAAGTTAATGCTACTCCATTATGTTTAATATTATAAAAATTATAAATTTCCTAATATATAAACTGTCATTATTCTTTAAAACAATTTTTTTAGTGTTTATTTATTTTTGAGAGAGAGCATGTGAGTGGGGGGAGGGACAGAGAGAGAGGGAGACACAGAAGCAGAAGCAGGCTCCAGGCTCTGAGCTGTCAGCACAGAGCCCGACGCGGTGCTCGGACTCACAAACCCCCGACATCATGACCTGAGCTGAAGCCGGATGCTCAACTGACTGAGCTACCCAGGTACCCCTAAACCGTCATTATTCTTAAAACTTTTTATTTCAATAGTAATCGTTTTGGCTGAAGATCATTTTCTTATCTCTAAGTAACTTAAAGTCATATCCTGAAACGTAATCGAATAGGAATGATAAATTGAATTAATTAATTGATAATTACTGGATATGCAGACAATTTTTAAGTATGATAGGATACCAAAACATTGATTAGGACACATAAATTTAAGTTCATACAGTTTTGCTTCTTTTTTAATATGCTGTACAGAGGCTGTTGCTTTGGATTGTGATAATGAATGTGTTCAATTTGTCATTTGAGAGGCTGTATGAAGGATATGTGTGATTATGGGAAGTTGTATTTTATATATTAATAAGCTCCACTAGTGTGCTACAATTCTAATGTGTGATAGTTCTTGATTATCTACCTACAGTTTTTTTCCTCTGTGAAATAGAAAATTTTGCTCTGATGAAGAGAGAACAGTCTAAATGGACAGGGCCAGATACTGGAAAAGCCCTTTCTGCAGTGTGCTAAAGATGGGACAGTAAATGGAGATGTGGCTATTTCAGAATGGTTGAGAAGCTACAGCAAAAGGGGATTAAAGAGTCAACCAGAGTAGCTGAAAAAAGGGCAAATTCATAACTTCCAGGAGTGCAAGAATCCTAGAATCAGAGCCAACATTCCACTGGCATGGAGTAAAGACAACTAATAAGTATCGGAATTGGGCAGCTCTCTGCAGTGGAAGCCGAACAGGAACAGGCACCAGAACTCTGTGTTTGGTGCAGCTTTGCCCCTCAATAGATGTGCTCCAAGGTATAACTTTGAGCAGTATGTGTCATCTGATACTAGATTTCAAAGAAATGGTATTTCAGAAGGACAGCTGTAAATTTAAAAAGAAATGCTTTAAAAATGTAAATATTACGACTGTTTGTTGCTTTCCCAATATTTGCATTTTATAAGTGTAAAATATAGAGAATGGCTATGTTTTTCAGTGTTGGCCTTTAAACTTTTTGTTTTCACTTTTTAATTTATATTAGGAATATAGGGCTAAGTTAACTTTATTTGTACTTAAGTGGCATTAAAATATAAATCACATTATCCTGCTTATACAAAGATACAATGTATCTTTGCCTCCTCAGACTTTGCATTTTATTATTTTTCAAAAACAAAACTATTTTATACAACCAGTGCTGTAGTTGATCTAATTCATAACTTATAATTCTTCCCTTTCATTTTGAAAGATATGTGGCATAATATCTGCAATAAAGTCTGGAACAGAACAAATTATTTTTATGTGCCATTCACAACAGAGAAAGACACATGAAGTTTTATGGCATATGAGACCTCTGGAATTTCTTTAGTTTTATTAGAAGATGTATATGTTTTCTTCATCATATTGTATCATTTCCCAAATATGATTGTGCTGCTGAGGCAAAATATAGACATAAATGCTCAGAATAATACATACTTAGTTTCTGCTAGAGTAAGTGAAATTACTCAGTGATAAAATACCACTATATGCAAAGATAAATTTCTTTTTTCTATGTGTCACACATAAATGTTAAAGCAGTTACTCTTCTGAATTTAGCTATAAATATAAAAAGCCTGTGGGGATGTCCACTTAGAGTTTTTAAACATTTACATACAACCCTGAAGGGTTTTTATTGATTTCAGCACTTTGGTCTGATTCAGGGATAACATGAATTTGGATTTTTCACAGGCCAATGAATACTAAAAATTCAACATTTCAGACAGTCAAAATGTAAAAGGCAATCTTCTTCCTTGACAAATCTAATTAATTCTATCCTTCTCCATGGTGATACCAGGAGAGCCAGAAGCCTTAAAGTCATCCTTCAAACCACTGTTTAAAAAACCATTTCTAACCGAACATTTCATGGGACCACATACATTTCACTACATTAATATGTTTCCTAACTAGCCTATTGTTTTAAAATTCCCACTGCCATTGCTAAATATAGTTCCTCGTTATCTCTTTTCTGCACCATTGCTATAATCTCCTGAAACCTCTTCCTTCATCAAAGATTACCACCTCCAATGTATTCTCTACATTGCTGCCAGGCAGGTTTTTTTTTTTTTTTTCTCTCTTTTTTCTTCTTCTTGTTCTTTTAATGGCCTTCAGATCCTTTTCCTTCCCTGAATAAAATCCTCCAATGACAGCTTCATAAAGAATAAAGCTCAATATAAATACACAAGGCCCTGCCTTGGCTGGACCCTGCTTCCCTCTTGCCTGTATACTTTAACAGAGCTGGCCAAACTGTCAAATGTCATGGTAACTTTATGTTGAGGATACAAGATCCTATAGCATTTATCAATTCCATACTTGTTCCTTCTCCTGGAATTTACACTTTTCCAAGATAGACACTACATATTTATTAAAAAAATTTTTTTTTTTTTTAATTTTGAGAGAGAGAGAGAGAGCAAGTAGGGGAGGGGCAGAGAGAGAGGGAGACAGAAAATTCCAAGCAGGCTCCATACTGTCAGTGCTGAGTCTGATGTGGGGCTCAAACTCACAAACTGTGAGTTCATAACCTAAGCCCAAACCAAGAGTTGGACGCTTAACTGACTGAACCACCCAGGAGTCCCCATATTTACTCAATTTTGAGTCCCATGATAGTGACATTGGATCTTCTAAAATATTGTCAATACATGAATGATTTATTATTCAAATAAATGAATAAAAAATTCCCTAGGACATTTTTCATTCAATCTGGGAGGCTCTTCCAATTTTGTAGTTATTAAGTGGGTGCAAAACACATGATCTAAACTGAGGTGGTAGACTGACCCAGGCCCATCCCTGTGCTTTCAAGCTGTTAAACTCACATTTTTCTTGAACCTCAGAGCACCAGGATGCTATGGGGACTATTTGATGGAAAAGGAATTAGCACAAAAGAGACCTGACTTTCAGAAAACTTTAGAGAATACTCCCAAGGATATGCCATGTTTATATGTATATTAGTGCCCTTATCTGTAAAATAAGAGAAATCTATCTTAACCTATCTTGTAAATAAGGAAACTTATGGCAGCAAGATGGGGTAAGCCATAAAAGTCATGAAAGTATTCTAACATTGTAACCTATGCATATTAAATATGTTGATAGACACTAGATTTGTGTGAATAATTTATAGTTAATTCTGGTGGTTTATCGGTCTTCTTTTTCTCCTCCCACAAACTGAGTGTCTTGTGGAAAATAAGAGGTTTTTAAAAAAAGTGTATATGAGGGGGTGCCTGGCTGGCTCAGAAAAGCATGCGGCTCTTGGTCTCAGGGTTCTGAGTTTGAGCCCCACCATTGGGTGTAGAGATTACTTAAAAATAAAATCTTAAAGTGTATATTAATACCTAAAGTTATACATATATGCCTTCTCCCTAAGGCAGGATGGATGGAACAGATGGGTAGATTGGAGATAAAAATGGAGATAGAGATATACAGATATTGTCTTATAAGACAGGAATATTTAGGGAATGAGCACTTCCTTTATGATAAAAATAGAATATCCTCCCTCCACACATAGCTGCCTCACAGTGCTAGTTACAAATTAGTATTCTGAAAACCCATTTAAGGACTCTAACAAATTTTAAAAAGTTAGATATAATATATCACCATCCTTTCATTTTCAACACAATTTTTATATAGGCTATCTGCTTAAAATAATTGATTTATATTTATGCGTTTCAAACTAAATATTAAGCTAAATACACTACCGAATTCATGGTTGTTTAAAATGTGCCTGATGTTAATATTCTACATCCAAAATCAAGAATATTGTATTTTTTAAAAATCTATTCATAATGCCAGTGAAAAAGATGGTTACATGATAAATTTTGGAATTATTGTGATTTAGAATCATATTAGAAGTGAAGTAGAACTTAGATATCAATTAGTCTTATTTTCTTTCTTTATGTACGGGAAAGTAAGACCCACGGAAATTAAATATACTGTCCACAAATCTTACTGTTGATCTAAAACTATGGCAGAGTGGACTCATAGTCCTCTAAGTTTTGTTATCCAGAAGTGAAACATTTACCTCTGATCTCTCATGCAATCAATAGGTATTTTTACTGGGTAATTATTTACTTCTGATAAGCCTGTTTAAGGTTATACAATTTAGCAAGTTTTAAATATAATGGGATTGTATTAGGTTCAAGTTTAATAAAAAGAATTAACAGAGGAGTGAAATGACAGGGAATTGGCTAATGAGATTTAATGAAAATTCTAAAGAATGCAGGCATAGCTGAAATCAAGGGCAACCACTTACTAGAAAGCGCATAGATCCCAAGATCCACACCTCGTTGGAAATGGCACCATCTTGGCTCACTGGGTAGGGAGCCTGCTCACTGCCTCAGTGGTGAGACTTGCTGGAAATCTGCCCTCTAGGAAGTCAAGGGAGACCACTCACTAAAAGGCCCAGTGTCTTAAAACTTACTTGGTACTGGGAAGCTGGGAAGTTGTTGGGCACTGGGTGGCACTGGCTGCTGGAGAGGCTGCTGTGTGCAAAAACACAATGTACTTATGTGCAGAACTCCAGCCAGTGTGGCCCAGGAGAAGGTCCGACTAGGACTTGTTACACCTCCAGCCTCATACGGCCTTCTGTGTGGGTGCATAGACATTGGACTAAGGAGAGGGGCTGGGGCTGAGCACATACGCAGACTGCCCTCAGCTCCCAGCTACACTGTGGACAATGTTGGAATAGAGAGCTAGAGAAAGCACTGGGATGGGTGGGGTGGAGGGTAGCAAATTCTGGAGAAAGCTGTGTTCTTCTGGAACATATTATTAGAGAAACTGTGTGAAATAGCAGTGAGGAAAAAGTACTGAGTAAGGGTCTGTGGTGGCAACCTCACCAAAACCCTGAGGAGAAAATCCCTCGCCCTCCAGTGCCCTCTGATGACAAGGTTTAACATTGTTGGTTGGAGGCAAGAAAAGGAAGAATGCTTACCAGGTCCAGATCCATTATCAGGGTCAGGCATAAGGTGTGCATTTAGTGCTGATGTGTCTCTTTACTAATATTTATAATTGCTCTCTTTCATCTTTATTCTTTTGATTTTTTGATTATTTATCACAGTTTTGGTTTTATTGATTTTTCTCTATTTTTCTGTATTATATTTTATTGGTTCCTGCTCTTAATTTTATTATATCTTTATTTCTGCCTCCTTTGGCTTTAAGTTTCTTTACATTCTCTAATTTCTTAAGGTAAATCTTTAATATTGTAAGTTCTTTCTTCTTTCCTTATATGTGTTCAAAGCTATAGATTTTTTTTTTTAAGGGATTGATTAGGCTTCTTTTTTTATGCTATTTTTGAGAGAGAGAGAGTGAGAGCGAGTGAGTGAGCAGGGGAGGGGCAGAAAGAGAAGGAGACAGACGATCCCACGAGGACTCTGCACTAACAACAGAGAGTCCAATGTGGGGCCTGAATTCATGAACAGTGAGATGACAACCTGAGCCAAAGTAAAAGGCCTACCAGACTGAGCCACCCAGGTGTTCCTAGATTATGTTTTAAATACCATGATAGCTATTTTTGCACACATTTTGGTATCTTTGATATTCTATATTTTCATGTTCATGTTTTATGCTTTTATTTTCTAATTTCTCTTGTGGCTACTTGTTTGAAGCATGGGTTATTAGAAGTATGCTATTTAATTTCCAAATATTTAGGAATTTTCTAGATATTTTTTTGTAATTGATTTATAGTTTCATAGCATTATAATTATTTGTGCTATTATTGCCATACATTTGACTGGTGCATATGTTATAGGTAATAAATTATTATTTTTGTCTTAAAAATTCAATTATCTTTTAAAATGATTTCAAAATTGAGGAAGATGCCTGGGAGGGAGGGGAAAGTGGGTGATGGGCATTGAAGAAAGCACCTGTTGGGATGAGCACTGGCTGTTGTATGGAAACCAATTTGACAATAAATTTCATATTTAAAAAAATTGAGGAAAATGCCTGTTACATTTATCCATATAATCACCATTTCCATTGTTCTTCTCTTTTATATAAATTCAAATTTCTATCTTCAAACATGTGTCTTATGACTTCTATCATATCCTGAAAAACTTATTTTTTGTTTCTTTGTTTGTTTGTGTCTGGGTCAGTTGGCAAAGAATCTTTTCAAATTCTGGGTTGCAGGAAGAAATGGTCTTAAACCCCTTTATTTTTCTCTTGAAATACATTATTTATGGGCATAGAATTCTAAGCTGTTGTTTTTGTTTGTTTCAGAACTTAGAGATGTCATTATCTCTGCCCTACAGAGCTTTTGACAAGAAGTCTGCTCTCTTTCTTATCTTTGTTCCTCTGGACAATGTATCCTTTTTCTCTGCTTACTTTTAGGACTTTCTTCTTCTTCAACAATTGGATTACAATGTGTCATGGTGGGTATCGATTTGTTTCTTTTGTTTGGCCTTCATTGAGACTTTTGGATTTGTGGGCTTACATATTTTATAACCATTTCAGCCATTATTTCTTTATATACTTTTCTTTTTTTTCTCTTCATTCCTTCTCTCTTTCTGGAGCTTCAATTATACGTACGATGAACATTTGTGATTTCTCACTACTCATGGAGGCTCTGTTCAGTTTCTTTCAGTCTTTTTTCTCTCTGCACTTAATCTTGGATAGTTTCCTTGCAATGGATTCAAGTTTGTTGATCTTTACGTCTATTTCTAAATCTTATTTAACTCCATTCCATGTAATTTTTATTTTAAATTGTGTATTATTCATCAATGGAAGTTCAATTTGGGTCTTTTAGAAATCCTTTTTATATTTCTTAGTTTCCTTCACATGCTTGAACATAGGTATGTTTAATTGACACTTAAGGTCCTTGTCTGCTAATTTTGGTATTTTTGTCATTTGTGTGTTAGTACCTGTTAACTGATTTTTTTCTCCCTCTTCATTATGGCTCATATTTCCCTGCTTTTTCTTCTGATCAGTCTTTTTTTAGTAGATGAATGACTTTGAATGGTGCATATAATTGAATGACTTTTGGAAATACTGAGTTTTTGGTTTGTGAATAGTTGCTGTGGATCATCTTTATTTATTTGCTTTTAAATTTTACAGTGATGACTCCAGAGCAACTTCTACTCTAGGACTCAACGTGCCCATTACTAAGTATGGTCCTTATGAGGATTCTTCTCAATAACCAATGTAACCTAACTAGATGTTTCCATTCTCACTGCTGGTAACATAGTATGAGGGAGTGCTCATTAGTATTGCAAGCAATTGCTATCAGTGGATCTTTCCTTAGCCCTGGGCAATTTCTTCTAATCTATGTGCATATCAATATTTAGCCAAAAGACTTAAAGGGTTCCTTTTGTAGATTTCTAAAATATTCTCTCTGGTACAGCTCTCTTCTCTCTGTTATTCTGCCACAAAATATAGCCATCTGTACCCTCTTTAAAATGATCTCTTTTTTCTCCATCTGAGAGCATAGAGTTCTGTGTCTAATTCTGTTCTTTCTAGTGACACCTGGTAACTATCTTTAGGCTACAAGCTGGGGCAACTAGAAGAATGACCTCATTTGTTTCCCTTATTTTAGGGATCACTCCCCTATGCTGTTACCTGTGCCCTAAAAACAACTGTTCCTCATATTTTTTTCCCTAGTTTTCTAATTATTTACAGATGGAAGGCAATTTCTACAAGATGGAAGCAGAAGTCTTCAGTTTTTCTGTTTTCTTTCTTCTTTTTTAATGTTTCTTTTTGAGAGAGAGAGAGAGAGAGACAGCATGAGCAGGGGAGGGGCAGAGAGAGAGAGAGAAAGAAAGAGAGAGAGACACGGCATCCAAAGTAGGCTCCAGGCTCTGAGCTGTCAGCACATAGCCCAACACGGGGTTCAAACTCATGAACCGCAAGATCATGATCTAAGCTGAAGTCAGACACTTAACCGACTGAGCCACCCTGGGGGGCCTCTTTTTTCTTTTAAATATAATGAATCTATTCTTTTTCTTTTAATTTTGAAAACAATATGACAGTGCCTCTTTGAGGCATATACACATATAAATACACAAACATAGATATTTATTTTGTTTGGAAATTTTAATTTTTTCCTAAGTCCTTGAAATATTGCATTTTTTTTTGTCTCTTAAACTTAATTTAATCAATTACCCGATAAATTCATTTATTCAGTTCTCAACTTATACAACTCATTGTGCATATTGGTAATTTGTGCTTCAAAATTTGCATTGTGAGCCTAATTTCCATATGGCCTGAATATTCAATAAATAATTAGTAAATACATAAACACAGATTAAATTTCCAATTGATGTCTAGACACACATCAATTTGGACTGATTGGAAATGTCGCAGTGTAGTTGTAAGAACTTAAAAGATATCAGAGAAGGAAATTTTCATAATGCTTAAGTCAAGGTGATGAACTAATTAGACTTATCAAACGTCACAAAAATCACCTCTAAATAATCTACATTTTGTTAAACTCTCCTAGATGTTGAAGGGGATAAAGGAACAAAAGATATAAGACATGTGAAAATACATAACCTCTCTCCTTAAACCTGACATACACCCATACATGTGGACAGTCGTTCAATTAAAGTAGGTTTTGGAGAATAACAACAAAAACAATATAAATTGAGAAAAAAAGAGAGAGAGATTTCATTGGAAAACATGAATGAAGAAAGAAAATTGCAGATTTAGTAATACCATGAAAGGATAAATATAGACAGAAAAGTTTTGTGTGGGTATATTAGAAGAAATAATTCAAAAAGTAATTTGGATTTATAAATATGTTTGAATGCAGCTTCAATGTTTGAAGCAGCATTATTTACAGTAACCAAAAGGTGGAAATAATGCAAATGACTATCAATAGATGAATGGATAAAAAATGTGGTGTTTACACATAATGGAATATTATTCAGCTGTAAGAATGAAATTCTAATAAATGCTACAACATGGATAAACCTTGAAACCAGTATGTTAAGTGAAATAAATTAGACGAAAAAGAGGAAATGTTATATAATTCCACTTATAGGAGTTAGCTAGAATAGTCAAAGTCATAAAGACAGAAGTAGTATAGTGGTTAGCAGTGGGTCTGGGGAGGAAGTAACTATGAGTACTGTTTAATCAGTACAGTCTCGGTTTTGTATGATGAAAAAGTACTGAAGATAAACAGTGGGATGCTGGCACAACCATGTGAATGGATTTAATGTCAGTGACCTGCATACTTAAAAATGCTTAAAATAGTACATTTTATGCTATGTATATTTTATAATAAGAAGAAACATTTAAAGAATAATTTGGGACTGGGTTATGGAAGTTATTGAATAAATTTGTAAAGCACTTAAGTTCTTCTTATATATCAGTGATATTCAAATTGAGATACAGTATCACTGGAGTACATGAAAACTCTCTTAGAGGTGTGCAGAGAACTAATTGTCATGTCCTTAGCTTCCCAGAGGATCTCCACTTTCACCTAGCTTCGCAATGGCTTTTCTCCCACTTTACAAAAGAAAGGCATACACTCTCAGCCCTTCAGAATCTTACTTTGATGTCTTGCTCTTGAGTATAAAAATCTTCTGGGTACCAAGCAAACAGATAATTCTGGAAAATTTCTGCCTCCACCACAAAGAATATATCACTTGAAGGGAGAGCACCAGGAAAGCAAAGCAAAAGGATTCATAAGAAGAAATAGTGAGTCTATTCAGCCTTATTGTGTCCAGACAACAAACCGGCAGCAAGGTTACAGATCTTTTTGATTCTTCCTTAGAATTAAATTTCAAATATGTTATGCTTCCTACAGGGTATGTATTATTGTGTATTCTTGAGCTGAAAAACTATGTTAGTTATCAACTTAGTGCTTTTGTGACTAATTAGCATGACACTACAGACTCTCTTAACCAAATAGGTTTTTGTTTTTTTTTTTTTTTTTAATATTTATTGATTTTTGAGAGACAAAGAGAAACAGCAGGAGCAGGGAAGGGGCAGAGAGACAGGGAGACACAGAGTCTGAAGCAGGCTCCAGGCTCTGAGCTGTCAGCACAGGGCCAGATGCGGTGCTCGAACTCATGAACCGCGAGATCACAACCTGAGCCAGTCAAACATTTAACCAACTGAGCCACCCAGGTGCCCCTTAACCAAATAGTTTACGTGAACATTTTTCTTTTTTTTTTTAAAGTTATTTATTTATTTTGATAAAGAGAGAGAGAGAGAGAAAGCACAAGCAGGGGAGGCACAGAGAGAGAGAGGGAGAGAAAGAATTCCAAGCAGGCTCTGTGCTGTCAGCACAGAGGTGGGGCTCAATCCCATGAACCATGAGATCATGACCTGAGCAAAAATCAAAAGTTGGATGCTTAACCAACTAAACTGCCCAGGCACCCCTGAAGTTTTTTCATTAAATTGAAGAGATATATACGTAGTTCCATATTTTTGGCAAAAATAAATCAAATGTTAATTAAAAGTACTGTGTAAAAAAATGCTATGTAGACAAAGGCATAATAAAATGCATATTATTTCCATTTCTGTAAATCTTTTAAAATCAAGTTTAAAAGGTGTCTCTAAATAAGAAAAGAATTAAGTATAATTACTAATCATTCACGTTGGTAAACTTTTGGAATATTTTTCCCAAGGTCGCTTACTTTTCTAAAGCAGAAAACTTCTGCCTTACAATATCTTACAATAATAATTGTAGTAACATCTGTATCCAGAAGAGAAATGATCAGCACTAAGTCTTTTAGTTACAGAAAATATATTTAAAATTCACTTTATTTTCTTGTTTTTGTCATAGAGAAGCATGATTAAAATGATCAGTAATACATTTCTAGAACTAAAATACGGTATAGTAAAATTTGTGGGGGCGAACAGAAAGTGAATATGAGCTCAAAGTATAAAAGGAACAATATAAAATTTCTTTTAATTAGTTCATGTGCTTTTTAAATGAGGGATGGTGGGAATCAATTTATTATGATATTTATATTCCGTTACATCTTTCAAAGGTATGACCAACAGTTTTATTTTAATCTCTTATAACACACAAAACGTATATTACTTTGTATTATTTTTTAAGTATAATGAAAACAACTGACAACTTAAAATATGTGAGATGATATATAGATTTAAACTTTATTTTAAAGGGCACAAGCAAAGGTACTTGACCAGATGCTCATGTAAAGGAGTAAGCTGAATTGATAATATATGGTAATTTATAAAGGACTAAATTGAATTGATGATCTAATTAGCTTATCTATCTGCTCAAATTGCTGAAAATATTTCAAATGTAAGTAATGTTAAAAATATAAAATTAATATTTAACACTTGAAAATGTATTAAGTTATTAATTATAAGCAAAAATCTATATGTTAGTGAAACATTAGTTTGCATTTATCATCCTGATACAAAGGAAAGGATTTCAATATTTTGTGTACATTCCTCTATTGTATCTCTACCATTTGCATAAACTTGAGCATAAATGTATATTTTTATTAGTATTAAATTGTTAAGATAATTAGGGAAAATATATGTGAAGCATCTTATGGTCTATTTGATAGATGGTATATATATATTTTTTATCTCTTTACTATTATTCAAAATAATGCTCCATGACAATTACGATTGTATTAGGTAAGTTCAGCTAGAAAATATTTCTCTTCTCAATATAATTTTAAAATAATACTATATAATAATTTATCTTTTTTAACAAATTTTGATAATTACTTTAAATAACTGTATTCATGGTATGCTTGGGTTTGCCTTATTACTTTCATAGAATGCCAAGATGCTATGAGGCATATTAAACTGTGTCTAGTTTCATAACTAACTCCTGGGAATGAGGAAACCTCTCAAATTTTACCTGGAGTTTCACTGATTAAATTCACATTAAAGGGAGAAAGAGAGAGACAGGCTTATTCCACATTTACCTAATGCATAGGTAAATTAAAAAAGAAAAAAAACTTTGTACTTCATGAATTTTACTATTATAATTGGTAGAAAACCAGCAATACAAATTATACTTCAATTCCAGGGGCAATTTTCTCACCATTGGGAAATTACTGGGCAGAAAAATCACATGAAATATTGTGCCAGATAAAAATTCATTCAGGGTAACTGAATGAAGTATAAATGTCCTCTTCACTCAATGCTTCCTGTTTCTAAACTATCCCCTGGTTATAAATTAGGCCCCTCTGAAAAACCTAAGAACTAATTTAGTATCTCACTAAAACTAAGTCTCCCCTCGAGTCCCCCCTAAACTAAGTTTACTAGTAGAGATGGTCCACTTTCATAAAATTAGAAACACTAGATGCTCTTTTTTTATCTACATGTTGCCTAACTTAGAGTCATTCTAGTTTAATCCCCAAATAAGTCATGTTGACCAATATAAAGCAAATCAAAATGAAGAAGAAAGTCAAAGAAAAAAATGTCAAAATTAAACCAAACAAAACATGCAGAGGGGGAGAAACTCTGAAATTAATTCTGCTTCATAGGTCACAGGTGTATATTGTCAATTATAGTGGCTGCCTGACAGAAAATATTTTATCTGAGTAAACAGTCCTGCATAAGAAAATAAACCACACTGGAGCACCTGGGTTGCTCAGTCATAAGCATCAAACTCTCGATTTCAGCTCAAGTCATGATCTCACAGTTTCATGAGTTCAAGCCAAAGACCCACATCTGCTTTAGATTCTCCCTGTCTGCCCCTATCCCATGCTCACTTGTTCTCCAAATAAATAAATAAACTTTAAAAAAGAAAGAAAGAAAATGAAGTGTATTTTCACAATGCAAACATGTTAAGTGACTGAAAAAATAAACTTGGGTGGATGGTACTAAAAAAATAGCTGATGGGAAGACTTTTCACTAATTTTCTAAACATTTTTTGCCATCCTATGCAAAAGAAAAGTCATTGGAAGGAAAAGAAACACCTAAAAGTATGGTTAAAATAAAATACCCACTTCAAGAACAAAGTAATTTTACTTTGTTCATCAGCCAAGAAATAAATTTAACACTCAGATTATTATTTTAAAAATCTATAATGTTACACAGGTAGTTTTTATCTAGATTGAAAATAATGTATTTTATATAATAGTCACCCAGATTAACAGCCCCCAAATATTACAAATTAAGAAAAATGTATATTATTTTTGTAAAACATAATTAGAATCCAGTAAGAGATGAATTTTATTCTCACGAAGCTAAAGATTTTTCAGGACATTAAAAAACACACAAAAATTGTTCTGAACTCTTTAAAACAATAATATTTAAAATCTTATTTTTGGTTCACAAATAAGTTTTATAAACCACCATATGTTTTGAACATATTTAAATAAAACCTTGGAAAATTTAGTACTCTTTACTGCTTAACTATTTGGATTTCTAAGATTTGACCCCAAGTAATCAAACTCTCTACAGACTACCTTTATTATTTTTTTAATGTTTATTTATTTTTGAGAGAGAGAGAGCATGATCAAGGGAGGGGCAGAGAGAGAGAGGAAGACACAGAATCCGAAGCAGTCTCCAAAGTCGAGGCTTAACCAACTGAGCCACCCAGGCACCCCTCCACAAACTGCCTTTAAAACAAACACTGATGTTTTTGAAATGTCCTGGAGCTATCATTTTTCATTTCACAGAGTGATACATATTGTTTGTTTTATTTTGTTTTTCTGGAGGAAAGAGAAAAAATTTTTCAAATATCAGATTTCTAAATTCTCTATACAGTTATAAAATGTCAAATGATGTAAAAAAAATCCAGGATGGGTGTTTCAAACTATTTTTTCAACTAGCAAGATCTATTTTTAAACTTGGAGCTCTTTGCACCCTTCACTGCAGACCTGTCTGTGACTAACAGAGTTGCCTGGCTTATTATCTTCAGACACAAACACTCAGAATGAAACACAGGGCTCATTAGAACACACAAAGCAGGGAATATCTTCCAACAATTTATACCAACAAATTACTGAGACTCCAGAAAACTTGCTGTCTACAAATTTAGGTGGAATAAAGAGTGATCACAAGGCATGAAATAATCAGAGCACAACCAGGGTTTAACAGATGTTGGACTTCTAGAAGTCAGGTAACTGTCAAGAGGAAAGATAGTAAGCTACTAATTTTTCTCCCTGTCAAAGTGAAAATGAAAAGAATTGTTAGGGTGACATAAGAAAAATGTGGGACAAAGGAAAATTAGAAGATATCTTCAACGATGTGTGTGTGTGTGTGTGCATGCGCACATGCATGTGATGAAGACAGACACAGAGGAAAAAAAGATGAAAACAGTGAGACTCTTGATCACTTTGAAGTAAACATGGACTGAAGTGGCATTTATCATCATTTCCTTTGTTTTATTTTTCTTTTGAAAATGGAAGACTCAATGTCAGAATGAGATCATGTGAAGAGGTAACCACATTTTTATCCTATATTCCATTCAGTAGACATTATTTAATTATTCTATTCTTAATATTTTAAATTATTTTTCCTCTGTGTGTGAGTGTGTGTGTTGTGTGTGTGTTTCTCTGAAGGAGAAAAATTGGGATTTTTTTCAAGAGTCACCATTTCTTTAAGTACATTATCTTACACATCACTCAAAAGAACAGAATACTTTGTCTATCACCAAACGCTTTACAGGTTAACCTGTGTACCATCTATAAGAGTTCTCAGAGGTCACTCGAAAAAAAAAAATGACGTAACCATATTCATGATCAAGATTCAGACCTGTTAGGCAAAAATGTGGCCAACATGCCACCAAATAGTTTTTAAAAGTATTTTCCAGCGAAGAAATTGAATCGGTTATCAAAAATCTCCCAACAAATAAGAGTCCAGGACCAGATGGCTTCCCAGGGGAGTTCTACCAGACGTTTAAAGCAGAGATAATACCTATCCTTCTCAAGCTATTCCAAGAAATAGAAAGGGAAGGAAAACTTCCAGACTCATTCTATGAAGCCAGTATTACTTTGATTCTTAAACCAGACAGAGACCCAGTAAAAAAAAGAGAACTACAGGCCAATATCCCTGATGAATATGGATGCAAAAATTCTCAATAAGATACTAGCAAATCAAATTCAACGGCATATAAAAAGAATTATTCACCATGATCAAGTGGGATTCATTCCTGGGATGCAGGGCTGGTTCAACATTCGCAAATCGATCAACGTGATACATCACATTAACAAAAAAAAAAGAGAAGAACCATATGATCCTGTCAATCGATGCAGAAAAGGCCTTTGACAAAATCCAGCACCCTTTCTTAATAAAAACCCTTGAGAATGTCGGGATAGAAGGAACATACTTAAAGATCATAAAGGCCATTTATGAAAAGCCCACAGCTAACATCATCCTCAATGGGGAAAAACTGAGAGCTTTTTCCCTGAGATCAGGAACACGACAGGGATGCCCACTCTCACCACTGTTGTTTAACACAGTGTTGGAAGTTCTAGCATCAGCAATCAGACAACAAAAGGAAATCAAAGGCATCAAAATTGGCAAAGATGAAGTCAAGCTTTCGCTTTTTGCAGATGACATGATATTATACATGGAAAATCTGACAGACTCCACCAAAAGTCTGCTAGAACTGATACATGAATTCAGCAAAGTTGCAGGATACAAAATCAATGTACAGAAATCAGTTGCATTCTTATACACTAACAATGAAGCAACAGAAAGACAAATAAAGAAACTGATCCCATTCACAATTGCACCAAGAAGCATAAAATGCCTAGGAATAAATCTTACCAAAGATGTAAAAGATCTGTATGCTGAAAACTATAGAAAGCTTATGAAGGTAATTGAAGAAGATATAAAGAAATGGGAAGACATTCCCTGCTCATGGATTGGAAGAATAAATATTGTCAAAATGTCAATACTACCCAAAGCTATCTACACATTCAATGGAATCCCAATCAAAATTGCACCAGCATTCTTCTCAAAACTAGAACAAGCAATCCTAAAATTCATAGGGAACCACAAAAGGCCCCGAATAGCCAAAGTAATTTTGAAGAGGAAGACCAAAGCAGGAGGCATCACAATCCCAGACTTTAGCCTCTACTACAAAGCTGTCATCATCAAGACAGCATGGTATTGGCACAAAAACAGACACATAGACCAATGGAATAGAATAGAAACCCCAGAACTAGACCCACAAACGTATGGCCAACTCATCTTTGACAAAGCAGGAAAGAACATCCAAAGGAAAAAAGACAGTCTCTTTAACAAATGGTGCTGGGAGAACTGGACAGCAACATGCAGAAGGTTGAAACTAGACCACTTTCTCACACCATTCACAAAAATAAACTCAAAATGGATAAAGGACCTGAATGTGAGACAGGAAACCATCAAAACCCTAGAGGAGAAAGCAGGAAAAGACCTCTCTGACCTCAGCCGTAGCAATCTCTTACTCGACACATCCCCAAAGGCAAGGGAATTAAAAGCAAAAATGAATTACTGGGACCTTATGAAGATAAAAAGCTTCTGCACGGCAAAGGAAACAACCAACAAAACTAAAAGGCAACCAATGGAATGGGAAAAGATATTTGCAAATGACATATCGGACAAAGGGCTAGTATCCAAAATCTATAAAGAGCTCACCAAACTCCACACCCGAAAAACAAATAACCCAGTGAAGAAATGGGCAGAAAACATGAATAGACACTTCTCTAAAGAAGACATCTGGATGGCCAACAGGCACATGAAAAGATGCTCAATGTCGCTCCTTATCAGGGAAATACAAATCAAAACCACACTCAGATATCACCTCACGCCAGTCAGAGTGGCCAAAATGAACAAATCAGGAGACTATAGATGCTGGCGAGGATGTAGAGAAACGGGAACCCTCTTGCACTGTTGGTGGGAATGCAAATTGGTGCAGCCGCTCTGGAAAGCAGTGTGGAGGTTCCTCAGAAAAATAAAAATAGACCTACCCTATGACCCAGCAATAGCACTGCTAGGAATTTACCCAAGGGATACAGGAGTCCTGATGCATAGGGGCACTTGTACCCCAATGTTTATAGCAGCACTCTCAACAATAGCCAAATTATGGAAAGAGCCTAAATGTCCATCAACTGATGAATGGATAAAGAAATTGTGGTTTATATACACAATGGAGTACTACATGGCAATGAGAAAGAACGAAATATGGCCCTTTGTAGCAACGTGGATGGAACTGGAGAGTGTGATGCTAAGTGAAATAAGCCATACAGAGAAAGACAGATACCATATGATTTCACTCTTATGTGGATCCTGAGAAACTTAACAGAAACCCATGGGGGAGGGGAAGGAAAAAAAAAAAAAAGAGGTTAGAGTGGGTGAGAGCCAAAGCATAAGAGACTCTTAAAAACTGAGAACAAACTGAGGGTTGATGGGGGGTGGGAGGGAGGGGAGGGTGGGTGATGGGTATTGAGGAGGGCACCTTTTGGGATGAGCACTGGGTGTTGTATGGAAACCAATTTGACAATAAATTTCATATATTGAAGAAAAAAAAAAAAGAAGGGCACTTGTTGGGATGAGCGCTGGGTGTTATACATAAATGATAAAAAAAATAAAAAAATAAAAGTATTTTAAACTAATACACAGTTTAATGATTTCTTTGATTAAATTTGACCTAAGCCCATATGAAATAATTTTCAACAAAAAATTACATCTTAAGTATATTTTGATGTCTTTTATCAATGTTTCTGAAAGGTAATATCATTTAAAGTAAAGAATAATGGGCTTATGATTAGTAGGTGAGGGTTCTAGTCATAATTCTGCCACTTACTATTCCCATACATTTTTAGAATAATCTTTACTCCAGGGTATAAGCCATCTTCTCTTAAGATAAAATAATTGCAATGACTTTAAAATAATGTAATACTATAAAAAATAATCACTGTCTAAGATATTAGTAAAACAGGCTAAAATAACCAGCTATACAGCAGTATAGCTGAATGACTTTCGGCATGTTACTGAACTTCCTAGATCCTAAATTTCTTCTTCCAAAATATAATGCTGGGACAATGATCACTAATTTCATCCCACTCAAGCACACTTGAAACATCGGGGAAAATTCTGCCATTAACACCATTGACTGAGGCTGGACTTTGCAACCAGTCTTTGAAGGAGAGATAGGGCAATCAGAATGGGGAGATATAGGATGGCCATTTATTATCTATGTATTTATTCATATTCACTAATTCATTTGCTAATATATAATTTACAGGAAATAGAATGTGCCATCCCTAGTTGCTCAGTTATGTGACTTTTGACAACGGTAGACACCTATGAAACAAACACACAATTTAAGAGAGAAAATCTCAATCATTCCAAAAAGTTAATTTATGCCCCCTTTCTAGTCACTTCTCTACCAGATAGGCAACCATTTTCTGGCTTCTATGACCATGGATTATTTTTTTCCTATTCAGGAGCTTAACATTAATGGAATCATGACTTATATTCTACTTTACATGCAGCTTCTTTCTCTCAGAATAGTATATGCCTGAATCATCCATGGTATTCATATTAGTAGTTTGATTGATTTTATTGCCCCATAGTATTCCATTATATCCATATGCCATGATTTTAGTAATAATTTCCTGTTGATGGACATTTAAATGATTCACAGATTGGGAATATTATGAACAAAGTTGATTTAAACTGCCTCATATATCTTTACGTAGATGTAAGCTTTGCTTCTTCCTTTCAAATCATTATGCATTTTATTTATTTTTCTTGCTGTATTGCATTGACCTAGACCTCCAGTGCACAGATGAATAGAAATGCAAGAGTGTGCATCCTAACCTTATTTCTGATCTTGTTAGTGGCACTACCTCACTATTTAGTATGTTTCAACTTATCACTATTAAGTATCTTCAGGTTTTCACAAGTGCCTTACATTAGAATGAAGAAATTCTAGTCAATCTTTAATGAAAGTAAGGATTTTTATGAATGCTTGCTGAATTTTATCAGTTTTACCTGATTAAAATGTTCCTGGTTTTTGTCTTTTCTTTATTACTTTGATCAATTACCATGATTTATTTGTTAATGTTAAATCACACTTGCATCCCTGGAACAAACTAGTTTATGAACAGTTGACCTTTGAAAATGTGAGAATTGGGGCACCAACCCCCTGCATGGTCAAAAATCCATGTATAGCTTGTAAATCCTTATTAGCTTAATTACTAATAGCCTACTGTTGACCAAAAGCCTTACCAATGACATAAACAGTCTAATAACATATATTTTGTATGTGATATGTATTATATATTGTATTCTTAAAGTAAGCAAAGAGAAAATGCTAATAACATCATAAGGAAAATACATTTACAGTATTGCACTGTAAAAAATATTTGTGTAAGTGGATCCATACAGTTTAGACCCACATTACTCAGCAGTCCACTGTATTACTCTTTTTAGATTTTGCTGGATTTTATTTGGTAAGACTATTTAAGGATTTGTTTTTGTCTGTGTTCATGGGAAGTTATGGCCCATAATTTCCCTTCTTAGTAATGTTTTCGTCTGATTTTGTTATTAGGCTTACAATTCCTTGTAAGATGAATAGAGAACGGTTGTCTCCTCTCTTCTGAAATAATCTGTTTAGTTTTAGCATTATTTCTTCTCTAAACATACTATTTTACATATAAACATAGTATAAACATACTATTTTACAGTTGCATTATTACTTGGGTTGAAATGTGTCCCCATAAAACTCATATCTTTAGTCAACCCACAGTACCTCAGAATGTTACCTTATGAGAAATAGGGACACTGCAGATGCAATCCATTAACTGGAGTAAGGTGGGCCCTTACTTCAGTATGACTGGCACTCATATAAAAAGGAGACCTTTAGGGGCACCTATGTGGCTCAGTTGGTTAAGTGTCTGACTTTGGCTCAGGTCATGATCTCATGGTTCTTGAGTTTGAGCCCCGTGTCAGGCTCTTTTGCTGAAAGCTCAGAGCCTGGCGCCTGCTTCAGATTTGGTGTCTGCCTCTCTCCCACCGTGCTCTCTCTCAAAAATAAATAAATGCTAAAAAAAAAAAAAAAATAGAAAGAAAACATTTTCATTTTAGGTTTATCTTCTATACAAAATACAACATTTTTCAAAACTAAAGAAAAAAAGGAACTGGATAAATTTCGAAGTTGTTTTTTTTTTTAATTTTTAAGAGGCAATTCATAATAATTTACAATAGGTTAGAATGTGCTGTGGTACAAAGAGGTTTCTGTGCAAGCATCAAGGATTTAAATATAACTACACTCTTTGTCATCTCTCCTCAAAACTGAATTGAGGGTGACTCAGTCAGTCGTGTCCAACTCTTGATTTCAGCTCAGGTCATGATCACAGGACCAAGCCCCACATTGGGCTCTGCACTGGGCATGGAGCCTGCTGAAGATTCTCTCTGCCCCCCGCGCCCCTGCCCCTCTCTCCTGCTTGCACTCTCTCTCTAAAAATCAAAATCAAAATAAAATAAAATAAGTTACTTATAGAAAATGAACTGAAAAAGACTAGGCTAAAACATTTCTTGCTGAAAGAAACATTAAACAAAAGGACAAAGATACTATACTGGAGAGTAGTATGCGTAATCTCAGAAAACTTCTATTTCTAACTTTGCTTATATACTCTGAGTTATACATTTATTAAGAAGTTAGGACAAGTAAGTTGTCAAAATATACTAAGCAGTATGATCTTGTTGATTTTGTTTCATTTTAAGCTCAATTTTCATTTTCAAGGAGAATTGAAAGTTAAAAATAGGTATATGCCCACTTTTAATCATCTCTCTTTCAAGAGTTTATATTACATTTCAAGCTACCAAGAGGACCTTCCCTGTGCATTTTTACCAAAGAACAATTGTATCCCTTTGGAATTATTAGGCCCTGACAGCTATATATAAAATTGAAATAATGGGATCTGGCATCTGAGAGCTTCTTAATCTTCTTTCATCAATATTGCTATAATAATCGAAAATGTCAAGTTAAAATGATTGCAAGCTGCAGACATCTGTCACTTATAATCATAAAAATTAAGTTATGATTACTAAATGTATGCATCATTTCCAAGCCTGTTATAGAAAGCATATTTGCAAAGCTTAGAAAAGTGTGTATCATTTTGTAGTGATTATATATAAAGAAGAAATATGACACTAACTTACAAAGAGAATTTAAAATGTTCCTCAAATAGTTGAAAAAGTGTGGTACTCATGTATTGATGGTCAAAAATACGTTATGGTACTTGAATAATTTGGGGAACTGGATAATAAAATGAATCACAACAGTATGAGCCTTGGGAATGAGAATCTTGCTTTTGTTTCTGATCTCCAGTCACACAAATAAGAAAAAAAAAGAAAATTTCTACTTATAGAAATTCACGGATCCCAGTGAGGTCTTTTGAGAATGTGTTAACATAATTTTTAATTTTTTCCACTTATTTGTTTTTCTGGTACATGATACCTTTTTGAAATTTTATATTCTAATTGTCTATTGTTAGTGTTAAGGTGTGATTTATTGTTATATACTAAAGTTTTCATAGCCAGCAGATTTTTAAAATTTTTAAATAATTCTAACAGCTTGTTCTTAGTTTTTGGTTTCTCTGTATGTCATCATATTGTCTGAGAATAATAGCAGTTTTATTTCTGCATTTCCAATTTTAAATCTCATACTACTGTCTACTATTTTTATCTTGCTGATTTAGACATTCAGTACTAGTTTAATCAGAAAAAAAGTGTTCATAGTCATCCCTGTTTTTATTTATTTCTAATATAAAGAGAATGCTTCTAACAATTCTCAATCAAATGGCAGATGTTTAATAAATTTTTGGAACCTCATTTTTAGCTTAAGTATGTAGCTCTCTACTCTTAGTTTAAGAAATTTATTATTACCATTATTAAAATGATTTCTGCCAAGAACCTGAATGAACTTGAAAGCAGATGTGTCCCCAGGAAAGGCACAGATCAAAGCACAGTCCTGACTGACATCTTGATTGTTCCATTTTGAGAAGACAATGAAATTGGTGCTTGGACTTCTTCTGACCCACAAAAACTATGAGATCATAAATTCTTGTTGTTTATGTTCCTTTCCTTGCTAATTCCTAATATTGGTAAGCAGCAAAGAGAACTAATCTTGAGTAAACTCTGGCAGTTGTGACTTTGAAGCAATTTTTCTGTTTTATCTAAGTTGTCAGATATAAGGGCTTAGAAATGTGCATTCTCTGTATTGCCTTACTGTATGTATGGTCAGTGTCCGAAGGACCTTTCATGAGATTCCCACTTCTATCTATATTTTTAGTTTGCTTATTTTCTTTTGATTTTTGGTCACTCTGAAGAATGTTTTATCATTTTGTCAATTTCAAAGAAACAGCTTTAGTTTATATTGATTTTATCTATTATTTTTATTTTTTCAATTTTGACATTTTTGAGATACAAAAATTGTACATTTAAGGTGTACAACTTAATGTGAAGCATGTATATATTGTGAAATAATGACCAGAATTCATCAAAGTATGAATTGACTCAATATTTAACCATTTGTGTGTGCGTACATGTTGAGAAGATTTAATTTACCATCTATCCTCTTAGCAGATTTTAAGAATAGTACAGTGTTATTAACTATAGTCACCACATTGTACATTAGATCTCCAAAACTTATTCATCCTGCATAACTGAAAACTTTTCCCTTTGACCAACATTACTCCATTTCTCCCTCCCCTCATTCCCTGGTAATGACCATCCTTCCAAGTCTATGGGTTTGACTATTTTAGATCCTACATATAAATGAGATCATTCAGTATTTCCCTTCCTGTATCTTATTTTCCTAATCATAGTGTCCTTTAGCTCCATCAATATCACAAATAAGAGAATTTTCTTTCTTTTTCAGGGCTAAGAAATATCCCAATGTATGTGTATATGTTTTTGTTTTTGTTTTTGTTTTTACTGTATTCAACTGTCATAGGACATTTAGATTGCTACTATGAATGTGGGAATCTGCATTTATATCTGTTATACACTTACTTCTGTAAAATTTTGATTCAATTTGCTACTTCTTTCTAATTTCTAAGGTGGAAGCTTACACCGATGAATTGAGACCTCTCTCCTTCTCTAACGTAGGCATTTAATGAAGTAAATATCATTATATACACTGCTTTAGCTGCATCCTACACAACTGGATATGTTACATTTTCATTTTAGGTTTCCTTTGTGACCAATGTGCTATGTTTCATGCTGAAATATTTGAGGGGTTTACAGACATCTTTCTGTTACTGATTTCAGGTTCAATTTGTAATGTCCCTTAAATATGCATGATGCAATTTCAATTCTTTAACATTTGTTAAAGTTCATTTTATTGCATAGAATACTTTTTAACTTTTAAATTTTCTTAATGTTGAGAGAGAGAGAGAGAGAGAGAGAATGAGTGGGGGAGGGACAGAGAGAGAGGGAGACACAGAATCCGAAGCAGGCTCCAGGCTCTAAGCTGTCAGCACAGAGCCTGACGCGGGGCTTGAACACATGAACCGTAAGATCATGACCTGAGCCGAAGTTGGATGCTTAACTGACTGAGCCACCCAGGCGCCCCACTTTTCAACTTTTATTTTCAGTTCTATGAGTTTTTTTGTTCCTTCGTGTGTTTTTAAAATGTTATGTCCAGGTGGATAAACACTTAATGATTCTTAGGTTTTCTTGCAGAACGAATCACTTTATCATTATGGAATGACCCTCTTTATCACTGATAAGAATTCCTTCTTCTGAAGCCTACTTTGACTTTCTATAGCTACTCTAGCTTTGTTTTGACTAGTGTTGGCCTTATACATATATTTATATCATCTTTTAACTTGTAAATTTACTTTGTCTTTATACTTACAATTGGTTTCTTGAACACAGCATAGTTTTGGCTCTTAATTTACTTATCCAATCTGATAGCCTCTGTGTTTTATTGCGTATTTAGACAATTTATATTTAAGGTAAATTTTATAGGTGAGATTAAAATCTGCTACCTTCATGGTTATATTCTATTTAATCCATATGTTCTATGCTTTTTCTTTTTTTTCTGCCATCTTTTGGGTTGAGAATTTTTATTAACCCACTTTATTTTCCCTATTTGTCTATTATTTTATTGATATATAATTCACCTAACATAAACTGTGTTTGTAAAATGTACAAATTGATGGTTTCTACTTTACCAAAAAGTAGTGAAACCAGCCCTGCTATTGAATCCCAGAAGAATATCCCCCACCTAAAAAGAACCCTATATCCATCAGCAATCACTTCCCATTTGGTCATGCATAGTAACTGTGCACTTTCAGGAGACCTAGATTCCCAGGAATATATTGAAGCTTTTAAAATCCCCTTATGGAAGGCTCATTCCTCACTTATTTATTTATCTGTTATTTTTTTTTTTTTATTTTTTTATTCAACGTTTTTTATTTATTTTTGGGACAGAGAGAGACAGAGCATGAACGGGGGAGGGGCAGAGAGAGAGGGAGACACAGAATCGGAAACAGGCTCCAGGCTCCGAGCCATCAGCCCAGAGCCTGACGCGGGGCTCGAACTCACGGACCGCGAGATCGTGACCTGGCTGAAGTCGGACGCTTAACCAACTGCGCCACCCAGGCGCCCCTCTGTTATTTTTTTTAAAGTTTATTTATTTAGAGAGAGTACGCAGGAGAGGCAGAAAGAGAGAATCCCAAGTAGGCTCTGCACTGTCAGTGCAGAGCTCTATGCAGGGCTCAAACTCAACACACTATGAAGTCACGGTCTGAGTCAAAATCAAGAGTCAGATGCTTAATGGTCAGAGCCACCCAGGTGCCCCCTCAGCTTTTTAGTTTAAGTGTTTTATCAACTTCTTGTTTGCCTCAACTGTTTTCACCACACCAGGCAGTTGCAAAAGTGAACAATCACCACTGATAATTTTTAGTGACCATCTCAGAGAAAAGCTTTTTGTAGTTAAGTATGCTCTGCATTAGGTCAAATAAAAACAACCTCTGAGAACAGGAGTTTCTGGTGAACTGCCAAACAGATCAGATCATAATCATTCTTGCGGATGTGGTTTGCAGGAGCTCCACACCCTTTTTGCCCCATCCAGTGGCTGCTAAAATGCTGTTTTTCATGGCTAATGTGATTGTGAGATTATTGTTTTCAAGGCTGCTGTAGATCCGGTCAGAGAGGGACTGAACTTAGGCAAGTTAAAACACTTTTATGGTATTTTCTACTCTTACCAAGTGATTTTTACAACTTTTTTTTGCAGGGTTCTTACGTCTTTTATGAAGGATCAGATTTTCAGAGGCCATTATCTCATCATTCCTTCTGATATTATCAGATCAATATTATTTTCATCTGTCTTTTAAAAAAAATTGACTGGCTACGGTTTACATCTATAATTAATCAGAGCCTATAATAAAATGAAATTATATCTCTCTACAGATAACACAAAGCCTTATGACAATATATTCACATTTCCTCCCTCCCATTTTTATACTACTGTTGTCATATTTTACATTTCCATATGCAATTTTTAAATTTGCATACATTTTGCATTTCATTTCCATATGTAAAGTAGACCTATAGCTCTTTGGCACTTAGTGTTTATAAGTCTTTTAAAGGGAGGGGGCAAGGGGTGCAGTGCAAAGTAAGTACAAACTTCTGTTGTACTTACTAAGCTTCGGTCCATCTCAGGGTAGGATCCCCATGATCTCCCACAACCCTTTCTAAGTCTGCATCCAGGATGTATTCCTGTCCCTCCCTCAGGAATAGAAAGTTTTCTGTTTCCTTCCACCAGCTGCAATAGGATTTCGCCTGTGTCCAAGGGCTGGCAGTGTTTGTTGTCCTTCACTTAGCAATGTATGGCTTTTGATCCCTGAGAAAGGTAGGGGAGAAGGATGTGGAAAGCCTTCAAGTCTTTCCCACAGTGGCCGGAGTTCCCCTCCCTGAGGCCTGCACTATGAATTGTGCTTTCTCAGGACTCTCGCTTTCCCTGAACTTTTTGTGATCACTTGGAAATATCTGTGAGGAGGTTTTGTCTGTCACTCCAGGTGCTTGTCTATATTCTCTCAATAGCCTGTATTCAACCTTTAGAAATTTGTTAAATTTAGAAATTAGCTGGATTTTTTGATCTGCCCAACAGTATCTGCTGTAGGAAAGAAAGTCCTGGCATCTTGTCTCTTTTGGAAGCCTCTATCTTTCCTCAGATCTCAGGAGGGTTAGTTACCCTGTGACCCCACTTTTCTGATAGAGTCAAGAAAAGTTATGCTTTTGCAGAAGTGGGGACAAGGTAGAATGATGAATTCATCCTACTTCCCACACTTGACATCCTAAACAGAACATGAAAGTGGGGATTAAGTTATTTTCAACATCTGGTCTTTTTCACAGTATCCTGCTCCCTGCTCATGTTTTCAAAGACCTCTTTTATAATCTTTACAAATATCACATATAAATATTTGTAATCTCAGATCATTTTAATATTTTCTGTTTATTATTTATAGTCTAATACTGTTCTTTATTAGTCTATTACTTCAGTCTTGATCATTTTGTTCATATGGAGGAGATGACTCTTTCAGATCATCAGCATTGCCTTTGAGAACTAGGGTAGAGCTGAATCAGAAAGGGGTGTATGGGTGGAAAATAATCATGTGAGAAAAGAGACCTGGGTTTCCTGTGTATGAACACCCCATGTGCATATGCACTGAGGTATACCCAGATGTTCAAGGAATAAATGGATAAATTATTCAGCTAATCCAGTAAAGACTATAAAGAGCACAAAACCAAATGCCTCTCAGTTAAGGCCATAAGGTTTATATAACATTTATATGAACTCAGAAATAAAGAATGAAAGAGTAGTAATAAACCATGAAAGACCATTTACCCAAAGGAATTGAATAACCTGGAAAAGTTATGATGCCTTTTGGGGTACAAAGTTACATGTCTCCCACCCACTCATGGGTGTCTTAAGTACAATGATTTCAGATACAGAAAAATAAAGAATATTTATGCACATATAATTTGTAATTCCAATTTAAATGGGGTATTCTAAAACTTGATTAATCACTGACAGCATAAACTTTGGTGATATTAGTTTTTCTTTTTAATTTAATTTGTTATATATGAATTATATATTTAATTCAATTTCAAGAACACTTGTTTTGTGAAATTATTTTCATGAGATCACCTTTCTATTATGGTTTCTTTTTATTAATAATGTGATAGCATCCACATCAATAATATTAATATTATTCATTTTAAGTTTTTTAATCCTCATTCCTGTTCTCTTTTCTTTATAATATTCCCTGGAAATAATTCAGTTTGGCAATATCTCTTTTTTTCTTCTGGTTCAGAAAATTAAATTCTGGCATTAATTGCAACTTTTTCACTTTTTAATAGTGATTATGCCTTTCATAAGACCCTCAGTTTATACATGAGTTGTATTCTAGCTGCAACCTGATGTTTCTTCCTGCCCTTTGCAATTTGTTATTTTCTAAAAACAACATTGAGGCAATAAAGCATATGCTTTCTTCATTAGAGATACATAATGTGTTTTTTTTATTTCAAATTCTAACAGCATTTGTCTATCAAGAATCCCTAAGCAACTTTATATTAAAGATTTACTGCTTTATTTTCATCATGTTGTCAGAATATAATTTTATATAACACTGCTTTCTCAGATTTCGTGTACTCAAATTTTTATCTGCACTTTCATCTTTAATAGAGGTGCAAGAAAGTTTCTCTTTATTGTGAACAATTCAGAGTTTGCTGCTTTTATGTCTTTGTTTGAATATTATCTTTAGTTGAAGGAATATGTTTTTGTAAGTAGAAAAATACTGTTATTTTCTGTATCAATTTATGTTGCAGATAGGTGTTTAAAGATTGTTTCCCATGTTAAGAATTAAAGGAAACAAATTGACCTGAGAGGATAGTAACCCTCAGTGAGAATTTTTACCTAAACATGATTAACATAAAATTTAAGCAGGCTCCCTGTGTCTTTGCCTGCACCTGTTTTATGCACCCTTTACCAAAGTTTCCTTTCTAGACTCAAGCACTGTAATTTGAAGAATTCCTTTTCATCACATTTTTTGAGTAGTTTTACTTTTGCTTTATATTTATTGTGATTTAAAATATAGTACTGCCTAAATATAAGACTTGTTGGAAGCATATTAAGTCTCTTTGTTACCTCATTTTTAGCTATGGTTTTACTTGACCAAAATATTATAGGAGGAGCAAAGAGATCATCGTCTACTTAGAGACCTATTTCCTAATATTGGCTACACAATGAAATCATCCAGGGAGCATTAAAAATAATACTGATTATGGTGTCTCCATGATGTCTCCTCCTCTCCACTCATTCTCTTTTAATTAGTTTGAGGCATAACTAGAAAATGGGAACTTGTTAAAGTTCTCCAGGAATTCTAATGCACAGCTGAGGTTGAGATCCACTGGTTTGGAGTAACACAATTTTCCTATGCAGAGTTCTGAATAATAGCCAGGGTATCCAAATAACTTCAAGAGTAAGGTATTTTCTCTAACTTATATTTTCTGTAATTCTTGTCGTTTTACAATGAGCTTGTGTTATTTTTTGAAAGAAAGGGAAATCATAAAAATAGTTTAAAGGTTCTAAGCTAGGAGTCAGTAAACTCTTCATATAAAAGTTACATAGTAAATATTTTAGGCTTTCAAAGCCACTTCGTCTCTGTGTTCATTGTTAAACTCTGCCACTGTGGCATGACAGGAGCCATAGAACATACATGAACAATCGTGTCCCATAAAGTTTTATTTACAAAAATATGCAGCTGGCCAGGTTTGTTCTATACACTGCAGTTTGCAAGCCCTGTTATAAATTGTTATTGATCTTTGGGAAAAAAATATGAACTCAACAGATAAATTCAGGATTGCTTAAAGGTCTTCCTCTTAGTCTCTTTTGCAGTTCATTAAGTTTTTTTTCTGAAAACCAACTGTGATAACATATACCTGATTTCTTCATATTCCTATGATTTTGGGCTTTCCTCCATATTCCTATGAGTTTGGCTTTTCCTTTGCTTCCACTGGCTTTTAAGACAATATCAAAAATGTGATTTTTCAACTGAGGGAAATAAAATTATCTTTCTTTTTTATGTTTATTTATTTATTTTGAGAGACAGAGAGAGAAAGGGGTGGGGGGAGAAAACACAAATGGGGGAATGGCAGAGAGACAGGGAGAGAGAATCCTAGGCAGGCCCACGCTGTCAGCACAGGGCCAGATGTGGGACTTAATCCCACAAACTGAGATCATGACCTGAGCTGAAATCAAGAGTCAGATGCTTAACCGACTGAGCCACCCAGGCACCCCAACAAAATTATCTTTCTATAATCTCTATCCACTCTACATACCATAACTCAATTAGGTATGATAAAACTGAGATCATTTAAATTCCCAAATTTAGCAAACAAAAGGCCCTATAATGACATATTATATTCAGTAAACAACAAAAATAGAAGATAGCATTCTAACCATTAATGCTATATTAGCATTTCCTTACTATCCCAAATAATTCTACCACATTGTACTTTTTCTTTTTTTAATTTAACATAAGCTTTTATTTGAATTAAAATGTTATTTCATTATTCAACTGCTTTTAAAATAGTTAAATTCCTATAGAATCTTTCATTCTTTATCAACACCTCCTGTGTTTATCAGAATTCCTTTTTTTTTTTTTTTTTTTAAGTGGGCTCCACAACGCAGGGCCTGAACTCGGGACCCTGAGATCAAGACCTGAGCTGAGATCAAGAGGCAGACACTGAACTGCCTGAGCCACTCAGGCGTCCCAGTGCCTTTTTTTTTTTTTTTTTTTAAACAATGTGTCTTTTTTTTTTTTTTTAAGTTTATTTATTTATTTTGAGAGAGGCAGAGACAGCACAAGTGGGGGAGGGGCAGAGAAAAGGGAGAAAGAATCTCAAGCAGGATTCCTGCTGTCAGTGCAGAGCTCCACATGGGGGAATTGAAGTTATGAAATTGTGAGATAAGCACCTGAGCCAAAATCACGAGTCGGACGCTAAAAAGACTGAGCCGCCACGTGCCACTAGCTTAATTCTAATACAGATTTCTGCCATTCCCTGCAAGTATTAAATGGAAAAAGAGTAAAATTAGTGGATATTTTCACGTCTAAAGATAACTAATACCTACTCAGGAGCCCACCTTATGGAATGACTTTTTAAATTTTGCTGCTTTACTCTATCTCAGACGTGTTACTGTCTGGACAAATTCCTAATACGCAAGATAGCATGCTGTGCTATTTCACGCAGTGCTTACACTTTTGAGTTCTGTTTAGTTGATATGTGATCCCTGATTTTTTACATATGAGGGCTCCCTTAACTATTTGATTCTTTTTAAAAAGTTTAAATTAATGCAAAATGGTATGTTCAAATTGTTTCTTCATTTAACATATTAACACATTAATAGTAGCATATTTATGTATTACTGAATTTTTCAACTTTTTCCTTGGAATTTTTTTCTTCCTGAATAATTGAAAGTAAGCCTAATAAGGTGTGCACTGCTTTAAGAAGCCCTTATATCTGAAAAACAATGTAATCATTAATTGCTTTTCTCCTTCCTTTTTTGGTCTAGTTGTTTATGAATGCAAAATTTCTAATACTTCTCAAGAATGCTCTATGAGTAATTTGTTCTAAGTGATTAATTGCTGTTATTTTTAATTACCTTTCTTTATTTGCCTCCCTAATTTCTATCCCTGCTGTAAAATCTTGGGTGAAGTCCATTATTTTTCAATGAGTAAGCATATGCTCCAGGTATATACTGCCATTGGAATAGCTTAATCGTTCTTATATTGAATGCTGATTTTGACTATCGAACATTAAGAGATTCCCAAGAATTTTTTCTACTAAACAGCTTTTGAAAAGTATTATTATTAGGTTCTTTGGATTCTAATTATTGCAGTTCTTAATAAATAGCCTGTGATGCAAGTTAAAGCCTATGGAAACATTGAGATGAATATGTATGGTCATAAACATTTCCTTAAACCAGGAAATGTTAGGGTGATGACTCAGATCAACCTCAAAACAGTAAAATAATAGATTATTTTCTGGTAATATCTGCTAAGGAAGCATACTGGCATCTTTGATTTATTTAAATAGACATGTTATTCTGAGGTATATTCCTAAAAGATTTATTTAGAAAATGAGTATTCGACTGCCCACTTAGGAGGCTTTTGAAAATGTGTGAAAACGTTTGTGACTAACAGTACTGAGGAATAGAAAAGGTTTCTAGAAGATGGTGGCTAGGGCCAGAGGTAGAAAACACCTTGCAACAAGTATTTGCTGCACAAAGAATTGTCCCTCTAAGAAACCAACAATTCCCCATGTGGGAATCACTGATACAAGTAATGAGTAGTTAATATACTAGGGTGTCACCAGGTTTCCATGACTACATGGAACACAAAGTACTGTTGTATTTTCATGTATGAAATAATTGGAAATTGGTAAATTGCCTTTATGCTCCCCCAACTCCAGGTTTTTTATGATCATGTCCATTAGTGAGGAACACTGATTTATCACTTCTTGAATTTCTATACAGAGATATATTTTAAAAAATATGGCAGAAGTGCTACTAGGTTCTCTATTGGGGAGGAGAAGTGATATGTTTGACATGTTTAGAAAAAGGAACTGAGAATGTGCCTTCATTTCTCATAGATCTGTAAATCTAACTTTTAAAGGGGTGAGTTTTAGTGTACTTCACATGTGGTAAATTTAAATAGTATTACCCCTCAGGGAAGGCTTGCAGTTTTAAGTTCAAACATGGGAGTTTGAAGTTGAAGTGTCATTAGTCAGAGTTACTAGCCACATTTTCTAGTTCAACTTTTGCAGGAAAAACACTGATATTAATTCCACAAATATGACTGAATTTCTAGTAAAGCACAAAATTACTTCACTTGTGAAACTTTTTTTCCCCTGGAGGGTGATAGATAATAAACTGAATACATTGATTACATGGATTATTAGGAGGTGATGAGAGCTGGCAAGCAAAATAAGACATGGAAAGAAAAATATATAGATCAGGCTAAAGTGGGTGTATCTGTAAACAGCATGACCAGGGAAGATCTTATGAAAAATGGAACATTTGAGCAAAAACTGTGAAAATAATTTTTAACTGAAGTGACAGCCTCTTATATAAGGTCAGCAGTACTATAAAAAGTAATTTAGGAAAATCTAGGAAATATATTGATATACTTATTATTTTGTTAACGGGCATTTTTCTTCAATCTTCATAAGCTTTGAAACATCTTCGATAGTTTTCTTCTTGATTCTTGTTTCTTTTTTTTTTTTTTAATTTTTTTAACATTTATTTATTTTTGAGACAGAGAGAGACAGAGCATGAACGGGGGAGGGTCAGAGAAAGAGGGAGACACAGAATCCGAAACAGGCTCCAGGCTCTGAGCGGTCAGCACAGAGCCTGACGCGGGGCTTGAACTCAAGGACGGGACCGTGAGATCATGACCTGAGCTGAAGTCGGACACTCAACCGACTGAGCCACCCAGGCGCCCCGATTCTTGTTTCATCATCCTAAACTTTCTTTCACAGTGATTCTGGTTCATAGGTGGCATACAGAATCCCAGATATAGTTTAATGTTCAATGCTGCTGAGGTAGAAGGTACATATATTTCCAAGTGAATTGAAATGGAAGGGGCCCAATGGGCACATAATTAACTTTAGGAATGTTGATTCAGATACCAAAAAGCAAGTTATTAATTTATTCATTCACGTATCCATCCAACTAACATTAGTCATTTATTCACTATTCCCCAAATAAAAATGTTATGGGAACAAATGGGACTGAGCAGAAAGGCAGAGGTGGAAGGTATGGCATAACCGACAATGTGACCTTTAGGTTAAGATTAAAGAGTCATAAAGAAACTGTCAGATGAACAGTCAAGCCAGTGGGGGCAGCAGGTAATGGCGGGAACATGCGGGCATAAGAAAAGGCCACAGAAAAGAATCACGAACATGTCTGGAGTGTCAGAGGGAGAGTATAATCACCAATGGCACAATAGTTGGACAATGGGGAAAGGATAGAAGATGAGTCAGGGAAGCAAATTTGTGGACAGATCTTGAAATGCCTTTTTGGTCAAGCTAAAGATTTTGGATTTTGTCCTCTAAGTTATGGACAGGTTTTTAAGCAGAGATATGGCATGATCAACTTTGTTCTTTATAAAGATAATGTCAATGGCTCCATAGAGTCAATTCATTTGGTTAAGAACAAATATCAATCAAACTGGCTGCTTGGCATCATAGACAACATAACTGGTTGATTGACTGAGTACTTCACATTTTCAGCCAGTTGTTTTGACATGTGTATATAACACTTCAAAATAAAAATATATTCTTAGCATGCCTGATTTAGTCCATAATTTTTTATGACAGCTATCTTTAAGAGTTAATTCCATCATAAAATTATAAGTACAGATTTTAACATACACATATATATATATAATGAAATTTCACAGTAAATTCATACAAATATGAAATTTCATATGTATATAAAATCCACATATATATCAAATATACATAATTTTGATATAGATAAGCATTGTGAAGGACATAAGCTGAAAAAATATTAAAAAACAAACAAAAAAGGACACAGTCAAAACTTCTGTAAAGTATAATCGCATGCTGTGTTAAGTAGTGGAGGTGAAATAATAAAACAATTTTAGGCTGTATTTTATGTCATCATTTGACTGATAGGATCTTGAACTTCCTCCCTAGTAGTAAATAGGTAATCAATTTATTTTTATCCATAAAAGGTTATGCATTTTAAACTGATCTATGATTTCTGGCATTATTTGTAATAAGTCAATTTGAGCAGGATATTTTATTGAACAATATTATAAAAGAAGTAAACCAAACTAAACCTAGATGTGAGCTTGATGCTAATTTCTGTGTCTACTCCAAGTGGGAGTTATAAGAATAAATAACAGAAATAGTTTTATAGTTTTACTAACAGAAAAAGTTTTCAACACTTCATTTGAAGAAAACAAAAAAAAATTTGGGATTATTGTCCTCGTGATGTCCCATATCATCAGAATAGTGAACTGCAAATGAATAGATGGCCAGTTGGCAGAAATGAAAGAGGCTTTGTAGAAAAAGTAAAAGATTGGCCTTGATGTCTGCACAGCTCCCTTCTGACACTTTCTTTTTCTTATTTGCTCCCATATTAACAAAATGTTTTACTTGCCATTTCTTCAGTAAGATATCAACAAGAAACAATAAACAAAACATTGATAAATAAATTATTTTAGTGCATAATTTTTCTGTTATTTCAAATGACTCTGGCTTATAAAAATTTGGAGTGAGGCTCTACCAGATCATGTGTACAAAGCCACTAAACAAATGAAACATAGGGCTGTAATGGAAGTAAGCCATATGGATACCAAAGAAGCAAACAATAAATGACCACTACAAATATGAGTTTTAATAATCCCAAATATCTTTGAGACGTGGTTAACTACAGAGACCTCAAGTATTTGATATGTACTCAACTTGTCTCATTAGTCTCCTAATACTGTATAATGGATCCTCTAACAGATTTTAAAACTGAGGTGTCAGGATAGTTCCAATTATTCTTGTTATCTTGGCATAATAATGAATGGCATCCTCAAAAATACTCAAATTGGATGACAAGTTATATGATCATTTATCTATAACATATGATACCTTCTCTAACATTTTTTTTTGGCCATCCACCGGCCTTCACCTTTTCCCTAGGGCACTATACAACCCCCTTGTTTTGCAAAGTTAGCATTGAGAGCTTTGACTTTCAGATTCAGTTGTATCTATGATTCCAGCATAGTTCTCTTCTTATTTTGATGGGAGTATGTTGGCTGGTAAAGAGGGCATATATAAATTTAAAGCATATCCTTGGCACCAACATGCATGAAATACCAGAATCCATCTGTGGGTTTTACAGTGCTAATCGACAGGTGCTATAACTCATAAAATGTTCAGAGTCTACAACAGATAATAAGAGCACCAGATGGGACTTGCCCGACAAGAAACTTCAAAAAGCTTTTCCTTTCTCTCTACAAAATTACCAAAAATATTTACCATAAAATATTATTTGTTATGAGGATAGAAAGCACATGAATTGGAAAGGAATTTAAAAAAAAAACAAAACAAAAAAACAAAAACAGCTCATTTAAACTCAGACTTTATAATCTATGAAGTTGGCCTTACAATGTCATATCTAAACTCATGATATTGGGGCACCTGGGTAGCTCAAGTAGTTAAGCGTCTGACTTCGGCTCAGGTCATGATCTCATGGTTCATGAGTTTGAGCCCACATCGGGCTCTATGCTGACGGCTCAGAGCCTGAAGCCTGCTTTGGATTCTGTGTCTCCCTCTCTCTATCCCTCCCTGACTAGTGCTCTGTCTCTCTCTTTCAAAAATAATAAATGTAAAAAAAAAAATTTAATTTAAAAAATAAATAAACTCATGATATTGCCAAACATGCTTTAAATAGTTATCATGGTATATACGCATATGACATATAAATTATTTATACAAACATGCTATATGTACCTATAAATATAAATGCTTACAACAAAAATATCTTTTAGCATAGCACTTTTCATTCATCAACCCACAACCCAGAAGTAACTATTTTTAACATTTTATATGTCTCTGTATCATATACTTATACTTCAAGGTCAAATGGTAAACATTTTTTATGGACTGTCTTATCAGTACAGGAAGATACAGCTCTCTTACACTGTATCTGCTTCTGTTCTCCAATCTGCTCAAAACAGTCATATCACTAAAGAAATACACATTGTTTTCATTGCTCTGATTATTTTCATTATAGTTTCAAACTGTAGGCTGCAATTTTCATAACTCCACGTGGCATCTAAAATTTATATTTTTAATATCTGTTTACAATGTGTTCTTTAGTAAAAAATCCTCACTTAACTTTTATATCAGTTGTAACTGGGACTCTCTGGGACCCTCATTTTTTTAAATGTTATCAAATCGACTTTATTTTTAGAGGAGTATTAGGTTCACAGCAAAATTGACTGGGAAATACAGAAAGTTACCATATACACTCTCCCCTACATATGCACAGCCCCTCCAAATGGTAACATCCCTTACCTGAGTGACACATTTATTACAATCCATGAACCTACCACAATGACACAACTTCATCACACAAAGTGCATTGATTATATTATGGTGCACTCTTGGTGGTGTACATTTTATGGGTTTTGACAAATGTATAATGACATGGGATCACCATTACAGTAGTACACAGAATAGTTTAAGTGCCCTAAAAATCTGTGCTCTGCCTATTCATCCCATCTTCTCCATTAGCCACTGGAAACCACTGAGCTTTTCACTATCTCCATAGTTTTGCCTTTTTCAGAACACCGTATAGTCAGAATGGTACAGTATTTAGTCTTTTCCGATTGGCTACTTTCACTTAGTAATATGCATTTAAGTTTCCTTTATGCCTTTTCATGGCTTGACAGCTCATTTTTGTTGTAGCACTAAATAACATTCCATTGTGTGGACATCCTACAGTTTGTTCACTTCTCACTATTGAAGGACTTGGCTGCTTCCAAGTTTTGGTTTGTAATGAATAGGCTGCTATAAATATTCAGGTGTCTGAAATTACTGTAGCAACTCCATCTTTCTTTAAATTAGTGTTAGCATGGTATATTTTTCTCCACTCACTTACTTTTAACCTATCTTTGGCTTTATATTAAAGTAGGTTTCTTGTATACAACATATACTGTGTCATGTGTGTTTGTGTTTAGTTTTCTCTGACAGTCTTTTAATTGTTGAATTTAGACCATTAACATTTGAAGTGATTGTTATTATTATTGTTATTTCAGAAACATCATTTTTATTAACAAATGAGGGCCACAATTGATAGCTTCTCAAACAGAAAAAAGACAGTCCCAAGACAACGGAGTGTAAAATTATAGCAGACAGGCTAATTAATACTCTTTGCCCTATTCCTCTTCCTCAGCACTATCCATTCTGACCTCCTCATAATCCTTATCAAGGGCAGTCATGTCCTCACAGGCTTCAGAAAATTCTCCTTCCCTCATGCCCTCACCCACATACCAATGAACAAAGGCATGCTTGGCACACATCAGGTCAAACCTGTGGTCCAGGTGAGCCCAGGCCTCAGCAATGGTTGTGGTGTTGCTCAGCATACACACATCTCGCTGTACTTTGGCCAGGTCTCCACCAGGTACCCTAGTGGGAGACTGGCAGTTAATGCCAACTTTGAAGCCAGTGAGGCACCAGTCCACCAACTGGATGGTATGCTTGGTCTTGATGGTGACAATGGCAGCACTGACATCTTTGAGAACCACACCACCATGGTACAACAGGCAATAAGCCATGTATTTATCACGTTGAGGGTCACATTTCACCATCTGGACAGCTGGCTCAAAGAATCCATTGGTGATCTCTGCTACAGTAAACTGTTTATGGTAGGTTTTCTCAGCAGAGATAACAGGAGCATATGTGGCAAGAGAGCACCAGATTGGTCTGGAATTCTGTCAGATCAGCATTTAGGGCTCTATCAAATCTGAGAGAAGCAATGATGGAGGACACACTCTGGCTAATATGGCGGTTAAGTTTAGTGTAGGTTGGTGTTCTATATAGAGGTTTCTACCACAAATGTCATAGATGGCCTCCTGGTCTACCACAATCAGAGTGCTCCAGCCGGTATGGGTAGTGAGGATAGAGTGATAGGGCTCAATTACAGCTATGGAAACCTGGGGGGCTCAGTAAATGGAGAACTCCAGCTTGGACTTCTTGCCAGAATTGACAAGAGAGATGTTCTATCAGTAGGGAGGTGAACACAGAACCAGTTACCCTCCAAAGCTGTGTCTTGTAGAAAACCAAGAAGCCCTTAAAACTGGGCTTCTGGTCAGCCGGCTTACAAAAAGTTAGTCCGAGACAGGGTCAATGATCTCCTTGCCAATGGTATAGTATCTTTGGGCATAGTTACTGGCAGCATCTTCCTATCTTTGATGAGCTTCTCAGGATGGAAGAGCTGGTGGTAGGAGCCAGTGCGAACTTCATCAATGACTGTGGGTTACATGTTTAAAAACACTACCCTGGGAATATGCTTGCCAACACTCATCTCACTGAAGGTGTTGAAAGAGTCATCTCCTTCCCCAATGGTCTTGTCACTTGGCATCTGGCCATCAGGCTGGATGTCATGTTCCAGGCAACAGAGCTCTCAGCAGGCGTTGCTGATCTGGACAGCCTGGCCAACGTGGATAGAGATACACTCATGCATGACTGAGACTTGTAGGACTCCTCAGGACTGGAGGAGGTGAGGGGATGGCAACAAGGATCTCCCACTGAGTCTGGAGGAAAAGTAGTAGAAGTAATTATTGATATAGTTGGATAGCATCTTCCATGTTTGTAATTTTCTTTTCTTTGTCCTATTCTTCTTTTCTTTTGTCCCTTCTCCACCTCTTTTTCTGTCTTCTCTGGTTTTAGTTCAATATTTTATATAATTCCACTTTCTTTCCTGAATTTGCATATTAACATGCTTGTTTCATGAAATATTTTTGGTTTCCTTAGAGTTTGAAATGCACATTTACAATGAGGCTGGGTCAAATTCAAATACATTATGTAATCTCATCAATACTGCAGGAGCCTTATAACAAAATATTCCCAATTCCTCCTTTCTGTCCCTTATAGAATTGCTGTCATTCCATATTCCAGCATTTATCCATATGCTATGATTTCGGTAGAGTTTGTTAGATTACTTGAACAAACAAACAAGTCAAGTAAGAGTAAGAAAACTAAAAGATTTTATTTCACATTCATTTATTTTCTTTTCCCCAGGCTTTCCTTTTTTAATGAAAGATAAAGTTTTATACCTTTGGAGTTTTCTCCATGAAGAAATTATTTTGCCAATTCTTTCAGTAAAGGTCTGCATTATTTTCTTTCTCTTTGAAGAGCTTCTTTTACCATTTCTTGTTGATTAGATAAGTTGTCCAAGAATTTTCTCTATTTTTTTTCTTTTGGCTTCAGAATGCATTTCTCTTTATTTGGATTTGAATGCATTTCAGTCATGTGGAATTGAATGTTTGTTTTCTTTCAACACATTAAAATTTCATTTCACTGTCTTCTGGCTTGTATGATTTCTGACAAGTCTGCTTTAATTCTTATGCTTTTTCCTTTCTAGGTAGGGTGTTTTTACTCCTATTCTGGCTTCTTTCAACAATTTTTTCTGTCTTTGGTTTTTGTACCTTAACTGTGATACACCTGATTGTAGACATTTTACTATTTATCCTGGTTGGTTCTCTGAGCTTTGTGGATTGCTAGTTTGGTGTCTGTCATTAATTTTGTCAGTTTTCAAAATTTTTATAAATTTTCAGTCATTATCACTCCAATTTTTTCTTCTGCTTTGTTATCTTTCTTCTCATTTTGGTATTCCCAATTATATATAAATTACTCTTTTGAAATGTCCCACTATTTTTAGATATTCTGCTCTGCTTTTTTTACTGTTATTATTCATCCTTCTTTCCTTTGCACTTTTTTGGGGGAGTTATTGTTGACATATCTTCAAGCTCACTTACTCTTTCCTTAACGTTATCCAGTCTACTGATGAATCCATCAAAGGTATTTATCATTTCTGTTACAGTGTTTGATTCCTAGTATTTTCTTTTTTTAAAAAAATATTTTTAATGTTTATTCATTTTTTTTGAGAGACAGAGAGACAGCCTGAGTTGGGAAGGGACATAGGGAGAGGGAGGGAGACATAGAATCCAAAGCAGGCTGCAGGCTCTCAGCTGTCAGCAGAGAGCCCAACATGGGGCTCGAATTCACGAACTGTGAGATCATGACCTAAGCTGAAGTCAGATGCTCAACTGGCTGAGCCACTCAGGTGCCCCAAATTCCTAGTATTTTATTTTTATTTTTCTTAGAGTGTCCATCCTTCTGCTTACATTACTCATATTTTCTTGTATGTTGCCTGCTTTTTTCCATTGGAGACCTTAATATATTAATCATAGTTATTTTTTTTCTTTTCAAAATTTTTAAATGTTCATTTATTTATTTTTGAGAGTGAGAGAGAGAGTGGGATCAGGGGAGGGGCAGAGAGAGAGGGAGACAGAGAATTCAAAGCAGGCTCTGTGCCATCAGTGCAGAGCCCAACAAGGGGCTCAAACCCATGGACCATGAGATTATGACCAGAGCTAATGTCAGAGGATTAACTGATTCTGCCACCCAGGTGCTCTTTTCAAATTTTTATTTAAACTGTAGTTAGTTAACATACTGTGCAATATTGGTTTCAGGAGAATTCAGTGATTCATCATTTACATATAACACCCAGTGCTCATTACAAGTGCCCTACTAATACCCATCACCCATCTAGCCCATCCCTCACCCATCTCCCCTCCATCAGGTCTCAGTTTGTTTTCTATCTTTAAGAGTCTCTTATGGTTTCTCTCCATCTTCACCCCCCCCATATGTTAATCTGTTTTATTTCTTCAATTGCACACATAATCATAGTTATTTTAATGTCCTCTGTAATAATTCCAAAATCTATACTGCATGTAAGTCCAGTTTTGATGCTCACTTTGGATCATCATCTTCATTTTCTTCTTGCTTTTTAGCATGACACTTGTTTTATTGAAAGGTGAATCTAAAATATTAGGTAATTCAGTTGGCAGTTGGGCTCTACATAAAGTTTACTGCAGCTGTATGTGCCAGGGGCTTTAGTTTCTTCTTGTGTCCTTGTTTTTGTCTCTCCTGTTGTCTTCTGGCTTTCCTAAAAACTCCTTCTTAAATAGAGGCTGAGCCCTGCAGCAATTTTAGTTATCATCCACTGTTATTATACCATGCTGTTGTTAATGTCATAGTAAAACGTGGAATAGAGAAGCATTCTATTATGTTATGATTACATTTTAGTCATAAAATGCAGATGGTCTGTGTCCCTGGGTTATTACCTTCAAAAGAGTTTTGTTGATTTTATTTCCTACCTCAGGAGAGACAGGAAGGTTAGAGAGGGCTGGAGTCAAAGAAATGCCCTTTCCCACAGATGTGATAAGTCTCTAGAAAAAAATCTTTTTTCTTGGAAAGCTGGCATTTCTTATGAAGAATGCTCTGGACATATTGCAAAATGTTTCATTTTCCCCTCCCTTCCCAGAGACATGAGGTGATTTTTGTTTTGGCTCTTTACATTAAGTTCCTTGTGAGGGTCTTAGAGATAAACCCCACAGAAGGAGACCTTCCAAAGAAGTATGACCTCAAAGAGATTCTCATTTCACTGTAGTCCGCACACAGTCTGTATCAATGTGTCAGTATTACCAGTAAGTATTCTTACCAGTTTATGGCTCCAGCAGCTTCTTTCCAGGGAAAGGGATCTCAATTCTGGTTCTGTGTACTTGCTTATTTCTCTAGATTTCAAGGTGGATGGTTGTTTTTTGACCTCTATTCTCTGATGGGCTCAAGAAAAGTCATTGATTTTCAGTTTGTATAACTTTTTTCCTACTCTAAGTATGGTAATGATGACTTCTAGCATTTTACATGTCGGAGCTGATGTTCATTTCCTCTGGATTTTTTTTTATAAAGCAATTGAATTCATTTTCCTTGAATGCCCTTGTGCTTGTTCTAGGAAGGCACCTACACAAGTTGTACTACAGGCCTCAGTGTTGGTTGTGTTTCCAATTAAGTTCCACTCTGAATACAATCACCTCTTTATAAAATGACAGACCCTTCCCTGGGACCACTAGGCTGCTAGAGTCTTCTCCCTCTTGTTTTCTGTAACCATTATTAGTGGTGGATTATATCCACTGGGGAATCACGATTTCATAGGAAGCAAATAGAATCATGTGCTTGCCTACATTTTTCATTTTAAAAGATTTTTTAAATATTTATCCATTTTTGATAGAGACAGAGTGTGAGCATGGGAGGGGCAGTGAGAGGGAGACACAGAATCAGATACAGGCTCCAGGCTCTGAGCTGTTAGCACAGAGCCTGATGCAGGGCTTAAACTTGGGAACCATGAGGTCATGACCTGAGCCAAAGTCGGATGCTTAACTGACTGAGCCACCCAGGCGCCCAATCTACTTTTTCATTTTAAAGTATTTTGTTGGCAAATACATGTTTCTTTCATAAAGTAAACAAACTTTGACTACTGTGATCCACAAATTACATATTTACTGATTATTTTAATATATAATGTTGTCACTGAAAAGCATGTTTTTAGGTATATAATAAATATTTTATAATTATCTATATTATACATATATGCATATATAGTGTATATATTCATACTTTATATTCAAAGAAATACTTGATATTAACTTAGTGATATAAAAAATGAAATTATGAAAAGAATCTTTAACTTAGCAATGTGTTTCTCATTTTGTTTTCTTTTGGTTTTGTGTTACTGAACCTGAATTGAAGTCATTTTCCTATGTTTTATGACAACACAGACAGTTGCTATGGCAAATAATTTAATGTCACAAATCTCAACACAAAATTAGAAAATCATATTACCACTAGTAAAACCTTTTGTCTATACACAAAGACCTCAGTTATTAATTCTGTCACCACTGATATTTTCTGCCACCTCAAAAAAGTTATTAAAGTTGAATTGGCCTCATAAACAATCAAAGAGATGAAGAGTACTTATAGAAGGGAAGTTGTATTTAAATACAAATAGTTTTGAAAATTGGTAATCATAGTGAACAATGCTGTCAACAAAACCGGTAAAGAGATTTATGTTACTATTTTGGATTTACTAATAGATAACTGTCAAGTACTTGAAAACAAGTGAGATGTCATGGAAATGCATTAACCACACTGCACTGACTCCATATAAGCCTTCTAAGTGAAAAAACTCCCTCAAATAGACAATCAAGGTGTCAATTTATATTTGAGTCTACCACAGTTTTAATATTCCCTGTAAGTGAACTTCATATCAACAGAGAGAGTAGAGAAAATAAAAGCATTATTCATTATTTGTGTTTGTTCTTATTAAAAAGAGTAAACCTTTCGTTTTCATATCCTGCCTGCAGGATTCCATTTTCCCTTTTTCTTTTTATCCGTTATTCCAGGTTACACATTTTTGAAATTCAGTCATGTATATATATATATTTTAAAATATAGACAAATTGCTGTGTTTTTCAATGTTTATTTATTTATTTTGAGAGAGGGAGTGAGAGAGAATGAGAATGAGCAGGTAAGGGGCAGAAAGAGAGGGAGAGAAAGAGAATCCCAAGCAAGCTCCACACTGTCAGCACAGAGTCCAACAAGGGCTAGAACTCACAAACTATGAGATCATGACCTGAGCTGAAATCAAGCATCAGATGCTTAACTGACTGAACCACTCAGGTCTCCCATGAAATACAGTCATGTATGTTCTAAATTTCAATAACAGTATTATTGGGGCCCCTGGGTGACTCAGTTGGTTAAGTGTCTAATGATCATGGATCAAGTCCTGTGTTGGGTTCCAAGCTGAGCATGGAAACTGCTTAAGATTCTCTCCCTCTCCCTCTACCACTAGTGCTCTCTCAATCTCAAAAAAACAAAAAACAAAAAACAAAACACCCCCCCCAAAACCCAGCATTATTCAATACACTCGTCATTCAAGCAACAATTATTTATCAGTTGCCTCCTATGTCCCAGGCAGTCCTTTAAGCAATGAAGCATTACAAATGAATAAGACAAACTCATTGAGCTTTATTAAATACAGAGAAAATTTAAAATGTGTTCAATGAGTGCTTAAGAAAAATATTTTATAACTAGTCCAAAAAGCTTAGCATTTTTCAGAAATCAGAAATTCTCACATCACAATGCAATAGTACTAGATTTTAATGAAAACAATTGAACAAACCCTACCACTCTTTCACTAATAACATTAAAATCACTTGGAAGTTAAAAAAATATCAAAAGGTCTATTTAACCAATGAAAAAATAAAAACTGTAAGAAAAAATAACTTACTAAATAATGGAATGGAGAAAGCTGTGTATAACAACTTGCACGCTGTTATTTTGTACTATATGGTGATCCATAAACATAAATGCTATATCCAAAAAAAAGAGAGAGAAGAAAAAAAAGACGCAATATCTCAAGAATAAAGTCAATTTAACTATTTAGAAGAAGTATAGACAAAAAGCAGTGAGCAGTAAGGGGAGAATAAGAACGCCAAAAGCATTATTAGGTAAATTAGAAATTGCAAAAACAGTAGGAATGCTATGACAATGTCACCTGACCAAAAAAACAAACAAAACAAAATGGTACAAATTCCTTCAGTTTTTAATAAAAATCTGAATGAAGAAGGAAATAAATTTTAAAAATAACAGTAATAACGTATTTAAATACATGCGTATCCTTTATGTGGTATGTCTTTGAAGAAGTATTCCCTAATTTTTTGTGGCATTATGTTTATTTTTCTGAAAAAAGGAGCTTAATATCTGTCAGTAATAGACTTAGAAATATTGTTGTCTTTAAAAATATAATTTATAGAAATATCAAAGAGGGCACAAATGTAGTCACTAGTTTTTAAGCATAAGTGTTTATGGCATCATTTTGTAGCAAATATACCATAGTTACTATAGCATAATTATAATAGGTACATATTTATAAATAGCAAACTCTATGCTAAAAATAATGTTCAATAGCTAAAATTTTACTGTAAATTTTACTTAAAAGAATTTATCACCATAAATTCCAATTTCATACAGTGAAAGTGGAAATATATTAAAACAGTTCATTAGTAATGTTTGAGAGAATATTTTTTTAATGAAAATCTGTCACTGTTATTCTTCTGCTTATGTCCAAAAACATGGAATTAAGGGGTGCCTGGGTGTCTTAGTCAGTTAAGCATCTGACTCTTGATTTCAGCTCAGGTCATGATCTCATGATCATGGGATTGAGCCCCACATCAGGCTCTCCACTGGGCATGAAGCTACTTAAGATTTTCTCTCTCTCTCCCTCTGTAAGTTCCCCACTTGCAAGTGCACTCTCACTCTCAAACACAAAACAAAACAAAACAAAACACAACAAAACCCCCAAAAGGCATGGAATTAAAATATCTGCCATATTTTAAATGGTGAAGTCAATATATCATTTAGTGGAATCAGACACATAGAAGTTACTGTTCTCTCCAACCAACCCTGGGTATTCCGACTAATGTATTTACTTAGATATCAAACTCACAACTCAAATTGAACAAGTCAATAACAGAAATATTCTAACCACAATATAAAAGTGGATGCAGGAAGTTATATAGAAATTGGTAGATGCTTGGGGCGCCTGGGTGGCTCAAATGGTTAAGTGTCCAACTTCAGCTCAGGTCATTATCTGATGGCTCATGAGTTTGAGTCCCGCATCAGGCTCTGGGCTGACAAATCAGACCTTGGAGTCTGCTTTGGATTTTGTGTCTCCCTCTCTCTCTCTCTCTGCCCCTCCCCCGTTCACACTGTCTCTCTCAAAAATAAACAAACATTAAAAAAAAATTAAGTTGGTAGATGCTCAATATTTTATTTATATCTATTAATTGAATAAAGGCTTGATATCTTACTACCAAATATTTATTTAAACGTTAGAAACTATGAAACTGATATTACACTATATATTAACTAACTAGATTTTAAATTAAAAGATGAAGCAAAAAATGCTTGAACCTACATTGTTATACAAAGAAATAGACTAGATAATAGCCCTTCCTACAATTTTAAGATAAAAAAAATATTTTCCTTCCACATGGTCTTATTAATTAATGTATCTGCATCAGTGTATCTGAAGACAATTATTTGCCAAAGCTATGTTATTCTGGGGTGTTTAATCTCTTAGTGCATTAAATTTTTTTTTAATTAGTATTATTAATCTAAGTGTACACTTCAACCCTAATAGGGTATTTACACACCCCAAACATACCGTGATCATCCAAGTATCACCTAATTATAGTTACCTCATGAGATTTAAATTTTATAGTGTGAAGAGTACTTCAGCAAACACTAGTTACTAATATGCACTGTTAAACATATGCGTGCACACAGAGGCACGTATGAGTGCACACAATTCTGTTTACCTCTTTCAAGAATTTTTTAACCTGATACGAGGGAAACACTGGAACTAAAGGCATTGAATTTAGACTATAAATAAACATTCTAGGGGAAAATAGTTGGGGGAACTCTGAAAACAGGTTGGAAGACTGGTGTGTGAAGCCAAATTTAGATCTCAACTTACTTTAAATTATTGTAATGCAGAGTCATGGAACTTATCCTGTTACAATGTTCACATATAACCCTAACAATATATATTTTTAACGTGACGGAATTATCCAAAACACTTTAATGGCCCTATTTCATCATATGACAACAATAACTACCCATATTTTAAGTTTTATATTAATGTAAAATAAATATTGTAAAATATCTGCTTTGCTTAAAAGCAGATAAAAAATGCTATTTATATGCTTTTTAAAATAATAGGATTATTAAAATAAGAGATAATGGCATAGCTAATCAATTTATATCTTAGAAATAGGTAAATAGAAGTAGCCCAGGTCATTTTATTTATCACTCAGAAAAATAAACCATATTAAATGAGCAGTGCTCTAGAACTATAAAATATTTACACAGAAAATTCCTTCCATCTTTCATTGTTATTCTCTAGGCAATTTAAATATGCTTTTCACTCCATTACACCAACATTTATATTGTGTGGATCATAAAAATACCTTGCTGTCAAGTAAGTTTTATGGAGTTTACTGTGCCATTGTTGTCCAGCATCTTAACTCTACTTTACTTCAGTATCTTAAGTAACTGCTTTCCTCTTACATAATCCCTAGTAATATAAATCTTTTCTGCTTAAGAAATAATGAAACAAGCTAAATAAGTTGTGAAATATATACCATGTTATCTACAAGAAAAGCAATTCATAAAAATGCTGAAGTACATAAAAATGACAAGGAAATTACTTGTGTGATTCTTCCAACCTCAAATTTAACATTAAAAAAGAGCATTTTTACTGAACTTGAACATGGCATTGAAATATGAGAAACTATCATTGCTCCATTTGTCTCTGTGAGTATAAAATAATCTCAATATCATAACAAAACACCTTACCAGATACATAAAGTAGTTCCTCAAATCCTAAATATCTCTAAACTCTATTTTTCTATTTGATATTCAATGCTACTTCATCCTAAAATATTATAATTACTTGAATAGGTTTATGAATTGTGTATACATTGCTATATTTTGACAGCTACAGTTTCTGTTTCAGTGGTAGAATATAACCTTGTTTCGATGTGATTATAGATTATATGTGGATCACTCTCAATACCAAGTATGTTTCTGCTCTATTGGTTTCATAATTTAGTAAGAAAGAATGTTGCTTTTAGTCACAATGTTTCATTACACAAAAATTTTGCATTTCAGGATCACAGCAAAAAAAAAAAATATATATATATATATACATACATACATATATATATGTGTATATATATATCTTCATGTATGTATGTGTGTATGTGTGTGTATACATATATATACACACATATATACATATACGTATATATATATATATGTATATATGTATACATATATATATATATATATATATATGTATATATGTACACATCTTCAAGTTAGCCACAACCAGTCCCTGTCCTCTGCTGTCATGCACAACATTTCCTACAGATTCTGGCACATTTTTTCCTACCTTGATAGATGGTCTCATGGAGCATGATGGCAAACATCCATTTACCAGATCACCATTTGGCATCAACAAATCTCAGCCTCTTGGCCCTCACATCATGATTGTTTTCATTTTGTTTACAGTATTGTGGGCCAAGTCTTGTTCATTTATGATCAAATTCTTATGAACATCTCTATGAATTTCTCCTTCTGCTCTGTAATAGGCCTTTGTACAAGATTCAATCAAAAAAGCCTGTTTAGCACAATAGTGTATTAAATCATTACACTAACTTCTGTACAATCATCTCTACTATGATCTTGTAGCTTTAAACAGCACTATCTCTAGGTAGCCACTTGAGTTGATTTAGAGCCTGGTAAATACTTTCAGTTTACAGAATATGGAATAGTTTAATGGCATTACCATTTTCACTGTTAATATAAATCCACCAATAAACACTTGTGAAACAGGATTTGGTACTGTAGTATCTAAAAATTTGTTCAAGTCATGAACCCTTCTTAAAACTGCAGAGCCATAATTAAGGGGTTATCCTTGATGGTTAAGGGTAGTAAAGTTGCTGGATGGAAGGGGTTACATCAGTAGATGCCAATATGAAAAGGAGCAAGTAACACATTTTATAATTATATAATTATTTACTTGAAAAATGCTGTTTTTATTTAGTAATAGAAATTGGACTGCATGTGTTAACTTCAGAGTTCAAGGAAATCACAGTATGAGTTCTAAAGATAGTTTGACTAATATTGGGGGAATTTTATGCAATGCCATTTTTAATTTCCTGAGAAAAGCCCTGAAATAAGGGGCCATTAATTCAAGAGGCCAGAGAAGAGCATAGAGGGAATAGGATGAATATAATTGGCTGATGAAGGTGAGTCATGAGTAGAGAAATGTATTTATAAAAAATAGCATGCTTTAGATAATTTCAGAGACTCTGTGAAACACTACTGTGGAGTAAGCATTTTGTTTTGAGGTTTCACCATTCCAATTTTAAAAGCTAATTCGTTTTTGAGTATCCTTTTATTGAATTTCTAGGTTTCCTCTAAGTGTATTGATTTATTAACTTTAACATAGCCAATGGACTAAATGCTCTAATCAAAAGACATAGAGTACCAGAATGGATAAAAAAAACACAAAAACAACAACAACAAAAAAACCCCAAAAGACTCACCTATATACTGCCTGGAAAAGACTCATTTTACACCTAAAGACACTTGCAGATTGAAAGTAAGGGGCTGGAGAATCATTTATCATGCTAATGGACATCAATAGAAAGACAGAGTAGCCTACTTACATAAGAGAAACTAGATTTTAAACCAAACACTGTAACAAGAGATGAAGAAGGACATTATATCACAATAAAGGGTCTATCCAACATGAAGATCTAACAATTGCAATGATTTATGCCCCCATATTGAAAGCAGCCAAATACATAAATCAATTAATAATGAACTAAAAAAAACCCTCACTGATAATAATACAGTAATAGTAGGGGAGTTTAACACCCCACTTACAGCAAAGGACAGATCATCTAAGCTGAAGATCAACAAAGAAATCATTACTTTGAATGATACACTGGACCAGATGGACTTACAGATATATTCAGAGCATCTCATCCTAAAGCAGCAAAGTATACATTCTTTTTGAGTGCACATGGAACATTCTCCAGAACAGATCACATACTGGGTCACAAATCAGGCCTCAACCAGCACAAAAAGTTTGAGATCATACCATGCACATTTTAAGACCATAATGCTATGAACCTTGAAGTCAACCACAAGAAAAAATTTGGAAAGACCACAAATACATGGAGATTAAAAAACATCCTAGGGGCGCCTGGGTGGCTCCGTCGGTTAAGCGGCCGACTTCGGTTCAGGTCACGATCTCGTGGTCTGTGAGTTTGAGCCCCGCGTCGGGCTCTGTGCTGACAACTCAGAGCCTGGAGCCTCTTTTGGATTCTGTGTCTCCCTCTCTCTCTGCTCCTCCCCTGTTCATGCTCTGTCTCTCTCTGTCTCAAAAATAAATAAACGTTGAAAAAAAAATTAAAAAAAAAAATCATCCTACAAGGAATGAATGGGTGAACCAGGAAATTAAAAAAGAAAGGAAACAAAAAACATGGAAGCAACCAAAAAGCAAACAAAGAAACATAACAGTCCAAAACCTTTGGGATACAGCAAAAGCTGACCAAAGATGGAAGCTTATAGCAATACTACATCAAGAAGCAAGATATGTCTCAAGCATACAAGTCTCAAATACTAACACCTAAAGGAGTTAGAAAAGGAACAGCAAATAAAGCAGTAATAAGAGAAATAATAAAATTTAGAACAGAAATAAATGATATAGAAACAAACAAACGAAAAGCAGGACATATCAGTGAAAGTAGGAGTTGGTTCTTTGAAAGAATTAATAAAATTGAGGGGCAAATGGGTGGCTCAGTTAGGTGTGCAACTCTTGGTTTTGGTTCAGGCCATGATCTCATGGCTTTGTGGGTTTGAGCCCCACATTGGGCTCTGTGCTGGCAGTGCAGAGCCTACTTGGGATTCTCTTTCTCCCTCTCTCTCTCTGCCCCTGCTCCACTAGCATTACCTGTCTCTCTCAAAATAAACTTAAAAGAAAGAATTAACAAAATTGATAAATCTCTAGCCAGACTTATGAAAGAGAAAAGAGAAAAGACCCAAATGAATAAAAACATGAATGAAAGAGGAAAGATCACAACACCACAAAAATACAATTATAAGAGAATAATAGGAAAAGCTATATGCCAACAAATTGGGCAATGTAGAAGAAATGGATAAATAAGCTATCAAAACTAAAGCAGGAAGAAAGAGAAAATTTGAACAGACCCATAAACAGCAAAGATACTGAATCAGTAATCAAAAATCTCCCAAGAAACAAAAGTCAGGGCCCGGTGGCTTCCCAGGGGAATTCTACCAGACATTTCAAGAAGAGTTAATGCCTATTCTTCTCAAACTGTTCCAAAAAATAGAAATGGAAGGAAAACTTCCAAACTCATTCTACAAGGCCAGAATTACCTCAATTCCAAAACCAGATAAAGACCCCATTAAAAAGGAGAATTATAGGCCAACATCCCTGATGAACATGGATGCAACAATTCTCAACAAGATACCAGCAAATTGAATCCAACAGTACATTAAAAAAAATTATTCACCGTGATCAAGTGGGATTTATTCCTGGGCTGTAGGGCTGGTTTAAATTCCACAAGTCAATCAACACGATACATATATCAATTTAATAAAAGAAAGGATAAGAATATGATTTTCTCAGTAGATGCAGAAAAAGCATTTGACAAAATACAGCATCCATTTTCAATAAAAACTCTCAACAAAGTAGTGATAGAGGCAACATATCTCAAAGATCCACAGTTAATATCATCCTCAGTGGAGAAAACTGAGAGTCTTTCCCCAACAGTCAGGAACAAACTGGGATGTCCACTCTCACCACTACTATTTAATATAATACTGAAAGTTTTAACCTCAGCAATCAGACAACAAAAAGAAATAAAAGGCATCCAAATCAGCAAGGAAGAAGTCAAAAATTCACTATTTGCAGAAAATATACTTTATGCAGAAAACCTCAACGATTCCACCAAAAATTACTAGAACTGATACATGAATTCAGCAAAGTGGCAGGTTATAAAAAAGACAGAATTCTGTCACATTTCTATACACCAATAGTGAAGCAGAATGAGAAATCAAGGAATTGATCCCATTTACAATTGCACCAAAAAACATACGATACCTAGGAATGAGCCTAACCAAAGAGGTAAAAGATCTATACTCTGAAAACTATAGAACACTGATAAAAGAAATTGAAGATGGCACAAAGAAATTAAAAGACATTCCATGCTCACTGACTGGAAGAATAAATATTGTTAAAAAGTCTATACTACCCAAAACAATCTATACATTTAATGCAATCCTTATCAAAATACCACCAGCATTTTTCACAAAGCTAGAACAAACAATCCTAAAATTTGTATGGAACTAGAGAAGACCCCAAATAGCCAAAGCAATCTTGAAAAAGAAAAACCATGTTGGAGGAGTGACAATTCCAGACTTCAGGCTGTATTACAAAGCTGTAGTCAACAACACAGTATGGTACTGGCACAAACACAGACACACAGATCAGTGGAACAGAACAGAAACCCAGAAATGAACCCACAACTATATGGTCAACTAATACTTGACAAAGCAGGAAAGAATATCCAATGGAAAAAAGAGACTCTCTTCAATAAATGGTGTTGGGAAAACCAGACAGCAACATACAGAAGAATGAATCTGGACCACTTTCTTAACTCATACACAAAAATAAATTCAAAATAAATAAACCAAAATGTGAGACCGAAAACCATCAAAATCCTAGATGAGAACACAGGCAGCAAGCTTTTTTACTTCGGCCATAGCAACTTCTTACTAGACGTGTCTCTGGAGATAAGGGAAACAAACAAAAATGAACTATTGCGACCTCATCAAGATAAAAAGCTTCTGTATGAAAGAAACACAACAAAACTAACGTACTCAATGGGAGAAGATATTTGCAAATGACATATCTGATAAAGGGTCAGTATCTAAAATCTGTAAAGAACTTCTCAAACTAATACCCGCCCCCAAATAATCCAGTTGAGAAATGGGCCGAAGACATGAACAGACATTTTTCCAAAGAACACATCCAGATGGCTAACAGACACATAAAAAGATGCTCAACATCACTCATCATCAGGGAAATACAGACCAAAATCACAAGGAGATACCACGACACCTGTCAGAATGGCTAAAACTTACAACACAGGAAACAACAGATTTTGGCAAGAATGCAGAGAAAGGGGAACTCTCTTACACTGTGGTGGGAATGCAAACTGGTGCAGCCACTCTGGAAAGCAGCATGGAAGTTCCTCAAAAAGTAAAACAAAAACAAAAACAAAAACAAAAACAAAAACAAAAACAAAAACAAAAACAAAACTACCTTATGACCCAGCAATTGCACTCCTACGTATTTACCCAAAGGATACAAAATACAGATTCGAAGGGGCACATGCACCCTGATGTTTATAGCAGCATTATCAACAATAGCCCAATTATGAAAGAGCCCAGATATGCCCATCAACTGTTGAATGGATAAAGAAGATGTGGTAACTGAGATATTACCTCACGCCAGAGTGGCTAAAATGAACAAATCCGGTGACTATAGATGCTGGCGAGGATGTGGAGAAATGGGAACCCTCTTGCACTGTTGGTGGGAATGCAAACTGGTGCAGCCGCTCTGGAAAACAGTGTGGAGTTTCCTCAAAAATTAAAAATAGATCTATCTACCCTATGACGCAGCAAGAGTACTGCTAGGAATTTACCCAAGGGATACAGGAGTGCTGATGCATAGGGCACTTATACCCCAATGTTTATAGCAGCACTTTCAACAACAGCCAAAGTATGGAAAGAGCCTAAATGTCCAAAACTGATGAGTGGATAAAGAAGTTGTGGCTTATATATACAATGGAATACTACTTGGCAGTGAGAAAGAATGAAATATGGCCTTTTGTAGCAATGTGGATGGAACTGGAGAGTGTTATGCTAAGTGAAATAAGTTATACAGAGAAAGAAGATACCATATGTTTTCACTCTTAGGTGGATCCTGAGAAACTTAACAGAAGAACGTGGGGGAGGGGAAGGGGAAAAAATGTTACAGAGAGGGAAGGAGGCAAATCATAAGAGACTCTTAAAAACTGAGAATAAACTGAGGGTTGACGGGGGGTGGAGGGGAGGGGAAAGTGGGTGATGGGCATTGCGGAGGGCACCTATTGGAATGAGAACTGGGTGTTGTATGGAAACCAACTTGACAATAAATTTCATATTAAAAAAATAATAAAAAAAGAAGATGGGATATATATATATACACACACACATATATACCTATATATATATATATATATAGGTATATATGTGTGTGTGTGTGTGTGTGTGTGTACACAATAGAGTACCAGTCATCAAAATAATGAAACCTTGCCATTTGCAATGACATGGATGGAGCTACAGTATATTATGCTAAGCAAGACAAATACCATATGATTTTGTTCATATTTGGAATTTAAGAAACAAAATAGATGAACAAAGGGGAAGGGATAAAAAAGAGAGAGAAGGAGGGGAAAAAACATAAGAGACTCTTAACAGAAAAAAGAAAAACTGAAGGTTGCTGGGGGTGGAGGGAGATGGGCTAAATGTTTGATTGGTACTAAGGAGAGTATGTGTTGTGATGAGCATTGGGTATTATATGTAAGTGATGAATCACTAAATTCTCCTCTGAATTCAATAGTGCACAATATGTTAACTAACTAGAATTTAAATAAATATTTATATTTAAAAACATAATAAATAAGTTTAGAATGAAAAAAAACTCATATCCAGAGTTCCCCCACAATAGCCAAAGTTAGGATTTGTTTATATTCTTTATATCTAGAGTATTTTCCCAAAACAACTATAGGATTATATTGTGACTTCATACAGAAATATGAGGTCTTCCAGGAGCAATGACAAACAGAAAAGAAGGCACTAAAAGTTACCAGCTTGGACAAAAGTGTGTTTTTGGCCGCTTAGAAAGATGAGAATGGGCTCCAGCATCAGTGCCTGGACTATCCTTGACCCTCAAACTTCAATAAAACGAAAAACCTTAATGAATTAACTAGGTAGGAAGTGTTTTCATAGAGATTCCATTCAAAGTTTGACCAATCTCTTTTTACCAATCTAACAAAACATCCAACCATTAGTTTTCAGGCCAGCTTAGACTGGATTGGAAGCTTTAGGAATCTCTGTCTCCTTTAATTCTCCACGAAGACCATCCTCAAACATTAAACAGATATAAGAAAATCCAATATAAAACAAAAACTCTTCCAGATAAGATGCTGTACAAACAGATGAATAAACAAAAGTAAAAGTAGCAAAAAAAAAAAAAAATCAGATTATAGGCAAAGATATTTACAAATGATTCACCCTCATTGTAAAATTCTTTCTTTGGAGCAAGCAAGAATTTTACCGTATAGAGAATCTCCATATTCACACTCTGAGATGTCATATATTTCACATAAACTGACCCTGGGCAGCTTCTACAGAGGTGACTGCCAACTATAGTATCTCTGTTTAATTTCAAGGTAATTGCCATCAGTATCTTCTATATTTTTTTTTCTGTATATAAACTTTTCTTTCATTTTATTATTTCTATTTGTTTCAACACTCCCTTTTTTAAAAACAAAACAATAAGTAGAAAATGAAGCCCTACATGCCAAGCCCCATGAACTTAGACCAAACTTAGACTCAACTTAATTACAGTTTCACCTCTCCCAGAAATGGAATCTTAAACCAATCAATCAGGAATAGCGTTATCAGCTTTAGTTAGGTCATCTGCCTAATAAGATACCTGCCATCCCTAAGGGAAGGTAAGCTGGTAATAACCAATCTGGTTTTTGCCTCGATAACTTGCTTTTTTGCCTAGATAATTTGCCTTTTTTTCTGCTCCCTTCTGCCTATACAAGTCTTTGATTTTGTACATCTTCTTGGAGCTACTATCTGCTAGATTAGATGGTGCCTGATTTATAAATCCTTGAATAAAACCAGTAAGTCCTTCAAAATTTACTCAGTTGAATTTTGTTTTCAACAACCTCCTTTACTACTCTCATATTCAACAGAGCTGCAGGATATTCCGGTTGTCCTATCCATGTCCGCAATCCTGCTGCTCCATGAAAAAATAGAAAGAAAGAAAGAAAGAAAGAAAGAAAGAAAGAAAGAAAGAAAGAAAGAAAGAGAGAGAGGGAGCGATAAATGATTGTTTGGTTGCCTATTTTTTGTAGTTATTGCTTGCCATCCAAAGTCTGTAGAGGTAAATTTAAATATTTTTGCTCTCCACTTTGGTCCAAATTTCAATTTATTTGCAGTATTTGTTTATATTATTCAAGTGTCTAAGGGTACTGATTTCTCCTAATTTCATTAAAATATTCTATGTTTTTCTATTTTCCATTCTTTTTGTTACATATTTGTTGGTTTCAGAGAGAACAATCAAAGATAAAAGCACACTTACTTCACCATCTTAATGGAAAATTCCCTGTATTTTTACTCAATGTAAGAACTAAAATGTATCCTCTGCACAGATTATAAAAATTCATGCAGTCGATTGCATTAATTTATAACAGCTGAAAATGACTCAAAAACACTTATTTTCTAATAGTGTTGGTTTTTCACTTAATTCACTATTAAACCAAAAGTAAATGGAAACCAGTCTTAAAAATTCCCTGAGCAGACCCAACCAGTTTAGTCATACAAGAAAAGCTTAATTTAATTTTGTAAACCTAACTTGACCTGGGTCATTTATTGCTTATATCTCTGAAAGCTGATTAATTCCTTATCTTTTAAGAAAATTCTAAACATAAGTAATCACTGTAAAGAATAAACAGTCTTTGGTTTCTCACTATACAGACTCCTTTATAACAATATACTTCTGAGCCTCATTCCATGTTTGGTTGAGTGCTTCTCTCGTTTGCACTGTCTTTTTGGTGTGTGCACAATAAACAAATGCTAATTAGTATTTGGTGATTCATTGGTTTTTACTTTGGCTATTTTTGAACTTCTGACATTTCAAAACACCACTTTCTCAAAAGTTTTTGGCATAGATATGGTACCTTTAGAAACATATAGGTAAGATAATTTATACAAAATCTACTTCCACTGCCATTTGAGGCTTTCTGCAATTTACTCTTTTGTAGATTAGTAATTCTATTTTATGTTACAAAAATGCTTAAAGAATATTATAAAGAAGTTTTACTATGGCACAAGTTGTATTGTTACTTGAAAAAGTCCATTGTAAATGTTAAGAATAAAAGTAGATAGGAATTAAAAAGTTAAAAATATACCACAACAAATTTGCTAAATGTAATAAAATATGCTATGTGTTTGTTAAGAGACTTAGGCTACTATAATTATTTTGTAAAATGCAGTGGAGTATATGCATAAGAATGAAATGCAATGCAGTTTGTATGGTCAAAAACTGGGCATTAACTGAAGCCATCCTATGCAAATATAAATAAAATTTAACTTTTAAAACATTTAATAGTGACGATTAACTAGAGAGAATATTCTTTAGAAACATTTGATTTAAAAAAGAAACAACATTTGTGTATGGAATTTGAAACCCCATGAACAAAATAATCACTGATAGTTTGATTAATTTCTAGAGAAAATATTTTACTTCTTGAGAAGAATATTGATATGTATTTACCAGGGGCAAGACAATTCATTATAAAACATCAAGAAAAACAGATTATGGGGGCACCTGGGTGGCTGAATTGGTTAAACATCTGACTCTTGATTTTGGCTCAGGTCATGGTCTCACAGTTCATGAGATCAAGCCCCACGTCAGACTTTGCTCCACGCTAACAGCATGGAGCCTGCTTGGATTCTCTCTCTCCCTATCTCTCTCTCTGTCTCTACCCTACTCATGCTCTCTCTCTCTCTCAGTTAAATAAGTAAACATTAAAAAAAGAAAAACAGATTATGTGGGCTTTCTATGAGGGAAGTAGTAGAGAAGTGTTTGATAGAGGAAAGCACAATTGTAGTAAGTCATGCCATTTTAGAATGCAATTACACATATTAGAGGCAGTATGTGATATTATATGAACAGAATGCTAAATAATTTTGAAAGGGTGTTTTAAAATAATCAGAAAAGACGCCTCTGTCTTTAGATAGAATATAATTAATCATTACAAATACTGGTGCCCAATGAAAACAATAATAGTAGCAGTGTGGTATAACTGATATAAATATTTGAATAGGAATATGCATTTTTAAGTCTAAAGTTAAATAATAATATCTAAGGCAAAAAATTGAAATGAGATGGAAATGGAAATGATACATAGAATAAAAAATGCTGCAGTTTGGGGGTGCCTGGGTGGCTTAGTCAGTTAAGCACCCAAGTCTTGATCTCAGGGATATGAATTCAAGCCTCCACACTGAGCATGGATCCCATTTTTAAAAAAATAAACAATAAAATAAAATAAAATAAAATAAAATAAAATAAAATAAAATAAAATAAAATAAAATAAATAAAATAAAATAAAATAAAATAAAATAAAATAAAATAAAATAAAATATAAAATGCTGAAGTTAGAATTTCTCTTAAGGGAGAAATTTAAGAAAACTCATATCCATATCCTACTTTTCTTACTCTGTATGGTTTGCCTATAATATGTATGAATTTATTATATTTTATTTACCCTTCAGACAAAAATGTAAAGAAATTCAGTTAACTTTTTGTATTATTATTAAATGAAAGAAATTAGTAATACACACAAAGATATTTAAAAAGTAACCTATTACATGATAGAAGTAAAAGGGTTTTAAGGTTATTATTTCATGGCTATGCCCTAAAGCAAATGACAAAAAAAATATATTCTCTATTTCATAGTTTATAAATAAGTACTTCCTCTAAATATTTGATAAGAATTACAAATACAGGGGTGCCTGGCTGGCTTAGTCAGTTGAGTGTGTGACTCTTGGTCTCAGGGTTGTTGATTTGAGCCCTGTATTGTATAAAGAGATTTAAAAATAAAATATTAAAAAAATTATAAACACAGATTTGGAAATTATCAAATTATACATATAATCTTGCTCAGTTTTAAAACTGTATTAACCTAACATGGTTATTATTTTATATGGACTATGAAATAGATGAAGCAATCAATTTTGATCAAGAAAATACTTAGTTAAAACCAAGTTCTGAGATCATTCATCATAATCAAGTGGGATTTATTCCCTGGATGTAAAGTGGTTCAATATTCACAAATCAATTAATATCATACATCACATCAAGAAATGAAGGAATAAAAACCATATGTTCATTTTTATAGATGCAGAAAAAGCATTTGACAAGATTTAACATCCATTCATGATAAAAACTCTCAAAAAATGGGGTTAGAGGGAATAGAACATAATAAAGAGAAACCCACAGCTAACATCATCCTCAATGTTGAAAACTAGCAGCTTTTCCTTTAAGGTCAGGATGAAGACAAGAATGTCCACTCTCAATGCTTTTAGTCAAAAAAGAACTGGAAGCCTTAGTCCTAGCAATCAGACAAGAAAAAGGAAAAAAAAAAAAAAAAAAAAAAAAAAAAAAAAGAGGCATCCATACTGGTAAAGAAGAAATTAAACTGTCACTATTTGCAGATGACATGGTACTGTATGTGAAAAATCCTAAAAACTTCACCAAAAAAACTACTAGAAAAAATAAAAAAAAAATTCAGTAAAGGGGCAGAATACAAAATTAATACTCAGAAATTAGTAGTGTTTGTATATACTGACAACAAAGTCACAGAAAGAGAAATTTTAAAAACAACACCATTTACAATTACACCAATAAGAATAAAATATCTAGGAATAACCCTAACCAAAGAAATGAAAGACCTGTACTCTGAAAACTATAAAACGTTGATGAAAGACACTGAAGAAGACAAACAAGTGGAAAGATAATCCATGCTCCTGGACTGGAAAAATTAATATTGTCAAAATGTCCATATTACCAAAAGCAATCTAAAGATTCAGCACAATCCCTATTAAAACACCAACACCATTTTTCACAGAACTACAACAAATAATACTAAAACCTCAAGGGTACCATAGATGGCCCTGAATACCCAAAGCAATTCAGAGGAAGAACAAAGCAGGAGGTGTCATAATTCTAGATTTGAAGATATACTACAAAGCTGCAGTAATCAAAACAGTAAGGCACTGGCACAAATATAGACACATAGGTCAATAGAACGGAATAGAAATCCTTGAAATAGACCCATATTTAAATGGCCAATTAATCTATGACAAAGGAGGCAAGAACATACAATGGGAAAAAGACTCTTTTCAATAAATGGTGCTGGGAAAATTGAATAGCTACATGTAAAAGAATGAAATTAGACTGCTTTCTAACACCATACAGAAAAATAACTCAGAATGTACTAAAGATCTGAACATGGGACCTGAAACTATAAAAATCCTAGAAGAGAACACAAGCAGTATTTTTTCTGACATCAGCCATAGCAACATTTTTCTATATATGTCTCTTTAGTCAAGGGAAATGATAGTACAAATAAACAATGGGGAAAACACTAAAATAAAAGGTTTTTTGCACAGCAAAGGAAACCATCAATAAAACAAAAAGCCTACTGAATGGGAGAAGATATATCTGATGAAGTGTTAATATCCAAAATATATAAAGAAACTTATACAACAACAACAAAAATCTGATTTAAAACTGTGCAGAGGACCTGAATATACATTTCTCTGAAGAAGACATACAGATAGCTGACAGACACATGAAAAATGCTAAACATTACTAATCATCATGAAAATGCAAATCAAAACCACAATGAGGTAACAACTTACACCTCTCAGAATGGCTAAAATCAAGAAGACAAGAAACAAGTGTTGGTGGGGATGTGGAGAAAAATGACCATCATGCACTATTGGTGGGAATGCAAACTAGTACGGCCACTGTGGAAATCAGTGGGCAATTCCTCAAAAAACTAAAAGTAGAAATACCATATGATCCAGTAATTCCACTAGGGAAAATGAAAATACTAAGTGAAAAGATGTATGTAACTTTATGTTTACCGCAGCTTCACTGACATAGTCAAGATAAGGAAGTGACCTAAGTGTCCATCAATAAAGGAATGGATAAGGAAAATGTGGTGTACACACACACACACACACACACACACACACGAATATTAGACAGCCATAAAAAATGATGAGATCATGCCATTTAAGAAAACATGAGTGGGGGGCGCCTGGGTGGCTCAGTCGGTTAAGCGTCCGACTTCAGCTCAGGTCATGATCTCGCGGTCCGTGAGTTCGAGCCCCGCGTGGGGCTCTGGGCTGATGGCTCAGAGCCTGGAGCCTGCTTCTGATTCTATGTCTCCCTCTCTCTCTGCCCCTCCCCCGTTCATGCTCTGTCTCTCTCTGTCTCAAAAATAAATAAAATGTTAAAAAAAAAAAAAAAAAGAAAACATGAGTGGACCTATTACCTATTACACTAAATGAAATAAATAAATCAGAGAAAAACAAATACTATATGATACAACTCATAAATGGAATTTTAGAAAAAATGAATAAACAAAATCTTGAATCAAAACTATAAATATAGAGAACAAAGTGTTGGTTGCCACAGGGAAAGGTGGTAGGGTATTGAGAAAAATCGGTAAAGAGGAGTGGGAGATACAGATCTTCAGTTATGGGATGAGTAAGTTAGAGGAATAAAAAGCACAGTATTAGGTATACACTAAAAAAATAACAATAAAAATAAAAAGTAAAAGAATAAAAACTCACAAGTTTTTTTCTAGCAAGTATACTCACGAATCTCCATTTATTTGTAACTACTATAAAATATTGTTACCTAACCTCCCTGTGTTTTAGTTTCTTCCTCAATAAAATGTGAATATTAACTAAAGCTCTCTAATAAAATTTGCATACAGTTAATGCATGGAGAATTATGACTGAAACATTAAGTGTTTTTTATGTTTTAAAAATAGAAAATCCCTAAAATAAACATTCCAGGTTTCTTAAAATATGCACACCTATGAATCTTGCTCTTTTTTTGATGACCAAACACTTGAAATAGCCTCACTTATTAGAATAAAAGTAATGTACATGTTTTGTATTATTCCTGTATTTCTACTTTTATAAAGCTCACATAACTTTTAAGAATGAAATGAATAATTGTGAAGTGTCTGGGTGGCTCAGTTGGTTAAGCATCCAACTCTTGATTTCAGCTCAGGTCATGATCTCATAGTTCTTTGTTCAAGCCCTCTGTCAGGATCTGTACTAATGGCATGGTGCCTGCTTGGGATTCTCTGTCTCCCTGTTTGTCCCTTCCCTGCTTGTGCTCTCTCTCTCAAAAATACGTAAATAAACATTAAAAAAAGAAGAAAACTGGGGCACCTGGGTGGCTCAGTCAGCTAAGTGTCTGACTCTTGGTTAAAACTTGAAAAAAGAAGGAAATGAATAATTTTAAATCTCAACTTAATTATCCCTAATAAATTGATATTATAAAATGAGCAAACTTGAAAACCTAAGGTAAAACTTTAGTTAGAACTCTAGATAGATACTATTGTTTATTATTATATAGATATTTTAAATAGTAAATTCTAACAATATTTCCTCATTTATACCATACATGACAATCTTTATCACCTAAAGTATTTCTATAGTTGTGTTTGTACTTTCTTAGCAAAACCTACTTTGTTTGGAAAAAAAAAAAAAAAACAAAGTAAAAGAAGAAGATAGCAATGGAGTGACATTCCCTTCATTATCTCCTGCTCATATATATGGTAAATCATCTGTTAATTATCACATCTTCAACTTTCTCCTCTTTTTCAATCTCCCTAGTTCTGACATGCCTGTGATCAGATTATTGTTATGCAATAAACATTGACTAATTCATTATGCCATTTATGTTTCTGAAAAATTACAAATGGGAGTAAGGAAACCAAGAACAGAAAAATAGAGTTACAACATATTGTATAAACATTCAGTGGAGAACCTGAGAAAGAGATTTGTATTTACGGAATAGGGTGGGAGAGTCAGATAGACATAGGACTTAAATCGTAGCAATTAATTCAGTAACTGTATTTCTACTGCAAGGAGGAAATGGTCTGAAGATGTAGGATGGCAGGAAGCAAGAAACTTTGGTCAAGCCTATGTAAAGGAGAACAGAACTGAGGAACACTTAAGCAAGGGACTAATGCCTTGAAGTTTTGGAAGGAGCCAACACTGGAGCCTGGTAGTGATGTAAACTCAGGTTCTTAACATAGGTGGGAAGGATAACAGGTAACTCCTGAAGATCTGTACAGAGATCTAAACTCTATGGTGATAGACTAGCAACAAATGGTCATACATCATGAAAATAAAGTTTGAGTAAGAGGCTCTCATAAAACCAGGCTAAGTGCCTGGTAAGTGAGGATGAGTTGTGAAGCATGGACTTCAAGTGGCAGGTAGCAATAGAAGTAAAGGCCCTTTAAAGAAAATTCATTCATTATCTTATGAAGGAAAGTTCACATATTGTGATGCTTAAGTGTTATAAGACTCCCAACTTTCAGGTGAAGCCCTGGGTCTTTAAAGACTGAGAAAGCTTAAAATATTAGAACAATATGATTTAAAAACCTTCCTTTTCAGTAGTAAAATAACTGTGAAAAATGTAGGGATTAAGTGGGTGGCAAATACTAAATACATTGAACACATTTATTTTAGGATGTCAGAGAGCTTATTTTAACACTTGTATTTATGACCAAAGTTCATATGATTAGAAAACCTGTACAATTGCATAGTATATGTCAAGTAGTTATTGATTTTTAGTGCTTTTAGAAAAATATTTTAGTATTCCAAAATGTGATAATTAAAGACTGGTCAGAAAAATTAATTTTAGAATGAGAAACCAAAGGAAAATTGAAATTAAATGACCTGAGAATATTAGGAAGATATACTATTATGTAATTATGTTATGTAATAAAAGTGTCTAATTAAAGGGTTTAAGATCAATATTGCACCAAATGTGTCCAGGTACACGATCCAACGTTTCCAATTAAATACCTCAGTTAAGTTTTGACCTTGAAGCAGCAGTTACATTAAAAATGTATTCATTTTAAGATTAGAGAATAGCATATTGATTTTTTTAACAAAAAGCGACATAATTAATCCCACCTAATTGCAACTGATGACATCAAATTGGCCATTCCAATGTCACCTGCAGTTTCTGAGGGTTACTTTACTACATCATAGTTGTAATATTATAATATCCCAATCCATTTCAATATTTTCACAAGTGGTTTACATATTAGATGGACAGTGAGTGTCAAAATACTAAATTTGCGTTTCAACCCTAAGATTTTTTTCTCACTTTATTATAGTCATTTTTTAAATTTTTGAAAAATTTTTATTATTTTTAGTTGAAGCATACCTGACATACAATGCTACATTAATTTCAGGTATACAACATAGTGATTTGACAACTCTATATATTATGCTGTGCTCACCGCAAGTATATTTTCCATCTGTCATCATACAACTATCCTGTATTTTTTGCCCCTTTAAATTATCTATTCCATAACTGAAAGCTTATACCTCTAAAGTTTGTTTGTTTATTTACTTATTTTAATATTTATTTTTGAGAGAGAGAGAGAGAGAGAGAGAGAGCATGAACAGGGGAAGGGCAGAAGGAGAGGGAGACACAGAATCCAAAGCAGGCTCCAGGCTCTGAGCTGTCAGCACAGACCCAGACGTGGGGCTTGAACCCATGAACTGCAATATCATGACCTGAGTCAAAGTTAGATGCTTAACTGACTGAGTCACCTAGGTACCCCTAAAGTCAGTTTTGAATATATTATTGTAAATTACCATAAGCTTCTTGCTGAAGGGATCTGAAGGTTGTTACATAACATATTTGTTTATCATCCTTCTGTTTTTGTTTATAATGCTTAAAAGTTTATACTTTTTGCATAAGACAAATTTATAAACCATATATAAACATTTGTCACATGAAAATTTTCTAAATCATCAATTACAACTGACGATATCACAAAGTAATTTATTGATCTATTCACCAGATGCATTAGAACTTAATTGTGTATTTTGCATTCACTGTTCTGTGTCTCTAGGATTCAAAAACTATGCAGATGAGGTCCTAAATTTTGGACATTTGTTTATTTTCTTATTAAAACACAACTGATATATAATTTTCTCTAAGTTTAAGGGGTACAAAATGTTGATCTTATACATTATACATTATATAGTGCAATATGATTACCATCTTATCATTAGCAAACACCTCTATCATGTCACATAGTTATCCTTTCTTTTTTGTGATGGGAAAAATTAAGATCTAGTCTCTTAGCAACTTTGAAGTTTATAATAAATACTATTGACTATAATCACTAAGCTGTGCACTAGTTCACCAGGACTTTTTTATCTACTAGTTCCAAGTTTGCACCCTAAACAACATATCTCTAATTTTCCCAGCTCCCAGTCTCTGGGGGATAACCAGTATTCTACTCCCTGTTTTGACAAGTTAAGCCTTTTAAATTCTACATATAAGTGAGATCATACAGTATTCATCTTTTTATGTCTGACTTATCTAAGCATTATGTCCTCAGTGTCCATCCACATTTTCATAAATGACAGGACTTCCTTCTATCTCATGGCTGAAAAATTCCATTGTGTGTGTGTGCACATGCACACATATGTATACGCCACATCTTTGTCCATTCATCCATTAACAGACACTTAGGCTGTTACCATATCTTGGCTATTATGAATAATGCTGCAGTAAACATGGGGGTGAAGATATCTCTTTAATATCCTATTTAATTGCCCTTGAATATATAAACTCAGGAGAGGAATTGCTGGGTCATATGATAGTTGTATTTTTAATTTTTTGAGCATTCTCCATACTGGTTTCAATGGTGGTTGAACCAGTTTATACATATTCCCTTATCTCCACATCCTCACCAACACTTTTGAAATTGTCTTCTTGATATAGCCATTCTAAGTGGTGTGACATGATATCCCATTATTTCAACTTGCATTCCCCTAATGATAGGTGATGTTGAGCTTCTTTTCGTGCACCCATTGGCCATTTTGGGTATTTTATTTATTTTTTTTTTTAATTTTTTTTAACGTTTATTTATTTTTGAGACAGAGAGAGACACAGCATGAACGGGGGAGGGGCAGAGAGAGGGAGACACAGAATCGGAAACAAGCTCCAGGCCCTGAGCCATCAGCCCAGAGCCCGACGCGGGGCTCGAACTCGCGGACCGCGAGATCGTGACCTGAGCTGAAGTCGGACGCTCAACCGACTGAGCCACCCAGGCGCCCCTGTATTTTATTTATTTATTTAATTTGTTTATTTAATTTGTCTGCCTATGTTTCAAAATCTAAATATAGAGTGTTATCATGCCATGCCTTTACTTAAAATCTTCAGTTGTCCACAGAAGGAAAGCCCCCCTGATCTTACCTGCATACACATGACACTTCCCTGTTTTATATTCTGGGCACGCTCTCCTATTTTTAAATATTATCTGCAGCATGCCATCCAGTTTCAAATCTTTGCATATACTGATACTTCATCACAGAAAATACTTCTTCATTCTCTATTATCTAGTTAACGCTCATACACATTTTAGATCTCAGCTCAAAGTCACTTTCACAAGAAAGACTGTGTGCACAGTTCCCTCTCCTATATACATGTATTTGTATTTAAAAAATTTTCAGAGTTTATTGTCATACTCTCTTATAGCACTTATTATAGTAACTGTATATTTTCATTTAACTACTACTTGTTGGTCAAAATGGACTGTTTGCTTCATGAAGAAATGTCCAATTCATGTTTGCTTCTGTTTTTCCCTGTGTCTATCTATAGTGCCTATCACAATGCCTGGATCCAAAATATATTTGTTGAATGGAGTAATCATATAGACTATTTCTCCCTCAGGTAAAAGTAGACACCCATATAAGCTGATTTGAATGACATATATTTAAGTATTTCTTTAAATATCACCTTTTCCACATATTCTTTCCATTAGTAGAGATTTAAAACAACGCATATGCCCATCAACGAAGGGATTGTTAAATAAATGAAATAATATTTGTCTGTTAACAAAAAAAAGAAGGACTTACACTTTTAATGTAAAGAAGTAACTGATACTGTACTTGCTTTCTTGGTGTAAAGAAATGGAACACTATACTAAATATATAAAGCAAATATTGTTATACATTGGACAACACTGTAGGATTGTGTGTAGGATTGTGACTGGCAAAAGTAGGAAGGAGAACCCTTTACCCACCATGATTTTCTACTGAGAAACAACTTATGTACCATGTGAAGTAAAAGATATCACAAGCTGAGCATGGTTGCTGAGGAAACATATAAACTTCAGAGGAAAAGTACCAGCTAAATAAAATTCATGGGACAAATAGTGGAGAAGAAAGACCTAAATACAAGACTTACAGAAACTTCCATAGAAATATCCTTGACATTTTGCTGAACACCAAGCTGTATAATCTTTGGCAAAACTCCAGTTGGAAAATAAAAACTTCTTGGGAGATGTAAACTGAATAATTTCAAGAGATTATACTGGGCTGGGAGACAGGTGAATTTTGACAAGCCAGGAAGAAGAGACTTTATATAATACCAGAGGCATTTGATACAGACACACACACAAAAAGGGCACACCTTAGGTAGGTTCATTGTACCCAGAGAACAGGCTACTCAGGACCCACATTAACATTGCTTAGAAAGGAGCCTAAGGATTTGAGATGAAAAAAGAAAACATCAGCAAACTTGAAGATAAGCCATTTTAAGCTATCTAGCGTGAGGAGCAGATTGAAAAAAAAAAAAGAATAAAGAAAAATGAACATTCCTAGAAACCTGTAAGAAACAATCAAACACAACAACATATACATAATGGGAGACCCAGAAAGAGAGGAAAGAATAGAAAGGGTGGGGGGATAAAATTTCAAGAAATAATGGCTTAAAACTTCCCAAATTTGATGAAAAATATCAATCCAGACATCCAAAAATATCAACACATTACAATTAGTAATAATTTCAAAGAAATACCATATCTAGACACCAAGAATCCTGAGTGCCAAACTCTTCAAAAGAAAAACACAAAGAGAGAATCTTGAAGCCAGCAGGAGAGAAGTAACCTATCACATGCAAGAGATCTTCAGTAAGATTAACAGCTGATTTATCATAAGAAATCATAAGGCAAAAGGTACTGTGATGATATATTCAAAGAGCTTAAAGGAAAATAAAACTTTTAACCACAAATTCTATGTCCAGCAAACCTATTCTTCAAAAATTAAGGAGAGATTAAACTTTTCCACATGCACAATAACTGAGAGAATTGTTGCCAGCAGACCCACCCTACCAGAAATAAGTAAAGGATGTCTATTAGGCTAAAATGAAAGCATACTAGATACTGTTTTGAATCCCCAAGAATAAATAAAAAGGATGGTAAAGTTGACTAATATGTAAATACAAAAGACACTGTATTACAGTTTTTGTTAGTAATATGTTTTCTCTACTATCTGACCTAAAATACAACTGCATAAAACAATAATTGTAAATCTCTCTGTATTTTTTGCTCATTTTTTCTGTAAACCTAGAACTGCTCTAAAAACAGTCTATTTTTTTTTATTTTATTTTTTTTTAATTTTTTTTAATGTTTTTATTTATTTTTGAGACAGAGAGAGACAGAGCACGAGCAGGGGAGGGGCAGAGAGAGAGGGAGACACAGAATCTGAAACAGGCTCCAGGCTGTCAGCATAGAACCTGATGTGGGGCTCGAACTCATGAATCGCGAGATCATGACCTGAGCCGAAGTCAGACGCTTAACCGACTGAGCCACCCAGGCGCCCCAAAACAGTCTATTTTTAAAAATAAAGATAAAAATAAAAAACAAAAACTGCATAAATCAATAATTATACATATGTATACCTGTACTTACAATTTATAAAATATCATTTATACAATAGCACAGAGGAGGAGACAGGAATGAAGCTATATAGAGTAGAAATTATAAACTACTAAAACTGTAATTAAGTTGGTACTAATACAAACTAGATTATTATAAATTAACTTCAATCCTCAGAAATTAAAACAATATACAAAATTTAGTACTGGAGGTATAGAGGGGGTAAAGGCAGAGATTGAAAAAAAAATTCATGAATGAAAAAAAACTATGATCCAATGATATGCTCTCCACCAGAGTCAGAGATTAGATTCAAGGAAACATAAAGATTGATAGTAAAAGGATGGAAGAAGACATACCATGTTAATGGTAACCTAAAAAAGCTGGAATGGCTATAATAACAAACAAAATATTAAGAAAAAATAATTGTTACTACACACAAAGAAAGATAATTTATAATAATAAAAAGGTCAATCCATCAAGATCTGTTAATTGTAAAACAAAACACCTAACAGTAAAAGCCAAATACATGAAACAAAACTTGACAGAATTAGAATGAGAAATGGCAATTGAAAAATAATAGTTGGAAACATCGATATTCCAAGTCAATAATGGACAGAATAAGCAGATCAGTAAAACATAGATCTGAATAATCCTATAAACCTCTTAGACCTAAAGATATGTATGGAAAACTCCGGAGAGTATACATATATAGAACAACAGCAGAATACACATTTTTCTCAAGTACAGATGAAACATTCATTGTCCAGATGGACTATAAGTTAGGCTACAAAACAAGCCTCTTTAAATTTAAAATGATTGAAACTAGATAAAGTATGCTATCCAACCACAATGGAATGAAATTAAAAATCAGTAACAGAAAAAAATTGAGAAATTCAAACATTTGAAAATGAAACCACACAGTCCCAAATAAACAATGGGCCAAAAAAATCACAAAGGAAATTAGACATTATTTTGAATAATCATGTAAACACAATGTCTACAAACATAGAATAAAGCTAAAGTAGTGGTTGGAGGTGAAATTATAGTTGTAAATGCCTAAACTGAAGAAGAAGAAAAAAATCTCATATCAATAATCTAACATTCCACCCCAAGAAATGATAAAAAAAAAAAAAAGAGTAAACCCATAGAAACAAAAGGAAAAAAAATAATATTAGGTGAAAACAAAGTAGATAATACAAACACTACAGAGAAAAATCAACAAAACTAAAAGTCGATTATTTGAAAAGACCAATAAATTTGAGAAGCCTTTAGCAAATGAAAGAGTGAGAAAGAACCAAAAGAGAAAGAACTCAAAATCATGAATGAATGAGTAAGTGCTACCAACCTTGTAGAAGTAAAAAAGATAATAAGAAAATACTATAAAATATATAAATAAATCAGATAATAGATGAACAAATCATGAAAATGACACAAACTATAAAACTGACAAGAAGAAACACATAACCTATGGGGCACCTGGGTGGCTCAGATGGTTAAGCATCTGACTCTTTATTTTGGCTCAGGTCATGATCTCACCATTCATGAGACTGAGCCTTAAGTTAGCCCCTACACTGACAGAGTGGAGCCTATTTGGTATCTCTCTCTTCCTCTCTCTCTGCTTCTCCCTCCCTCCCTCTCTTTCTCTCTCAAAATAAATAAATAAACATTTTTTAAAAAGAAGAAACACATAACCTGAATAGAACTATAACAAGCAAAGAGAATCCTTATATAAAAACTGCCAACAAAAGAAAGCCTAGATGGATACTCTATTGAAATCTACCAAAAATTTAATGATGAATTTAACAAATAATAAGAGTATGGATCACTAATCAACTCATTCTACAAAGTCAATATTATCCTGACAGTATCCTGACAGTATTAACCAACACCAGACAAATACATCAGAAAGGAAGCGAATCAAAGACCAATGTCCTGTAAGAATATAGACACAAATATCATTTTAAAAATATAAGCGAACTGAACCCAGAAACATATAAAAATATTATATACCATCACCAAGTGAGATTTATCTGAGGGTACAAGGTCACTTCAACATATGAAAATCAACCAATATAATGTGCCACCTTAACACGATAAAGAACAAAAACCAAGTGATTTTTCTCAAAATTCCAGAAATTGGAACTTCAAGATTCCAAAAAAGCATCTCTCTCTCTCTCTCTCTCTCTCTCTCTCTCTCTCTCTCTCTCTCTCTCTCTCACACACACACACACACACACACACTCTATACGCTAGGAATAAAAAAAAATCTTCAACCTGATAAAGGGCATCTATTAAAAACCCATTAGCTAATATCATGCTAAGAGCAAAAGACTGAAAGTGTTCCTTCTAATATCAGGAATACGACAAAGATATGTTTTCACTATTTCTATGCAACATTGGACTGGAGATTCTAGACAGGGACACAAGAAAGTGAAAAGACAACTCAGAGAATGGGAGAGAGCATTTGTAAATCATACACTTAAGAGTCTATTATCTAGAATACATAAAGGACACTTACAACTTGACAAGAGAAAAGAGAAATCCAATTAGAAGATGGGCAAAGGATACAAATGGAAATTTCTCAAAAGGAATATACAAATTACCAATAAGCACATGAAAATATGTTCAATGTCATTACTTATTAGGGAAATGCCAATCAAATGAGATACTACTTCACACCCACTATAACGGCTCTGATTAAAAAGACAACTCTTGATGAGAATGGAAATTGGAAACCTCATGTATTGGTGGTAGAAATGTAAAATTGTACTCCCACTTTAGAAACCACATTCCAAAAAATGTTAAACATTAAATTAGCATATGGCCTAGCATATTTACTCCTAGATATATACCCAAGAGAATGTAAATCATATGCTCACACAAAAAACATGCACACAAATTTTAAAAGCAGCATTATTCAAAATAACTGAAAAGCAGAAACAAGCCAAATGCCTATCGTGAATAAATATAATTTGATACATCCATAAAATGGAATAGTATTTAGCCATAAAAATAATGATAAACTGATATATGCTGTAACATGGAAGACGCGTGAAAAAGTAGTGTGAAAGAAGTCAGAAGCAAATGCCACACACCGTATGATTCCATTTATAGGAAACATCCAGAATAAGTAATTGTATAAAGACAGAAAGATTAGTGGTTGCCAGTGACTTGGTGGGGGGGGGGGGGGGGGGAGAGGAGGAATGACTGTTAATGAGTATGAGATTAGCTTTGAGGGTGATGAAAATGTTTGATATTGGTGATGACTGTGTAACTTTAGAATATATTAAAATACATTGAATTCTACACTTTAAAGGTATAAATTTTATACTATGTGGGTTACATCTCAATAAAAAAATTAGAAAATGAAGCACAGAAAAATTCAAAATGCCACACAAATAAAATGTTAGCCAGATGGAACTAGATATTCTAAAAGAAAACATAATTTAGGCAATCAATGCATAAGATAACGTTAAGCATTAAAACAAATCTTACTAAATATGCCAAGCCACAGGTATCAATGTGATATATAATGAGGAACAAAGTCAGTCAGTATATTTGACTGACCCCAAACAAGACCCCAAATTACTTATGTGAAAAAATATCAGCAAACAGAATCTAGCAATACAAAACAGGTTAATACATCATTACCAAATAAAGGCTATCTCAGGATTGCAAGATTTAACATTGGAAATTTTACTAATTGATTTCATTGGTGAAATACTGAATACTATCACCTTAACTTCTTAAAGAATGGAAGCTTTTAGCGATACCTATTCAAAATAGTATTAACTAACTTCTTCCATGATATAAAAATAAATGTAGACAGTAGTTACTCTAGGGAAGGTGGAGGAAGTTATAGTTTGTAACTATATGAATAAAGATATTTTAATAAGAGAATGTTTCTTTGGGGTTGTTGAGAGAGTTTGCATTTCTTAATTCCAAGAATCTGGCATATGACCATCAGGTTGGGGCAGCTCAGGTAGGTTATAGTGCAATATGCTATGTGCATTTTTTTTCTTCCCCTCCCCTAGCCTGATTCAGCTTCACATCTTCTATCTTTAGGAAGGGTCATTTCTCACAATGATTCTAATTCTTTCATTAACAAGTATCTTAATATGCTCTGACTCAGGACACTGTCCTCTTCATCTGCCCAAACATATTTGCTTTCCCGAAGTGAAATATCCTGACAATTCAATTTAGAGGCATTAACTTATAGGTCATTAGAATTTTTCCAAAATGCAGTTATACTCAGGTTACTGAGTTTTGTACTTATGCAATACATAGTGCTTTTGAACAAGATATTATTTTTCAACAGAGTTCCTCTTTATCATTGTGGTCTACACATACTGATCTGAAGTCACAAATATTTTTGAAACAAAATCTTTTATTTAAAAAAATTTTTTTAAAGTTTACTTATTTTGAGGCGGGGGTGGGTGGTGAAGAGGGCAGAGAGAGAGGAAAGAGGGCATCCCAAGCAGACTCTGTGCTACCAGCGCAGAGCCTGACATGGGGCTCAAAGCCAACAATCGTGGGCTCACCCGAGCTGAAATCAAGAGTTGGACACTTAACTGACTGAGCCACCTAGGCAGGCACCCCTTGACACAAATTTTTAAAAAAATGATGTCTTTCCAGAAAGTTAAATCCTAAATTTGGAAAATAGATCAAAGAATTAAATATGTGGAGCAGCATTTTGAAAGTGGTAATAGTGGTTAAAGGGAATAGATGATATTTCAGTTTAGTGCAAAGGGAATAGATGATATTTCAGTTTAGTGCAATCTTAAAATCATGGCCAATTTGGATTTTCTGCTAGCTCAAATGTGATGTCCTTTTTAAAACATAAAGCAAAATTACTCAGCATTAGCCATAGTTATTGGCTGTTTGCCTATCAATGCCATATGTTGTTGAAATCCTAAAAATAAACTTGGAACTCAGAATAGGCTGTCTACCATCAGTATTTTTAGCAGTGCTTTGGAGATATGGTGCAAGTAATAAAACACACTGATCTCAAACAATGCTAAGAAGAATTAAGTAAAGGACACTTTGTAGTCTTAACTAGGACTGATTTCTTTTATTTTTGGCACCAGGTAAAGCTTAGAGATGGATCAAACAGTGCAAGAGGCAAAGGAAGCCATGGACTCCTCTTATGTGGTACTTGGTAATAAACTTTGGTTCATATGAGTAGGTTTCTTTTCCTTTATATATAGTTGAGCGTGCCGTGATTTTCAGATGATTACTTTATCCAATAAATAAACAATTATTCAGAGAGCACCTAAAAAGAAAATTTCTCTGTGGCTAAATAATACAGTATAAATGGAGAGCAGGGTACAAACAGGACATTGGCAGATGTGACTGAAAATTTATTCTCAAACTTATATATAAAAATATACCATATCAATGTGTTTCTCAAACACATTTAAACAGAGGCAGCATTGAATTTTCTTCCTTTATAATAACCAACAATAAAAATCTTTAACCCTTGCCTCATATTGTACCTCACTACCTTGATTATCAAACTCTCAATGTAAAGTCCAAGTAATAAAGCATCATGTCTACAACTGGGTAGATTCAAAAAATTGTGTGTGTGTTTGTGTGTGTGTGTGCATGCGCACACAGATTAAAAATGAGAAAAAAGAAAAGGAAAGATAAAAGCAAATATGGCAAGTTGTCAACTTTGGGGAAATCTGGTTGAAGGTTATATAGAATTCTTTGTGCTATTCTAGTAACTTTTCTGTAAGTCTAAAATTACATCAAAATAAAAACTTAAAAGAAGAAAACAAAGGCCTCACTTTCTAAATTTCTGAGATTTTGTTGAGCTGTCATGCAGGAAGATAAAAACAGACATATCCATTTTATGAAATTTTAAAAATATGACAAATCCAAGTTCAATAGAAGAAGAATTTATAAACCCTTTTAGACAATAGGTTACTTTCTAGAGTCTACTCTCCAGGGCACAATGGAAATAAAATATAAATACCAGAATCTTCCACACTCCACATAATACTTATTAATATTTACTATTGGAAAACAAAATATATTCCTTTCCTTATAATCTCCTTGTAATACAAGTTTTGTATCCTAATTAGATTCACATAATAGGAGGTATGGGAAATATATGTAACAAGGAAGCCAGCATCAATTTATATTCCTAGTAGATTATTGTCAATATATCCAGGAATAATTTACAAGTAAGTAACTGGACAATGTGACCCATACACTCTCCTGCTTGATTATATTTCATCCTGATTGACTTTTTTAATCTACATCCTAGAAAAGCAGGAAATTTTTATTTCGCTCTTTGGAACTATACGTAAACTTTTCATAGAGTAATAGTGATTTTGCTGATAACAGAAAATCTAATAGATTAGAAATGGATCCTCTGAGTCCTTGTATCTTTACAAACATTCCAATAAAACCATACAACTGTTTATCAACATTGACTATCCATTATACAAACAAAAGTTTAGAAGTTCTTCATTATTTCATTTATTTATTCAACAAACATTTGTTGAGTGCCTCCTGTGTGCCAGAGATTCTTCCAGACACTAGGGATTTGGTAATGAGCGAAAGACAAAAAATAAAATAAACTCTTGCCTTTTAGTGAGCTCCCATTTGAATAGGAGAAAGCAAGAATAATAGACAATTAAATACAATATACTATATATAAAATGATTAGTGTGAAAGATTAAAAAATAAATCAACACAAGGGAAAAGAAGATGTAACACAAATGAAAGCTGCTATTTTAAATTGAGTGGTTAGGGAAGTCCTTATTTATGAAGTGACATTTCATATCAGTGCAGGATTAACCCATGCAGATATTTGTTTGGAGAGATCTTTTCAATGCAAACGCCTTAATATACATAGGATATATATAGGATATACATAGGATATTCTGGTTCCATCAGGGAATGAAGGAGGAAGTGTAGAGAGAGGAGAGAGAATAGGTACGATTGTAGAGATCCCAAAGACAGACAAGGGCTAGATCATCTAGCGATTTCAAGAACTTTGGTTTTAACTCAGAATGAAATGAGAAACCACTGGAAGGTTTTGAAGAAGCGACCTTACTCTGCCTGTTAAGTTCATGGTGGGCAAGGAGAAAGGGAGGAGACCAGCTACAACATATGGTTCTAATTCAGGAGCCAGACAATGGTAGACTGGATCAGCCAAATGCCTCCCAACTATTGCCGACAATAGTCTCAATTTCTCCATCTGGAAAATGAGTGATTTATATCTGATATCCCTAAAATTGCTTCAAATTTTAATATCCCATTAGCCATTGAAAGCCCTAAAGTGGAGGTCAAAGCCAATTAGAATAGAAAATACGTTTAACAAGACAAGCAAAATATTATCATGTGTGTCAAGATGCCTACTACTCCTCCTCCTTTTAACATGAGCATTTATATTTGCAGAGCAGCAGTGGAACTGATGGCATATCTGTTACAGTATCAACAGAAGACAGATGGCACACACAAATTAGGATAATTTGGAGAGGATTTATAAATAAGAGAATAATTACTGAGGTGTGGAGAGGGTGGAGAGGACCCATAATAGAGAGTGCAGGAATCTCGGCCAGCAGCCATGGAGCAGTCGCCATCTGTAGGACCAAAAGAAATGAGGAGAGGAAGAGTTTCCTAGAATCATAAATGATAGAGAATCCTTCAAATAAGGCTCACTAAAAGGAAGAATGACCCATTATGGAAAGAAATATCAGCCTAGAATTACCTCCAGTGAATAGAACTAGCAATAAATTTCCCAACCTCACTCCTCCCTTACCACTTTCCTTCCCTCCATTGTCTGAATGGAGATGATAGCCAGAGATCCCCAGAAATTGATATAATCTATACAGGTTACCTCACAAGGATAGCTAACATGGGAGAGAAACTGAACAAGTAGCCCAGGAGAAGCAACTAGAAAATACCTGGCACAGAAGGCAATGAAAATTGCCTTGGCTTATTTATTCACTTGTTCATACATTTATTCACATATTTACTTAACCATTATAAAAAGATTATTGAATATATCCAATGCACCAGTACCAGTAATAGATTTGGATTTATAGTGATGGGTTGGAGAGTTTTTCTAATAACATGAAAAGTACAAAACCCTAAGCTCAATCCATCCCATATACCACAATCAGTTGTACACAGTAGAAATAAACAAGAAATTATATATTATTAGAGAGCTAGTCTAGTTCTAATCTCATTATTAGAGGGGTTTGGGCCTTTCTGGAGTTGTATCTGAAAATAAAAGGGAAACCACCCAAGATTTACAAGAACAGTTAGGTATGAGGAGTCCTAGGAGGAAATCCAGCATCTTGGAAGTAGTGGTCACACCTGTGTGCACACATAGAAGCAGGATATGGCCAATTATGGAATAAGCAGTCATCTGGGGCTCAGTTCCAATTAAAACCATACCCAAGCTCATCAAGCCCACAGACCAGTGTCATTTCCACTGATTTAGATGCAATTTAAAGATGTTGCCAAGATCATTTAAAAATAGAAGTCAGATCACATCACTTCTCGCTTACAACAAATACTGCAATGGCTTGGCTGGTCCCTGAGAAGCAAAGCAAAATTCCCTAATATCATCTATGATGATCTAAATAAGCTGGACCTACTCTCCTTGCCATCTCCCCATCCTCATCTCCACCTGCACCCCACATCCCCTTTGTCCATTGTGCTTCAGCCATGCGCCTTTGTGCCATTTCTTAAACATGACAGGCTTGTTCCCACCTCAAGATATTTGCACTCCCTGCTATCTCTGCCCAGAATGCTTTTTTCAAAGATACCTGCATAGCAAACTCCAAAATTCCTGATGCTTACATGTCACTTTCTCAGTGATGCCTTCTTTCACCATCTGATATAATGCAGGAATTTCTCACTCCAATCCACTCCCACCAAGATTCTCTCTAACCAACTTCTCTGTTTTTTCCATATTTATCACTATTAGTGCACTTATTTCTTTAGCTTCCTTTAAAAATCACAAGTAAAACTTCATTGCCACAAGGGCAGAGACATTTGTGTTTTGTTTGTGGTTTTATCCCCAGGTATTAGAACAGACATAGACTAATATGCAGTAGATACTCAATGCCACTTGTAGAGTAAATGGATAATGAACATTTTGAAGTTTGGGATAGTAAACTAAGAGATATGAGTGACCAGGAATTAATTTTACAACTCATTAAAATTTCAGTTTAAAAATTAGAAGTAGAAAAGGAAGTTCTTGGAAGCAGCTGGCTATATAAATGATTTCCTATGTCATAACCAATAATACCTGAATAAAAGGTCTCCTAGAAAGTAAATGAAAGAAACTCATAGAGGTTGGATGATAAATGAAGGCAGCTTTCCTGCTTAATAAAGGCTACTTAACTGCCTTTTGAGTAGATATTCAAAGAAATATAAAAAGGACTATAGAACAAAGCATAAAAACAATGTTTCATACAAAAAATCAGCTTAATAAACATGATGCCTAGGAAATCTTTAATAATAACAATGGAAGGTTGGTTTGCATCACTTTTAACAACTACTAGATTATGGATAACAAAATAAATACCTTTATTTCATTTCCCAGTTTACATACGCATCTAATATATTTATTTGCATGTCTGATTATTAAAAATAATTAAAAAGATAGAATATACAATAAGAATTATGAAGAGTGAGTTTTTTACTATATTATTTTATCTTATTTAAAGTTCAAATGTGTTCGCAATTATAGTTTCATGATGAGTTTGTTTTTACAACCTAGTAAGACGAACAAGAAGACAAGAATTACTGTTCTTCTTTCACAAGGTCATAAAGTTTAGCTTCAGATAAAGGTCGGTTTACTTAATCACAGTTACACTTCTAGAAAGTATAAAACAGAGACATAAATTCAGGTCTTCTGTTTTTTAGTCAAGGTTTATTCACCAAGATGCCAACATATGCATATAGACAACATATCCTAACAGATTGAAAAAAAAAAATGTTCATAGGCAATACACAGTGATGACAAAGACCATGATTTCTTTGCAAATCTGTAAAGCATCCCACTCAGTAAAGAGCAGAGTAGTTAACAGATTCTTGATTTGCATGGATAGTTTATCAGAACATAGAAAAAGCTGTATGTATGAATGTTATCCAGGACTCAATTTTTCAACTACACAGAATTCACTGGTTTTACACAAGTTTTCCAGAATCTAGGGGGAAAAATACTCATATTAGAGATGATAATAGTCAAGAAAGTGGATAGAGTATACTTTATTTATTTATTCATTTAATATATGAAATTTATATACACAATGGAGTACTACGTGGCAATGAGAAAGAATGAAATATGGCCTTTTGTAGCAACGTGGAGTATACTTTAACATGTATTTAATTTCAGAAGAACAGGCATCAAAACCATCCATAAAAATGTAGCGTTATTTTGTTCCAGGCAGTGCTTACAAAGGTATGTCCACTCTTAGTATGATTCAAGCCACATTTTAAATCTGTACATGTTACTGAAAATAAGCTATAATTTAAGTGTATGTGTATGTTTGTGTCTGTAGCAGGGGTGAGCAAACTATTGTTTATGGATTGATTTTGTAAATGAAGTTTTATTGTAATACAGCCAACCTATTTATTTATTTTCTAGGGCTGCTTTCATTCTACAATTGTTGAGTTAAGTTGAAACACAGAACTTATGGCCCTCAAATCCTAAGCATTTACGGACACTTTACAGACAAAAAGTTTACTGAACCCTGATGAATAGCAAGATCTAGATCTAGATACAAGGAAGCAAGTTGGAAAGCTACTGCAGCAATGTAGGTGGTAGTTGGGAGATTATGAGGTATGAAGGAGGAATAATGATGTTTAGAATATAGTATATTGTGAAATAAAATTGCAGTTTGCTCTGGAGTGTCCCCTATACATTCGTGGGCAGAAATTTACCTACAGAATTTGAACTATCTACAGAGGGCTGAATGATCTGATGTTTGAGTATCACCTTATATTTATGATTTAATTGGCCCTGAGGGTGACCTTGACATAAGAGTTTTGAAAGATGATTTTAGTGTATAATCAAGTAGTTGAAACTACTGCTTTAGTATATGTGTCATTTTAGAGAGATTTAGACATGGGGTTAACCTTAGCTTACTTCATTGGCAAATTTCATACTTACACTATAATGAAGTAACAAGATTGTCTATCCTTTTGCATGTTACTACTTCACACATCATTTTTAAAAGTCCATGTAACTTCCTCAGAATGAGTCATGCAATAAAATAATTTTAATTATTTTTCTATATGAAAATTCTTGAACTCAGCTATTTTTGTAACATTATAAAGTAGGCAGAGGCTTATATCTACAAGAGGAATCACTTTTGTAATCTCTTTAAATGCAACATTACCAAAAGAAGACTGAGTTGTGTTGTATTAACTCTTCATATACTGTGAACAGGGTTGTAGAAAGATTTTTCTGAAATACTAAATAACAATTAGTAGAGCTTTGAAAAATACACTACAATCATCTCTTGATTTACACATCAGATGCATTCCCGGAAAATTTGCTGCATACTAAAACCTTTCAAAAATGCTGTGTGCCTATATGTGAAATGGAATTAGATTATACTTTCACATCATTTCAAAAGGGTTTTTCATCTACGTATATGTCCAAAGATCATCCTTAAAGTATCCATGTTAGAGGAAATATGTCCTTGTGCAGGACTGTCCTCAGCATTATAAGAAGCCTACCAGCTTTGGTCCACCATCAGCAGCATTCTCCAATAAACAGGATAATCAAAAGTGTACAAAGTTGTCAAAATACCCCTAGGGATCATCTAGTGCCACTTCTATGAAAACCACTGATAAATGATCTAATTGTATATGATTATTGTCATGATTAGTTTTACACTCATGATATTTCATTATCACAGCTGAATCAATCAATAAATCGTGTTCATTTAAGCTACATGATCTCCTCTCTGTTCTTTGAATGTTTGACAGTTCCAAGTACTGAAGACGCAGATGGTTATCTGAGAGTTCAGCAGAATGCAGTCTATGAACGTCCACATCCCTGCTAAAGGTCAAACATCATGTCAACGGCAGCACTAACATCAGCCGTGGTATGCATGATGATCTAAAACAGAATGCAGAGGTACATGACACCCTAAGGGAGTGAACATTCAATATTTTGGAACAGAAACTCATGTGAAACTTCCAAGGGCAGCACCTAAGAAAATCTGCTGTTTGTGATCTCAGAATATATGAATAAATATACAATGACCTTCTTGGGAAAGAGTTCTTAGTTACATATCTGAGTAGAAATGAAATAATCAATTCCCAAATATATAATTCCAGATCTGCCAGGATTTGTTTGACTTAACCTAAAATTGTGAAGAGATAATCTGTGATATAGTGGTAGAAGATACGTGTTCATCACAACAAAATATCTATTAACCCTGTGAGCAAGGTCAATGGGGGCAGTGAAGATATCAAGAAATAAACTTCTTTGGGCATTTTTCTTCTCTATCCACTAGTTCAGAGTAAAGAATACACAAAATAAATTACCATAAGAATGTGAGAATCTTTTCTTTACATGGACTACTATTCACCATCTTAATTGAATTTTTGGCCCCACTCAGTATGAACATTTGTGTCGTTATCTGACCATTCCAAGTTTTTCCCTAGAAATACCCATACTCATTTTAACAGTACCCTTCTTCCTAAATGATGTTTTTCTATCATCAGAAGAGAATAGTACATAGGGAATCTGATTATGAAACACGAAAGAACATATCGTGAAAAGGTAATTTTAGAGACAAAAGCCATTTAAAAAAAGAAAGATAGTTTACTAGTAAAGATTGTGTACGGAGGTATACACACATATCAGGTATTCACAAGATTCCCAAAGGAACCATGTTTATAGATAATCTGTTCATGATGGAAAAATAGCAATTTCTACCATGATACTCTCATCTGCGAAAAAAAAATCACACAGTTTCAAGGCATCAGCAGCACAAAACTAGGGGAAAAAGTTGTTTTGGTGATAGGCTGATAATTTATAGAACACCACTCCCTTTGTAATCCTAATTTCCACCATACCCCAACACTTAAAAACTTTCTACTTGCCCTTTGAAACACATATTATGTCATCAATACATTTATTTATGTTCTCAGCCCCTTCTCGGATCATATTTTTCTTCTCAGTTTAACTAAGCCTAGTTAACCAAACCTGATTCTCCTATGAGGTCACAAAGTCTCCTATACATTTTCTCAGATGGCAGTGATTGCTTTCCCAAATTCCTCATATCAGTTGGTCCAGATCAGTATTTTTCCCCTTGCTCCTCATTACTATTTTGAAGCCATTTTTCCATTTTCTCTTCAAAACCATCCAGTTTTGAATCTCCTATCACAGCCTCACTTCCTCCTTAATGTAGTCATGTAAAAATTTCTGGGTAACTCCTCATTTGTCCAAAATGTTAAGTCCTATCTCAAGATCAGTTTCCCCAGCACTATTCTTATAACTGCCAATGGAATACCAACCTCTCAGTTCCTTGAAGTGTTTTCAAAAGGTCATGCTCTTCAGCTACCTCAACCATTTACTTCTGTGCCTATACGCTAGTCTTTATAACTACCAATAATGGTAACCGCCGCACAACCACAAGTTCAAGATTCCCATGACCATCATCTCCAAACATTTAACTTAATCTGGACTCCAACAGCAACTGAGAGTTCCACTCAATTTACTATTTTTTCCATGTTCTTACCCTTCCCTCTTGTAACCTCTTGCCTTTTTGCATAGTTTAAATTCAATCAGATGTCTTCATAAGCATTCCCTTCCATATACCTTCAATTTCTTATTTCCTCTCTTGTTTCACCAAACTCTCTGGGCAAAATCACATCTATGTTTAATTCCAACTCCACACTTGTCACACATTAGCACCCATAAAACCAAATATGACTAGAGGAAAAGAGGGCTACACATTTTACTAATGCTTCTCAGTAATAATGCTGCTCTTGCCTTGTCCATTTTTTATCCTGCATTATTAATAAATATTTCCTAATATTCTTTCTCTTTAAATTTCCAAATCTTCTGCAATAATCAGTCACTCTCCCCTGATGATCTTACTTCTTATCTCATGGACAATATAGAAATAAACAAGAGAATTTTCATTAGCTTCTATCACTGTATTTAATCCATCCACCTACATCTTGCTATGCACTCTTTTTTCCCCTGTTACTAAGAATACATTGTTCAAATTCCTAGCAAAGTTCAACCTTTTCACTTTTTTACTAGAGCCTTCATTCTGCTGAATCAACTTTCATTTCTTTACTGGATCTTTACTGGATTCCTACAAGAATCCAAAACGTTCTGTTATATCTCCCACATCCATGAAGACTATGGCAGATGCTTAGCCTGCTTATTTACACATTCTTTCATGGAAAACATAGAAAATAATAAGGATGACAACAAAAAATCGCCACCACCACAAAACCCACAAACTTCGTTTCATAAGGAAACTTCCTAGGAAGTAGATTGCAAAGTGGAGATTAGTAGGCAGGAGGTTTACTGGACAGTGTTCTCAGGATTAACACTTATAAGGAGTAGATAGTAGGACTAGGAAGAGGAAGAAGTTGAAATATGATGTTGTTGCAACAGAAGCATAGCTATCTATACAGGAATGTGATAGAGGGTCACGAGTCTGCAGCTAGGATGGCCCTTCATAATTATTCCAAAACAAGGCAAGACATTTGGGCTCTTTATATTGTCATGCTGCTTATTCGTGGGATGCAGGTCACTCTTGGAGGCATAACCCCTACCGAGCTAAGTCCCTTTAGCTGGCTAGAATTCCTAGAAAGGGACTCAATGTTACCTGGAAGAATGTGTGTCTTGGTTCTATAGGGATATCTGGGTGGCACAACACAGCAAGAGCTACACTATATTTTCAGCTAGATTAGGACCCTGGGAAATTTGCGAACACCAAATTTTGTTTAAAATCTGCCTAAAACAAAAGTAAACAGGACATCCGTGTGGTGATCCTCCCTCTCTTTCACATCCCTAAACAAACTGAAGTGTATCCACCTCTCACCATCTCCTCCACTAGTACCCATGTCTAAGAAATTATTTTAAAAATTATCTGATTGGGCACCTGGGTGGCTCAGTCGGTTGAGCGTCCGACTTCGGCTCAGGTCATGATCTCACAGCTCGTGAGTTCAAGCCCCGAGTCGGGCTCTGTGCTGACAGCTCAGAGCCTGGAGCCTGCTTCGGACTCTGCGTCTTCCTGCCTCTCTGCCCTTCCCCCACTTGCTCTCCCTCAAAAATAAACACTAAAAAATAATAAAAATAATAGAACAGCCTTCTGACAGACCTCTGACTGCTCGTCTTTCTCCATTTAATTCTTATTACAGAAAGTTGAATGAGTTTGTTAAAATAAAGTTAGTTATTGTCACCTACCTATTCAAACCTCTTATCTCATTCAGACTAAAAGATAAAAGTCCTCGCAGGGACCTCTAAGGCTTCCTACATGATACAGCCTTATATACAGTGGCCTCTTCATTTCCACATGTCCTCTTGGCCACTTGATCTTGCAATCCTTACTTTTCCAGGAAAAGTAAGGACTCCTTTCTGCCTCTTGGAGCATTTTCAATTGCTATGTCCTCTCTTTGGTATGTCTTCTCCCATATAACAGCATTACTTGCTCCCATATCTCCTTCTGATCTCTATTCTAATCACCTTCTCAGTGAGCACTTAATAATACTAAATATCTTCGTATTTAGTATTAATTGCTTAATGTTTAAAATGTTAAACCCTGAAGCAACTTCATACTACTCAATTTTTTATTGTCTGCTTCTTTCAAATAGAATGGTAGCTAGAAATAATTCCTAATTATTTTCTTACTCTCATAGTAAACATCTGATCCCTAAAATTTGCATCTACCATCAAAATCTATCTTGACTCTTTTTGCAAAGGCCATTGCTACCACTGTTTTCCAAGCCACCTCATCATCTTTGCCTACAATGCTGCCTTCTCTGAACTGTTCTTAATATTTCCCTTCCTTTCCAATCTCTATCCCACAAACACTTCTGTTTCCTCCCCACAGAGGAGGGAAAGAAATTTATATTTGAAAATATAAATAAGTTCATACAATTTCCCGGCATAAAAGCTTAGAAACATCTTACTTAGAAACAATTTAAATTTTCAGCACGTCCTGCGAGGCTCTGTCTACTCTTCTAATGCCATCCCTTATCATTCTTCTCCTCACTCATTTCACTAGAATGTAAAACTTGTAAGGTAGGAAGGTGATTTACACCTCTTTTATTTACTTATGTATGACTGGTGCTTTAAAAGACATCTAGCATGTGACAAGAGCTTAATGAATATTGTTGAATTCAGCTCTTCTCAGCCACATTTTCATATTCCTTCTTGTGTGGCACATTGTGCTTTCCAAAACTGGCTTCAGTAACTCTTCCTCTTCCACTTCCTCTTTTTCCATGGTGACCTAATATTCCTCCTATCAGAAAATAAAATGTTGGGCACCTAAGTGGCTCAGTTGGTTAAGGATCCGGCTCTTGATTTCAGCTCAGGTCATGATCTCACATAATCTCAGAGTTCGTGGCTTCAGCCACACATGTTGGGCTCTGTGCTGAGTGCGGAGGCTGCAGGAAATTCTCTTTCTACCTCTCTCTCTCTGCCCCGCCCCCTCCCAGGCTCTCTGTCTCTGTCTCACAAAATAAATAAATGAACATAAAACAACAAAGGAGGGGTGCCTAAGTGGTTCAGTCAGTTAAGCAGCTAACTCTTGGTTTTGGCTCAGGTCATGATCTTGTGGTTCATGGGGTCAAACCCTGCATCAGGCTCTGTGCTGACAGTGTGTAGCCTGCTTGGAATTCTCTTTCTCTCCCTCCCTCCTCCCCCTTCTTCCGCTCCCCCTTTCAGGCTCTAAATAAATAAATAAATAAATAAATAAATAAATAAATATTTTTTAAAAAATAAAGTGAAATTTATGTTTCCCCTCTTTGGAATTTTGATAGAACAATTACTACAATAAAAGTGACACTATGTGACCTAAAAGGCTAGGTCATTAAAAGTGCTACAATTCTTTCTTGATTTTCTTGAAATGTTCATTCTTAGAACCCAGCCATATACTATAAGGAAACCCAAATAGTACATGGAAAATCCCATATGTTGAGGAACTGACATAATGGCCCAGATTCCCAGTTGAATTTCCTGAACATGGGAGTGACTTATCTTGCACATAGCACTATCCACAGTTTTTCAGTATTTGTCACCATCTTTAATTAAATTATTTAATTTGATTGTCACAATCTCTTATAAAATAATTACTATAATTGCTATAACAAAGGTAAATAAATTAACATTTGAAAATTAAAATGACTTAAGGTCACCATGGCATAGCACCTCAGTGGATGGTGTGTGTGTGTGTGTGTGTGTGTGTATATATATATATATATATATATATATATATGAAGTTTTATTTTTATTTCAAGTTTTTATTTAAATTCTAGTTAGTTAAAATATATGGTAAAAATTGTTTTTAGGTGTATACTTTAATGATTCATCACTTACATATAATGCCCAGTGTTCTCTTGAATACTTATCACCCATTAATTAGCCCATTACCCTGCCCACTCCCTCCATCAACCCTCAGTTTGTTCTGTATAGTTAAGAGTCTGTTATGGTTTCTTTCTTCTCTCTGATTTTTCCGCTTCCCTTTGTTCATTGGTTTTGTTTACTAATTTCCACTTATAAGTAAAATCGCATGGTATTTGTCTTTCTCTGACTTACTTCACTTAGCATAAAACATCCTAGATCCAACCACATCATTGCATATGGCAAGATTACATTCTTGTTGATGGCTAATATTCCACTGTACGTATCTATATCATGTCTTTTTTTTGAAAGTTTATTCATTTATTTTGAGAGAGACAGAGAGAGAGGGAGTGTGTGTGTGTATGTGTGTGTGTGTGTGAGAAAGACAGAGACAGCAAGTAGGGAAGGAGCAGAGAGACAGAGAGGGAGAGAATTCACATCAGGCTCTGCACAGTCAGTGAGGAGCCCAGTGCAGGGCTCAAACTCATAAACTATGAGATCACAACCTGAGCTCAAGTTAGAAGTTTAACCCACTGAGCCACCCAGGATCCCCAATATACCACATCATTCTTTATCCATTCATCAGTTGATGGACATTTGGGCTCTTTCCATAATTGGGCTATTGTTGATAATGCTGCTATCAACATCAGGGTGTATGTGCCCCTTCCAGTAAGTACTTTTTTTATCCTTCGGGTAAATATCCAGTTGTGTGATTGTTGGGCTATAGGGTAATTCTGTTTTTAATTTCTTGAGGAACCTCCAAACTCTTTTACAGAGTGTTTGCACCAGTTTGCATTCCCAACAACAGTGTAAGAGGGTTCCCTTTTTTCCACTCCAACCTGACATCTATTGTTTCCTGTGCTGTGAATTTTAGCCATTCTGAGAGGTGTGAGGTGGTATCTCATTGCGATTTTGATCTGTATTTCCCTGATGATGAGTGATGTTGAGCATCATTTCATGTGTCTGTTATCCATCTGGATGCCTTCTTTGGAAGAATGTCTGTTCATGTCTTCGGTCCATTTCTTAACTGTGCTGTGTGTTTTTTGGGTTTTGAGTTTGATAAGTTCTTTACAGATTTTGGATACTAACCCTTTATCAGATACATCATTTACAAATATCTTCTTTCATTTGGTAAGTTGCCTTTTAGTTTTGTTGATTGTTTGCTTCACTATGCAGAAGCTTTTTATCTTCATGAAGTCCCAATTGTTCATTTTGCTTTGTTTCCCTTGCCACCAGAGACATGTCTAGTAAGAAGTTACTAGGGCCAAGGTCCAAAAGCTTGCTGCCTGTGTTCTCTAGAATTTTTATGTTTTTCTGTCTCACATTTAGGTCTTTCTTCCATTTGTATTTGTTTTTGTGTATAGTGTAAGAAAATGGTCCAGTTTCATTCTTCTGCACGTTGCCATCCAGTTTCCCCAACATGATTTGTTGAAGAAACTTTTTTCCATTGGATATTCTTTCCTGCTTTGTCAAATATTAATTGACCATATAGTTGTGGGTCCATTTCTGGGTTTTCCATTCTCTTCCATTGATCTGTGTGTGTTTGTGCCAGTACCGTACTGTCTTGATGAATACAGCTTTGTAATATAGCTTGAAGTCTGGAATCGTGATGCCTCCAGCTTTCCTTCTCTTTTTCCAGACTGCTTTGCTATTCAGGGTCTTTTGTGGTTCCATACAAATCTTAGGATTGTTTGTTCTAGCTCTGTGAAAAATGTTCTAATTAAACTACTAGGGATTGTCTTAAGTGTGTAGACTGCTTTGAGTACCATAGACTTTTTAACAATATTTTTTCTTCCAATCCATAAGCATGGAATGTCTTTCCATTTCTTTGTGTTCTTCACTTTCTTTCATAAATGTTCTATAGTTTTCAGAGTACAGATCTTTACCCTCTTTGGTTAGGTTCATTCCTAGGTATTTTATGAGTTTTGGTGCAACTATAAATAAGATCAATTCCTTGATTTCTCTGCTGCTTCACCATTGCAACAGATTTCTGTACATTCATGTTATATCCTCCGACTTTGCTGAATTCGTGTATTAGTTCAATTTTTGGTGAAGTCTTTTGGGTTTTCTACCTACAGTATCATGTTATCTGCAAACAGGGCCAATTTTTATGTGTTTTAATTCCTTTTGTTGTCTGATTTCTGTGCCTAGGACTTCCAGTACTATGTTAAATAACAATGGTGAGAGTGGACATCCTTGTCTTATACCTGACCTTCGAGAAAAAGCTCTCAGTTTTTCCCCACTGAGGATGATGTTAGGAGTGAGTCTTTGGTATGTGACCTTTATGATGTTGAGGTATGTTCCCTCTATCCCTACTTTGTTGAGGGTTTTTTTTTTTTACATCAAGAATGGACACTGTATTTTGTCAAATGCTATTCCTCCATCTACTGAGAGTATCATAGGGTTTTTATCCTTTCTTTATTAATGTGATGTATCACATTGATTGATTTGCAGATATTCAACCAGCCCAGAAGCCCAGGAATAAATCCCACTTGATCATGATAAATGACTCTTTTAAAAAAAATTTTTTTTTTACATTTATTTATTTCTGAGAGACAGAGCGCTAGTGTGGAGGGGCAGAGAGAGAAGGAGACAGAATCCGAAGCAGCCTCCAGGCTCCGAGCTGTCAGCACAAAGCCCGACACGGGGCTCAAACTCACAAACCATGATATCATGACCTGGTTGAAATTGTACGCTCAACCAACTGAGCCACCCAGGTGCCCTGGTGAATGATTCTTTTAATGTACTGCTGGATTCAATTTGCTAGTATCTTCTTGAAAATTTTTGCGTCCATGTTTATCAGGGATATTGGCCTGTAATTCTCCTTTTCAGTGGGGGTCTTTGGTTTGGTAATCAAGGTAATGCTGGACTTGTGAATGAGTTTGGAAGTTTTCCTTCCATTTCTGTTTTTTGGAACAGTTTGAGAAGAATAGGCATTAACTCTTCTTGAAATTTCTGGTAGAATTCCCCCTGGGAAGGCATGAGGCCCTGGACTTTTTTGTTTGTTGGGAGATTTTTTTATTACTGATTCATTTTCCTTTGCTGGTTATGGGTCTGTTCAAATTTTCTATTTCTTCCTGTTTCAGTTTTGGTAGTTTTTATGTTTCTATGAATTTATCCATTTTTCCAGATTTCCCAACTTGTTGGCATATAATTTTTAAAAAGATTCTCTTATAATTGTATGTATGTTGTGTTGGTTGTGATCTCTCCTCTTTCATTCATGATTTTATTTATTTGTGTCCTTTCTCTTTTCTTTTTGATAAGATGCCTCAGGAAGCTTTTACTTTCATTGATCTGTTACAGTGGGGTTCTGTTTGTCTGTATATCATTTATTTCTGCTCTAATATTTATTGTTTCCCTTCTTCTGTGGTTTAGGGTTTATTTGCTCTTCCTTTTATAGTTCCTTTAGAGGTAAGCTTAGGTTGTGTATTTGAGGCTTTTCTTGTTTCTTGAGGTAGGCCTGTATTGCTATGTACTTACCTCTTATGACCATCTCTGCTGCAAGTGGATGGGATTCTAAAGCATGTGTAATATGTGAAGAGTTTGGGACATATTCAGAAACAATAAGCACCTGGCATTAATACTATCTTTGATTAGAGAAAATGATATATTTGATGTTTAGACCAGAAAATTATTTTGGGGTTGAAATGATAGCCCAAATGTCACCCTCAGAGATTTGATCTTTATTCATTAAGTACTGGATCATCCTTAGTGAGTATCAGAGAAGTGTTATAAGTATATTAAGAAAATAATTGGTATTGGAAGGCATGAAGTCTATAGGAGAAAACAGGCATTATATTATACTGCCAACCCCCAGAAGATATGTGGCAATATCTGGATTGTCACAGCTGAGGATAGGATGCTACTGGCAGCTAGAGGATGAGGCCAAAGATACTGCAAAATGTACCACAATACATAGAATAGACCCCCACAAAAAAATTATTATCTGAAAGAGTTATTAGTACTAAGGTTGTACACCTGTAGTACACAGTTGATATCCCCTAGTTTATTTTCATCTAGCACCTATTACTTCCGAATTATACTTAAAACACTTTATAATCATGTATATACTCAAGAGTGTATAAACACTCTTGCTTTCCAACAAGCCTTCTGGGAAACTGAAGTATAAGAACTTTTGGTTCCTCTTGGTAGCCAACAGCTCTTACCTCATAGTAAATAATTAATGGATGAATGCTGATGTGAACTGAATTAAGGTAATGAGATCCTAAACTAGGACAGTAGAACCAGGAATTAAAAAAAAAGAAGAGGGACGCCTGGGGGGCTCAGTCAGTTGAGCGTCCCTCTTCGGCTCAGGTCATGATCTCACAGTCTGTGAGTTCGAGCCCCACATCGGGCTCTGTGCTGACAGCTCAGAGCCTGGAGCCTGCTTCGGATTCTGTGTCCCCCTCTCTCTCTGCCCCTCCCCCACTCATGCTCTGTCTCTGTCTCAGAAATAAACATTAAAAAAAAATTTTTTTTTAAAAAAGAAGAAAATTTCTATGAAAAACATTGAGAAGTCAGAACCACTGTGATTTGGTAATTGATAAAGTAAAGTTTACCATCAACAAGATTTTGACAAATAAGCAGGTAGAGAATGAATTCAACTTGAAAAAGTTTTATTTAGTTGCTAGGAGAACATCATACTAGGTTGTTTAATAAAGAGGACTAAAAATAAGTCTCAAGTGTGTAAGATTATTCAGAGTGATCAATGAAAATTGTTGCATCATCTGTAAATATGAAGCTATGGTAAGGTATGAAATTATCTAGTGAGATTGTAAAGAGTTGAAAAGAATAGCGTCTGAACACAAACCCCTGGGAATACCTATTCTGTGCTCCAGATGTGGGTGGTAGAAGAGTAGTAAGAAGAGTCTTAAGAATATTAGTCAGAAAAATAGGTGGTAAATAAGAGTGCTATAACATAAAGCTGTAGAGAAATCAAGTAAAATAAATACCCAAAGATCATTACATAAAGCAATGAAGTCTTAATTGAAATTAAATTCCACAAAATATTTTAAATGCAGGATTATTAAGTGATTACTTTAATAGCAATCCTTCTCATTATCAATTATTTAGTTTTCTATAAAAGTGTCTCAGTCCAGTCTATTTTAAAATTGATCAAAGTCTTGATACTTACCTAGTTAGACCTCCTCCTGAAACATATATAAAAGTGAATCTGTCAGCTAAAGTCATTTTATTTCTTTTTCAGCTTTAGTTACTGTATTTCCTCTGTAATCATGGTCATAAATTTACAATAGGAAATTCTGACCTACATAAATTCATATACCAAAAGTTCAAATTTTCTTTTCTTAAGGAAGGATAAACAGATAATTGTGTTATTTTTTTAATATTTAATTGAAGCAAGCAAAGATAAAGTACACACACCATATTTATATAGATCAATGACTTTCAGAATGAATATTCCCAAATAACCTGCACATTGGTAGAGAAATAGAACCTACTCAGCACCCCTAGAGGGTTTTCTTCATTGTTTTCAGTCACTATCCTACACGTTATAATCTTTTTCCTGACTTACAACAACATAGATTGGTTTACTCTTTTTGAAATTTGTGTAAATAGAATCACACCATGCACACTGTGTGGCTGGCTTCTTTAGTTCAACATTGTGTTTGAGATTCACCCATAGTGTGTGTCTTCACTTTGGAGAAATGAACTTTTATGTATATATACTTGGTCAACCCATGTATGTATTTCCAGTGAATATATAACTAGTAGTCAATTTTATGGATCACAAGGCATACAGATATTTAGCTTTAACAGATACTGCCAAAGAGTTCTATAGAGAGGTGTATCAAAGTAAATATCCACCACCTGTGTATTACAGTAGGTTGCTCAAGATTCTTACCTTGGTTAGGTTTGTTTTTATCTTTTTCATTTTAACCATTCTGGTGTCCGTGTAACAATGTTAAGTTGTGCTTTTATTTTGTATTTCTCCCTTAACCAATAAAGTTGAGGATATTTTTCAAAGCCATACTGAGCATTCTGATGTTTCCTTGTGAAATGGCTGCTTATTCTTTTTTTCCTATTCCTTTATGAAAATTTTATTAATTATCATTTACTTACATATTGTGGAAGTAAGGATTTTGTTGGATATGGGTCTTGCAAATGTTTTCTCCCTACTCTGTACATTCTATATATAGCTTTTAATTCTTTTAATTAGGTCTTTGATAGACACAGATTCTTGATTCTGATATATTTCTATTTATTTTTTATGGCTGCATATTTATGTGTGTGTGTGTGTCTGTATGTGTGCGTGCACGTGCGTGTGCGCACGTGAAAGAGACAGAAACCTATGGATCTTCGGATACTCCAAGGTGAAAAAGTTATCCTATATTTTATTTTTCTCTAAAAGCTTTATTACTTTATGTTCCACATTTAGGTCTGGAATATTCTTGGAGCTGGCTTTAGTGTATGGTTAGAAGTTGAAGTGTCTCTCTCTCTCATAATATATGTATGTGTATTATATGCGTAATTTTTAAACAATTCTATATTTTGGTATCCAATCGACATAACACCATTGGTTTAAAAGACCATTTTTACCTGAAATAATACAGTGTCACCTTTTTCATAAATCTACATGTGTGGATCATTTCAGGGACTTACTAGTCTCTTTCACTGGTCAGTTTATCTATCCCTGGAATCATTTGGTATCTTAACTTCTATATCCACCTCTCCATCTACATATCCATCTACTTATATGGATATCCATATAGATACATGCATAATTTATTATACAATATATGCATATTATGAGTGTGTGAATCAACAGATAAAATTATAGATAAATATATAAAAGTATCTTCTAGTCTTGGTGATCGTTTTTTTCCTTCTCAAGATTGTCTTAGCCCTTCTTGGTAATTTGCATTTCATATGATTGTTATAGTAAGATTTGATTTACATACACACACAACCATCAGGGTTTTAACAACTTGGTGTTACATCTATAGGCCAATTTGGGGAGAACTGACATCTGTATAATATTGTTTACTCAAATCCATGTTTAAGTCTTCTTTAGTGTATCTAAAAATACATATGTACATATTTATGAGTTTTCAGTAACAAGGTCTTGCACATATTTCATTAGATTTAATCCTAGAAACTTGTTTTCTAATTCTATAGACAATGTTACCATTTAATGCTTTTAAAATACTTTTGCTTATATTTAGACATATAATGGATCTTTATGCATTCATCTTATATCCAGCAATGCTACTAAACTAACTTACTAATTCTAATAGTTAGACCATTCCTATGTTAAATTTTAAAATATCTTTCTCTTCTAACATAGATAATAAAATTGATATGATGTAGGTGCTTAATGGAAATGAGCTGAAGAGTATAAACTTGTACACATGTTATTTTACATTTTTATCACATTCCTACATCTACTTCTCCCAACTATTTAAGTAAAAGAAATAGAGGAGTTGACCTGGTCTGGACTAGACATTTGTTGTTGAAATAGGTGACCATAAATTTGAGAGACTGGGTAGGAGTAGAGCTAATGCTTGTTGATTTCTAAATAATCCTTCTATACTTGGTGAAATTACCAAAAAAAAAAAAAAAAAAAGTTTTGTATTTAATCACATTTTTTTTTCTGAATACTTATTTAATCTTGACTCTTCTATTTATTCATGTGATACATAATTGTCTCAATAGCCACCATGTGCCTTGAATCTGGGACATTTATACTATATTTAGGTGACTTTTTTCTTCTACATGACCATTATCACTATCAGACTAACTTTTCTATTTTTAAAAAATGCTCTCCAAATTTCCTCTCCCTTTTTATCTGGAATTTTACTAGGCTGTGATGATTTATTTATTCAACAAAATTTTAGGAGCAGTATCTGTGCTAAAATTTTAGGAGCAGTATTCGGCTGATCTCATTAGAGTTGATGCCATACTTGCCATAGAAATTTGTCTCTCAAAAGAAGAGTATTCACCAAAGTTAATCTCTAATTCAATGTATTTCCAGTAGGTAGAGGACTGTGCTTCATTGTAGAGAACCTTGTTAAATAAGGGGAAATGTTAAATAAGGCCTTGTTACTGAGGGGAAAATGGGTTAACACTTAATGTGTCAGAGGTGGGGTCTGCTGTTCTACTTGGTGAAAGGTCTGAAGAAATATTTTTGAGGAAAAGGACTTTTCCTGTGACTCGGTCTGTATACTTCACTTGGAAAATATTCATTCTCTATTTCTTATTCTGCCAAAGAGTAAAATGTTAGAAAAATTTATACTCATGCTTCTTTCTTATCATTGTAGGTAGAACCCAAGAGCTTTAAGACAAATCTCTGAGGGGCACCTGGGCGGCTCAGTCGGTTAGGCATCTGACGTCGGCTCGGGTCATGATTTCAAGGTTTGTGGGTTCGAGCCCTGCGTCAGGCTCTCTACTGTCAGCACAGAGCCTGCTTCAGATGCTCTGTCCACCTCTTTCTCTCCCCTGCCCCACTCATGCTTACTCTCTCTCAAAAAATAAACATTAAAAAAATACAAATCTCTGAGAATATTAATGGAAATCAGTTGTCATAATAAAGCAGGATAATAAAATCAAATATGTAGGTTGTCTGAATAACCTGTTTACATTGTATACAAAATATTAAAATATGCAGACATTATGTAGACAAGGGGATAGAACCAAACATGGTATTATTATTACTATTATTATTATTATTATTACAGAAACAGTAGTAGAAATAGTTGTAGTAATTCTATTTGTATAATAAAATTCTGTGTGTTAGTTAACCACATACCATTTATTTTAATCCTTCAAAAATCCTTGGGATATAATTAAGCAATCTAATATAGAGAGAAACAGAAGCTTAGGAAAGCTTAATCACTTGCTCCAATTTTTATAACTTGTTTCAGGAGTAAAGGACTGGCTTCAATAGCTGACATAAACAAATGATTACAGCATAAATAACAGACTGTAGAACACCCTGTAATAAGTAGCATTTTTATCATGGTAAAATATAGACCAATACCTGATGAGTCACCACACTGTATACCATATAATGAGCATATTAAGACTAATCTTTAAGACTGAACGGAATAACTCATTAAATTGCAATATTACTTTTTTTCAGGAAAAATAAAATGCTAGTGTTTTCAAACTCCAAGAAACAGAGTAGGAGCAAAGAGAGAGAAAAAAATAAGTGGAATCAATCATATTCATCAATTCAACAGTAATTGGTGAGGGACTACATGTGTCTAGAATAGTAAGTAGTACATACTAGAAATATAGGGATGAGACCCAGGATCTTCTCCGAAGATGCAGTGTATGAAACAAATCTCTTTTGCCTATTTCAGGAGATTAGTACTTTAAAAAGAAATGATGCAATGCAGTGTGAAAATTTAAATAACAAAAATAAAAATATATTAAAAGAGCTCATGCTTAGTCAGTCCAGCAATATCTATACAAGGCTGAAGAGTGCCCCCCAAAGATATCAGGTTCTAATCTCCAGAACTTAAAAGTACTATCTTATATGGAAAAATGGTTTTGGCAGATGATCTTGAGATAGGAATATTACCCTAGATTATAGTCCCTAAATGCAATCACAAGTGTTCTTACAAGACAGCAGCAGAAAGAGATTATACCTAGAAGAGGAGAAGGCAATGTGACCACAAGGCAGAGAGCAGAGTAATAAAACCACAAGCAGGCCAATGCCAGAAGTAGCCAGAAGCTGAAAGAGACAAGGAACAAATTCTCCTCTAGAGCCTCCTGAGGGAGCATAGCCCTGTCTACACCTTGATTTTGGCCCAGGGAAATTGATTTTTACTTCTGGCCTTCAGAACTGGGAGAGATTAAATTTCTGTTGTTTTAAACTGACAAGTTTGTGTTAATTTGTTATGGTAGTCACAGGAAACTGATAACAATATATACCAAGAACAACAAGGAAGGTCAATGTCAAAAATCCACCTAAACAGCCTCAAGGGGAAATAGTTGTTTCTGGATTTAATTTCTGTAAGTATTAGTTTTGAGTTGTCAACTAAGTTTTGATCATGGAATTCTCTGATTCCTTGGGGATACTCAAATCTGTACAATCCAAACAGAGCAAATATCCACCTATTTTTCGCTCTACTGTTGCCATCATATTTCATGTCAGGCATGAGATCTAAGAAATACTTTCATGGAAGAGATAGGATTTGAAGAAGGAATTCAAGTAAACTGAAAAGAAAAAGACACTCTAGGTAAGTAAAAGGACATAAGCAAAAAGACTGTTTAATTTATCTCCCAGGTTGATTCTGGTGAAGAGATAAAATATTGTTTAAATGGTTTGGAGAGTCTACTTGAAATTAGGAACACAGCGACATGGTGGGAATAGATAAAGCCAAGGTAGGTGACAATGAGGAATTGGGTGACATTTTGCTATGATAAAAGTGAAAGTAGGGGCGCCTGGGTGGGTCAGTTTGTTAAGCATCCAACTTTGGCTCAGGTCATGATCTCACAAGCTCATGGGTTCAAGCCCCGTGTCAGGCTCTGTGCTGACAGCTCAGAGCCTGGAGCCTGCATCAGATTCTGTGTCTCCCTCTCTCCCTGCCCCTCCCCCACACTCTCTCTGTCTCTTTCTCTCTCTCTCAAAAATAAACATTAAAAAAAAATAATTAAAAAAAACCAAACAGTGAAAGTATGCCAGGGACTTTAAGGTGATGATTCAAGAATAGTTTAGATGACCAACCTTGGGTTCCAAGTCTACCGGCATGCAGTTGACAGCTGATGTCCCTCAGCAATGCATTTTACTATTTCCAAACTTCTGAGGCCCTTATCTACTGAATGGATGTCTCTTGTAACATCATTCACTCTGATAGTTGACCTCAACTGACCATAGATGGTCTCTCTTCCCGATTCTCAGATCCAGGATTTCTAGGATCACCTCCAAATAGTCTACCTGTTATCTAATCCTTGTCTCAGGAACTGAATCAGGAAAGGCCAGAGTAAGACTTTTTTTTTTTCCAGAAGTTTTATTTTTCCATCATATTGTCAAAAAATTACTTTTCATATATTAGCCATTCTATATAATGTATGAACTGTAGGGTTTCTGCATAAAATATAGTTGATACATTTAAGCTTGAATTTCCAACAAACAATGAATAATACTCAAAGATTATGCATTGTTTGTCTGAAATTGAAATCTAACTGAAAGCTCTGCGTTTTTATTTGCCACATTTGGCAAACTTAGGAAAGGCATTAAGTACTTGCTAAATTTAAAAAGAACTTCAACATCAGGAAAAGGAGAACTCTAACCTGAAGCTAACTTTTCATGTAGGAGACTTAACTGAAAACGGAGATATTTTTAAACTACATTTATTTTATTTTATTTTTTATTGAGGAATAACTGACAGACAACATTATATTAGTTTCAGGTGCAATGATTTGATATTAGTGTATATTGTGAAAGGGCCACCACAATAGGTTTAGTTGACACCCGCCACCATACATATAAGTTTTGATGTGTCTTCATAATGTGCAGGTTAGTCTACTTTGACACCTCGTACAACTTGAAATACTTTTTCCCACAGTATCTTCTGCAGACCCAAACTGTGTTCTTATTTTTCTATCAGTCGATATTTCAATAGGTCACTTCTGATGAGTTCAAAGCATATGTGATGGTCCTGGACTTTTTAAATGTTTTGTGGGGTTTAACTTCCTGTCTCAGAGAAATTCATCAGCATAGAAGCAGAATCACCAAGTTTTTTTAAATGTAAAGTTTCTTTTCCACACCCCATATGGTTCTCCTCTGCTTTTGTCCTTTCTCACAAGCAAGTTTAAAATTACACAGCATTTAATAGAACCAGCTATTTTCTCTCTGAAAATCAGTTTTATTTATTTTCTCTACCTAAGACATGTTGCTGTGTATTATATTTGCTGTTATCTTCACCTGGATCCATTCTAGAGTGAAAATGATGCTTCCAATGGTTTGGGAAGTAGTATTGAAGCTTGAAGTTAATTTTAAGAACCATTAAACCCATTAAAATAAAACAATTTAAGTATTTACCTCTGCCATTGTCCATCTTCCCTACCCATCAGTTCCTTTTTTTCCTTCATGTAACATGGTGAAAGTACTTAGTAATCTACCTGTGTAATTACTCTCAGACACTCTTGCGTTGATTGGTATCTTCCTTTCTTAAGTTTCCATACCACTTAAGCATCATAATGTAGGGGTGCCGGGGGTAGCTCAGTCAGTTTAATGTCAAACTCGATTTCAGCTCAGGTCATGATGTAGCCCCATGTAGGGCTCTGCACCAGGTGTGAAGCCTGTTTGAGATTCTCTCTCTCCCTCCCCCCCCCCCCCCGCCCCTTCCTCGCTCATGCTCACTCTCTAAAGAGAATCATTATGCAATCATGCATTACACACCATTTCTTTGTGTGTGTGTGGCTTTGTGTGCCGGTATTAATACTTCCAAAACAGATTATATGCTTTTTAAGAGAAAAGTGCACGGTTTTGCTTTATTCCATCTTTACCTGACCAAAGAACATTTCCTCCTCTGGGCAAAGTTTTTATTCACACATCAACAAACCCATGTCACACTGTTGTAATTTTACATTATTTGCCTAATTCTCCAGCACTGCCAAACCTTCCTGTTTGCTTCTGGAAGGCAGGAACCATTTATTGGTTTAGTGAATGAATAAACAAACACATTTGTGAAATCATGACTATACCTCAGATTATTATTCATGAAATTTAAAAGTAGTTTCTACTCTTTAGTGTTTACAGTTATTTTTACATGATGGTAGTTCATTTTATCATTGTAACAATTGCTTACTATGGTTCTGTCAGCTACACATGTAAAATAAGGACATTGACTGTCATTTGATTTATCTTCTAAACAAGCAATTTTCCCATCTTTTGTATCACATCATAGGACATTTGTCCTGTCATGCTAGTTCTAAGATTCTATTTCTTTTTTTTTTTTTAACGTTTATTTATTTTTGAGACAGAGAGAGACAGAGCATGAATGGGGGAGGGTCAGAGAGAGAGGGAGACACAGAACCTGAAGCAGGCTCCAGGCTCTGAGGTGTCAGCACAGAGCCCGACGCGGGGCTCGAACTCACGGACCGTGAGATCATGACCTGAGCCGAAGTCGGACGCTTAACCGACCAAGCCACCCAGGCGCCCCAGATTCTATTTCTTTATATTGCCACAGAAATAAATACCTTCAAATTTGTAGTCTCACTTCCCACATTTCTTCATTTTAAAGATTGTCTTAGTTCAAACAACGTTTGCATACCATAAGATCTCAACATAAACCAAAATATATCCTCATGAATATCCAGATTACACTTTAGAGAATGATGCTTTTTTCCTATACGGTATCCAATTCTCCAACAAAGAAGTAATTTGCATGAAAAGAAGATGCTAGCAAATGCTCTACCCCATATATTAGAATAAACTAATAGCCATAATGTGCAAAGTGTGTCTGCATGTAGAAAATTATTTGACACATACTCTTAACAGAATGGTCTATAATAACCATGTCAAAGAGGTTAGTACTGATTTGTTATAGATGAGTAATTCAATTCACTTAGCAAGGAGAGGGCAGTGCTTTGACCTGAAGCCAGTTTCCCAGTCTTGATCATAAATTTTGTACTTTAGTATAAGTGGATGCTCTTTGGTAGACCCAAATTTTATGTGCAAGGCCAATATTATTTTTAGGCAGAGTTAGCAGATAATCAATAAGATATAAATTGAAGATCATCTGAAAATATCTTGCTGTGTGATAAATCCATTATTATTATTAGAATTAATAGGAAGATAACATTTATTGAAGATACTGAGATAAGGATTAATACATCAAAAACTTATAAAAATGCATGAGGTGGGTAATAGTAACTTCATTTACAGAAAATTTAAGTTCAAAATGGTTAAATGTTAATAAATCACATATATGAGGAAAATAAGAGTGAAATTCAATAATTTATCCAAACAGGGCCAGACTCAACATTCAAATCCAGTGCCTTCTGACAACAAAAGCTGTTATCAATCACTATCTTAGTTTGTCTTTCTGTTTATTTGTTTGTTTCATTCATTCTTTCTAAAATAATTGTGATTTTTAAATATAATGAAAAATGTTATCCTAAGTGGCACCTGCCTACAGCGTTGGATTCATCCTGTTAGCTGTGCTTTGTGATATTTTTATTTTTTATTGATTTTTAACTATTCCCATTTTCAAATTTAATTTTGTATAAAGTTTGAGGTATTTGAATCATTGTTATTATGTCTAGTGCTATCTAAAGAGCTAAAATTAATTTCTATTATAGGGACTTAGTGCTGAAGATAGTCTTTTTGATTTACTGGAATTTCCTCAAAATTTTGAGCATGAGCGTTATGAGTTTATATGGACCCTGAAAACAGGAGGACTTTCTTCTGTATAGGGTAATCTTAACTAATTTCTCTATATTTTTACTTCTCATTTTCTTCACAGAGAATATTCTTTCAAACCAATACACTTTTATCATTTTTATATCAATAAATTATTGCATTTCTAATAGTTTTTTTTCCCCTAATTTATTTAACGCTTTCTTTTTTTAAACAAAGTGCCACAAATACTGACGGCATTTTATTATACAATATGTTTTGCTCCATTGAAATTATGTCTCTTGAGAGGCACCTGGGTGGCTCAATCAGTTAAACATCTGACTTCGGCTCAGGTCATGATCTCACGGTTCGTGAGTTCGAGTCCTGCAATGGGCTCTGTGCTGACAGTGCCGAACTTGCTTGGGATTCTCTTTCTCTCTCTGTCTCTCTCTCTCTGTCCCTGTACGGCTCTCTTTTTCTCTCTCAAAATAAATAAATACACCTTAAAAAATAAATTAAACTCAAAAATTAAATTATGTCTCTTGAATGTCAAGTTTTTTTATATTAATAATCCTATAACTTTATTTAACTTTTGCCAGATAAAATGTTTCCCAACTACTAATTTCAGTACGTATAGTTTCGTTATGGGAATGTTTTTTGCAGTTAATATTATCCTAAAGTATGTAAAAATGTTTTAAATTCTGTCAGGGAGACTTTTTACTCTTAATAAAAATTAATTAGAAACTAAGAAATACTCCTTATAATTAGTCAAAAGTATTACTTAAAGAAATAAATATTTATTTTCTTTGATCAAATTCAGTTGTTTAAATTGATCAAAATCATATGTTTTGAATCTTTTGCACCAAACAATATGCTCATACCATTAAACATACACATGTAGTTTTCTTTCTTTTCTTTTTTTAGCAAGCTGAAACATACATGTTGCTCTAGAATATTCTAGAATATTCTATTAACAGTATATATCAATGCTGTTCATTCATACCACTATATATAGTCCACCTCATAATTTTAGTATCAGTAAAATATTCTGTAACATGGAAATACTTCAGTTCCTCAAAATTTAGTATGTATTTTAGTGTCATAATAAGTTTTCTGTGCTTACTTATGTTATGATCCTTTCATTTCTATCATCTGTATTTTCAAAAAGCAGAAATTGATTAACAAAAATACATATGAAGTTTTGCATTTAAATGATACTACCAGATTGCTCCCCACATCCCAAAACATCATTTTGCAGTTCTCAATACAGTGAGCTGTATGGTGCCCATACCATACTTTCCAAAATGTTGGATGTTTCAGCCATTTAATTTGCTCCAGTACAATAGGAAACTGTTATTTTAGTTTGCATCCCTAATAACTAGGTTTTTTAAATACTTTTTTAAAGTTTATTTATTTATTTTGAGAGAGTGCGCACGTGCAAGCAGGTGCAGAGAGAGAAGGAGAGAGAGAATCCCAAGCAGGTTCTGCATGGAGCCCTATGAGGGGCTCAATTTCACGACCAAGAGATTACGACCTGAGCTGATATCAAGAGTCAGAAAGTTAACCAACTAAGCCACCCAGGTGTCCCCCTAATTCCTAGTTTGGTTGAATGCATATTCATATTTTAGTGGCATGCTCACATTCTTTAACACTTTTTCCTTTGTGTTAATCATCTTTTAATGATTTTTATTTAATGGAGATATATATTTAATATGTTACATATATCTCCTAATTCGTTATGTCCATTAGATATATGTCTACTGTATTATATATATATATTTCTCCTAATCTATTATGTCTACATATATTTTAAATTTTTATTTAACTAAATCAGGCAATATTTTATATTCAAATACTTTGTGTTTTCTATATTTTCTTATAATAGAATATTTAAGTATTTCATACATACTCATAACTACTATTTGATTTTGTCTCTGTCATGTTGTTTACTGATTATAACTGATTTGTTTGCATTTTCATTCCTGGCTCCCACCCTCAATAAAGTCTTTAGTTATACTTCTTTGCAGAACTGAATGAAGTTAGTCATTCTTTTGCAATTCCACTAGTGGTCATAATACCATTCTTTTCTAAATATTATACCACGATAATCAAATCATACATGTTTTGGGGCGCCTGGGTGGCTCAGTCGGTTGAGCGCCGACTTCGCTCAGGTCACGACCTCGCGGTCCGTGAGTTCGAGCCCCGCATCGGGCCCCTGTGCTGACAGCTCAGAGCCCGGAGCCTGTTTCAATTCTGTGTCTCCCTCTCTCTGACCCTCCCCCATTCATGCTCTGTCTCTCTCTGTCTCAAAAATAAATAAACATTTAAAAAAAAATTTAAAAAAAAATCATACATGTTTTAAGAAAACCAAAAACAAAACCTACATTTTGGAAAATAAATAATTTTTCTGTTGTTGAAAATTTGGATCTTGGGGTAATACGTGTTTTATAGAAAAAATAAAAATCAGTTTGTAACCATAGTCATATCAAGTATAATCTATTTATACTAAATACTGTGCTTGAATATATGTGGCAACTGCAATTTGATGAATTGCTAGAGAATGTTTTAAAAAGAAGGCATTAAACAGTATAATCAGAAACAGATTATATATGTATAGTTGAATATAATATAACCACAAATACAGATGACCCCACATTTTCCTCAGGAAAAGACCATGGTGATATTTTTCACCATTTTGAATACACAGAGATCTAACAATATATAGAATATTGGTAACTGTCTACTTGAAATGCTTGTTGGAAAAATACCTTGCCTTAAATTTGTTTATACATGAAATTTACTAACCTCAACTCTTTTAACTAGTTGTTTAAGTCATAATTTATTATGCTTCTTCTTTGTTGATGAAATTTTTCATTTGTTTTTTAACTATTTACTCAATGGTGACTTTAACCAGGGCATTATTATACTATCTAAGCCTTTGGATATCTGAGAATTTCTATGAGCTTTTAAGGTGTAAACCTGCCTGATCTTGAGACTCTTGGATAACAATCTTTCTTCCTTCAGAGCTATGAAGGTCTACTGTTCCATTTCTTCTAGTTCTTCTAAGACAATTTTTGTTCTTTTTTTTATAAATTAAATTTTTGTTTCTTGTATTATTGGAGATTTCTTGCTCTGTTGTAGCTTGAAAATTCCATAGGAATATAAAAGCAAAGTTCTCTTGATTATGTTCAAACAACTTTCTTATGTCTTTTAAATTTTCAGTCTGAGTTCTTTATTTTTAAATTAGGAACTATATCCTGAACTCTTATTTCTGTGGTGTTAATGTCATTGTCTCTGGAGTCCTAGCCTTACTCCTCTAAAACTCTGTGCCTTTATTCATTTCTCCAGTTTCATGGTGAAGAGATGAAAATGAGAAAACAAATAACCTAGCAGTAAACCACCAAATGTGAGATGCAGGGTTTTATTTTGCCTGGGAGAGACTGAGAAAGCAAGAGTCATAGGTATGATAGCAAAAACAGGAAACGTTTTACAATCTTTATGTCTCTGAATTTAAAACCAGGGTATGCTTCCTCATTGCTCTTCATTGTCAATTCTAGAATACTCTCCTCCTCTCTTTCCTGGTAATTCCCAGTTTTCCTCACTTGTATTCAGTCTGGGCCACCAACTATTACAATCATCACCTATATCCTAGAATCATTTACTCTGATATCTGAAAGAAACCCTAGATTTATACCCTTCTCCCTAACTGTTCTTCAATTAATTCTTAGTAATTTCAAAATCCATACAACCTTTCTAACAACCTGGCTTCTCACTTAAACACTTCTATACCAATGATTTTGACTTCTATTCTGTCTTAACAACTCATTTATATGAACACACACTAAGGCATGTCCATGCAGTATTCACTATTTTAGTGATAAGTATCTTTCTTTCTACCTTTACCATCTATCTTCTAACTCATCCTACTAGTCTTTTGGCTCCAACAGTCCTCTGAACCCATTGGAACCTACATACCATTAGCGCTATGAATTCTTCCCTGTTCTTCTCTCCAAATGCTGCAATGTCTCACCTCATCTAGACTAAAATTTACTGTATTATAACACTAGTTATTTTGAATATAACTACATGTGCCCACTATGTTCTTGCTCTACCATACTTGCTTGGCAAAGTCCCAACCCTAGTTAAAAACTAGTGCAATTCAACTTACCTGGAGGAAAGCATACACACATACTGATCTTATTAAAATTCCTGACCATTTTCCTCAGTGAGCCTTTGGCTTCCCAGGCACCATATTATATAGTTCTCTGGTCCATTCAGTCTTCCACTTCCTAGAAGACTAAGCCAAACCTTCTCCTTTCTCTTCAAATCTTCAATACCATTTCACTCTCACTTTCAACTTATTATTTTACTGAGAAAATTAAAGAGATGAGATAAGAAATTCCACAAGCTTCCTTCATGTCTTTCATCTACCTTCATAACATCTGAAGCAGATTCCCTGCTTTTATCTAATCCTCTGTTCCTGGAGATAAATTGTCTGTGTACTACCTAAGGGCAAAGCTATCACATTTGCCCTGGTTTATCCCTCTCATTCAAAGACATTGATTTAAAAACTTTCCTTCTTCTCTTCAGCATCATCAATTTCTTCTTTCTCTGTAAAGCATCCCCAACTGAAAATTCATCAGATGTGTTGGTATCACTCCCAATCTAAAAACAAAAATAGCACATCTCTTGACCATATATCCACTCTAGTTACAATTTATTTCCTACTCCCATTTACAGAAAAACTTCTCAAAAGATTTGTCTATCTTCAATACAGCAAGCAGAATGAGGCCTTTAAAATGCAAATTATACCATGTTACTCTGGCAATGATTTCTCAGCTCATTCAGAGTAAAAGCTAAAGCCCCTACGATGGCCTAAAAGACCCTATAACTGCTGTCTCCCCTTGCCACCCTGATCTCACATCCTAACATTCTCTCCCCATGCAGTCCATGACAGCCACCCTGGCCTCACTCTGCTCCTCATATGTGCCAGGCCCTCTCCTGCTCCAGGTCCCTTGTATATATATATGGCCCAGCAATCTGCATGGCTCACCTCTCACCTTCCTTAAGTTATTTTTCAAGTGTCATCTTCTCAGAAAGGCTCTTCGCCCCCAATCCTATTTAAAATTGCAACTCCCTTAAGATTCTCTGTACCCTTTTACTTTTCTCAGCAAAACTGAGCATATTTCAATGTATTATAGAATTGATTTATTGTTAGTTTCCTGCCTTCTTCCAAAAGAGTGCAAACTTAAGAGACAATGGGGTTTTTTATTTATTTGTTCACTGTTGTAATTCCAACATCAAGGCAAAATATGGTACCTGTTATGTGCTCAGTGAACATTTATTCAATAAATAAGTGAATGGATAGAAATAATCTGCCATGCATAGGCGCTTAGTTTCCCAACCCGCTGTGTTGCCTATATTTTCTTAAAAAGTAGTTTCCAGAACAGTGCACACACCCTCCGGCTTCCTTGCACCATGGGTAAAGTTCATTTGCTACGGTATCTGGTTGATAAGAATCCAAGCTGCATGACAGAAGCTCAAACCTCAGCATGCCTGTCAGTGCCCACAGGAAATACAGCCTTAGACAAAGAGTTAGGGTAGGAAATGCCCTGGTTCTGTACTTGAGCCCTCTACTCTCCTATTGGTGCTTCCATGAGCAGATCCTAGCTAGAAAACAGTTGACACAGACCCTGAGAAATACAGCTTGCAGAAATTAATAGAGTCTTTGACATACACCTTGCATTAGGAAGTCAAATAAGGGAATTGTGAAAAACAGATTTGAGGACAAAATTGTCAAGGACCAGAACACCATTGCTCAGAGAGTTTAGAAGTCAGGGGCAGAAAGAAATAAGCCAGACAGTTATTCTCAAGTTACTACCTTGCCAGGAAATTCATAATGAACTTTAAATTTTCACCCATGAACAAAATATAATCAATAGGAGGTAGATTACCTGAAGAATTGAGGACTGATGCATATTTTTAAATAAAAGTCTCTTGAAATTAGAACCAGATGTGCAGTATGAACTCTGTATGACATTCATGGTAAAAGATGCGTTATCCAACACCCAGAGGAGGGTGATCCTATTCTGATTCTATTCCGAAATGCTACCAAACTCAAGTTCCATTAATACATAGCCATGGAAGAAGATAAAGTTAAGTAGGGAAATAGGAGAAAGATCATCAGTACTACTGTGGGATCCATTTCTTTTAATGAAAACATGGTGAAAAATATTCTCCCCCCCCCACTCTCTTTAATTCCATCAGCTGTTAAGCAACCAAGTAAATTCCTCTAAGAGAAAACCCAAAATATAACTGGTTTAAATACACAAGGGTTTATTCTATCAATTCAAAAGAGGCCCAATGAAAAATATCTGGGTTTGATATTGCAGTTTCTATTTCTCAGACACCAGGCTCTATCTAAATAAACATACTAGCCTGGCTCTCACCCTTGAAGTCACTTTGAGATCCAAAATGGCTGCCAAAGCTCCAATCTTTCCACTTGCATTGCACCAAAAGGAATAAAGGATGAAAAACAATAAAAGACATAGGTACACCGTTACCCAACACTAGTTCTAAGTGACCCAAGAAAATCCATTTGGACCTTTTTTTATTAAAGAAACATTAGTATTTCAAAGTCAACTGAGCTCTTGGAGTTTATTTCATCCCACATACAGTCAACCTAGAGTAACTCCCAAACAATAGCCCAACTGTCCCTGTCCTTTAGAGTTCCTAATGATAATTTAGGGTGAATCAGAATGGATTATAAAGATTAGTGTTCAAAAACAAACATAAAACAGCCATTCTTAAGATTCACTCAGCTATTGTCAGCCATTACCACAGATGCCAATACAGAAACTGGCACCCTGACAATTGTGGTCATTTTACAACCTATTTTTTTTAATTGCCTATGGATCACTTTGGTCTTCTTTCTGCCAGGAATGTTAGATGACTGGATAAATAGGTATAAAAAGAAAGGCACCTTTTTTGATTCTTGTTTACTTTTCATCCACACAGATTTGTACTCCCAAAAGAAAAAGAGAAGCATGCTAGAGTCTGTTTGTTTGTGTTATATGTTGCTGAAATATAAAAGTAATAAAAACCCATCAGAGGATGAGAAGCTGGGCGGGAAGCTAATCAACTGGAGCGCTTTGGTCAACTGAACTGATCTGTGAGGCTGCAGGATGAAGTCTGTGTACCATGATAACTGAGAAGTCTAATCCCACTTCATTTTAGTGTGTGCACTGACTGTTTAATGTACTCCTGAGTACACTCTATGTGAGAAAAATGGAATCTCTATCAAATATACAGGTTGCCTTGTTTTCCATAATGTGTTGTTTGAGATTATTTTACACACGACTCCTTGTGAGACAAGACTGAATCTGAAATGGAATGTTTCACAGTGTGAGATCTTAAATTCGAAACAGTGCTCTGTTGAGTATATTGACAGTGGTTTAAAAATGAATGATTTATTTTCTCTCTAAAGCAGCAAATCTATCAGAGATAAACGTTAAGATGTATATGGACATGGGTTGTGATTAAAATGCTGTTTGTTCTGGTGAAAAACTGGAAACAACTTAAATGTCTAACAAAGGGGACAGTGAGATGGTTGAATAAGCTGCACTTCACACATAAGCAATATTATATTCTTTTATGCAATACCCCTCTTCCTGGACCCTGATTTTCATAATGTTTCTAGTTTCTACTAGAATAACTCTCATGTCCTCTTTCTCTAAACCTTGTACTTGCTTCCCTGGTCAGATTTGAAAGGACATGTTAATCCAACCTTTCTTTGTATGCAAAGCAAGCCTCTTTTCTGAAAGTTTATATTCACTGTGCCTTCGAGTCATAAACTCATGGCAGCCTGCTTTACTTCTGTGGGATCCAGAGATGAGTTCTACTGTCAATTCGGATGACAGTGTGTGTGTGTGTGTGTGTGTGTGTGTGTGTGTGTGTGTGTATAAATATTGATCACCATCTGCCTACCTTTACCTTTTATCTTTCAATTGGTTCTGTCTTTAGAAAGAAAAAGCCTTTAAAAAAATCTTAAACCATTCAGTCTTTGTGTACCAACTAGCAACACTGAGAGAGAGACAAAACCAGTGATTTAGATGGCAAAATATATCATGAAATTAAGATTTCTGCTACACTCAAAGTTTTAGATTATATATTTTTGTTTGGTTTGGTTTTAGTTTAACAAAACACAGATATAGAAAATGACACAAAACATATGTATAGCCTAATGAATTATCCTACAACAAACTCCAGGTCTTGCCCTGGCAAAGTCAGAACTTTGTTAGTCACCCAGAAGTCCTCACCATGCCCCATCTGAATCACAGACTCCTGTCACATACCAAAAGTAACAACTCTCAGATTTATAATTATTTCCACATATCTCTTTACAATTATATTGCTCAAGTATGCATCCTTGGATTTCAAAAATATATTCTTGCCCACTGTTTAAGGCAATAGGTTAAATAGGTTTGATAGGTCTTTTAATTCTATTAACCTCAGATTCTCCATTATTTTCTTTTTCACACATTGTATCTGTTTATGGCCTAAGAATTTTGACCCATAGAATTGCCTACCATCTGGATTTTGTTGATTGCACACTTTTCATGCAATGAAAAGCTCAGGATGCCCTTCCGTCATCTCAATTCACTTCACATTGGCAGCTAGACCCAGATACTCAAGCAGACACCACAGGTAGCATTGTGTCCATTGGGAGATGCATAATACCTGTTTTTTCTCCTTTTAGTTATAAAGCAAATCAATGAGGATACTCAATGCCTAGATCCATTAATTTATTTGTGGTATAAAATGGTGAAATGCTATTATTTTGTTTATGTTTATTAGCCAGAATAATTTTATAAATTGATGCTTCTCTGTATCTACAATCTTGTTACCTAGTGATAAAATTCATATAAGAAATATGAAATACTTTATCCTTTTATTTATCCAGGTTTCTAGATAATTAATGAGTTAGTTATCACTCATATCATAAACTCATGGATTTAAACATATTAATTCTATGGCATTTTTTTTTTCTTATTGAGGCTCAAAACATCCCTCCCACTTTTGTCCAGTGATGGTATCTCCACGTTAGCTTCAGAGGCCTTTTTGGTGTGACTTAAATGGTCCTTCATAGCTTCCTTGCTATTTGGTATGGCAAGATTAACCTTACTTTTTATAGATATTCCAACCCAAAACTGTAATTAGCCACTTCTTCAAGAGGCCCTGGTTTCTTTTAATAAGAAATTATACCTATAGTCAAAGTCGAAGCACTTGGGATGCTCATTGTTACTGGTTTAGTCATTGTTTCCAAGCCTCTGCAGTGGGCAGAGCTAGGAAAAATATAAGTTCAAACTAGTGATTCCAATTCAAATTCAACATGGATTGTACTTAATTTCCTACACATTAAACTTATTTTTCATTTCTTCCACAGCACAAATCCTAGTTATCAATAACAGAGGGATGATAGAACAGCAACATTCCATAATGCCTAATTTGCTTTATCCCAAATTGCTCATAACTAATTTCAGAATAATGGTACCAATAGTATCACTGAAAATTATTATTACTGAAACCATTCCTAAATTATTTTATAGGATTCTCTAGATTTTATGTTTATTCTTTATCTATAGTGTAAGATCATATAGCCTTTGTATATTATAATCTATTTTAACCTTCATCCTTATTTTGCTTATTTTTTTTTTCATCCTTGCCTTGTTTAATTTTGATTCCACTCCCTGCAGTGTCTCCTCAATGTGGAGAGTCAGTCTGGACAGTCAGTTGTGAGAGTTTAGAGCTTTTACACAACTTGGGCATTACTGTGGATCCCTTATATTCATCAGCTCCCTGATGAAGCCAATTTCCCCTGAGTTTCAGAAGCCATTCTCAACTTGACTGGCTGTACTTTTCCATTATAACTTTTAGGCTTATTTGAGGTTCTCCTGCTTTCAGGTCTGTCAGTTGCTCCAGTACTTTCCTCTGCTTTCTCCCATATAGATGCCAGTAATACATAGGTCCCGTGGTTGTTGGTCATTCACTGGCTCGAATTTTGATGTCTATGAAGATAACTCATCCCCTTGTTTTTGGGTTTATGATCTAATTGCTTTAATTAGTTTTGAATGGGAATTCAAGGATATCCAGATATTATGCTCCTACCATTTTCACCAACTCTCCAGAATCATCTTTAGATGTTAATGACTTAAATTATGACACGTGGAGTTTTGAAACTAATGGATTACAACAGTTTATTGAGGCTCTATTAATGGAGATATGCATGTTGTGCATGCATGTTTTATGCAGTTGTGCAGTTAACTTTTTACTAGCATTAATTAAATGCCCATAATTCTTTTTTAATTATTTATTTTGAGAGAGAGAACATGCGCATGAGTGGGGGAGGGGAAGAGAGTGAGAATCCCCAGCAGGCTCCATGCTGTCAGGGCAGAGCATGACCTGGGTGCACAATTTCACAAAGGTGAGATCATGACCTTAGCTAAAATCAACAGTCAGAAGCTCGACCAACTGAGCCACCCAGGTGCCCCCAAATGCACATAATTCCTAATAACTATGAATTATGAATGAATTAAGAATTATGAATTCTTAAGAATGCTGTGGGGCTCTGTTTCTGAAGTTGATCTACCCTACAAAACACATTTTCTTGAGTATGGCTGAGGCAAAATTTTGGTTATAGAGAAATAACACTGTTTCAGCCCCATGACCTATGTGTGATTGGAATTTGCACAGGAAAAAGCTGAAGGAGGCAGATAAGTCTTATTACTGAACGAATAACAGCAGACCCCTGATATGAAGGGAAAATCCCTTCTTCTTAGTTTGGAAAAAAAAATACCTCAATACAATGATTGCAATCCAAATGCTAAAATGGCCCATTAAAAAATATCAAGGAAGAAACTCAATTTACTAAAGAGCATGCTTTAGTTTTTACAATTAAAGAAGCAGTAGTGCAAGGTTTTCTGAAAAAAGGCAGATAGGCTGACAAAGTTGGTGGAGGAAACAGATTTTGTTAAGACAAAGCTGAAATCTTAAAGCCAGACCTGTATGAAACAGGACATTATAAAAAGGAGACATATTTTAGACATCACTAGATCAAAAGAGTACTAGCTCCAAAAACATGTAATAAATTACAGAGGCAAGATCACAGAGAACAGACAGAAATGACTTCTTAGAGCAATTCAGATTCCAAGATGTTATTGAACTGTATTCACTAAAATTTTAAAGAATCTATAATAACAGTGTAATCAGGTATTAAAATATGGAGTGACTCTTTCTCTCAAGATCCCCAAACCAACAAGAGGAATTGAGTAATCCCCACAACCTAAAGATAACAGGAAATCTATATAGGACTAGCAGAGAAGGGGGTCCTAGGCAAATTCTACCACCATTAGTCCATGATCCACAGATGAGCTGGGAATCTACTAGGACAAAATTATAAGGTTTTTTTGGAGAGAGCTGGGAGAGTGATGTATGCTTCTCCTTTCCTCTGTATAGAGGAAAAGAAGGGAGTGCTGCACCCCTCCAGCCAAGCAAAACAAGTGAGAGGAACTTCAGAAAATCACCTGGAGGCCTTCACATGCATATCCTAGGTTATTGTGGACTCACAGATATATGACTCATCCTGACTCATGAAAAAAAAATCTCAAAAGAGAAAAAATGGCTACGGTGCTTAGGAATCACTGTGAAGGGACAACCCACGTTAGGAATATCCTTCTCTCTTGGAAGATGTTCCAATATCCTCTCTCCTTGCCTCACCCTACAGGACCCAACCACATCATCAAGAAAGCAATGGAGGATGTGGAAAGAGGGGGAAAAAATAGAGCTGCTCCCTTTACTGCTGCAAGCTTCCTAGCCAGTTGAGCCCAAGTAGTGAGACATAGTGAGAGAAGAAAGTTGAGTCACTGTAGATTCTTTTTGCTTGTTTGTTAAATGTTTATTTATTTATTTATTTTGAGAGAGAGAGAGAGAGACAGAGACAGAGACAGAGAGGCAGAGAGAGGCAGAGAAAGAGGGAGAGAGTCCGAAAGCAGGCTCTGTGCTGTCAGCAAGGAGTCTGATGTGGACTTGTCCCATGAACCATGAGATCATGATCTGAGTTGAAATCAAGAGTCAGGCATTCAACTGACTGAGCCACTCAGGCACCCCTGGGTTCTTAAACACCAAAAATTTAAGAATATTAACCACACGAGCATCTAGGAAAAGATCCAATCAACTACTTAGATAAAATTTTCATTACTAATCCTAAAATTTATCTGCAGAATATTTGGGGGTTTTGCCTTTCTAGCCCAAATCCTCCATAGCAATGATCAATAGATGTGGTATTAATTGGCGTTATTTTAAGTTACCTCATCTCGGGGAAGATTTTTCAATAGTGGATGACATTATCTGAAGATTTTATGTAAATACTCTTTATCAAATTGAGGAAGTTCCTTTATATTTCCCCTTTGAAAACTTTTTATCAAAAATGTGCACTGAGGGGAGCCTGGGTGGGTCAGTCACTTGAGCATCCAACTCTTGATATTGGCTCAAGTCATGATGTCACAGTGGTGGGATTGAACCACGTGTGGCGCTCTACGTTGACAGTGTGGAGCCTGCTTGGGGTTCTCTTTCTCCCTCCTTTTCTGCCCCTCCTTCCCTCACTCCCTCTCTCTCTCAAAAATAAATAAATAAATTTTAAGAATTTACACTGAATTTTATCAAATGTCTTTTTCTATATACTAAGATAACCACACAAATTTCTTTATACTGTTAATATAGCGGATTTCATTAACAGCTTTCCTAGTGATAAACCAAAATTTCACCTTTGGGATAAATTAAAATGAATTATGATAAATAGTTTCATATACATAAAGGTGGATAAATATATGATTTATATAATATTATTTTGTACTTATAGAGAGATGAACATAGATATACATTTACATATGTTTATAATTACCACAAATAAATTTGTCATTTATTCTAAAATCCTTATTGGTTTTCAGAAACCTTATTGGTTTTCCCCTCCTTTCCACATCTAAAATCCTTATTGGTTAAAGTGATTTGCAGCACATTCCTAATCTCTATAAGGACTTCTTTATCTGCATTTTTTTTAATGTTCACTAGAACTTACAGTGAGGTCATTATGGGTGTATAGTTTTCTTCAGAAAAGCATTTTGACTATTTTTTCTGTTTTCACCATGTTAACAGGATAATTCAGGTTTTGTGAGTCTTGTTTTTTTCTTTTCTATCTGGTTTCCTACTTTATTTTTAGAAAAACATTAGCTTCATTTATATTTCATGCATAAAGTTATTCATAGCAAATTTCACTATAAATATATGTTGCCTATCTCTATCCTACAACTTCTCACATATAGTATTTTGGTCATGACACAGTTCAAAATATTTTTTTTCAAAGTATCTTCTAAAACATATTATGATTTCTTTTTGAATCAATTGATCAAGGAGTAAATTAGAAATATGTTGCTTTTCAAATATGTGAAATTTTCTGACTATTTTACATTGATTTCTAGCTAATAGCATTTTGGGCAAAAAAAAAGCTTAAAAATGATTTAAGTTATTTGAAGTTGGTTGAGATTTTATTTATGAATAATTTATGATCAATTTTTATAACTGACTTATGTCCTCTTAGCAATAATGTATAATATGTGGTTTATTAGTTCCAGTTTATTAATCACATCATTCAAATCATATATATTCTTACTAATTATGTGTTCATTTGTTCTATCAATTGTTGAGTGAGGAACATTAATTTACTACTTTGTGGATTTCCCTATTTCTTCCCATCAATTTTAGTTTTGTCAATTTTTGTGTTGTTGTTAGATGTGTATTAATTTTTAAATGTTACATCTTCCTGGTGATTTAAACATTTTAGTATCAAGGAGATCTTTGCCAATTTTTCTTTATCATTTGTTTATCATTGGTAGATCTTTACTGTCTTTTTACACTAAAAATTTTGTGCTTATATTTAAGAAAAAATTTTCTTTTAAACAAAACATAGTTTCCTCTCTGCCTACCTAACCATTTCTGGCTTTAACAAGGCATATTAAATTCGTTTATATTTAACGTGATCACTGAAATATTTGAAAGAAGTACATACTGATGATTTATACCTTAGACTTATGCTGCCTGTTTTATGTTTTCTCCCTTCTTGGCTTAACTTGAATTGACAAATTATTACTCTATTTTATCACCTCATTAGTTTGAAATTTATACACTCTTTTAGCGTCATTTGTCCTTTTTGTTTTGAATTACTACAATTTCACTCTTAATATGTGATTATCTTTCATTTATCCTGCATAGGGTTTTCCTGGGTTGTCTGGAAACTCTCAGCCATTATCTCTTCATATAATGTTTCTTCTTCATTTTTTTCTCTGTTGGGAAGACAAATATTGAAACATTTTACCATCTCCCCAGTTTCTCTAATCTCCCATACGCAATTTCTATCATTTTGTTTCTCAGTATGCACTCCAGATAGCATTTTGATTTATGTCCCAGTCTAACAGTTCTATTTCCTTACTTAAAAATTCTATTTGGAGCACCTGGGTGGCTTAGTCAGTTAAGCATCCAGCTTCAGCCCAGGTCATGATCTCACAGTTGGGGAGTTTGAGCCCCACATTGGGCTCTCTGCTGTCAGCACGGAGCCGACTTCACATCCTCCGTCCCCTCCTCTCTCTGCACCTCCCCCACTGGCTCTCTCTCTCTCTCTCTCAAAAATAAACATTTTTTTATTCAAAACCATAACAATAGTAAATATGAATGAAGTGTACAGGTCAATAAATCTTTATAAGCTGAATACAAACATATAATAATCATTCTGATCAAGAAAAATAATAGCGGAAGCCCAGAAACTTACTCGTATTCTCATCCAGTCACTATGTCCTCCTATGGATAACCACTATCCTGGCTGATATAAACATATTTTAAGTTTTTCTTTATACAAATATTATCTAACATGATTTCTATTATATGGCTTTTCTCGTTCAGCATTAGTTATGTGAGAGCCATCTATATTGCCAGATGTGATTGTAGATTGTTTATTCTCACTCCTGTGTAATATTCCATACCAAGAATACTATTTATCTGTTCTACTATTAGTGGTCATTTTAGTAGACTCAATTGTTTTCCTATTATTAATAGTGCTATGAACGTTTTGGTACTAATATTCTGACTTATACACACACATATCTGTTGGGTATATACTTAGTATCAGAATTGCTGTAATATAGATTATGCATATGATGTATATTAATATTTCCTGCCCAAAAGTCTTACTAAAATTTTTACTAACTTATACTCTTACTGTCATCATGTGATGGTTTTGATTTCTCCACATTCTGGACAAAATTATTGTGTCATTCTTTTCTTTTTTTTAAATGTTTATTTTTGAGAGAGAGACAGAGACAGAATGTGAGCAGGGGAGGGGCAGAGAGAGTAGGAGACAGAGAATCAGAAGCAGGCTCCAGGCTTCAAGCTGTCAGCATAGAGCCCAAAGCGAGGCTCAAGCCTATGAACCACGAGATAATGACCTGAGCCAAAGATGGATGCTTAGCCAACTGAGCCACGCAGGTGCCCATGTCATTCTTTTCCATACACCATTTGGGAGGATATATGGTAGTATTCCATTGTATCTTTGATATCTATTCTCTTTTTTCTCTAAAAGATTTATTTTATCATTTCCATGTATATCTTCAATATATTAGGAATTGATTTTGTGCACAGTGTGATGTATAGAACCGAGATATTTTTCCATGTATATATTCAATTGACTCATAATGTCACATAAGCTATGGAAGTATCTTGGTGTTACATAAAGATTTTCACTTTAAAAAAATCTATTTTTAATGCAATATATACAAACATACTTTCAGAACTCCATAATTAATATGGACATCCTCATGGCTATGAGCTAAGTTGGCTGTCTGAGGGCAAACCTTGCTTGTCCTGAGGCTTACAACTATGTGTATTCTTGAAATTATTAGTAAATCTTCATTTTTGTATAAATTTGATTTTACAGTCCAGTTATTTATCTTATCTCAGGATTCTAGTAGAATCAAGATACTAACAGCAACAAGGCAATTTGTACTAGAGTGAAACAAGACAATAATACGTTCCACACTAAAAGTCTGGTAATTATTGACTTCCTTGAGACATTATTTTAAAATCTATAGAAAGTTCAGATGATATATCTTAAAACAAAAGGGGTCCACCTTTCATCCTGCTAGGTATATTGGATGAAGGACTGATTACATCAATGCATGCCACGGGCAATTGCTCTAACATGAACTAATACATCCTACCTGGTAGCCTAGCTGGCTAGTTCACTTTGTTCCACCCTGGCTATCATCAGGTATGTTCACTGAGCTTTTTAAATTTCATTTCCTACATTTATAATTTCCAAATTTTTATTTGAGTTTCCTGTGGACCTTTTCATAATTTTCCAGTTCTTGCCAATTTTATTAAGTGTGTGTGTGCGTGTGTGTGTGTGCGTGTGCGTGTGTGTGTGTGCGTGTGTGTCTTTTAACAGAATAAGCATGAATGTTTTTAGACATGGCTAATATTTACAACACACGAAGTGGCAGCAATTCTGTTTCTGCTCTCTGCTTTTACCTACTTGATCTAACTCTGGTGATTTATTTATTTATTTATTTTTAATTTTTTTAATGTTTGTTTATTTTTGAGACAGAGAGAGACAGAGCATGAACAGGGGAGGGATAGAGAGAGAGAGGGAGACACAGAATCTGAAGCAGGCTCCAGGCTGTGAGCTGTCAGCACAGAGCCCGACGTGGGGCTCGAACCCAACTGTGAGATCATGACCTGAGCCAAAGTGGGAAGCTCAACTGAGTGAGCCACCCAGGCGCCCCTTGTCTGTTTATCTTTAATTAAATATTAAATATGGAGATTTCCTAAAGCCTAAGATAAAAGTTACTTTTTTCTGAGAGTATTCCTGTTTGTTTCTGCCAGATACGTAAGGATAAACGTGGTATGGTACCAATTACATTGCTTGAGGTTCTCTAGCCATGGCTAAAATTTTGGAGGGACACATTTCTTTAAACTTCTTCTATTTTTCCTTCTGCTCAGTACAAGGGAAAGTTCTCTGCAGTCACATTTGCATTCAGGCTGTTCTAGCAATTCTCTATTATTTCAGCTCTTCCATACTTCTGAGATTATTTTTAAATATATATCTTAAATACTTTATCCAGCCTTTTTTTTTATCTGCTTGTAACAGGAGGTTTGGAATAACTTGCCTAGTTGCTGGAATGGAAATGGAAGCCTACAGAAGATTCTAAGACAACATATATTAACTAGATATGGAAGTTTATTCTTTTCAAAAGAATAAAAGAAAAAATTGAGAAAATTATATATACAAATTTTAACCATATTTCATCTTTTTAATATTAACCCCCAATTTTAGGTAATCGTCTTCATTGGGAAAGAACTGAGAGCTTTTCCCCTAAGGTCAGGAACATGACACGGATGTCCAGTCTCACCCCTGTTGTTTGACAAAATACTGTAAGTCCTAGCCTCAGCAATTATACAACATAAAGAAATAAAAGGCATACAAATTGGCAAGAACTCAAACTTTCACTCTTTGCAGACAAAATGATACTCTACATGGCAAACCTGAAAGATTCCACCAAAATACCACTTTTATCATTTAAAAAAAGTATTAGTATTCTTGGGGTGTGTACATGTGCTGGAGGACTTACAGAAGAATTTCATCAATTACTGTAAAAAGGCAAAACCTACCCTCAAATAAATGTATGATAACTCTCATGAGGGCTTGGTTAATACAAAATTATAAGAATTTAAAATATCTCTGTACTACAGGGGCACACGGGTGGCTCAGTTAAGCTTCTGACTCTTGACTTAGGTCCAGGTCATGATCTCACAGTTCTTGAATATGAGCCCCAGGTCAACTCTGCATTCCCAAGCCTGCTTGGGATTCTCTCTGTTCCTCTCTCTGGCTCTCCCCAGCTCGCTCTCGCTCTCTCTCTCTCTCTCTCTCTCTCAAAATAAATAAATAACTTAGAAAAATATCTCTGTACTACACGCTCTTATTAAAATTCATTACACTGGAACACCTGGCTGGATCAGTTAGTAGAGCATGTGACTCTTGATCTCAGGGTCGTGAGTTCAAGTCCCACATTAAGCATAGAACTTACTTAAAAACAAAAACAAACAAACACACAAAACATAAATAAATTTCCATGGTTTCATTTTTTAAAAAATGTATTATACTTCTATCATAGAAAAAGTAGATGATA